>NW_028262347.1:118017811-119295311 GCF_047370975.1 Nipponia nippon
TTATTTTCTGTTCGACAAATTAAAGAAGAACAAGGTTTCATGTCCAGAAGCAGGTTGTTTTTTTGGTTTTTTTCAGAGTTTAGAACATTAGATATTTTGCATTTAAACAAGAAAATGAATGTCTAAATGAAACATGGTTCAGACATTGTTTCAGTCTAAATGACTTGAAAATTTTATTAGGTAGATACATCATTATTGCTGCTGAGGTAATGAAGTATTAAGTGGATTCCTTCATCAAGGGGTAGTGTTTCTACTTACTTGAAGAATGGAATGTAACTATATCTTTAAAAAAAAAAAAATCCTCTTGTTTTATTTTTTTCTGAATGACTGATTCCTGAGTTTTTAGATGTTGTGCTCTGAATGAAAAAAAAAACTTCACACAAGCATATATGATTTATAAAAAAAAAAAAATATAACAACTGAGATCTTCACATTTCTTTTCGCAACTTGGAATTAAAATGAAGAACATTGTTTTATTGGTGACATTTTGTCATTTTAATACCTGCTTGCCAAAAAGTTGCATTCCACTCTTCCCCACATCTTCCACCCATTATGACTTTTGATTGAATAGCTGACAGTTGAACAATCTTGGATCACCTCTAGAATTTAAAAGAAAAAAAAATTCTGCTTGAATATCCCCTTCTTCCATAAATAATAACTTCTCAGTTAGCTCTCTTTGGTTTTGCAGCTGAATGCCACTACAGAGAATATCTGAGGATTTTCGCTTTTGGTTCTGTTTTATCTTCCACGAAGATAGTGCAGATGATACTTCAGAGCTGTTTTCTCCTAGCTTTATAAATAGCAGCACGAGAATTGTTTGGATCATTTACAGTGCATCTCTGAAAGTGCAAGCCAGCCAGTACAGAATGGTGGTCTTCATTTTTCTGCTGATTTTCTAATGTATTCAGAAAACAAAATTTGTATCATTCAGTTTCAGATCTGATGAGGTTTGGTTTAAAACTGATTTGTGTCACATGATTGACATTGATTTCCAAGAACAATTGAGCTCCTTTTTTTTTTTTTTCCCCTCTTTTTCTCCATATTTGGGGAACTTGAAACATTTCCTCCTATTTGAATTCTTCCAAGTCTAATGATACAAGATCTTGTGCTCCAGCTTTCTGTGCTGTTAAAAGTCCTTTTGAGATCTCATTCAGATTCTTAATTGCCTTTTTTCTTGATATCTGAATGTATCTTTAGACTGCTGGAGTATTTTTTCTCTGACAACTTTCATTACTTTTAAACAATGTTAATAGTTGCTGAGGTCAGAGTAGTTAGCTTTATTTTGCTGTCTGTTTATTTAATTAGAAATGAAATTGTTCTGCTTAGTATAGCCTTTATAGCATGGATTCAAGTATTGTCTTTATGGAGTAGAGTGGTCCAGGTAGCTGAGAACATTAGTTGGATATAGTGTCCTGGCTGCAGCTAAGCCAAATTGAGAGGTTACAGTCATGTAGAAGCTATTTGAGTGACCTCCAAAAAACTCCCACAAACCTTTAAAATACTTTCTTTTTAAGAAGTGTTGTGATTTAACCCCAGCCAGCAACCCTAGTGGGACAGGGGAGAGAATCAGAAGAGTAAAAGTGAGAAAACTTGTGGGTTGAAATAAAGACAGTTTAATAAGTAAAGCAAAAGCCACGCACGCAAGCAAAGCAAAACAAGGAATTCGTTCACTGCTTCTCATTGGCAGGCAGGTGTTCAGCCATCTTCAGGAAAGCAGGGCTCCGTCATGCCTACCGGTTACTTGGGAAGACAAAACACCATCCCTCCAAACATGTTCCCTGCCCCCTTCTTTCCCCAGCTTTATGTGCTGAGCATGACATCATATGGTGTGGAATATCCCTTTGGTCAGTTGGGGTCAGCTGTCCCAGCTGTGCCCCCTCCCAGCTTCTTGTGCACCCCCAGCCTACTCGCTGGTGGGGTGAGAGGCAGAAAAGGCCTTGACTGTGTGTAAGCCCTGCTCAGCAGTAATGAAAACATCCCTGTGTTATCAACACTGTTTCCAGCACAAATCCAAAACATAGCCCCATACTAGCTACTGTGAAGAAAATGAACTCTACCCCAGCCAAAGCCAGTACAAAAAGAAATGTAGACTATTTCTGGCTTCCTAGTAGGATCTTCCTGAAGTTCATGTATGCTTTTAAAATTTATTTTTTAAGTGTCTACAAAGTTAATTTGAGAAGAAACAGGGACCCATAGTGATCAATGTTCAAATGATTCTGATGTTAATTTGATTCAGTGTTACAACATTAATTTAAAAAACCTAAGATGTAGCAGAAAAAGCTGAAATAAACTTGTGAACTCTAATGGTGTTCCTGAAGATACTAAATTGTTAATTTGTTATTAATTAGAAATGTCAGTAACTTCAGAATATGAATTTTATTTGGTTCTAAACAGATTTCTTAAAGATGACCATTTCTATGAGAAATTAAATTATTTAAATAGAGTGGAGTATAAAAGAACTAGAAGAAGATCTGATTTTTAGTATGCAAATTAAAAAATGAAACCTGATTTACTCTAACAGACGAGACTCTTAAGATATAGTTCAATTAAATGGGATTGAATTATGACTTGTAGCTTAAGAATCCTTTTTTTTGGAAGGATGCATAGTATGCTAGCTTGTTTCAAAAGTTCTGTAGAAGAAGACTGAGTCATGTTTATAGATGAATACTCAGGTGCAATCCTGGGATACTTCGTACTCAAATTTTTGGTTTCAATTTGAATTATCACTATTTTTGGATTATTATTATCACTCTTACTCGGATTATTGACCTTGTCTTGAATTCTAGAGTTTTTGCTGGAAGGATTGTTTACATCAGTAAAATTAGTAATATACACATCCAATAATGTATATTAATAATAAGCAGAGATTATATATTTTATCATGGGATGTAATGAAGATGTGTAATATTATTCTTCTGCCTCATTACCTTTGTTTATTTGAAATCTTTGTTGTTGCATTGTGGTGTAACTTACTGTGTGTTTTGTGATCCCTGAAGAAGTACAACTTTTAAAGAAAGCAGAGATATTCTTCCTAATGCTACTAAAATTTTTTAATTTGCAGAAGGAAATAGAAATGCAAAATTGTTTCTTCATCAACTGTTGTAAAATCTTAGTATCTTATTTAAAACAAACAAACAAACAAAAAACAACCAAAACCCCAAACAAAAAGAACTCCTTGCATTAATATTGTATTCCATGTAATAAAGCTCAAAACTGCTCTGGACTGAGGACCTGCGGACAGTGTTTGGAACAGCCTGGGTGTGGATGGTGTAATGATCCCAGTAACACCGGAAAAGGGCAATGTTTGGAAGGATCATCAAGAGGCCCAATGAAGCCTGTTGGCATGCACTCTAATGAAATGGTGCTTGACGCTAGTCTTTGTCCGAAAGAGAAAAATTATGAGTGGTCTTTTATCCAGTGTCCAGGTAAGGTCTGCTTCCATTCTTTCTTATGTATGGAATAAAAGATGTTTCTCTGTTTAAGCATGCCGAATTAGCATAATTATTTTGAGTAATACAAATAACATTTGCACGAGAGATTTGTTTTCTAAAACATTTCTGAAATCTATAGTTTGTTAGTCTCTGTCTACTGAACACAAATGTGCTCACTGTCATGCAGGTTCACATGTGAAATTTAATGCAAATATTTTAACCAAAATTGCCATTTATTTGTAAATAAGTTTTCACCCATCCTATCCTTCTACCTTTTCAAATCCAACTGTATGGATTTGCTTCAGCTTCTGCTTTCTTCTGGCTTCTGTATCCATCAAAGAAGAGTGCAGCTGGGGAGAAATTGTCTGTAGGCAACTACTGATGGCCAGGAGCAGGGATTGCTTGCGTCCTCCCTGTTCATGCAAAAGTCTGGCTGGCTGTGAGAATGGGTTGCTGCGAAATATCTGAGCTGTGCCTCCAGTTACCTTTTAGACATTTCAAGTAAATAAAATATGTGCTTTTGTAATCTTAAAGAGAATCTCTGAAGTCTAAATTTAAGGCATACCAATGTGATTATAGTATTTTAATTTTTAAATTAATTGGAAAAGTAAGCAAGACGCTTTAAGATGTAAAAGTAAGCAAGATGCTTTAAGACAGTGGAAGCTGAGCTGGTACAGCCTCCTGTATGGAAATACTCAAATCCTGAAAGCAGTGTTGTTGCAGTGGTGTAGTAGTGCAGGCAAACGAAAAGCACACTGGGGAGTTTGACAGACCTCCAGTGGTAATTTACAGTAAATAATATATTTTAAAAGACAGCTTGAAAATTTGTTTTAGAATAAATGGTGTAATTGTGCTAAAGTTTTTCCAGCAAGTGTTCCTACTGCTGATAAACTTGGAAGCTGGAGCTTCTCTAGGATCAAAACTTTTATGGGTACATGCAGCTATGTTTGTTTGCTCTCCAGGGTCCTTTTTTTCATCAGCGTGTTCTGTGTATGTGTATGCATATATATGTGTATTTATATATATATATTTATATGTAAGTGTGTGTATCACTACAGTGTTTAGGAAGCAGAATCTCTGAAGAAAGTTTTATTTCAGTAACTTTTTTTTTTTAAAACACATAGGTAGGGATTAGAATTTTTTTTAAGTTTTAGAATAATGAAATGAAATGTAAAAGCAAGTGAAAACTCTCAAATATTCTAAGTTAAAACCAAAAAACTCCAAACCATCTAATACCATTTCCTGAACAAAGAAGCCTCCAGTAAGTTTCTGGAAACAACAGAATAACATTACACCGTATGGAAACTTTAGTACTTAGTCTGTATGTTAAAATACAGGTATGTTGATAATTGCATTGTTAGACTTTCACTGAAATACATAGTATCTACCACTGGTGAAACTGTAATGGATATATATATTGCTTGTCTAAAATGTTTGAGTTAGAAGATTTCATCACCTTGTTTGTTTAATATTTATTCTTCATGGTTAAAATTTTGTATTCATTGTATGTTCTGACCAAGAATTCACTGAAGTTCCACTTTAGTTTAACAACCCACTAGTTTTAGGAGTTTGAGGCAAATCCTACAGAAGTCATAGAGTTAAAATTTCAACTGATGTGAAAATTCATTTTGATTGCTATAGGCTGTAGGTTTTGTTCCCAAGCTTTTGTTTTCATTTTCTTAAAGTATTATCTGTAATGGATTATACTAACAGTTTATTATTCTTAGCACAGCAATCATTTGATGTACTTGAAATAAGAGAGAATTGATACTAAATGTATATAACCTTACTGAACAGTTTGTTGTTTGGATGAAAAGAAAAATAAATTATTTATAACGTACTTTGAAGATTGTTCTGCCACACTGATGAATTGTTGGCTAAACCATTCATGTTCATTCATGGATGTAGTTTTCCTTGTAGTTCATATCCATGCTCTTTATAGTGCCTCTGGGCAATTGTGTTGTTGATAAGTATTCTGACTCCTCCTCATTTTCTCTTTGTTCAAAATTTTAAAGCTAGTATTCAACAGGTAGCATAAAAAACTGTTTTTGTTACTGGTCATTTTGAAATCAATATTCCTCAAAGCAACTGTCATAATATTTCCTTTGATATGAATACATTTTTTTCATCAGATTTGTATTTTAACTGAACTATTACTATAAATAAAACTGCAAATATCATATATATAAAAAAAAAAAGAAGAGCAATAAATAGTGTTGCTATTTCCTCTCACAAGAGGAGCAGTTTAGGTAGAATGCAAGCCCAAGTTTGTCTTTGAAGCCTAAATTTCTCCTCTGAAAAGAGGTGTGAATTTATTCTAACTAGTTTGTTTAAAACTGGTTGAAGTATCTCTACACTAGATCCAGATTGTAATACAGACACGCTTTTTATATATTTTTCCTAGTATTAAGTATTTCTTAAAACTACAATTATCAACATTTGTCAGCATCACCAACCATTTCAACACAGAGGTCAAAAGCAAATTAGACATATTAATTGCTTATCTCCAGGGCAGCCCCACTGAAGATTCAGCTAAATCACATTTGTATTATGTGAGGAAAATTACTCTGTTGCTGCCAGTGATGTACATTAAAATCATTTAAGGAAAAAATGACTTTTAAAAATTTAACTTCTAGTTCTTATTTAAATGATCGTTACAGCATCTCATGATTTTTTTTTTTAATTATTTAATACTGATGTCTTCAGTTTGATTGCATTTGTCTGAATCGCAGAAAGTTGTTGAATTATGCACTCCTTCTGGCTTTTCACTTTTCTCAATAAGATACATATTTCTAGGAAAACCACAAAATATATAATATCATTTTTAAATGGTGTGCCATGCAATTGTAGACTGTATTTGTTCTTGTTGAATATATATATTTTTGAATTTGATTTAACATCTCTTCCATTTTCTTTGCTTTAACAAAATGTAAGAATTAAGAGCTGTTGTATATGACCAGGTAATATTATGACTTGTAGCAAACTAAAATTCACAATAAAATTTGATTAAGGTTGCTTTCATTTATCCTTTAAATAACACCAAAATTAAGAAATAAAAACCTAAACATTAGAAAGAACAGAAAATTTATAAATCAGTGACCTACTAGTTAGAGAATATGAGAATGAAACATTTTCCTTACATTATGATACAGTCTTAATTAGGCAGTCTTACTTTAATAGAACACCTATTTAATGTGCTATCTGTTTTTACTTTTGGTTTATTGGGCCACGTTTTTTTTTTTCAGCATTTGTTTTAAGTCATTTAATGTGTAAGACATACAAACAAAACCCAAAATGGAGCTGCAATTCATGCTGTTTTCCTGTAGCTTTTTCTGAGAAAGGCAACGACAATGCACAATGGCAAACTGCCTGGAGGAAGACACCACAAAGTTTTCTAAAAATCAAGTATTCTTAGAAAGAAGAAAACTTGTAATTTCTAAGGAGATTTATTTAAGATAGTGAGAAAATTTCTTGTCTAGTAGTACAGAAATGTTTGTTACTTGTTTACAAGATTCTGAGGCATAGCTACAGAAAAAGAAAGAGATTGTAAACTTGGGATGTTTAATGGTTCATGAGCCAAGCCCGGCAACAACTGTAAATGTATTAAGTTACTAAATTCTTAAACAGCTCTAAAAACTTTTAAATCATGCAGTGAGAATCTCTTTTTTTTTTTTTTCCTAGCCAAGACACCAGTCACTGTGACATTTAGATTAAGAATGCAAATAAAAAAGAGAAAGAAATTAAACAGAATGATGTTACTGAGATAGCTGTCCTCTGCTGAGTCTTACTCACCCTTCGCCAGTAAGGGATCGAGAGGTTTGACGTAGTCTGACATTTGACAAGCTGCATAATTGACAGATTGCTAATCTGCTGAGCGCTATGAGCTCTGAGGTCCCACTCTATAGAAAGGTCATCCTTCAAAACCTCTTGGTCGTTCAGCCGAGTCCTGGCAGCAGGATCAACGATTCTGGCAGAATTCACATTGTGATTTTGCTGCACTGGTGATCAGTACTTTCTGAGTTTCTCCAAGACGTGGAGCACTGGAGAGGAGGTGTGGTACAAGATCAGTGGTTTGTAGTGGTGGTGTTTGACAAAAAGGAATTTTATCCTTTTAGGGTCAGACGTAAAAAAATTATGTCAATAGGAGTCCAGTTTTTTTACTTTCACCGGAGTCAACCATAGTAGGGAGGGACTGAAGTTGTTTGATGTGGTCCTGATGTCCTTGAAATCCCTTAGTGTGCCAAAGCTAGTGAGGGGATCAGAACTGTTAAAAATAAGATGATGTTTTGTTAATTTTTTTTTTGTAAATTCTCTCTCCCCAGTAGATATAAGTTTGAGTGTGAGTTGTTCATGTTGTCCATCACAGTAGCTTTTCAAATGCTTAACAGCAGGTTGTGTGTAGGTATGGAGGTTTTCATTTGGTTTCAGGTGGTGACTTACTGCCTCTTGACAGGTTTCTTAAGTGACTCGACAGCATTTTAAAGCTATGAGGACTGGATTCGGTCACTCACAATGGCAAAACCGACTTTCTCACATACCTTAAACTCACGTGTCACTACATAGTCAACTTCTGTGGTCTTTTGTGTGAATTCATGTCTTGTCACAGTGCTATTTTAAAGAGGTTCTTGGTAAAAGTACAAATACATATGCTGGTCATTAGTCAGAATTAAACTCCTTAGACTTACATTCTACTGCAATTTTGTAACCACATAGGAATAATTTTGTTCCCAAGAACAATTTAGTAATGGCTTTTTAAATGTTATATTCTAGCTTGCCAGTGTAATGGCCACAGCACCTGCATCAACAGTAATGTCTGCGATCAATGTAAAAACTTAACAACAGGAAAACAATGTGAAACGTGCATGCCAGGATATTATGGGGATCCCACAAATGGAGGACAGTGTACAGGTAAGTCGTTCTGCTGGGAGGAAAAAAAAATTGAAATGACATTTTATGTAATGTTAATTTAACTTTTTAAATATAACATGAAAGTAACTTTTCTTTAAAGGTTAAATGTTTATTCAGTAATACAGATGAGTTGATCAGCTAAGTTAATGATTGAAAATCAGATTAATATTTTCAAGAGAAACATTGCATTCACAATCATCATTTTGCAGTTGTTGTTTGGTCTGGATGCTCTAAGAACAAGACGGTAATTTAAAGATACTCTCCCAGTTAGAAAAGGAAGAGAAAGAAACTGTCTTGTGGGAGCAACACCTTAAATCCTGATATTTCAGAGAGGCATCATTTCATTCCATATAAAGAATCCTCTTATAAGCAGTGAGAAGGTACTTATAAATGAAGTTCAGTGTCTACCATAGTGTCTGATAGCACTGATTTGTATAAATATGTGATGCTAGTCAAAAAATTATGCATTTAACAGGCCAACAAGTCTTATTCATGTATAGTTCACACAGAAAAGCCTGGTACACTGAGGATTGTAAGGTACCCTAACCTATTCAATCTGTTTAGTTTTGTAATTGCTCCATTGGAGGATTCTCACTGAAGTGAAAGAGAAAATGAAGTCTAATACTCCAGATGGTTTTTGTATATTGCCGTAGGGCTGCTTTTTTACTTGCATGGGTGATTTTAAAGTTGACAGTAACTCCTTCCCTTATAACTAAAGGGGGAAGGGGGGATATATTCAATATGAAAAGTCATTAAGGTAGTTGAGATTGAATCTAGGAGGGTGCTAGAAAGTTTTGTCCTGTGACTTTTTCTTCTCTATTATTGATGTTTCTTTAAGTGGACCTTTGCTTCTCAAGGAATATTTATTCATTTAAAGGGTTCACTTGTTCCTCAGAACTTTAACGTGCAGTAGTCAATCCATAAAGCTGCACATCTGGTAAACTCAAGCACAATACGTAGAAAGTGTGTTCAAGGGGATGGAAAGATTAATGTCTACCCCTATTGACAATTGCACATTTTGCTGGTGCTTTATGACGCTTTAAATAATTCTTAATAGTTCTCTTATTTCCTGAAGTTGACAAAATGTTCTTTTGCTGTCTATAGCACCTTTATGGCAAAATGATGTATTAATACAGCTTTTATTCTTCAGGGATACATTAGCTATCAACCAAATAAGCATTCCATCACCTTTAGTGAATTATGTGTAGTGCAATAATGGCTAAAATCAATTTATAAGACCAGTAAAATTATAAATTTTACGACATGTTTTTTCAACCCTAGTCTGTAAGAGTACATATTTTTATTAGTAGACACAATTTTAACAGGAGCTACTTCGACTAAAGAATGCTTTAAAAAATAAAGATGATAATTATTTTGAGGCTTTATCTGCATTGGTATATTATATTTTGCAGTATAGAGCCCATAAATCTGTTTAAGTCTTTAAGACATTTTGATGAATGTAGTCATTATGAACTGCTAGATTTTCTTCAGTATCATGATTTTTGTTCCTGTGATAGAGGTGCCTAAATTGTGGGCCAGGGATTCTGGAGGAAAAAATACCAGTGATCCATAGATAATTCAAATCAATTTTACTTGGATTTAAGAGGATTTTGGAACGATAGTTGAGATCAGGCAGTGTGCAAATACAAAGTAAGAAAGAGATGGTTCTATTTTTAATTTTTATTTTTTTTCCTTTATTCTGGTAATGCTTTTGGTAACACAGAAAAAAATTGAAAATAGCTGCAAATTAAAACTGTGATTAAAGTAAAAGCATAAGGAAAAAATATGAGTGGAAGAAAGGGCAGCCCGGTCAGAAGCTGAACTTAAGTGTGACGGAAATAATTAGAAAATGAGACAGGAAATGGTATGGAATAGCCAATCAAAGAAAGAAAATCATGAAGAACTGAAAATAACAGCCATCCTCGTAGTCCTTTCTTGTGTAACTTTTCTCTGCTGCTCTCAGCTGAGTTTCTGGCTGGACCCTACCAATGTTTCTTTCCTACTAAGACTCATCCTTCTGTACAAGGGTTGAGACTGCCTGAGCATGTGGCATGTACTTTCCTCAGAGCTCCTGAGTTATTACTTTGAGGATGCAGACTGAAAACTTTTTAAAGGAATGACATGATAATGACTATAACTCTTAAAGTACATCTGTAATACTCTAATACCCTTCATATAACAAGTTGCTATAGTTACAAGGGTGTAACTTGGTTATGAATTGGAGAGCAGTTGAAGCTGGGAAAAGAGGTTATGCTCATTCTTTACACTTGACAGGCAAAGTGGTGTACACTAGGAGAAAAACTAAGAATTATTCTCTTAACATAAGCATGACATATTACCTAAAATAATTTTTTTTCCTGGAGTCCTGATAAAAGTACTTATGTATTCAGTACACATATTATGTATTCTGCTGTTGTGATATATACACTTACAGGTAAAATCTGACCTCCTAACTTAGTTTGACTATTGGTAATATAGATTAAAAGGATTTGCAAGAAAAACTTCCTTTTATTTTATAGGCTGGATTAGCCTTTGTTGTTCCTTAAACCCCTGATGATCTTGAAAGGAAGGAGAAGCAGGTGCATAGCAAGTCTTTCAGTCCTTGGAAAACTTTTTTTCCTTAACTATGCCAATCCTTTCCAAAATCCTTTCTGTTTATACTTCTAGGATGACATTTAAAAAGCTCTGAAAGAAGCTGACTGTCCACCCCTAAGTGATCAATTCTGTTTTGACCTTTGTCCAGGGATGGAAAACTCTGTACAAATGTAATTGTTTTCCTTATTCTACTCTGGGAATAATTATGCCTTTACAGCTGTCATCAGACAACTGATACATTCATAGTGGTATTGCATAGTGTTATGCTATCAAATTACTATGGGATGAGTAACAGTTATTATAGGAAAAAGATATAATTCATGTTTCAGAAGGCTTTGAATAGTTGTGATTAAAGAATGGATAACAAAAATTCACTTTTCTGGATTTTCGCTCACTGTAATTGCTGACATTTCAATAGCTTTAAAACAAATCTAAGGACTCACTTTGCATCCTGATATGATGCAGGCTTAGTAGATATGACAAACCTAAAAAGAAGGACAAAGAAAAGATGGAGGCATAATAACAGACTTTAAATATGCAAAAGGAAGCTGAAAAGAGAGAATGATGATAAAGTGCCTTCCCCCACGCCCCTACTTTGGTTGAGGAAGAAGTAATGGGATTAGGTTGCAACAAGAAGGATTAAAGTGGAATACAAGGAAAACTTTCTACTGGTTAAACTGTGAAACAGAAGTTATGAAATCTGCATTATCACTTACGCTATATTTTAAAAATTTTCAAACTTCTCTAGCTTTGGAAAAGAGCAGTGGACTAGCTGATTCCACATGTCCTTCTCCAGTCCTAATTTTCAAAAGATTCTTGGAGTCTGAGAACTAGAATGCAGGGAGGTCTTGAGTAAAGATAGAGTATTCCAATTATATAAGATGATGATCTATGTATAGCAAAATGACTATGGATATTTGCCATACTATGAGTGCTTAATAAAGATGTTTCTAAGTCTTACATATTACTTATTTTGGAATCTGTAGCATTTTTGTTATTGTGGTGTTAAGAAGCTTTCCATCTAATGCAGGTTTACTCTGTGATTGACCCTTGCTCTAGTTTATTTTTGTGTTAGAAGTGTGGTATGTGGGTTGTTGATGGGCAATAGTTTGACAATGATCATATATTTTTATAACTAATTATTGTACTTTTTCTTCTTAAAAAAACCATGCCTAATACCAATTATTCATTTAAATTCTGTCACTTGAAGTCTCTCTTCTACGCAGAGAATGAGAGTTAAGAGTTTGTATTCTTGGCGTATACATGATCTTTATATTCAGTAGTCCTAACATGTGGCTTGCAGTAAAGATGTATGTACTCCTTCAACTCTTTATGACATTTCATTGTACAAATACCTAGTTTGAATTATTTTTATATGTGATTCACTGCTGCATTCTATACAAAAATCAGTAATAAATTGCAAAAACCTTTTATTTTACATTAATGAAAGTTCTGCGACTGTAATTTATTGACAGTTCTCTGTTCTTATACTAATTAAAAATGGTTTCAGGCAGTTTTTATGTCAGTGATGTGAAACAGGTAGCCAAAATATAAAATGCAATTAATTTGCTACCTTACATTATGATATATTTCTAGTTACACAAAAAGGTTTGCATTCTCTGTTGGAAATAAACGGTACACAGTATACAAATTAGTTAGTCCAGACCCTGTGCGTGTGCTTACGATTTGTAAGCTAAAGTCCCTGTATGGCAAAGAAAAGTGTAAAGTGATAGTACCGTCAAAGTTACCATGTGAAGTTACAACATCCTTTTTAAGGGTTGGCTCAATGTGCAAGAAAATAAGAGGGAAGCCAGAGGTGAATTCTGAACAGGATGGAACGGAGTGCTCTAGCAAGGGACAGGTTTTGGGTTGCAGACCAAGCTCCAGTTCTGTTTACCCCTTTTGTCTGACTGATCTTGAGTGCAAATGCATGAGGAGCCCTTGGAGCGCTAAGTGCAGTGCTGTCAGTCTGTGCCAGAAATATTTCAGGAATCAAGCCCTCTGGTGATTTGACAGAATAAGGCACACTCACGCTCTGTATTGTGGTGAAACTTAGATGACAGAGATGCACAGCTCAGCCGCCTTTGCTTCTGAGCAGGTAAAGCTATCCAGATGTAGGAAACCTAGGAAGCCTTGTAGTTTGAAATGTTGAAGAGCTGGAGGATATTCCAAATCATTTTGACTCATTTTTCTAAAATTCTGCTCAAGTCCCACTTGAGGTACAATTTTGAAGGCATGAATATCAAAATTCGGTAATAGGAAATTCATCATTAAATATTGACAGATTTTGGAAATAAAGCAGCTCTAACTGCAGATGGGAACAGATACTGGCTTGCTGTCTTGGTGTTTTCTCTTAGTGTTATATATTCTTCAAGGTCTTGTTCTGTCTTGTACTGCATGTCTGGGAAATAGACAACCGTTTTGTAGAATTTCTACAAGAAACAGAGTAAGATGTGTACTACAGACTGCAGCGTAAGCTACCAGGAGAAAACAGTATGGGAGATTGCTTGGAACAATTTTGCATCATCTTGGCAACACTTTTAGCGTTATTTTCAAACTTATTAATCATCTACCTAGTTGTCAATGTTAAAAAAAAAAATTAGCTGCTTATTATCTTGTCATTTTCTTTATGCATAGTATTTTTAAAAATTATTCTTAAAATGTATGAGATGCCAGGAGAGAATTCTTTACAGTAACTTATGACACACTGTGAATGTATAATACATTTAATAATAAGATAACATAAGCACTTTGCTGTATTGCCATTTTTTTCACAAAGTGATAACATCCCAAACAGCGTTCAGTTTTCCCATAATTGTACTACCATTGCTGTTGCTTTTGCAGTAGGAGTACAACTGTGAGTACCAGCAGAGCAGGAACATTGTGTTTTAACTTGCACCAGGGTCTCTCTGACCAGCCTTAAAAGGCACTATGTTTAAGACACTGATGACCATTCTGTAAAAGCCTCCCGCCAGATAGGCTGTGAAGTTTTTTAAGAAGTCTGTAGCATTTCTATTGCCTTTTTAGGTCTGTCCCCTTCTCTGCTATCATACAGTTGGATATTTTCAATACTAAAGGCAATATCTTCTCCCCACATTTGATTTGTAATCATTCTGTTTGTAAATGTGAAGTTGTTTACTGGAAACATTTAATTTTTTACCAGATCTTCAAACTATTAGCAAAAGCAAACATCTTTCTAGTGAGTGTACACCATGTGCACATCAAGTCAGTAGCATCTGCTGCAGCAAGGTCAGAGGTCTGGGTGCCTTTTTTGTTCCTCCAGTACGTAGAGTGTGAAGGACAGAAGAAATCTGAGCTTTTCTGCTATTCTTCTACAGCATCTGTCTCTGTAAGAGCATGCCTTGTGCAGTGTCTGCTTCTTTTGCACATTGTGTAACTCAGTGCTTTTCACCTATATTTATATACGTGTGTGTATGTGCATACATCTACACATACTACTCTCTGAATTCATTCCACATGAATTAGGGCATCTATGCATTAGCCATCCAACTTACATGTATCTACAGTAAGTGCCTCAAGAGATTAAAAAAAAAAAAGATAGGCATCAATAAAAGACTAAGTTGTTAGACTAGCTTTAAGGTACCTTGACTTAGGTGAAGTTGACCCCAGCAATAAAATAGTTGCCTACATATATTTGTGATTATTTCTGTTGGTTAAAAGAAGAAAAAATAAAACCTATTAGTGACTTGATGATACCTAAAATACATCTTCAGTAACAGGAGGAGAATCCATGATGTTCATGTCTTGCTGCTCAAAGAATGTGATTATTCTGCTGAGTAACTGACATCTGAGACGTGGGGGTTTTGAGAGAAGAGGTTGAGGATGGCAGAAGTCATTACTTCTGGTGCCTGTGAAAGAGAGACATGAGAAAGATCTTAAATTCATCATGGCAGCTAACTGAAAATGGTCTTTTTGGTTTTTAGGTTCCATCTAACTTCAAAAGGTGTCTACTGGGTAGATTTACAGATTGTTTTTCTCTGGCACTGTTTCTAACATTTTTACCTATCCAGCAGTAGCAACCTTTGTAACACGTTTTCGTCATGACAGTCCATGGATGAACAGATACTGATTTCCTTCCTTCCTTGTCTCTCCAAAAGAAATACTCTTAAAAGCTGCCATGGGCACCATCAAGAACAGAGCCCTGTTCCTATAGTGCGCAAAGGGCAATCAGTGTGTTAGATATTTTAAAAAAAAAAAAATCAGTTTCATTTGTAAGGAGCACATGTGCATTACAGTGGGTTTTTTTTGTAGGCAGCACATCTAAGAAACCCCACAATTGCTTTGAAGTAATCTGTAGTCTGATTTATTAGAACACAAACATCAACTTGAACAAGATTATCTATGGAAAACTTGGGAAGGTGTACTAAAGAAAACCAATTGGAAAAAGATCTACCTTTTGCTACCACAAAATTTCAAGGTGGGTGTCCTTCTTTCCCAGTTTTCTTTCCAATCCAACAATTTCTTGCTGTGTCCAAGCTGAATCAGACTCCATACAATCCACACTAGATCTTAGGAAAGTCTCTTCTTTTTCCTCTCCTCCATTTTTTTTTTTGATTCTGCTCCTTGATATAGCAAGACTCTTCCTTTCTGAAACATCTCCTAGTTTCTACTCCTGCTTCAGGTCTTCTGCTTCTTGTCATCTTCTCTCTCAACCCTGACTACTGCTCCCAATAGTTTTTGCAAAGCCTGTAATTTTCATTTGCATCCAACAAAGCAGCAGTTTCCTCTCCCACCTAGAGAGTACAGAGTAACCCATGGTGCCCAGGACAATGTGAACAGGCAGTCTTTCTGCTTCCTCCCCAGCCATACTCTTAGAATATATATACAGGTGTGTATATGTGTGTGTGTGTATACATACACACAGCGCAGTATATGGATATTAAATTGTAATACAGCAAATTACACAATTTCACATGTTACGGAAAGCAACCTGTCTTTTCATAACGGAAAACGTTGATAGTGTGACAAGTAAAACAATTTAATGTTAAGTTTCTTTTTTGAACTAAAATATGCGGTTGTCTACTGAGCTGATAGAAAGGTACCTGGTAATTTCCCTTTAGACTTATTTTTCTAGGTTTCAAAAAGTTACACAAGCCATGAGGGAACTGAAAGCAGCAGTCTTAATTTTTCATTTCAATACTATCACTACGTAGCTTTTAAATTACCTGTAGTTTGGGATTGCATAGGGCAGGTGTAGAGAAGCATCCACCTAAATATTCTGAATATAAATATTTTATGACTGTATTTCTGGCAGTAAACTTAAAAGTGGAAAAAATTATTTCCCTAAGAATCATTTTATTTAGTAAATATGATAGCACAATGACATTATATTTGAGTTTTAGTCTCAAAACACTCGGAGACTAATATATTGTAGTATTAGGAACTGTATAATGCTACTTTAAACAAGCAGAACTAGGCAGATGCTGTTGGCCTGAGAAATAGTTTTTGGAAGGAGAAATAAAATTTTACATTTAAAACTTCATCAAGGGATTTTTTCTCAGTAACGTGGAATCATTTTGTTCTATTGTGATTCAGAACTTTATGAAGAGATTCTGCAGCAATCCTGGCCTTTGTAAATATTTTCAGCTAAAATGGGAACTGAAGATTCTGTCTGTCAGTAGAGTCCCACTGCTGACTGGTGTCTGAGAGACGCGTTGGTTACTTTTCAGGGCTGTCACAAAATGGCTGTACAATTGAGGGATTTATTCTCTTTAACAACATACTTAAGTATTCTAGTCATTTCTAGTTGTTGGAGGTAGTTCATGGCAGCAGTCTGAACAGTAGGAAAGTGATAATTGTTTTGTTTTAGATGAAATATATAGTCTTCTTTTGAAAAGGCCATTTTAGTGTGTTAATTTTTTTTTTTTTTTTAAACTGTGAGTGTGACCAAGCACTGGGGCAGATTGCCCAGAGAGCTTGCGCAGCCTCCCTTCTTGAAGATACTCAAAAACCTTCTGGATATGGTCCTGGGCAACCGGCTCTAGGTGGCCCTACCTGAGCAGAGGAGCTGGACAAGATGATCTCCAGGTGTCCCTTCCAACCTTAGCCATTTTGTGATTTGAAAACAGTGCCGTATACTGAGGCATTAGAAGACCAGGCTTTTCAAAACTTCTATTCTTCATGTCCTGTTATTTTACAGGAATGCACCATCTGCAATAGATTTGTGTAGTAGCTTTAGGCTCATCGCTTTTTGGTTCCACACACCAGTCCTATGGGAGGATAATGCCCATCTCTGAAAACCTTGCAAGAATTCTTCAAATCTATATTTAAGTTACGACTAAGCTCCTGTCTTGTCAAGTGTTTAAACAGTGATTTACAAGGGATCTCTCCATTGCCTTCATATTCAATGGCTGGTTGAAGATCTTCAGTATGCAAAGTTGGAATAGTGTCTCATAATACCTTGATCCAAGCAAAATTTTTTGTTTTACAGGGTTGATTACGAGTTGACCTCAGCTGGTATGAGTATTCGTGCTTTTTTTTTTTTCCCCCAGCTCTAACTTTTCTTTGGCTCCTTTCACTATCATGATTTATGATTGTATTGATGTTTCCTTAGAAATGCATGCAAAAACTGCATGTGTTGTACGAGTAGCCTGGGGAGCTTTGTACAATAATTACTTCTCTGCTTCAGTGAGATGCTCTTTGTGTTGTTTCACCCACTTCTGTTTAATTCTGTCTCCTTTGCAAAGTGGAATTAACACAGTTGGACAGGGAGGAGACATGCTGCTATCTGTGAGAGGCTCTGCAACACCATCAGTTTTGCCCTGACTTGTACTGTGGAAGGGGTGATCCAGCGTTTGGATTCCCCATACCTTTCTTGTTACACTACAGTTATCCATGCTTTTTACCTGTATTGTAGCATGAAATACTTAGCACTAAGGCCATTCAAAATCCAAATCTAATGCAAGTGCAGCCTCTCATTTACATGATGTGCTTCTAAGGAAGTTATTTCCGTTATTTTGAAGTCTGACAACCAGTGCATTTCTATGTAGAGTTCAAGTTTCCTTCATCCTCTCTTCATTTGGAAGGTGCCTTTTTTCTTTTTTTCACCCTTGTTTACTAGACAAAACAAACAAAGCTTTTCTCCCCTAAATACATTCAGTGGACTGAAAAGTTGTAAGTGCTAGATGGACTATCAACTAATAGCTGTTAGAGGATCACAGTATTGACTTCATACTGTGAGATCCAAAAGAGCATTTGATGACTGATGTGCAGCTCTGTCAAACATTATGTGGCCAAATCAAAGAGACAAGAATAGCCAAAAAACCCCCACCAAACCCCAAACAAAAAATACCCTCTTCCCCCCCAAAAAAACAGCCCACAATGGAAAGCCCTTGCCTGAGTGTTCATTACAATTCTCACTTAGCATAAATGCTTGTGCTAAGTTTTATAGCCCTGTAATCTTTCTTTTGTGCCTCTTATAAGGCTTTACGGTTGTATCCCTGTTATCTTGCATGTGATTTTAGATCTGACCTAAGTGAGCCAAATGCTCATTTTTGAATCAATGAGTAAATAAGCTTTTTCCAGAAGACTGAGACATCCAGTAGGTTTTACCGGCATGTATCTAGCTACCGTTCTTGCTGAACTAACCATCAAAGCACCTATTGCCTAAACTTATTTCGTACTCTGAAATGGGGCATTCTGTGCACATTGCTTGAATTCTGTGCATAGTATGCTTAGACTATCCATATATAAGGCCAGCACTAAGATCAGCTAAGAACACATGAACTACAGTTAATTCTGTTTAAAATCAAGGTGCTGGAAGGAGTATGCCTGTTTCACATAAGAATTTCATGATTAGTGCACCCAGGGTCATTTCCATCCTGACAATCGGTTGATTCAAAACTGCTCTTCCTTAGTCAATGTAGGCTAAACCTTCAGTAGTCAGAGCAGACTAAATCATTTGCTCTGTGGGGAATTTAGGTGTCAAACTCCCAAACTTCCAAGGTGTCAAACTTCCAAAGCTAGGAGCCTAATGCCTTAGCACTGGAATCTCATTTGGTAACCTGCCCTTGAAGCTTTCCCAGCCTCTGATATCCATCACTGGGTATCACTTTCAACATCTGCTAATAGCAGTTCTCTGTGGGGAACAGTCAGACTGTCATTTTGATGAAAACATGTAGGAATTATTATAAGCTGTGATAACCAAGGAAACAAAAAAAAATACCTGAGCTTCGTAAAGCTACGTTAAAGAGAATTAACTGATCATTTTTTATAACCCCTAGAAAATTATATACTTGTATTTGGAACAAAATTTAAAAAATAGAGCTAGTCTAACTAGTATATTCATTTCTTTATTTTATTTGCATTAACTTTTTCTGATGCTATGACCACAAAGTGGTGACATGCATCCAGAAGCATGGTTTTAATAGCATAAAACCTGCTGTTCTTAGCTATTAATCTTCAGTGAGCAATGACCTGAAGTTTTGCTCATATCATGTATTATTTAGAATCAAAAGACAGGTGTTCACAGTCCAAACTAATATAACATAATGCATTTCTATATAAAATGATTATGTGAAGAAGGTAGAAATTTAAAACAGAGCATCTAAATTTTGGCTCTCAAGCAATCATAAATCTTTCCTCCCATTGAGCCTGGCAGTCATATAAAATTGCTTAGTGAAGTCAGGTAAATTAAAAACAAGCTGGAGAACAACATTTGGTTTTGTAATAAATGGTGTGTAGATTATTTCGAAGAGACATTAAAAACCCACAATTTTCTGCATTTTTTTAAAATTATTCCTCTCTTGTATCTAAATTTTCAAAATGGGGAATGTGGTGTGTTCAGTCACATGAGTCCAGTTAGTACTAATAGAAGTCTCATAGGTTTTGATCAAGTTTAAGCTGTCTTGTAATCATTGATGTCTCTCATGCATGTCAGCTGGTGGTGTGATCAGCAGCAATTTTTGCAGTAGATGGGTGTGTGCACACGTGTCCCTAGAACGCAGCACAGGCCCCGGAGGAAAATATCATACAGAAGTAGTAAAGGATATTCATTGTCAAGACAACACTAACAAGCCAAGGATCCTTAGTTGCTATTAGTTGGAAAACAGGACCCTGTAGCTTTCTTACACCTGGTATTTTTAGCACTTAGCCAAAGCTAACCTCCTCCTCTGGTGTCATGTGGATATGGGCTTGGTGCTACATTTAGCACAAGCAGGATACTGAGAGCTAGAAAGTTCTGGTGGGGATCAACTCCACTACCCTTTCCACCCCTGTTTGCAACGATATTTTACGTTTCAAAATGTTCGTTCCTGTGCATCTCATCCTGACTCTGCCTGTGCCACGATGCCTGGAGTTTGGATGCCTTTGTTCAGTGTTGTCCATAGAGGTCAGCACTCACGCTGTTGTGAAACTAATGAGAAGGGCAAAAATAAGCTCTATCCCTATGTAGAATTTAGTTTATTAGTTTTTACTAGAAATATTAAAGTGATATTCAGTGTTTAACTTGATATCAGAAAAGAGGTAAGTAGGTGAATTCTACTACTGTTGTAGACAGCTGTAAATTTGGTCTTTTATCTTCTACAGGGGAATTGTGTTTTGAAAAGGTTTCTGGTCCAAAATCTTACATTCGGGGGCCTCAAGTCCTATGTAAGGTAGGACTAAGGATGAGGACAAAGAGCTCTTAACTCTCATCTGCAGGAAAAACCAACAGAAATGTAGAAAGCATAAAGGAACACAGTATCTTTGACTAGCAGAATAAACAGCAGCAAAAGCATTTTCTTCTGCGTCTTCCTAAAGTAGAATTAGGAGTGAACATGAACTGATGGCAGTTTTGACTCTCTTAGAGATTGACATGGCAATTTGGGATACAGAGTTTTTATACAGCTTTTCTGTTTAGCTGTTGTAATGTCTAGCATATAGAGAATTGCATTTACGGAATTCACTGGTGCATTAAAGATCATGGGTTTGGGCATTCCATCATTAGATGACTAAAATTTTAAAGGAAATTTTATATTGGGTTAAATATTATGTTCTAAAAGCCTTCTTTTCACAGTGACTAAGTCTATGTAGTTAAAAATCAAAAACATCTTTTAGTCTAGGCACTTTGTGGTTATTCACATAAATAACAGATGTTCAGTGGAGTGGAGGCTTATGACACAGAACCCAGGAGTCTATGTGAATAAAGGCATCTTATATAAAAATGGATAAATGTTGGAGATCAGTGAAAAAAAGAATATGGTATGCTTCATACTGTCTTCAGGTACTAGAGTATGGAACTAAATTTAAAAAGAATCCGCTTCCACTCTTTGTCTTGTATCTTGGTTTCTAAGAAACAGTGGGACACAAGTTCATAGTAAAACTCCAATAAGAAGCTGTAATTTAAGATTATTCATAAAAAGAAAAGCTCACATGTGGTGCTAAATTCCAACAGAAAACATGATTTTGTTTATTCTATACAAACAAAGTAACCAAAGGTTTTGACAAACAGAGGGGGCTGTCAAGAAATCTCATTTTGCAGTAGTGGTGGTGGTTTTTTGTTTTTGTTTTTGTTTTTTTTTTTCTTTAAAGTGTTGAATGGAGATAATGACATCAATTGCTCATTTTTATACAATACCTTATTATAGAATAAAAACACTTAATATTAACTAAAATGCTGGAATTTGTTTTTAGTAGTAGGTAGAGAGCTTCTTAGTACATATGAAATATAAAGAAAAGAGGTCATAGCACAATAAGGTATTCAAGAGAAGCTTCATATCGTTTTTTTCAGAGATATTGTTAGAATAAGCACTCTTTTTTTTTCTTTTTTAAGAAGACCTTTTTCCCCAAAGGTGATTTGAAAATTTATTTTCCTTCCTTTAGTGAATGCTGTTTATTGAACAGTGTTCAAGATAGTCTAAATACTGAGTAAATAAAATGCCTGTACTTGGGCTAAGTTATGAACTTAAATTCACTCCAGTCAGAAGGTATTCCAAACAAGTCCCGTGCTACTAAAACAGAAGAAAAGTGGATTGCCATAAGAAAAAGTTAGTTGAGGAACTTGGAAAAAGACATCTTTAACAAAGTACTGGTCCAGTTACTTTTTGACTGCCAAGCAAAATGTGCTAAGCAAACTTTTCAGTATGCTATTAATTATTGTGTATACATATAATTTTCTTTTTGCTTTGTTGCAGGTTAGACCTGTATTATAAAGTATGATTTCTAGCATAATTAATTGTAAATTAAAAGCAAAAACTCAACTAAAACGAGGAGCCTTTTTATAGATACATTTGTATTCCGTAACCTACTTATGCTCATAATAATCCTAGGTGAAGGACCTGGAGTTAGACTTCAAGGAAAGTGTCATTCTCAAGCTGTGTTTAGATGTCTATAATTTCATAGGAGAAAAAAAGAAGAAACTGTTGAATGTAGCATTCTTCATGATTAACCTCCAGAGAGATTATTTGGGTGGCTGTGGGATTTCATAAGGTTTTGAGAGGATGTCTGTTTGGCATATTTAATCTTTTTGATTATTTTCCTTGATTGCATACAGAAGACTTTTATAAACCTCCTTTCAAGCACAACTTTTTTAAGCTAATGCTTGATTCTCTAAATTTGATTTTACTTACTAAATCAGGATATGTGTGTTCATTGCAGAGTGGTCTGATTTTAGGAACAGCAAGCATGGGAAAGTACTGCTTCAAGCATCAGCTTAGCATTGCTATTGAAAAAGTCAGTGTTTGTGCAGCACTGCTAACTGATGTGTGGTGGGTTGACCCCAGCCAGCAGCTAAGCATCCCTCAGCCACTTGCTCGCTCCCTGCCCTCCCACAGTAGGATGGGGAGAGAATAGGAAGAGCAAAAGTGAGAAAACTCGTGGGCTGAGATAAAGACAGTTTTAACAAGTGAAGGAAAAAGGAGGAAAAAAACCAAACCAAGTGAAGGCAGTCACTCACCACCTTCCCACATGTGGACCGATGCCCAGCCAGTCTCCAAGTGATGGCTGTCTCCTAGACAGCCCCCACTCACCAATTTTTATCACTGAGCATGATATTACATGGCATGGCATATCCTTCTGGTCAGTTTGGGTCAGCTGTCCAGGTGGTATACCCTCCCCTCCAAATTATACATTTTTTTTTTTTTTTTGATTAGCACCATAATCAGAAGAAAATAGGTTAAATTCAACCCAGGCTTGCAGTTCCTGACCATCTAAATTCCTTTTACGAGTCTTAAAGATGAGTAAAATAAATTAGTTGAAGTTTCTTTTTGACTCCTTTGAAGCAGATATTTTCTTGTGTAACTAAGTTTTCTTTTCACCCTGCACAAACACAATGTAATTGTGTAGCTATATGTCTAGTAACCGATTTTATTAACCGTAAATAGTTCTGTTCCTTAAGCCTGATTGCTATAGTATTTTGCTTTGTATAAATGTATAGCTTTTTTAAAAAAGAGAGAAATAAAAGAAGGCAAACTTATTTCTGGAATTTTACTAATATATAATCAATACTGTGTATTTAATAAACTTAAACATTTTTTAGGTCTATGATTCAATAAAAATATCTGAAATAGTAAAAACAATAACAACAACTTGTGCTGTCTTAATCTGTTTAAGTAGCACGCATTTTGTGCTTATTCAGCATCTTAGCATGAGAACTAAGAATTCAGGCATCCTTTAATTGATCAACACTTATTACTTTTATAGATATGGAAGAGATACAGCAGTTTGATTTATATTATATTCCTTTATCTCTGTGCTTGTTTTATCTTTTCACAAAGATTAATGACAATTTTATTGCTTTCACTGATGTTGGTGATCAAGTCCTCCTGCATGTTACTGTGTAAAATAGTTTTTGGCAATGATGAATGAGTTGCTGTGCCTTCTTATTTTTGTGTTTTTCAGGTTTACATGTTGTAAATTTATGTTATTTATGGAATAAGGAATATTTATAAAATGTATTCCTGATGTGCTGTCTGAGCTGTGTATCAGTATGTTCACCTTCCTAATGAAATTTGTAGTCATTGGTTTCCGAAAGATGTTCCCAGAGGAGATAGGCAGGGCATGATTTAGAAACTTTCAGCTGCCTGCAAATACAGTGATTTTGTCTGCCACTTATAAGCAAAGATATTTTACCTTTTGTTGAAAGAGATGTCAAGAGCTCACATAGCTACTGTTTCTAGGCTGAGAAGATGCTAGCCTCCGATTGAGGGTTGGCAATTGTAAGTTGAAGATGATATCTTCTTAAATCACTGTTACTTGATCTTCAAATACGCATTTGACTTATAACTAGAGTCTTCTTTTCCCAAATACAATAGAAGTAAAAAAAAAAAAAAAAAAAAAGTAGGCATTTCATTTGTTTTTAATTTCTGAATCTACCTTTCTAGGTGTTTCTAGGTGCTGAGAAGCTCTCATTCTCTCTGTTGTTACTGCAACTGCTCACAGCTTCCCTATTATTCTCATAGTTTTAAATGCAGAGACATCTGCAGTCAGTCAGAAATTCCAGCATCTCTGTAATCCTTCCCCAGGAAAATCCCACAAATATGTCTCCTGACAGCTGGTCAGTCTGACATGTAACATGCGGCATGGTATCTTCCATCATTGACTGCAATTTTACAGCCTAAAAGAATTTATTTTTTTTTTAATTTTATTTTAATTTGGTTATGTACCCATCAGTTTAAATTAGATCAGAGACTGTACATCCATCAGAGAGGTATGACAGAACCTTCCAGTGTAACAGGAGACCATGGAGTTACCTGTTTGAATCCCTACACATGAATATGCTACCAGGACAGAAGAGTCAAGAAGCAGTTATTTTGCATTGAAGTGGTCATCCCTCTCCCTAAGGGGTCTTGGAAACCCCCTGCAGGCTGTTGAGAAAATAGCTTTTGAGGCATCATGTAACTCATTTTCCAACTGGTGGAATGAAGATTCTCAAAAAACTCTTGTAATGGCATTTCTGTTTGATTGCAGTTGATTCCGCCTTCATTTTCTTAGTGGTAAATGCAGTGCTTTACAATGGCAGAACGCATTAGTTATTTAAGGGAAAAAAAGCTTCACTCACAGTTGAATGCATTAAAAATCAGTCGTATTTTGTACCTCCTAATGGCTAACACAGGGAAATGATTTGCTGACTTCTTTACATTTGGTGGCATTTTTGTCTGATAAATTGTGTAAGGCATTTCTCTTTGGGCTTTTACTCTGAATGACCAAATACACACAAATAGTTGCAATCACCAGTTGTTGATTTCAGTTGTTTTTCACCTTAGACTGGAAATTTTTTTTGACATTTAAAGCTGCTATGAATAACTACTGAGTGGTTTTAAATTGTTTTGCTTTTCATACTGCCTTATAATAACCTCTGATTTATTTTTTTTTCTGTTATAGTTTAGGAAGTTATACATTCACTTTAGAGAGAGGGGAAAAAAATAGCAGTCTTTTGATGAAAGGAGGTTTTTGGCCAAGTTTTTCAAAATAGCCAGTAGAGAAGCTGCTGTCTTTTGCAAGAAAATTTAAAAAGACACAATTTTAAAAAACCATACTAAGCCTTTGGTGTCTGAAAAAGTCTTCTTAAACACATCTCTTATTGGACATGCAAAGATGAAGGCATCCAAAATCATCAGTTTGTGTTTTTCCTTAAAAAAAACCCAAAACAACAAAACCCACTATTTTAAAAGTTTTTACTAAAAAGAGTAAAAGTTTTAGTCTGCCAGATTACTAATTACTTCTTTTTTTAAGCAATTCTAATTTTATCTTATGTTTTCATGTGAGAAGCCTCTTCACAAACAAGAAAACTAAAAGTAATTTAAGGAATAATATTTTTAATCTTATAGGCATGGGGAAGAAGCATCACTTTAAATGCTTGTATGCTTAAGGAACTGTACTACATGTCAGATACAAAGTTTAGTTTTTGACCTGAACTCACAAAACCTGCAGCTTAACCCACTGTCAAATTTGAATTTGAAGGCTATTTATTTCTTAATAACATAGAATATTTTATTTAAAAATTAAAAGAGTAAGTGGCAAGAATGAAAAGGAAACTATTAAGTAGGACATATTAAACTTATCTCCAAATAAAGTGCTCTTAATAATGTTTTCACCTGGAATTTTTCAGTTTTACATGTTCAAAGTAAGTGTAGAAGTTTCAGTTCTTCACACAGATTAACATGGAGAAAATGACATTGGTGGGCTTAGTTCATGAGTTCTCATGGAAATGTTTTGGTTTGGCACGGTTTTTCGGTAGAAAATGCTGTCCACATTATTGCTGAATGATCCCAAGAACAAGCTTTAAAAATTTTGTACTATAGTTCAGTATTGGCATGAAAGAGTCAGGCACAGCAAGATTCTTGTTAATTGCTTAAGATTCTGTTCAGTTCATAACAAGAAAAAATATCCTGTCTTTCAGCATTAGTCTTCTGTGTTGCATTTTCATTATCTACTTGTATAAAACAAAATTATGGTTTTCCAAGCTGTCTTTATAACGTTAGTTGCTGATGATTAAAGACAGATTTAGTATGATTGCTTGAGAGGTATTTATTACATACAAACAAAAAAAAATCAGTTCAGTTTTCAGGATGAATACTTTAAACAGAAGAAATAATGAAATACAAACACTACAGAGCTATTTTGCCAAAGTGTAAAAACAGCTTAAGATTAAATACAAGCCTGTAAATGGAGAAGGTTGCCATAGGATTGTCTTGGTGTAACCAAACTAAATTTTGTTTTCTGCAACAGAAAATCAGCCTGTTTGTTGTTTCCTAGATTTGTTTAGGGTGTTTTAGAATAAATATCCTACTTCTGGAATGTATGTATCGGTCCAAAAAGCTAAAGAAACTTCACTCGTGGTTTCCAGACTCTTTGACTGTGTGACACAGCGTTGCTTTTCAGGAAAAAAGTAATTGCCTTACTAGCGGTCAAGTGATCTCAGTAGGCTTAGGTCATGGTCAAGTGAAATTGCCTGTGGTTTGCTGTGACTATAAATTCCAGAAAAAAGTTAAAATCTCATTCAGGTTTGGGTGAATTGCTCTTTTAGAATGGGAAGTGGCTAAGGACAAGAGCATTTCTGTAACCACTGGGTTAGCCTCTAAGATGCCAAGGAAGAGCAGAGGGCAGGCTGCACTGCAGGCTGAGAGAACAGAACGCATTTGGTGCCTATTGAAAAAAATTGCGATGTGGTGAGGAGTGTCTAATTTTACAAAAATGGCTGTCTGGGTGATTTGGGATATTTGCGTTTTCCAGAACAAATTTATATCCAGTATTTATCTGGTAAAAGGATTATCTAATTTTTATGAATATTGGGAATAGCTGACCTTGCTTTAAATGATACATATGTGATATATATATATGATTCGGGTGGTTGCAGAATTCCTGTATATCCTGCATATGCAGATTCCATATCCTACCTATATAAATCCTAAAACTATGTCTATTCCTTTTACCTTCTCTCTCAGGCAAGTATAGTGTCTCACAGTCCTTAGTACTGTGTCAATTACCAGAGATATGTTTTTTGTCTTTTCTGTGCTATTGTACTATAAAAATAAATGGGTTTGATACCAAAGAAAGATAAATCACAAGATAAATCAAGAGTGATGAAAATTAAATTAGTCATATATGTGCTAATTAGTCTAATAAGACTGACTTATCACGAGGGTTAATTGCGCCAGTATAGAATGACACTTGCATTTGACCTGCATGTACTTTTGGAGTGCTGGCTAGAAGACAGTAATCCTTTCTAATACCAACTTTTTTTTTTTTTTTTAACACTTATTTTTATTGCTCATTGCTTCACAGAAGATCTTTAGCTTAGTTTTAACGCTACTCAATTAGTGATATTGTATAGGTGTTGTTGAGCACATCTGTTTGCTTTTACGTTGTCTGTCTCAAAGATTGAATGGATCTATTTCCTATAAAAGTAATTGTTGAATGCTAAAAGGGTATCAGGGGCTTCCAGCTGAATATACATTTCTAGAAAAAATGAGTGACTAGACAGTTTTGTAATATTACTAATGTAGAAAATTGGCTCAGAAGGGCCGTTCTCATATGAGTAGACTAATGGATTACATAAGTGAACATTTACAGTGAAACAGAGCAATACAATATTGTATCTAATATATGTTTATACTTGCTATTTCTTACTTAGCCTAGTTTCATGAGAAAGCCTGTATCTCCTTTTTAAAAAATATATACAACATATATGTTTTTATACAACGTATATGTGTTTTAATGTGTATGGGGTTTTTTGATACATGTGTATTTTTTCTGATACAATGTGTATGTTTTTTTGATACAACTTATGCCTTGCACATTACCAAAATTAAAGTAGTGCACCTCAATATTTAATAGCATTGTCATCGCTTTCCTTTTAAAAAACAAATCAGCAAGGTGTCTTAAAGGAATGATCTGCGTGCAGCTACTGGTTTAGTAATCTTTGAAGTAAGCAAACATATTAAGTTAAAGCAGCATTTGTAGTGAGCTCCATCTGAGAGAAAAATTGCTCTTGCAGCTATATGTTGGAGATGGGGGCTAAGCAATAAATGTTTTTAAATTCAATTGTCTAAAATGCATACTTCATGGAAATAGTGATGGGTATTCTTTTGTTGTCAGCATCAGCAAGAACATTTATATGCTGAGCTAGCAACTGAGAATCAATCATGCTGTGGATTTATTATTTAATAAATTCTATAGGGTTGTGATTTTACAGCATGGATTTACTCTACTGGATTATATTGTTTTCATATAATCTTTCTGTTCCACTTAGAACCTGCATGTTGTACAAAAGAGTAGTGTGAACTGCTATTTCCCTAAAAGTAGAGTAGAAATTGCCAGGCTGGTGTTTTTGTTGTTGTTTTTAAAGCTCTAATGTCATCATTTCAGTTAATATGTAAAAATAACATGACAAAAATAGGTTAAAAATTCTATATTTTAAGCAGTTTTTTATTGTAAGCCATAGGTTATTTATTTATTTACTTAAAATATATAATGATTGATAGAATGTTTGCATGGTAGTTAAGTATTTAAAATAACTTTTTAAACAAAAGCGCGTGTGCATAATGTAAACCCAAGTTGGAGATGAGTGCATACAGTAGTATGGCAAGACTCTTGAAGTTGGGCTGAACTCACTGTTTCTATCCGAAGGTGCAGCAGAGAGTACATGTGCACCTACAACAGTGGAATAGGTCACCCTCACAGTAAAACAGTGTTTTCTTGTGTTTTGATGGAATTTCCTGGTTTTTAATTTGTGGCCATTGCCTCTTGTTCTGTCAGTGGGCACTACTAAGAGTCTGGTTCCCTCCCATCAGGCATTTCTTTATACATGTTGGTAAGATCCCCCTGAGACTTTTCTTCTCCAGGCTGAATCCCAGCTCTCTCAGGCTCTCCTAATGTAAAAGATGTTTCAGTCCCTTAATCACCTTTGTGGTCCTGTGGCCGTCTTCTGTTTTGATTTAATTCCTCTGAAATTGAGTTCATGGACATGGAGTATGATGCAAACCAAAGCATGGTAGGAGGGGGATGACTGGGAGATTTGTTACAGAAGTCCACTCATTATCTGCGCTAAAATACTTGATATTAATGAGACATTAACTTTAAATCTTGTCAGTCAGTCTGGGGGATCATTTCCAGCATCTACAGAGGACTGAAAGTTGTATCTATACCTAGAACATAAAAATGATCAGAACTCATTATTAAAGCTGAACCTGGAGGCAGTTTATACAATTTTGTATACCTAACTTATGTTTCTCAGTCATGATGGGGGTGAATGACTGGTTCCAAAATACTGCATCTAAAGTTTCCAGTCTTACTTGCAAGAAGAATTTTTGTAGCTGATATGATTTTTTTTTTTAAATATACATATCACATAATTTATATAAATTTTATAAATTTATAGAAGTTGATTTAAAGAATGTACACATGTTTGGGCAGGAGTTTGCAACATGAAATAAAGTCTTCATCAGAGCTGTACCATATGTTTTGAATTAAAATATATCTCTATGTCTATATTCTGTACCTGAGTTTTTCACACACAAAATTGTGACAATTCTAATTCCCATCTTTTCTTATATCTTTTAGTGAAATATGAGCATTGATAACAAGTTTTTCTGTGTTTAATGTACTGCAATTTGTTTTGGAAGGTGTAAGGCTAATGATAATTCTTGCCTAATAGAAGGTTCTGAAATCCAGCAGAAGCTGGCATTTATTTTGAGTCTTAAGCTTGTCCTTATAATTAAAAACTGTTAGCACTGTATGAAATATGAAATAGAGAATGACAGATGTACTTCTTTCCCATGAGGGAAAAGGAGCCATGATACACTATCGATTTCAGTTGTATCCTAGAGGTGTGATTATCTCATTGAAAGTACTTCGCCTGGAATTAACTTACTGTTATTATTTAAAGTCAGTAGTGTTTCGGGATGCAGATTTTTACTTTTTTTTCATTTTTTTTAAAGAGAAGAAAATTTTGTATATTTCATTTTAACCAGTTAGTTTGCAGAGATTCAGTTCTGAATTTTGAATACTGAATATGAGAACTTAAATTAGGAGGAAGTAGAGAATGTGAACACAATTTAATAAGACTGTTAGAATGTTATTGTATATTAAACTTGCTATAAAGTTAAAAAAGGATTTCAAGCTCTTCTCTGCATTTATGACTGTCAGGGAAGATTTGAGAGAGGATTAGTGTCATCGTAACCTCCTGAAACTGTTTGAGTATGATGCTGATGTGAGTGCTGGAATATGTCATACAGCAGGAGAATCTGAATCTGATGTACCCTGTAGATAATCACGTCTGTTCTCTAATAATCACGTCTCTTCTGCTGCTGTTCATATGGCAGTACTCAGCAAAAGGTATAATGGCATTGGTGAGGCTAGTTTTCTGTGTTGGTGGTGTGGGTTTTTTTGAGAATAGCGCCAAAAGCCATCTCTAGATTTCTTTAAAAGAAGAGTGTATTTTAAATAAAGAAAAAAAAATCCGGTTTAGAGAACTTTTCCCTGCTGGGCTTGTAAGTGTTGTTACCTTCCTATTTGTTTCTGTCTTTCTGTTAGGGATGCAATATCCCTATCCAAAAGCATAAAGATTGTTTCTGCTAATATTTAATTTAACCCAGCAAATTTGTGTAGGTATGCTTCATCCTCTAATTTTAAGCCCACTGTCAGTGTCCCAAATAAAATAATTCATGTTAAGAATCAGACATAAAAGCATAATCATGATAGAGAATGCATTATTGTCAACCTAACATCACTTGAGAGATGTGACAATGCAAAAGATTCACAATGTGCCTAACTGGACGTGTGAAAGAATAGTGGCTATCAAAAATCCCTGCTGAAGGACATGGGAACTAAATGGCAAAAAAGAAATCCATTAAAAGATGCTGAAACTTGATAAAATGCTGGAGTATGGCAGAAGCTGAAACTATCCTTATTGGCTGAGAATCTCAGTGGGATGGCGTAGCTCACTTCATACACAGCCACGGAAAATACGTTGTTGCAGGAGAACAGTAAGGCACAAAAATGGGATCTCAGAGATTTTCCTTGACAGTGTCTCAGATATGTTAATTAAGATGGGGCAGACAGGCCCAGAAAATCAAAAGCGATACTGTGATCCTCCCACCATCTAGCATTAAGCAGTCTGAGCCTGGGATTTTCAGTCAGAAATTTCTGCTTTACCACCATGCAGTTCTGCTCAAACTTTTAAACCTTGTATTAAACACACGGTGTGGGGAAAAAGAGAGAAGCATTTGAAATGTGAAGTATTAAATACAGCTTTCGTTTTAACTCTTAACTCTTATTTCCTTTTCCTTCAGGTTTAGGGAGTTCTTACAAAGAAAAATCATGTTAAGCATTTCTTTAGATCAACATTAAAGATGATAACTGTCCTTTTTTGGAAGAAAAAAAAGTTACTTAATAGAGGTTTTAGCTGCAGCTGCTGCTGCTGGATGTTAAGCCTCACTCCTTGAAAACAAATTCATGGGTGTGGAGAGGGGTGGGACCTAAAAAAGACATGGAAAATGTAAATTGCATCTCTTCTGCTGACTTCTACCAGCTGAGAGTGATTGGTACAAAATATGCTTTAAAAACTGATTCCACGTTTTGGCATATTTCTACTAGCATTAGACTGTGAAAGATACTACTGTAGCTACAGTCTTAACTGGTGACTTAAAGTACTATCAGGAAAGAAAGCATTCACTGAGAATGGTTAAGAAGAGAAAACCAAGTAGAAAAATATTAAAGAAAATATGGAAAGAGGAGTATGAAAATCTTCTGTTACTTTGAAATCAAATGTAGCTTTAGGTTGCAGTTTATTAGTTAGTAAACATACTTCATATTCACAGCTCGTAATTTCTTTTGCATTATTCGGAAGTAGGCCAATGGAAAAAACCTGCAGTGAGGCACAAAGATAATGGCATCTAAAATTTTTTCCACTGAAAGTATTATAATATCATCCTGCTTCTGCTGTTGCATTTGTTTGATAACATATATTCACATTTGCTTCAGTAACAGCAGAGATGGTTTATATGTATTTTGGTTTTTTGAGTCACTCCCCACATAGAGGTCCACAGATTGGTAGGAATCTATTTTTCATCACAGATTTACAAGCCTGAGATTAATTAAAATATGCATTCACTGCTGTTAAATAAAATTGATCAATAAGAGTAATTTCTCTTCATCTTTTAATAGAAGAAAATTAGCTGCTGGGCTTGTCAGAACTAGCTTTTTCATTGACAAGGAATCCAGAATACAAGGTTCTGAGTCTTCTGAACTTCTTTCTTCTGCTTTTCCAACCATACTGATCTTAGCACTAGAAAGCTTCATATGTGGCATGAAAATGCAGGTGAGGTAGAGCAGCCATGTTGGTGGTTTTGGTGAGAGAGACCAAACTATGAATGCATCCTTTATTTGTGTGCGCTATGAATACACACAGGTCAAAATTTAGACATGAGTCCATGGGAAAAGAAATTCCATCAGATGTTTATGTTATTTAACAATTCTCCAGTATAAATCCAGGAGACTCCAAAGACAGAGTGCAGTGACTAAAACATGATGCAGTTTAAATGGAAGGAGCTACCTGGCTGTTTGGAGAGGAGTTCATCTGTGGATTGCTGTGTGAGTGAGCATGTAGTACACTGAAGTGCACTATGTAAGTGCTGATTTGATTTAGATGTCCCGGGGGATAAATGGTGCTGAAAAGTTTGATTTATCAGTAATTCCATGGACTGGGTATACAAGTCATGTATGAGCTGCCAAAGCACATGGTTTTGCTCTTCCACAAAGTCTCATATGGCTACATCTGTTACTTTTACTGTATAATCCATTTTAGTCCCCCCGCCCCCCCCCCCCTTTTCTTTTTCTTCAAGAAGGTGATAAAGATGCATAGAGTCCCAAAGGTTTTTATAACTTAGTGTTTAAATACTTTTGCTAAATAAAAGCTACTCAAGTAGAGGCAGTTCCATTTTCACATTTGTGATCTACTTCCTATTAAGTGAGCAATAACTATGGGAGTAATCAATTAAGGTTGGTTGGCAACGGCTCCTGTATTTGTCAATATATTGACAGCTTTTGGAATATGATTTGCAATTCAGCCTTTTATCTCCTTCACTGTTAAGAACAATAAACCGTAAGCAGAATAAGCTGTTAAGAATATATTTCTTTGTTTTTCACTGAAAGCACAGCAAAGATTCACACAATTAAAATTAACTTTGAGAAGAGGCTTTTCCAGCGTAAAGTGCCTAAATAACCATTCCACAAATATAGAGGGGAAAACATGAATGGATTTAGGAAAGCATAACTGATTATATCGTAGCAGCACTTCAATGAACGTTTATTGTAGATTGTCAAGATCATAGGAAAATGACAAAATTTAGCACTCCGTGGTAACTGTAGGTGTTTTTCAGAAATGTTGTTAGAAGCTGTAGTATGAAAAACGTCATGCATCACTATATGCTGCATAGAAAATTCTGGTATGTGTTTCTTGCAGATAGTTTGAATCTCTAGTACCTTTTTAGTAAGAATTGCTCCTTCAACTTCAGCTGGCTATTTAACAAGTTCTGAAGGCTGAACAAACCATAGAATTCCTGACATTGAAATATTCTGTCAATGATATCTTAGGTTTAATTCCTGGCTGTTATATTACCTTTTTCCCTATTTGTCTTAGGCTGGGGCAGAGAGGTTAGAGTGTGTATGGTATTCATTGTGTGTTATTCCTCATCAGTAGAATAGGAACATTGAAACTCAATCCCTCTGATAGAAATTCAATATTAGGATTATAAAGTGGAAAATAAACTATTCTTATATGCAGGTCACCACTTAGTATCATATCTGTTCCCAAGCAGGAGCCCACATATTAAATCTTTTATATTAGTCGTAATTAAAACTTCAATGAAAGCATAATATGATCATCAAGGTAGCCTCAGAGTTACTTTGTATTAAAGAAAGACTTCAAATGTAGTGTGAATATTAGCAGGTAATTATTCCAGTAGGATGTGGGATCTTATTGACACGTTTACCAGAGGGAGGTTATTAAGTTTTGTACGCTTGGTTAGAAAAGAGGGAGGACTGCCTAAACAAGATAGTAATTTGTATAAACATGGGAAGGAAAAGCAAAAAGAAGCTCTAGAATTGAGGACAAGAAGGTTTGTTTTGAGATGAGAATCAATCAGGCAGCAAGAGTGGCAGTGGAGAGATTTACTATAGCTTCTGAGTTCAAAAAGGAGTGGAATGATGATGATGTTTCTGTGATTCTCCTCCAGTTCAAGTTTCAGGAGCTTTTAAAGGTGCCTGGTTTTTGCTTCTAGAATATTCTTGTTGGGGCCCATAATTGTAGTATTAACTCTACCTTTGTTCAAATGGTTTCAATACTTTCTTTTTGTTCACTTTTGTCAAAAGCAAGAGTTCCAATTATATTAGACATTTTACCAAACATCTGTAACAATACTTCCTTTAATTAGACATTTGAAACTAATGGAATTTTGCCATTGCTTTTGCTGTTGGTCAGGATTTCAACTTTATAGAGAAGATGTACGTTAATAATTTTTTGTATTGAGCATTGAAATGGTAGACTTTAATGGCTATTCTCAAACTGCTGTTATTTAAGGTGTGAGGGAGAGCCCCTAATGCCACATGCATAGTTCTTAACTGTACAGAAAATAAACCAAATGATGTGCTAGAGAAATGTTCTTCAAATAAGTTTATAATTGAAGTAGTAATATATTTTATTATTAATACAGCTTGTAGGAAATGTGTTTAGGATGAAGTATCCATGAAAATTCCTTTGGTTATAAAGTAAGATATGGGTGAAGAAATCTCACTTTTCCTTTTTGATTTTACAGCTTGCACATGCAGTGGACATGCAAATATTTGTCACATGCAAACAGGAAAATGTTTCTGCACAACTAAGGGAATCAAAGGAGACCAGTGTCAACTGTGAGTACAATTAAATGTACAATTGTGTATTGCAATTCATGCCTAGTGTATAATCACATTTTTCCTTTTTTGGGGGTTTATTTTGTTTTTGGATTTTGTGATTGACCTGACAATGTTTTAGTGATTAATCTAGCGTTCCTTACATTTCTTGGGAAATTTCAATATTACTTAGTCTTTTGTTAAAGAATTACATCACAAATATTAGTAATATTAGTAATATTTTGCAGGTTTAAAAAATATCCTGTAAAAAGTAGTAACTGGAGAATTGCCTGTAATTGTCTTCCTTTTTTTAGGATTTTTTAAAAATTATTCCAAGTAAAAAACATCTGCGAAATTGGTGATTATATTCAGTACATTTATCACATACCTTGATCAGAGTCTACAGTGATTAGATTTTTAGAATTTTGGAAACATATGAAGGTGCACAGTGTTTTAGACATTTTTCCATATCACTAAATGTAGAAGAGAGGAATGTGTAGACCTGTCATGGAAAGTACAATTAGTGTATCTTGTTTTGTACTAGAACAGCTTATTGTGTTTGTTTAGAGGAAGAGCTTGCAACTTCAGATAGAGCATAACTAGTGGAGCTAAGAACAAGGAACAACTGAAGTGGAGTAACTTGTCAAGTAGGAGAAATAACACATTAAAGTTAACGATGAATAGCCTTATATTTAAAAGTGTTTCTCTTGGTTCATTCTATCCTGTACACTGCATTATCCAATAGCAACGTTATTCCTTTCACTATTATAGTTATTTTAAATAGTAGCTGGCCCCAAAATTGTCTTAGCAGTGTCGGTTGAACTGGGAAAAAGGCGTAAATACAGCTTATTCCTCTTCAGCAGGGAGAGGTGCCAGAAGGTTATGTTCTGCCTGCCACGAGGCATATTCTTTCACTGGATTTGTGGATTCATATTTGATATGCTTAATGAACTGGCTTGAATCCTACTCTTAATGCTTTGCTTGATAAATAGTCAAGAAACAAAAATATCTGTTGCAGAGGCGATGTGTGTATTCGTGAGAAAGAGCTATGCTGGCAGGTTACTGCTTCAGTCATACCTCTGGGACTTTTTGTCTAGCCAATTGTAGACTCTCAGGATGAGATGGGAAACCAAGATTAGGACTAAATGATGGATTTTTGTTATGATGAAAGCTGAAGACTGATAATATCTTTAAACTCTGAATTAAGTCTTCACTGAGAAGTTACTTTTTCCTTTTTGTGTCCAAACACTTAATCAGTTGTAGATGTTAATGAGTGATTTGATTGCCACTGTGCAGCATGGACATATGTTGATGCCATTCTACCTATTTACAAAGAATGAAAAAAAAAAAAAAAGAAAATCTACTCCTCTGTGCATCGTAACACTCAAACTATAGGAAACAGGTTCTTTGCTTGTAGCTCCAGTCCTCTGCCAACTACCATTCAGCCTAAGGCACTCTTTATAGACCTTTTCCCCGGTCTGTATTTCACATACCTATTTTGCTATTGCTTTCCCTTTCTCTTGTGTCCGTTTCATCATCGTTTTCTCTGCTCTGATTTGGAACTTCTGTCTCGTATAGTCAGTTGTGCTGCTCAGCTGTTATCAGTCTGCTGTCTTGAGTTTGTCTGTCATAAAAGGTTCTTTTATCTCATGTACTGAACTAGAAGAGAAAACGTGGTTCTGGTGGTGGATTTTCCTGTCCTTGTCAAGAGTTGCAGCAATTCCACAAAACAGAGGAAACAGAGATTTGAATTTTGACTTTTCGAGAGTAAACATAAAATTGCAATTTCAAACTGAAAATCCCTGGTTTTGTCACATGTAATACATTCCCCTTCCTAGATTCTTACATAGACCAGAGACTTATCCAGGGCAAGCTGTGGTGTTAAAGTGTTTGGTATTCCAAATACTTTCTTTTGGATAAGATAAACTGCAGAGCAGCCATTTTCAAATTGTTTTTGGCTGTGATCACATTTCAGATTGTGAGCTTCACATCTACTGGGTTCATAGACACAAATATTAGCATAAAAATTGAATTTTTCCTCTTAAGTCCTTTCCTAACTCCGTTCTTTAAAAAAATAATTAAAAAAACCCGCTATGTAGACTATCTAGTTTATAACAGCACAAGTAGAAAGAGACCAGTTCCAGTTATAGACACTTCGAACATATTAGGAGACTATCTAGGGTAAAATTTCAGTACTAGAGACTCATTGTTAAGATCACTGGATATCCTGAGGAAAGCCGATAACTACAGATTTAGAGTTTTAGTACATGTCATCAGATGATACGCTTAGGATTTGTCATTTCACTCTGATGCTTGGTTTGGAAGAGTGAGCCATTCATGTATGGAAGTTTCAGTCCAATGTTGTTTCTTAATTATTTCCCTTAGAACATCAGTAGATAAGAACATAAAAAATAGGTCACTCCTGAGTCACTGAATCCAGTCCCGTACTGCGATCTGATTTGTAGACTTCATATGAAGAACGTGAACTTGATCAGATTCATAGTATGTTTAAAAAAATAGAAAAGTATTTTCTCTGTAAAAATTATCCTTACACTCAAAACCTGTTTTTAAAGTATCAGATTATATTGTCAAAATACATACACAGTAGTTATCTAGAAGATAAGGATTATTTTAAATCAGCTGAATGCTTTACTTGTATTTATTACTTTATTATATTCTGCATAAATCATCTGGAACTTGATTCAAAGTGTGAATACTGTTCTCCATAGCTCTGGATAAAAGTTGTTTTTTCTCCACTTGTTAGAGAGGCTGTTGTGCAATCTCAGCAGCAAACCTATAACCCTGTGATTTCTAAAATAAGGGTTTCTGTGAAAATTCCAAACTGTTCGGTGTGAAAGTTAGATTTATATTCCTGTCAAGAATCCTATTGATTAGAAAGTCATAGCTGCAGGGTTGTATGTTATCTCTCCCTCTCCCTCCCTCCATCTCTTCCTCCTTCCCTCTGATGCTTTTATATCTGCTCGTCATGTGCAGTACACACCATGCCTTGGGGGCAGAGTTTTTAGGAAATCAAGGAAACTTTACAACCCCTTTTTTTTTTTTCCTCTTTCCCTCCCTAGTTTAAGAACAGCAAGTTATTTGTGGTTTTATGAAGGATCTTCTTTATTATTTTCTTCTTTTTTATCTATTTATATTTTTTTTTAGCATACCCATCTCTCGGTTATATTAATTTCTAAGTTGTGCTGTTGGATAGCAAGAAACACAGTGGCAGTTTAAATAAAAATTAGTGTTCTAAAGCAGCTTTGAGCATACATTTACATTCTGTTTTACAAGGTTTCTTTAATGACACATGATAATATTTTTTCCAAAAAGAAATATTTTTGCTACCTTTAAGTAGGTAGTTTCAGTTGGTAAAAACCTGTAATACTCTCCTAATCAGGAGGAACTGATTAGAATGGTTTGATTATTCAAAGTAACTAGACTGTAAAACAATAAAAACAGATACAAATAAAAATACTTAGATTCTTTTTTTCCTTAATTTTAATAATGAAATGTGCCATTGATAATAACAGGAAAATAATATTAACTTAAAACATATTTTTAGGTGAAAACTATTATTTTAAAATAATTTTATTTATTTTTATGTAATATTTCATTTGCTAGGTGCTCATTTTATTTCCTCATAGAATTTTGTCTACAGAGGTTTTAAAATTTCCATAGGTTTCTGTGCATCCATATGCAGGATTATATACACAAGTAACTTTTCAGGAATAGGCCTATGGAAATGTAAGGAGTATGCTAAGGGGATGTTTCAAAATGCAAATTTTGATATTAAATGAGAGAACTTTTACTGGATGTAAGGAAGAAAAATATGAAAATTATAGAATTAACTGAGTAGTTAAATCATTCTTGGAGAAGTTTCAGTATGTCTGAGCTCTTCCAAGAGACAGCCTTCACCTGGAGATGTGTCTGTAGCTTTTGTTATCCCTTGTAAGTCTGTGTAAATCTGGATATGTTATGAGCATCTGGAAAGGTTACAGGGTTACAAGTGCTTGGTGGAAATACGGTTTCATAGTGAATTTTTCAAATTGTCAGTTTTTACTGGACGTACTGTAACATTTATTGCACTGTACTTCCCAGTTACAGCCACTGCTGTAGTTTTGGGGGAAGGAAATCAATCTCTTGTTAAGTACTTTCTGCTGTGGCAGATTTTAGGCTATTGGACCTGTCCTCTTGGTATTGAAACTGTATCTTTGAATGATGAGCAGGTTAGATACCATTTTAGTGTATCTTAAGTTCCCAGGCATAGATCAGAATAATAATTATTTTACCTAACTGGGAAACATTAAAATGTTGAGAACGTCTGCTGTGGTGCGTAACAAAAGAACTACCAGAAAACTGTCGTAAGAACTGTGCAAAAAATAGCCTTCAAGATTTCTGTAATGAAGAACTGCTAGGTGGAAAAAAAAAATTTGAAAAAACCCCCTTATTTTTAATATCATATTTCATAGTATCTTTTATGTAGTTGTAAGAAGGATAAACTTAAGAGTGTAAAATGTGTAGATCCAGAGTATTCTGGAATGAAAAAGTAATACTTTGCTCATTTTCATTCTAATAAATATTCAGACTATTCATTTTTTAGTCATACTGTTATTTCTTCTGAAGAGGTGAAAGAAATACTATTTTATTTATAAAAATATACCCTGTTTATTTGGTAAAATCTTCACTGTATGCAAGCTTTAAAAATGTATTTAATAATGTAAGGATCTGTGCATAAATAATAAGCACTTATTGATAGTCTGATTTACGTAAGAATAAGATTTAAAAATATCCAGCTGTCCTCTTCTGTGTAATTCCCCTTCACAGAATGGTATAATTCCTCTTACCAGATGGAAAGGCAGGTACAAATACATTGGGTTATGACTCAAATTCGCCATTGTATTGATGTCACTGCAGCTTTATTTGCTGATAGCAGAGTAAATCTGTTCCCCGTTGTTTCCTCTCAGAGCTCTGCTTTCTGCTTTCCAGTAGGGGAAAAATTGACAGCAATCATATAACAAATTCACTTTATTAGAACTTCCTTTATCAAAGACACACACACACACACACACACAAAAAACCCAAACAAGCAAACAAAAACAACCCAGGGAGATTCTAGTTGCTGAAGTTTAATAAAAAAGCTTCTTCTATTGAAGAACTTACTTTTCCTGATAGAGGTTAGAATCTGTTTAATACTAGTTACTATGGTGAGCTGTGCTTTTTTAAACTGAAGTTAAAAGTATAATATTTAATGTTTTAAAATACTAGAGGAAACTGTATTTTAATTTTTTCTTTTCTTTCCCCAAGATTTTTTTCCCTTTTTTTGGTCATATTCCACCATTAGTTTTACATATTTGGTTGTGTTTGACATGAGGTGTTTTCTCCTTATTCATGCTGAGTCCAGCCCTCAAGTTTTCCATTTAAGAGAAAATTTTGATGTACCTATGCAGGTTACTCCATTGGCTATGATGCTTCAAGGAGAATTCCAGCAAAATCTGGCATGTAGATCTAGGTGGATTTAGTGACTACCTCTGTTCTTATTTAACTGCCTGAAAATTTTAGCTTGCTTCTGTAAGGACAGGTTCAAGCCCTCAGCTAGTTCTCCAAGAGCTAGATCGTTAGGTTGCTAAGGAGAACAACAAAATAAAACTCCAACTTCAACATTAAATACATGTTTTAAATGTACTAATTTTTTGCTCTCCATGTAGTAATCATTGCCAGATCTATCAAGGAATTGAGATACTTCTTTTTTTTCTTTAATTCATGTTTCTGGCATCAATCATTTTTGCTTAAATTGCAGCTTTCATTTAAACACTATGTCTAATATCAAAGCTTCAGAACATGACCCAAATGCACTCTAATGGCTTAAACACTCAGAATGCAAATATCAGGAAGTTAAAACATTTGAGAGAGTTTTTAATCTAAAATTTGAAGAAAAATAAAGTTTGTGATTTGGAATAGGCCTTGTGCAGTATTTTTTTTTAAATGGGTTTTGGCAGTATTGTATGTCTCTATCAGCCTTTTTGTTGTGGTTTTTTTGTTGTTTTTTGTTTTGTTTTGTTTTTTTGTGCTGCAGTAGGCTCACTTGCTCTTCTTCAACATATTCAGTATATGATATGTAAAGTTCATGAGGCTCTCTGGGATCTTTCAGAGTTGCAGGCTCTCTGTAAATGTGAAACAACACTTTTCATAAGCATTGTTACATTGCAAACATTACATTTTGTTCAGGAAGTTGCCCCACTTGGTAAAAATAGAGAAGAAGTGGAGTTTGAATGCCCTGTATTGTTCCTGGAAGGCAATGTTCTCAGTGAAGAAATGAGAAGGAGCTAGTGGCTAAGGGAGCAGCTGCCAGCACTTAGCCAAGAGCTTTGTACATTGGTACTTTATTGTCGGTCAGTTGTGAATGTGTTAAATCTGGAGAACACTGCAATATTGATATTGCAATGTAAAACTGGTTATGTTAGCAAGGTGTCTCTTGCCAAGAGCTGAATTAAAAATGGTACATGTAATTTTCTTAGGTGTTCCGTTCTGATGAAATAGACCTTTTATCTTTCTGAGTTCAGTACTAATTGTCTGGAAAATGGGAACAGTTTGGGCGTGAGGGTTTCTCTTTTATGAGAATAAAGTAATTTTGCTCTTGGCTTCTAAGTTAGGCTCTTCCATAACTGACTGTATGCACATATATAAGTAAGTCCTTTGGTTTGGCAGGCTCAACAGAGCAGAATCTACTCACCACTGGGCTTCAGTTTTTCTCTAAGGTTTTTATATTCATTATTTCCTCTCCAGTCTACGTCCAAAAATACAAACTGCAAAACAGACTTTCTTTACAACTTTCCTGGCTGTAAAATAGGAATGCAAGCAGTGTACCTGTCTCTTGTGCCCAACTGGTTTGTTTTAGTATTCATGCTGGATATAGATTTAATTAAGTAATCTTTTTTATTTCCCATTTGAAAAATATAGGGTGCTGGATTTTCTTTCAAAATACCTAGTTTTTAAAAATTGTTCCTCCTGTGCCATGGCCATGCCATTCAGTGATTGGCATTTGAATAATCTGTTTTGCTTAGTGCAGGATATATCAGTAAAGCGGTGGAAGAGGGCAGGCTGCCTAAGTCTTTCACAGATGATGTGCCAGTGAGACCTGTTTGGAATTCCAGTCCTCAGGACACATCTGTTATGAAGCAAACCCCTTTTATAAGAAGTGCTAGTAATTTTTAGTGCTAAGTGTTGCTGTAGTCCCTGTTGTCTAAGGATGTATAGGTAAGGTAATGCTTCTACGTATTATTTTTATTATAATAGAGTAGTACAGCTGACAAGAATACACAAGTTTGCATGTTCTTTAGGTCTCAAATAGACCCATAAAGATTTAAAGCTAAATATAAGCTGAAGACAATTCTGCCTTTAATTAGGTATGTATGGAGTCTGGACTGGGATGAATTTAGGAGGGGGAGCGATTGTAATGGTTACTCTCATACAGAAAAAAGAGAAACAGGGACAGCCTGTACCACATGGAAGAGTTACTGGGGAGAGGAGAGGAAGGGAGGTTATGACTGCCATGAAACTTCTTTACTATTGAGTCTGATTTTTTGTTATCCAGCAAAGTTGTGACCTTAGCTTCTGTGCTTGTTTTTAGAAAGCATTTGGGAGGTTTTGAGGCTGTTCCTGTACAGCTAAGGAGGGGGCGAAGGGCCCTGTGGCTTGGGCTGGCTTTACATCTTGCCTAGGGCTAACTTTAAAACAGAATTGCACATATCTGCACCTTAATCTCAGACAGGGTCACAATAGGTTGCACAGACTTAAAATTTTAGGTTTGTTTTTTTTTTTTTTTCCCCAGTTCAAGCTATTGAAAATGATGTTGGGGCTGTGCTGCATTGCATCCTTTAGGGTGTGCAATGAAGGCACCTGGGAATGCTTCTCTGTGGCCGGGACTAGAACTGCAGTTAAGAGCTAGCAAGGCTAAGACTTATGAAAAGTAACATAAGCCAAAAATAGTATGAATGACTCTTCTTATAAAGCAACTAGCCCAGTGGGAGAGGTGCGTGGCGTTATACCATTTCTTGGCACTCCTTCTTTAAGAAGATATAAAAGGAGACAGGAGCATTTCTTGTAAGACAGCCAACATAAAGCGTGGTTCAGATTCCAGAAAAAACTTGTAGGACGCTGCTGACAGTGGAGACCAGCTTCTTTTCAACATGCAATACTACCAGCCAGTTGTCTCTCCTAATCTGCATGAACCAAATACCCCCATAGTCTATTCTTTCTGTCCAAATAAGATGCTGGGGTCCCCACAAATCATAAATACATCCACTTTGAGTATCATGATCACTAACTCTGTTAACCATTAATATAATTATTCTGTTCTTTCCATGCTGCTGTGGTTGGATTATAAACTGTCATTGTTCACAGGAGCCATAATAAATCTCACAGATCATAAATTGTCATGTATAGAATAACAGCTGTGAATTACTCTAGTAGAGTACTTTTTATTACTCCTTATTAATGAACTTCTGTGCCTCAGTAGAGCCAGGCACTGTGTGCCTGACCTAACCTTTTTACCTCTTCAGTATTCACTATTCACTATACTCGCTATCAGATTCCAGCTCTTTTTCAGATAGCAACAGCTTGTCCACCTGATGTCCTGTATGTCACACACCTGCCTGATGAATATTCTGATCCAGCTATTTCTGTCTAGAGAAACTGTATACACGCCTAAGTCCAGTAAATGGTTCTGATCTGTAACTCTGTCATACGAAACGCATCTAGGCAAGCAGGGTAGCTAAGAAACTCTCCAACTGTGTTGTCCCTAGGCACCTAACTGCCACCTGTTTGCTGTGCAGGCAGTTATGGTAGTTGTTCTGGGTTTGGGAATTCTACTCAAGCAACTGGGCATCTAACAATTTGGTGGTGCGATAAGGTGTGTTACAGCACATATGTGTGTCTGTTGATTTGGGCTCCGATCCATTCAGTTTTGATGGTTTTTTTTTTTTGTTCCATTGCATCCATCTTAAGGAGACAGTGAAGTTGGGGTCTTCTCCCTAGGTAGTTGTCCCTCTTTGAAGCCTGTTAAATCTTTCTTTACAGACTTTACGCCAAAAAAAATAACTCCTGCAGATTGTTTTTTAAGAGTTAAAAAGATAGCTTATTTTTTTCTAAATCTCAAAGATGACAATGCTCAATCCTCCATCTCTTCCTAACCCAAAACCCCACTTCAATTTTCAAAAGTTAGAATATTTGCTGCAGGCAGGGGAGAAAAAATAACACAGATTTCCACTGGAGCATGAAGTTGTTTGGGCCTTCCTACTGCTTTGGTTAAAGATAAGGGGTTCTCTTTATAGAAGGAAAAGAAAGTAATTGATGGCTTTTCTGGCTATGCATCCTGCTGTCATCAGAAAAAAAACCTTCAGCTGAGTTGTGACTGACAAAACCAGATATTTGAGGGAGATCTTTTTAAAAATTCTAGTATATACTGCCATATGGTAACTGATTAAATTCAGTGTATGCTATGTTACAGTAGCAACCCTCTGCATCACTATTATTATTGCCGACTGCTGCTACCAGAGTCAGCTTTGCACAATTAACTATGGAGCAGAAGGGAGGAAAGTGATATTTCCTTTGTGGAAGTGAAATATTTAAGGAGAATTTTTTTTCATAGATTTAAGAATAAACACTCCTGCAAAACTTTATGGAGGACAAAATATTTTCAGGGTGAGCATCTTCCAGAAAACAAATATTGCTAGTAGAGTTTTTCAGGGACCCTTTCTCTAGAACAAAGAATTTGACATACGTTATTATTTTTGTCTTCATGAAATACAAACACTGGTCAGCTTTGGTATATGTATGCTTTTGAGAAATCAGTACTATCAGAGTGTTTTTAATATTTTGGTCTTCCTAAGGAGATCTTGGCTAGTATATGAGGTACAGATCAGCCTTAGAAATGGTTTATCAAAATTTTATGCATCATTATTGGTCAAAAGAGCCAAGGAGGAGAGCCAAAGAGTTTCCTGAAATCCCCCCATCCTTGCTGTTGCTCATAGTCCATATCAGCATTTTAGACAAATGCAGTTTGTCAGTTGAAGGGAGAGGAGAGAAAAAGGGAAATAAGGCAAAAGAAGGGCTTACAGCAATATTGTCACCATAATCAAAACTGTATTAAAAAAAAACAACCAACCAAACAAAAACAAAACAAAACAAAACAAACCCAAAAAAACCCAAAACAGTTTTGGATGTGTAAAGTCATGAGTTTTCAGCTGTTTCATAAACAAGCAGGGTTTTTTTGTTAGTTTTCAATTTAGGGTAAGATAAATCAATCAAAATTTTCAAAATTGTGACTGAAGAAAATACTTAGAATGATACTGGATGGTGACAATGATGACAGCAACAAGAAGCTGCCAATCAGGAGACAAGGCAGAATGGCTGTCAGATTCTAGGAGCCATACACCCACATATTCATGTGGCAAAGCGTTGTTAAGCACATACTGCTCGCCTGACGGGGAGTGAAAGCTTTGTGAATATTTCCAAGAAACCTTCCCCCTCCCTTGAATTCCCAGGAATCCCACTTCTCCATTGCAAGATGAGATGTTGTGCTGGGCGTGCAGCTCGGTCCCAAGATGTCCTGCTGTTGTTGGCCTTGTTGGCTTGTTGCCCCCCGCAAGCGCTTTGGATTAACCAGCTGCTTCTTGCCCCAGTGCAGTGCAACTGCTCGTTACTTACAAATGGGCACCAACAGGAGATGTTAAGTAGCAGATGCTGATAGACTATTTTGATTACTACAGCTGGAGATGCATTAATTGTTTATGATCTTCTTTGTACAGCTTCACTTTTCTCCGGTGGTTTCTACCGCGGATAAAATAGATACTTAACATTTTCTGGTAGAATCGCTTAAAAATATTCTAGTAAAAAACCTTTATGAAATTATTTCCTCTGAATCATTCATGGTAGCACTGTATTGGGGAGTTAGCAAGATATTTTTACAGTATTTTATTAGAGGAAAAGGAGAATTGATCCATTTTCATTAAATGTTTATCAACAGAAATGAGGTTTGGATGGCTGAAGTTTGAAGAAAATAGAGTTATATTGTAAAAAGCATTATAATTTAAAGACAGCCATTGATTTCAATATGCAGAACTGGTATTTCATTATGTACTGTTAGACTTCCAATACTCTGTAACAGAACTCCAGTTGTGAGCAAAACAAGTAAAAATTATTGTAGGCCACAGGTATATTGAGTTTTGACAAAGATGACGTGGTTTCTTCTAATTTGAAACTGATCTATAAAAATTAGATGATTTCAAAGGAACCCCAGCTGTTTCTTCACATAGTTAATTTTGCATGTTCATGTAAATTCTGACTTTTTTTTGAGGTTTGTGACAGGGAAGATTCTACAGTGAGCTTATTAAATAGTATTGGATGTCCCCCAAAACACCTTTTGTGTGTGTGGGGGTTGTTTTTTTTTTTTTTTTTTTTTTTTAAATAAGGCTATTTCTTCCTGAAATGGCAACATTCACTGAGGCACAAAGCATCAATTCCCAGTAAATGATGAATAGTACTTATGCTTTTTAAATGACTGAAAATAGTTGTTTTTTTTTTTAATTTAAAGAAAAATCCTTTTAAATAGAAATGAGTAAGCAATTATTTGACCTGTTCTATACTTAGTACATCTATATATTGTTAATATCCGTAATTTTCTATCTGAGATACTTGATTAAATGTAGTCTGAACTTTATTAAAATTGATTTAGTTCTAACTATAAAATAGCTTTATAATTATATCCAGTAGGAAGTATATGTAGGAATTACTTCAGTAAACTTGTCTCTTGAACTATCAGACCTTTTTACAAATAAAATAAAAACATTAGGATATTGCCTGTCAAAATAACTATTTCCCTTACTATTTCAGTATGTGGAAAATTCAGAATATATACCTAATGTGAGGTGAGTTGGGATTTAACCATCACAACATATATTTCTTCACTAAGCATAACTGATGTAACACACACCTCTTATATGCTCCAGGTTTTCCTTTTTAAGCTGGGCAGAGAATGTGTTTAAGGAGCATTTACAATGAAAATAATATTTTTCAATAGAATCTGTATTATGTTTGCCATTTTAAAAAAACATCAGGTTGAACGATTTGAAGGTGATACTGTTTTCATTAATTGACAGGTAACTGAAAATATTAGCTATTATAGAGTTGTTCTCTGTTGAAAACAGTTTTGTAATATTAGAGTAAGCATTTGGTAGCTTTAAAGTTGTTGTGTTGCTGATGCTACTTCATCCAGCAAATTGATCACATAATTTTGACCAGGATTGGGCAAAGGCTCAAGGGACTGCCTTTGTGTGTCTGTTGTCAGGGCTTGTGCTATCCAAGTCAATGCATTGCAGTGGATATACTTCTATACCTAGTTCAGTCGTGATTTGCATGAATTAATCTGTATTGAATATCGAAATATTTAAAGCAGAAAGAGTATATTGATGATAAATATTTGCTCAGGCCTACTGTTTTGTCTTATGAAATGAGAAGGGATCTGTATAAAAGTGTTTATTTCAAGGGAAAACAGTTTTCTAAGGTAGACCTGTCTTGAACATCCACATTTTCCTTATTTTCAGTGTACAAGTTTAATGTGCATAGTAATCCAGACATTTGATTCTTTTAAATGAAATGAATTGTGAATTTAATAAAATAGATTCTGGGAATCTGAATTTCTTCTTAATAGATCTACAGTGCTTGGGACTTTTCAAAGCTTTGAAAATTGCTTCAATATTCTCAGATCTTAACCCTCAATAAAATATTATCCATTGTGCAGTGTAGATCTGGGCTTATAATTTACATCTGATAAGCCATTAGTATGGTAATTAGTAATTGGTACAAGGGTTAGAGTTGAAATAAACATCTGGTTTAATCAATTTGTCATTAAGCTCATACAAGTATATAGGTAGCAGTGGGAAAATACCAGTGTGATAGCTCATAGCTCTCTCTAAGCTATCAGCTCATAGCTAAGTTTGAAATTAAAATAGTGTCTCTTTATGCTGCTTGATATGGACTGCTCAGTACTCAACTTGCACAAAATACCATGTCCTATTTTTATTTTTAAATCTATTTTCAAAATCTTGTAAATAAGTAAAATAAATGAAGCTACATTGTGATGAAAACCCTGCTGATAGATATATCTGTCAGCTTTGGCTTGTGATATTTATTCATTTCATTCACTAAGAAAGGGGAAGAAAAAACAGATTTTATACAGCAATAAGGAAATGCTAGGTCAGATGGGTACTGGTGACACTATTTGTTAGAAATCTCCTGGTGATGGAAAGATTGTTTTTCTTCTCCTCTTATGGTTTCTCATAGAAGTAATATGCATGTTTTCTGCTGTTTTCATTTTCTGTTTTCTCTTTCAGTCAATTGTATACCTTTACATATAGATGAAAATTTAGCCACAATAGTTATATTTCTGGTTTTAAAATTAAAACATTTTGTTTCACTTCGTTGCCAGTTATTAGTTTTAAATTGCTTCAATAGCTGCTGAGAGTGTTAAAAGACGTTTTCACATAAAGGATTAAAATTATGCATAGATAGAATTAAGAAATGTATTTTGATATTAAGACATGGGAGTGAGAAATGCATTACTTCTCATTTCTTTTTTCATGAAGCTGCTGATAATTATATAGGCTAAGCACATCAATTACATGGTGCTAAATCATGCTTAAAGAGTCCTCGATTTGGAGAGCCTTCCAGTTACAACAAACCTGCATTCTTCTGCAGCGGTATGTGCAGACACCTAGAAGTCATGCCGGTTTTCCTACATATTGTATCTTCTTTCCATCTCAACTCTATGTCTGCAGTTGTTGCGGGAGAGCCCATGTTCTCATGCTTCCCCATGTCCCAAGGACAGGCAGTGCTAAAAAAGCTTTCTGTAACTCTACCTTCTGTATTAATGATGGGCTAATTAAGATGATATATTCTTTTTATTCTGTTAGGAAGATAAGGGTACTGCATGCAACATTTTAAAGACCTTCTTAGAAAACAGTAGACATTTGAGTTGTTGTTTAACAATTAACATAAAGAAAAAAAGGGGACTATAAAAACTATGTGGCTTCAGAAATGGGGTTAAAGTCCTGTTCTGTAGTTGATCGGTGAAATCTGATGTGATTGCCTATATTGTTAATCTTCCTTGCTGCAGATTCATCTGTTTAAGAGGAATATTTTTTTCCCTCCTGTTTAAAAATCTGGAGATAGACTACCTGAGATAATGAATTCTGCAGGCTGACCATATGTAAGCACGTACACTTACATAAACATCCTTTTTTCTTTGCCTTTTCATTCTTTGCCTGGATTATCATGTGAATAACATAAAATGAGCAAAATATGAAAAGGCAGTAAGTTAAAATAAACAGTATTACTGAAACATATTAGTAATATTTTACCTTTTATAATATAAACTAACAAAATTTGACACCAAAAGCAAGTTCTCTGTCATATGCAAGGTATTTTCAGGGAATGATAAACTGATAGAGCAACAACAAATAGCATAGGACCAATCCTATCTGTACTCACGAGCTAAAAGATAATAATGTCTTAATATTAGAAATGGTCCCCCCTTCTTTTCTTCTTTTGTACTGAAGAATCACCTTTAGAAAGTATAAAATATAAGTTAAGCTGCATAACCTTTGCATGCTTTGAGCTCTATTTTTTTTTTTTTTTTTTTGTGAATGTGTTGAAATGTAAGTGGTATTCTTTATCTAGGTTACTAGATAATGGGGCTGGGGAGCTTGATTACAAAGGCATAAATCAATCCAAGAGCCCCAATGATATCCTAAACTTCCACAGTGAAGCCTGAGTGGTTTATTAGATTATCACTTCAGAAGGATTGATTTACAGCTTTAGTTCTCCATCTCCGTCTATTATTTTTATATGACGAGAAAAGCAATTTTTCAGCAATTTAAAAAAAGAGCAAAGTACTAGAAGTCAAAGTAAATACTTAGCTAGAAAAGCTGTTTTAAATAGCGAGAGGAGTCTGATTTAGAATCAAAGCAAACTTATAATCAGATCTGAAAATTTGACCTGCCACAACACTTTTCTTTCCCTACCTGTTACACAGAGCAAATATAAATTTAGGGATACTAAATTAGAGCAGGAGGGCAAAGGGAGAGCAGTGAGATTGCCAAACTAACATAAGAAACGTGTCCAAAGTAGCACACTGTCCTGGAAGAAAAGTTGTTGGGCTGCTCATGGAGAAGTGATAAGAATTAAAGGGTAAAGGAACAGTCAGATATGCTAAAAGAGATTTAATGAATCAGATTTCATAAAGAAGGTTTAACTTAAAAAAAAAAAAAATTTGGCCTGGAAATGAGTTCTTACAAGATCCAGAAGGAGATAAGGGCAGCAATTACTTTTTAACAGATGCTTCAAAATTACTTTCTAATCCCGTTCTTGTTTAGGTCATTCTATCCTTTCTTACGTATAGTCTTGATTTAATCACAGATTTAGGCCCTGATTCAGATAAATATTTAAATACACAATAAATATATATATATATATAAATATTTAAATACACAATTTGGGCCCCGATTCAGATAAATATTTAAATACACAATAACACCTTGTTACTTAACTTTAAGGGGAGATATTTCCCTGATTTGGTGTGAATTGGGGAACATATGGTTTACTTTTACTTTCTCCTGCTCTTGGGAGGCTAATTGTAAATTGTCAGGTACAGAATAGCAGGAAGAGTTCCACAAAACTGGTTCACAAAGTTCTTCCCATCCACTCTTGATACTTTGCTTCTCTTCATTCATTCATTTTCCTTCTCTTTATTATTATTTGTTGTTTCCAGGACTTGGTGAAAGTAAGGTTTTTTGAGGTAAGGTAACGTTGAAGGTGACAAATGATGATTGTAAGAAATGAAAAAATATATAAATCAATCCTTTGTGTTGAACAAAAAGATTGCCTCCTCTATATTTATGAATAAAAGAAGAGGTAACAGTGCATATAAACAGACGAACAACTTCACTGCTGTTCAATGCCATCCACATAAAAGTAAAATACCTCTAAGAGTCAGAAATGGGAATTTTGTAAATCCGTTCTTTGGGAAAGATTTGCATTATTATTTTTCTTATATTTTTTTTAAAGAAAATGCATTTATTGTTGAATTGTTATTAAGGATTTTTTCACCTTTTTCTGTTTTATTTAAACCATCCTGACATGTATAAAGTCAAATGCATTTTCCAAACCTACTTTTGGGGTAGAAAAAGGATAAAACTTCTTTATGTTTTTTTTCTTAATGCTCATGTCTTTTTGTCATTGACTTTCATGAAACCTTTCCTATACCATTACTTTGTTGCTTTTGTTCTTGCTTTTTTTGGAAAATAGTTGCTGTTTTGAAAAATAGTTAACTGCATGATTTAATAAATGGTTTGACATTTACCCTTTGGAAGCTTTGATTAGAACTTTCTCTGTGCTCGGTTTTGTAGAATTTTATCTGCCTGTTTTTCATCATCTGCTCAATGTTCTTAAATATTTCTATGCAGTTAAAGTTATGATAACATTGCAGGTTGTTTTGGGATGTAGTTGTTATGCCACAGGATGTTGATTCTTTTAATTGAAATATTTGAACCCATGCATAATCTATACTTGTCCTCAGCTTTTACCTTTGACACTTAATTTCTGCAATCTAGAAATCTCGTCTCTTGTCTTTATCATGTTTGTATCATATGAAATTTTCTGCAACACAGATGTCATTTAAGTACTGACCTTAAAATAAATTACAGTAAATGTTCAGTAAACAGTAGTTCTTTCATTGGGGAAAAAAGAATGAAAGAAATGGTGACTAACGTAGCTTTGTTATAAACGTGACAGAAGTTCAGATTAAATTATTCCAGTTAAATGCAGGCCTAGAAGCAGAAAAGAAGCATTGAATAGTACAACCCAAATATTAGTCTGATACATCTTCTGCCTCCATCATGGATATATTGAGCTATACGCCAGATATATCCAGCTTTATGTGTTTCTAAATAGTATATTGTATCTAATTTTCTGCCTGCTCGTAATATAGTAGGTTGTTGTGCATTCTATTAACATACTGTAACGAAAATTACCAGGTCACATTTTCTGTGAGTATTTTCTTCTGCAAATTCCAGTCATAGCTAGAAGTCACGAATATTCCTTAATCTTTCCACAGAAAACTATACTTCTTTCTTCCAGAATCCAAGCCCGATTACCAACATTTCCTTCTGTTATGGCAGTAGGTCATATGGTGCATTCTTTTTCTCTGGTGCATAGTTCTACTTATCAACTGGAGTTGACAAAAAGTAAGATTCTTCCTGGTTTTGGAAGTCTTGATTTCTCCCCTGCCCCCAGTGACATGGAAACCATGTCTTTCCTGGGGAATAAAATCAGGAACACCTTCACTTTCTGTATTTAAAACAGAATATTTCACTGTAGTTCTTGTATATTTCTTATGAGTAGCTTATGTGAAGTTGACATTTTGTCTTTTCATGTGTGCTCATTCTTCTTGATAGTAAATGAATAAACGAATCCAAGATTGCTTATGAAATATTCTGCCATTTCCAAAATGATATGGTGCTTAAGACACTTCTCCAAAGCCACTTTTGAAGAAGAACTTTGAAATCACAGGGTCATTTCAGTTATATTTTCTTTAAAAATAAAAATCCAAAAAGGAAAAAAAAAAAGACTGAGAGAAAGAAGATGGAAATCTTAAAATTGTAGTACAGAAGATGCCATTTTTTAAGCCTGTCTCATGATGGTTACTGAAGAATTTTAAAATTAAATCTTTAGATTTGATCCAGGAGTGAAATGTTTGCTATAATGCATTAGGATGCTCTGCAAACATAAAAAAATTGTAGAGTGAATTCTTTGGATTTTTTCCACTTTGATCTTCCCAAAAGAGCATTCACCTCAGAGTGCATTTCTCCGCTGTGCTCTCAGTTGATTTCTCTCTCTTATTCATGGAAAAATTTGACAAGTGCTTTGTTTTTCTGATATGATGTCCATTTCAGTCACCAGAATTGTGTTTCAAGTGACATTAAAATATTTTACATTTCTTATTTGTAGGTCATGTTACAAATTATAGCATTACTTTTGCATAAATTAGAAACCCGATCTGAAAACAAGTGACAAAAAAGACCTTAGGAACATGAGAACAATTAAGGATAGGACTGTATTTTAAATCATTTTAAAAATCACTGTCATAATGCAGAATACATATAGATTTTACTGACAAATATTGTAACTGAATTTTTCCTCCTAACTACTAATTTTGAGATTATCTCTCAGTTAAAAAAAAAAAAATCTGAATATTTCACAATATTAAAACCATTGGCTAAATTATTGGACTGAGGGAGTATATTATTCTTTGACTTAAGCAAAATGACTTGGGACAGATTTTCATGCTGGCACACAGAACAAATTTAATTCAAACTGAGATGAAAGGTGGTTAATGTAATTGTAGCCTATTATCCTATGCAGGCTTGAGCTAAGAAGCAAACCAACAGACAGTCAGAAAATGATGGATAGAAAATAGAAACGCTCATGGCTGGTGAAATAGAGAATTGTGAAGGGATTATGCTGTAACTGTTCCCACACAATCTCTGCATCAGTAATATCCCACCTCTACCGTATGTTTGGATTACTAAACAGGATTTTTGTATGCCTCCTGGGTTCTCTTTATTTCTCTCTGATGTCAAAAAAGGTCCTCGTTTAGTAAATTTCAGTCCTCTGTAATCCTGATTTTTTTGCCCTTAATCTACCACTTTCATCAGTCCTAGTGATGCAGTAAAACATTCTGTTGCAGCACTTTTTTCTTTTTTTTTTTCTTTTTTTTTTTTTTTAAATTTGTTGTCACACAGAGGCAAGTGGTTGGTCACATAAATAGTTAAAGTCTTTGATCCTAAGCATGTCTGTGGGGCTCATTGCTAGCAAGAAACCATTACTTTTACTAGAGTATTTTGCTAAAAAATTGTAAATAATAATCAGCTCTCAGGTTTTTCAACTGTAAGAGTGGTTGTTTTGTTTAGCATGGCCCTTTGGAAGTAGCATATTTCAGGTGATCAGGTGGATTTTTTTTTAGGACTGCATTCTGACAGTTTACCTATTTTTTATTATACCATTTCATTTTTCAGTAGCCAACTGAAGCTTCTGTCTTATAGCCTCTTTGTACAGGGATTGAGTCTTTGAGGTACACAGACTGGGATGATAAAATGGCTTTTTGAAGTGTGTAGTCTTTAGCTTTCCCAGTCACTCCCAGCTGGGATGCAAGAATTTTCTAATCTGTTGCAAGTTATATCACCAGAGCTCTTGTAGTAGCTAAGTCTTTTTATTTTTTTTCTCACTCTGTCATTGTTTAGGGTGAGATTTTTGTACTGTTGTTTTGAAAAATGCTTTATTCTGTGAATTGCCCTTTGGGAAGTAGTTGGGATTACTTGTGGAGTTAAGGGCTCTGCTCTGCACTGTACTCACACAGGAGCAAGCGTTGCTTTTCATGGTAGTCCTCTGCAGCCTGCCTATCAAAACCAACATAAACATAGTTTGAATGGATTAAGACTGACAGACCAGGACTCTTGTTATGAAATACTTCACAGTACCCTGCCGTGAGGCTATAGTGTCATTTTAGTCAACTTTTCTTTGCTTTTTTACAGCCATTCCTTTTAAGTTTTCTTCTTAAAGGGCAGATAACTTTTTTAGGAGAGTCAGCCAAGATTGGAAGTGTTGGCAGATACAGCATTGTTGTTGCAACATAGACAGTAACATTTATTTCCACGTATTTGGCACTTCATAAAGAAGTATCAGTGTCATCTCTGCTCCAGGAAATTCATGAGACTATGTGCTATAATGGACTAATGGAGATTGGGGCTCTTCATAGGAAAGGGACCAGAGAAAAGTGAATATGTGTATTTATCTTCATACTTTCTCCAACCACCCATACTCTTTTATGTGTTTTGCTCTTAATAGATATTTCTGTATCTCTTGGATTGGTATCTTTTTTAATAAAGTTAAATAAAAGATGGTGCAGGTTAGATGGGGTTGATATCCTAGATATTAAAAAGGACTTAAAAAGAGGCCAGACATGGTTATGATGGAATGATGGTAGGTTAATAAGGCATGAATTTGATGGACTTTGCCATGTGGGGAGAGTAAAGACAGTTCTTTTAGGCAGGAAAAGAACTTGTCAGAACAACATATTGGATAGATTTATAGATATTGAAATGGTCTGATGGACAAAGTTGTGGTTTTAAAAACCAGAAGGACAAGAAGGAAGCTAGGAGTCTGGAAACTGCCATGCCTCCATATTTGGTTTCTAATGATCACTCTCCCATGGGTCACTTGTGGTATTTTTTTGAAGGCTCGCCATTCATTGTTGTTCAAGGAGAAGATGTGATTCTCTGATGATTTCTGTCAATGCCACAGGAAACAAGTATAATAAGTAAATATTCTGATTATACTTCCTGAGTATCTAGGTAGAAACTCCTCAGTCATCTAGGAATATTGAAATTAATTGGAAAATATCATGCAATAGCTAGAGTTTAGGCCTCCTAAAAGTAAGAATGACAGTTTACCATTTGCACTATATATTATACTTAAACCTCTGTAAGATTTATGCTTTATGTTCATATTATAACATTAATACTGTAGAAGTTGGTGTTGCAGGTGGAGGAATAATTTAGATAACATAGCTATTTTCTAAAATTCCCTAGTACAAGTTATCTTGCATAATTTTAAGTAGAAAAAGTAACTTGCCTGTCTTCATACCATCTTCTGGATATTACAGTGTATGTATGGCATCCTCAAATACATATTTCTTAAATTGCCTTTTCCTTAAATTGCCTCAAAATTAAAGAAACCTTGATAGTCTTATATAAATAGTGGTTTTGTTTAAAAAACAAACAAACAAAGAAAAAACTACACAAAAATCTTGAAAGCAAAGTAAAATGAAAGCAAGGAAGATCGAATGTAAACAGATGAGAACCCTGTAGCACTCTATAATACTATAGCATTGAACTTTCTGCATGAAGATCTTAATTGAGTATTTCTTTGCAATCATTTTCGTCAGCAGCTGACCACAAATTAAATTCAACAATAATAAGATAGTCATATTAATGCACATTTAAAAAAAAAAAAAAGCTGTTTAATAGTTAAATATACTTACTACAAATACACTTATTAATAGTGCATTTTTACTATTCAGTGATGACTAATAATGCAGTAAAACTCCTGGGATTTAGTTGTTTTGTTTTTTAATCTGGTCTAACTGCTGTATACATTTACAACACATTCACTCTGACTGTCAGGGCCTGTCAGAATATTTAATGTTGCTGAAGTGCTAGCTCTCCTGCTCTTTTTGAGGACCGGTTTCTAAATAACGAAAATATACAAAGACCCTTGGATACTCCCAGAACATCACCAGCAGTGAATAGCATGAGATGATCATATGAAAGAATTTTTCTTTGAATGTCCTTTGTATTTGTTTTTAGTACACCTCTTTCATTTTGAAATTACTGGCAGAAGAGTTCATACTTATGAACATGAATTTTTAAATGCAGTTACCAGTGCTATTTGAACAGGGAGGTTTTGAAATATGAAGAAATTTAGTCATTTTAACCCAAAGACCTATACTTCTTGTTTTCATGATTATATGAATATTCTTTCCATGAAATCTTAGTGAAAATAAAATCAGTGTTCCACTGAGAACTTTATATTAAAACTGATTGCAAAAGAAACTGTTTACAAACTGCTTATGCTTAGGGATGCAGATTCATGAATATTCTGTTGTTGATATTAAGTTAACATTTAACATATTTCATCAATATTTATCTTTCAAAAGAATGAAACATATGTAAATTTTGTCAACTGTTCACTGATTTTTTGCAAAGTAAAAATTTAGGAGGAGCTGCATTTCAGTTTGAGCACTAATAAGTATTCATAAACTATGGCTGATTATTTTACCATTGCTTCTATCTAATTCTTTTAGCTAAAAGGAAAGAAATAGTTGAGAAAACTGTGCTAATATTTCTTGGAGATGTGGTTCAGATCAGTGTAAACATAGCATCTTATTTTGAGCTGTCTGGGATATATTTACCATTTACTTTTTAAGGGCTGGAGAAATGTCTGAAATAGGTCAAAATGCGAGAGAAGAATTGTGCGTATTTCTCCTCCTCCAGTTTGAAAGAACAATTTCAGATACGCAGGAATTCTGCTTTTCCAAGCTCACCCCTTTTAGATATATAAAAGTTTGTGTGCATCACTGCCAAAAACATGGTCATTCATAGAGAAAGGAGAGTACCAGAGGGAAAGAGTAAGGCCATGGACATGAGATTTTCTGGTTCAGAGTAGGCAGCCTTGGCATGTGAAATCTTTTTGGTCTCTGATTCCTGATGATTAACAAAGATTTATTATTTTTTTTTGTCCAGATAGTTCCAAATGATGGCTATAGGTTACTTAATTCTTGTATAGAAGATGAGATGAAAATATAATCTGAAGTTTATTAGAAAATCTTATTTTATCTCTTAACTAATTTATCTTAATTATATAATTATGTGATAAGTTTTTCACCTGTTTGAAAGTTAATTTTCTCCTGCAGTGCAATGTATTTAGTGATTTGAGATATCGTTACTTCAAAGAGTATATAAAAACCCTATAATATTAATTATTCTTGATCTTGCAGGGAAGAAGGATTTGAATAGCATGAGGGAAATCTGAAAATGGAAAATTTGCTTATGAAGCTAGAATGTTTTAGTTTTTCTTTTGATGAGATCAGCCTAGATTAAAAAAAAAAAAAAAAAGAAGGAAGTATTGCTGGCCTAGGCCTTTTTCATGAATTACGTGAAGAGAAGACAAATTAGTCTGCAGAAAAAACATTGTCTCAAAACATCATTATGTGCACTTACAAGAAGAAACAAATAAATCATTTCCCCACATTATTAAAAAGTCCTAACTGGAAACATAAATCCCAGTACATTTTACCCTTTTAGTTACCATTATCTTAAGAGGTAGGCTGAAAAATCTTTATATCTAAAGCAGAAAGGTTGCTCATGACGGGAAGGATCTTTGCACTGAGAGAAGTGAAAGTGTCCAATTTTTACATTACAACCAAATGTGCTTTATTGTAGCTCAAAAAAATTGAGAGACCTATTCACATACTTCAGTATTAATGGAGAACATTGGGACAACATAGTACAATGTCAACACAGTCAAGAAGCAGACCCTTAACTATAAGAGGGATATATTTGCATTTATAGATTATTAGTTTGTGTATTTCACTGCAGCAAAATATAGATTATAGTAGCAGGATGAAAATACAATAATAGTTAGCAATTAAACAAACCTGTTCTCTGAAAATCACAAAGCACTCTCTAACTTTGCTGACAATACCTATTTTTCAATAAATATATCATCCGAGCTCCATTATCTCATCTGAATCTTAGCACTTCTGTGGAAGAATGATGCTGCTTCTGAATCTTTTAAACATGCGTGAACTCCCAATACATGAGACAGGCTGGTGTAGTATAACTTTGCTGGTTGTGAGACCACTCACTTTCATTGCTATTGACCATTTTTGTTTAACTGTTGTTGATGGTTAAAAGATGTGTATGTTCTTTGGCAGTTCTGTGTAAAAGGTATTGAAACTAAGCAGGCCTAAGTCAAGACCTGGGGATTTTTGTTCTCTTGCATCCATGTATAAGTGTGAATTGGGGTTCCAATCCAGGTATCAGTCACTCACTGTTCTGGACCAGTTAATAACCCAAGAATAGCTGAGGTTGGTGCTTTCATCCATGAGTTACCACTCTTGAGCTGAAAAGCTGGAGTTTCTATGGCATCACTTCCAAATTGTTATGAATTACAGCCAATTATCATTATTGACTATAGTTAATCATATACCTCAGCTAATTTTCTCATTGCTGGAAAATATTTAGAATAGGAAGTCTTGCATGACTTTCAAGAAGGGGTAACCAACAAGCAGGGTAAATACCTGCGTATGAATCTGGGGTGAGCTCTGTGTTACTACATTTTTATTACTAAAGGTTCATCAGCTAACTCATAAGTGTCCGCAAAAGCTGCAGTCAGAGGACCATGGGCATATTTTTAATGCTGAGGATGTAGTAATATACAGTAGTATGTAGTAATGCTTCATAGTCCACTTATGATGCCACAGGCCTAACCACGTGACTAGAGAAGACTTAAGTTTAGCTTTACAAACACTGTTTGAACTTTGGTTACGAGGTGTCCCGAGTAACCAGATTATGTTGTCTTAAATAGTATCCCACTATTCAAAAACCCCATAGCATCATACCACTGTGGTACCAGGAAAGTAGAATGAAAACAGGAGCCTGTTGTGCAAGAGCGGCAACAGGGACAAGTTGATCAGAAGCAGGAAGGCATGGTGAAGGACAGCAGGAGCAAGACCACTAGATAGGGGACAGAATGAGAAGGAAAGGCTAGAAGAGGGTTGAGCAGAAGCTGAACAGTAGTCCTAGAAGATATTCTTTACTCATCTAAAAGCTGGGGCAAGCCGTCAGTCAGGGCCCGGCAATAATCTGCTAAGTCCATTAGTCTTTATTTTTCAGGAACCTTTTAGATGCAATGCTAAGAACCTAGGCAAAATCCCAGACCTGTCTATGACCAGCTGTAGATCAGAAAGATGATCACTTTCCCCCAGACTCTGTGGAAGTGGCCTGTGTTAATTTGCAAGGTCAAAATATGAGGTAGGGGTCATAAATACCTACTCAGTATAGTTGACAAGCCTGTGCCTAGGCCAGAACAAGATACAACTGCCTCAGCAGGGAATCAGTTGAATAAAAGAATATTGTCTTTTAGAGTAGTCTGACATGCATTTTTGTCTTCCCTGAGAGTCTGACATTAGAAACAAATTCAGCTAGAGGAAAGACCAGCCCTACTTAGGTTACTCTTCCCCTGTTTCTCTTTTATTGCCTCACTTTTAATTGAAAGGAAAGCTTTACCAATTAGTGGTGGCAGCAGAACTGCAGAAAATCCTGCCTTCATTATCAAAAGTTGGATGAACTGTTATAAGAAGTTTTCTACTCGATCAAATCACTAGTCTAGAAAACTGTAGATCTAGGGTGCTGTTATATTCTGACAGTTTTCTTTAGGTGAGAAGCTTGAAGGTATACCCTTCCTTAATGGAGATACCAGTAAGGACAATAAAATTAGATGTATATATTCCTCTACCGCCAGTTTCTTAGCTTTCTTAAGGTTGGAAGATGTGGATATAGTGCACAAGAACATATACGTTGCTAAGCTTCAACCGAGGGTCATTTGTAAACTCAGTCTGACGAAAAAGCCTTTCATTCATTAAAACAAAAAAACCCAAATCTGTGAATATTAATGTAGACATGTACTCTTGGACATGTTTATGGTATTTAAAGAGAAAGACAGAACTTATCATTCACTTGGTCATAAACATGGGAAAATTTTTTTTTTTAATGCATTTGTCCATAACTTTTATTTTGAAGTCCCAGGAAATAAGGGGAGAAAAAAAGAAAGTAAAAGAAAATGGTTCAGTTTTGAAAGGATAATTGAGGGAGAGGCTGGGGAATAACTGCTAATAGCAGGCTATGAGAAGGTCAGTGAGCTTGATGAATTGAATACTTTTGTATTGGAACAAACCGTAGAACTTGTACGTAACCTGGTAGGAGCCTTCCTCCATTTGTCCTTGTAAATGGGAGCTGTGTCTTTGGAGGCATGCCAGAGTGGAACTGCTCATTCATTATTACCACTTAAGGCAAATGATCATAGCCCTATGGCACGTAAAATAACGAGTGTAGCTCCCATTTCACAGATACGAGGCATATATTATGCTTCACATATGGTCAAATGTGTGCTGGCTTTTGGAAAAGGTACAAAAATTACTACAATGAGTAAAGCTCATAAGGAAATAATTCAGTGAATAGGAAATTTTGTAATTGGAACCCTAATTAGTGACTAATGCAGAGCAATACATATGCATAATGAAATAGGATAAGATTAAAAGACAAAACTAAATTTATTCAGATCCTAGCTGACATACTCACCTGAACAATTTTAGATGTATTCCTAATCCTATTAGTTTCATCTTTTCACTCTGCTGAAAACTAAGTGTTTAAATAGCATCTTTCGTTTGAATTAAAGCAGGCTTCCCTAACTAGGAAGAACTCCACCTCGTGCTATTCCTAATGCACATTATGAAAGTTCAGCACCAGGGGACAGAGGAGGAAGCAAGAGAGGCGGTGCAGGGTTCTTTCTGTATCTCAATAAGGCCTGGCAACAAATGGTGTAATAAACTAGCTGTTTCAATGAGATGGGATAAAAAGAGGAATACAGATAGCAGGTAAGGCTTATGCCCCTTCAGTGCATGCAGCACTGGATGGACCCAGCATGGATTTTCCCCCGGTGTGCTGCACAGATCCCACCCATGGAGAGCCTCCTCCTCCCTCCCATACCGTGGTGCCTTTTATCTTGTGTAAAAACAAAACCATGTATCTCCTCCTGACAAGCTGGAAGGTTCTCTTTGATAACACCCACCAGCGCACAGCACAGGCTGGCACGGGGCTTTCCAGCACCTTTCCTTCCAGTGGCTACCTGTGCTCACAGACGGGCTTCTCAAGCCTGACAAACAGGGACCAGGGGATCAGACATGCCTTGCCCAAGATCACTAGCTCCTTGAGTACAATGTCTTCCGTGAGGCTCCCAATACAGAAATATAATATATATGATAATACATCAAAATACTTTGCTGTGGTGTAATTCACTGTTATTTTTTTATTATGCATATTTTATCATTTCATCATGCATTATGCTGAAACAACTGAAATGGCTGGCTGTAAAATTGCATTGCCATTTTCTCTTCAAGATTCTTGAAGGTCACTTCTATAATTGTCAGGGAATTAGTAATTATTTGGATTTGAATGAATACTTACGAATACTTGTATATTGCAAAATATTCCATACCTAGTAATTTTCATATTAAGCATTCTTTTGTGTGTTCTTTTAAGTAGTGAGACCTGTGGTGCATTAGATGGATTTTATAGATATTTTTATTTTACGTATTCTTGTGTTTTTTCTGTAATATAAATAGAAATATAAATACCAGAAAGGTATACGTGATGCTTCAAATCCTTGGATTCTGGTCATTATTGATCCACAGGAGATAGTTTCATCTGATGAGAAGGGTAGCTGAATGGAGAAGGGAAGCTGTATGGAAACAGCTTTCCTTTTCATAAAGATTTCCAAGATTTAAAAAAAAAAAAAAAAAGTTCTGTTTTGTGCCAGGAGCAAACTAAGCTTCTTTTAGACCCTGGGTCAAATCACCACAGGTAAGTGCTGTGGCTGGCAAGAGTTCACAGCAGAATTTGTGTAGTCTCTCCTGATGGAAAGTTATACAGCTTATTGTTACTGGTGCTCAGACATTGCTCTTCCATGTCGTACGTAAATCAGTGCCATTATCAGTGAGCAGTGGAGTAAGTTTCTTGCCTTCTGAGAAAGTTTCTTGTCTTTTCTCAGACAAGACTCTGAATACACAGTTATTTATATAAAATATATTTGTGTGTTCTGGTATAAAACCCCAGCATATTGTGAATACTGCCTGTATTTAATATTCTACTTTGCCTTTGAAACAATTCAGGAGAAAAAATAAAATTCCCTTACAATAATCTCTGTCATGTTATTATAATTTGTTGCATGATATACTGTCTCATTTATGTGACAATCTTACATACAAGAAAAGGAAATTCTTTTAAACTCTTCATTCAAAAATGATCCTTTTCCCTTAGCTCTTTCTTTCAAATTGCCAAAGACACTTTCAGACACATGCGTCTATTTTTACAAGCCTAATCTGTTTAAGTAGTAAGCTGTTCTTTGATGAATTTAGATAGTGTTTTGTGATGTTTAGAAAAAAAGTGTGTCAGGCAGACCAGTGTTATTCCTTGATATTATTTTCTCCTTTCCTTTATAAGTACATACAAAAGAGAGACTTCAGCATCAATTCCTCCTCTAAATTCTGTGGAATGGACTATAGGGCCAGAGTGTCTGTGTGACCTCAAATTGTGTGCTGCAGTTAAGAGTTGAAGCATATGGTTTTTTGGTTTCTTGGAGTTTAAGCAAAAGTTTTTCTATATAAAAAATATGTTGAATTTCTGTATAGTTGACCCTGCAAAGAGCTCTCACACTGAAATGACACCAGGAGTGGGCAAGGGCAGAGTCCAGCACATCTGTTTTTCTGCTTTTTCCATTTTAATGCTACTGTTGATTATTTTCTTTATGATATTGTAACAAAGAGTCATAGAGATTTTCTGCCTACTTTTTAATAAAAATGAACATGTTAAGAATCACCATTGGGAAACTAATGAAGAGACCAACAGAAATACAAACACTATTCTACAGTCTGCATCTTGTTAAATGATATGACATCCAAGTTAGAAAGTTTTTTAAGATTGCTCACAAATAAAATAACACAAAAAATTTCCTTGCAATTTAAGTTTCTTAGAAAAAAGTAATGAAAAGGTAGTCCAAGCTATTAAATAATCCAGGTTTCCTCTGGGAAAATATTTATATGGAATTTAATAGGCAGCAATAACCTTTCTCTTTGTTTTATGAATCATTCTGTGTGTTTAATAGAAAATTATAATCTTGCTGGAGACTTCTGTGGAATAGCCAAGAAAACTAAACGCTGGATAATCATTGTCTGTTAAGGTACTTGGCGTTTTTAGAGAAAAGTTACATAACTCAATTTGATCACTGCAAAATTCTGTAGAATATTTCGTGTCTCTGAAAATATCTGTACATCTTATCAATAAGAAAGATACTTCTCCAGCTCTTACCATGTACATGTCTTGTCAGCAGCATCAGTACATTGGACGGGTTGGGGTTTTTTTTTCATTGTTTTTTCATTGAAAGAGTTGGAAATAATATGAAAGAGTTATTGCAGCCCACCAGTGTGGTGTTTGTGTGGTTGGAAATGGAGAGAATATGTTCCATCCCTGAAGGGATTGCATGAAGAGGTGTGGAAAGTGTCTGAGGGTGCAAAGCCTGATCTGGTAATGTTTCAGGACTGTGTGTGTTAGAGGAAGACATATTTAGGAACATTTTCTGTAGTGAACGATCCCCCTGATTGGTGCTCAGCTCTTGTCTTGGAGAGGGCCAGTGGAGGGATCAAAACCAGCCAAGGGAGTTTTAGCTTCATGCTGTCACTGAAGCAGCATGGATAATTAGAGATCCAGTGCTCGGCCTCTCTGCCTGGTCCTCTTTTCATTAGTGGAGACATACCACCTGTGGTAAGTCCTGCAATAGGCACCGACTTTTAAGCACATGATTGAAGTGCCTTATTCAAAAGCCTAGTCACTCTGGGTTTCTTTTATAAGGAGAGGTGCCTCCGGCAAGTAGCACACCCTAATTAAGAACTGTATCCAATACATTTTATTTTCATGTATTTGTGCTACTAGTAATGAAACTCATGCTATTTGGAATAAATATTCTAGCTGCATTTCTATTAAAACTATAGTGTGTTTAATGGGAATGTTTGGTTTTGTCTTTTTTTCCCCCTGCAGCTGTGACTCTGAAAATAGGTATCTTGGAAATCCACTTAGGGGAACGTGCTACTGTGAGTACTTATATTTTTAATGTTCAGTACTTAAATGCTATTTACATATTATGCAATAATTTCATTTCCTCAGAAAAACAAAATATTTTTCTTAAGATTTTCTGAAGTTGGGCACGTTGATATTTTGACTGAAAAATAAAATGCCCCACTGGGCTTCTCTGTTACTTTGTCCACAAGAATGCAAATTAAAATCTACTAAAAGTTGATTCCTTATGCCTAGGTGAGAGGGACTGACCAAGCCATTGGGTTATTCTCTGTATCTCAACATATGTGAATGAAAGGAAGTAATTGTGTCATTGTTTAAAAGACAGGGGAAATGCAAATAGGCTAGACAGCAGTATTTCCTTGGGACACTGAATAGTTTAGCCAGCCTGCCTCCCAGGGACATGATACGCAGCTGCTCTCCAGCGTATCGTAAAATGATACTGTGTCTTGTCTCCATGTTTTTACTGTTGTAGAAAAGGTGCCTCTGGCACGTTTACTTTAAAGCATTACATTTCTGATAGTTATAGTGAAAGACCTGAAGGGATGGGTATGCTTATTACCCATGCGCAGAAATCCCTTAGTGAGTTGTGCCAATTATTGCTGTGCCAATATAGATGTTAAATAGTAATTTTAATCATCATAAAAACGTAAGTGGTGTTGGAGAGCACTGCTTTACCTTTTGCAACTTTTGTGCATACCTACTCAATGTCAGACAATTGGATCCATTTGTCTATTGTTTCCTAACACCATCCCTAACCTCAAACTTACACTTGCATAAAGACATATCTCTGAATATATTTATAGCATCCATTCTGATCTTTGGCCTTGTTTTTTAGCATTTCATTTCAGAATGTACATAAAAGCTTTGTTTTAGAATCTCTTTAAGGCATCATTTACCTAATAAATGAATGTTTCTTTTCTTTACTGATGTTTCTTTCCTACCTTAAATGGTTTGCATCTGCAAGGTATGTTTTACAGAACAAAATTGACACATACTATATTACAGATGCTGACATATCCCTAGGCCTAAAACGTTTATTCCTCTTGCCAGGTATTAAAGAAATTTGCCGTGGGTTGCTTTTGTTCTTTTTTTCTCACCGACAAGTTAAGTTGAAATGTAATACTTTAAACTGGAAGATAATTTTTAAATACTGTTGTTTGAAGATATTGTTGACAGTTTACATAAAGTAGACCAAGTTGAAAATACTCCTTAAAACTGTGTTCTAAAGATATCAAATCAATTCAATTCAGTTTGTTGTTTGTTGCATAAGAAATTTTTCTTATTTCAAAACAGAAATTTCAGTATTTAGAAGAATGAATTTTTGCATCTATGAATTTTATAAATTTTGTAGATGTAAAGCTAGATAACGAGTACATGAGAAGCTCATACTACAACAAGAGTGCTATATAGGCTATTTTGGATATGTGTATTGACATTTGTTTTGTCCTTTAAAAATAAATGTTATTAAATTTAAGAGATGGAAAAGAAATGACAGTAATGAAATTTGTAGACCTCAGGCACCTGCATGAAAAAACTTATTTTTTTGCTATCATGTTGCAGGTTGGGTCTATAAATCATGTTTGAGACAAATTGCACTGTATTCAAGATACCCTTTCACCTTTAACTCACTACTATTATTTGTCTTCTGTCAGATTTCAAAGTATTTTAAAGATCTTGTTGTTCTGAATGGTAAATCTTCTTTTAATACTTTCAGTCGTTTAAAACATTATACATAAACGATTTTCAGAGTTATTTTATCTGGAGATAATAAGGAACCTGTGCTAATTTAAAATAATGGAATTCTGTATTTCTTGCGTTTAGTGCATGATGCATCATAATGGGAAATAATTTGTGGATAACTGACTGACCTAAGATTTCAATGGCAATTGCTTATCAGCACCGTCCATTACCTGCTAAATCATGTATTAAAATACATATATGTCATAAAGAGATGCTCCAATTTGTTATCTGGATAAGTATTTTAAAATACGGCCTCACCATGGACTATAATTTGTATAAGAAACTGTTTCGCTTTTGTACAAGACAGACAGTTGGATGGCATTTTTCTGTTCTTATTTCACTACTTTGTAAGAAACTTTCTCTTTAGACACATATTGCTGCTTTGCTTCTCCTCAAAGTGAATAATATTCTTATTTTTTACAGCACAGGAATAGTTATCGTTCAGGAGGGAGGACAATACTGAGGAAAACCAAGTTGTATATACTTATGAGCCGCATAAGTTTAAGAGAAATAAAAATTCTAGGCACATTTGTTTCTACCACTTAAAATCAAAATCAGTGAATGGTGCGAGAATAGGAATGCAACTTGTAATTTGCTGTATGGTTGGGATCTTCTTCGGGAAAGCTTTTAGTCACATGCTTGAGTTTAGCCATCTTCAAAATGACCAGTTTTAAGTGTTCAAATTTTATCTTTTTTTCACTTGTGTAAATACTGCCCTTAAATTGGAATGCTTTTCTAAGCCAAAACCTTAGAATTCAATCCTGAGTGTATGGCTAACTTTTGTATGATATTGGATGACCTCAATTTCTCTTTAACAGCAGGATGTGGATTGAGAATGCTTGTTGCCTTAGAGGAACTTTCTGCAACTTGTGATACTGTGAATACCCACTGCCCTATAAAATTTCAGCTGTTTTCATCTCTTTTAGCTCTCTGCCCAGCTTACCTAGTTCTTGCTTAGTCCTCTCCTCCCTCTTGCCTGTCATTGCCATCCTCAAGCCTAGGGAGGGGGAACATAATAGTGCTGATATGGGCACTGGTATTAACATCAATAGACTGTTTAAGATAGTAACTAAACTCTAAACTTAATAGAGTTAGCCAGTGGGATAGCACACATTGGTTTAGTTTCTTCCTTATTTGTTTCCTTTAGTAGTGATATAAGAGAGTAAGCAGAATATTAATGCTGTATGTGGATAATGTTGCGATTGGAGAAGTGATCTTAGCACAAATGAAAACAGGAAAATTACAGACAGATCTAGCATGATCAAAAAGAATGAGATTTATATAGGAAGTAGCAAGTTGAAACATTGCAGGGACTTAATCTAAGTACAGATACTATGCCAAAAGGATAATAAACACAGATAGCAGGAAAGCTGTTGAATCATAGAGATAACAGGAGCAGTTCATTAAACATCAGATTTCATTCTAATATGACATTTCAAAACATGGCAGCACTGGACATGAGTGGTTTTTCTACTTTAAATTATCAAAACTTAATAAAAGTAGAGTAGGAAATGCAAAACAGACAGGGCATACAATAGTGTATTATCCAGAGCGTGTGAAAATCATTGGCCATTGCTTCTATTAAAATTATTTTCATTTCATTCTTCATGACTTCACTGTATGATTGAAAAAGCACAACAGAGAGAACGAACTTCTCTGAGAGTAAAAGAATGAGAACAAGCCTCACAGATACAAAAATGAGAAAAATGTTGAATGTGTAAGAATGCATGAGCAGCTGGATGATGGTCTATCTATTCTAGTACCCTGTTGTCATTAGTGGCTGAATATGAATGCCGGGGGAAGAGTATAGCAAATGGACAAACATACAGTGATATTTCTCTCTTTGCATCCAACAATTTGCAGGTCAGGAACTTCCTGAGAGGAAGGATTTCTTGAGCGAAAAGTGTTCAGTATGCCATTGTTTAGGAATATCAGAGGAAATCTTATCAAAGATTTCTTATACATAATGAAAAGAAGCATATGAATGCAAAAGAAAGCTTCATGAATTTAAAAGCCGCAGTTTTGTTTGTCCATGTAAATATTTTTGTAGGTGGAGTACAAGTCTGCTTCTGGTTCTGGTAGGAAGGCTCTGTATCCCTAGGCCTTTCTGTTAGAAGCCAATCTTTCTGTGAATGATTGGAAGCTGATTCAATCCATATAAATGAATTCTGAGTGGAGGCCGGAGATGGTTGTGCAGCTGACTTATGCATGTACACAAACCATAAATATAACATTTTGTCATGATGCATTCATATTTGTTGTTGTTATAGTTCTTTGGTATCTCAGCCAGCATGATGTATAACAGTGACACCTAGATAGCAAAGTATGCATCCAAATTGCTGGATTAGTTCTTTGCACATCAGCATTAGAAATACATTGCTGTTGGAATCAGTGCTCCTGGGTGCAAAGAGACATGCAGCAAAACCAGATACTTTTAGACTGATTGGGAGGAATCACTGGGACAAATGCCACTTCTGTGATTTTGACCTGGGTTATATACAGACACAAAGCTTTAAATCATAAATAGATAAATAGTTAAACCAGTGTTCTAGAGAAAATGGGAGTTTAAATTTACAATTCATGATATGTTACTATACAGAGGGTGAATGATAGGCTTGCTAACAATCCCTTGTTTTGAAAGGATGTGATACTCTCCTTCATAAACCTCTTTTAGATATCCATATTCTAAGGTCAAAAACTTTCCAAAATGTCTGTTTTATGTACATTACTCTTAAGTGTCACGGTCCCAATGCTACATTCCAAACACAAAGTACAGCCGATAGATTCTAATACTACTATGTACAGAAGCCTAAAAGCTTACAACAAATCAGTAGTGTGGGTGTAAATTGTATTTTTTGCCCACATAGTTGTTAGAATTTCCACTAGTTGAGCACTCAAGGGTTGCCTATCCCACCAAGAGAATTCCTGGCTAAGACGAGTCTAATAGCCAGCTAAGAAAATGTAGTTGAAAAAAGTGTATGTGGATTTACATACCTTAGTCTCTTATTCCCTTTTACCCTTTACAAAATATTTAGAAGCATTTTTTATTATTTCTGGGTACTACCATCAGCAGTGAAGGGACAGAACAAGTAGCTTCTCTGTTTGGTTCTGCAGATTGGTTGCTGTTTTAAAATAGGCAGCAGTAGTGGGTTACGGGGCAGCACACTTTGAGAGTGAAACTTTCATACATTCAAGAAGGTTTTCTCAGCAATGCACAGCAAGAATGTAGTCACAATTCAATAAAATTACAATAAATTAAAATTTTTGATTAATCTGGTGCTTCTCTTTGGCCTGGGCATACAGTCTCACGGGTCCTTGACTATCTGTGAACTCAGAGAAAAAGCAGTGGAAGCTTGCCTTTTGCATTCAGAAGTGCATTATGTATCCAGGGTAACACTATAGAGTTTACTGTGCTGCAGAGCAGGCCCACTTTTAAATTTCTTAGAGATTAGAACATGACCTTTGAGAAGGATTAGAGAATCCAGGAATAAATAGAGGTCAGGAGGGATGGGTCACTTACGAAGAGAATTAAAACAGGGTGGGGCTGAATGATTCATGGCTTTTTGTAGAATTAAAACAAAAAAACAATTTATTGATCATTTATTCCACATCTTCACAAGAACATAAGCCTCTGATGGAGATTTGTTGGATTTACAGCCTTTAAAAAAGAGGAAGCATGAATATCTGTACATAAGAGGCTGAAAGAATGTACAAATTTAAACCGTTTTCCTAGGTTCATTGTGTTTCCTTCCACAGTTCTTTCTAATCTTTCTCTCACCTGAAGGTTTTATGAAATGCCATTTGTGGATGGCTTCACACAGTGACTCAACAGCCACTATTTCAAATGTTCTTCGGGGATGAAGCACGCCGAAAGGAAAATGGTAGGCCCATCTGCAGAAGCCTTAAGGGTCAGGTGTGCTACAGAGCACTGTCACCACTGAGCTTTTCTAGTCAACCTTGTGGGCATGGAGGGAGGAAACAGAAAGCCAGAGAAAACGTTGCTGAGTTTTCAGATGTTTACCACTAAAAAAATGCAACATAATGACTGGTAGGAAAATAACATTCATAGATTTTTATTTTTTTTTTTAAATTGTCTTTGGACCAATTTTATTAGCTGGATTTTTTTCTACTTAAAGTACACCGCAGGAAAAATATGCGATTGTATGTGAGCTACTAAATATTTTGCAACAACTTTTTGGGGAGTGACCTGAATAGTTGGTTTATGGCTTTACCATGCCATTCTAAACTCTGAGCCATAAAATCATTATAGCTTATAACACTATTGCTTGTTTCCTTGGTGTACATACAGAAAGGATAGCAATAAGTGATCCTCTTAGTATGTCAGCAACTCACAAAGATGAAGAATAATACTTTTCATATCCAAAATTGGTGAGGAAGCATGACATGTACATTCAGTGAAAACTCTGAAGATATCTGTGCAGGGAGCTGGGAAGGAAGAAGGAAATTCTAAGTTCATGGACTTAGAGCATGACATCTTTTATTAAAAAATAAAAAAGAAAATAAAAATTATCAAATAAAATGTGTACTAGAGGTGACAATAAAGCACTAGGTGGCAGACTTGCTATACTTAGAGAAGAATTAAACTCAAGAACATTCCAAGGAGAGTATTTTAGAAGGTAAATAGGAAGTAACACTTTTAATAAAACTGTTAAAAGAGATTTTCCAGATATTTAAAAACTATGTTGAAACTTAAAGGGCATAAACAATAAATTTTAGCTATTGAAAAGATGTTTATTTTAATTGAGTTGTGAGATGTATACCAGCAGTTAGGTACTTTGCTACTGATTTGTAGAATTCATGTTTCCTTTTGGGACAGCATTAATTTAAACTAAATACATATTGTAATGGTAAAACTATCATGCTTGACTTAAAATAGGGAGTTCCAACAATTATATCTAATGCTGATTGACTTTGATACAGACTGAAACAATTTTTATTATATATAAATACAGTAACAATAATGACTCACGTTGCCTTTTGAATATATGGGCTTATACAAATAAATTCTATTTAAGAAGAAATCTTCTTTGTGTTTAAAGTCTAGTGGAACAGATTATAGTTTAAATCAGACAATTCTAGGATGGTTTGAGAAAAGATTAGCCTCAACAAACCTACCAACTCAGAAAGTATAAAGAGCAACAGACAAACGGAGTCTTTGCCCTGAGTGAAAATAACCACACAAACTAACTGTTGCCTTCCAGAGAATTAAAACAAGGACCACACCAAGAATCTGAAGGTCATGATAAACTATTACGATCTCACCCCAGGCTCTGCATATTCATTTGCCAAATGCTAGGTTGGCTTGCAGCTTTTCTGGACACGCTAAAGAACCAGTTTTGCTGCCAATCATTTTCAGACTTTAATGTGAATTGGAGAATCTTTCCTTATATGTATTTACTTTTTTTTTTTTAAATATTGGGGATTTTCTTTGTTTGAAAACCCCGCACTTTATTTTTGAAAATGAGGATTATTTGCTTTCTCTGATAGCTTTTGCTGATGTATCAGTGAATTTACTGACTGGCATCCCCTTACAGATACTATTTAATAACTTTTGCCAAAGTAGACAAAGTCATTTTAGTGACTATCCATTTAGATATACGACCCTAAGTCAAAAGAAGATGGCCGCTACCCTGCACAAGCTAGCTTTCTAACTCCTAAGGAGAAGAAAATAATAGATAAACATACATTATAATGTATGCAAATAGGTCTGTATTAGAGGCCTTCATCACCTGATAGTCTGTTCCACAGGTCCCATAGTTATTTTTTATATTATTATTTATCTTGCAAATATAATATGTAGTATTACAGTAAAATACCAATTAGTATAAAATTTAAAATTATATAAATTATGATTATTTACAGAAGTATAAATTTTGAAAAGCTTGATGAGGCAAGAGCGAGAGAGACTCAGTGGCTTGGAGAACTCTTTCAGAAGAAATACTTTGTTTTGTTTGGGACTCTAGCCCATACACAAAGCAGTTTTTTAAATGAGAAGGTAACGAATGCAAATATCTACATATATACAGTATTTTATTTTGTCTGTATGTTGAGCTGGGGTTCATAGGGATGAATACTTTTTGAATCCTTGTGCTGTGTATACAATGTGCTGTGTATGTGTTTGTTTCCCTAACATGTCCACAAAGACAGGAGCTGTCACTCCTCAAACACCTGGGAGGCCTTAGAGCTCCCCAAGACTGGAGTTGTAAGAAGCAAACGGAATAGGAAAGGATCCATCAGTGTCCCTTTACTTTATCTTCTGACAGTGAAGGGAAAACCTTTGTGGTGGTTTTACAGTTGCATTGCTTCCCATGCTGACTTCCCAGGGAAAAGAGAAAATTCTTGATCAGTGGGACTTAAGGAAAGATCTGTAGTGAAATCTTGAACCAACTGAAATAGAACACCTCCCCACACCCCCTCCCCCGACTTCAATAAGTAAGTGGCTTATGGTTTATGTGAGAATTTGTCTTGGTTCCTTTGGGAGTTCTTGGACAAACTAGCGCATTATTCCATGTCAGCTGGGGTGCTTTTCTCCACTGGCAAATATGAAGCACCTGAAGATAGTTTAGCCTCTTCCATTATTGCAGGCTAAACAACTAATGCAACTGTCTAGTTATTGTGAGGTATGCTATTCAGGTGTCTTGGGTCCTGAACCACCTAATCTTAGCACACACATTTGTAAAAGTCAAGAGAGCAGTTGTTAATGTTTTCACCTGTAGAATTAGTGGTGTGAAGCCCTTGCAGGGGATTTGAGTGTGGGGCTCTGTAGGATAATTTAAATAAATTGAGGGTCATTTCTATTTCAAGATGATGACAAAACCTTGGATTATATAAACTTTAAGAAATCTTATATTAGGTTAAATGTGGACATTGTCAAGCTCAACTTTCTGATTGGCTAACTCAGCTCAATTTCAGCATATTGTAAAGTAGCCTATGAGTCCTTGATATTAATTTATTGTCACTTTTTCTTAGCTTGAATTGTGAATATTGTTTTAAACTATGTTCCAGAAATAAAACACATTGACAGGTAAGTGTAATTTGCTAGTCACTTGATATGAAGTGTAATGCTGACCTAAAATGGAAGAGCAAACTGTGTGAGGTCAAAAAGCAGCAGTATACATTAGCAAAATAGATACAATAGCAAACAAGACATTAAGGGAAAGTTGAAAAATGTATCTGTCAAGGAGTATGAAGATACACTGGCAGAGAATAAATATGCTTTTCTGTGTTACCCCCTAAAGGAAATGCCACAGCCATCAGAATCGTTTCAGAAAAATGACAAGCTATGCAAAATGTGGGGAGAAAAATCTTAAAAGGGCAAAAATCTCAATTTTTCTCATCAATGAAATGAGAATTTTAGAATTCTACTCTTGTTGAGGAGAAATAGGTAGCACTTCTGTATGGGTTTTTGAAAATATGGCTAGACAGATTTTAAAGTGTTAGAGCCTCTCATGACACTAGGAATGGCTCATGAAAGAGGAGATGAAGAGAGGTCATTATTAGAATGAACAGTAGACTAAATGGTGGAGAGAGAAAAATGAAAATAATCTAGGGAAGACAATGTACAACTACATCATGCAAATATGTCACTATCTTCATGTTCATTGTCAAGGATTACCTACCACAATATATGGTGTATGAAGACCAGGTATAGATGATATGAACAATCAGTGTTTTTCAAATATCAAGAACAAACAGGCTGTCAGTATTCGCTGCAGTTTGCTGTTCCTTTTTACATGATAATCCAGTTCCTAGAAAAGTGGTGTCAAAAGGTTTGTGCCTGATATCTCTCAAAAAGTAGTAATAACTATCAATTGTTCTATATTAACTAATAATCTGAAAAAAACAATGAATGAGGAAGAGGTTTATTCTGTTAGTGCATTTCAGTTAACAGTAGTTTCTCCCATGGCCAAAAAAGTCATAAATTAATGAAAGCAAAGCTGCATCTAGTTCTTGGTTTATAGAAAAAACAGTGCTAAGAAAATAGAATATTTCTTTTAATCTCTGGCAGCTGTTTGAGGTGAAAATTGAGTATTCCAAGTCACTTTCAGAAAGGAGTCAGTGAGCCCTGCCATGGTGGCCAACATTACCTCTCTCAGGCAAAGAATAAAACTCTGAAGAGTGGGTGACTGCTTTAAGGCTGAGAAAACCAGCCTTTTGGGCTCCATTTTTCCTTCCTCTGTTATTTCCATTTGCTTCATTTAACCAAACAGTTTATTATTTTATGTGCTTAACTGCCAGCCCTACAAGCTAAACTTGTCGGAAATGGGGAAAAGAATCTGGGGTTATTTTTTCTCAAGTTTGTCACTCTCTACTTTACTCTCTACTAAGGACTGAGATATTTCCTCCTATCTGTTTTAAAGGCTGTGTAGGCTGGATTAGGCAATATTACAGATATTTAATCTCATTTGTAAATGTTTGGAATTTTAATATTCCATCAATGTTTTTTGCTGAATTGACACTCAATTCTTAGCATGAGCAAAAAGCTGTGAAAACGTTATTATTTAAATCAACATATTTTACTTTAAATATACCTGATGGTATTTTAAATGAAAAGGTGCTCGTGTTACATGTTCTTTTCTAAGTTCTAATGCAAAAGTATTCTACTGTCCGTTGTGCAAGTATGATGATTTAGTGTACCATATTTTTTTACAATACAAGTATCTGTTGCAATTCATGACTTTAAAACAGAGGAGACTGCGCAGTGAAGTATACGACAGGCATCAGTTCTGTCCAATATGAAGTGCAGTTTTGCTGAAAGTGCTCTGGGTTTATTTGCTGTAAGAGATTTTAGTTCTCAGAACTAACATGTTAAAATTGTTTGAGAAACAGCAAAGAATATCAGCAAAGTTAAAACATCTCAACTTCAATTTACGTTGTCTATTTTGTACAAATCACGTGGAGTCAAGCAACGTGGGGTAAGATCTGACATTTGCACTGCAGATTTAAGGTTTCTTAAGCAAAGTTCAACTAAATAATGAGAAAAAGAAAGGAAAAGAGTTTTGAAAATGTTGAGATATTACAGGGGCACCTACTTATCTGTGTATATTTATAGCCAATTTATGAAGTGCATGTTCTGTCTCCTTGTAAGGCCTGATGTTGCTTCTTTAATTGCTAAGATCTGTGTTCAATTATTTGAGAACCAGGACAAAAATCTGCTAATAATCCATATAGAAGTTACTGTGTGAATAACTTCTGAGTATTCTGAATTTATATGAAAACTTGAGCATATACGTAAAAAGCATATATAAACGCATAAACAATTTTAAAAATAGTATTTATATTTTTGCTCTGTCCAGTGTAATTTTATGGGTTTTGATCCATTTTAGAAATAAAAATCAATTTCTTTACTTCTGAAAGGAAAAAAGTACCTTATTTGTAGGGATTATACAATAAAGTGAATGTTATAAGAGCAAGCTTTAAAATAACATAAAAATTTGACTGATCTCATTAACTATATGACAAGAAAGATCCCTCTTTGGCAATAACATATGAACTCAAACAGTAAATTAATGTTGTTGTTTCTCATATGTGCCATTTCAGTTGTCAGAACAAGCAAATCGGAGATCTCTTCAATGCATACAGACTGTATAACTAAAGAAAAAAATTAGTATCAGGTTAGACAGTATTGATGCTAGTATATTGCAAAATGATGTTGCATGTTAGAGTGTGATGTTAATACAAGCATTGTAAAGCAGATGAAGCATCTAGATAATTATGAAGGAAATTTCCCATAGAGATAAATTCAAATTTCTTCTGTAATATTTTCACGAGATACTTTTTTTTTGTCTTGGTTTTGTTTGTACTTTTCTCCCACTTTTCTAACACTTCAAGTATATTACAAGAATTAAGATATTAAGACTGTCCATTTGACAAAACAAAAGTTCATATACTGAGCCATCCTTACTATCAAGTAATAACACTTGTATTTTTGACTAATCGTAATGCCTGTCCCAGGAGTTTTGAAATGCTCCATCACCGGAGAAATCTAGACCTTTTTTCTAAAATGGATGTTTAGATAACTGCCAATTGATGCACTCACTTTTCTTTGTCGTTGCTTCTTTTACTAATATTTTGTTCGTAACTCTAGTTCATTGGTTTCCAAATTGTTTATGGACTATGGTCCTGGGCAAAACTTGTAAAGAGTCTGCAGCAGTTCACAGAAACCCCATCAGTTGCTGCAGTGTTTTCAGTTAAGAGTTTGGTGAAGAATCTACGAAAAAAAATGAGATCTGGCTGTGGTCTATGGTCTAAAAACTTTAGGAACATCAACTTTAGGCTGTATTCTTAAAAGAATCCAGGTCATTATATATGTTCCTCAGTTTTTAGATCTCAGCAACAAGTCGTCTTTTGCTTATCATAACATTTACATACCTACATACCAGTTACAGTGAGATGCATCTCACCTAACTAGCTTTGTAAAACTTGCATGTCCAGCCTTAATTAACCTTCTAGGTCTTTCTGTAGTCAGTAGAAAGAATCAAGGGTTAGTCATCCGACCTCTGTGCATATCTGTCTTAGAAAGAGATCAGTCATCTTCAGACAGTTTTAGTCAATATAGAGTAAACCTAGACTATTAGTAATATTTAGCTGAATAAAATTTTAACAGAGGTCGGATTTTTCTGTATCTGGCCCTCTCTTAGGATCAAAATTGACAACTTATTAGACCTTTCCAAATAGCAGCTGAAAAGTTCATAAGAGAAAAGATTTCTGGTTAAAATAAAATTTACTTACCCGATTTGCTGATTATGACACTAGTCCCTATGTCTTTTTGTGGGCTTTTTAGCCTAGTACATTTTTTTAAAGTGCGGTAAAAGAAACAATGGATTGTTATTGCTGTATGTTTTTTAAAAACTTTGAACTTCTGTGAAATTCATTCTCACATGCTCTTTCTTTACATGGAAAAAGGCATATAAATAGTAAGTGCTGGAGTATTTTGAAGCTCATTCTGCTCTCATTACATTTAGCAAAAATGCAAGTTTTGCTAGTTTATAGTAAAGACTTCACAGTAAATGACTTTTTGTTTTGTCACAATGGACAACTAATGTCGGACACCAACATAATTCAATATAACAATGAAAATGAGGCAGTGGATGACTGTTAGATACAGACGACAGAGGAATGAATCAGGCAGCTGCTCTGAAAGTTCAAAATAATTATCCTGACTGAAAATAGGTCTGGTGGTAACCCCCTAACTTTGATGTAATGCAAGCAGAATTTATTTTGGTCACAAATGAATATGATTTATAGCATTTGATAATGGAACTTGGTTTCAAAAGTGACTTTTTTGCTGATAGAGAGGTATATGAATAGGACTGTTCTCAACAAACTCTTACTGGAAATAGAGAACAATCGCTAGAAAGAGCAAGAGAGAGACAGACTGCCTCTGCAAGGAAGAGGTGAGAGTATGAATTTTAGAATCAGCATGAATAGAGAGTTCCCTAAATAGAAAAATGTGGGAAGACTGACTGTGATAGGTCTGATGTTGCAATCATGAGGAAGGTTCCTACTCTAACTTTAAAAGTTATTTCAAGAAATAAAAATAGAACAGCACTATTTTATGAGGTTTCTATTCACAAAATTAGTTATTGTAGTTCAGTAATACAGGATTATGATGAAAATGTACCAACTCAGGCACGTAATTGTCTGTTTGCTTTTTAGTGTAATGAAGATATTGAAATAATGTTACTGGTGGAAATGAATGGTTGAAATATAATTTCTTAACTGTAGTCTTAAAAGTTTTTATTAATACATACATGGTTATACATAAGGCCAGCCATTTATTCAGAGAATGAAGAAGCTCATCCTTTAAACATTATCATCCTATTAAACATTTTAATGTTCTGTTTCATGGCTAGTACTCTTAATAGTGTACCATCTCTTCCTTCAGATTTAGTGGTTATCCATCCATCATCATTTCAAGTTGGCCATAAGCATTCCCTTTGAGTAAGCACATGCTGACATCTTTTGATGTCCATTACACTAGTTTTCAGCATAATTTAGTTATTAGTTATCAGGAAAAAAAAAAAGTGAAGAAAACACTTTGTAAATTGATTGGGTAAAGATCATATGATCCTCACCTAACATTTATAAAATCTGATAATTAATTCGTAGTTGGGAACGAGGCTATGCAGTGAGTGGGTCTGGTTGCATGCTCTGTTCGTATGGCTCTCCAACATACATTGCAGTACTTTTGCCTTAGAACTTTTGCTAAATCTTAACTTTTGGAGCCAAATGCTGGATATATTTCTCAGAAATTTTGTACGTGTATGAAAATCTTTTGCCATGTTGTTCAGTTTTAGAAATGTTTATTAAGAAATTATGGGACAGGAGCCATGGGAGAATGACCTGTAACCAAAGACAGAAAACCCATGAATGTGTCCAGTTATGTACGTTCTTGCTCCATTTCTGGGAACTCAGGTTCATTCTTCCCTCTCTGCTGAGAGAAGAATTGACCTGGGACGCTCTGCTGGAAAGTTTTGGGAAAAGGGAGGAGCCAGCTCAAAGGTAAAGCAGTTCTCTAGAATTTACTCCAGCCTGATTCTTAAAATTACTTAATTAAACCCCTTTATTGAAATATACTATTTAGGCAGCGGGTGCCAGGAAAGTGGAGAAATTAAGGTTGCTGGCACAATCATTTTTTATTTGCTTCCATATTTATTGCACGATTGTACAGTTTTTAATAACACAGGTACATACTATTTCCCACGGAGCTTTCCCTCTGCAATGTGTGGAATGAATTTGTTTGTGGGGGATGAATCAGTGATTATGTAATGGAAAGATGAATGTATGTTCCTTTCCTATTTTATTGTAAAAGCAGAAAGAACTACAGTGAATGATGGAAGGAGCTGTGAAATAAGAATGATCACATGTAGTGTTATATAATTCAAAATATTATGAAAAATCAGACTCTAGGTATTTCAGATTGGCTACTCATGATTAATGGGTATTTTTGTCCTTCATCTTTGTTTCATTTCCTGTCCTATAAAATGGGACTAATAATGCCTGCTCATCTCACAGTAATGTAACAAATTCATTAACTTTTCTGAAGAACTTAGAAAATGATTGTGATGAATCCTATAGAAAGACACATAAGAAATTAATTTTGTCTTTAGAAAAGGGTTTGTGTAGTATGTAGTAAATGAGGCATGGGCCCAACACTGAGTACTGAACATAGAACAAAGTGCTGAATAGCTGCCCATTAAGTGAGCACTCACCCAAAAATAATTCACAGGCACCCTTGATTGTAGTGGTTCATTTTACCGTCTTAATATTCCTCTTGGACATATCTTTTTGTGTATAGCTTTATTACTAATTTACACTGAACATATTCAATTTTTAAAAAATATTTTTTTAAAATAGTTACAAATGTAATTATATATTCTTAAAGAGTTGTAGTAGCACTCAGAAATACTGAAGTAGAATTTAAATCAAGACTTCTGTCTGGCCTTTGTTCTTTTGGGAACATTCTGGCATTTTAGAAGACACAAAGTTTTCTTTTAATATAAAAGTTTGTGTACGGGAATAGGTCTGTTCCTTGTTGGATATGACTATAAAACTCCCACATTAAGCCATATTAGCCATATTAAAAGTCATGGGCCTTCATTAAAGAAAGAGAACAGTAGAAACTGAAAATTAACAGCAATACTAGGATTAAACGATGGCTTTGAAATTTATTTTCCTCGTTTAATTAAATGGCTTTCTTCGCCTAATTATTGTTGTGTTCTCACATGCTCTCATTACTGACATTTTGAATTGATTTTAATGACTCCTTTTGACTGTGAAAGCAGTCAAGGGCTTTGAAAAAATCAAAATAGAGATGTGAAAAGACTCAGTAACCATAAGTCCTTGTTATATTTGACCGTTGATGATGTCAGGATGGTATTGTGGTCTTATCTCCCAACGTTGTTTTTCTACTTTATTCAATGATTTTTAATACAAAGTGAAGCAACATGCCTGGGAACAGAAATTAGACTGTAGGACTCCCCTCTCCCTGCTGAGTGCCTGGGTCATTTGACTTCCTCTGGTCTCTGTCTGTCTGTGTGCAAATTGAATCTTTTTTCCCTGCTGGTGTGAATCCTTCTGCCACTTCTGCCTTGCCTACACTGAGGTGATGGGGCACACACCCTTCTAGGCAAAAAAGGGGGAGCTGGGTTTAATACTATTGAAAAGAAGGCAGCCTACAACATGTTCTCCTGGGGAGAGCTCTGAAGAGGAGGCCATGATGCAGTGAAGTGGTGTCTGATGTTTGTGCTGAACTCTGCAGTAGCTGTGCTTAGGATGCACTGGGCTGACTCCTGGAGAAGCTTTGGCTCAAAAATACCCAGCTTGTGGATTCCAAATACTGTGTGTGGTGGGGAATTAAGATCTGAGCTGTGGGCTGTGTCGGAGATTTCTATGTCCTCAAGAACCTTTCCTATGAAACTTTAGACATAAAAGTTCAGGGATACACATACTACAGTGTGTGGCTGCTTAAATTGTGTCTGGCTGCCGCTTGAGTCACCTGTGTCTCCTATCAAATTTGAGATGAAGGGCTGGGCTGCATATCTGAGCCAACAACGCACTAGACATTTTACAGTCATTTGTACTAGCATGAAGTAGGGAGGCATTGTTGCTGTTGTAATGTGATAGTGGTTCTGTCTCTTTCCCTTCCTCATTGGTGTAGGGAAACTCTGAACACCAGTTTTTTTAAAAAATGTCTATTTTAAACATATTAAGTGGAAACATATAAACATGGAGGATATTGATGGCATAAAAAAAATGAAATGCTGGATATTAAGATTTTACTGAAACAATCCAAAACTAAGATGAAATTGTCTTCCACATATTTCCAAAAGATTGGGGATATGTAGAAGAGCAAGTAATTGTTAAAAAATTGTGTGTTTCGGGTAAATTCTTTTTCAGTTAACTTTTTTAAAAAGAAAAGAATGCAACAGTCATTCTGTAATGTCATTAACATTCTTTCCATAGTTAAGAGAAGAGTCTATGGAGTGTTCAGGATAACTACCTAGTCTCTTTGGAAAATCATTATAGCTAATTGACACTTTGTGAATTTAAAATGTGTTGAGAATTAAATGTAGACTGAGGAAATGTGTTTTAAAAAAAGGTGGGATTCATATTCTAGACCTTTTTAATTCTTACAGAAAAATGAAAGAGTTGCCAAAATGAACCACAGAGTGCATCAGTGGTACTTCTAGAGAATCAAGCATTTTCTGCTATAATTCACTGAAATAATTCTATAAGTTTGTATATTTAATTTTTGGATGTTAATGGCCATTGATAATGTTTTGATTACTACCTCTTATGGAAGTGTTATTGTTTGAATTTGTTTTCTTTTCAGAGTTCACCAGATTTTGAAAACAGTTTTGAAATCTTGTTTATATCGGTCAGCCAGAAGAAAAATTATAAGATTGCTTTTATCAGGTGTTGCTCATATGGCAGTTTGATGATTATGTTTAGTATTTGTTATCTTCGTGCTTTCATTGTCATCCTATGCTACAATATAAATGCAGAAAGATTTTTTTAAATTCCTGTTTATATGTGATCCAAATTTCTTTCCTAATTGAAGCAATCTGTTCTGTGTGTGTCTTTATAAACAGAAGCACTTATGAAAAGTCTCATGTGTTTATGTAAAGGGTAAAAATACTTCTGGTGGCTTTTTAAAGGTTTAAAGTAGAAACAAAAATACATGGAGTAAAATCTCAGGCTTCTCTAAACTCCTGATTGTAAATATACACGACAATATGTATCAACAGGATATAGTGAATGTACTTTAAATAGCTATTTCTACATTTAGCTGTTATACATTTGGCTATTTATACATTTAACTATTCAGAACAGGTTGTACTCTTGCAAATAAATTTTACTTTAAATTTTCTATTTATTTCCAGGCTAAGCTGTCTAGGCTGAATGGCACTATGAATTGGGAAATATGGTGTGATGTACTGTGTAACTGCTTAGTTTGTTTATGTACACTTATGATCTATTGGCATAGACTGCGTTTTAGGGTTATGTTCAGGATGGGGCTTGGCAGTGGGAAGGAAAGCTGTTCTGCCTGCTGCGGCCTGTAGAAGATGAAGCCGCCTGGAGGAGAGGGAGGTGATATTTTCCCTGAGAGCTGCTGAATATGTGTGGGGGAAGTCTCTGCTATGGTATAGGCTGAGGCAGATGGAGAGAGGGAGGAAGAAGAGTGAGAGAGACAGCAGCAGGATGCAATAGATGGAGGAGAGACTTCGTTACAATCCCTTTTAATTTCTTCTCTCACTTTGAATTTAATCTTAAATTAGTTCTACTGATTTATAGCCTAATAAAATCTAGCTTTATAGCCTCCCAGAGATTTGGGATGTTCGATTTAAGAATAGGTCCAGGCAAATCTTTCTCAAAGTTTTGGCCAACCAGAAGTATCCTCGCTATGAAAATAAACCTTCCTCCAAGCTATGAAACTTCTTCAGCATACTTTTGCAGTCCTCGGAAAGATGGGAAGGCGTGTTTGCTCAGTGTCAGCTCTTTCATTTGCACCTGACTTCATTTGCACTGTTGAATCATATAACTGCATTAGGCAGTGATTTCTGCTTCATTCAGTCATATGCACTTTAGGTATCTTCTCTGAATTAGGAGCATCTATGAAAAGATATGTATTTCTGCTTTGCACCATCCACTCTGTGGCCAAGACAGGTTTAATGATTTGTTCCTCTCTACCGCAGGTCTCTCTGGAATAAAAACTTAATATATTGTTTGTGTCCATTAGTTCTAAGAAATGTGCTCCTTCTGAATAGTTCGGTGAAGATCTTCTCTTCCCATTTTGTAGGGCTGGCTTGGCCTAAGTTAAAGGTCCTTTGGCACCTTTGAAGAATCCCAGGGCAAGTTCCATGTGTTGGCTCTCAGAACTCATCCTGAATAACACAAACTGCGTTGCTCAAGGCTCTTTGAGTACTACACAGGAGATAATGGCTACTGTGTTGGATATAGAACTGTCACTGATACTATTAATGGAGTGATTACTAATTAATAACTCCATAAAATACTTTGGGATATCTTGAGTATAAAAGGTGCCATATATAACCAACTGCTACTGTTTTTAATGATTTAGTGTTTCAACTGTATTGTAGGTAAAAATGCAGTAAAAAAAAAAAAAGTGGCAGTATTTTTCTAATTTGTTACAGATGGTAAAATTATGAGGATCTGTATAGTTTAACATCTTTTATCAATGTAAGGACTTTTCCTGCATCCCTTGAAAAACAAGTTCCTATTTTCTTGGCTTTTGGCAAGTAAAATATAAACTAAAAAACAAACAAACAAACAAACAAAACAAGAAAACAATAGCAACAACAACAAACCCCAGGAAAAAAAGCCATCATATTGTTGTAAGAGTAAATTACTTTGAAATTTTTTAACCTTGTGTGCACAAAAGCTGTTTGTTCATATATGATTGTGAGACAAGAGTCCTGTGTCTTTTCTCAATTTTGCCTTATGATGAGATCTTAAGTATCTATCACTTCTAGTATTTGGCTGACACTGTATCTTTGAGCAGGCACAATCTGGGCCTAGAAGAAGACTGGCATTTTGAAATGGTCATTTTCCCTATATTGTGAGCAAATCAACATTATCCTGTCCAGAAGGCCTGTCTACGCGGCTTCTTGCATATTGTAGCCTTTGCAGTAGCCAGAATTTCCATAGGAGTGCATGCTGTGGTGCTTGTCCACCATACATTTACAATAACTCTGTTTGCAAAGATTCACGCTGAAGCAGTCATTTGTATTTCGTGGGACCTCGAGTTGACCAGATCAGGAGATTTAGCATACCTGTACATTATTTCTAGCCTTTTGGCCTTGCTACTTATGATTATTAAAGAGTTTATTAATCCCTTTAATACAGGTCAATCTCTACCTGCCATCTTTTGCTGTCCTGCTACTTTAAATATGTTCTGGTGCAGTGATAATCTTACTGTTAAATATGTAGATATGGCACACTGTTGCTAATAGAGTCAATGAGACTTTATTAATTAGATTTGAATAGCTATAGAAGTGCAGAGTAGTATTAATAAATAAATGGGCTCTTTTAATGTAATATTTATTCATCTTTTGCCTTCATAAGCTTGCAAATACCTGATCAAAACTCATTATCTAAGACATCTAGACCAACTTATTCTTATTTGAATAATGGAACTGTGGTGGCTAATAATAGAGAAAGTGGACTTTTCAGCTTCATAGGTCATGGTAATTCCTTTCATGTAACTCCTTTATTTTCTAATTTTCTTTCCACATTCAGTGTAGGAAAAAAACCAAACCAAAACAAAAAACAACAAAACAAAAAAAAAAACCCAAAACATTTTCTTTAACTATTAAGACAATACAGTGGGCTGTATACATGCTTCATTGACCAGTAAGCTTTTTTCCTCCTATGTCAAGCTTTCCATGGGATACAATAGAGTGTATTTTTTCAGATGATGTGTTGCTGTAGAAAAGGTGATTGTCAGCATTAAGTCTATTGAGTCCAACAAAAGGCTGACACAGCTTTTTCCTGCTTTGGGTTGATCTTTTGCTCTCTTTGTATTTACTGATTTTGTTTTTATGATCACATATAGTTTAGTTGTAACACACTGCTCGTGTGGTGTTGGTGTGACTCGTAGATTGTCATCAAGAGAGGGATCAAAATAGGGCTTCAAAGTTATTCACTAGGATGTATCATCAAAGATGACTTGCATCTTACCATATTTTAACATGCACAAAATAATAATCTGAATCATGTACATTTACAAGGCACCTCCTTATTTCCTGTGACAGAGGGAAAACCGGAATCTTTTGATCTGTGTAGAACCGTAATGGTCAAAGAGTTAGAAGATTTATTCTGTTAGATCTGAATATATCTGCCCCTGTAACAGAGCATTGAAGATCCAGCCACCGTACCCACCTCTGGTTCACAACTTAATGTTGCACAGGGATTATTAATCTGCTAACACAATTTAGGTCTCTGAGGGCTCTGCTGATTCTTGACTATCTGACTGCAGTGAACCCTGCCTGCTGGGATTCTACATGGCACCCTCTATGAATTGCAGCAACAGTCACCCCTGGTCACTGGGTCTTTTTCTTCCATTACGGAGGTGCTGGAAACCTGCTTCACCTTGACAAATCCACCACCGCCCCCCATCACCACCACTGCCTGCAGAAAAGTTTCTTTTCAGTCATTCCTAGTGCTGTGACCCAACTAAGGGTTAATCTCATTCCTTCAGCTTCAGGAACACAATGGGTTGGCTCAAAACTTATGTCTTCTGACTTGTCCCAATCGTTTTATGCTTCTTCCAGGAAGAGTTAAGCATGGTTTGGGTCATCTGAGGATGGCCCTTTCTGCCTTCCGCACCTATGCCAACTGTAGCTGGCCATCAGGGGCATGCTGTTAGTGTGCAGTGACAGAAATGGCACGAATAGCAACTGCCTGGCAGACTCTATTCCTTTCATGGGTTGAAGGAAAAATGTGTAGGACAAATGTCATTTGGAAGTGAAATATAATCTTTTTGAGTCAATACTAAACTGCCACTTGTTTCTCTTGCATGAAAAGTTTATATCACTTGCCCCTTACAAAATCTCTTAGAATTCTGACAATTTAGAAAGGATGTGCTTGGTAGTCAAATAATTTCTATTCAAAATTCCACTGTGCCACTTCATTATTAGCAATCTTATTTACTCTAATATCATGCCTTCACACTATATAATTTTAGTGTAGCTGCAACTTTTTTTCCAAAACTTTAAAACCAAGAATTCTAAAGTGTGTTATAGTAATGTAACTATGTAAACCATTTATATAACACAGTAAAGTGTATGACTGTAGAATTAAAATATTTAAATGCATTTCGAACAGAATGTTTGAATAATTATTTCAGAGTAGAATTAGGGAACTGATAACACTCTAACAGTTTGACAAATCTGACAATTTTAAGTTATGTGTAATAGGTGCTCTGACTCCATGATAGAGTCTGTTTCTTAATTTAGTTATTTTTCTTAACTTTATTTTTTTTGTTACTGCTTCATTTTATTTTTTTCATTGCTTCAAGACATTATAGTGCAAATACTTGAACAGTGAAATGCATGGGAATAATTCTGACTTGTAGATTACTCCATGCTTTTTAAAATAAAAGTGAGTGGTAAATTTTTAGGTGCTTGCATAACATTTTATTAATATGTATACACTTGAATCTCTTTTATTTTTACATTCTGTTTTGCCCACAGACAGTCTTTTGATTGATTACCAGTTTACCTTCAGCTTATTACAAGAGGATGATCGCCATCACACTGCTATAAACTTTATAGCAAATCCGGAACAGGTAAGAAAAAGTTATTAACTTTAGACAAGTTTTGGAGAGTCACGATTAAGATTTCCATTGTATTTGACCATGATTAAATGTTTGCCAAGTGTCTATAAGGTATTAGAGATACTTCAAATCTTTTTGAGAACTGAAAATTAGTCAGTGCATTCATTGAGAAAACTTTCTAAATGGTAGATGTACTTCAGATCAACTAATACTCCAAAAAATTATCAGCTGGTTTATTTTATTGTTGTTCCCATGGATAACAAGTTTTAGTATCTTCCTGAGATGAATTAGAGTATACCCTTCAGTTAAGAAATCTTTGTTAGCAGATGAGAAATGTAGCCATTTGCCAAGTACTTTTTCTTTAGTTTTATGAAGAAAAGGATTTAATTATTTTTGCCACAATCTGAAAAGATAACTGGTGTAGTTATATGCTTACTGGTACCCTGTTCTTACTGAAGCAAAAAAGAGGATTGTCTTTGGCTCTGAATTATTACCATTTCTATTTATGTTTAAAATGAAAAACGGAAGATGATTAAAAGGCTATATTCAGTTATGTGCAATAGAGTTATATTCAGTACATTCTGATATATTTTAACTTCAATATACTTTCTTTTTTTTATCCAGTCAAATAAAAATTTGGATATATCAATTAATGCATCAAACAACTTCAACCTCAATATTACATGGTCTATTGGTTCTACAGGTGAGGGTGAATTTTGGTATGATGACTTTTTCCCATATGATTTCATGATCCTTTAAGCTATTTTAACCTATGCTAATTTTGATAATAGAACTTTACCAAATGTGTTCTTTTGCAATTTTTGTTATGCCATTGTTAATTATCTTATTTAAACCTCAGATGATAATTTGCAATCTGAACAAAGATTCATTAATATGTTAACTTTCTCTCCTATTCAATTAAAATTACTTTGGTAGGAAAAGCTTGTAGTTTATTTAAATTTTTAAAATGACAGTGTTATGAAATGCTGTGATTTTAATTAAGATAAATTGCTTCCTTAACTACTGCAGAGACTGATATTTTATTTCTTTGTTTCAATGTTCAAGCTAAATATTTAATTATTAACCTTAACATTGATATCAAACAATAAAGTTCTTCTGTGTATGCTGATAAAAGGAGCTGCTTATCTATTTTTCTCCAACTTTGAACCCCATTACTCTTCTTTGTTTTAAGAAGAAGGAATAAAAGCTTTATTTAGATGGTTTCTCTGAATTGGTTCTATTGACTTTCTGAAAACATATCCAAGGAGAAGCGTGATGCTTAAAATGAAATCGTACTAAAATTAAAAAAAAAAAAAAATTCAGGAAGGTTCAGAGTTTGTCTTACATAAACTCATGAATTTCTTCATCAATGTAATTCTGAAGTGTTTTAACATACCATAGTTAGTAAATTCTATTTATTGTTTTAATTTAACTTAGCATAGTCACCCATATATTTCCAAAAAAGAAAACATGTTTATTTGTAGGTACATTATTAAAGCTTTCATGAACAATTAAAACTCTGCAGCAATAATGTGAGATGTAGAGAAATCCACTTTCAAGCTTTATTAACCTATGAGTTTTTTTTTAAATTGAATGTAAATTACTAGAGGAAAGCATATTATCTGTTTAGCTGACCATAACAACTTTCATCTAAAATTCATGTAACTTCTATCAGTTTTATGATTCATTCATAATCTTTTGAAACCAGAGTAAGAGTTTCTGTGAATTCTGGGTATGTATATGAAATATACCTGATGTGCCATGTAAGCTGTAATAAAGGGTTCTTAAAGTTGTAGAATGAAGACACCAAAAGTAATTCAAGAATTTAAGTTTCTTGTGCAAATTTACTTGGGCACCCTTAATGATGATTAATATTTGTCATAAATATATATATCTACATATGGGTTTTTTTAGCTGGAACAATATCTGGAGAAGAGATTCCTGTTGTTTCTAAGGCTAATATTAAGGAATACAGAGATAGCTTTTCCTGTGAAAAATTTAATTTTCGGAGCAACCCAAACATCACTTTCTATGTCTATGTCAGCAATTTCTCCTGGCCAATCAAAATACAGGTTAGTATGTCTGTTTTATGCTTATAAAGATGTTGACACATTAGCTTTACATTGAATTTCATGTTTTCCCTCATACAGAAAGTATACCAATAGTATCAGTTGCATGCTGTATTTTCTTTGTATAAGAATTGTGCTTTCAGTAGTGAATCAGACTTCAGACTGTAGATTTTGAAATCTGATATTAAAATTATTGAACATAAATGTTTATTTGTAATTTATCTTATGCATTTAGATGTGTACATGAAAGAAGGCATACAAATATGTTTGTATGTACCTAGATATGTGTGTGTAATCTTTCATTAATCATTAGCTTAGCGTCTGATTTTCTTACAGATTGAATGTCTATATCATACTGCAATATTACAAACTTCAGGTAACACTAAGTGTATTTGGTTAGAATTTATATTCTTCTTTGACTTCACTGGAATCAATTTCACTGAGTTTTTTCTGGAATAGTGCAGTGACAGACTCAAAAAAAATCAATGTAACGATGGTTGGTTTTGTCCCAGCCCCTCCCTTCCCAAAGTTACCATTACTATTGCTGCATTTGTAAAATCTGTGTCCCCTGCACCAATCAAGGAGCTCTTTATGTGCATGACCAGCTTTTGGCTATAGCTCCCTCATGGAATTAATTCTTAAAAATTAAATTGTTAAAATGATAATAAAATTTCATAATTCCTAGTGATTTGCTCAGGAAAGCAGAACAAGCTCAAAGTACTTGCCAGTTAACCATAATTACAAATATTCTACAGATTTCCATTTTGGTGGAAAAAACATGTTTTTATAAAATACAGAGCCTGTTTCATACATATATATATATATGATAAAGTCATCTGCTGAGGAGCTTCCTGGATTAAAACAGTCACCTTCTAAGTAAACTGGCAGAGAACTATTATTCCTGTGTTGTGTTAAGTAAAGCTAGACTTTTTTTAATCATACATGAATGTTAACTGTAAATATGTGTTACACAGTGTCAAAGGATGAATCTGTGTGATTTTATATAAAAAAACCCTGAAGGTTAACTCCTTTCTTTTACTCTTCATATTAGGGATATTTTTTACACTCACCGCTCCCACTTTCTAAGGACAGAACTTCAATTGCCAAACAGCCTTCCTAAACAAACCCATGAAGCCCTTTAAGCTGTAAATGAATTACACACTCCGTTCACCTTTAAGGTTGGAAGGTGCCTATATTATCACTGTAAGACAAGCGTTATTAAGGTGTTCTGTTCCTAAGATGTGCAGCTCTTTGCCAGATGTCAGCAGATTGCAGCTCCTTCCTGTGCCATCCCCGCTGCAGCGTAACACCTTAATGGCAACATGTTTTAATGCTTGATAAAGGGAATCCCTGAGCTTTGGTTACATCCCTTCTTTCGGTTTTGTTTGTTTGCTTGTTTGTTTTTTTAATCAAACTTTTCCTTATCTGCCACAGTTGCACAGATATTTTTGTATTTATTTTTGAGGCACATTGAAATTCATCAGTCTAGACAGTTCTGTCTCAGAGATGATGGTGCCTGAGTATTCCTTTCCTGTGCTGCTAATTTTTCATAAAGAACTTCTTCCATCTAGAAATGAAGTCACTCCAATTTTATGCAGTGGAAAAGGGATGCTAAGGTCCCATTATGGAAATTGTTTCAGGATGTTAATATTGTCCTCTGTATTTTCTATCTATATTCTAAATCAACAAGATTATTATTTAGCTCTCAACTTTTTAATGCTGTGATTTGTTCTTTTCCAAGGAAATATCTGAAGTTCACATTACCCCTATAGATTGGTGCTCTAGCAGTAGATAAGATCTTCAAATGCTAAATGGAATAGGGACCTTTTCAGAGGAAACAAGTTTAGTTTTATATGTAAACTTTATAATTCTCTCTCTATATAAACAGAAATTTTAAAAATATATGAGCCTTCGTAGAACTTGGGGTTAAGAGAGGGAAGTCATGGTTCATCCCTATTGAGCGGCTGAAGTTTCCAAGGCCAGTACAAAATGGGTTCACAGTTCTGGTATTTATGATCTTCTACATCTACATCTCGTAGCATACCAGGTTTCACCTTCACAATATGCAAAAGTGGATGATATCAGTCTATTACTGTATTAGAGAGCGTCCATTTAAAGGATGATAATTCTTACAAAAGTGATGTTATACTGACGAAAGGACTCTTTGGGTAAGTCGAGATACTGATGATGGATTTGAGATCTGGTTTGGAATGGGGAACTCTTCTAGATGGTCTCTGAATTAATTTTCAAATGGTCTAGAAATTAGGTTCCTGAATTAGCCACCCTTGCTTTTCTGTGGTGATTAGAGAGTTAGCTCTGTGTTCCAGTGCAGGGCTTTGGATGTCACGGAAGCTGGCCTATGCATAAATGGTCTTAGACACCGAACTATTTGCACCGTAGTCCTTTCCACTAATGCAGTCACACTGCATTGATCGGATCGTGTTGGTTAAAAATGTAGTGATATTTTATATCAACTCAGTACTGAAGGTTTCATTTAATCCTGTTAGAGCTAAGGAAATTACTGTGGCTTCCTTGGGAAGTACTCTGTTCATAGGAATAAGTAAGATAGCAACATGAAATCTGGCACATACCTTTTACATGATAGTTTTGTAAAGGACTAAATACTCACTTCAGGACATCTACCATTTTTCAAATACAATCTGAGTACCTATCTCCTGTATTTACATTATTCATTGTGACTTGTCAAGAATAGATTATATAAAGAATGAGCTCCTAAGGAAGCAGAAATAGTGATGTTACTTCCCTTGTAACTGATATTTCAAGTTGTGTTATTGATACGCATTTCACCACTCTCCTTTTATGCCTCCTGTTATGCTGGCACTGGAGCTAAGATTACTTGTGTCATTCATTGGGAAGGTTTGGCTGTTGGTATTGGCGTTACTGCTCTTACCGTTTCATTTTCTATAGGAGAAGGAACAGTGCTCCTCATTATACAAGGCACTTAGTTTCATTTTCTGTCAAAGTCACCTATATTATCTCCATTTTTGCATTCATTCTCTTCAAGATTCTCATGACTACAAGGAAAAACTGTACATCCCAGTAGGTGATTGTTTATTTGGATCAATGGATCACAGTTGCTTCCTCAAGTACTTTTATTAGGCATGTTACCTATTCAGCAAGCTTGGAGTTTTTTTCCGCAATCTTAATGAATCCCTGGTGATTCTAACACAAAATACCCTCTTTTGAAATATGATTTACTGACTTTGAAAAAAGGATATGTGATGGTTGTGTCCATACAATTTCCTGAAGATACGCTGGTCTGTGATAACTCTTTGCCAGCAACTACCCAGTGACCCATTTTATTTTTGTCACTGGTGAGCCTAATGATGTTAGAATACAAGTTCTTCAGCACTGGGTAGCAGTGAATTACTTGCTCATCATAGAAACTATGTAGGAAATTTTTGGTTTCAGGTGAAGTCCTGCTCTCTTTATAAAATTGTACTCTAGGTTCCCATTAGTCAGCCCCCTTCTTCTGTCCATAATGGCTACGGGCACACAGCTGGGTGCTCAGTCAGGAAGAGAGCTCTGCAGCCCTCGGGGGAAAACGCTGCATTTAAATTTCATGATGCTAAAAGCATTTTATTTAGCTATAAGATCTCTTCTTCCTTGACATCAAAGGAGAAGCAGAAATGTGACATAGTTGCATAAGGGGTCATGAGAAAGATGGTGATATAGGACATCTTCAGCTTAGAGCTCTTTCCACAAATAGACCTGTTATTGGATGTGACGTGGACAGCTACCAGTTTTTCTCAGAAGTATGTAGTAGTTATATGCTGGCACACAAACGTTGGATATTTTCCTGTTGAATTACTGAAAGAGTTTATACCAGACTTTTTCTCCATTTCAAGTAATGCAGAGTTGACTAAGTAAGAATGAATACAGAGCCATAAGCTTAGCTGTTCCAGACTGTCACAGGCAACAGTAGTTTATGCGTCTTTTCAGGGGAAGTCTGTATAAAGTGTCTTTGTTATTAGAGGGTTCAAGTGTGTATGTAATAGGACATGATTTATCGTCCAGACTTACCATCCCTACGTTTGACTGTCTTTGACAGTCCCAGCCCTTTAGGTGTACCATGTCTTATGTATCCATTAAGTAGGACCCCATGAGAAAATGCTGTTGTCTTAAATGGGCTAGATTTCTGAACAGAACTTGTGGCAAAGCCCCATAACTTGTTTCTGCTCATTTTTATTTTATTTTGAGAGTAGATGTAATTCAGACTCCACTGGTAATGGAATTTGAAGGCTGTAACATTTATTGAAAAGCAGTAACTCAGACTGTAGCCAGCACCTCAAATAATGGTCAGTGGTCCCTGAAATAGTAAGCAGTCATAAAGCTTGGGCTTCTGACAGCTATGCAAATATTAATAACAGCAGTAACAACATGTTTGTCAGTCTCAAGAAACTAATTTTATGGCAGGGGTTTTTTGTCACTGAAGCTGGTAACAGATGTCTTTCCTTTTTTTTTCATCAGTTGCTTCCGTATTCTGAAAAGTAGGAAGTGCATATGAAACAGGCAAATACCCTTAAAGCGCTGTCCTGGCTCTCTGGATGATGTACTCTGTCCCTAAGGACAGCAATAGCATTCCTGCTTCTGGATCAGCTGCTTTCCTGCACCTCTGTCTCTTTATAACTGTCAGACTTGTAAGTCTGATCTCAACTTGTGCCTGAGCAGCAAAATTTTCTACAAGTTTTAAAGCTGTATCAGGAAATAATAATTGTGCTACTAGTTATTTCCTTTCCTCCCAAAAGTGTAAATGAAAGATTCACAAGTGTTTGAGCTTTAATTGGGAAGGTCAGTTTAAATTATGAGGTTCAACCTCAGCAGCAAAGCACTGCCTGGCAAAATTAGGTTTGTATTTAATGAAAAAAAACTCTTGTTATTCATTTTTTGTGAAGTTAGACATGATGTTAGTGTACATGTAGAATGCCCAAATGTGTTGGAAAGAAGGAATTTAATTATTCTTAAACAAGCCTACTGCAAGCTTTAGTAGCATATTGTTGGGTTCTTTTTTTTCCTGCACTGTTGTTTCTGAGGAAAACTATCTTTGGCACCCTGTATTAGTTTGTATGCCAGAACAGAATAATGAATTATGGTGAAGATTTACATTTTATTTGTATGTAGCACAACAAATAATCAAAACTACTTCATATATAAATTTTCAAGGGATTTTTTTTTTTTTTTAAAGGGGAAACTAGTGTTCTTTCAACTTACTGGCTTCTGTTTCAGAATTGATTTTCTTTCCCCTGTTAATAGCCTGCCTGTAGCAACTGAAGGAGGAGTGTAATGTAAATCAAGAAGCGTATCTACCCTTGTAATAAAATTTACTGTGTAGCATAATTTATTCCAGCTTTTTTTGTTCTGGAGTTCATTTTGAATTTTTAACATTCACGAATGACTTACACTGTTGTAAAAGCTCCAAGAAGTAAAACTTGTCAGTCACTGCCGTTAGAAGTTACAACAGAGCACAAACATAATTACTAAATTAACAAATAAAAATCAGGGCTTTTTGGTTTTTAAAACCTTTCCAAATTTTGCCAAGGTCATGATTCTGGAATCTTTGCATGGAAAATGTGTATTTATCCACATGTAGCTGTGCTTGTACAGAACCTCCTCCTGTCAGTGATTGCATACGTAAATATAATCTCTATGATTTATGGTGAACGATTCAATTTCTAAGTGCCTTAATGGTTTTCATAGAGCCTGCAGAGTAACTGCATATAGCTATGTGCGAAGACACTATAACTCTTGAAACACTAAACAAGTATTGATGATGAAGTGGATACATTAGCTTCCAAAATGACTTTGAAGTTTTCTTACAGTAAGTATAAAATCCCTCTTAAAAAGATGTTTGAAGGTAGTATACCGAGAACAAAAACCTGGGAAATCCACCAAACCACCATTTAGTTACAATTCTGCAAGGAGCAGGAAATTCTTTTGGAACATAAAAACAAACAAACAAACAAACAAAAAACCAAACCCAAAACAAAACAGGAAAAGAAGGCATCTAGCAGTACAGAGTGGGTTAGTTTATAGACGACTGAGGTATAACCTAAAATGTAAATACATACTTAGCTTCAGTTTTCAATAGGATGATGATATTGATCATAGTGTAAAATCAGGATTGATAATAATAATAATAATTAACATATATTTATGAAAATTATCCTCAACAGAGTTGGACACAAAACTTGAGCTTAATGTCCTCAGATTAAGCACCGGGTAATATCCATCCTAGAACCTAAAGGAAGTGACATGTGAACTTGCAGGGTCAAAAGCGGGACCATGAGACTGGAGAAAAGCAAATGCAAATTCATTATCTGAACACAGCAAAGAAATGATTCAGGTAGCAAGAGATTTGTCAGTCTATAGTGCTTTGGAGAAGATTTTGAAGGAAAATTATAGTATAGTATTTAGTATTTTTTCAGGCTTTATGCATTGACTGTAGGCATTAAGTTGGACATTAAGGGAATTAGCTGACAATTGTAAAGTAAGAGAATGTAGATCTAAAGAAACAGATTTTGGTAACAGTTCATGATACATTTGCACTTCGATATTCTGCCAAAGTGGCTCATCTAATTACCATTCTGGGCATGGCAGAGCGGAAACATTTGGTTTATTTGACAGAAAAAGGTCTGGAGATTCAGATTTGTGTCTTGCATAGGATTATTTCTTATATCTGATTAAAATATATGAAAAGATGTTCTCATTGTTTCTCAATTCAGTGTAAATAGAGTTTTTGCTCTAGTTATTTTTTAGAAAAAACAACTCCACTAAGTGAAGGAATTCAAAATTATTTTAAAATTGAAATCAGTGGGACAGCAGCATGGAGGTAAAAATTCATTCCTTTCAGTACCAGATTCTAAAACTAAAATCCATTCTGGTTTTCAACACATTAAATACCATTATTAAAAATTCTGTGTCAGTTGCATTATTACAGGTATATCTGTTACATGTGTAATTATTGCATTATGTAAAGTAGTTGAAAATTACTAACCAAATGTGGACTGTTACAGTGATTATGATTACCTTTTTTCTTTCTGAGCTAATCAAGTATAATACCAGAAACCTACCTGTTCTTGCCTTGGAAAATTGACTCTCTATAATATCTATAATTTATTTCTTTGTAGTTGCAAGGCCAATTGTGTGGAGAATAAATCATAAGACTGTATAATATTCCCCAAAAACTTAATCTGCCCAAATCCAATATAGCGTTTTCCAAAATGCTTCCCGTGAATCCTGAAGTATTGCTAAAATGAGGAGGTGTTTTCTGATTATTAGATTATACGTTTTTTCTTTAAAAAACAATGATAGAGCTGTTAACATTTGTCTTAAAACATATCAGAACAAGGTTTCCAACCATATTGTGCCAACTTCTACACCACTGCAATAAATGTAAACGTTAATTTCGTGACTCTCCCTGGTACGTTTCTTTTTCCAGTCACCGTAGAAAAGGTTTAACATGAGCCACCAGAATATCTGTAAATATTTAACGTAGTTGATATATTTCTCAGAAAGCAGAAGCACTGCTAATAGTTCAGCTGATGATTTAAAGGAACCAAAACACCTAATTAAGAGACAATTATTCCTCAATGATGCATAGTTTTAATTGGTGTATAACTTGAATGTTTGAGATAATAACTCCTGTAACTGATGTGCCAATTGTATAGGGTTTTCTTTTCCAGACAGACCAAGGCACCATCTACTGGTAGCTGTATAACACAATTGAGATGTATAGATAAGGTATTTCTAATAAAAATTATCTCCCTGTGATGTTTAGCAAGTAGGTATTGAGATTTTTTTTCTGTAATTTCCATTTCCCTTATCTATTTAATTAAGTAAATTGTAGTTAGAGCATTTAGAATGAAATACAAAATATTGCTCAGATAGCTTTTATTTGTTCAGGACTTTTGATTAGCTATAGGAAAATAAATCAATTATTCATCTCGGGATTTTGGGGGAGAACATATGACAGGGTATAGAAACCTGGTTTTTTAATAATAAGAAAAAAACCCTTCAAAGATTAAGATTCTCCCTGAAGAAAACATCCATGCCTTGTTGAACCGCAGAAGCCTATAAAGGTCATACACGGTGGCTCCCACAGTCAGAATAATGTGAAAGTAAATGTTTGGCTCATAGGGAATCAGAATAGAAATAGGAAGATGGTGGTAGGGAATAGATATTTTCTTCCTATTTATCATGACTGTCAGTTTTAGAAACCTTAGTAACCCTCTCTAACCAAGATTTTATAGATAAATGCGAACAATGTGCAGGATTTCTGTTTCTCATAGTTTTGTTTAAATTTGGATTTGTGCCAAACTGGACCAAATCCATGCTTTTCAACATATCTTAATAAACAAAATGTCAGTGGTCCAAGATCAACTTAAAAATTCCAATATAAGGTGTTTGTGAAGTAGGCTTCTCAGGAAGCCCACAGCTGCTGTGTAGCAATGACATTCTTGTCAGTCTCACCAACATGATCGTGGTCCTGACACTGACAGGAATTTTAGGTTTTCAAGTTAGAGTAGCTTTTGGATTTCCTAAGGTCTTCTGGTTACAGATGTTTTTGCTGATCAGGCTGCTCTGAATTGTCACTCAGAGCTATAAGATGCCTGGAATAACCGAATCCCCTGTCTAAAAACACAAACCAGAGCTCATTTACGTCGTATTATTGTCATTCAGCAGCAGCACATGGTCACTTGTCCCATGAATTGAAGGCTCCAGATCTGACCTCTGAGCACTGAACCAAGAAGGTATATCGTGGTGAACTGTCTCTGAGCCAGCAACCCTGGAAAAAGTAGTTTCCAGGTCTAGGTAAACTTGACGGCAATGACTGGAAATATAGCTCTGGGATTTTGTTAGGACATCAGAGCTTAATTCCTCAGGCTGTGGAAAGCTACCTAGAAACTGTAGGGGTGCTTACAGCTGAGTTTGCAGAGCTCTCTAACTCCCAGCTTTCCAAATGCACTGAAGCTTCAAAAGTTGATGCTGTTTATCTGCAGGACCATTCTCAGGAGTGGGCTAAGGTGCCATCAGCATCCTTAGCACAAGGAGTGCTACCTTCTATCAAGCAGACAGTCATGCTTAAGAATGTTTCTTGTAGTGAATCAACATTTTTGATGGCACTCTAATGTGTAGGAGTTATTGCAGTCGCAGATGCAAGGAGTTAAACTTTATGCTGCTAGAAGACAATCCTTGAGAATGGAGAATAGTTGCCTTATATTGATCTTTGGGGCTTCTTCTAAGGTATTTTTGTTGTGATGAGGTATTTCATGTAGACCTCTATTTTTTGCAAAGTTAGGTATTAATTTTTTAACCATATGGTCAATGTTTCAATTTCTATGGTGAAATAACAAAATGAAAATATTAGTGAGACTCTGGAATTTTCAAATCCAGAGCGATTCCATGGTTCCTCATGGATTAACTAACATTTATATGTTTTGAGCAGAGCTAACCAATGTGAAGATATGAGGAAGTCAAAGTCCTTAAATGTCATTCCTGAGAAACAGTGCAAGAATAGCACAAAGTTGGGCAGAATCACAAGCTCTTTCTGTAGCAAGATGACCGGTGCAGACCTGCAAACTTGGCTGCTAATTGGGCAGATGTTGGGGAGCTGCTGTGCTCTTTGTTAGATTATAGTGTGAATGCTCACTTCTTTAGACTGTGCAGAAGGATGCTAGGGCTGTGATTCTGTTCGTTTTCATTATGAAATGTTGATTGTTAGTTTTTATTTTGAAATGCTTTAAGGACTCTTAAATTGTGGTAATGGTGTAGTTTTAAAAATCTCTTGAATTCTTTATTATATGGAAGTTAATTGCATATATTTTGAAGAAACAAACAAACAAAAACCAACAACTGCGTGGTCTGTATTAGGAAAATGTATTCTGTGCCTTCAGGGAGGCAGGACAAACAACTGTCAGGCACAGATAGCCAGGTAAGCATATTAAACAAGAAGGTGGAAATCTTGCAGGTCATCTGCTTTTTTTAAAAATCTGGCTTTAAGTACATTAGTTACTTGTCATTACTTTTTCATGTAAGCACTTGATTTCATTGCTACCTTGGTGTTATATCTCATAGATGATAAATCCAGAAGGGGCTGCTGTGATCGTATAATCTGAAATGAGACATGAAGTAAAGCATAGGCTTTCACAAATTAATTGCTGTTTCAACTAGACCATATATTGCAAAAAAAAAGATCCAGTCTTGGCTTAAGTATTTCTAGATATGGGATATGCACTAAACTCCTACTAAATGGTTCTGGCTGTTAATTATTACCACTGTTTAAAAACATGTGATTCATGGTAAGTGTAGCTTTCCATGGGCTAGTCTTGAAATACAGTTTTAAGCTAGAAAGAAGCGCTCCCTCTTATAAAGGATGTGCTGCTGTTGTAAATACTTACCATGTACTCCATCACCTTTTCTTCAGTTTTTCTCCGGTCTTACTGTCATTCTTGTGGCTTTTCTCTGAACCCTCCAGTACTGCAGTATCCCTTGGGAATTATGGATGCCAGAACTGGATATGCTTTTCCAAGCATGATTACATCTGTTTCAGATACAAAGTTAATGATGTGCTTGAGGGGGCAGAAAAAGGGTGCTTTCCAGCAGCTCCCCCATGGGCCACACTGTGCTGCTGAAGCAAGCAGAGCAACCTTAGCACCACCTTTCCTGCTCTTTCTTCTTGTGACACCAGTCCACCCTTATCGCTGCATTCAGTATTTCCTCTATACAGCCAGGATTACCATAGCCCTTTCATCACAGCATTGGGAATTTAATGATTATCTACCATAATCCCAGATGTTTTTCAGTGTAACTGAGTCCAGAATAGCATCCTTGAGAATGATCTTCATTCTTTGATTCCACATTTACACTATCAAAGGCAGTTTTTATTACCTTCCCCTTATCCTCTTATACAAATGGCTTGATAAAGTGACCTATTATTTTAGCTTTTTTGCCTCAGCATGCCAAATAAAAATATATTAATAATGATACTGTTTTCTTGCCAGTTATTGACAAAAGCTTTAAATAACACTAGAAAACAAAGATCCAAGCATCTCACTGTGCCTTGCATTAGAAACACATTTGTACAAATGTGAATCTCTATTTGCAATTACATTTCACATTAGTTAAAGTTTAATATGTGCCATGTTGAATTTGTAGTATTCTAGTTTCTCAAAGTGGTGCTTTTGCTGGAAAGATTAATACAATCCCTTTGCATGTATAAACAGGAAAATATCCAGAAGAAGTAGAAGCTCTGTTACTTGTATTGCTCTACATGTTGTTGGGAATGGGTTAGGAGATGGTCTATGTAGGCATGAATTGGAGAGTAGTGATCTCCTGTGAAAATGTGTAAGAACGGCTGGTTGTAGAATACTTGTTATATATATTCTTAAAGTCGATAAAATAAATTTTAGACCAATATGCTCTACAAATTTTGCTATTCTATTTGTACATTATTATTTATCTTACTTGAACTTTATTAATAGTTCTAATCTTTCATTCTGTTACCCCTTGATGAACATACCTTACACAAAACCGGGGGAAGGTGAATCTTCTCCCTTTCTTTCCTTCCTTTTTTCTTCTTGTTTCATGATGTCCTCATTTTACTTTCTTGTCTTTTCCTTTTATTATTATTCTTTACTGTGACAAGAAAAATACGCAAGATTGACATTGTTACAGATTGCAGTCTTGTTAAAATTGCCATATTAACTAGCAGTCCAGGTAGTGAAAAACCATTCAAGCTGTCAGATATTCTCAAATGAGTGAAATAAAAGCTGTTTGCATGTATATAGAATCATCGTTACTCCTTTGTCTCATAATACCATCTTTGTGCAGGCTTTGAATTGTTTTCATTTAAGGTAATTTTATTTTTGGTTTATTCCCAGTGGTAGTGTCTGAGAAATTCTCCGCTGTGTACATATGAGAGTTTTACAGAAATGACCAATTTTCACTGATAACAAAGTATTAATTATCTCTAACGGAAGTGTTTCATACTGGGTCTCTTCATCAAATTAATATAGATATAGCACAAAATTCACTTGCTGTGGATACAGAAGTTCTGAGTCTGGAACACAGAATGGTGTATGTGGGAAGAACCTCTGAAGGTCTCCAGTCCAACCCCTTGCTCAAAGCAGGACCAACTTCAAAGTTAGATCTGATTGCTCAGATCCTTGTCCAGTCAATTTTTTTTCCTTGTATCTCATGTTGCAGTTTATGTCCATTGTATCTCATCATCTTTCTCTGCACCTCTGAGAAAACTCTATTTTCTCTGCAACCCACCCATTAGGTAGTTGGAGACAGCGATAAAATCCCTTCTTTGCCCTCTCCTTAAGACATTCAAAGTTAATGACGTATTCCTATGTGGTAAAGCGTGAGCTCAACAAATTTACAGAAGACATTAAGATCAATCCCAGGAATTCAGTGCACTTCAGCACATTCTCCTTGAAAGTCCCTCTAACCCCAAGGATTTAAAAATAATGAAAATGGTTATAAATCTTGAAGTCATTATTTAAAATAATAACTTGTATCATATAAATAGAAGTTTATTTTGGTATATATCCAGCTGTTAGGCCTTTTGAGCTCCATATTTATATCTGTCTTCTTGAAGAAAAAATGTTACTTAAATGGCGTCTGGATAGTCTCCTAAGACAGAATGAGATGTGGCTTTTGTAGACACTAATTCTAATCATCATAAAAACAAAATGTGTAAACAGTATTTTCTGAGATAAATGTCGTTTTAAATTTTGACCTGTCAGATGTTAATTTTTCCCTTTTGGAGTTGCTGTCCCAGTGAGTGGCTTCTTTGAAGACCATAAATTACTTACTATACCTGCGTAGGTGACTTAACTTGTAATGCTAGAAAGTGATATGATCAGATGATACTCTCCAAAAAGGACCTGAGAAGCTTGTAAATGTTACCATGGAGGGGATTTTGCACTACTTGCAGTTGCAAGACATATCCATTGTACAGTGCATAACATATGAAGTGCCTCTTCAGTTTAATCTTTCTTTTCAGCTGATATCTTTCCTGTGTAGCATAATCATTGTCCTTATTAAACTGTTTCTTTTTTTTTTCCCCTTTCCGGCATATGATTATTTAAATGTACATTCCTGTATTGAAAATTTGACAGTGCTTGTGTGTACACACTAGAGAACAGAAAGAACAAGGATGAAGTGCATCTCTTCAGTAGCAGCAAGGATAAAAAAGGGGAAATAGTATAAAGCAGCATTAAACTGAAATATAAGGGTGGAAGCTTTACAACTTTGTATTGTTACTGTTACAATTTGCAGTCGGTGGTGAGATGTCAGTGGAGAAAGTATAGATAATATGTATATTCAAAAGGTTTAAAAGGAACTTTTTGGCTCTGCTTTCTCATGGGGGATGAGCATCACTCATTACCATGAGCATGGTGTAGCTGTATCGCTGCATCCATGCCAAAGTGAAGGCATTTGGTGGCATTCTTTGAAGTGCTTATGTCAGCTCTTCAGTGAGAATATAACAAAAGATGTGTGTTCTGCTCTAAATAACAGATATATTAGCACTCTTGTGGTTAAGTCCCATGAGCATCAGTAAGAACAGATTTTTCCTTAGCTGTTGCCTTCTCTTTAGGCATTAGAAAAGGCGAAAAGCTATTTAATTCACATCATATCTGTATTAAGTACTGTAAGCTGATAATGCTTTTTTTGTAAAATGATTACACTGTTTTTTGTTGGTTTTTTTTTTGTGTTTGTTTGGTTGGGTTTTTTTTCTAAACTAATAACACTTTATTTATATTCTATGGGCATTAACCACAGAAATTCATTTGTTTTGAAAATCCTTTTTAAAGCTGTATTCATCTGTGGTAAGGCTAGTGGTGGTAAAAAATCAATTGCAGCTGTATTATTTGCAAAGTAATCAATTCACTTCTCCATTCTAACTAGAAGAGGCATCCTGAGGAGCTGGAAAAATTATACTAATCTGATATGCTTGGATCTTGTCTTGGTTTCATTGTAAAGACTGATATTCATCTCTTTACATCTAGTTCCTCTGAATTTTATTTAGAGTTCATATAAATAAGGGCTACTTGAAAACATCTTGAACACGGATATAATCACCCTGTTCTTTTGACAATCCTTTGTCTTATTTGGTCTTATTTTGGCTCTCAGGAATGAGGCGTATTTAAATTATGTGTTCATCTTCTGTGTTAAATATTTTGACCCAAACAGTGTCTCAAATTATGTGTTTAAAGCAAGTTTGGAAGGGGGAAGCATACAGTAACTTTTCAGTCCTTGGTTTTCATGCATACTAAGTATTATTCTATCCAAGATTTGATGCCATTATTAATCTTATCATTAAAATAAATTTTACTTATTTTTTACTAACTGCTGATGTATATAGTAATTTACAAAATTACAAAAGGGCTACAAGTTTTTTGTGCTGGGCTCCAAGTCTTGCAAATACACATGGAACATTAAAGTGGTCTTCTGACATCTTAGTCATATAGGCTTAGGGCTGGCAGGAACCTTGCCGTCATCAAGAAGACATTACCTGATGTTGCAAGCAAACGTTTTCATAAACTCTTCCAGCTTTTTTAAAAAGCAGATTTCATTGCTATTTGAACTTAAAATATTTTCACAAAGCTCCTTTATTTCCACAGATGTAATCATTCAGTTTATACACATTTGTTATTGTGCAGCCATTTTCTATGACGTCAGTAGCTCTTAATTCTTCCTGGTGTTTACCCCCTCTCGTGTGTTTGTACATGGCAATCATATTCCCTATCAGCCTTTGATTTATCCGGCTAAGCAATCTCTATTCTTTGCCTTTGATAAGGTTCGTTTTCTGTTCCCCTCCTGGCCGCCCTAACGGTTCTTCACCTTCAGTTTGAATCCATCTTTGAACAGAGTGACAGTGCAGTGTACAGTTATTAATCTGTCAAGGCATCGTTTTGCAGTTAGAAGATTAAATTGCACAGTACCATTGTTAGTGGTACAATTTCGGTTACTCCATTAAGATGCCTCACATTCCGTTTGTGTTTTTCTTTATGCTTGGCTGGTGTAGTTTGAGGAAGTTGCTTTAGTGGTGATTATTCTACACCTGTTGTAGTAGCCAAATGTAAAAGAGCCAGGACATCTGATTTTTGAAAAAAAGAAAAAAAAAAGGCATAATAATTTAACATAAAATAATGAACTGATTACATTTGAGGTGACAAGTTCAAATGATATTCTAGTATGACAGAATTTAATCTTTTAAAGCAATCAGTGAAAATCTGTGTGCGTAATTGCAATGTGTAGACTCCTTATCATACTACTACCAATGTGAATTGATACTCCCAAATTTACAAATGCTCAATCAGATCATTAAATGGAGTTTCAGCTGTGGGGTGCTTTCACATAGTTTATCATTCACATTGATAACCTGCGTTATACTATGGTATTAAACCATCAGTTTCTGTTCAGGTCCACTTACGTGCTTTCTCCATTAGCATGAATACTGACTTACTGGGGTGCACTCACTATGGATGAGTTGCTTTGTGTGTGAATTTTTATTTTTATGAAATACCCTGCTGCTTAAATTCTTGCTTATATTTTTTAAACTGATTTTCATGGTATTTAAACATTACCTTTGTTTAATATTACCTTTGTTTAACCTCAGTCAGTATGATGAAATCGAGCAAATTATGGAGGAAGGAATTTTTTTATTTTGGTATTTTCAATTTAAATTGATGAATATACAAGATACAGTAGTGACAATTTACTAACATTATGATAGCAGGTGTGCTAAGGTTAATTGTGTTTTCTGTCAGAAGAAACTTAATGGTAAATGGTACATCATTGCAATAACATTTCTAGACTTTGCAGAGGGAAAGAAATTCAATTTTTATTAATGATACATAATATTAATAAGGTTTTTAAAGGCTTTTTAAACTTACAATGTAGCAAAAGCAAGTTGTTATTTAAATGATCATACAAAGTAATATTATACTTTTAAAATTCTGTTGCTAAGCTGACATTTCTTGTGTTAATATCGTTCAAACAGTAACTCAGGATGCAAAGGGAACAAAATGAAAATGAATACAAAGACATCAAACAGGATTAGTTACCTTGAAGAACAGTGTTTTAAGTGAAACTTGTAAAGCAGTCCTTTTACTCTACTCAACTTTTTCGGGTTTCAACTTGAGAGTTCAGAGGATAGTAAAAATTGCAAAGAGGTCTAGAAAAAATGGCTTGAGGAAATACTGAAATGATTTCACTTGTTAATCTCATGAAGGGAAGATTTAAGGGGTGATACTGCAATCAAGCAGCTAAAGATGTCTGACTGATGATGGGGGAAGGAGATGGAGAAAGAAGGCTAGAAGAAGAAATGGGCCTAAATATCAGTAAGTGATATTTAGTTTAGACATGCTAAAAGGAAAGGTGGCACAGGCAGTTTCTGAAATCTCTGAAATTAGAGGTTTTAAAAACAAATTATGTAACCATCTATCTGGATAGGTTTGATTCTCCTCTGAGGAAGCTGGTATGTCCCATCTGCTGTACTTGCTGTGCTTTTATTATGTTTTATGTGATATAATTTTATTTTTTCGTTATTCCTTTTTTTTCCTCCTTTTGATGTGAATAATCTGTAACAGCAAAAGTGAAGTGACTCCATTGGTGTCATCTTAATAAAGGAATGAAATCATCCTTCTCATAATATGACAGACAGGTGCCCTACTAGTCATTCTTAGGAACTGTAGAGGGAAAACAGTAATGTGGATGAAGAGTGTTTACAATTGTCTCTGAAGCTGTTAAGAAGGACCAGTAATTCACAATTTAAAAAAAAGTTTCATACAACTAAGCAGTGATTGCTAGAAAGGAGTTAATGGGCTTCAACAAAGGATTAAACTGGTCCATTTTTCAGCATTGTAAGTTTTGTGTGAACGTTTTAAAAACAATTGAAATTGGTATTTTACCAATTGACTCTTCTTTCACTGCCAGTTTGTTGACACTTAGAGCCCTTTGCTCCACAAGGAACGATAATACAATTGGTCTAGTACATACTCTTTAATTGAATTGACTATTTTGCCCTGCTGCTCAGGGAATTGATAAATTGCTACAACCTTCTGTTCTGAAAGTTGGTGGGTTTTTTTTGTCTTTTGTTTTAGGAATAGAAAGTAAGTATGAAAAAATAGCATTCAGAATTGGTTAAAGACATCACTGAATTTATTTTGACTAATGATATTATTGCAGTCTTAGTTCTGTGAAATATTTTAGGAATTAATCAGTGTTTACTATCATTTCTGTTTCTGGTTTAATCATGTAGGTAAAATAAACTTTCATATTCAATATGCCACTGGTGGTATTATATAACTGAGTGTTTTGAACTTTCAGTAGCAAAGTTGTTTCTTTGACCTGAAAACACTGTTAAGGAGAATGTTTTTCTGGACCTCATAAGGTGAACATTGATAGTGTTTTTGTAAAAGGCAGTTGACCTGAAGACACAATTTGAATGACATTTTACTATTAGGCAGGTTAACTGAAGTTCCCAAAGTTATTACTTAATCAAGAAAATATGACAGGACACATGTATATTTTTTTTCAGCCAAATTGATATTTTTATTGATAATTGCCAGTGTCCTGCCCCCTTCTTCACAAATACATTTCCCACTTCTCAAATTCTGTAAGCCACAGGTCATAGCTAAGCAGCATTTTTTAAGTCATCTAGATGTTTGGATGCTCATTTTCTGGAGAGGTTGGGGCATCTGGGTACTATCGATGACTTTAGAAATATCAGCCATTGTTTATCTTTGATTTTATTTCACATCCTGTTATGAATAGGTTCTTTCTAGTTATTATGAAGGAATGGAGGAAATAAAAGGGATTGCTTTGCCTGAAGACGTGCATTGGGTAAATAAGGGTGGATCCACATACTAATCAAGCATAACAAAGAGTAAATCATTCTTAAGTGAGAACCCATTATTCTTGAAGCACATCAAAGAGGGCAGGGAAGTGGGGGGAGACGAAAATACATATAGTGTCTCCTTTAGAGGAATTGTTGCAGACACTTCATTTTTATCAGTTTCATGTTGTTCCCTTAAGTCATACACATCTGTGTTGTGGAGAGGTTACCTATTTACCCACTCACACAATGGGACCACCATCTTTTGCTTCATAGAATCACCATATAAATTTTGGAGAGCTTTGTGGGTTTGTGTGTCCTCTGCAGCTGAATCCATGGCTGGTATATTGGGGGATTTAATGTCAGACTACAAAAACTACGTACAAACCTATCTTTATGATTTTTTTTAAAATCTACTTTAATCCCAATATGTTAATGATTTATCAGTTGTTAGTCAAAAACATGTCCAAGTCAACATGAAAACATGATTTAGTAAGTGATGGAAAGAAGTCTTTTTTCAAAGAAGAGGAAGCTGTGTTACGCTGCTGAAAATTAAGAAATAGCTTTTATTCCTTTTCTGTTTCTCCTGGTATTTTTTGTTTTGGTGGTGTGTTTTTTCCCCCAGTTATGATGTCTGTGTAAGTACACTTTACTCTGTCATTGTATGAAATGAACATGCTTTCAGCAAATCTTAAAATGGGTATTTTATCTGAGGAAAAGCTTAAACTTACCTTGTTTTACCCAAGACAGACTACAGTTGTCACTAATATAGGAAGAAAAGTGCATGATTATGCCATACTTGGGAAGTTTGTGGGCGTGTTTGGCATGCTTTTTCATTTGATTCATGTGTGACATTATTCATGGTTATAATTCTTTTAGGAAATGCACTAAAACTGCATTTTTATACCTTCCATTTGAAAATGTGTAAAACACTCACGTGACCTTTAGCAGATGCAGCATACTATGTATTTGCTGGAAGGGTGTCCTTTTTATTTTTTTTAAACAGTGGTACTGCCCTTGTGCTTTTATAAGGCCCCAGACGTTTTGGGGAATTAACTGCCAAATATCCCACTGCTGCAAGAGATAATATTTGATTAACCCCTGACCCAAGATAACTGTGCCCATCAGGATATACAGAAGCTTAGTTAAACTATTTCTTTTCAGTGAAGGTTCCAGGAGTCTGAAAAGATGCTCAGCAAATGCTTATTAATCAGATAAGCATTACTTTTTTTTTTTTTTTTTACTCTTCTATCAGTGAAATAAAATAAATCATAGCCCAAAAGTTAATCAAAATCGCTACTAGGATTTTAAGGCATGACTCCATTAACTTAATGTAGTTTGCATTATTCATGCAAGAGGTGAGTTTGCCATTTATTTTTATAAGCTATATTAGTTCCTTGGAGGTTTTTGTCCTTTTTCTTCAAGTAATACCAAAGCTCAGCTTTTGGTCATCATGGCAAAATCAGATAAGTGTTCCATATGGTTTTACTTGAGTTCTGTGTATTTTATTAGATAAGTGCGCACTTTGGTCTAAACTGAGTATAAAAGGTTCTGAAGGATGCCAGAGTATAGTAAATAATAATACATAGCATCTCCAGCTGTGATTGAGGAGCTGCTAGTTAATGGGTTATTTTCTGTGAGCAAAACCATTCCTTAGATATTCTTATGTGCTTATGTGTCTGCTGAATTACCCTGTTCCAGGAGACATACTAGAAGTTATTTCCTATGTCTTTCTCATGAAAGTGATCATCCATCTCCTATTAAAAGAGATCGGCTCTCATTTCATTCATCATGTGAGTAAAGGAGAAGATTAAATCCATCTATTGAATATTATTCAGTCAAACAATGTGTGATATATTTTTAATTATCTCCCTGTTTTTATAGAGTTTAATCGCAAAGCCTTTTTATTTTGTCCTATTACTATATTGAATTACATGCCTGAGACAGGTAGTATGGATGTTGCTTAATGTTTGATGTTGTTGAGACAGTCCTTGGGATTTTTTGTACTTGTACCTCAAATAGTAATAAGTAGCATACAAGAAAGATTGCTGTCCTTTAAAATATGATTTGGAAATTTCCAGGTAGAAAAGTCATTAAAGCTCTGAAGCAGCACTCTCTGTTTTCAGAACCTGGTAGTCTGGAAGTGCAGGAGGACATTGTGCCTTGAAAAGCTTTGCTGCCCTGGGCTATTACTGTGCTCTGAGAAGTGAAGAACCTTGTTGAAGGAGATTCAGAACTGCATGCTAGAACTCAAAAGAGAAATAAAAACTTGTACTGAGGTTAGAGCTAAGAGGTTTCAAGAGGAGAATTGGAGTAGAGACTCCTTCAGGTTGTACAGTGAGGTTACTTTTGTGCTGAAGAAACTATTGGAAGTGAAGGAAAGACATGGAACTATCAAAAAGAAGTATTATGAGGATTGATATGAAGTATTATGATTTGATTGATTGCAATTTTTTAATTGAAATATGTTAGAAATCAATTTCATTTTAACTATTAAACTATGTAATGGTGGAATTGAGTTTTTCAGGTTAGTAAAACTGCATCTTTGAAGAAAGTGCTTGATAAGCTAAGGAGCACGGTGTTTCTACCAAATACGGCTTTCAAACAAAACATTCTTCTTCTTATATCCTTGTCTACGTGTTGACAGTTTTGCTGCCTGACAGTGTAAACTGTTGCTCTGTTTCATCCTTCTTTCTCCTAGGTTAGCTGGTATGAAATGCATATAAAATACCTTGTGAAGAGCCTTCAACTGGACCAAAATTCTTTGAGATCAAGAACATAGATAATATTTTTATATAACTGAGGGTGGTACATTAGAAAAATGTAATTTATGATTTTAAGTCTAATTAGGGCTGTACTTTTATTTTTGTTTCAGATATTCCAAGTGTAAAGACATTCGTACCATTGAGTTGCATCATGCAAAGTAGTCAGAATGATCTATTGGCACCTCATAGTCATCAAGGAAATTTTCCAAGCGAAGTTTAACCAATTTAAATTCTATGTTCTAATTCCAGATTTCTGTAATAGTACAGTTCCATATTTCTGTATACATTATTTCACTTAGTGAAGCATTCCATTATTGAGCAGCAGAAAGAACAAAAGAATTTTCAGTCTTCATCAGTCATTTTGTCTTCCAAAACAAAGGTCTCTTTAATCTTCTGGGTAGAAGTTGGTAGAAGTTTAGTGTAAAAAATATCATTTTGATTATTTTGTTTTCCTTTGAATCGTCCCTTGTCTCTACAAACACAATATTGGTAATTGCTCTGGTTTCAGCATCATTATACTCCTTGTAGTTGCACATCTACTTTTTCTAATCTGATGGCTATCGTATGCTAAACTCTTCTGAAGATATCAAGTGGTGTTTTTGTGCATGCTAGGAGGGTAGTTTTTTTCCTGTTTCTCGATGTCTGTGGTCTGAACCTATTTTATCACGTACCATCTGTCTTTATTGTTTTCCTCCTGTCAAATAAGCTTTTGTCTGTTCCCATTCTACCAAGTCTCACCTTCTTTCTATCCATTTTCTTTAGAAAGTTCCCCTTTCACACAAGCAATGGGGCTTAAACAGGGCCATTTATTAGTATTATTCTATTAATAAGAATAATTGTGATGTAGTACCAGTCCTGAATCAAAACCTCATTGTGGTGGGCTGTGTAAACAGACAACAAAAGGAAATTATTTCCTCATTCTCAGATATCTTTTATGTCAGGAATCCAAAATGCCTTTCACCAGCTGCTGTCCTGCATGGTGGCTGTCACGTCAACAGCATCGCTCTTCATGGTGGTAGCAGGTACATCATTGACAGTAGCTGTGCAACAGCATCTTCTGTCTTGGCCCCTGTTGAAATGTTATTGGATCCCCGGGTTTTCCATTTCTCCCTCTTAACTTTTGAAGAGCTATTTTAATCATCCTCTTGAAATTTGTGTAGAAACTCTTTCATTTAAGAAATGTGTAATGCAAACCTTCTAAACCAGCTTTAAAAAAACAATACTGTATGTATTAAGCTCAGTTTTTGTAGAAAACTTAGCTTTAGAATTAGTCAGAGATCTTCTTTTGTTAGTTTAGGGTAATTTTTTCATGTCTCTTGGGTACCTTCTTTTCAAACCCCTATCATTAACTCAGTATTCATTTCCCAATGAAAACAAATTCTTCCTGTGGTTGGGGGCTGTGATGAATAGCCTGAATATTGCATGTTGATTGTTCACAAATTGCTTTATATATGAATTCCTTATTTTTGCTTTGTGATTGGCTAAACAAGATATATTATCTTTTATAAAGGAATGAGTGTAGTTAATAGAAAATATGGTATAAGGAATTACTGGTCCTTTTATTCTCTCAGGAAAAAAGATAAGAAGTGTTTGTTCAGTTAGGAAAAGCTAAACTGTATGGATTATGAAGCTTATAGGACATTCTGGGGCATTTTCACAAGATGCTTTTTTTCTGACCTTGTATGAGACATGACTGCCAGAAAAATTAGGTTCATATGACATTAAAACTTAGTTTCAGGTTTAAAGCTATTTTTCCTCATCACACAACCAGAATAATTTGCTGCAAAGCAGCATCAGTTTTCTGCAGCAGGAATTTCCTAATCCTAATAAACTTGTTCAGCAATATTAACTCGATTTTATTTAATACCTTCCCCTCACCTATTCTGTTGTGCTAGAAATGAAGTCTGTCAGGGAATGGGTGATAGGCATAACAAGATACTAAATTGAGACGAGAGAAACTAAATGGGAGATACAGATACCTAAAGCTGAATGTGGCCTGGTGGGTACATTTTCCTGATGCCGTTTACTCTTCATTTATATATGTATATTAAAAGAACATATATATAGAAGGAATATGTCTATGTTCCTTGACATAATGTTTTTCCATACATTTCCAGATTCATTTCCATATACAAGTCAGAATTATTTCAGTGTCAGAACTGTATATTATTACAATCCTGTTTGTCCTGAGGTTAAACTAAAATCTGTCCATTTAGGCTGTTCATTATGGTACACTTTTTTAATGAAATCATCATTTGTCGAGTAACGTTTTGGGTTTTAATGTATTCATCTGGATGATGGGGCAGAGTGTACTCAGCAAGTTTACTGTTCACACAAAACTGGGAGGAGTGGCTGATACGCCAGGGGCTTGTGCTGCCATCCAGTAGGACCTGGAGAGGCTGGAGAAATGGGCTGAAAGGAACCTCATGAGGTTTGACAAAGGGAAGTGTAAAGTCCTGCACCTGGGGAGGAACAACCCCACACACCTGTATATGCCCAGCTGGAAAGCAGCTTTGCAGAAAAGGCCTTGGGGACACCAAGCTGACCATGAGCCAGCAACGTGCTCTTGTGACCAAGAAGGTGGATAGTAGCCTGGCCTGAATCAGGCAGAATGTTGCCAGCAGGTCGAGGGGGGTGATCCTTCCCCTCTACTCAGCACTGGTGAGGCCAGATCTGGAGTACTGTGTCCAGTTCTGGGCTCCCCAGTACAAGAGCTACAGGAGAGAGTCCAGTAAAGGGTCTCTAAGATGATGAAGGAACTGGAGCATCTCTCCTATGAGGGAAGGCTGAGAGAGCTGGGGTTGTTCAGCCTGGAGAAGAGAAGAAAGGTCACGGGGGATCTCATCAATATATATATATAAATACCTGAAGGGAGGGTGCAATGACGGAGCCAGATTCTTTTCAGTGGTAACCAGTGACAGGACCAGAGGCAGTGGGCACAAACTGACACACAGGAGGTTTTGTCTGAAATCAGGAAAGGCATTTTTTACTGTGAGGGCCCAGCACTGGCACAGGTTGCCCAGGGAGGTTGTGGAGTCTCCCACCTTGGAGATATTCAAAACTCATCTGGACGTGGTCCTGGGCAACATGCTCTAGGTGGCCCTGCTTGAGCAGGGGTGATTGGACAGTTCCAGAGGTCCCTTCCGACCACAACCACTCTGTGAAACCCTGATATATATAAAAAGATTTGAGCAGGTTAAAATATGAATCCAGTAAAAATACATTATCAGGAGATGCACAGATTTTGTCCTGCCATATTGCCACTAAAACATCCAGCTATCTTATTGTATTATCCAATAACAATGAAGTGGTAAGAGGGAAAAAGAATCACCCCATTACAGCCTCTTTAACTGTCCCTTACACCTCTGCTGCTTTTCTAATAAAATCCTTCACTCTTTTTTTTTTTTTTTTAAAATATATTTCAACAAGTAAAGTAATGATTTTCAAAATGCTACAAATACATTGCAGACAAATGTATCATTGCTCAAGGGCAAAATATTTTGTCAAACAGTGAGAAAAACTACAAAAGGAATTATATCCCTAAGCATCAAATGTTTAATACACATAGTGTAGAAACTGAAAAAAACTTTAAATTGTACAATATGTATTTATGTAGATACATTTTGTGATTATTTTGTGTCCCAGAGGCAGAGATATCATGTATCTTCAGTGTTATCAGAGCAGTTCTTAATTTTTAGTGAATATTGCAAAATAAAATTCTAACTAAATTGTCAGATTAAATATTTTAATTGCCCTTTTTAGCTTTAGCATAAATACAGCTATGTAAATAGCAAATGACAGTTACCGATGGGTTTATCCTGATTTTTAACATACTTTCATTTGGGAAGATGTGTTAGGTACAGCTTGTCATAGCTTAGTTTATACTGATGTTCACCTGTCTTGAAGTAACGACCAGCAAGTGCAATATTGTGGGGAGAAAAAGCTGACAATTTGGTGCATGTCCGTATTGTTCTTTAAAGTATCCTTTCATTGTACTTTCACTTGGTAGTATTAGAAGAACTCAAAAGCGAAAGATCACAGAACTCTGTAAGGTCACTGTGAGTAACTCCGTGAAGATCTCAAAGTTCAACCATATTCTTATCGTCCGGAGGGAGGGCTGGTGTCACGGATCTGGGAGGAACAAGAGGCTCTTTCATTGTCTCTGGTTAACCAGAAGGCCCTCTGGCAAGCAGCAAGCCTGGGAGAGCCCACTTGATTGCAAGAGTTCCCAAGGGGGTGGTTTCAGTGGCAAGCCTCTGAGAAGATCTCTCTTAAAAAATCCTTGTTATCTATTTCTGAATAGGCACAGCTAAGTTGTTCCTGTCCATTTCCTTCAAACCATTTTGAGAAAATAACTGGTTAGCAACAAAATCAGTCATAAATGAAAACATCTATTCTGAATAAACTATAAGTTGCATCTTATGCATGTACCAATAGATAGTTGTTGTCAGTACAAATTAGCAAAATGGTTATATACCATGATGTTAAACCTATGTATATGCTATTATTATTCAGGGACATTACGGTTGCTGTGGCTGGCATCCAAGATGCACATTGTGTTGTGTTGGTGTTTTCAAGCAGATTAAGTATGAAAACTCTAGATGCAAGTTGGGCTTTGCGTTTTAATATGTGTAGATTTATAAAAAATTGTGTCGGTGAGAGGTCATTGGGTGACTATTCTGAAATTTACACTGAAGTATAATGTACCATTATACCTCGGTACCTAATGGTACTATTGCAGGATAAGGAGTGCAACACGTTTTTTCAGAGACTGTTGAATAGAACTGCTCAGGGCTGAAACAGTATTTTGTTTGTTCATGTTCAATTTTTGTGTGTGGAGTAAACTAAAGAGTAGACAGTGAGGGTATGTACTTATATTGCAACCCTGCGTATTCAGTTTGTGATGAGATTCAGCAAAGGATTTTGATCCAGAAGGTTGTCTTGACTTCCGAATGTGATAAGGTCTTTGAAATATTTGGTTTCCGTTGTCTTTGCTTCTCAAGATAATGTGTAGTTGTGAGATCCATGGTTTTCTTATTTTTATTTTTAATTCTAAGCACCAGAGAAGAACATAAGTTGTTCAGGCTTTCTGTGATAAGGTCTCCAGACTGTAAAGGCAGCAAACATCATTGCAATAGCCAGATATTTATAGAGTACAAAAGGATATACCGTAATGGAAACAAGGGGATTTTTGCTGTTGATTTCATTCAGCTAAGATGCTCAGCTACAGATGAATAGCTTTTCCCTCTTTATCTCATTCTTTTCTAACTACAGTGGATCATTATTAAGTGTTTGAATTAACTTAATTCTTTAGCCATTTTTCAGCCAAAGGTGGGCATCTGAAAACTTGTCCAAGTAAGAGGAATCTGAATATTTGCTGATTGTTCTAAAAGATAACTTAGAGCTGAGAGTAATTTTTATTTATTCATCATTGTATGAAAATGTTTTTTGAAAAAGCTTTTGCAAATTAAAGTTCCCAGGAGGTAGACTACAAAAATTGGGTTGTGACTTTGGACCACTGGTCTATTTTATTTCAGAAATCTCCCCTATTTTCTATCAAGGTTTGAAAGATTCTTTTATTATTTTAAAGTTTTCTTTTGTTAAAAAAGAAAATACCTTAAATATTTTGTTTGAATTAAGTTTGAAAGTATGTTTTATGGCCACACGATTAAAAACATCTGAATTTCAAACATTAGTATACTGCATTTTTGAAGAGCAGTGATTGTAGCTGTATCTTTCACCAGGATAAGCCCATGTCAGTGTGGCCTGTTGTATAAAATATGGAGTGCATTTGTAGCTCAGTCTGTTTGCAAAGGAAGATATTTTTTCTGCATGCTAGAAAACTATGCTGTAGAGATACTTGGCTTGGATTCCAGATTTCATTTTATTAACATTTGTTTTTATGGTTCCTAATACCGTTCAGTTCTGTCTTTCAAAGAACAAAAAAAAGAAAACTGCTGTAGCTTAAACAGTGGTAACTTACGAAACTTAAGTACTTTATATTCTTATGGAATAGTCTACTAATCAACATTTCTATATCACAGCTAAAATTGAATTAAATTAGATTGAAACTAAATTACAAGGTCCTGAGTAAATTGGATTTGGTAATTTACTATTGAGTCAATCTGCAGCTGATGTCATAATTTAGATTTGCTTCTTATGTGAGAATGATACCAAGAGTTATTCTTCCTTTTGCAGTATCAATTTGTGAGCATGAAGAGGAATGTACTTTTGCTAATGATCATGCTTGAAGTACAAAAACTAGTAACTGGCCAGATGTTAATAATGAATGCGTTAAGATGCCATTACAGGTCTTTCAGCTCACCTTTTCTTGAACTTGAGGCAAAGTTGGGACTCAAGGACTCTCAAAAATGCTCAAAGTAAGAATGCTCAAAGTAAGAGGTGTGTTATGGTTTGTGTATGTAAAACAGCCAAGATTTAAGACGTAGGAGAAATGTTGCAGATGTCATATTTAGCTGTATTTATAATTGCTGGTTTTATATGCATTAAACTCTGTCTTGTGAGCTTTAAGGAATTTTTAGCTTTTGACCACTGACCTGTTTATGGTTTATCACCCTAAATTCTGACAGCTGGCTTACTTGAAGAAAGTGTGGGAAATTGTTTTTATAACAGGTATTTGAGGATGAGGTCCATATCAACGTTTTTCCATTTTAGTTAGCCTTCAAAATATATATTTCATTTTTTGGAATCTTAGGAAGGGATGGTTTGACATGATTTCCTACTCTCAGATATAAATCAGGAGACTGTTTTATTACATAACAGCGTGCCTTGCATAAATGCCCTCCATTTATGAAACCTCTTACGTATTTAGGGAAATTTCATAATATGCCATATTACTGTGAGTTGTTCTTCCCAGCTGGAACAACGGCCTTGGGCATGAAGCCACACAGTTGGGCAAAATAATGGCATCATTTTATAGCTTGATAATGGTACCATTAGCACAAGATATTATCATATCACCTTTTTATGGATACTTATATTTTAAACCAAGCTCAGTTATATGACATGTAAGTGCAGCATTGGAACAGACTTCAAAAAATAAAAGTGTAATTTCTCTTTCAACAAGTTAAATATTGTAACATTTATGTAGCTATTATCTTTATTCTTTATAAAACAGTGAGCTTCTCCTTTAGACGTTTAATTGAAAAATACATATTTTGCATCTGAAATAGGTACTGAGGTATAAGATGTTTATTGACCCATTGAGTGTGACTTTTACTCCGAAACAGATGGATGAAAGGTCAGCTCTTGGCCAGTCTGATGCAGTTTCTGATTCTTCCAGTGTGATAGAGCTGCTGGTGCTTTGGAGATTATGCAAACCACAGGTTCAAAAGTCAATTTCTGACTGTTCTGGAACTCAAGTTTTTAACTCTAGCTTCAGTTTCTAATTGTTGATCTGCTTACAGACTGCAGCTTCGTCTTTGAACTCAGGCTTTGCCTCTGATAGCACATCTCCAATTGCAATTCAAATGTTGTGGAATATCTGCTCCTTCGGGCAATCAGCTTTTTTAGGACAGTCAAATCCACAGAAGTAAAGCTTTCTGAGAGATTTTCTATTCTTTAGAAGATCAGTCTTGACTACTGGTGAACAACAAGTACTGAGGTCTGTGGACAAACAAACACTCATACCATAGACCCTAAAAACCTGGCTTCCTCAACACTCCAGCAAATTTTTGATAAGTCCATTTAGCATCATAACTTGTTCTGTCTTAGTACAGAATCATGTCTTCTGGTTCTCGTCTTCTGAAGCTGCTGGCAAAGGTCCATGCTGTAGCATTTCACTCTCATCATCTTCAGGTTGCCACCACTCCCTAAGTTTTTTTCTATCTACTATTTAGTGATTCAGAGCTTATTCCCTCTTCTCTTGAAAATGCAGTGTGAGTGTATTAGTTTACTTTCTACAATACTCAGACAACAACTTGGAATTTGGAGGTTCATATAAAGACACACGCAGATTAACAGTAATTGGTCACAATCCACAGTTGAATATCAGGTTTTACAAATTCAAGATATAACATAAAATGCAGAAAATAAGCTCAGGTTAGAAGGGTAAAAATATGAAATTGGGAATATCACTTAGGTGATACATAAGGTAACACATTAGGGTTTGGGTTTTTAAGGAGTGTATTGTGCAATTTTATTACAAATCCTTTGAATAAAATTTAAGATCATCTTCTTATCTGTTTGAAGTTATCTATCCCAAAGAATAGATGAATTGTTGCTTAAATTTTCTTGGGCAGTTTGGAGTTTAAAATAAAAAACACACGTGATAAATTGTGTTCAAAGAATTATGGAAAATTATTAAGATTTTGGGTTGATTTGAGAGCTGTAACTTGCCTTTCACTGTAGTCAGAATTCTTATATTCCAAAACCGACATCTTTAAAAGATGTGTCAGATGGAATATTGGAATAATGACTTTGCCTAGGAAACAGATCAAAACCTATCAATATTCAATAAAAAAGGAGCTGACCTGAAATTGTGCTTGAGTTCTGGTATCTTTGATTTCTGTCAGGCTTTTAAATTATAGCACAATGAATATTTGGAGACCTTGAAAAGTCACTAAAATTTATAGATAGAATTTTAGTAGATAAGATACAAAGGAAAATAAGGAGAAATTCTTCCTTTAATAAGAAAGCGTCATCAGAAATTTTTGTGGTAGAGATGTGATTCAATATTGAGATGTGTTCATCCTTGGCATTAAGGTTTCCTTTCAGGATAAAGAAAAAGTTAATAAATTATTTGAAAATAAACAAGCAAAGAACATAAAGATTGCAACAGAGCAGCAGTTTGTATTTTATATAGTTTTGACTGAAAAGATACACTAAGATTTACTGGTAATATGTCCATTAATCTTTAATTTCAGAACATTTAAAATCTCTCATTTGACTTGGTTAATTTTGGAGGGATATTAAGCAGAATCAATTAATTATATATTTCTGGGTTTTTTTTAAGACTAAGATTGGAAATGTATCAATTAAGAATGAATAAGCTTTTTGGTTTTTTTTTTAAGATCATTTTGAAGAGTTTTAAATCTTTAATGCTTGTGGCTTATTATTGTATATTAGCATTGTTGGAAATTGAAAGTCAGTACATATTCAAAACACCAGAGTACCAAAACACTAGATCCTGAACTGCCATGGAAGGATAAGGCAATCCTGGTTCAGATAATTTACAATATAAGTTAAAAAAAAAAAAAAAAGGACAAAAGAACACAAACAAATTACATTTTTTAGAATTTTACATTTCTAGTGTTCATTCTGAGAAATAAAACATAGTTCTAGATGCTTTGCCTTCTAGACATTTTAGTATTTAAGCTATGTGAGACTTTCTTGCCATAAAAATGAAATTCTAGGTCTGGTCTGAAAAATAATTATGCTTCTGGTATGCTGATAAACCGTATACAGATTTCCTTTCAATTTTAATTTGACTATAATTCATAAATATTCTCTCTCTGAAAGGAGAATATGTATGTGTGTGTGTACATACGAAGGCTCTCAATAGAAAGCAGACCTAGTGTGTTCTCTCTTCTGCTTTTTTCTGTAGTCGTTCTTTATTTTAATCGGTACATTCTCTATCCTGGTTTTTTATCCAGTCTTTGAACTGACACAAGACATTTTCAAATACTGATGATAATGAAATTAAGACTCCTGTTTTTAGTAAAGAGAAATTTTAATTAAGTCTGGTACAGTACAAATGCAGACATGTTGAAGGGATTTTTTTCCTGTGCTTTGTTACACTTCTGAATTTGTTTGAATGTAAAAACTATAAATCACCAGGGATTAGTTGTGCAAATCAGATGGTTTAAAGTTTCATGGTTGTGACTCACATGAAGAACATGCTGGTGACTGCTATTGCATTTTATCTTCAAGTCCTTTTTTGGAGTCTAATGTAGTAGCTTTATGAAAGTTTATGCTGGCTGCAGCCTTATTAACAGATTTTCTGGTAGATCCAGTTGCAGAGATATTGATATCTGGGACATTTCAAGCAACGCATGTGTATATGTGCATAGCATATATCAATCTATATTATTTTTATTACCATTCTGTATTGAATTTTGCAGCTATTGAGTTTCTAAATTAAGTGCAAAGAATTTTAATACTGTAGTTAAGATTTTATGCATACCAAGAATCAGGGTAGGGAAAGATAGTCTTACTACAGCAATTTCAGCTTTTGTCTCTTAATTTTATCGATATCTCAGAATCATACAGTGGTTGAGGAGGGAAGGGACCTCTGGAGGTCATCTTGTCCAACCCCCTTGCCCAAGCAGGGTCAGCTAGAACAGGTTGCCCAGGACCATGTCCAGATGGATTTTTAATATCTCCAAGGATATCTGTCAGGTATCTTCCCTCCCTCCCTCCTTAATTGCTGGGCTTTTTTTTTATTCCCATGTAAGATTTTATTTTGAATACCAGCAAATGCAGCTTGTGTCTGAGTTACAGCATGAATCTTGAGTGTTCTGTAGACCTTGGTAAACTAGCCATCATGATGGAATGCCTTTCACTGTGGAGACTAGATCTGATCACCCTGTTCTGTTCTCCACATTCCTATTTTCCTGTATCACATAAATTTGAACGTTCTAACTTTTCTCTATGTAAAATTAGACCTGCCATCACATTCACCTAATTCATGTAAAGGACATGTTTAACATTCAATTACTGCACACAGTTGTTATAAATGTTTTAAATTACAACAGTTTAATAATAAGCAGTTTAATAAATCCCTAATCAAGGAACAGCAAAAGGGGCCAAAAAGGTGCCATGAGGTTTGTGGGCTCAATTAATTTTCATAAAATGTGATCAGCTTTCCAGCTTGTCTACTAGGAAAAACAATTTTAACTCTTTAGGTAGGTGTGGTGGGTTGACCCTGGCTGGATGCCAGGTGCCCACCAAAGCTGCTCTGTCACTCCCTCCTCAGCTGGACAGGGGAGAAAAAATATAATGAAAGGCTCGTGGGTCGAGATAAGGACAGGGAGAGGTCATTCAGCAATTACCGTCACAGGCAAAACAGACTTGACTTTTGGAAATTAGCTTAATTTATTACCGATCAAATCAGAGTAGGATAATGAGAAATAAAACCAAATCTTAAAACACCTTCTCCCCACCCCTCCCTTCTTCCTGGGCTTAACTTCACTCCTGATTTCTCTACCTCTGGGGAACGGGGGTTGTGGTCAGTTCATCACACGTTGTCTCTGACGCTCCTTCCTCCTCAGGGGAGGACTCCTCACGCTCTGCCCCTACTCCAGCGTGGGGTCCCTCCCACCGCAGACAGTTCTCCATTAACTTCTCCAGCGTGAGTCCTTCCTACAGGCTGCAGTCTTTCATGAACTGCTCCAGCGTGGGTCCCTTCCATGGGGTGCAGTCCTTCAGGAGCAGACTGCTCCAGCGTGGGTCCCCCATGGGGTCACAAGTCCTGCCAGCAAACCTGCTCCAGCCTGGGCTCCTCTTTCCACGGGGCCACAGGTCCTGCCAGGAGCCTGCTCCAGTGCAGGCTTCCCATGGGGTCACAGCCTCCTTCGGGCATCCCCCTGCTCCAGTGTGGGGTCCTCCAGGGGCTGCAGGTGCATCTGTGCTCCACCGCTAACCTCCATGGGCTGCAGGGGCACAGCCTGCCTCACCATGGGCTTCACCACGGGATGCGGGGGAATCTCTGCTCTGGCGCCTGGAGCACCTCCTCCCCCTCCTTCACTGACCTTGGTGTCTGCAGGGTTGTGCCTCTCACATATTCTCACTCCTCTCTCTGGCTGCAATTGCACACTTGTTTTGTTTTTTTTTTTTCTCCCCCTTCCTAAGTATGTTATCCCAGAGGCGATACCACTGTCGCTGATGGGCTTGGCCTTGGCCAGTGGTGGGTCCATCTTGGAGCCGGCTGGCATTGGCCCTGTCAGACACAGGGGAAGCTTCCAGCAGCTTCTCACAAAAGCCACCCCTGTAGGCCCCCCCCGCGACTAAAACCTTGCCACGCAAACCCAATACAGTAGGTTAAAATTAAATGAATGGTATTGTACAAAGATTGAGTCATTGAGTAGATAGTCACTTCACAGTGTAATTCTTCAGACCGATAATGAAAAAGCATAGAAGTGCTCTTTACAAAGCATAAGCATTATATTGGTGCTTCTGCAATAGCATGTTGCAATAAATATATATTAGATTACATTGTAGTGTTAAACATTTGTTGTTGTTACCAGAATCAAGGCATTGTTTTCAGGAACTTTTGATATAACAAACTTTGAATGATCGCTCTGTTTCTATCAAAATATCAATTGGTACTTTTTTTGTGTGTTATCAGTAGACATTCTCAAGATGTACTTTATTTTATGAAACTGCTTTGAAATTGATTAAAAGCATAGGTGTCTTTGATAAAATACATGGAAAAAGTTAAGTTTGGTTTGGATTAGATAATATTTGTTGTTTTAAATTAACACTTTTAACGTGGATGTCTCTGCACTTGTCAGCTTTGGAAGAATGGAGAGAAAATTAAATCTCTCAGAGATCCTTTTTCTGTCTTGTCTCCTGTTACTGGCACAGAGGCCTAATAACCTGTACTAACAATCTGTGAGAAGGAAAATAATCATGCCTAATGGTAGAATCACAGAAGGATTGTGGTTGGAATGCACCATCTGGAGATTGTCTGATCCCTCAAAGCAAGGTCAGCTAAAGCAAGGTGTCCAGGGCTTTGTCCAGTCAGGTTCTGAGTATCTCCAAGGGTAGAGAATCAATGCCCAACCTATCTGAGCAGCCTGTTCCAGTCTTTGATCATCTTCGCAGTAAAAACATTTCTTACATTTAAATGGAACTTCCTGTATTTCAGTTTGATCTGATTTAGGTTCAAGTTTAAAAAGGCAATTGGTATATAAAAAACTTTAACTTACCATTTTTTAAAAGTGATTATTGAGAATGTATTTGTACTGAAAGAATGTTGCTGTATAGAACATGTAACTTGTGAAAATCCCCTGTAACCTTTGAATATGGTCACATGGTTTATTTTCTTTTAACTGTTTCCCAACAGGCTAAGTCAAGATTTCAGTAAACAACATAAATCAGCATTAAGCCCTCTACAGATGCATAAAATAATTACAAAACAAACTTACTTGCAGCTAGAAAGCAATTAAGCGTTAGTTCTCAGAAATAATAAATATACAAAATCTTCTCTTTTTTTTTCTTATAAGTATGTTCTTGTCTCAGTGAGTAAGTTCTCATTTGGACAAAAGGGTGCTGCATACAATGGAATGATCTTGGGAATTTCTGTAACCATTAGGGGGAAAAAACAACCCTTCTTTTTGAGTGCAGTCAATGCGTTTAGTTGAAGATATCTTTCTGCGGTATTCTTGTCCCAGAAAGCATACTGAAAATCTTTCATGGAATACTCTGAGGATATCTGTTACATATGGCTGTTGGCAAGAAAGATACCTTTAAAATCTGTACGTGAGAATGTTCACCCTGCAGGAAGTAAACAGTATGATTTTAATTTCTTAACTTTATTTTTGAACACCTTCCTGCACTTGAAGCCAGATACTCCGGATTGTCTTTGAAGGTATTCAGCTCTTTGAGGACGGCACTGTTAATATTTGTTCCTCTGTGTCCTGCTCAATACCACTCTTACAAAAGCCTGCTCAGGCTAATAGAGTGCAATAATTGGAATTTGTCAAATATGATGATTTTGTAGGAAAAATTATGGGGAAAATTGCTTTTTTTTATTTCTAAAAATCTCCAAGAAAATATTTCAGTGCTAAACCAAGTTTTAACTTCAATTTTTTTTAAGCAAAACCTTTATCCATTTTCACATTTTAGAAAAGTAATTTTTCCCTATAGAGGCTGTTCAGAAGTGTTATGTTTTTTTGGGCCAGCTCAGCCAATAACAACCTTCTTGAAACTAGTAGCTATGGGAGCAAGCAGCCACCTCAAATTTCCTAGGTTTCTGCAGAAAACCTGATACTTCGTCCTGACATTCTGTCTAAAATTAATGTGAATAATTGATGCTTTTATAAGTATTTTCTTCCATTTGTTTCTGTGATGTCTGATAACGTGTGCACTTGTGTAGGTGTCTTTCCTTCAGTTGGTATATTTAAGGCCAGCTCTCTTGTACTCTTGTTACGAATCTTGTAGGCACTGAATTTTTAAGACCCTTAATCTTCTATGCAGTGTGTTTAAAATCAGTCTTTGAGTCCAAAGCTGTTCATGCAGGACAGGCAGAGCTACATTTTGTAGCTTTGATTCTTCGGAAACGAAGTTTTGTTAAAGGATTTCCTAGAAATTACCATATTGCACTTTAGAAACATGTCCCTAGTTAAAAATAGAAATTATTTTACTGAGGCATTGAGGAAGGCTGGAAGATACCTAGTCTTTACTTGACTTACTCTTCCAAATAGGTTTCTTACTCATTGCCTAACTCCCTTGCCATATAGATTCAGTACAGCAAATGAGGTGTTTCAGAATTCCAAAGTATACGTCTGTGTAACAGAAACTGAATTCATTATCCTTCTGAATGTTTTTTTTCATGCAGGATCTTTGCCCTGACTCATATACTTGTTTTGTCAGAAGATGTTATTTGTTATTTTGGGATCAAATTCTGCTCTGCAGACACCTTCTCTGCTCCTACTCAAATGAAAAGTATCTAGATAGCTGAACAGGTACCCCAAAAGCAGGTATTAATATTTCTGCCTTAAGTTGGTATGAAATATTCAACATGAGAAAGGAAAAGGCACCAGCTATGCCTCAACAGAGTTCAGGGCAGCATTATAATTATGTAGGGCTCTTGAAAAGTATTTTCCTTTGCTCTCTGAAAACATAAAGTGCTCTAGCAGAAAAAGTGTGGTTATTTTCTTTGGATTTGGATTTTGTTAAAGCTGTTCAACACCCGAATGGTTACTGTTCATTTGTACATGCCTAATTAAACAATTAGAGCTTCTGGAAAACATACTTGGAAATACAGTTTTTAAAAAGTCAGAATAAAAAGTGCTCTCAGTGCTGACAACTTTGAATATTTTATTTTCTTCTAAACAACTAAGGCCTTTATGAATTAAAGTGAATGTGAATGAAGTGCCTTGCCTTTTGTCCATGAGGTGGGAACAGCCCATTCTAAACTTTGCAGGTAGCCTTCAAGATCACAGTTCTAGGTGATAAGTCTCATATATCACACTGTCATTTCTATATTTCAGTTATAGAGCTGTTGTTACAAACATTGTTGGTTCATGGAAATGACTGTTGCCATTACCTTATCAGTGTAGTTCATTGTGTCATTGCCAAAATGCTAGCATGGCTAGCCTAGTTTCTTGGAAATCAGCTTCAGTTGGGCAAGTCCTGCTCTTCTCTTTGGTTTACATCATTCTGAATCTGCCTGAAACCCAGTTACTCATCCACCTTTCCCCGCCTAATTACTGCAAGTTATTAAAAAATATGACGTCAAAGGTTCCTGCTTACTAGCATTACACATTTCTCTGCATCTTTTACAAATATTTTCCTGGATCTGACAGCGTGTCAGTCAATAATATGATCTATGATGTATCAATGATGTATCACGCTGACTCTACAGGATGTATTACGAGGTTGAGTAAAATCTAGAGCTGTCAGTTGTCTCTGGTTTTTTTTTTTCAAATTTATTACAGCTTGCAATATAATAGGAGTTTCAAATGAAGGATGAAAATTAAATGAAAGAAAGTAAAATTAACATAACAAAATTGGATCACAATGTGTTCTGTTAATCCTCATAATTTAATTTGCATTTTATCTTGTAGAAGTCTCAGTTGTCACTTTCTGGATTTTGATCACCTCTTCAAGGAAGAACATTAAACTCATTTTCTTCCTTACATGTTATATATTTTCCTTCTTAGTATGCTGAGGCCAGTTAACCACTTCCGTTTTATTTGAAGCAGCTAACATTTTCACATTAGTGTGATCTGTTGTTCTTTCAGCAGCAGATCTGTTAGAATAGTCTTGTCCCTTGTATATGTAAGTGGACATCATCCCTTACATGTAAAACCCCACACTTTTCCTTCAGCGGAATATACATACAGTACAGAAAGCTTAATCTGTTTTATTTTTTCCTCATATCTTTTTAGGTTGGATATTCTAAATTATATAGGTTATTACGTATCCTCTTATCTTCACTCTCCTGCACACACATGTAACTGACTCCCATACCTTTCTTTGCATACCTCAGTTTCTCTTACTATTAGACGGGGATCTTCAATTAAAAAAAAAGAAATAATAATAAAGCTGATGGACATTTTCCCTGTACAGTTTAATGAGGTTTCTGTGTCTTCCTTTGTCATCATTTCACTATGATGATAAAAAAGTTTCACTTGGGTACCCATAGCCTTGAAAAAGCCATTCTGCATGGGCTACCTTCCTGACTTATCTTTTGGCTAGTTATAGTCTTATGAGAGGCAGGATTAAGCATTTCAATTTCTTGTCTTGGCATTCTGCTCTGAAATCCTGGTCTTTCTGAAGCCAAAAGGAAGTCAGTAGGTATTTACCATTAATAGTAATGTAGTCAGCATTCACCTCTGGAGAAAAAAGTGAGACTATTTTTTCAATTCTAGGTTTATTCCATGATAGTGCTGTTTATAGGATGAAAAAAATTCAAGTATTTGTTCTCTGAACAGCTGCTGGAATACCGATTCCTTCCTCTTTTCAGAAGTTTAATTGCATCAAATATGCTCACAATGACTTCCGCTCTCATTGTAGTAGTGCTATTTACATCAAGAAATTAAAGCCTCTGTCTTTCATGGTCTTATCAATAGGTGAGGAGGGGAACAAGAAGGTACATCAATGGATTTTTCTGCTGAATGGGAATGCTGCTTTTTGGTTGTTTTACACATTAGAGAGGGGAATCACCAAGCACCACGCAAAAGATCAGAAAATGTAATTTCTACAAAGTGGTATTATATACATAAATCTTCTAAAAGACAGATACCGTTGGGATATCGTAGGCCATAGACTTCTGTGTAATCCATTACCCATGCCGATATAAACCTTTGATTTGTGGGTTTAAACCTGAGGCTGAGTAACCTCATAAATATGCTAATCCACTGTAATCAAGAAAAGTGCTATTGCAAATACAAAATTTTTATTCCACAGTTCCATCAGCTTTATAGCATGCTCTACATTTATAACAATAAACTTTGGGAAATTACTCTCTTCATGTTTAAGAAAATGCTTTGCCCTTTTCTTGGCATCTCACCAATGAGTTTTACATACATTATTTTGAATGGCATGATCTTTATGCAAAATTCAGTGCATGTTTTGCCTTTTCTAACCAAGTATTTGATTTCTAAAATGAACAAAACATTGCATAAATTTTAAAAATTCAGCTTTTGTAGCCTTATACAAATTTTATTGTCATTTTTATTAGGCTGGAGACCAACCAGTGGGTTAACTAGTAGATTGCTTGGCAAAACCAGCTCTACTGTATATTTAAGAAGATAAAGACTTAGTGGATTTTGAAAAAAATCTTATCCTTTTCAGTAGCACATTTTCCTTGTCTGTTATACGTATTTCTACACATTCACATAGGCATGGACTTTAAATGCCATAGCCATCACATTAAGTTCTACAGTCATTCAAATAGTTCAGTGTAGATTTTTTTTTAAGAAAGGTCAAAAATATCTTCCATGCAGGAAAGAAAATAGTTTGTGTGTTTATAAACTTCGGAATACGAGAGTTCTGCTTTTCTTTGGGGGTACAGTTTCTGTGTACTAAGAAATCCTTACTGAATGCTGTATATGAAAACAGTTGTGTTTAAAAATCAGTCTTTTCAAGAAATAAACAACAGTTTTCTTCAGTTGATATTTCAGTTCCCAGACACTGCAATACTAATATTTACCTGGCTTGTTTTGAGTAATCCCATTTCTAATCCATGTCTAAAGAAAATTGAGTTACTTTAAAAATGGAGGGAAAAAAAAAAAAAATCAGTCGGTTCTGAAATCATTTAGTCCTTAGTTCATATGAAATACCTGTCAAAAATGATTATTTTCTAGTTTCTGTAATCAGTAATTACGATTTTGTATTAGGTGCCTGAAGGATTGAAATCTAAACACTGGTAATGTGAGCAATATAGTGTTTTCCAGGGTGTTAGGTTTGTGCTTGCCAGATTAATTGTATAATATAGATGTGTCTCCTTGCATATGTACCTGATTTTTTTTTTTATTACTATAAAATCAAGGTCCATTTTTTGGTGAGCTGACACTCGCACAAATAACAACTAATTCACTCTTCACAAAATAAGATTGTATTTTGGTTTTAGATTTAAATGTGACATTTTGTAGAAGCAAGACTGCTATTAGCCTCTTTAAAAACAGAAAATAGTTCAATACATATTCACTTTGAATTCCTTCAGACATTTTAACTTGAATCTCAGATACTCTTTAAATACATGTGGTGTGGTACAGTACCACTGTTCAGATTTCTGTACAGAGTAATGTTGCTTGTGAACTCTAGTCTACTTACTTCACAATAAAACTGAAATCCAGTCATTAAAGATGAAAAGCCAGAATCGGTTGCTCTACGACCACTCTTAAGGGAGCTCCCTGCCCCTGAAAAGCTCTTCATGTTTGCTAATATGATCTGATTACTTTGAATTTTATTTTGTTTAATAGTCCATGACAGTAAACAAATTACATATTGATAAATAATAAAAGGTCAATTATGCTAAGTGATCTGGATAGCTTTGTAAATTAAAGTCATTTGAACAGTATGTATTTTAGTAGAGCCAAGTACAATATTATTAACTGCCTACAAGTTTAAATAAGTATAACATTTTGACACTTGTGTATCCTTCCACAACATCCAATACCCCTTGCTTAGATCAGAAGAGCAGGATATACAGACTTAACAGAGTTTGGATGTCTGCAGCTTTATCCCCAAACTGTTAATTTTCTCCTGTAGGTTGTAAGGAGTAAGTAGGGGGTTTAATGTAATCATATTTCCAGCAGGGGCACATTGTAATAGACATGGGAATGACGACCTAAGCATACTATTTTAGGAGACATTTTGTGTTTCCCCTTTCATTTGCATGCACTTTCCACAGGTTGCTTCTGCCCAGTCTGTGACCATTTCCGTTCAAAAAATGTAGACAATTTGCTTCAATGCTAACTTTTGTGGACTGTGCAAACTAAGGAACATGACAGCCTATTCTTGTTGTAGAATTTTGGGTCCACATGCGCTGTATGGCAGGATGGTGTTAGGTGCATATGATGCTCTAGAAGGATTCCCTGAGTCAAGGGTCAGCAAATAGGTGGTTTTGGGTTGGCATGTCAAGTACAGGTGAAGTGGCTTAGTGCAAGTCAAGCATTACAGATATTTGCTTTATCTGCCTTAACAGAAACTTTTGCCCAACTTAAGAACATATAAGTTAGTGGCTTTTCTAGCTGTGCCTTCAGTGCTCTGTCCAAGGTTCACTAGAGAGAGCTGAGATCTTGCAGTGCTGACTGGTGTGTACTGGAAATTTATTTCTTGAATTTCAGAGATTTTTTTTTAAACTCTTCATGTGGGAAAGAGTTCTGAGACCCCATCTGCACTTTACAATAACTGCTGTGAAGTGACCCTTTCACCTCAGTGAGATGTTCTCAGATTAGTCAGACAACTTTGTAAAGTTAAATATACCCTGACACAGTAGCATTGACTCTGCAATTCTGACTTCATTCTCCAGGAAATTTTTCTTTTAACAATCTATGTGGATTCTATAAAATGTATATTTCAGATAGCCATCACATCAATAATTACAGAAATGTGACTTAAAAGTTAGCTGCTTAGTGGTAGTGGCTAGGCATTTTCCTGGATATAAGAACCCTGGAAGAAATCCAAATTGCTTCATCAACTTAGCCACAGCTTGACAGAGCAATGTGATAGTAGTGTGCCAGCACAAGCAGAATTAAGCTTGCACTAATTCCATTTTGACATTGATGAAAACATCATATGGGTCTTTTGAATTTGAGGAAGTATCTTTTAGACTCTCTTTAGAGAAGAGAAGAGAGAGCACTTTAGTTTTGCTGTGTTAAATGAGAGTCATGTTACTATTTTTTAATGCAATATTTTTTATTGAACCATTTTTCCTCAGAAATATACAGCACTTTGAGGAGTGAAATTAATCTGTGGGCAACTGGTTTGTGTAGAATCATAAACAATGGATAAAGTTGGAGATTTCCTATGTTTATTTTTTGAATAAATATAATTTACATTTTTGACTTATTATGGTATCCTAGAACCATAGTAGTCTGCCAGTTGTTTGAATGGGATTCTCTATTATGGGCAAGGATTCCTGATGTTTTGTGAGCCCATCGATCATGCTACACTAGGTGAGAATGAAGGTATTACTACGCAGCACCCAGGTAGTTTCTCACACTCTTTAGATGCAATATCACCAGCCCGTGCTTGAGTTAATTTAGGTTTGACAGGAAAAAAATCTAAATTACGTTGTCAGAATGAAGATTGTTTTTTGAATAGGAGTGAATCAGAAAGGGACTGGAACACACACTTATTTGAACATGAATCGTAAGGGTAGCACTGTAGGTCAGGGGACCACGGAATTTTTTTAAGAGGGTTGAAGACAAGCATGCAGTTGTCATTGTTTTATCCTTAGTGTGACTGTTATTGGTACGAGCTTCTAAAGATAGGGAAAAAAAAAGTGAGATGCCTCAAGGATCTGAAAAGGTTCAAGAATCTATTTTGCTTTGCAAAATGTCAACTTTAAACATGTTTTGTTTTTCAGAAGACCAAGATGGCTTGATGTTGAGAGGGAGAGGGTTTGATATGTCAAAGAGTAGAGCTTTGATTCAGGACGACCTTAGGAAATTTGAGGACTGGGCCAACAGAAACCTCATGAAGTCTGACAAGAAGCGCAAAGCCCTAACTGGGGCAGAATTACCTAATGTCAACTTGAATATTAGCCAACAGTATGCTCTCATTCCAGTTCAGGCAATACCTAAGTGTGGGGCCTCATTAAAAGAAAATTAACCCCTTTTACTCAGCTCTGGTGAGGGTGCATGTGGAATGAGACTCCAATTTTTGGTGTCTCAGTTCAGAAAGGGTATTGAGAAGCTGAGGAAGTGCCACAAAGATTTTTAGGGGCCTGGAACACACAAGCTAGGTTGAAGCTGTGGAGCTTGGGCTTGTTTAGTCTGGCAAAGAACCTCCAATAGTAGGCTACAATTACTTGTGGAGGAGTTACAGAGATGATGAAGCTAAATTCTTCTCTGTAGTAGCAGGTGGTAAAACAAGGGGAAGTGGTCACAAGCTGCACCTTGGGAGATTCAGATTGAACATTAGAAAAAATCATTATGTTAGCAATGCTGCTTTGAAACAAGTTCCCCAGAGTGGCTGTGGAGTATCCATCCTTGGAGGTTTTCAAAACTTGTCTGAAAAAAGACACTGTTGACCTGATCTGGTGTTGACAGTAGCCTGGCTTTGAGTGGGAAATTGAACAACATGAGCTTGCGATGTTTCTTCCAGTCCACGTTTCTATGAATCTGTGATGCTAACATGTAAGAGCACGCTCCATAACAGGTACAGCTTTCCTGGTGGGAGACTCTTTAATTTATCAAGTCGTAATGAGATGTCATAAGAAGTCATAACAAGAAAGCTGGAGAGAGAGAAATCCTATTCTAGCAAGTGACAGAAATGGCTTTTACTTAATGTAGTTTGATGAACAAAACCATATCATCATGCAATGCTTCTCTTTGTAGTAGAATTTAGACATTCAACTCTGCCTGACAAATTCCCTGACTCCGTTGCCTTCACTTCTATATTTAGTTTTCCTGCCTGTCCATGTAATCTAGCCAGGCTTTTAAAAACCAGAGTTTCATAAAATGTTTTCTAGAAATCCACACTCAGCTTGTAGGAGAACTCAGTCCTGCAAAGATTTATGTCTAAAATAACTTTCTGGTACTATAGGTCTTTGCGTCAATTACTTTTAATCTTTTTTTTATTTAATTTTGAAACGTGTTGTTCCTCCCTTGTCTATGCCTTTTAATTTTCTTTCATTCTCTCGTTGAATTTAATACTCAATATTTCAATTTCTCAGTAATGTCAGTATTAATCATTATGAAGATATTTTGCATACTGAATTAAACTGTGATAACAGTTCCCCTCCCCTAGATTTTCTCCTTCACTTGGAGGTTATTAACTGAGTGTTTCTCTGTGTGGTATGCATTTGTTCGTATGTGTACAGAAACACAAAAATAAATAAAGCAGTGAAATAGCAGTGTATGCATTTTGAATTTAATAGGCAAAGTGCAAGGTAGGAAAAAATTCAGCTGTAAAAACCTTCTTTAAGAATGTCATTCATCTCACTTGAATACAAACCTAGATTGTCTTTCAGCCTTTCATGACTCTGAATAGTGGAAATAATATCCTGTAATTATTACATTGTTTGAGAAAGAAAGGGGTGGGTATTTGGATAATCTAGTGTATGCCATCATGAGAGAGAGGACTTCAGCATGCAGAGATAATTTATGGAAGCTGTTTATCAAATCTTGATGTGAAGGCTGTGATTCTGAGTCTGATTTTCTTTATCTTTCGTATTCTATTGATGTTATCAGTATAAGAGTTTTGCTATCACTAATTCTCATCATCTGGAAGGACTGTTCGTCAACATTAGGCTAAATTCTTTAGTGGCATCAACACACTAGAAAGCAGTAGGATTCTGCCAGCAGGCACTTAGCTCCATATTGCTTCTCTGATCATTTCATCTCAGCAAGAAGAAATATTTCTTTTTCCTATTTTAGCATTACGTTATTTTGGAGAAATACCCAATCAGTACTTAGAAATTATGGGAGAAATTTATCTCACCTAACATTATTTATATTCTAAGTTTGACATTAGATCTATAGTCTAAACTAATCATAGACTCACTGTGTTGTTAGCAGAGAGAAATGGCAGCTCCATAGGGTAATTCATTCCACGTTATAAGAGTCCCACATCTATTTTAGAGTCACTCACCTATGAAGTGCCTTCCTATCTCTGCTGATTATTATAAACTAGCTGACTAATTTTGGCTAGATTCACACATTTGACTAGATTTCACATGTTCCACATGGCAGAATTCAGATAAATTTTCTTTAAAATTCCTTTTTCAAGTTCTAGGAAAGCCAATATATAGAATAAATGTGTGGCATTTTTAGCCTCTGTGTGAAAGTGTTTAATGTTTTTCTAATTTAGACAGAAGTAATTTAGATTATTTGTTGGTAAATTTATCCTTTTCTTCCAAAGGAAAATAAAATACATTTTGTGCTTTATCTGTTAAATATTTCTACTGGGAAAATGGGAGTTTCCTACCATGTGCCTTTCACTGGTGCAGGTCTTCATATTCAAAGTCCAATGTGAAAGAACAGTCATTACCATTTTTTACTCTCTCAAACCCCCCCGACATAATTGTAGTTATATTTAAGAAAAAAATCTGAGTAACTGATCTTTTGTTATGTAGTTACTGATCATTCAGTAATCATGTATTTACTGAGTTTAAAGAAATCTGATTGGCAGCCAGTCACAAGTGGTGTTCCTCAGGGCTCAGTACTGGGGACAGTTCTGTTTAATATCTTTATCAATGATCTGGACGAGGGATTGAGTGCACCCTCACCCACCAACACCAAGTTGGGCGGGAGTGTTGATCTGCTGGAGGGTAGGAAGGCCCTACAGAGCGATCTGGACAGGCTGGACTGATGGGCCAAGGCCCATTGTATGAGATTAAACAAGGCTCAGTGCTGGGTCCTGCACTTGAGTCACAACAATGCCATGCAACGCTACAAGCTTGGGGAAGAGTGGCTGGAGAGCTGTCTGGCAGAAAAGGACCTGGGGGTGTTGGTTGACAGCCAGCTGAATATGGGCCGGCAGTGTGCCCAGGTGGCCAAGAAGGCCAATGGCGTCCTGGCTTGTATCAGGAATAGTGTGGCCAGCAGGACCAGGGAGGTGATCATCCCCCTGTACTGGGCACTGGTGAGGCCACACATCAAATCCTGTGTTCAGTGTTGGGTCCCTCACTACAAGAAGGACATTGAGATGCTGGAGCGTGTCCAAAGAAAGGCAACGAAGCTGGTGAAGGATCTGCAGCACAAGTCTGATGAGGAGCGGCTGAGGGAACTGGGGTTGTTTAGTCTGGAGAAGAGGAGGCTGAGGGGAGACCTTATTGCTCTCTACCACTACCTGACAGGAGGTTGTAGCGAGGTAGGGGTTGGTCTCGTCTCCCTAGTAACAAGTGATAGAACAAGAGGAAACGGCCTCAAGTTGCATCAGGAGACGTTTAGCTTGGATACTAGGAAAAAATTCTTCACCAAAAGGGTTGTCAGGCATTGGAACAGGCTGTCCAGGGAAGTGATGGAGTCTCCATCCTTGAAGGTATTTAAAAGACGTGTGGATATGTGGTGCTTAGGGACATGGTTTAGTGGTGGCCTTGGCAATGCTAGTTTAACAGTTGGACTTGATGATCTTAAAGGTCTTTTCCAACCTAAATGATTCTATGATTCTATAGGGTTTTTTTCCACCCAATGATTATACAGTACATAATAATGTCTTTAAAATAGTTTATACTCGGGTCTCTGCAGTCATGTTTCTGCACAGTATATATCTAAACTTCACTTCATACAACAAATAGTAAATGTGAAAATTTGTTATGTATCTAAATTTTCCTACATCCTGTTTCCAAATTATCACAGTATTTGATCTTTCCCATTTTCCTGATAAAAATGTTATGTACAAAAATGTGCCCATCTACACAAATATTTTCCTCAGCTGTCTTTTATATTTGTTGTCTAAAGTTGCCTCACTCAAAAAGTGTTCCTCAAGAAAGTGTAAAAGAGGATAGACAACAAAATGAGTTAGTCTTCATGTTCAGTCAATATCCATGTCTTTTGCTTCAGAACATATATAGTACCAGTGTGGGAGTGTATAATAGTTTTATCCAAGAAGAAATTCAATTACAGTTTTGATCATAATGAAGGAAGTAATAATTCTGTAGGGTTTAAATATGCATAATCAACACAGTCCAGGGAGTTTAGTTTGGGTTATGTCTGACCTTATTGTATTATGTTTCCAGGTCTAATAATGAGACCATCTATAAAAACTTTACCATGTATTTATTTTAATTTCTTCTATTTGTTCATTCCTAATTTATTAACAGTGGAAGGTGAAAGAGTTGTATTAACGGAAGTATTTGTTCATCGTCTGAGAACCTGAACACATAGAAGTTTACATTCGTGGATAATATCATGAAATGGAGCATAGACTAAAATTGCTTTTTGTGTACATTATTTGAATATATGAACCATTTTATGGATTAGGTTCATGTTTACTGCAAATGTGGAATTTTGATTTAGTGCATTCCTGTTGTGCCTAATTTTCCCTTTCTCTTTCCTTTTGCTAGATTGGTTTTGTTAGAATTGAAGAGACATCTTCTCAACGCCTATAGTTTTCAAATTAAACCACAAAATTCTGAGGCCAGACTTACTATTTCCATATGAAAGATGTCCCGAAGTTAGACTTTCAAGATTGTCTCATTTTTGTGGTGTGGTCATATCTTGACCTATTGTTCTGTAGGACTGTATTATTGCTGCATATGATAGTCAAGGTCAACATGAAATGAAGTACCTAGAGCAGTGGAAAAAAAAATCTCTTCCTGCAGACAATGATTTTTGAAGGTTGGAAAAATCCATGTGTTCAAAAGTTGTTCCTGTTTCAACAGAACTATCCCATCCATTATTATTTAGTGTAAAGTGTATTTCCTACACCATGCATGTAACCAGATCAAAAATTAAGAAATACCATACATTGAAATGCTGGTTGCAATGCATCCTTGTATGCAGTGCTCTCTGGCATACTCTGCTGGATATTTGGCTTTTGAATCCTCAATTGCTATAAGAGATTTGTCAGCAGTCACAATGCCTTGTCTTCCAATTAAGCTATGTGACGTAAAGAACTTAAGTGATTTCTTAGGGTTTTATGTGTGGTGGGGTTTGTTTGTTTGGTTGGTTTGTTTTTTTTTAAAGCCGTATGTTTTTCAAAAGCCTGAACATGGTAGAGAAAAAGGATAGACATATCAGTAATGCCTGTTGGAGCAATCACCACAGCTCACTTATCACCCATCAGCGTTTTCTTCATGTACCTTTCTATCTTTTAAGACTGTGAGCTGGAACATATATATAACACATTTTGCTTTGGTATCTTTTAATTCGCTCTTTGTGTTTTTATGTCTGTGAATTTCAGAATGCATCTACATTTATTCTCTATATTGGTATTGGTATTACTTTGATCTAATAAAATACAAATGCAGTGCACTATAAGATTGTACATGAAAATTAATTTTTTAATATTTTAGTTCATCCAGATAAAAATCCAGGCAGAAATATTGATAGAAAAAAGCATCTCTGATAACACTATTCCTAAAGTTAAAATGGCAAGAGGAGTTTTGTAGATAGAAGTTTGTATCATTTATTAAGGCAGCTGGATACCTGGAAAAGTTAGACAAACTTTCAGACACACAAGTCCTTCTTCGTGTCTGAGTTAGAAGCATCAGACTTCAAAGCTAAATCCAAGTTGAAAGCAATTGCTCGGAGTTTAATTATAGAGCATTTTTCATAAAACAGTCGCTGCAGTTCTTACCTCTAGGTCCTGATCCTCACAACTCCTTCACAAGATGAACCTTAAGACTAGGATACAAAAAGCATTGGCTTTAGTAGAAGTATCAGTTTTATGGCATGTTATAGTTTCCTTGCATATGCTTATCTCTATGTTTCACAGGTTTCGAACTATCCATCTCTCTTTTTCGTTACAACTTGCCTACCTTATCAACTGTTCTTCCTCCTTCTCATATCCCTTCTACTCCATACAAGAAAGATATATGATCTAATATACTAAAATGAGCAATCTTCCCAACTTCTATTTCGGTTTGACGTCTTGTATTTTGGGCATCAAAAGGAGTTTGCATGCTCAAGAACTTGACTCATTTTTATCTTGTGGAAAAAAAAAAAATTGATGCATACAACTCTTTCTTGTTATCATAGATCCTCATAGCTGGAGTTTCACCACCACTAGAATGTTCCAAACTACACCACAAAATTTCATCTTTTGTCACATTGCTCAAGGTAGAGATCCTCTAATCATAGGTCAGCTTTCATTCTTGATGGAGCTTGTCTCAATTACTTTTCTTTTTTTTTTAAAATGCATAAAAAGTTCAAACAACTTCTAGGTTTTTCTGTGAACCAGGTGTTGAGATTAGACTTTGCCCTACTGGAGTGCGAAACTAGGAATTTCTACGTCCTGTAATGTTTTTGTTTCAGCAAATTCATTATAGCTTGATAATCTAATAAGCATCTGCTAGTAGTTTTTTAGCAGCAAATGACAAAACTTTAGGTCAGCTATGAGTCAAATGGCATTGGTTGCATTCAAGGGATATTCCAATACTGTAACCAATTTCTAAGGAAAATAAAATTGAATAGTGTTAGGAAATCAGACTAAAGATTTTGTTGCATATTTTTAAGCCCTTAGAATATGATTCTTTTTTGTTTGGGGTGCCGTTTTGGATGTCTTTATTGTGAAAATGCTAAATGCTGATTCACCTTAAAATTTCTAATTAATTTATTTTTCTTTTCTGTCAATAGCAGAGTATTTAAGAAAATTAAACATCCATTTTCTAGTTTTTTGCAAAACCTGTCATTATTCATGTTGCAAAGCAACAATTTGTCTGTAACAGTATTGGATCTTAAACCCACTGAAAGCTTTTAATGCTAGCCAAACAGGGAGAAGAACTTCAACCGTTGTAGATGATGAGAAGTTTTCTAGTGGTTTCTGTGAAGGTGAGAAAACTGTTCGATAACATTTATGACAGATAGCTGTCTATAAGCCTGCCTTTCAAGAGAAGCATAGATCATGGACAGTTACTGGAATGTATCTGCGTCTATAGCCATATCTGTAGCTGCCATATTGATGTCACTCCTAACTTCTCTTTTAGAAATCTAATGCTGGTGAATGAAAGAATTAGCATCTGCACCTGAAATTGTATTTCAAGTAACGTTTTATAGTACTATAAGTAATTCTACTTCCATTTTTCAGTGTTAAGCTGTGTAAAGCAGAGGTGTTATTGTTCCTCTTTCTTCAAGGGAAATAGTTTTATGCTGGAAATGCTGTGTTCACTCATAGAGGCTATCCTTTGCCATAGAAAATTATTTTCCACGTGGCACTTGCTGATTCTATTCCATAGGAAATGACAGAGATGGTATTTATCTTGATCTTTATTTGTAAGAGAAGATAGAGATAATATTTGTGCAATCCATAGGCTTATTAGACATTTTGGTGAAACAGAGGGCTAATTAGGCATGATACAAATTAACAAAAGAGGTATTAATCTCCAGTATCTTTAAGTCCAAGATCAAAACCTGGGGTTGAATGAATTTTCCTTGTCTTGTCCCTTGTCTATGTAGGCACAAGAAAAAGACAGTAACATTCATATCTAGATGAAAATCCCATGGAAATAAATCTTTTTAATTGTATTATAGTTCTTTGTGTCAGGCTTAGATTCACGACATTTACTTGCTCCTTCATGATCTACTTATCATTAAAATATGTAATGTTTGATTAAAATCTGAAATTACTTCTGGGATGGAACTTTATATTTTACTGTGGTTTTGCTCTAAAGTATAAGCACTTTCAAGAATATCCCATACAACCAAACAAGTAAGTTTTACAGAGAGGAGTTCTTCCATAGGTTTACAAACATGAACGCCAGTAAAACAACATCACAATTGTTTTAAGTAGATGATTTGTTTAATAGAAGGTAAAAAATGTGAAATAATTCCTTTTGTGTCTGTTTTTGTGCAAAAGCAATCTATCCCATCTTGAGCTTAGGGATATGCAAGTCATATTTAATCATTAATAGGCATATAAGGTCATTAAATTGTTGTAAATCTGCCTACTTCATATTTGCTGTGTGTTGAAAAAGAGAAACAAAGGCACTACAGTTTCTTAGAAAATTTTGATATAAAACTTTCCTGATACAATTGTGATCAGATTGTGGTTTTTGATTGCAGGATTTTCCCTTGACTGTAGTTGTTTCTAGACTAACAGATACTGTTAATGAATGCTGACACCTTGAATGAAAATAATTGAAGTAATGCAAAATATAAATGCTCCTTAAAAAAATAGCTTTTTAACAGGTCACAAAAGGTGAACTCTTTTGAAACTGGCATGTTTTTTTCTCTTTGTGTTAGTTCATCTCCTGAAGTATGGTACTTGTAAAAAACATTCTGGAAAAGCCAGCAGTTACTTTGAATACTAAATATTATTTGAAAGGAATCCAGCCTGCATTTAAAATAAAAATTGAATATAGAAAGCTTCTGTTTTTCGTACAAGGTATTCTTAAACAATTGTTTGTGCTTGGAATGCACCTTATTTTGGGCCAAAGAACTCTGCAGATCTTTTCTCAGATTTTTATCTTTTCTATGTAAAATAAAGGTGACATTGGCATTAACAGATACTTTGACAATTTTGTCCATTCTGTAATTTCTCTTCAACTTCTTCATATTTTTACTCCCTAATCTCTCCTCATTTTGGTACAGTATTCATCATGACAGTTTCTGAGAATTTAAAATTTCTGCTTATATTGGACAAATGTGAAAACTTTTGTAGATGACACTTGAGTAGTGAGTCAGAGAGTTCTTTCTCTCTCCTGCTTCATTCCCACATGGTCTTCAGCTTTTTCTCTTTCCACAGGCTGCCAGGCCAGAACATAGGTTTTGCCCTGATCCAAACACAGCTATCCACTTAAGCTAGGCACATTTAGATTTCCTTTCTAGAGAGGAGACAGATGATTGATAGCACTCAAGGAGTTTAGTACACTAAATTATATTCTGATTCATTTATCAAGTATCTTTGCTGATAACTTGGGCAGAGAAATTTGAAGTATCTGCTTTCTGTACTGAATTCCGGAGCTCCTAGAATTGTTTGCATTGCTTGCAATTGTGCAGTATTAGTGAAGAGAAAGGAGAAATTACATTTTAGAGATGGTTTTGTTTTGCATGATGTTGCCCCCTATGTTTATTCCTGGAATGATGCAGTTTACATCCTGTTCCTTCCTTAGACTTTTAAGTAATCTGACCTATGGTTAGCTGCATTTAGCTGGCACAAAACACAGTAACACCATTATGATATTAAAGTTGACATTATAGCTTTGCCCTAAAATAAAAAAGAAAAAAAATTCTTGAGTATCATGAGCTATCATTTCAAAAGTTCACAAGTCAGCTGTGAAAAGCAATCAGAGTAATTTGGTGTAATTACTAGTCAAGATCAGATATTAAATGCACAAAGATCTCTAAAAACAACAGTTATTTGAATGGGCTGGGAATATAGTTAGATAAACACTTCGTGCAATTCAAAGTAGAAGATTCTGTATATCTTCAGTTTGATAATTATACACTATGAACAACTGAACTAGACAGGGACTTAAGAATATTTGTAGATATAACTTAAATATTAAGTACTGTTCTTAACATTAGCAAAAAGTAATTATAATAATAATTATAGGCTCTATTGCATGCAAGTATGAATGTGCGTCTGTGTGTATATGCTGTCTTAGAGATAATTATTAAATCTTTGTGAAAAATTACAGTAAGGAGTTGAACTAATGCGTGTTCTGGTGAGGCTGTAAAAATGTAGCCTAAAAGAATATTTGTTACTTTGTCTTTAAAGTAATTTGCTTTGAAATGGTTTGTTTTATTATGCACCAGATTTATCTGTTTTTAAATTAACATATGCATTAATTTGAATATTATGCAATTAAAATATTTTAAATATATTAATTTTAAGCACGAGATGTTTTTTGTCATTTCTAAAACCTTGTTTCAGTGTTGTTATTAAAATGGAAAATGGTGATAGTTAAAACAGTTGACTATAAAGAAGACAATTTATATCGATATTATTTCTTAATATTTTGCATGTTGTTTTCATTGTTTATATCAAGTGAGTTTTACGTGGATATTTCTATTCCATTGTTTGTATTTTGACATGGGCAAAGTCGTGGGAGTTAGTTGCTCATCTCACTTTATGGTAAATGCAGGTGTGTGCACACTAGACTGAAATTACACTTAAAACTAATCATCCGTGGAGCCATAAAACCCAAGCCTAAAAAGAGCTGTTGACTCTGAAAATGTTGTAATTTACTTCTATTTTATTTGCAGATTGCCTTCTCACAGCACAATACTATCATGGATCTGGTGCAGTTCTTTGTCACCTTCTTCAGGTAAATTGCTTTTTCTGTTTTCTGACTGAAATCATGCTGATTCTTTTCCATCAAACCAATATCTTGACTAGCCTCTTAATCTTAAGAAATGCCTGCAAGGAAGCCTTTAAACTGTGTTCTCTAATTTGCACCAGCGGATGATCCAGGCCATTGCCCTGTAACTACAGGCAGCTGCTGGCATCTTTCATATATTTCATATTCAGTGGTACAGTTTTCACACTTACTTCGTAAAGATTAGCTAGCTAGGTACTGTATATTGCAGTGATTAAGAGAAGCTATCTATACTGACTTAAACTAGTAATTTATGTGTGTGAATTTTTTGTAAACTCTTTGAAAGAATTATTTAAAATCATGGTTCTGTTCAATAGCTTGTTATTTTTGATGAAGTACTGCAAATCACTACTAATGCTTTCCTGTGTTAGAGATTAATTGTGAAAGGCAGTAGGTGATGCATGAGATTTGGTTGTGGCAGCAATGCAGAAATTGGCTTCAACTGCAAAGGGACAGCTATTCTAGGATCTGAACAAAACTCCACAGAAAGACTTCTTGAAAGTTCAGCTGTCTTATAAAATGTCACAAACTTGAATATACACGGATTAGTTACAGTGCTTTGAAATCTTGCTGTGAAGGTATTCCCCAATAACCATGAAGTGTATGCAAAATATGAACAGTGGCAGACAAGTATGTTCATCAGACTTTCTGTATTTCTAGAACTGCCATGCATTTATTTCACAGGTTCACAGTACAGCTTTTCTGTTTGCTTTAATCACTGTGCTCTGAGGAACCGTACCTGAAGAATCAGACTCTTACATGCTGTGAATGTACCAACTTCTTTTAATTGCTGTCACCAAAAAGGGGGCAGAAGTGAGTAGACCCTGAAGTCTTCTGTACCCAATGCACTGGCAAATGGAGAGTGGTTTAGTAGCTGATGCAAAGCATCCCATTTCTCCTCATTCACCACAAACAGACCAATAAAATGCTGGTTGCCTAAAGGTCAGTCTAGTGGTGTTTTGGGGTTTTGGTGTTTGGTTGTTGGGTTTTTTTGTTTGCTTGTTTGTTTTCTGGGAAGCCAGCAAGATCTAAAAAATGATGATGCTCATGCAAACATAAGACAAAAAACTCCTATAAAAGAAAGAAAAGCCTGTCCAAATATGATAGAACAGAGATACCCTGTGACAAATAGCAGAGGTAGACTAAAAGCAATTTGTTTCTGCTCTGTGGCCTAATGCAGGCTTAGAAAAGGTGAACTATAGGCTCTTTGATGGTGAAGCCATCTCTATAGATATATGGCATTAGCTCTCGTGGTGTGATGGTCTATCTGATATGGCTTGGTCTGGGTAAATGCAAATTCACTGTGATCCTGGTGAAAGAAGAGATCTCTCTGCCTGAACAGTAGGCTAATTGGAAGCCAAGGCCGATGTAATCCCCCTTACAGAGAGAAAGGTTGTAGGATAGCTGGCAGCTATCCTACCGCTGCCTTTGACTCAGGCCCAGTCTAAGTGTATAACCAAGGCTTTCAGCTGGCACCCAGTTCAATAGGGGCTTGCAGCTATCTGCAGCGTAATGTTAATAATCAACCTTAGGAACCTAGCTGCAGAAATATGTAAAGGAATTGGGAAATGCTGTGAGTAGCGCATTGCAGTAATCCAAGCAAGGTACAAAACTTAATGACAGGGCACCCTCCAAAGGCACATACAAATCAGGCTAAGGTTTGACGGTTATGATGAGAAATAGAGTGTTTATCAAAATATATTTTAAAATCTTGTTGTAAGGTTGTATGGTACTCTTCTACAACTTGTAAGGTTGTATGGTACTCTTCTACAACTGAATTGGTATTAAGGTGTCTGTAGACATAGGTAGGATGTCTAGGAGCTGGAGCTCTTGTATTTCTAAGAAAAAAATAGAAACAGGAAGAATAGCACACAGTAGATTCACACTTTGCAAAGCAGAATCTGAGAGAAAAAGAGAAGGGAGAGGAGAGGAGAGGAAAAGCTTGAGTTGGTTCTGAATGAAGAGACTGCATGAAAAAAGTTATTTAATTGCATTGTGTTCCCAAGTTGATTAACTCTGCTAGGAAGATTAGCCCAGGCCTATTGCTTGGCTAACTGGCTCTTTCCAAGACATGAACCAGTACCTTCTGTGTGTTTTTATTCAGTGTTAGGCCCAGAGGCATGGGGTTTCCAAAGATGTTAGAAGTCCACTTATTTTCTTATCACAGAACCAAAACAATTATGCATAATGTCACAGCGACACTCCTGACTCATAACTGCTGCAAGCGTAGAGTCCTCACTGACATCAGAGCTAGCAAATGGTCAGTCCACGTAAATGATCCAAAGAAGAAACTGCTGGGTTGTTTGTCACTGGACTTTTAATTGCAGTGTGTTGTAAATAAATGTAGGAAAAATACTTAGTGTGTCTTTTACAGAAAACCAGACTGAGAAATTTATAATGAGAAGTTTCCAGTCTGGACACCATTAAAACTTTCAGTAGATGTTGAATTGAACGTTGTTTCCAGAGGATCACTAGTCTAAACAAGCTGAAGAATATTTCCAATAGGAAAATATAGCAATAACTAATTTTTTTTTCACACTAGTGGGCAGAGTTAGTCATACCCAAAGACAGCATCAATACGTCGTCTCCAAAGTGGTTGATAGTGTTCAAGCCTTCATCTGAAAATTTGGTATAGAATCATAGAATCATTAAGGTTGGAAAAGACCCTTAAGATCATTGAGTCCAACCGTTAACCTATCACTGCCAAGTCCACCACTAAACCATGTCCTCAAGCACCACGTCTACCCTTCTTTTAAATACCTGATCAACAGTTTGTAGCCTAACAAAATTATTTCAATAAGGGTTGGTTTGTTTGTTCATTTCTTGTTTTGGTTTTGTTTTGGTTTTTAATGGGTGGGAATGCAGTATATTAAAACAGTGGCAAATTATGTTGGTAACAGTAATAACCCAGATCATATTTGCTAGGATCATTGACAGAGAAAATAATTGTGTTTAAAGACAATTTGAATGTGCTTGATAACAAAATGTGTTTCAACCTGCTTTGATAAATGTGCATTTGCATTTCTTCCATCTAGTATTGTATTTTTCATATTTCTGAGCACGTGGCGTAACCCTCTTCACCCTGGCTGCCTAGCCAAACCAACAAATAGATTTATTTGACAATAACAGTTTTTTTAACAACCATTCAAAAGTATAGTTTAAAGCTATTCCTTTATAGGGCGTGTGTTCCAGAGTAAAAGATGAAATGCACATTTTACTGCTTGGATCAGAAACATTAAAATAACAAGCATTTTTAGAATTTTCCCAATGTATCAAGATTAACTATTTTAAAAATATCATTCTGTAAGTACTTTATTTAAAACTATACATAATAAAGTGCAAAAGCTATGATTAGATCTGCAATTAATGATTGATCTACCAAGATACTGTTATTGTATGTCCTAGAACAGAAAACTTATAGAAATAAAAGTTATTTTGAAAAAATAGGCAGAATATTACAGAAACTAGTGCTCCAGACCATGATATGCATAGTGAAAAAAAAAAAAACCTATTTAGTTCATTCTTTTTATACTGGAAGTTTTCATTGTATCTACTGGTTCAGTGACCTTTTCTCTAAGAGAAGAAAAGCAATCTGATATGTAAGAGTAGTAACAGATTCCTAGCAGTCTTATAGAAACTGTGGCATCTGTGTTGCTTTAGTCAATTCCTTGAAGACTTTTAGCCATCACACAAATTGAGAAGTGTGTGACTTTTTTTTTTTTTCCACCTGCTTTGAAGCAGTACAGATCTCATTAGAAAATTTCACAGGCATCTAATGTGAATGATCTTTCTTCTTATACTGAAGAAATGCAGTCCCCACAGTTAAAGAAAGGTTTTTCCTGTATTACCCTGACCGGTAAAACACTCAATAAGCTAAAGCCTGGCTTTTTTTCCTAAACTATAAGTGATAAAGAGGTTTTCAGTGTTTTCAAGTCTTACATGAATATATTGTTTTAGCTGAGTAGGTGGCCAGGATATTTTAGGCTTTTCATAATGGTATATGAAGTATCTTTAATTTCTGAAAACATTATTTACTTTTTCTTTAGATCATATTTTATAATGCATAAAAATTGACAGTGTTCACTATTTGTTAGTTTTTATTATATATGATTTGAGTAAATCCAGAATTGAGAGCCAAGAAACTCTTGATTTCTAAACCTGCTTTTAAATAAAATTATAGTTAAGAATTTATAACAGTAGTCATGCATTTCTCGGAAAATTATTTGTATCAAGAACATGAAGCAGGAGTGGCTGCATTTCAGCAGGTTGTATCAGAGCTCCTGAGAGCTCCAGTACCTGAATCTGACATTCTGGGTGTAGATTTGCAATGAGTGAATTTCTTCTCTTTACCAGTGTCCTTTGGTGTGTCTGAGTGGCTTCGTGTTTTGTTTTTGTTAAAATAAAGGATGATAAATTAACGCGAGATTTTGGCATGCTTAGCTTTATGAGATCGAATATTGATCTCTGTAAGAAAGACAAAATGCAGTGTGTCAGGATCAGATCATGTCTACCATGGCTGGGTTCTCAGAAAATGAAGAAGTCTTATAAATCTTAATTAGAATATTTTCTGGTAACGTGAAAATCAAGTTATCTTGGCAAAATAGATTTTACATTTGGGGCTAGAATAAAATTGATTTTTACTTAGTGATGCATTAAACAGTTTTCACCTCACTTAGAAGCAAATAGTTGTTTGACTCCCACTGGGACAAGCATGTCTGTACTGCAGTGGGCAATCTGAGTTGGGGTTTATTTTGTTTAAAATGTTCGTTTTGAATTGTGGAATGTAGCTTTGTGTCTTCCACTCTCTGAATCACCCAGAAACTTTGTCATCACTGTAGAGTTATTTGATATATTCATATTTCCTGAGAAGGCAGCCACTTGTTAGTGACCTGCAGGCAAAGGAGATTCCCCAGTACCACTGGATTGGTTGCTCTTCAAAACAACGTATGAGTCACTTAATCACTTGGTGAACAGAACTGTTTTCCATTATTTTGTTGTTGTTTTTTCTTCTTTCTGTGTTTGTCCTTTGAGTCATTTGGAAGTGCATGTGAGTGCACCAGTACTTGCCATATTTTGATTTCAACTTACAAAATAATTGCTCAGCTTGATATGTGAAAGTGACCTATGTACTTGCTTGATATACAGCAGATAGGGGCTTTTCCTTCCTTCAAGTAGGTACATTTAAAATTTTGCATTTCTCACTCCCTGTATGTATCAAATACAGTAAGTGAGAGCTGTTGGTTGTGCTGGTGAAGTGCTTAATCCCAATTTCTCCTCAGTTCATAATAACTAGAAATAAGTTCTGGAGTTGGTTAAGTGCAGAGGGGAGCTGTAGGGTCAAGTTTTGGGTGACAGTAACACGATTTGAAAGATTTATTTTCTTTTTGTTTTTCCTAGTCTTTTTTAGAGGGAAAAAAAAAAGAAAATCTTAAATTGCACTCTTCATTGTGTATAGTGCTGTAGCCAAGCACTCCAAAAAACATTTTGTCACCACTTCTGCTTTCATAAAATCTCATTGAAATCAAAGCTGCCACTTATGTAGTAGTGTTCACCCCAGAGGTCTCAGAAGGTGGCACCTGAGAAATATTTCCCAAGACTCCTGAAGCAAGTATGTCTTTTTTTAAGGACTCAGTACTTTGCAGGCTCCCTTACTCTGAGACAGTTCTGTAACGTTCTCCTTTCAGGGATGCGTCTTTTTACAGCCACATTGTATTTTGTTTCCTAAGAAGCATCATAGATAATTCATATTGTGTTTGTATTTTGATTCCCTAAATTTTATATTGTATTTTCTTAAATCCGATCAGTCAGTTGTTTTCTTAGACTAAAACAATACTGGTGCTTACAGCTGTTTGTCTTCTAGCGTGCTTAATCCTAGTCACTTCTTTATGAAATTGCAGTCTGCCGTACTTCAAACAAAAGAACTAGAACAGGTTTTCATCTGTGATAAATGGACTTGAAATTTTGCTTTTGTCATTTTAATTCAAAAGAGAAGCAATTCTGTCTTCTTATGACAGGGTAGATGTACCAGTTGCAAAGTTAACTTCAGAAGTTTGTTTCCAGATGTAAGTATATGGTGAAGTGGGGCGAAAGCTGATGAAGGAAAATAATAACAAAAAAAAAGGAAGTAAAAAATAGTAGGGTTTTCCTTTAGGCAATAATGTCATTGTCCATTATGGCAAGTGACAAGCAGCTTTCTCAAGCACTCTGCCAGTCTGTCTTTGCAGATGCAGTCGGTATGGCATGCTGTGAAGTGAGTGACATCGAAAAAATGAGGAATCTGTTTATGGCAGTAGAGAAATATTCAGAATCCTAGTGTTCAGTTGTAATAAATCACAGGAAGAGAGAAAAGAAAGTGCTAGACTGTGTGTTATGCTGTGGATTTCATACATACTAAAATATTAAATCCAATTATTACTTTTGAGAAGAGACATCTGAACTCAAAGGAATTCATCTAATGAGCTTTTTTAATGGAATGTTAATAAAAATATTGCAGTAAAATTTTATGGTACCAAATTAAGCATTTAGTGTGGAAGATTTTGGTTTTTTTAATTTATTTATTGGGGTTCAATGGGGGGGGGGAGCTACATTTTGTCAATAAGAAACAAAATTATGGACAGTCTGCTGTGGACTCCAAAAGCCACACTAAAAATTACACATTAAAAAATAGTTACATCATCTATTTATATTTTTAAATCTGAATTTAATCTGCATATGTGGCCCAATTATGTTTTAGGTCATAATTGTTTTTCTATGGTTTCAATTTTTTGTGATATTTTAGGAAAACCCTCTACAGTTTCAAAATTATATTTCTTTCCTTATATGTCTTGAGTCTTTTCAGTTGAAATTATAAATATCAGGTTGAAGGGTATCAGGAGTTTTGTATTCTTTGTATGTAGTGCAATTACAGAACAATAATGATGCTTCTTTGGCTTCGAAATCTAAAAGTCCTTACTCTGTCTTCAGGAAATTGTCATGTTAATAGGGCATTCAGTAAGGATATTTATGACTTTTTACATCTACCTCTTCAAATATGTTCGCCTCTTTGGAAAAAGTATTAGAAAAGTTAAATAATAAAGGGAAAAATCCTTTAGCAGTTTATTAAATTTCTTGATTATATTTGAGTATAATATGCTAAACAATGCTGACATGGCTTGGTGGCTCTCTATGTGTATTTTATATTTCTGTGATTTATTATCAAAGGATAACGTCTGCACTAGAGAAACAGTGCAGTGAAAAAAAAGAATGAGGGAAAAGAATAAAAAAAATCTTGAAATAATGTGAATATTTCAGTTTGGAAGGCTACTGAAATGTGGCGTTGGTTGGGAGTCCTCCTTCCCCAAATTCCCTAATTGACAACAATTAGAAAAAATGAGTCTTTTTCCCCCTTCAATTAAAATCTTAAATGGTTATTTTATATCAGCAAAATCATTGCAAAAAAGCTGAACTGACAGCACACCTATTTTTAAATATAAACAATATATTCAATTGCTAATTTTTCTTGAAAGTTACTGCAGAAAATATTAAATTCTGTATTTCATAATTTGTCTGCAAATTTAATGGACACAGATCCCCCCTCCCCCCCTCTTTTGGTCTGGATTTTTTTACATACAGCATCACTTGTTGAGAGAAATATAGAGTATTTCACCCATGAAAGGCAAAACCATAAAATTATATGAAATATGAAAGTCTTTTCCATGAGTAAAAGAAACATAATCACACTTTATGGGTGTGATGTTCTATTTATTCTATGGAGATTAATTTCAGTTTATGTTAGATTAAGCCCCTTTGATTGTAAATCTTCTTTATTTGCTGCTTCAAAGAGGTGAAAGGAAGAACTGCTGAGAGTTAAAGTTCACATCTAGACCTTTATTGAGTAATATATTTCAGAGTCCTTTTAAATGGTTCACTTTTGTTTGATATCGTATTGGCAGAATGAAATGTGAATGTTGGTCTTCCAAATAGCATCCTGATGTACACTATATCCATTTTCCCTTTTTAGTTGTATATAAAGGCTGTTCGCATAATTGATCATTCATTCATACGTTACTATAGTAGCTTCTGGTATGGCTCATGGCATATTTAATATGAAAAGAGAGCTTTATGTATATATAACATGAGTTATTGATGTATGTAGGAAAATATAAAATATGTATGTGTACATTTATATGTTATATAGTTACTTTTTAATAATTATTTTATTTTTAAAAGTTATTTAAAAATCCCCTACATTCTCTATAACATTTTGGCACATGTACCTAATGAAAAAAATCAATAGTTTTTTTTCATAATAATTTTCCTGCAAATAACAAATTCCCCATTTAAACACATTTCATTCTTCCTTACCTTCAAGAATTATTTTGATGTTTCATTGCACAACAAAGACCAATAAACCCAACCTTTGTAGGGGCAGTTGTCAGAGATGATTTTAAACTATTAGAGGAGTTTATGCCTCAGGAGATGAAGGATTAAGTTGGTTTTCTACATTCAATATATATTAATAAATGATTTTACACTGATGTGGTAGCTGTTCTTACTAATAAACTAATATGTTTTATACTGATGTGTCATTGATGCTGCTTACTTTAAAATATAATTTATATAAAATGCAGTAGATACCACTGATACTTTAGTCTCCCTGTTTTCAGTTATGCATTCAGAGCTTAAATTATGAAGCTTTATTAATACCATTATTGAAGTTTTAGTTTATTATTTTACTTAATTTTGCTTTTCTTCCTCAACAAAATTATTTTGGCTACATTTTTAATAGTAATTTTCAATGTGCACCTCTAGAGACTTCTTACAGCATGCTTTTGTCAGTATACTGTTTTTTGAGGCCCCTTTCCCTTTAATGTATTTCTCTCTCTTAACTTCAATAGAGCAGTCATAGAATCATAGAATGCTTTGGGATGGAAAGCACCTTTAAAGGCCATCTAGTCCATCCCCCCTGCAATTGGCAGGGACATCTACAACTAGATCAGGTTGCTCAGAGCCCCATCCAGCCTGGCCTTGAATGTTTCCAAGGATGGGGGAACAGTCCAAATGTTCTGTGCCACAACATCCAGTGGTCCCGTGGAAGGCAGTCAGTAAGCTCCATGGCACAGGGGTATCACTTTAATTTGCCCATGAGCTTTGTTTTGTCTCCTCTGCAATGCTACAGATCTCCACTGCCAAAACCAGTCTCATAACAGAAAGACTGCTACCATCAGAAACATTTACCACAGCCAATGGGCCACCTAAAGGCAACAAGCATCTTTTACTACAATAAATCTTCAATACTTCCAAAACAAGTTACACTTTACGTGTAAAAGAGCTGGAGCATCTCAGCCTGTGCATCTGATCCTTTGTTTATAATTTGTTGTATACATAGATGTGCATTGTGCTACTAAGTGTCAGTGTTTGGGTGAATCAGACTGTGAATACCTACCATGAATACTGTGCTGCCCCATTCAGTATAGGTGTTCTGGGCAGAAGTACTTGAGTGGAGGCAGCTCATACACTTTTCTTTGATTTCTGTTGTTATTTATATTGCTATTTATCTAAGCAGTAAAGCAATCACATTCTATAACTCCATTCTTCTCCCATAATACCTACATAATTTTATTTTATGTTTATGTGTATAAAATATATATTCACATATATTTCACACAGGTATAGTTAAATTTTTTTTTAGTGGAGTCGCAGTGTACATACTTAAATGGTCCACGTGGCTGTGGTGCAAACTTCTCGGGTATTTTAGAAAATAGCATCATTGGGATAATTCAGACTTACTTTGTGGAAATAATAGTGAGCTTGGATCACATATGTCCTTCTTTACTTTTTGGTTATTGTTTGTCTGGGCAGCTAGAGATAGACTGATGGTTAGTTAATGAGGATTCCTCAAAAACAGAAAAAAAGGTATGAACTATGCAACAGAATGCAGCTGCAGCTGATTGACAGTGTCATCTCATGATCGCAGTCAGGTTAGAATTGTTCAGGAAGCACCTAAAAGCTAGTGCTACCTTTGTGGAGTTGGAATAAATTGTTTGATTTGGGACTTCAGAAGAGTGAGCATGTAGCCATATAGGAGATGATTTCTTAAAGGGGCTTTACTTTGAAGACTTTTTAAGATATAGCTGTAAGACAGGTCATGTGCTAAAAGAAATGATGCTTGGATCAGATACTGCTAGAGGATATGAAATTCCACACACAAAACTCCAAGCATTTTGATTCAAAATTGTTATGTCAGGTTCCGAGATTGAAGCACTATCTGCCATTTAAAAAAAAAAAAAAAGAACAAATCACTTACTTTTTGCTTATGTCTGAGTGTGCCTCTTGTAGTGGCCAGTGTAGTAATGCTGTTATGTGATATTCTTAAAGCGAGGCTATGTCGGAGATTTTATTAGGGCTCTTTTCTTTAAAATAAGTTACAATATCCCTGTGTTTTCCAGGTATTTTTCTCCATAAAGCCAGGGATTAAGATCTTTTTCTGATGAATTCCTTTACAATGTTCCTGCTATAGTCAATAATAGTCCTCCAATATAGAAATAAATTTTCACCTTCATATCCGTCTGCTCTGGGAGCTGAAATTCTGTAGAAAGATCTGTTACACTGCTCTGCCAAAATTCTCTTTGCTTCATAAAAACATCTAATGTCTCTGATTCTAACGTACAGTAAACCAGGAATTTATTATGTGGGAGTACGGTTCCCCCCTAGCCCATCGTCCCTGAAAATATTTCATTTATAAAGCTTGGGATCATCAATGATCGATGTCTCATCTGCCAGGGAAAGAGAATGTGTTGACATACTTTCTGAACTGAATTTTTACTCAACAGCCCAATTACTCTGTCCGTGGCTCCATCTCAGCCTTCCTTCTTCCTTTTATTTTAAGTGAGATAAGTACAAGTTACATCTGTTTCCAAGCAGAAGTATTCAGTTTTTGTGTGATTCTAAGACACAGATGTTATGAAAATAAGAATTGTAGTATTTTCTACACCAGGAGCAGGAAATTCTTCAGATGTGGTCTCCTGTTCTCCTCAGTTAAAAGGACTGCTTTGATACTAAGTAGAAATCTTCACACAGGTTTGGTGTTTCCTCGAGGTATAACTTGAGTCTGCACTGACGATGCTTGATAGGTGTAAGGCTGGCATTGAAGAACACTATGTTGAAATGCAGGAATCTGGAATCATTGAAACCTATTCTTTTCGGTTTCCTTTTTTTTTTTTTTTATAGATGTTAAATAAATAGAAAAGCTTATACCATTTAACAGTTGAGTTTATTCTAAATTCTGATCCCTGTTGTATACACTGTCAGCCTTTTCTCACCTTACAATAAGTACCTGTTAGTGTTTTCTATACCTGCAGAGCTGTTTATGACAATTACTGTGCTGTGTGAACTGCAGAAAAGGGTATACAGCTTTTCTATTGCCATCTTTAAGAAGTTTTGCGTATATTAAATAAAAACACTTTCAGTTTACTCTCCATATATGAATGTATTTTTTAATCCATGAGCTAAGGTATTTCCATTATGCCCTTGTAATGTTTGTAAATCTTCATTTAAAACCTTGGTCAGTAATTTTATGAACTGCATCTCTGTGCAGATGCTGTTCCTGTTAATCAACCATGACACAGTAAAACAAATGTAATGTGGATATCCTTTACCTTGCATTCTTACCAAACATATCTGGTTCTCTCAGGCAGAACTCTTAATAGAAGGCCATATCTATTTCTTTTTAACAATTTTTCTTTTTTTTTATAAGGTTGGTAGTTGTGGACATGTGACAAGTTAATTTTAAGGGCAATTATGTGACTTTCATGAGACACTTCATGGAAGATTTATTTATGGGAATATATGGGTTTTCAGGACAGCATCAAAAAATAGCATTTTAATCACCGTCATCTGGATAAGAAGAATTATCCATGTAATTAGTTTCAAATGAACTTGAAAGGTGTTTCTTAACTTGTGTAAATTCCATCTTAGAGACAAATAAACAAATACAAATTTGCATTTACATGATTTTTAGAAATACTTGAAGTTTTAAATACTGTCGTAGATAATTTACTTCATATTCAGACATTTCTTTCACTTTCCAGTTTGGAAAATGTGAACTGAGGGCTTGAACCCTTTATATGGCTTTATGATTAGAGGGTTCATAGTTGACTTAACTTTCCCTTGGGTTTCCTTATTTCATGGAGAACTGTGGGGGAAAAGTTGGAGCTCAGGAGCTATCACTTTATTAAAACACCAGGGACAGCAAAACTCTGACTCAGAATGGGACATAGATCTAGGCTGATGGAAAAAAGCCCTGCCATATTTAAGTATGTACAACAATAAAATATGTGTAGTTGAAGAGGGAAAGGTTGCCCAGCTGTTAGCTGATCAGTTCCAGATAATGGAGCGTGGGGTGCAGCCAGTGCATGGAGCTGCTGGTACTGGTAGTGTTTCTCATGACTAGCAAGAATAAGAGGAGGATATTCTTGAATCACCTAGATGGTAATGCTGCCTTAGTAGGCAATGTCTTTCACTGGCTGTGGCAGCCAGAGCTCTCTTAGACCAGGGAACAAGGACTACTGGCTGGTAGGTCTTGGCTCCACAGGGTCAACCAAGATTTATTTCCCTTACTGCACACACTGCATTACCACGGACTGGAAGCTGTGTATCCTACTTCATTGCTAGCCAAGACTACTTTCCTCTAAGTCTTCACACATTTTAATTTGGAAGCGTAACACTTTATTCCCAGAATCATTCAGCATTGCTAATCGTTGAAATATTCCTCCTTATAACAATGTTTGTAAAACTGTGTGACTCAGAGCAATTTAATTAATCGTTAAAAACATAAAAAAATTTATACTGCTCTCATACATATCAAACTCCTAATAGTATGTTTACAGTGCTTTGTACTTCGGATAATCCTGTTGAAATCTCTGGAGTTGCTTGTCATGTGTATATTAGTTAACACAAGTAAGGATGGCTGAGCCGAGCACATAATCATAATCATAAACACAATGTTCTTGTCAAGTACAATGAGAGAAATCAATTGCTGTGACAATAATTGCTATTCGAAGTCATGGTTTTAGAAAAATAATTGTTCAATTATTTTTATTTTAGAATTGTGCTTGCTTTATAACATATCAATTAAAATGTTCTCTATTTGCCAATAAAAAGATAGTAAATAATGTGTCAGAAAAATAGTTCTTAGAAAAACAGTATATGTGATCTCTTAAGAAACTTTTGCAACATTGATTTAAAAACTTAGATAAGAGATTCATTTTCTTTATATGTATCTACATTAAAGAGCTTTTTGTCATCACGTTTTTTTTACTGAATACTATTTTTTTTTGTTCATGTTTAAAAACCCCCATAGTTAGTATGAAAGAGAAACATTAATACGGTGTAGGGTCACTGTTAAGATTGCTATTTAGCGAAGTGTATGTATGAAGATAGTGAGATTAAGGGGCATGAGGTTTGTGAATCTAGAGGGATATTTAACTGTTGTCTCACTCAGCACAGCAGGTTTCAAGTAATTAAGCAATAGTTGCCTTGGTGGCCCAACTGCTATTTAAAAAAAAAAAAAAGACTTGGGAGGAGCTTTTAAAATATGTGTAACTATACACATTTGGGCAGTCAGTGAGACTGCTATGCACCTAAATAACTTTATGAAAGTAATCTTTGGGTGCTCATGTCTCTATTAGTAAGCAGCATGGACAAGTAAGAGATCATCTGTTGAGTAAAATGGTGCTGAGGACCTGACATTCACACTACATGCATCTTGTCATTTTTTCTTTTGGACTAGCTCTAGTTTAGTTCTATGGACTGAAAGCCCATTTGTGTCTGGAATGTACATTGCACATCTTCCAGTTCAGTTTCTACATCATGAGCTCCAAGATTGCTCCACAGTATGAGCCACAGCGCAACAGTGGTGACAATCAGGGAACTCGTTCCAAAGCCCACTCCAGATCCAGACTAAACCAGCACTGCAGGCATACCCCTAGGACTCTAAGGACCTGTCTACCACATGTGTTTGAGCATGGTGACAGTATAACAATGTTAGTGTGAAGCTGCAGTCGAGCTAACAGACCATCCGTTTTCTTGTGAGTTGTTAGAATAGTCTTGACAAACTGTGCCACTACAGATATGCTGCTCCAAAGGTGGGCTTAACCAGGGGTAGCTTAGGGACTCTGCACCACGCTCAGCTGTGTGGAGCTGCTGTACTTTGTCCTCTGTTGTAAAATAGGTAAATGTGACAGGTGCTTGAAGTAGAATCCCACATATAATTTTTAATTTTAATGGTATTAAAAGTATACTGGATTTAAGGTAAAGTTTGAAAAAGTGTTTGCTTTCATCCAATATGGAAATTTCTACTGAATTATTATGCAAATTAGTGGCTTAAATAAAATCATGGAAACAACAATTATTTATGCATGAATGTTTACATACTTTTTTTTTGACATTTTAATTTCTCTTTGCATGTTAAATAATAAGAGAATGAGAAACGAAATAGCGAAGGATGGAACATTTTGTTTTGTTCCTGTTACGTTCCATTTACAATAATGGTCATTAAAATATTTATATTTAATTCATGAAATAGTTCCTTTTACATCACTGCAAAAATAAGTAAATTATTTCATTTTAACAGAAGTAGTCTTTTGATACAGTATGTAACTAACTTACAGGCATTACTATGTAATGAAAAAAGAAAAGGAATTCTTTGGTGTATTTATAATGCGTTCATAGAGCTTAAGGCACAAATGTGTCATTAATTCATCTAGTCCAACCACACTGACCATTACATTTCACAGATTTCCCCCTGTTTTTATCCCTGTAATCTGAGATTGTTTAAAGAATAGCTACAGGTTTTGTTTAAATTTGCGGATACCAAGCAGCAACATATCCACTAATTCCCTTTATGGTTTGTGCTAGTGATTAATCTTAGTTTTTAGTCTGCCTCCCAATCACACAGACAGAAAATCATTTCTCAGTTATGGAAAGCACTGCCCTCTCACTCCTCAGCCAGGTCTGTGAACTGCACTAAATATGTCTAAGTATGACCTCTGTAAGTTAAAAATTTACTCTGTATATTGCAAAAACAGTTATGCAGGCAGCAATTATTCCTTGCAGTTTTCCTTTTCTGTGTTCTGTTAAATCAGTATTTCTCTTTTCATAGTACCTAGATCCTTTCTGGGAGATCATCTGTCTGGCCTAGACCTTACTACTAGACACTGTTGTTCTCTTGTAGCCCTTCCTTGGCCACTTTCCTCTGCTGCACTGGACATAAACTACTTACATGCAGGGCTTCCTTTTCAGTTCATCTGTTCTCTAATTATTTATTGTCTCTTACATAATACTAAGACGATAACTTTCAACCAGCCTGTAATACACGCCACTGGTGACGAATTGCTCGTTTTCAAGCGTGCTTTTTTAGTGTTTCCCCCTATTTTGTTCCACACGGTTTGAAGGGGCAACTGTGGAAAGCTATGTCATTATCTTCTGGCAGATCATTTCTTTGTCCTAGAGACTACAAAATCCTGATAATGCTTGAGCTGCTGTGGTTTTAAGTGTGTCTTAGCATGATAATTGTTGCATTGGGAAGAATTACATTAATAAGTACAGAAAGTCATTCACTCTGGGTCAGCGTTTCATAAGCCATCTGCATTGCAAAGGCATTTATCTGTTTATTTGAGGTCATTCAGAGTCTCAACTAGAGAGTCAGAAATGGTGGACCAAATCTATGACCATGTGGACGAGTCTGTGTAAGCACATTTATTTTTTGTATTCCCTGTTTACTATCCATCCATTTTCTGTATCTTAGTTTATCTGGTCATTGCAGCATAGTCAAATCTTTTTTCAGTATATGTAACCTTATTTTATGATACAGAAAATAAATCATAATGATGTCCGAGTTTAATTCAAATGTGTCTGCTTCCAGCCATTGTTTCTTATCATGTGTTTCTGTGCCAGATGAATGAGAGCCTTGGTATTTTCTCCCCATGGAAACTCATACAGACTGTAAGCAAGTCACCACTTGATCTTTTTGAAAAGTTAAATGATTGAGCTGTTAAATCACTGTCAGTAAAAGATTTTCTCCAACCTTTGAATATTTTTTTGTGATTCTTCACTCTATTCTCTCCATGTTTCCAACCTCCTTTAAAGAAATGCAAATACCAGAATTTCAAGAGCGAGTCTGATAGTCTGTTTTGGCAATACCTTGTAGAGTGATAAATTCATCTCCCAAGTGCTGCTTACTACTGCACACCTGAGTATTTAAGGTTGTTTTAATCCTTTTTATTTCAGCATCCCAGCAGCAATTCATAATGAGTTGGTCATTCACACTGATCTTTAAATTATTTTGGGAATTGCTTCATTCCAAGGAGAATACATATCCTTTGCTCTGTAAATGAGGGGTGGATTCCTTGTCCCTGTAAATACAACTTAGCAGTCATTGTGTTTAAAAAAAAAATAAAAAAATAAAAATTGCTGAAATAGGTGCAGTTGACCAATTGGCACACTGTATGATTTCTTTGTCCTCATTACCATTAACCATTTTTTTTTTTCAGTCTTTGTGTCATGCATAGACCTCTCAGCTATTATATATCAGTCTCATCAAAACTGACTGGATCTGATACTCTGGGAACCTTGTGAACCCATCTAGAAATTTCTTTTTCTGATATTGGTCCCCTTCTGGCAATTTCTTTTTTTTAACTGTTAGCTGGCCAATTTTAAATTCATTTATTTTGCACTGCAGTCATCTCTGTTTTGACACACTATTTGTGATTGTGCTTTCTTCTCTTATACCTCTGTCTCAAGAAGGCGCTAAGTAGTATACTGGGGGATTGGAGAGCACCCATCTATACTTGTCCTGCTGTTATACTGTTTCCCTATAATGTCTTTATCATGTCTCCTTTCAACTCCCTATTGTTTCAAAACAAAAGAGCTTATTTCTACTACCATTCTTCCCCTAGCGAAGTGGACTAAACTCCTTCATATGTTTTTAGTTCGACTTTGTGTTTTTGAGATGAGGTGATGGGTGCTTCAAGATACAGACATACTATAGATTTATGCACTGGCATCCCAATGCTTTCTGTTTTGTTCTTTATTTCTTTTCTAATCTCTCCTAACATCCTATTTGCTGTTTTGACTGCCACTAAACGTTCAGTTGATATGTTTAAAGAACTATCTGCAATGACTTCAAGACCATTTTCTTGAGTGGTATTAGCTAATTTAGAACCTATCATTGTGTATTTGTAGCTAGAGATTTTTTTTTTCTTGTGCACATTGCCTTCAGTTCATTGGCACTGAATTTCATTCTCTTATTTTATTGCCAAGTCACTCAGTATTGTGAGATCCTTTGCAGTCAGCTTTAATTTTTATTACCCTAAATAAACGAAGACTATTATCTCACCACAGCCTGGAACCAGGTTAGTTTGAAAAAGTCTATTTTCTGTGTGTGTCTTCTCTTCGTTAACATGAATTTTGATATTTTTTTCTCCTTCTGATTATTTATATTAAAAAAAATAACAAAGAAGAAAGTAAAGTATTTCATGTTTACTTGCCAAGAAAAGATCATACAAAACTGTTAAAGTAAACATTTCACATTATCAACGCTGTAATTTCCAATGATTTATATTATTTTATGGGTGTGTCTTTGAAACACTTGTTTCTGATTTTGACGTTGCACATAAACTAAATTATGTTTTGACTGATGACAGGAAAATTCAATGTGTGACCTAGCTCCATTGATGTACAGAGCAGAGAAATAATTTGACTGAAGTTTTTCAGCCAGAACTCTCAATATTTTTCTTCTACTAGCTTAAGAGAATTGTTCAAGAAATTAATAAATGTGAAGGACTGAATTTTCTAAGGAGAGAGAGTCCATTACTGGCCATAATGAAGCAGTCACACAGTGCAAGGCTCTCTTAGTTTCCTGTGTCCAGCTCTCTTGAATGCATTAATCTTTTTCAAATTCCAGGAGCTTTGAGTTCATCATTCTAAACAGAGTTGCTGATGTTTCCCTAACTTATTTTTTTTGAAGGACTATAGAGGAGTATAAGAGTAAGTTGAGATGGCTTATCCTTACTTCATGCACAGCATGCTAATTTATAGCAACATGTCAGTACTCTGATGTTGCCCCTAAGCATCTGCTGCAGTTACTAGCTAGACAGTACAGTATATGGTAGGGAAAACTCTTCTGGGAAATAGTATTTGTAAGCATCTATTGGTTTAAAAAGCTTAAAAGATGTTGCTGCAAAAGTGGATTCATTCTGGTGGTCAGTGGGGGTTTTTGTTCTGCTTTTTACTAGACAACAAATATAAATTCACAGTCAACTTGTACTTGCTTTCAAAGGAGACTGGAGAAAGGAAGACAACCAAAGACAAATTTTAAAAAATGAAATCAGTGCATCAACTGGAGTAATGCATTAAACAAAACGGTGAACATTCTCTGATGATCAGTTTCTGTCATAACATTCTTTGTGCTACTTAGATATTTTGTTGTAACAAACTCTTAAGAGAAACTCTTCTAGTAAAAAATACGGTGTTAATAAAATGGTGTATCAATTAAAATGTTCTTACTGCCTTAGTTCCTTTCAGTGAAGACCTGGGGAAAGATGATTTTACACTGATATTCATTAAAGTGTAAGGTTGAGATTCCTCTTCTGAATACCCTAAGGTTCTTGAACCAGCACTTACCCTCTCACATCCTTTTATTACAGATTGTTAACTCTTCCAACAATTTTCTCTGGGCAGAATCGTTCTTAGATATGCTGAACTGTTCTGATCCATTGATCAGAACCAATCAAAATTCCAAATACCTTTGTTTTTTAAAGGATCTGTACCAAGAACCAATAAAAGCTCAACACAGTATTTAAAATGGTGCTATAAGGAGAGAGGGAGAATATATCTTCCTTTCCATGAAAATCCCTAAGTTCCAAAGAGCATTAAAAAACTGCTAAAAAATGCTGGTGGTTGACATTGGCTGTTAAGAGGAAAGTCAAACTTTGCATCTAGAAACAGATCCTTTAACAATTTTTCCTTTCAGGTTCAGAACAATCAGCCTTCTTGGAGCTCAACAGACAGAATTAAGTCTCTTAAGTAAAAAATCAAGCTGTTAATTTTAATTGAACATTCTATGCCCAAACCACTTTATATATCTGATGCTTTTCTCTTTCAAACTTGGTCTCACTCTGGCAGGTTTTCTCAAGGGTGTTCAAAGAAGAAATTGATAAAAAAGAATGTTGAAAGCTCGTAGTGAAAAGAGTTCTAAGTGAATAAGATGCTGATAGAAAGGCATATCGATCTGTATTACTTTAACCATCAAGGAAAGCTTGTGTTATGGAGAGTGAGTTTTGAGCGTACTCAGAGCAATGGTACTTTTTGTTGTTAAATATTCAGTGGTACAGCTGATCCTGTTGCTTACAGACCAAGAATGATTGAGTGCTTTCATTCCATTACCTTGATAGTGACATTAAACTACAGTTGCCATAAAGTGGTTTCTAATAGTCTTCATATTATGGATAAATATTGAATGCCATGAGCTGTTATTTCTGGAGATGTATCTTCTAGGTCATAATTTCAGTTCTGTTTACAGCATGATACAGGTGTTACTGCATGGATAATGATTATATTTTATATTTATGTACAGTACTCCACTGAACTATGCTACTTCAGGGAGTTCTTGGTATTTCCCATATTAGTTAAAGAATACATTTTGAAGCTTTTTGGCAAAAAAAAGTTAAGGATGACTAGTGTAGTTCAATAGTTACACGGTTGTATTAATTGCAAACACTGTGCACAGCAGATGTGCTAACATGACTGAAAGTTCTTCACACTAGAAAATCCAGATATTTTTATAAAACACTGTCTAAATAAAGTATAAGATGTTCTGACTGCTTACATTAGATGTCAACTTTTGAAGCCTTTTGTCAGTATCCAGAAATTCACTAAGAGGTTGAGAGTTCAGTGATCCTTCTACCAAAATCCTTTTTGGACTAAATGTTACAAATACAAAAATACTGGAGCAAGAGAGAAAGCATGTGCTCTGACTGTGAACTGTGGAAGTTTAATCATTTTGGTATTTTTTGTCGTCTTCTGTTGTGTCTTTGGGACTGTAACGTGGTGATATTCTTTGGGATGTTTTCCCTGGGCAATTCACTATAGAAATACTCAATTTGATAAAACAGACCTATTGTCATGTGCAAACCTGGTTCCTCAAACTAATTATACTCGCTGCATAGTTATCATTCCTGCATCCCAGGAAATTATTCAGAATTCACAAACTGAGAGAAGTATATATTGGTATAGTTTTTTTGCTATAGTTCATCGTTTTTATCCATCTGCTGAATGTGAAATATGTAGTGCTTAATTGTTGAGACTGTTGTGGGTATGTGGATGGTTGTAATGGAGCTTATCTCATGCTAATGGAGACAGTAATAGCATTTTATGGAGACAACCACAGCATCAGAGGTGTGCATTCTCTTTTGACTTTGAACTTGAATGGTTGACTGTTGTTTGTCATCCCGGTAGAGTTTAGAGTTTAGTTTTCCTCTATTTTTGTGGGATTTTTTCGATGCTTAAATGTATTTTCATTACCTTTGATACCCTAAAAACACAAGCTTTTTCAGACCATTATGTTACAATTACTTTTTTTTTTTTTTTTTGTAATTGCAGTTGTTTCTTATCCTTACTGCTGGTAGCCGCTGTCGTTTGGAAAATCAAACAAACCTGTTGGGCTTCTCGACGGAGAGAGGTATCAATAACTTTAAGATTTTTGTAATAGCTTTATCTTTCAGAATAAACTGAGAGCTTTGATGAACAATCCCACCTCCACTTTCACCTGTATACACAATTTAAATATCCCTCAAAACTTTTTTTTTTTTTACCCTGGACTTCCTCCTGTCAAAAAATTAAAGAAATTCGAGCACTAGGTTGCAGAAAGCTAAATTTTCTTTATGGTGGAATATTTAGAATAGAATAGCATAGCATAGCATAGCATATTTCAGTTGGAAGGGACCTGCAAAGATCACCTAGCCTGACCACTTCAGGACTGACCTGAAGCATAACATAAAGCATGTTATTAAGGGCATTGTCCAAATGACTCTTAAACACTGCCAGCCTTGGGGCATCAACCACCTCTCTGGGAAGCCTGTGCCAGTGTTTGACCACCCTCTTGGTAAAGAAATGCTTCCTAATGTCCAGTCTAAACCTCCCCGGCACAGCTTTGAACCATTCCCATGCGTCCTATCACTGGATACCAGGGAGAAGAGATCAGCACCTCCCTCTCCACCTCCCCTCCTCAGGAAGCTGTAGAGAGCAATGAGGTCGCCCCTCAGCCTCCTTTTCTCCAAACTAGACAAGCCCAAAGTCCTCAGCCACTCCTCATAGGACATTCCTTCCAGCCCTTTCACCAGCTTTGTTGCTGTCCTCTGGACGCTTTGAAGTACCTTAAAATCCTTTTTAAATTGCAGGGCAGAGAGGTGCACGCAATGCTCAAGGTGAGGCTGCACTGATGCTAAATACAGAGGGATAATCACCTCTTTTGACCAGCTGGTTATACTGTGTCTAATGCATCCCAATATTCTCAATAGTCTCAAAATAGTAGTGCAAAAACATTGATAAATTGAGTGAACACAGAGGATCGTAGTGTGGCATCTCAAAATTTCTAGGAAACTGATACTGTGACTTAGGCTGTGTTGTTATCAACAGTCACTGGAACATAAAGTAGGAGGCAACCCTCTCTGCAAAGAGCTTATACTTTCGTCTTTTTTTTATTCTCTCTTTTTTTGTTTGTAATTTTTTTTATTCTAAGCAAAATTCTACCTCTATTAATATTAGTAGTTCTGTCATTAAAGCCATGGCACAATTGAAGTTCTTCAATAAATACTCATACATAAGGTCTAAACCATTATACCTGTGTTGGAAATTTGGCCCAAATATTTTTTCTTACCTGTTTAACAAATAATTAAACTTATATAAGATTAAACTTAGGTTATATATACTGCTACATGTACATAGCATGATTGAGGTGATGTATAGTGATAGTTGCCATGTTTAATTTTATTCTCATAAATAAGATGTATAATTTTTAGACAGTGATTTTTTTCCCCCTGAAGCTTCTAATCTTGATAATTTTTGGAAACAGCACTTCCTTAATGGTACTGTAATCTAGATTTTAAAAAAAACCCAAGTCTTTCTGTAATTGATTATTTTTTCTTAGTATACTGGCACCATGAATGTTTAATTTTTTTTTTTACTGTAGATCTACAGTGAATTTATATATGCTTTAGAAGTGCGATGCAACTAGCACTTACAATTTTCCTTCACTGCAATTATAGCATACTAAGGCCCAGGTTTAGCTTTGAACTGGTGCTACAAAGAAAAATGTATATTATCGTAGTTATTTCATTTAGGTATTTTTTTATTTAGGTGACTATTATGAAGCATATTCTCCCTCTAAGGGCATGTGCTCATATATTTGTTATTACTTGCAAAATACAGAAGAAAGTTACTTTAAACTACAGTATTCTATTCAACTTACTAATATTTTATTTTAATTTCTCTCAGTACTTAACTCGGTAATAGTTCTGTGCAAAATTGTATTGTGATGGAATGTAGCAATTCTGTGGTTTCATTTCTCATGTTAATTAGGTTGTTTTATTGACATGTTTAAGAACAAATACAAATACATAACTTCACAGATCTAGGGGATCTAATCTGTTTTCCACGGTTACTCTCCTAGATGTTTAAAATATAGTATTTTTAATGTAGTCTGTAGGCATCATGCCATAAACACATTCTCATATAAAATTTTTTGAAGTTTTCCAAGTTTTATTTTCCTAATGTCATCAAAAGCATTTCTAAGGCTGTATGAAACCTCGTATGAGCTGACTGATAAATACAACGTAAACATAAATCAGCTTCTTTGGAAGAGCAAAATAGAAGGAAATACTTGCCAACTGAATTAAAACTCTCAGAGGTCCACGCTTCAGTTCTGATCCTTGGTTTTCCTTATATATAACTAGAGAAACTTAGTTGTCTCTCATTCAGAAATGTTACTTGTTTAATTTCAAAATTACAGGAGTATCTATTTCTTCCTATTTTAAATGAGGTGTGAAACGGTACCTAGAGTGTGGTAGCATTATGAATTGTAAATATTTAAGCAAGTCTCCTTTATTTTCAATCTGCCATTGCACATCAGCAGCAGTTCATGTCAAATACAAATTTTCAATAATGCTCCACGTAATATTTTCCTTTAATCTAGATCAGAGAACTTGTTTTTATAGGTAGCATTTTCTGTAAGGTTTTGGAATTAAGTGTTACAAATAAATTGTATGAGTAACATACAAGTAGAAGGCAATCTATTGTTGAAAAGAATTCTGAAGTACCTACTTTTAAAGCCCACCCATTTAGGCAGATGAGCTTTCCATCTCTTTCATCATTCTTGAAAGGCAGGAATGTTTGACTCTTTAGATGTTACTTTCAATATGGACACAAGCTACGGTAAGTAGTGAAATATAACAAGAACACAAACAAATATGAAAAAGCATGCTGTTAATAGTTATTCATCTCTTTATTGTTCCAAATTGAATGTAGCATGGCCTCAATCCAATACAAAGCAAGAGCAAGGTGTTTTGCATTGTGTAGTAAGAATGTCTCAATTTTCCCATGAATTTAGAAATTTTCTCTCCGGTTTCTTTCCTAATTCATTGCTCTTTGAGCAAATATTTGCTTTCCACTGCTTAGAGCATTGCCCAAATCTTACCGAGCAGTTTGTTTGAATTTAGACTCTATTATATGCACATGTAAGAAACAATTACATGTATATGAAAATAAATAAATAAATAAATAGTGTCTTCCAGAAGACTTTAACTGATGTTTGGCAACACTGAGTTTAACTTCCCTTTTCCCATATCTATTGGTCTTTCGATTTAATTAGTTGAAATAATTTTTCCCTAAGCCAAGTCCTTGAGTTTTGGTAATTTTTTTTGCTCATAACAAAATTTTGGTTCTCATCTTTTTCCTACTTATATTGCTGCCTCTTAAGATATACTTTATCTAAGGCTTTTTGAACATCTATATTTATACTTTAACTCCTGGCTGAGCTTCTCTTCTTCTGTCCTGCCTTCTGAAAGGGCAAGAAACAGCAGATAGACTCCCTCTCACCTTATGCCATTAAAGTTACTCACCTTCTCATTGAAAGAAAATGGGAAGTATCATTCTTTTATTTCATAGTTCCAAAAAGATCAATGAAACTTTGAGCAGGAGAACAAGAACAACCTCCTGCCTGGCATCCCTTGACACCTTCCCTCACCCATCCCTCCCATGAATCTGCAACATTTAGAAAAAGGTTTTTAAGAAAGGCTGAAGTAAGACAGTGAAATATTGCTCATCTGAGAGAGCTTGATCCTTGAAAGGAACAATACAGAATATAATGAGATGATTTCCAAAGCACTATTCTTATGGCACTCTTTCTTGAGAAACAAGCCAGAAGGAACTGGGAACATTCTCATGGGTACCAAACCTCAAATTCCTACTTACAGAGCAGGATAACATTTGCAGGCAAGCATGGAAATTCATGTAGGAGTAGACAAAGGGCAAGATGTATTTGATTGTCAAATAAGTTAAAGGAGTTCCTAAGTATGGCAAAGTTCAGGAGCAGGAAAGCATTTTTTAGAAGAATCTTATACTACATAAAAAGATCAGATACGTACTCTAGGTTTTAATCTCTCATCCTTCTTTTTCCTCCAAAGACTCACAAATCTTTCTACTGGTACCTTTCTCAGTGAAATTTCACTTGCATTTTATACCCAGAATTCACCCAATAGCCCATCCATGAAGTTTCAATCTGATTCTGATTTCGTTCTGTATACAAAAAAGATATATCACCCAGATTTACTAAATAAGAAAATTGAAGCGAATGTTATTTGTTGTCTCTGCATGTTTCATATCTAAAGTATTCATTCAATCTTCTGTTGAGAATGGGTAGAAGAGAATCTGTACATAGATCATTTTGCTGAAAAGCTTGATAGGTTGCCTGCCAGTTTTGTAGTGGCTCAAAGGTTTTGTTTCATGAACTTCTGATTGAAGAGCACCACACTGCAGATAAAATTTGCATCCAAATGATTTCTTATTAATAGTGTGTCGAACTTTTCTTTTTGCTGACAAGATTACACTGAGGTCGCTAACAAAGCTCATACAGATGGGATTATAAACCACACAGCTTCTAGTTGAGGTATTTTACCAAAGTATTTGTCCTTCATAAAGTAAAGCATTTGCTGCTGAGATACCCTTTGTACTATTCATTCAGCCAGATGTTTTGAAGAACTGTTACCTTTAATCCAGAATCATGCAATCTCTGATGTCCACACAGAACTACTCTTCCTCCACCCACACAGACAGACACAAAATACATTCATGTGCCAACGTGTTGTGTGTCATTACATACATTTGTGTATATTGGATCAGTCAATTAGTTAAAAGGCAGTTTTACATCTTTTCTTATGAAAATCTCTTTTTTACATATTATTATAATTACACACTAGAAAGAGCTTACATATCTTAGAAAGATGACTTAGAATGTTATTTCCTGATATAATACACTATAAGTCTCTTGAGAAATGAGGAAGTAATGCATGATTGCACATTTATGTAAAATTGTTTGAAAGCATGGTATTATATGTGTAGAGTGCTTGCCTAACTTTAAAGGTTAATATCATTCCTTTATTGGAATTTTCATATTTATATATAGCATTTCATTATACAGTCAGCTGTGCACCATTTGCCTGTCCGAACGAATAGCATATGCAAGCATAAAACCATGGAATTACAGAGAATGCTTACTTTATACAGTGTGTGGGTGCCACACAACTTATAGCTTCATTTTATTAAATAAGCTTATGTTTGTTTAAAAAAAACCTCACATTTCTAGCCTTAATTTTAATATCAAGGTCGTTTTATTCTCTTGAATATTCAAAGATTCTTAAAAACACACAAATGAAACTGAAATAGACTACTTCTTAATAACAGTAACAATTCATGTGATAGCTTTAGGCTCATTTCTATGGTAACCCTAATAAGAAAAAGAAAGTTCAGTTATGTTGATAGTACTAATGAATGTAGACAATATGTGAATTTCAGCTAGAGCTTTTTTACTTTATATTGTAATGACACTTGCATTTTTAAAGTATTCCTTTTAGAAAAGGTAATAATGGCTTTTGGTGTATGTAATATTGTTTATGGAATGCAACATGTTTAGTTTAGGAATATGAATACCCATAGGATGTGGTGTGTTCTTGAACAACAAACAAAGGAGCAAAAGGAATACTTTGGTTCATCTATATGTTTTAATGTGGACAAGAGACCACCGATAGTAGATATAAGGAAACCAAGAAATGTTAATACATATCATTAAAGTACCCCAATGCGTAATATTATTCATGTGTGTAGGTGTCTACAGGATTATATGCTTTACGTTTAAAAGTTGTTAACTTCACAGATCACTTTTCTGGTAGCTTCTTATCTGTTGCTTAGCAAATATCTTACATATCTATATGTACTTACTCATACACTGTGTGAGTAATCCTACTGAAGTCAAAGGAGCTATTCATAGGACCAGAATCTCAACTTGTTATATTGCTCAAGCTCTTCTGAAATCAGTAGAGCTATGACTGCTTATTTCAATTGTGGATGTAGTTTTATTGAGGATAACTAGGGCATTTATTTTAGGCTAATGTTTTCTGCATTCTCTCCAACCTAAAATTCAGGTTCCTCTCTGAATGAACCTTTCAAGTGATATGCCTAGTTAGTTAACATTAGATCTTGTCTCAGGACTCCCTCTGCAGTCAGTATAAGAGACACCTCCAAATGACAACTCATCGCAGCCAATTTTCGCAGTGTTCACTTTATACTCGATATTTGTGGGGGCCTGACTTGTTGTTAACGATATAAATAACCCAATGAGTCAAATCTCCTATACTGAGAGTTAATCTTTCATTTAATTTTGTAAAATTCAAGTTGTATTTATAATACTGTCACTTCATAAAAATAAGCATCTGATTGGTTCCTATATTCACACTGCTCGCATCATGCTTATTCTCTGTAAAGAGAATTATTAAATGGTACCAGTGACAGACTCAGTAAGAAAGAAATCTTTCATTGGAAAGATTTATTTTGGGGGGTGAGTTAAAGTTGATCTAATGCAGATATCTCAAAACATCATACAGTGTTAAGAGGCTTCCATGAACAATTATCATAAGGCTAGGGGCATGAGATTGAAGAGCCTGTGGTAGTTATTGCATATGTCCTGCCAGAGGCATTTATCCCAGGAAGTAATCCTAGCTGTCCTGTGTCAACTCTGCCATCTTCAGTAGCAGTTCACCATGTCCTGACTGCATAGAGTTGACCCAAGTTTTGTTTGGGCCCCATACAGTTCTAAAGCTCTGTGCCCTTTAGGGGGATGGCATGGTCTGTGGAGACAGAGCTCTGTTGGAATAGTGTTGAAGTAGTATGTAGACTGGAGGAAATTAACTACACTAAGAAAATCATTGGGGAGGTAGAGATAAAACCAGAAGCCAAATTATGCATCAAGTGAAAATATTCCTTTGAAAACACTACAGGTAGACAATGGAAACCTTGAAGCATGGGATGACTATGTTGTAAGGCAAAAAGTAGCAATCTGGTTTCCTTTGCAGAACTTCCCTTCCACGAGTTTATCAGTTTCATCTTAAAATCATCCTGTCCAAAGGAGAACTGAAGAACATTATATTATACTATAATTCATCTTGTCTCTTGAAGTTGTCTTTCTTTAGAACTCATATAGGTATATAATTTTCTTATATATTGTACTACCATATTCTTTGGCAGGATAATCGGCAAGATATTTTTTTTTCTTTCTTACTTTTTTTTAATTAAAGCTGAAAAAAATCAGTAAGTTGGAAGTAGAGAGCTGGCTTTTGGCTTTACCTTTTCTGGTGGCCAAGTTTGGAACAGAAACAAATAAAGCCACATCAGCTATTCAGGGATGTATACCTGAGCTATGAAAATTTGTTCATATCTCTAGTACCTCTAGTCCTTTTTTTCTTAAAGTACATGTAAACATGTGTTTTTGAACAAGTACATGTAAAAGACAATGGAAATCAGCGTGTGTGCAGATAAAACACCCACTTTTAGCTAACACAAGGCATTTATGAAAGCTTGCTAACAGATTGGTCTGTTTCTTCATTCCACAAAAATTCGGAATGTAAAGAAGATAAAAGATGACCATAGATTTTGCAAGGAAAATTGTGGGGTACTTCTCTTTATTAAAAAAATAAATAAATGAGGGAAAACATAAACTAAGTAGGTGTTTCAATTATATCTACATATGACCAGGAGAAGAAAATTGTTCGCTTTTCTTAACATAATAACCAAAGTTCCTTCTCACATTTACATATTGTAGCTAGCCTGAAGAATCCCAAAAAGCAATAATCAAAACAAATTAATTTCACTATATGTGATTCCTGGGAGTACGCATAGAAGGAAGCTTGGATGTAGGTATTAGCGCTGATAACAGTACTTTAAAATAAATAGTTGTGGTATTCTGTTCAGTAGAATTTATTATCAAAGTTGAGATTTCTAAATATTGGTATAAAATACTGCTGGAGATAGTATTAATGTTAGAATGGACTATATTAATTCCTGCTATCTGTCACAGACCTGGTTAAATCTTGCAAGTTTACCAGGTTAAGCTTTCGGGCATTTAAAAGGAAGAGGGAACTGGCCAAAATGAAAAAGACTGCCTGAGGCAACTGGCCACTTGGCAGAGCCTAAGGAGTCTTTAAGCTGTATGGTCTGAGAGGTTTCCATGGGACTAGTTGCAAACATAAGAGCATTAGGAGAATTTTTAGCAAACTACCTGTCAGCAAAAAGCAGCAGACAGAGAAGAAAGGCAATCCTTAGTGGGGCCCTGGGAAGAAGCCAGATAACTTCTTTTGAATTTCCGAGAAGAAGAGTCGCTTGGATTTGTTTCCACAGTGTTAAAGGAATCAGGACAGTGCATATGTTCTTTGTAAATAAAGAGGATTCCACCAAAATAGATGATTCATTTTTGTCTCTTAACAAAAACAAAAGAGCAGGTGTTGAATATTGGCCCAAAGTGGTAAGACTCTACTTTATATCTGTATTTCCTTGGTGTTCGCAGTATAGTGTCAATTTTTTGTACCTTATTAAAACACAAACAAACCTCCCATTCCTCAAAGCCCTGTAAGAAAGAAGTAAGAGGATTTAGGTGCAAACAACAAAAATGCTTAGAAAATTGGAAGAACTCTGTTATGAAAAGAGAGTGAAAAGGTTTGAGGGTTTACAGTAAGAGCTCTTTGAGGGAAATGCAAATACTCCTCTTTAGTTCCTCCTTAGCTTTTTTCAGAGTTGGGAGCAATTTTAGTGGCCCTGGGTAGACAACTTTGGCCCAGGTGAATCACCTGCAATAGGGGAAGCGTAAAAGAAACTGTCAGAATTGTCCTTCCTCCAAAGAGCAGGGAAGCAACTCAAAGTCCAAGCCTAGAAGACATACATACTTCCTCTCTATCTAAAGTTCTGTTTATTCACAGTTGAATGTTAATCATGTCTTCTAAAAATTATATTAAATCATGGTAACAATAATTTTGGTTGCTTGTAATGTATGGAACATTTGCTACTGGTCTGTAGACAGCTAATGTCAATATTGTTGATGTTCTTTCACAAATTCCAAAGTGTATTTCACTTTGCCCAGCATGGATAGTAGATGCCTTCTAAAATAACCACATTGACCTTTTTCTCTCTTAAAGCTAGTGTTGATAATATGCACAATTATTCTTTCTTTCTTTAAAAAAGAAAGGAGGAGCAACTTTGAGAGGTGTCCTAGTTCAAGGGGAGATCACTGCCATGCAGTCATGCTGCCTAGCAGGGAGAGCTCAAGGAAGGCTCACTTAGGCTGTCATATTTATGGAATAAAGCGGTTGGCTCGTAGTCAAATTACATGCGATGGGAAAGGTATGCATGAGACTCCTTGTACCCACAACTTTCTTTGTTCCTTGATAAATGAGTCTTGGAAGAGCCACCCACTATTCATGTGTTAATTGCATGATTGGTGTTCCAAGCTCATATGCATCAATGCTCACTGTGTCACTCTGCTCCTTTGTGGGTTTTCAGAGAACTAGAGGAGTTCTTGGCCTGGCTACAGCTCAGGTCTTTACCTCCTTTGGAGCCTGTACCAAACTACTGCTAGTTTGGTTAAGGGGTCAAGTGCAGAAGGCACTGAAGTTTCTTATATGTGGACAACTCCCTGCTAAGGTCAGAGCTTTAATAATTTTCAATGCAAAGAGAATGCAATGATCAATGCAACTGGAAATTAGTTAACTTCATCAACTCATTTTTTCAGTGCCTGCAGTATTAGTTGGTTTACTCTCTCAGCAGAATGTGTTCACTGCTGTGAATGTTGGTATTGTTGCTACCAACAAACTCTATGGGGAACTCCTCCACTTCCTGTAGATATTTGTACATACAAACATTCCTTGGTGTCATCCATCGGAGCAAATGGTGGCTGTGCAGTTCATCTGGGCACCTTCTAGGGTTCTCCCCCTTCTCTGGGTAGAAGGAAATAATAGTAGGTTCATGGGGACAAAATTGGCATGTGTATGCTTATTTCTTGAGGAACCTGTGAATACAAAGTAACAGTGGAACCTTAGGCTGGAAAAAAAATCCAAAAACCCCTTAGAAGAAAGCACGGGGGTGTGACACAGTCTACAACAAGGTAGAGTAGTTATTCTTTCTTAAGCATATAATGATGCAATGTTTATCCTTCCTGAAGGTATAGTTTTTATTGCTCCAACAGTTCACAAACAATAGTTGAGAATTAGTGTGACCTGATATAAACTAAGCTCATTACATTCATTTTCAACAGATAATTAATAATTAACATATAACCTTTGGCTTTCCTTTTATCTTCAAGTATTGACAGAAGTTGCATAAAAACATACTATGTGTGGCAAAAATGCTTTGAAATGCAAAACTTAATTAAAATTAATGTAATGTTATTTTAGGACAGTTGTATAGTAGCAGAAGTAGTATAGGGAATATGAATATTTGAATAGACCATTATTTTTATCCATGCTGTTCAATTTATACACAAGTAATTTCTGGAAAACAGAATACCATTTGATATTTTGGTTGGAATTTATTGGATTGAGTGCACCATGGCAGTTAAATTGTAACATCAGTAAATTACTCCAGACTGCTTTAACAATCATGACCCACATGTAATTAACAAAAAGGGAACAAAAATGAAACCACAATGAACCCTGTATCTTGAGCTTTTTTGGCTTTCTGTGCTCCATGAACATTTTGAAAATTCCAGTTAATTAGACACCCTATCTAAATAGCTGTAGTTTCTTAGTCTTTTATATTTGTGCAGCCACCATCAGAGATACTGCTGGAGGAGGCAGGCAGGGAATAGCATGTCCTGGGCAGGAGAAGTTTGGGTTTGGAAGACTGTCATTTGCTTACTGGTGTCACAGGTGGCCTTGCACAAATTGCTTCGCTGCCTGGGTCATCAGTTTCCCCATCTGTAGAACGGACTCAGTTGTGCAGGTCTTCTTTATACGCTTTTCATTAAAGATACTGTTGCTATTATTTGGGGACCCTATTCTTCTGACTGTTTTGCTTTGTTCCCCAATAATCCTCTTTGTCCCTAGGTAATTTATTTAGGCATCTATCCATTTAGGAAATGGACACTGGATTGCTCTCTTAATTGTTGTCTGGGTGCATTGCTACTAATCAGAGATACAAACATCATCTGAAATACAGTCTATTATTTTAATGTGTTATATTTAATTCATATTTCAATATTTGATAAAATACATTGTGAAAGTACGAAATATCTCATATGTGTTTCATTTTCAGCTTAATTAAAACCAATCACCCATTTCTTAGGGTTTTATGCTTTCCGAGTATGTTAATGATGTACAATACTGATTCTGCACTACTTTTTGCCTACCATAATAATTCATGCCTTCAGAAAGTTAAGGAAAAATATTTCCAGAACACAGTGGGAGCATATTACAAAAATGCCATACCAATGCATATGTGACCCAAATGCAAGTATCAGTCACACCACATTTTGACTTAATACCTTAACAGTGTCCGTTAGTAATATTCCTGAACTTGTCCTCTTCCCCATTCACATGGAAAGCAAGTCCACATTGTTAATGTTGTTAATGACGAAATTAACCATGCATGAAATGTCCAAGTTTCACCTCTGGTTAGAGCATCCAGTATACCGTAAGCTCATAGAAAACAATGAACATAAATCATTTCCATAGACAGGGAGGAAAAGAGAAGCTAGAGAATTATGGTCAGTAAATTCCCAGAAACATCCTTGAACAAAAACTAAGCACTTTGTAAGCACCTATGAAAAAAAGATTAAAAGCCTAAATGTTTTTTCAGGAACCAAATCATATGAAAAGATTATGCTTTTCTTCCAAGGTAGGATAAAAGTCCTTTTCAATGGAAGGGAAAGCATCTGATGCTTGTACAATTTGGCATTATAAAGGCTTTAAAAATCTATCACATGATACTTTAATTAATAAGGCAAGGAAGCATTGTCATGATTACATAGCTGTGGAGTAGGTGCAAAACTGGTCAGAAAAACATACTTAGATGTTTATTATCAGTAAAATAAAGTATTAACTACGTGTTGACTGTAGTTAACTGATTAACTACAGTTTAACTTCAATGATTTGGCCTAGCCCTAGAACTCTTCAGTGTTTTTATTAATGACCTAAGTTATGCAATTCAAGAACACATCTATTAAATTTGCAGATACTAGAAGCTGGGTTGCAATTGTGTTGCAGGCAGGATTAGACTTCAAAATAATCTTTACAAATTGGAGAGAATATCCATACTGGTGAATGCAAGCTTTTTACCTGGTAGAAATAATCATTTTCACAGAAACAGCATGAGGAAAAAGCTGACGGTGCTACAATTCTTCAGAACTGATCGATGGCTTAGAAAGGTTCACAAGCTGAATGTAAGTCAAGAGCAACCTAGTTACAAAAAAGGAATATATTACTGACTTGCATTGGTAGAAGCAGTAACTCTAAGGCATCTAATTCTTATGCTTTACTGAGTATGGCCTTAACTGGAGCATTGTGTCCAGTTTCGACACTCCAGTTCAAAAAGCATATGGAATATTTGGAAATGTTCAGAGGAGAGCAACTGGAAAGTATGGCTGTCTATAGTTGTATGGTGTGAAAGAGGAACATGGAGAGATATGATAACAGGGAATGGAATCATGCATTTGCTGTACCTGTCGTAGAAAGGACAAGAAGTGAGGCGCCTGTGCTGCAGCAAAGAACATTCAGGTGACACAATGAAAAATAATAAATTATAATGATTAGGGTAGTGTAGTCCTGCAATAGATTGTCTTAGAGATTCTGGAGACTCTCTGTCATTGAAATCCTTTAAGAGTGGGGTAGGCAAATATAGGACAGAAATTAGGAGACATAGATATGTCTCTGCAGGGGGGTGGATGGTCTCTTGACAGTCTCCTGAGGTCTCTTTTAACCATATGACCATATGATTAAAAAATCCCACTTCATGTTGAAGTCAAGGAGAGGTATTTTGTACATACCAGTAGCATTTTTATTTATCATAGAATCACAGAATGATTTGGGTTGGAAGGAACCTTTAAAGATCACCTAATGCAACCCCTGCTGCCACGAGCAGGGACATCTTCCACTAGAGCAGGTTGCTCAAAGCCCCATCCAACCTGACCTTGAACACTTCCAGGGATGGGGCATCCACAACTTCTCTTAGACTGCCTACAGCCAGCTGATATGAAATTACAGCAGTGTATATCTGTAATAGTGCTGTAATAATACCTGCATTTCCTCATTAAAGACTATTTTAAAGTCTACATGAATTTGATACTTATACTTTCATTGCAAAACTGTGTCCCAAATGATGATAAAGGCAAGTAATTATCCAGAAGTTCAGTTGTTTTTCCATTGAAAATGCTTTTAAGTGGCAGCTTTCTTCTTTATAAATCTCGTATGCATAAATGCAGCCTTTGATGTTATCGATGTCGTGTACTATGGTTAAAACTTGCAAAATCTCAGATACTAGAAAATTAGGGTCAAAACTAGTCCCTTACATTTTATACCATTTAAGTTCATCTCCATGATGTCCCTCCAACTGACTGGTTGAGCCACCCTGTAATTTTTTTTTTTTTTTTCACTTTATCTACTATTTGTATTTTTTGATTTCATGATTTGAGCTGGTTTAATTGTCCTGGACCTGACATGCCTTTCATTGTGCAAGTCTACTGGCTTCTGTGTAAGAGTGGCAAGTAAGGCAAGATAGCTTATTATTCTGGTTCTCCTTTAGCTGAACCAGTTTCACCAGTATTTTAAAATACATGTACACATTTTTTACAACAGCACTGTTTAGCACATCCACAGAATTCTTATCAAAGGTAGAATACTGCATCTTTGTGAGTCATTTTTCTCGCTTTCTTGTATCCTAGGACAGATGATCCTGCAGATGGACAATATTTTATATTTCTACTATTTTCAGAATAGCTGCTTGTTTTCTAACATGAAACTAACATAATCTAAGCATACTTTCTTTCTTTATATCATTAATAATTTGCATATAACCTTTGGCTTCCCTTTTATCTTGATCATTGATACAAATTACATAAAATCATACAATTTGAGCAAAAATGCTTTGAAATGCAAATTCTAATTAAAATGCATATAGTGTTAATTTAGGACATTTGTGTTGTTGAAATACAGTGTTTGGGACATCATCAGTATTTGAATATGCTATTAGTTTTGCCATGTTTTTTGTGCCTAAAAAGTGGGTTTGGGTAAAAAATTTGGATCAAGCACAGTGTGACACAAGAGCTAAATTATAGCTTTATTAAATTGCTTTAAATTGTTTTACCAATTGAAAAGCATGCAAATAACAAATGAATAAAACACCTAAAATTTGCTTTTCATTTTGGTTTTTGTGTGTCTACCTACAAGGCTGTTATTATTTGGAAATAATACTATGGCATACAAGCTAGTACGAAACACCTTTTTTGACAAAGATATTTATCTACAGGCGAAAAATCTCGCTTTTACTGGAAGGTAAGCAACTTCATTTAGATTAAACTTTTTTGATGGAAGAGGCAAGTAAGTATATATTTCTACCATAAAGAAATAAGGTGATTTAGCTGGATTGCTAGCAAAATAGGATATTAAGAAATATAGTCTAGCATCCCAGCAGTAAATAGGGTTTTTGTAGTAGTTGATACAGTCAAAAATTCACTGTCAACCTGTATAAAATTCTCATTCATAGCTAAGACTTACAAAGAAGAGTTTATATCCCTCTATTTTGCTAGCATCTCACTCAGGTCAGTCTGATATCATAATTTTGAAAAGTTTCCACTATCTTTGAAGGATCTTTCTCTAATCCAAATATTTTACAGGATGCTATTTCTGCTACCAGCTTGAGCATTGGCTTCACTTTTTCATTGCTTCACAATTCTTAAGCTCTGTAAGTGCCCATTTACTGCTTAGTCCTGCAGCGTTCCTACATCCAGGACAGATATTCATAGTTTATGGGACTTCTGACTCCAAGAGCAAGGGAAATATTGTCTGTTTGTAGGTTTTTTAATTCCTTTCTTCTCTTGTTTGATTCTTTCCAACATGAGCTGCAGGATATTTCTGTCTGAAAATACTAGCTTTATTTTTCTTCCCATAATGGAGGGAGGCCTTGGGCAACCAGTTGTCATGCAGCACTTTCATACTATTTTGCTCAGTGTCCTCCAGCTGGGAAAGTAGTGTAAGTGTTTACAAAATGTTTCTCATGAGAGATTCAGCTCCTTGTAGGCTTAGTCCCTTAGTGGGACTTGGCCCTCTGTTAGCAGTTTGGGATGCAATTAATTTCAAAAGCTCTAGTTACTGGACTGCTACCCACCACTTGAAGAACCTACTTGAAGTTGAAGTCTGTCAAAGATAAGTTAGTGGTATTTGTAGGAAATCAATTGCATTTTTTACATTTCATATGAAAAACATATTGACTTGGCTCACACATTTGTTTCTGTATGAAAACTCTTCCCAGTTTTACTCAGGGCAGTGTTTTCCCTAGAGTTCATGTTAAGAGCTAGCTTCATCTGCTCATCAGTGCCCCCATATTACTGTCATAAAGAAATCAGATAAAATAAAGATTTTCAAACTATAAGTAAACAGTCTTGTGAATAAAGCATTAGTTATTGCCAGTTAGTTCTGCCTTGTGGGATGAGGTAGCCTATAATATTGTGAACAAAAAGTGTTTCTCTTTCTCTGATTTACCCTAATAACATGGCAGAAGTGGGTAATGAGCAAGTAAGGAATATGCAGGCATAACTCCACCTACATTTAATGCTTTTTCTAGATGTGCTAGGAGACAGACTGAAATTTTGACTAGATAACATTGCTAGAAGGGAAATCCTATAGAAGCTATTGTCAGATTTCCTATTGATTTAGAGGGCTTAAAACTTTGCCCTTTAAAGTTAGTTGACTGACTCTAATCTAGATAGTGTTATGCCTCATCATGATATTGTATATAAGCCGTCTAGCCTTTGAAAAAAGTTGAGATACGCAAGTGCTGCAATATGGTAAAATGTGCATGGTGACTTATAGCTGTTCTGTACCTACCTTGGCTATGCTTTCCATCAGGTGGGTTTGATTGCTTTGAAGAGTCCAATACAGTTTGTAGTTCACACCATTCCCAAACATTAATTTTATTTTAAGCAGGGAAAAACCATATTCTAAAAATAAAATTTTTATTTTTGGAGGGCAAAAAGCTGTATTTTTATATAATCTTTTATTTACGATTGTCTTTGATTTTCACACCTCAAAGTACCATAAAATCAGCTTTTGATCTTCATGCGTTCTTAAAACAATCCGGTAATTAAGTGAACAAAGGGAAAAGGTAAGAGAGTAAAATTGTTTATGAAAGACAGTGAATCAAATTATAAGTAGGGTTTTTGGTCTGATTAAATTAGAATAATGTTTTTGCTCAAAAAATTTACACTGTGACACTGCCCCCCCATCCTCACATACAAGTTTGTCAAGTGGTGCTTATGTGCTTTTGATAATAATGAACAAAGTTCTGAACTTCTGGAGAGTTTCATTCCCATTTTAGCTGTTGAGCATATTTAATATGTCTCATTAATGTACTTGTAGAGTTTCTTCAAGATAAATGTTTGTTGAATCCTAAGTGAAGGTGCCTTTGATGTTGAATGGCTGGCTCTTGTGATAACAACGAAGTAGTAACTTGTGCAAATTTAAGTACAATCATGTCTTGCAGCAGGCCATTGTTATATGTGTGTGAGGCCAGCATACTTAGTACAAGTCTCCGAAGAGATTGTGTAGCTTTATACATTGGGACCCACTGGTTAGATAAGGAAAATAATACGTCTTCCTGGTGTCTTAGGGAGTTTCTAATCATACTTTTATTCAAAATGGAAACTCATCCTTGACGGAGTGGTGTTCTGTTTGGATTTAATCTTTTAACAAACAGAAAATAATACTAAAAAGCAGTTTTTAAAAAATTCCACATTTGTTGTCTTTCCATGATATTGGTATCAAATGTCATTCTCCCAGAAAGAAAAAGCTGCGTCACTGCCTTAATGTTCATGCTTAAATATACGCCATTAATTGTATTACTTTTGTGTGAATAAAGGGGTGTGCTTTACTGCACAACTGCTGGAAAGCGTGGGCAAGCTTTGGCACATACAATTTCTCCCAAAACAGAAGTGGCAACCTTGAAGGTAAAAATAGGCTGAGGATGGTTGTTTTGAGTTTTGTATGGCTAACCAGTTAGACATTCAAGGGAAAAGGTTAGAGGTATTTGGGGACATTTATTATGGTGATTGTGTCAGTAATATTTATACCTGTAGATTATTCTGGCACTATCTGTTCAGTGTTTATTGCTTCATGGGAGATGCCTTTGACGGCTAGTTAGGCACGGCTGGGGCTTATCTGAATGCTGGGATGAAGAGTGTTCCTGAAAAAACAAATTGGCACAATCTAACTAAGAACAGTTGGCCACCGATTTGCTGCCGGGAAGCCACTAACACCCTATGGGAAGGGGAGCTGGGGGTGACCCCAGCGTGGGAAGTGCCCTCACCCACCTAGTACCATCCTGCAGGGGCAGAGCCTGGTGGGGCAGAGCTGGGTGGTGGAAAAGGGTCCATCAACAGCACCGGCAATGAGCCAGATCCAAGGGCCATCCAGAGTGTCCAGACAGGTGAAAAATGGTGCAGGGCCAGACACAGGGCTGGAGACAAGGCTAAAAAATTGATCCAAATCCAGCCAGTTGGCAGGGCCATGGCAATTAACATGTCTTAGTGCCCTCAGGGCTCTGACGCTTCCCCTGAAGGTTGTTGCTGTGATTTTAGACAAGAGGAATAGTGTAAGTTTTCAACTATTTTTTTTTTTTTCAAAAATAATGTTAGCATTCTCTAGAAATATTGCTTTATTTGTGTCATCATGCTGTAACAACACTTCTTTCATGTTTATCTGTAATTCATTTATACCTAGTATTTTGTTATGCAAATATGCAAATGCACACTCTGTCTGCCACTTATTCAGAGAGCTTCCAGAAAAAAAAAAATAGCTATGGCAAAGCTTTTTCATAAGAAGCCTCTCCAAGTAAGTGACAAACTTGTTCAGTTATATTCATTTTCTTCTAATATTAGTCTCTGCCAGAAAATATGGGAAGAGGTTGTAATAAGCATGTTAATTCTTCTTATATCTTTCTTGCCCTGTCATCCTGATTTTGACTGTATAGCTGTTATCTTTGATTTTTTCCCCTGTTCTCATTCCCTCTCACATCACATACATCAGTTTCTCCTTTCTGTTATTCATCGTTAGTTGTCTTTTCTATTTTGCTAGTACTTGAATATGCTCTTATGAAGCGCATCTCAGCTGTGTTGTGTTTTTGTTAAAATTGGCACTTCTAAAAGGTTAGGCTTCTGCCTTTTGGCCGTTATACTTGAACTCAATTGTCAAAATGATTTCTCTAGATTGATGACTCTTTAGAGAAAGCACTGCTTTTGCCTGAGTGCGTTGCTGGTACATAATAATCATTAAAGATTAAACTACCTCTTGACTGTCAAAATCACCACACAAAAGGTTTAAGAGGACAGAAGGGACAGTGCAACTTGGTGTAACAAAGAAGAGAGAATGCAGCAGCGTAATATTATTGCCTTGTGCCAGGAGAGCGCTTGCCTCACTACCCAGGGCCAATGCAGAAAGGGAAATGGGAAACTGAGGACTCTTAACCTCTCTAAATTTGGACATGAACATTTAGGGTTCTCCTCATCCACAGGGATACTCAGCCTAAGGGTTGAGTATGACCACAAGGAATGGTATTTCTGAGTTTCATTTATGCTAAGCAGTTGTGCAAGCCATAGTTTAATATCCACCCAAAAGGTGGGTATAAAAGGAAATACAAACAAGTTGCATTACGAAGAGATTTACATCAGGTGGGTGTGATTGTGTTATTTTGTAACAGGGGTATGAATGGCTTAAAAGCATATCCTATCAGAAAAGTTACCAGATATCAATATAGCACAAACATTATAAAGTATCTGTCAGTGCATTAGTAAAGGATTATACATTTAATTGTCCAGAAATATTTTATTTGCTGGAAGCTTTCTGAAATAAAAGAAATAACTATTTGGATCCCCAGATGGTTATTTACATTTGACATTTTTTAAACTTAAAAATGTCTACAAGCAGCATGTTATTAGTGCTTTTAATTTAAAATGTTGTCGTCCTCATTAGTGGTACATATACAGCAGAATATGAAGCAATGCAGAATTTGAAAAAGCAAACTGTATTACATAGCTTAAATAAGAAAAAACAAGTTGCAGTCTATTAACATGAATTTCAGGCACAGCTAGCCTGTTAAGATTGTTTCTTTCAAGTTAATGCATTTTTTTGAGGAGTACAGGTGAAGGAGAAAATGCAGAAAGCTCTCATCCCATCATTTTGTTTGATGTTAGAGATTAATTTATAGGTCATTACCTACATATTTTTCGCACAGTTATTTGCTTCTGCAGCTTAATCGGCTTGAATGTATACATGTATCTGCAATCGCGGTATCTCAGTGACTGTCCTACACATAGAAAGAGTGCATTTCCAAAAGTAAAGGGACAGATGGGGCTGGCAGGAGGCTTGCATTGCCCCCTGGAGTAGCATGCCTCTTTCTACTGAGGCCTGAAACTTGATTTAGATTCCTAAAATTATAGCATAGGAATTCCCCTGTATTATAGGAAGTAGCATAAACTAATATGTGATGCAAATTTCTCACCATAACTGCTTACCCTTGTATCTCTGTCTGTATATACATATATGGGTATTCCATATGTTCAAACAAACAAACAAACAAACACAAAATAAGCCCTTCACCCCCCCCAAAAAAAAAACACCACAAAAGGAGTGGACTGAAGGGCTGCAAAAATGCCAATAAATACTCATACAGCTTTCAGCTTGTGCCTCTGTGGTAGGAGCCACTGAAAAAGTTTGGTTCTTGGGGATATTACTTGGCTATGCTAGATGACATGGTAAATGGAGAACTGAAATGTTCATTCTTTTACACCCTTACCCTTAGAACTTTCTCTGTTCTCTGCTCATTTGTTTTTCTTGGAAGAGAGTATTAATATCCAAAACTAGGTTGCGTTCTGAATTTAGTATCAAGGTTGAGTCCATTTCACTGCATACTGTATCCCATAAATGCTCAATAGCTTGGGAGAGAGTCAGCTCCCTGTTCATATTAGATTTTAAAGTTGTCATTTGCTACTTTAACTCTATTAGTATTGTTTTCATCTTTTGTGTGTGTTCTTATCCTTTTTTTAATAAATTTTGGGAGTACAGGTGTGAAACAACTTTATGTGAGGCGACTAAGTTCTGTGGCAAATTCTGCCACTGTAGAATAATTTTATTCATCAGTATAACAAAAAAAATTGAAAAATCTTCATAGTTAAATTGTTTCATTTTACAACTATAACCATACATACCCTATATATGTTATGTAATTGGCATGATTCCCAGTCTTTATATGTTGAATTTTATTGTAGATTACACAAAGAAAACAGGCAATAATGATCATTGGTTTTGATTTAAGTTGTTCAGGTTTTTTGGTATCTTTGATTGGGATCTTTTATCTGGTGATGCAGAGATTCAGAATGTTTTTACAATGCACCTTGGAGATCTCTGTCTTTTCATAACACAGCATTTTTAAAAGAGTGCAAATGAAAGTTACCAGTGCAGCAAGCATTTTAATACCTGAAGCAATATTTTGTGCTGTTCTGTATTACTTTTGGCATGTGTTTGTTCTGATTTTAAGCCTTTAGAATTAAGTCTATGCATATTTGTCACATATTTCACAACTTTCAGATATTTTGAGGTACTTAACATTTTATGTTTAGTCCTAATTGACATTTTTCTTTTAGTACAGAGAAATAGACTTAATCCATGTCAGATAATATTTTGGGTTGTGTGTCTTAAAAATGAATAGTTTTGGATACACAATCTCTAAACCTTCAAAGCTTGACATCTCTGAAAACTAAAGACTTGTTTACCCTTCAAATGGGATGTATCAACGGCAGCAGAGATATTTAGCCACAGTTCCCAGTGAATTTGCTTTGCAGTGTTCAGGTCTCTTCAGTTTCTCTTATCAGTTGCCCACAACTGTACCAAGTTTGTTTGAGTTTTTTGTAGCATGGAGAATTATGTATAATACTTTTGGTCCAAAATTAAATCAATTTATGAGGTCCTGGTGACTTCAGGGAGAGTTGGATTCTGCCCCATTATCTGGACTAATGTCCTCATCACCTTTCACATCAATACCAGACATACTTTAGATAACAACACTATGAAAACAGAACACTGACATCATTGAAAATGATCGCATTATTCATTGTTAGGCAGGACAATAACTGTTACAGTATTCTTCATACCTTTATTGTAGCTGAATGAAATGTCATCATCTAATTTCATAAAATGTACCTTAATAAGAGGTGTGTGAATAACAACAATTCTAGCCAGCAGATGAGCACTGATATACAGATAGCTCACAGATTTTGAGTTTGTGGGGGAGGGTTGTGTTTTTCAGGTGATTAGAAAAGGAAATACGTTTTGTGCCCTTGCTACAAAGTTAACAAAGCATTATATTGCCACCTGGCCATCTGTTAGGATAAAATGGTTGTTATTTTCAATGACGTTGCTTTGATTTTTTTTTTTCCAAACTCATGATTCACATTTCATATGTTACACAAAGAGGCATTTTTTCCAATGTATTTTAGTTGAAAACTTGCTGATAAATTTTGCTTGCTTGTAGCTAAATACCCACTTTCACTATTTGCTCATGGAGGGTGACAGTTACATTTTATACATTGTTTGAATTCTTATAGAGGCAGCTACCATTTTTTGCTCAATGTTAGGTAAAGCAAACCTATGCAGTGATATTTTCCAGGAATCAGATTATGTTCGCTTGCAGCCAAGATGCCTTGCCAATTCTTTCATGCTCCCGCAGGTGCACTCTCACCTTTCCTGTGTTCCTCCCCAACTGGCATATGCTAATGTGGCTGTCTCTAATGTTGATGTTGTTCTTTTAGTGGCTGTAGCATATACTCAGGTAACCTTAATTACACCAGAATGATTCTGCAATTTATTTATTTTTAATTAGTAATGTCATAAACACAAATAATTGCCTTTTATTTATGTATAGCACATTTCACGTGTTTTGAGACAGAACAATTTGTAGTACCTCTTGTTTAGAGACAGATACACGGTATAGAGATTTAGATACACAGTATGTCAGCTTATCCTTGAATATAATTCTATTGTTTCAGGTTGAGAAAAACTGAGGATTAATATATCACTGTAAATCTGTGTATCTTGTGCTGGGAATATTGCTTTTGCTGTTTTCTGTAGTTGTGATGATCAAAAACATGTTTTAAATATACAAGAAGAATAAGATTATGATTAAGATTTTACTGAAGATTGTCAAAATTCTGTAAGCAAAGCCAGTCTTTCCTCCTACTTCCCAGAAAGAGGAAATACTGCAAATGGTCTATGCAAGAATTACATTCACTTTGTTTGCAGATCTGAGCTCCTTTGTGTTTTGAGCATTATACAAAGTGAACATATGTGGAATATTGCTACCAGCTTGCATTCTTTGATAAATCCAGACAGGCAGAAGAATGCTGGTGGCAGAAAGTCTAGGATACTGGTGTTTCTTATGGCTAAAACAAAATCTGGAAATTCTAGCCCTTTTGAGCAACAAATGCCAGTGAGATTAGAACACAAATTGTTGGATGAATGTTTCACGTGTTAAATATCAAATGTTAATATCAAATGTATTTGGCAATAAATTAAAGGTTTCCATTCTGTGATTTCTATAGATCTTCTGTAGTAGACACATGTAGCAGAGGTACAAGCAGAGAGATTTCCATTCATAATCCGAGTCAATAAATGGTCTTTTTGCACAAAACATCTGATTTGTACTGAGAGGCTTTTATGTGCCAGCAGACTGTTCCAGCTGTCTTGTAGCTTCCAGCAGCACAGCGGTGGCAGGGGTCAGGGTCTGTCAGTTCAGACCTTTGCTGTTCAGCAGACGTGAGCTGGTATCATTACGCAGGCTGTCAGTGCCAGTCTCAAACTTCATGGGGTTTCCTGTCACTCTGAATGACGAACCTCGGAATATCACTGCTGAACTGAGAGAGGAACTATGACTACTTCAAGGAATATTGTCTAATGTACGATTTCAGAGAACCTTCTCACAAATTTTTGCCTAAGGAAATAGAGACTATGTGATCTTTCTCTGTCTTCTGTATCCTCCCAAAATTTGTAATCCATTGGTGAATGTCACACTTACTGGACAAAAAAGGAGAAATCACAGAGATAATTAACTTCAGCAAATGTCAGGAAAATCAATGGATGGATAGAGGACAGAGACCCATCCTATGTCCCCCATTGAGGGAGGGACCAGCACACCTACACGTGTTGTGTTTGTCAGTAAACAATGAACCACTCTGTGCATAGATGCAATAACCAGACCCTAAGCACAGCTTGACTGACAAAGAGAACCCTAGGGAATCTGATATCCTTGTGAGTGAAGAAAGGTGAAGAGTCAGGGGACAAACCCCACAAATCAAAAGGAATCAAAGCTTCGCTAGTTCTGCTTTAATGTAATTTATGTTACACCTTTTATTTTGTCCAAGTAGGAGGATCTTAATCATGCAGGATATTGTAGCTTTTGGGAAAATAAATATTCCTGAAAGTGGAAAAGCAGACCTTGTTCAGAGATTTTCAAAGTCCATCTCATGAGATGTATGGCAATGACTTATGTGTTCATAGGTTTTTCACTTGCAATAAGTAGAGAGGACTTGGAATGGGGTAGAATATTTTGTGTTTTAACTGAGGTACTTTCCATTAGTATAAACAAAAATTCTTAATCTGTTTTTAATGGAAATACATGCTAAAAATTTCATAGAATCATAATAGAGATATTATAATTGCGTTTACTTTGGGGCTTCAAATGCTGTGAATTGGTCTTAGCCTGCATTTCCTTGGTCATCTTGATAGTCTTTTGCTGAAAGGCATTGTCAGCATCAAAGCCATCACAGATCGTTTAACTTGCTGCTGTGATTTCCTTGCATATATCAAGGTTCTAGGACATCCTCTTGCTTATTCATCTGGGAGATCCCTTATTTCTCTGAAAGATCAGAAGGAATATGGAATTAAATCAAACTGCTGAGTAAACTGGCATAATATATTTTGGAAACATTTATATTGCTAAGTAAATTAATCAGGCTCTATTATTAAAATTTTGTATAGTGCTTTTCATTAATTTCACCTGGGTTTTTAAATAGTCATCTGATTTAACAGCTACGCCTTTTCTCTGAAACTTTTTTGACTATAGGGTCTCTTGAATTTTGCTTCCATAAAACATTATAATGCTGATTCTATAGATTGATTTTCTTTTTTAGCTAAAAAGCATTATAACCTACACAAGAAAATTTTTGAGAGAGATATCTAAAATTAAATACAAGCCTTGTAAATAATACATATTTTTGTAATATGAAGTATGTAAATATAAAATTATGCCACATTCAACTCAATTTTACCTTCAGGAATAAATACTTGTTTTAACTTAGCTAACTTTCTATGTCACTAGCAAGATACCATAGAAAAAACCACAGTATTCAAATTTGTATTAGCAAATATTATTTGCTAAAAAGAGAGGTAACAACCTTCAGCCCAAAGTAGAGCTGAACATCAAAGCGTGAGTGTACTCTTGCATTTGTTATCTGACGTCTGAGGCTTAGTGTTGCTGACATCTGGAATATTTCTCAATGTGTTTGTATAATGTGTTTCTCTCTCTCTCTCTGTTATTGATCATACATCCATTTGCCATGCAGTGAGATTTTCATAAACGTTTGGAGCCTCAGTTTTATTCTCTCTTCCTCTCTCACTGCAGCAATTTTACATTTGTTAAACTTTTCCTCAACAAACAGTGGAAAAGAGTCAAAAGTTCAAGAGCAGACTGAAGACAACCACCAAATGGAACTGTTACACATGGAAAAATTAGCTGTGATGGTTCACTTGGATTTAAGGGAGATTAAGTTTGTGTTACTTCGTTCTGACCAGATCTTTAAGGTAATAGTTGAGCGATACTGGCACAGGTTGACAAAGATGCTTCCTATCTGCCTACACAAGTGGGGTAGAGGATAAAGAAGCACAGTTCAGTACAGTGGGGCTAGACAAAGGAAGTGTAGATATTCAATGAAGAATTCATATCTTTCTGTTGTGTTGGAATACTGACCTCCTTCACTGATTCACTGAGGAATCCTTTCATCAACTTCTGTGGTTGTGGATTGTCCTTGATTTCTGTTCGGGTCAGTGTTGTGAGAGGTACCCGTCTGACCCTCTTTTTGTTTTTTTTTAATAAATTGTATATCAGTTTAGAAAATTTTATCCCTTTGAAACATTAGGGAGAATTTACATTGTATTAACCTGCTCCTTAAATTAGTAGCAACATTAACCTCTATCCACAATGCGTATACAAAAGAGCACTTATAACACTTGGATTAATACAGATTTCTATTTATAATTTGTTTTATTCCTGTTAGGAAGTATTCTCTGTTCTAATGGCGAGTATAATTTACTTCATATCTTGCAAGCATGCAAAGTAACCTAGTTTAATAAAAATTTGCAAGGTTTTAGTTTGTTTCATTACAGTTAGTTTTAAGTTTCTCTGAAAGCTTAAGGTAGATTTTGCTTACTCAGCTACTTACTTTTTTCCCGTCCCATTGCTGAAATCTCATGGGCCAGATAGTCTACAAAAGCCCAGCAGCATAGCTACTGTGATAATAAACACTTAGATTCCCTAGTCAGATTTTATTTTAAGTTACTGTGACACACTCTGCTCTTGAATAAATGTTTTTATTTAAAATGTGTAATTTGTACTGAAGTCTTTTATAACTGAATCATTGAATAATCATAAGACAAGGGGCTGAACTAGCAATAGAAAGGTCAGGAGAACATGGTCAATAATTATGTGATCATGTTGCGACTTCAGGCAGCAGGCTTTCTACCTTGCCACAGTTTATCAGGCTTTTTTATGCGATGGACAGAATTGTAGCTGACACAGCCTGTGTGTTAGATCTCTGTCAGGAAGCTTTAACAGAGAAGTGTGCTCCAATAATGCGAAACATAGCACATAGGGAGTCAAAACAAATGAGTTCAGTTTGACCATTGTTGGGTTGGAAGTGTGGACTGCAGCAGCCTTACGAACAGATCTGAATTGCAAAGAGTCTGATTGTTAAATGATTACAATCGTTTACTGCCATAGGCTATAAAAATTAAAAAGGTTTAAGTGCTTCTTTCAGGCAGAGATGCAGAGACTAATTTTACATGAATGCTTATCCTAACAAGATTAGCTGGTTTATTCAGGCGTATGAATTGCACTTCTGTTCTTCGTGTTAAACAAGCTTGTATCATCAGAGCCACTGGGAGCTTATCATGGTCTCAATCAGGCCTGTACTTTCACTCGTGTTTTTCCTCTGGCTCACCATTCTAAAGCTCCATCTCAGAGGTTTTGCCTATTTTCGTGACAACCTTTGCTATTTGTCCTCAGTTTGAATTCTTCATTTTCTATTCCTATGTTTCTTTATTTTTAACATATTATTCTCCTAACATCCCTCTGTATAATGCAGAATGATGTCATAGTTTAGTAACACTGTGCTAACGAAAGAATGGAAATGATCCATTTTTAACAGCATTTTCTTTGTTTCAGTATATGCTATATTCTTACAGCTTCAGTGGTGCTATTAGGATAGCCACTGTTTCTACAGCAATTATGCAAGCAACTAAGAATTCCTTTCCTGTCATGGAAATAAAGATTGATTTTATAAGTTAGCTAATCTATTGATGGTGAAACATAAAAAATGACTAGATTACTGCAAATATGAAAAAATCTGTTCTTCTGAAATTTCTTCCACTTCTAAGATCAAACACAATGTGCTTCTTTATGCTTTATGAAGTAGTCCGGCTGAAAAATCATTAAAAGCATTAATACTTCTGTCATTTTAGATGGATTAAAAATTCTGTAATATATTATACATCAATATATTTTTAAGGGACCCAAACTGAATTTTGTTTTGGACAAACTTGGTTTTCTTTTTGCCTTATTTTCAACTTCTGCAGTTTATATTTCTTCTTTAAATTCAGGGCTAGTACACGTCATGCATCATCTCACAAGAGTTGGAAAGTTCATATTTTTAACATATCTTGAAAACACCAATTCATTTAATAACTTGATTTTTTTAATAATCCCAAGTCATTCAGTATATGGATAACTAGTATTTTAACATCTCTTTTCTGTCGCTTTGTATTCTTACCAGCTTGAATATACTTAGTTTTAGTAGTATAACTGGAATAATTAGCAACAGCAGTCATGAATGTGAACTTTAGTATCTGGAACCTAAGCGAGGCTTCACCGAGATAGTTGCTTTATATATTGGTAAAAAAGGGCATGCTATTTTCCAAGCCACTTGTGTAAACCTGTGCATATGTGTGCCCACACGTGCATTTTTCTACTGTTATAAAATTGTCTGGGTGCCAACCTATGCTGATTTCTTATTTCCTTTCCACTTTTTTCTAGAAAAATGACAAATAATTTGCTTACATTATTTAAAACTTCATGGACTTTAGGTACAAAGGAAAGAATAATAAAGCTTACTAACCCCAATTTTTATAAAAAAGTTCATATGCGAGAAGGTTTCTATGTTACGTGTTCATATTACAGCAATAATGTGATAACAGTTATTAAAAATATTTATACTGCATAATATAATATTAATTTTGCATTAGTTTCATCTGATTACATTTAATTGTATTCTTTTGAATACAGTTTGAAGTCTTGAATACCTTGGAACCCTCCTGTTCTTTTGCCCTGTTTTTATTATTACTGTTGACTCAGTTCCTCCTTTGTCATTTGGCCAAACTGTGAAAGTTTAAGTCTTACGTCTTGTGCCTCAAGAGAAACAGAAAGGAAGAAACACGCTGGCTAGATAATGCAAGAGAAAATAAAGAGGCAAAGAAGTAACATAAAAAATTTTACATGAGTATTGGAAACTGCATCAAAAATAGTAATAAAAAAGAGCACAATAACAGCTAGCAGTCAATGTTAGATCCGCCTCAGAAAAATTGCTTCAAGTTTGACTCTCAGATACTTTTTTGAGTCTAGAAAGGACAGATTAATGAAGAGTCTGACATACATTCCTGTTTTATGTGAACATGGTTATAACATGACATTGGACATCTTTTTCTGGACCTAGACAGAAAACATTTTATGATCATCAACTTTCTTGAGAAGTTAGTTCTCAACTAGTAACCTCTGCAGTATAAGCTTCCCTGTCAATTTGATTTTTGACAGTCAAGTAGACTTGTTTAGTAGTTGTATGGTGAGGTCTTCTGTGATACCTGTCATGTTCCACTGCTCATGAACCATGAAAAGAAGCAAATTGCGAGTACGGATTTTTAAGGTAGGAGCTGCCTGGTAGCCCATCTGAGAACAGCTTTAGAAACTGGTGAATGCAGCATCCCATCTCATCACAGCTACCGTGACAGGTCTAAGAAGAGGCCAAAGACTTATGCATATTGACTATACATAATATGACTATACATATTATAACCAACACCAGCATCCTAGAGTATGGTGCAGTATTGCCCTCACTCTTCTCAGGTGAGCTTTATGTATTAAGGAAAAGTTGCTCCATTCTGCATTTATATGAGTCTTCCAAAGGGTCTTCAGAAGCAACCAAACCCCAAATCCAGATAAGCCAGATTTTGAGGTAAGGTGCTATGTAAAGGCTAGCAGTTAAGATCAAGTTTACACCTTTGTGGCTTGCTTTATGATTTTTTTTTTTTTATCCATGATCAGCAAATCACAGCTTTTATTGACTTCATTGCTGAGATTTTTATATACAAGTATCAGCATATCCAAGCAATAAAACTTGTCTCCTATGAAGAGGCAGCTGGTAAAATAGACTTGCGAGTAGTTCCACATTCCTGTTAGCCATGGCAGCACTTCAGTCTCAGTATCACAAAGCCACATGCCAGGCCTTCTGATGGAAGATTCGAACTCAGGTGTTCAAATTTCAGATTAGGCCAGAAACCTGGTCCCATGTGATACTCTTGCCTTTAGAAAGTGAAGTCTTCTGCGCAGGTGAATGGGCTTTCAAATACGGTGTCAGGGACAAAGCAATTGCAAAAATCTGTTCCTGTCGTGACTAGAATGAAGGTGCTGTTTGTCCTTGGACTATGGGAGAGAGATTGAGTAACTCAGAGAAAAACAGGAGACACTGCAAGCCAAATGCTATGCAAAAGGTGAAAAATAAGTGCAAGGGCAGGTTTAAAAACCTATACTTTCTTCAAGTTTCTCTATATTATTCTGATTGATATCCTACATACTGTTTGTCTTGTTGAAAAATGTATGGGTACATAAGTGACTGAAGATGAAACCTCCAAGGGTTTCAAAGCCAGCCTGGAATAGCCCTCAGACATACCACTGCTGTTTGATGCAACTGGTGGTCAAAGCCTGGGTCAGTTACAGTGAATGAAGAGCACCAAGAACAGAGATATCATTCTAGTAAACCTTAGGATTGTTTTTCTTTCCCTCATATTGTGTGCCTGCTTGCTCCCTGGCAGCATCCTCACCCACTTGGGATTTTCCAAGAGGGGGGAAAAAGAAAAAGAAGAAAAAAAATATTCTGCATTATTCAGAGCTGGCAGTAAACAAGTTATCATGAAAGCTGGAGGTCAGACAGCTGCGGTAAGAGACACATCTTATTAGTTTTGGTGTAGCCCCATGCTGACAAGGGTCTACTGATTTGAGACGGAATTGTTTTCTTTTCATGAAGTTGTACTGTACCATAAGCATGTCTTGCAGAATAAAACATATCTCTGAATCTTTTGCCAGGCTTTAGCAAATGCCTTATTACAGCATTTGAAAGAAAGTAAGCATTTCATTGCCTTATGTTGCCCGTCATGATGCCATTAGATAGCCATCTGAAAGCCAGATTTTCAACAAACAAATATGTTAAAAGGGTACAGAAATATGTAGACTTTTTATGAAAGAAGTATCATGAAGAGAGTCTGTTAAGGGGAGTGGTATCCAAATATGTGGAAATAGTTTTTGTTTAGCAGGACAATGGCATTTGCTAATTAACTGCTGTAAATTCCCTTTACGTTCAGTTTTCTATCTACTTGCTTGGTAACATAAAGGCAACCACATTCAAAGTTCTGAATAGCCAGCTGGCTGCTTTTCAAATGTACAGCCTTTGAAATTGATTTGAAACTCCTTTGTGCAGTAAAACAAATGTAAATTGTTGACATACTGATGACACTGCACATACTGCATTTCTGTGAAAGAGCAGAATCAATTATTTTCCTTCCACGAAATGAATCACCAAGATGTAAAACTAAGCAGGATCTTTTCTGGCTTGAGTAGAAACATTAGATTAGTCAGTGTTTTTCCAGAGGTGACATTTATGATTCACATTTTCTGTGAGCTGATTAATCTTGTTTCTCATACATTAAATTATTTCAACAATTTAGTGATAGATTTCTAATTCCCATAATTAATGTAGAACACAGTTATATTGACGTGTATTGCTTGTATTGAGATGCTTGAGTGGATGAAGAACTGTCGGTTTTGGAAGCTTGAATGCATGTATGTGCATTCTCAGGTAGCTCAGACGAGGAAGTGCAACGATGTGATTAAGCACTGTCCTGTGTGGCCACCTAAGCCCACATTTTCTTATTGTTACATGTCAAAAAGAATCTGTCAGCATGAGTTAGTCAGTAGTTCATTAAACTATTGGATTTTTTTTTTTTTATTCCTGTCCTGAGGTTATATCCTTAGATATAACCTTAGATATAACCTACCATTTTTCTAGTTCTGCCACTCCAAGTTATTAGTAAGTTAGAAAATGGGAGTGTAATATTCCTTTGTGCAGAATGTTGTTATAGCCTCATCTGTGTCTTTTTCCTTCTCAAATCCTGTGCAAGTTTGTTTTGGTGTGCTAAGTTAGATGAGTTAATCCAAGTCTTCAAAGAGTAGAGCTGCTGCCTTGTGATTCTCATTAAGGATAGCTACCAAAATATTTACCTAAATACCAGCTATCTATTTCAGCTCACTTAGTTTCCATACTGCTGACCTATAGTGTTGTGAAAAACTTGATTATTAACTTCAAAGATAACTGAGGTATGTCTGTATTACTTGGATGAGCTGTACCGTCAATTGTTCTTTCAGACTATTCTATACTGGTTGCATAGGTGATTTACCCATCCTCATTTCTAAAGTAAGTCTAATGAAATCACATGTGATCAGATTATTACTAGTTTTTATTTCTGTGTGGGTTTTTTGGTTTTTGGGGTTTTTTGTTTGTTTGTTTGTTTGGTTTGGTTTCTTTGTCTGTATGTATCCCTTTAGACTTACAGGAAAGGATAAACACTGAGAAAAGCAAAACATCTTCCTTTTAAAAAATTAATCTAATGGGCTAGTGAACATGTATTTATTAATAGCACTATTTGGCACAGGCATGGTATGTTCTTGATAAGAAAGACTCATTTTAAATTGTAGTCTCCAGAGTTAGATATTTGGAAGATTCAGAAAGCTAAAGAATTTTTTAGAAATTGACTTTAACAGAGATCTACCTCTGAGCTAACAATCAGCTGTATCGCAGAATTCCTGCTGCTTACTGTGCCTGTTCAGAGCCTTGGGAAGCTTGGGGGTACCTACTGCCAAATGAGGGGTGAGGGTATGTGAGGCAACCATCAGCAGATTTGGTACCAGACTCTGCCCCAGTGGCAGTAAGCTTGACTTTCTGAGGACACCTCCAGCTCTCCATCTCAGCACAGTCTTTCTCCTCCTTTTTTGAAAGAACAGAGCAGCAAGAGGCTAATTGGACATTGACCCCTCATCCTTAGAGTGACAAAATGTAGTTCTTCTTACCCTGCTCAGATTTGGCATTGAGATAACACAGATGATGTTTTACTTAAACTCAAACCTGTAAAGCTTTTGAACATGCGGCAATATTGTATATGAAATGTGAGGCATCACTTTTAAGTGACAGCTGACATATATTACAACCACCATACTGCCTAATGTAAATGGTAATAGAACAAATTTCCTCAAAGGTACAGTATAGTAGACAGTCAAATACAGATCTCAGCTCTCTGCTTAGCATTAGCTCTCTCTGAATTGTTGAATTAAGAGAGCCTCACAATCCTGTACAGTTTCCTGGCTGTCAGTCAGGTGGGTAGATGAGAAAGAATACACTAAGTCTAAATTCTCCCTGTCTGCTAGCAATCAGGAGCACACAGCAAAGAAAGGACCCTCTGAGAGACCTCATAATCCTGCAGTGCCATATGCCTTCTTTTATCTCTCCTCATTTAATTAAACAAATTCCTGTCATCTACATCCTAGGAAGAGATATATAGAGCTGAGGAGGCTGGAAGTATTATTTGTGTTAACTATCACTCATAAAAACAATGGAGATCTTGACCTCACTGGACTAGACGTTATTGTTTCTTATCATGTATAAGCACGTAGTTGAGAAACAGTTTTTCCTTCCAAGTACATGTAAGGTCAACTTAGAAAGGAAGAAAGAAAGGTTGGAAGAGAGAAAGCAGAAGTTTGTTAGCATAAGCCTCCTCCTATTTATTTACATACCATATGCTTCCTCATGCACATTTACACTGGATGATTTTATTTGGATAGACAACTGAAGCATCAAAAAAGTAACAACAGTTTTTGCACAGTGTGAGGCTTCTATTACAGCAGCTTGCCATCCATTGCTAAGTTCACTTCTCAGCTGAGCAGTTTTGAATACAATACAAAGAGAGAAAGCTGGCACTTAGTTTCATTGTCACAATATTGAAAACCACCACAATTCATAACCATGCTCATTTTCCTTCCTTTAAAACAGTTCCAGAGCTTCCAATATCACATTTTAGCTTAGTGGCCTGAAAAATACACTTGTGCAAATACTCTGTCTGCTGACTGTCAGTAATAATTTCTGAACCCAGTCGCCAACTGCAACTGGATTACTTTGATACAATGTCCACCAAGTGTTGTGAAAACCGACAACAGCTTAGAGGAAGGAAGCCCAGATTTCTAAGAGCAAAGCCAAGGGAGCTGAGCATTTAGCTGTTCTGTACCCTAATCAGCCCTCCAGTTAGAGGACGTGTTACCCAAACCATCAGCATAACCCCAGCACCAGCCTCACAACACAACTTCACACTGGCTACAGTACGTGCCATTTGCCCAGCTAAAGTGGGAGGGAAGACACGAGGGAGGAGAAGGAGTTATCCTGGGAGGTATTAGGGACATATAGTGGAGCCGAGGGTTATGTGAGGGGCTTTATAGGGTGGGCGTGTAGAGATTTTAGAAGGCCTGTGGATTTGGGGAAGGCTTAAGAGTGATGAAGCTATAGGGGTTATGGAAGAATTGGAAAAAAATCTATTAGTGTATCTTTCCTCTCTCCTGCTTCCACTTCTGTTTCTCTGGGAACTGCGAGCAAGAGATGGTTTTGTATCTGTGCCTAAGAATGGTGGGACTTTATGATACAGGAATAAAGGCATTTGAATCCAAAAGCTTTGTGTTGTACCCAAAAGCATTCAGATTTACATTGTATCTATAGAAATGGATAATTTCATAGCTTTCAAATGTGCTTTCTACTTCTTTGAAAATACCTGAAAGCAATGCTCAGTTGAGCATAACAAACAATATGTTAACAAGGAACTATTTAAAAATCTTTGTAAGGGAAAGAAAAGAACTATAGGTTAGTTGGGTTTTTTGTGTGAAGAAGGACAAGCTAGAGGGATGGACTGAAGTGAAAGGGAAAGAAGGGAAGCTTTATACAGTAGCATAATTAAACCATTAACAGCTTATGCTGAGGTCTAAATGGATACATGATTAATTTCATTTTCCTGAAGTGGGGCTCAGGTCTCCAAAAGATGTCAAAGAAAAGCTTTAGATACCCATTAAACCTACACAAAGAAATACTGCTTTGCAAATGTTTGCCACTCCGAGTTTCAATGCTGCTTGTCAAATGAAAATTAACAATATGCACAAAAATAGTTGCTAAATCAGCATCTCTGGGACTTCCTAAACTCACATTTAACTGAACAACCTGATTTTTTTTTCTTTTGCATATACATTAATATGTTTTTCCTTGTGTCATGTAGAAAGACTCTGATTAGTGCAAAAGGGAACTAACTGTACTGTGATCCAAGTGACTTAAGTACAGTTTCATAAATGAGGAATGTTTGTTCTGAGTGGCTAAGTGAATAAAACTTGGACCTGCTGTACTGGAAATTGAGGTTGTAATCCTAGCATTGCCAGAAGTGAACACCGTGTAACCAAAACTTTCTGTTTTGTAAGGTAAGAGAAATGAGATCTCTTCAATATGAAGGGCTCTAAGTGGACAGAATAATCAATACCAGTCAGTGGCAGAGCTGAGAGGAGAACTCCTGTCCTCTCGCTGGAGGATTCCCATCTTCCAAGCCACAGGAATGACAGCAGTAGCTGCTGTTATTGTTTCCAGAGATGTAGTTCTGTGCTTCTGATGAAAAAAAGCTTAGTAGAGGCTTGGAGCATTCCCAGGCTTCAATTCAACAAAATACTGACAAATATATTTTAGACTCATTATTCTGCAATAAAGCAAAAAAAAAAGAAATCCTTGTGTCCCACTGAAACTTATGTTCAGAAGACCAGCCTGTGCCCACTCTATCACCTTAAGGAGCACTAAATTCCATCCAATTAAAATAAACACTCTTTGAAATAATGATGATAGCGATGGATACATCAACTAGCTGATTATGTAGGCTGAACTCTATAAACGTCCTTAATGTGCATACTTGCATTATGTGACACAAAAGATCAGGATGTTTCATAAATATTTATTTCAGACACATTAAAAAAATCACACTTTCTAGCATGACACAGAGTTTTACAAGCATTTGAGTCAAATGACCTATTATCTAACAATGAACTGTTTCATTTTGCAGGAAGTTAGAGTGCTTTTGAGACATTTGCATCCTTATGGTAAAATTAGCATACCGAGAAATGCTTTATATATTGGTTCAATGGTGATGATCAAATCATTTAATATTTCTTTGGGAAGATTAACATGTATTTTTCTTTTAGCAAGAACTAGCAATAGCAATGCTATATTAATGTAACAATATACATTCTACTGGTGTAAGTAGAAATTCAGTTTATGTAGTAGAAAAGTTTTGCAGTTTGTCCTAAGAATATATTTCTTGGTCATGTAGACACATGTAAACATATATAATATTACTAACATGGGTAATTCCACTTTTTTCAGTAGCTCTGCTTAGGCATTTGCTTTCACGTATTAGGACTGCTGGCTTAATGAGGAAACTTTATTGAAGTCTGAGTAATTAGTATTATTTTCAAGCCAAAATGTCTTTTCACCTTGAAATAGTAAATCTGTTGAGGTATCAGGGTGCAGCAGCAGGAGTGGGCTGCCCGGCAGGGGAAGATGACCTGGGAGCTGAGGATGACGTACATGGTACTGGTACCGGCACAAGAGGAGCAGAGTAGGGCTGGTGACCACCGTCAGGCTCAGCCACCACGCAAAGTGCCAGACAAGCCTGCAGTGACAGGAATCAAGCCATGAAGCTGAGCCAGCAAAGTCAGGCTCTGCAAGGTACAAGGCCAGGCACAGATATACCTACAGCCTAGCTGAGGAAGGACCAGATCCTGGGCATACGTGCAGCTGCCAAACCAGGGGCAGATGCCCCAGGCTAGCACAGCTCTCATCCAGATGTCCTGGGTCAGAGCTGACCTTGAGCATGGGCAGCCAAACTGCAGGGTTCAACCCTACAGTTGGTGCAGCAACTCACTGCCTGTAGCTCTCAAAGTATATAGATTGCATACCTCAGTTATAGCATGCAAATGTATTGCCTGTTAAAGAACCTTTTTTAAATAAGGCTGAGTATTACAGGCTATGTCTATGTTAGAAGATAATTCAGCACCTGGGGTATACTGGTAGAAGCAGCTGAGACTCCTACATGTCCTTTGTATGGAGTTCTGGAGATTTCCAGCCAGATTTAGTCTGCTTTCCTGTACTGCGCATTCCTGCCCTGTGTACGGTGGTTCAGTTTTCCAAAGGAGACATTTGCAGGCCCATTGGGATTGTAGCATTTATGGTGCACACATGAAACAAATTTTCTTGTTTGATTTCCTCCAAAAAGAGTTTAGTTCACCAAAACTTCTCTGTGAACCTAGCCAAAGACAGAAAGAGGGGATGATGGGAGATTAGCTTCAAAACCACACTACTGTACTTGACCAAAACGCTAACGGCATTTTCTTTATATGTTCCCCTCTCTCCTCCTGTCTTGCCAACTCCTTTCTGCTCAGCTCCTGTAGATAGTTCTGCAACACTTCCATCCAAGATATTTATTCACAATTGGACCTCCAGTAAAAAATCTTGAACTTGATATCTGTGCCACTTATGAGTTAGACATTTTTTGGAACATAAACTGTATTTCTATTTTTTAATTTTCACCACTGCTGTAACATTTAATTAAATGGTAGTAATAACGATCAGTACATACTGAGTTCTTTGTAGCAAAAATGGTATGTTTCTTTTTTATTCTACAGTGTCATTTTTTATATTAAAAATCATTTTACTGTGAAAAAAAATGTTATAGAAAGGTGCCAAAAAATTATTTTTAATCTTTGCTTTTAGCTAAGAGCACAAAAAGAAGTCTTTATTTAAAATCTGTTTTATAGAAGGTTTCAGTCTGTGCTTAATAAAATTCTTTCTGGACTGCTATTCTATATGCTTAGTTTCAGATTGCAGAAAATTTTGTCCTGAAGTTATAAACCCTCTGAAAGAGGGACATAAAAGAGTATCTAACAGACCATTAACTATAGGGGTAGTATCAAGCGTTGCTTTAATGTCATACAGATCTCACCTTTTAGAAAGTCTCGGTACACAGTGATGTGAATTTTAAGTGCAGTAGTCAAATATTTCTAACACACATATATAGTTAGACTTAAACAAAAGAAGAATCTTGTTGTTTTTTCCCCTTACTTTGAGTGAAATACAACCCCAACATGCAAGAAATATACCTTGAAAATTAGGATTACATCTTTATTGGATTTAAAAGCTGAAAACTGAAATTAGGAAGGAAATTATCAGAAAGCTACTGTTAAGTATTTCTAGTTCTAAAGAATTTAAATTAAGATGTTGGATTTTTTATAAACCTTAGAAGAAAATAAAGCCATCTTATTTTTGTCTTTGCCATAGTAGAATGCTAAACTCATTTAGGACCCAGAGTCTTCTCCCTCTCTGAAGATCTCTTGTCTGGAAGAAGCACACAGAAGTGAAAACCAAGAACACACAATACTAACTGCAGCTTTAAAATGAACCTCAGATCACCTGTCATCTCTGTCAAACTCCATTTTCCACTGCACTAAGTGAAGGAAAAAAGTGGTCACTGTAAAAATGCCTTTAATATGGCAGTTTCAAGTATCATTAAGCTCTGTTCCATCTGCTTAAAGAGAATGTGGCCATCTAATTGCCAAGAGCATTGTTACAGCCCAAGAAGCCAAGCACATAGATTTATCATATGGAGTCTGAAAAAAATTCCACTCTGTTGATGTTCTACTGCTGTTTGTTGAATTATTATGAATTCACTCAACAAGTTTGTAACTTCCTCATTTAGTATTTAATCCATACAGAGAAGATAAATAAGCAATTGAAAATCAGGGCATTTTAACTGTCTGGTATATAGTTTCATCATCTATTGTTGACTCAATAATTAATGTTCCTTCAGGAACTTTTAAACCATAAGACTCAAAGCACTTTACAGCAGTAGGTAGGTATCATATCATTTTACAGATGAAGACAGAGGTGTGACAGTAATAAGTCGTAGATGAAATGGTATATACAGTGAGCAAGTTTACATAGATATCTGAGTGCTATCTACTGAACCTTGTTGTTTCCTTGTATGGTCTCTGTACTATGCATTTTTACCTCCTCCTGTCCTTCTCCACTCTTCTACTGTTCTACTCTTCACTTCTCTTTCACTTTAAGCTACCTCTATTTGTTCAAGTTGATGGATCCTGAACACTTTTGAAAACCCCGTGTTAGGAATTTTAAGTTTAGCATTACCAACTTAAAGAAAAGGTCTTGGAAAAGATTCAGTATTGACTTTGTCAGCTGCCTCTACTGTACATCTGATTTATTTGTCTCTCTGTTACTTTATTATTACTTCCCTCCCCACTTAATTTGTGAAAGGGTAAGGAAGGCTTAGTGGAAAAAGGGAAAAGGAGGGAAAAACCAAATGAAATTAAATGGATATTCAGGAAACCTGAGATGAAGCATTCCTAATAAATACCCCTTAAGACATCATTTTTGCCAAAGACATCAAATGAACCATCCCTTTTTTTTTTTTTTTACTGCATCCAGATCAGCATTTTAAATAGATATAAGTAAAAGCACCACATACCCTAAGTAGTATGAAATGTACTGTCAACATATATATCCTGGTGTGCTGGCTGGAAATGTTTATAAGTTAATGAAATTGAACTGATTTTCTTCAAAGGTGAGCTGTTTTGCCATTCTTGGCAAGGTTAGTAAGTCAGATTTGAGTTTGAAGAGTTCAGCTTCAGCTTCTCTGAGTAAAAAGAGAGCCAAAAAGTTGAATTACAACATTCAGGAAATGTATCTCCTTTTATAGACATAATAATCAAAGGAACAACTGAAGCAGTTAAAATGTTTTTTTTTTCCCCCCAAACATGTCACAAAATATAAGGAAAAGTATCCCAAAAGAATTTTTTTTGAGAAAGTTCTGAGTAAAATAAACTTGAATGAAGCATCAAATGTAACATTTTGGCAAAATGTTTAGTATAATATAGTTGTAAATTACAGGAAAACATTTTAGATAAGATGGAACAGAAAGAGTTGTAGTCACATACATGCTCCTTGAGGTGAAGCTTTTTTATCAAAATAGTTAAAAGCAATAAATCTAACAGAATAGAATTAATTGATAATATGAAACAACCAAGTTGTTTCTGATGCTGCAAAGATCAGTTAAAGCAGCGACATACCCATAATTACTATCACTTCTGAATAATGTGTTTGTAAGTGTATCTACATACATGCACAAATGTATTTATTAAAAAAAAATTAAAAAGCATAAATGGAAGCTTTCAAGTGCTCATTTCTCACTTAGTAACAATTAAGAACTTGGTTTGTTCCAGAGTGCTAGTTTATTCCTGGGAGTATTTCATATCGTATCGCGTAACTTCATTAAAACTCCAGTTTCCTGAATAAAATTGTGGTTTTATAATCCTTTTTAGAAGCAAACATTCTTCTTTATGAAGGAAATGCTCTATATTTGGCCAAGCAAGATAAAAAGCAGCTTTTAAGAGAATGCTGAGTTCAACACATATATGTAGCACATACCTGACTGGCTGTAAGGGAAGTTATAATGCATAAGATTTTCATGTTATTTTGGCCACAGATTGAAGTATTTCTTTGGGTACCAAGGTAGAACTGTCCTTCTGCTAAACTACAGAAGAGTAGGTAGCTGTACGCCCCAAGGCATATATATATGAACAGAGTGCTTGAATTTGGAACACTATATTCTTTGAATTAAATGCAAACTCACCAAAATAATTAAAGGGGAATTGTAAGCTAAAGTTAGCACTGGTGGGAAGACGCAGTCCTCCTTTGTGTACTTGTCATCTATATAAGGTGCAGCACTTGAATGTAATTTTCTGATTTTAAACTGAATATTTAATTAAATTACTTTAGAAATACTCATGGTTAATGAGAAAACTCAATTTGCGGAAAGTGTACTCTTGGAATACGTTTGTGACATTCCAAGCTTGATTTCTCATATGCAATTATTATGCAAATATTATTGCTTTGGCAAATGACCTTTGCCATGAATTGTTTTTATAATTGAGCAAGGTTATTGAATGCAGCAGATTTTTAGGGTTTTGGTTTTTTTAGCAGTGGTTTCTGTGACAATGATGTTATACATAAGACACAAAGACTAATTGCTGACAGTAAAAGCCTCTGCAATTGTACCTGATGCTTTTCTGCATTTTAAAACGTCAGGAAATGAGACATTTAAAAATATTTAAAATTTATTAGCTAGTGTTTCCTGAAATATGGTTGCTATGGATGGCAGCTCATCTTTTCCAGTAAATGTGAGAACTGTGATTGTGTCCAGCTTTTCTTTTCCAGCTGTCACTAGCAGAGTGTCATAATATTTAGAGATACGCTCTATACCTGTCAGAGTTTGTTACAGTTCAGTGATGCATGATGAAGTGTGAGGGACATAGTCTTCCTACACTACTAACGGTAGAAATGCAGTGATGATACTTCACAATGACTCCTTGTTCAAGGTCAGTACAAAAAAACTCATCTGTATTGTTCAACAGCTCATTGATTGTAGAGTTCTACAATGCAACGCCAATTTCTTTAATATGTCTGTAATTTTATGGAAACATTCCGGGGTATTTATGAGAAATACAACAAACTTTTATAACAAGTGCAATTTTTCCCTACAATTTCTCTTTCAAAATGAACTGATTTAATCATCTGAAATTATTTCTTTGTTCAAATCCTTTGAAATTAAATATGATACCATTAAGCTTTTGCTATTTTACCTGAGGATTAGTCCTGCCGGTATTTGAAGATATAACTGAAGGAGTGCCTCTGATGAATACTTATTCTGGTAATTTTTATAACACCTTGAAAAAAATTAAAACTTGCTAGCTAAGGGATTATTATGAGCATATAAGAATAATATACAACTAACTCATTAGCCTTATTCTTCTGTTTTGCTAAAATATGCAATTTTAGGACTTTAGCACCTCAGGTGCTCTTGGCTTATTTTGTGAATGCCATTTAAATACATGCCAGTGTGAGTTATTCCATTAGAATATTTGCATGTGCTACTTTTCCCGTTGCTAATTATCTCATAAAAATACTTACTAATTTACAGATATACTGTTAGTGCACTATTGTCCTGAAACCCTTTTTTCTCCTACACCGTTCCCTTGACATCATAGGGCCATAAAGGAGGTATGACTAATTGCATTATTAATAGCATATTGAGGTGTTTAGATCCTTAGAAAGGCTTCTTTTTAGTTTTTTAATCTAAACAAATACCTACAAATATTTCAATTTTCTATTAAAGACCTACAGCTCTGCAGACTTGAGTAACATTTTATTTTTGAAAAAAAATGATGTTTAAATCATACAATAGAAACAATCCTTTACACAAAACCATTTCAGGTAGAAAGTAGTTCTGAAAATCTGAGAGAAAATTGTTATGAAAAACATTTTTAAATCACAATAAGGATGAAAAAGCTTTGTGTGTTTTCTGAAGAGCATATATCTTTGACAAGATCTGATGAAATCATCTCAGTGGGTTGTGACTCATAACAAAGCAGCTGTAGCGGCATTCACCAAGCTCCTGGGTGGCCTCTCTCCAAACCTGCAAATGAACCAGTACAGCACAGACACCATGGTGCCACTGGGGCTGAGGTGGATGAGGTCCTCTGAGTGGGCTGTCTACTACTGTGCATCCTTCTCACTTCCAAGTGTTAAACTCCATAGCATTTCTTGGGGCAGTGAGGGGTTGTGACTCTCCTGATGTCTTTATTCATCATCTGTCTTTGTCTTGTATTGAAAGATTTGAGAGGAAGACATCGTATTTTTTTGCTCTCTTTTGGGGTGGTTTTTTTTGTTTGTTGTTTTTTTTTTAAACTGTACGGAGTATAAAAGGGGAGGAGAAGTGGGGCCAGACTGAAACATGATGTATAGTCTAGTACATATGCTAGCTTAAAAAGGGTCTACCTGAGACTCATGAAGTCAGCAACTTGCTTGGTCAGTTTGTTTTCTGGGCACTCACATGGGACAAGAACAAACAAATGTGCCCTTATTTGCTCTTGTTTTGGCTCCTCTTATATCACTTTAACCTCCAGGGCAATGATGTATAGGAGATCAGGACTTCAGCTTCCAAAAAAGGGTCCCTTCACAGATTTGAGGGAAAAAAAAGAGCATATATTTCTTGCTTATGTCACAGAAGGAAGCATGGATGCCTATTGAGACATGAAAAGGTAGTAAGATTGACTGATTTTGATGTATTTTTGGTTTTGGTTGTAATGTAGATTAGTTCACCTACACATTAACTTATGTTGACAGAAGTTTCTGAATAACTTACAAGTATGCTATGGAGATTACAAAGATCAGTTTAAGGTATAAATTTTGCTGGAGAACTAAACTGCTTTAAGCCCTGAAAACTTTACCCTTACCCTCAACATTTGTCTTGCTTATTGAAAAGCAACCAAATGTCCATTATGTATTTTGCTATTTGACACGAAAACAGAAACCCCTAAAGAGCTATATGGGTATGAACTGAAGGTGTGTGATACTAGGCCTGAACCCTGAAGTCCTACAGTAAAGCTTACAATCATTTAGAGAATATACCAATAGCATGTATGAGCTTACAAATTACTTCTATTATAATCCATTAATCTATTTACCATGTTTGCTCCTTTCCTTAAATATTTATCTGAAATATCTTTGGCTGGATAATTGTAAAGGGATCAGCAGAAGACAGACAAGAATTTTTCTGAGGTTTGAAAAAATGCATCTACAGACAGAGACTGAAGATCTCAAAGTAGTTAGCAGAATAAAGGTTAAGAGGTGATCTGATTAGAGTTTATCTCCTCTTTAGGGAGAAAATTGCCAGCTTTAAGTGAGGTCTTTAATGTAGCAGGAAACAGTATAGCAAGATCCTATAAAAAGAAATATAACTTCTCGAATGTTTCAGGGATTCTCTATCACTAAATAAATATTGTACGGTTGATGCATAAACTACTGGGGGCAATTCTTTAAAGTATGTTACGGATCAAGTCAGACTGGATCATCGTAATAGCTCCTTGGTGGGCCATTGGTTTGGTCCTTATGTAGGCATTAGAATGTCACCTTCTCCGAAAGTATGCATCATTCTTCTTTTATGCACATACTGATCTATTCTTGCATTTTCTTAGTTTATGAGATCTGATCTGTCTCATTATGAGGTAGGACAACCGCTGACAGGTCTGTATTACAGTTGTCATAGCTTATTTGAAAATAATTGCAAGTGCCAAATAACTACAATTAGTTTATATGTCTTCTATTATGTTTATAGTCAATACAGCTAAGTATTTTTCTGTTGTTCTGCCTTGTTCTGCCACATTGTAACCTATTCTGCTTTAAACACTGCAGACTTCTGCAGTCATATAGCTAAGGAAAATATTGGAATATATTAGCAGTAGATCGTCATTTGTTTGAGTCGATCTCCTTTCGTGAGTGAACTATGTATTGGCTGCCAGGTTATGTGTGGAACAATTTCATTTTCACTGGTGTAACATAAAACCCTGCCATGCAATGACAATTACTGAGACCTATATCCCATAAAATGTACTTTAATTTTTTCTCCCTCTGCAATGTTTAGGAGCAACTTAGACCTCTTGAGCACTTGGAGATTTACACTGAAATTATTGCCACCAAATTGTTTTTTTAAGCATAGATTGCAAATCTTTTAAAGCATTTATTAGAATCTGTGTCATATGCTGCAATTAACTTGCCATTACTTGCAGCTGCCCTTTCCAGTGAAAAGATTAGAAGATGGGAATTTATAATCAGGAAACCTCAACACAGCTGTCAAAAAAGACTTGGGATCAGTACAAGTAGTCTCAAGGGACAACTTGAAAGGCAGATTTGAACTGTGAACTTCTATGTCAGAATTTTGATTGCCAAGGACCCTTCTAGGTCACACAACAAGGATAATGAGTGCTACAGACTTAAATGCTCTTGGACAAAAGTTTATTATAACTGCACAGAGAAATAGCCCAAATATGTCACAGTAGATTCATGGTTATTACTGAAACAATGCATTAATGTTGGCAGTCACTTGAAATATGGTATGTATATAATAGTTTCATTTAGTATCACTTAAAGGTCTCTACTGCAAAGAGGCATGACCTGTCACTGATGTATGCTGCTATAACAAAATATGAGAGATATCCCTTTCCTTTGACAAATTTCAGATCACTCATCTACTGTACAAAATTAGAGGAATGTAGGATAAGTTATAAAGATCTTAATTCACCTCTTTGCTGAGTGGTTGTTATTCTAGAAATTCCGGTGATTGTCCCCAAAATAAGAAATATCAGAAGATTAAGTGTAGTTTTTATTTTAATTTAAACAAGCAACCCTTTAATCATAATGAAAAGAGAAGGTAGCTTTAAAGCTTCTTGTTTTTTTTAATGTTTTGTTTTATGATGGCCACAGATATTTAATTTGAAGTAACATTCTCAGATGCATATATAGTTTATTCTGAGATTCTTAATTTAGAAAAGAAATGAAGTATTCCAAAATAAATATATAATAAGAAAGTGTCTGCCATAGAACTGACACAAACTAAAAGAAATTATTGCTTTCCCGAAGGAAAGCAAAAGTTGCCTTCTCTATTCTGTCTGCTGTGACTTTTGGAAAGAATCAATGTTTATGTTACTGTCGAGCTATTATGACACAGTTTTCAAACTGACTTGCATGTCACACCATGGTGGTTGGGAAGATAGTGAATGTCACCAGTTTTCAGTAGGAATATGGAAAACAAGATTAGTACCTCCATAAAGTGCAGTAAATAACTTTGTCATTATAGCCGACGCTAGGAAGACTGTGAGTTTGTATCTTACCATAAACTCTGATAGCATCTGAAGTGACAGCAATGATTTCAAGATCTCTAGTGCTGTGATTTTTAAATCACTGCAGAAGTGAAATAAGGAAAGACTATGGAAATTCTTGGAAAAAACCCTGCAACTTTTGTTTTACATTTAAAAGAGCAAATGCAGTTAATCTGATAATGAAATCTATCAAGTTTGAGATTTTATTTCTAAAATGTATTCAGAAGTGTAGCCCTATTGAGGATACTGTATTGACTGTGTAATTCAGGATGGAACAAAACAATGAAAGAAGAGTTTAATAAGGTGGAACTGATTGGGTCGGACATTTGTATACCTCTGTGAGTATTGTTTAATTGTCCATGAGATTGAGTTGTTAAATAAGCAGACTAATATAAACTGAGTAACACAAGAAAGAGAACTAATAAGAGATCACAAAAATAATTTTGTTTCTAATATATAGTTCTTAATTATAGTGTTGTACACTCAATGCTGTATGCTTGAAAGCTTACATTTCATGTCTTTGTTGAAGGAAGCAAAATAAATGTTGTTTACCAATACCAGAATTTCTCTCAGGTACATGCATTATGTGCTTGACTTCTAAGACATGCAAGAATTCCTGGATTAATTGAAATGCTGGTCAATGCTGTAGGTACACCTGGAAGGTGTAACAGAGAAAAGTTTAGGATGCATTTGTGATCTTATTTCACGAATACAAAGAATGAGTGGCTGACTGATAGATGTCCAGATCAGGAATGCACACAGTATTGATTTTTCATTCAGGTATGATGGCCTCTTTCAGATGTAAATGCATCTGTTCTTGCTCATCCAGCTGTGCCCATGGAAAAGGTTATAATCCTGTTTCTAACCCCAGCTGCTCATCACTACCATCTGCTGAAGGTTACCATGCTCTCAGCTGTGCTGAATGAATTGCCAGGGCTCACTTAGCCCATTTCAATCAAAATTATCTGGGCTAGCAAAGATACACTGTTTAAATCATTTAAGCTAACCTGTGGCTACTTATCTTTGGCAAAGAGGGTGGCAATTGACTGGGTTGGCTGTCACCACGTATGGAAAAAGATATGTGTCCACAGCCTTTCATTTCTCATTATTTATTTGGTTACTCCATCCAACTCAGTAACTCCTCAAGATGATCCTGGACAGCAACTGGCTCTTGTACTGAGGGGAGACTTTAACAATGTTGGCACTGACCACGCTTGCATATACCAATGAGAAGTTTGGCAGTGGGGTGGGGGTACAGGAGGATTCCACAAAGTCTGCGTGCAATGGTATACATGTAGTCTCTATGTTGGGGGGTGCTGGTTGTTGTTCATCTGAAAAGTAACTGAACAAAAATCTATGATTCTTGCTTTGCCTTCATTTGTTTACATGTAAATGAGATGATTTGGGGTGATAGAATTGAAGGTTTATCTTGCTTTCAAGCCAGCTTCTGTGCTTTCTGTAGTCACTACAGAATTTGAGGTAATAAGCAGGTTAAACATAAAAAGACGAGATCATTTTACATGTTAAGAGTTCATGATAGTACTAGTAGTCTGATAGTTCATGACTTGTGCAAGGGGAATCTGAATGAATTGTATATAGTGTGCACTTTAATTGGTCAGAGTCACTGGAGTGTAGTTAAGGAAATATAGTACCATGTATATTGCATGCGTTGTGGCAGTCTAATTTTTAACCGGAGATGTGTCTCTTGTATAGCACTGTGCCATCAAAAGAAATAATGTCCCTAAAGCACCATTGAAAGTGGACATGGCAGATGAAGAAGGCAGTTGGGATCACTGACATGCTTATAACAAACAGTCAATGTAAGATTTTACTCTTCATTGTCCATGATCAGGCATGTATGGAGCACACAGAGAGTGATACTGATTTCAGCCCAAGGTGATTTCTCTATATTGTGTACACATCCTGAAGAGCAAGGGCCAGATACACGTTCCACGTGTCTCATACAATGTTTTTCTCTTAGAAGGTGGGGAGCTCTTTCTCCAAAGCTGTATGCTTCTCTGAAACCATTGTATTTGACAATAGTTAAATTAAGGCTTCCTTCCTAAAAGGTGAAGTGGGCTTCAGTGCCTCTTTTTTAGGTTTTCAGAAGTCAGGAGAATGTGACACCACTCAGCATCACATGATCTTTTTGCCCTCTCTGAAAATAATTTTATACCAGAGTAAAGCTTTTTCTTGATATACTTAGGGTACTGAAGTACTATATAGCAGAATGTATAGCAGCTAATTTAAGCAAAGATGTGCTTGAAAAGCAGTGGTGCTTATTTAGAGTGCTAGGCGTGACTTGGGCTATGCATGGCTTTGAGGCTAGCTTCACCTCAGGGCTGGCTAGAAAAGACCTTGGTGAAACAGCTGATATGTGGGGCATGACCTACTGGGCAGGGGATCTTCTAAGGTTTAGATTCATTATATGCTTTTTTTTATTACTTATTACATCATTTGATGATTTGCTTCATCACTTCCAGCAAATAAACTGAATTATATATGTGGATTGTCTCAAAGTACACATCCTGAGACTCAAAAATCCATCATACTATAGTCTGACATTTGTCTTTCCTTTATTCATGGCATCTAGTATTTCACCTCACACTGCTGGTGCTCAGTGTGCATTTCCAAATTGTGTTCCCTTCTGTTCTGATTCTCAAAGCAGTTGGTGCACTCATAGGCTCATCTCATTTCTTAAAACTTTCTCCTCCTTGTTTAAAGTTTTTCTGTGAGATGCGAATTCTTCATTCATTTCTCCTCATGCCTTATCAGTTTGCTGAAAAACACAGTCACCAGCACAATCTTCCTATCATCACTTCTGATGATATTCAGTTGATATTAACATTTACAGGCATTATATTTGGACCTGACTATTCCATTTAAGCTAACCCAAATAAAGAAAGCTTGAGAGCACCATAGGAAAAAAAAACAAAATTGTTTCTCAAAAGGTTGTTTTCGTGATTTGATTGCTTTGGGTTTTGGTTCTGTTTGTTTTTGTTTTTTTTTTTCCCAAATAGCAAGGCAACATAATAAAGCTAGCCCATTTAAGTGGTAATGAAAAGGTATTTTCCTGAAGACTTTTTCACACAGGATATGTATGTAACATTGTGAATTTCTCTTTTTGTAATTTATGCTGCATAAGGAACAAACTGTTAGATGGTTGTGAGAAAAAATGGCTGAGAAGTTATTCAGCATGAAGTATTTATGTAGTGGTTAGTCCTTCACTGAATAGTGAAGGGAAGCAAGCATAAAAGATAATGAACTTCAGCTGAAGTATCACTTGAGCATTAGAAAAGTATTCCCCTGGGACCAATGTTGACTAAATTTTAGAAACACAGATTTCTAAATAGCTGCTTTGATGAAAAGTTTCCTACTGCACTGTTTCATGGAGAACTGGAAAAGGTGCTTTGACAAGCTACACAGTATTTTGGATTTACAATAATTGACATGGGATGTCTGCCATGAGTGACTTAGTTCATGTGAATTAACACTTACAAATTTCTTCACAAGTGTCCCTTTGTAGACCAACAAACAGTACATGTAATTTGATTTCTGTTAATCATGAAAACAGCTGTTTCATCAAATCATCGTATTTTGAAATCTGCCAGCATTAACAAGCATGCAGTAATGAAAATGCTCTCCAAGCAGAAACACTGCAGGATTCTAGGTTAACAGAAATAGATCCATGGTTTACACCAAGGAGGATCTGACTCATTATCATTAACATTTTACCAATGCACTGTAAAAGATAAATTGATTCTTCCCTAGAGGTACTTAAAAGACATGTAGATGTGGCACTTAGGGACATGGTTTAGTGGTGGGCTTGGCAGTGTTAGGTTTACAATCGGGCTTGATGATTTTAAAGTTCTTTTCCAACCCAAATGATTCTATAATTCTTAGTGCTAACAATGGACACAAGATGCTTCAATGTGTTGGCATTGGTGTTTGTCAGAATGAAGTTTAAAAGTCAGAATGGGATGGGTTTAAATATCTATGGTGCACTAGACAGACTAATGATGTGAGTTTACTTTGACGCAATATGAGATACTGGGGAAGCATCCTATTATGAGGAGTTAGTTCTGTCTGTAGCTACTCTTTAGGATTGTTGGATATGATGGCTTGTACTGTAACTCACTCTGAAACCGTGGGCTATCTTTGAATTGAAATACAGTGCAGAGTTATAAAATAAAATTCATTGCATTAAAAATAATTATTTAAAATACATTTCCCAAAAAAGAAGTGTAGAACAGCAAAGGCCAGGTTTTAGTGTTCACTTTTATATGCCTTTATAGCAGGCAAACGCAAATAAGCAAAAAATCAGAACTGATTCCTCATCATAACAGGATTCAAGCAATGTCACTAGGATTCAGTAAAGTCGAATGAATGACAACATCTTTTCAGCTATTAGAATGAGTTCATTAACTTATCAAAATCAAGCATATGTATTTTGCATAAATCAGATAAAATTGTGACTTCAAGAGCATTCATATGAATATCTCTGACAGAAAGGTATTGTAGAGTATAAATAATTACATTCATAATAAAATGTGGTATTCAGGAAGGCCTTTTCAGGGACAGATTTTTTTCCCCCACTTTCCAACTTTAGATGCTATTACATGTTCTCTGTGCTGCCCTACCTGTTTATTTGTGTTGATTCTGGCTCTGGCTGAGGGAGGGCAAAATACTCTGCATACACCAGGAGAACGAGTTGTGTGCTGCACTGAATTTACTCTGCAAGAGAATGCTCTCTTTGTATTTTTCTTGGCAACCATTAGTAGACACACTTTAAAATACTGCCAGGGCTCCAGAGGATCCTTGCTATCGATCTTATCTGAGGGAAATGTTGTCTGCTACCCTGGTCTTGATTTTCTCCAGGTATTGTCTGTTCCAAAAGTGCAAATTTCAGTCTGCCTGGTGACATGTAGTGTCAATACAAGTAAAAGAAAATAAAAATTTTTTAGTAATAGAATTTTACAGCAATATAGTAACAAAGTCAACTGGGATATGCATTAAAATTTCTATAAGATTATGTATTATCCCCAGTATACAGATTTGAGAGTCCTTTGGCACACCTTTCTGGAAAGAAAGTTGGGTGAAAGAGGAAAGAAAGTACTATTTGTAATAGACAAGTGAAGTAGTCACTATTTTGTTTTCTGGAATTGTATCTAATTAGAGAGGAATCATCATGACCTGAAAGTCATGACACTCTAACCACTGTTTTACTGCTAAGCACAGGTGCTAAAAAGCAAGAGTTTAATATAGACCCATATGTTGGAAGATCTCAAAAGTTTCAAAGAAGTTAACTTCCAAAGTTAAGAAGTCCTGAATGTAAGTTACTCAAGTTCCTGCATAATGCATGTCCTTTATATTTGTGTTAAAATAGTCTTCTATTATCTGATCACAGATTTTGAATTTTTTTCATGAAAAAGGCAAAAGTCATAATATTAATATCCTGCTTGCCAAATTTCAAGTTTATCTCCAAAGCATTAGGGTGCAAGGTTCTCTTTGACTATAAAAAATAGTCAGATTGTTCCTAATATGAGGGGAAAATGTGTATTTTTAATTCTTAGAAAAAAAGGATACATTATATCTGAAATTTATGTACTCTTGAAAAAAGTTCACTTTGACTGAAGTGTTAAATAGGGAACATTTTTACCTGAACAGTTAAAATTTGGGGAAATGATGAAGAATATAAAAATCTTTCCCTGTGATAAGAAGAATCTAGTGATCATATACAAGAGATACAAAGTTCAGGAAAAGTACCTAGAGACTGTTAACGAAAGCTCAGACCATATAAGATCATGGCTTTTTATATTATACATGAAAATGGCTGAGTTTTTACTTTTTAATATATTTTGTTTTAACTTTACTTCCATTTGTGAAAGTGACTTACTAAAAATACTAAATTAACTAAATTTTTGATTTGCAGATTTACAGAGTTACTTATCTTTGCATACAGTGATTATCCCCATCATTTTAATGAACTGCACGTGTTAGCCTCCTTGGTAATTTTTCTACAAAATTAATGGAATATTTTGTATTTCTGGTTTATGAAAAAATTGCTGATTATGTGTTATGAGAAGACACAATGTCAAATTCTGATGCAGACAAATAATGTAAGAAACCTGAATCAAATTTGTGGATGTTGTGATACAGTTACTCTGCTGATACTTGAAAATAATGAACATAAAGCATGAGAGTAAATGTTTTAATCCCAATAGGAAATGGGATGAGGTAGACAAGAATATGACTGCTACTTCACTCTGAAAAGTTTCAGAAAAGAGATAATGTGAAGACTGAAGACTGAATTTGAAATTTTAGGGTGGTTTATTGACTTGCAGATTTCTGACAGTACAGAATTCTTTAAAAGATGTCACACCATCCGCGTACTTTCATTAATGTGAGAGAGCCCATCAGGTCTTTCAGCCAGAAGGAACACCCATGCCAAATAACACATTTACAAATTCTCCAGTGGGCTTTCTGGTAATCTGCCCAATATTCATTTTTCTTGCTGAATAGTCATTTTCTTTCTTTTTTTTCAGCTCCATATAGAATCCTTTATTGTTATTAAAAATGCTTTCTAAGGCTTGTAAAGCATTTTTAATAAGTTTAGTTTGAACATGAGCCTGCCGTTAGGACTCAGAAGTAAAAGAGGGCTAAACCCAAGATATTCCAAGATCTCGGGAAATTGTAACTTCTTGAAGAAAGGATTCCATTCAATTTAAGGGACTGACAGATGACATTCCAGAATGAGATCATAGCATCTTTGCATGCTAGCCCTGAAAGTGGTTTCCTTCTCTGTCCCTCTTGCTGCTGTTGAAATCTATGGTTATCTTCACTCTGGTCTCACTGAGAAAAGACAAAGTTAGTGACCGTCTCTAAGACATATGTATGTGTAGTTGTTATGCCAGCTCTACTGTTGTGACCAATATTCACCATACTGCATATTCATTTATAAGTGAAGTCTGTAATGACTACCTGCCTGTGGCAGAAGAATGAATTTCCGTGGTGTCCAGAGTTTATGATTTGAGTGGAAATTGCTGGGAATAGTTACTTCTCAGTGTAATTTTAAGTATGTTCTTGTTGATCGTCTAAGCAGTGAAGTTAATACGGTGTCTGCAGGTGAGGAACATTTTACTGACCAATACTGAAATGGAGAACAATAATGTTTCTGACCAGGAGGAAAAATCCTGCACCTTTTGTAAAAACACGAGACATTAAGTAGGAGCAGACTCTGCCCTCTGACCAAAAACCGTTGTGCTGGACTCTATGTCTGTATGAGGGACAACCTAGAATCCCAGCTGACCCTCTAAATTATGCCATGCTAGCTACCTGTTGAAAGCAATGTAGCTGTTGAGGTTCCTCATTATGGTAAATTATTTGGCCAGAAAATGCAGGCCTATTGAAATAAAAAGAAAAAAAAGTGGTGGGCTACAGAGGAGAATAACCTTGCCTTTTGGTCCAAAACTGGAGACAGTGCACCAAGTATAGTATCAAAAGGCGTATGCTACATTTTTTTGCAATAGGAACACTTTATATTACTTAATACTTTACTTCTGGTAGAATTTTCCTCAGTGTTCACTGTTTGTTGTAAACGTAAAAAGGCATAATAAAATTATACAACATTTGGGAATTGTACCCCAGCCAAAGTGGCTTACATTCATTTGAAATATCATCTGTCTCAGTAATTAGAATACTTACAGTTAACAGGGACTTGGCCCAAGCTATTTGTTTTTGGACTATATTCTGTTTAAGCATCTGCCCTTGAGTTAATTTTTTTAAGTTTCTCAGTATGTTCTAGCTGTGGTCTGCATATTTAATTCCTCTTGAATATTTTTCTGCCATTGGTGTATGCATGACCCTTTCAAACTAAAAAAAATCTTGATATTTTGTGTGTGTATAGAATATAGAACTACATTATTTTCCATTATGAGCAATTCTTTCTTATTTATTTTGTTCCACAATTTTTTTTTTTTTTTTTTTTTTTAAATTTTAAGACCTTTGGGATGTGAGTGAAAGAATCCCCATTTTCACCTCACTGTCTTTCCAGGGTAAAAAAAATGCATAGAAAGACTGGAAATATTGTGACACCATAAGCAATAAATATTATGCTAGGGTAGTAGATAATTATATGACTTTTGTTATTTTAGAGTGCAATCATTTCAGTTCAGTTCCAGTATTTTTAAAGTATATTTTGGGAATGGGTTGATATATTTGCATAATGTTATCCCGTGAGTTACTTTACTGATACCTCCATTTGACTTATTACTGAAGAAGAGATGCAGAAGTCCTGTTTTAGAATATTGAAATATTTAAGAACATTGAAATATTTGTCATTTGAGAGATTTGTCAGGATATCAGTCTCTCAAAATCAAATTAACATGAAAATATTTGCAGATTTTTTTTTTAATTCCAGAAGTTCAAAAATCAACATTTTTCATATTAATTAGTAGCTAGAGGGAAAATTCCCAGTACCTTTTGGTTTCATTTTGGATCTCCTTCCTTTCTGCAGGGGTATGAAGGAAAGGAGAAAAATGTTTAAAAAGTAGAACATTGCTGATATATGTTGAGGAACTTTGACAGAAGCAGTAGAGGCAAAAATTAGGTCAAAAATTGACGTAAAACACCTCATCTTGTACCAAATATAATTTGTAATGACAGTATAGTGTGTGCCTATATCTGTATCTGTGTGTATATATTTGTCATACATAAGAGGCTCTTCTCTGTTCCCAAGTTATAAGATCATTCAGAGATTAAGAAAAATAAGAATTTTGTATGCCTCACTTTTCATTCAAATATCTCAAAGTACTACACAAAAATGAGGACTATCATTCCGGTTTAACAGCTGGAGAAAATAAGGTCTGGGCTGTTAAATAACACACTGCAGTTAGCAGGTTAAAGCTGGGCAGAGATGGGAGAACACTACTTCTCCTCTTTCCCATGTACTGTCAGCTCTGAGAAATGCCAGCTTTAGTGTATTCCTGTCACTAGGTCATTGCTAATGACATTTGAAATGTAGATGTTAAATGAAAGTGTGAAAAATGCTTAATAGTTGTTTTGTCAGGAAAAAGTTATACCTAAAACCACATTGTACTTTTTACTGAAACAATTCAGCTATTAAAGCATATTTAACAAATCCAATTTTTTGATGCGTGGTATGCCATAATTACCATCAACTTTTATTATCTTTGGCAAATGATCATTGCTGTTCTCTGAAAGACTTCACCTAGACAGATTTTTCCATTTCATGCAACACACAAAGCAGTTCATTAGTTCCTATAACAGTGCTTGTATTCAATCAACCATATTAAGCAGTGACCTATTAACAGGATGGTTCAAAGGCTTAGAGATACATGTGTTTGGATTTAGATTGACTTCCACTGTCGTAGAAGTTAAACTCAGTCTTTTATAGCTCCTAGAAATCATCTTGGAACAATGACTTTAATTGACCACTGGTTAGTAAGTAAATAGTATGTAGAAAATCTATATAATTGAGTATCCTTAAACTTAATGGAGTTACTGTCGCCGTACTAAGGAATCCTTAGCCGTATCACATTTTAGGTCCGGTCATCAAGCTTTGCTTTACTAATTCATATACTTCTAACAGAACTGAGTGAATGTTGTGAAATGCTTATGTCAGCATTTTGACAAACCATCATCTTTTGCATGAGAAAAAATGAATTAATGTATGTTTTAATTTTACTGGTATCATGTTAGACTACTCCATTCCCTTTGCCTTCCTTATACAGAGATGACTGCAGAGAAAGAATTTTAGAGTAAATGGACATATTTCTAGGATACTCGGAGAAGTTATAGTCTATCTTTGTGATCAAACTGAAGATGAAAATTGGCTTTGTATTTATGCTTGGTGTTTATTTTCCTGGGAATAAAGTAAGAATGGGTTTTTTTTGTATGCTTTTGATTTACATTACTTATTCACCACAATTATATTGACAATGTGTTGTAAATTGTCTAGTTACCTGTAGTGTTTCCTGCTGTGTGGCTGTTTTATAAGCCCATTGTTTCCTATTGGGTTTATTTGATGTCAATAGATGCAAAATTGTCTGTCTTCTGTATAAAGGATTTATTTTGTCATTCATTGAAAAGCTAGGTCTACAGTCTTTCCAGAGTGAAGAGTGTGGTCCTTCTTCTAGGAATGGTTTAGACTCACGAGGGATCCATGATTGAAAATTTTCCTTGTGAACCTTAGTTGTGCTGATGTACTTCTTGTTCCTTGTGAAGTTAGGTCCTAAGTCTAGCTGCAGTGATTATCGTATCTCATAGTAGTTTTGTTTGATTTTGCTTGCAGAGAATTGTGGCTTCGTTTGTATGTGTTGTGCTTGTCTTTTTCAGACATAAAGACAAATGATGTGTTTATAAAAAATGTTTGTTCCGAATATTTCATGTGGCTCAGAATTTAATAACTTTGGATTGTGTTATAAACATAAAAAAAACCTATAGAATCATGGGGTTAATAGGCTTTTTTTTGTTGTTTTATATCAGTAAGATTCTTTTTTAAGTTTCTGTTTTCATAATTGTGTGTTTTAAAGATATGAAGATAAATGTGCAATAGAGAACTTAGAACTGTCAATAATTTCTATTCCGTGACAGAGGAAAAAAGCAGTCTGATGGCGTCATTTTCCCTATAATTCACAATTATAATCATAAAAACCAGAAGTTGTTGACCTCAAGTAGGAAGTAAGAGAAAGAGAAGTATAAACTGAACATGTAAAATGGTGGCTCTGGAGACTAGAAGATAGAAAAAGAAATATTAAGAATTTTCTTTCAGTGAAATCTTAAGGTTCTCCTTCAGTGTTGTCTTGGTGTGTGTGGCCAAAGGTGTTGTTCTGACAATACTCTTTCTTCCACGAGTCAGACAATATAAATTACTATTGATGAAAATTGTTTTTAGGAGTTTTTCATACAAAAGTTACCCATGGGAATGTTTTTTCTGTTTTCTTTTCCTGCATTTTCTTAATCTTTAATTGAAGACCATAGCTCTCCAAGTTTCAGGGTGTATCTCCTGCAGAGCTATTATACCTGCTAATGATGGATACTCAAGCTGTTTATTTTGTTTTGGCCAGAGAGACTTGAAAAGCAATCTTTCACTGTACAAGTCCTTATTTCACATGAAAAAAAAAAGTACAGTTTTGTTAAGCTATCACTTCTAAGAAAATAATATATGCTCTTTTTCTGCCCTTGGCAAATCTTTCTGAAAAACTCAGAAGCTTCAAGAGGAGTCTGCATTGCCCTTTACAGATTTCTTCCAAGAAACGGATCTCTCTCTCTCTCTCTTTCACTAGAAGCGTCAAAAAGTACCAAAACACCTTCCAAAAAGACTCACTGAAAATCAGAAAAGGCTCTTTTCATATTCTCAGAAATATATTTCATACAAACGCTACTGTATGTTTCATAAAACCTAGTAAGATTTACAATGGAAGTAATAATATCACCAATTCATCAGAAACGTGCCTTGTGTCTCTGTAATAGTACCTCACTAGCATCTTACAGTTTATTTTTGAGGTTTTCATCTTTCCTGGGAGGTGGTACATAACCGCTAGGGCCATGCAGAGTATCTGATGGATTTCCAGTCTCAATCAGATGCCATGCTCTCCCCTCAGTTAGGTAACTGTGAGATTATTGAGGCACTTTTTGCATTCCTGTCTTCTGAGGCTATCCTCTGAAATGACAAGACTATTTGAATGTGGGCTTCTTTTGCATGTCCTTTGAGAGCCCCTGCCCCCACGAGGCTGCAGCATGATCTTTTATTGCTTTATGTAACGTCATTCAGTGGGTCAGACTTCCTGATGCAGAGCAGACTTTGTCAGGTCAGTCCTTTGTTTAGTATTTCTGCAGTCTGAAATTCCTCCATCCACAAAGATGGCTTCAGTAATGTATGTGGAATATGCAAAAGAGAAGGAATGGTTACACATCTCTGAAGTAATCTGGGATATTTTTGGGATGCAGTGGGTATTTGGGATGTGATGCAGCTACGTCCGTTCCATTCAAGGCATACGCATATCCGGTGTACTTGAGTTACAGCATTTGTTTGCAGTACTCTTGGGGACTGCCGGCGGGACATAAGCCTTGATTGTTATTGCAGTCTCAGCTAATGGCATTGGAGGACATGACTGCCTCAACTCCTGCACAGTTCCTAAGAAATTAAGCACTGTGCAAGGCTACTTGGGAGATGCAAGGACTAAAGACAATGAGAATAATGAAAAAATATTTATGGTTATGTTGGCCCATCCTGCATTGTTTTTTTCTAATGTCACTTCAGTTTTTTGATGGAAAATAAGTATTTTTCTTTCATAAGCCTCAATATCATACACCTAACTCTTCTTCTGCTCTCCCATAGAAAACTAACAGTGCAACCATCTACCTAAAAATACAGGGCCAGGAACTAGGAACAACGGCACCAGTCTCTCTCCTGTTGACTATCCTTTGCTTGATCTTGAAACTTGGACTCGTTCAGATCATAGCACAGACTGTCAGACCATCTGTCTTCCCCTACCCATGTGCAGAATCACAGTGTCTAAAGCATCCTGACTAGAGAGGCACTTCTATAACTAGCACAGGGATGTGGCCAGAGAACTCTGGAGATGTCTATGTTAACTAGGTAGGCTCTCTTACAGAGAAATAGCTCCTCTTTCAGGATCTGTATTCCCTGCCTCATTGCAAGTTTATTCCCAACTCACTAGCCTGCAACTGCTTTATAGCTCATGCTGGTATCAAGTCCAGGTCTCCTCCTTTTTATCTTTGAGCTATTACAGTCTGCCCCATGGCCTTTCACCTTTCTTTTGTTCCCTAGCAATTTCTTCCCTCTGTCCCTTAGGTAATTGTGAGTACTGCCTGCCTATGACCTTTGTATTTTTAGATCCTTCTTTCTCCTGTTTTCCCAAATAGCTGAGCTTGCTTCCTTCCTTTCAGCACCTTTCCCTATGGATGGATATTGTCCAGATTCCACTTTCTCTCAGCAAAGTTACTGCTGTTAGTTTGTCTCTCTCATGTCCCACCGACATAGTTTGGCCAGTAACATGGGGCCAGCTATTTCTCTCTGTGGGCTTTTTTCCCATTCCTACTATGTGGGCCTAAGTTTTGCAATAATTTAATTATTTTTAAGACAGAATAACAGCAGGTTCTAATAGTAATCTACCTCCTAAACAGTCGGTGCAGTGGTGAACTCACATGCTAGCTTATCCAATGGTAATGTCTCAGTCTAAAAAGCAACATCTTCTCATATCAGCAACTTATCTTTGATCTAAATAAAGTTTGTGGGGCTAAGTCAGTAGAGTTTAAGAGCAAATCCGAAATCCATTACTTCAGTATTACCATTAGAATTGCACTTTCACTGTTTGCACCATTTGGTGTTGTGAACAATGTGCTATGTTAGGCACAAGTCAATAGTGGAAACAATAACATATCAGCAAAAATTCATCCAGCTTCCCTCGGCCTTGGATGGCACTGCGGACTCCTGTAGTTCTTTTGTTAGTAATGGATCTTCAGAAGTGGATCTGGTCTTCAGATTCCCTAAGGATGATTTTGTCCCCTGTGCCTGCTTATCCAGATGATATCTGAGACTTTCAGGAGCTTTGTCATTGTCTGGCTTGTAACTAAAGGACGTGCTCTTGGCTGTGGTCCAAGATAATTCATTCAGTTGCTTGACGTCCTGTAGCCTGGGGATAAGGAGAAGGTGACTCCACCAAATAATGAAGACTCTAGTCTTATTGGCTGGATGGCAATTCTGTACAATAATAAAATAAAATAATTAATGTATTTTAATTATAGTCCTCTTTAAAATCCTTTGCCTTAGCATATTTTTCCAATAATGCTCAACTGAAAGAACAAACCCAGAAAATATACAGATGTAACTTTGTTAATAATTCATGCATACATTTTAAATGCAGTTTGGAAATGGTACAGAAACACAGGAATTACTGAGCTCTTTTTTTTTTTTTTTTTTTTTTTTTTTCCTTTTGAACAACCTGGTTATATTATATTTTCAAGGAATCTTTTTCCCATTGTATTGCTTTGAGGATAATGAAGGCATTTAAGACCACCATTACCTATCTGCAGATTACATTGAAATAGTGAAGATCATCAGTAAAAGTAGCAAAGATTTTGAAAGATGTGAGAAGATATCTTCCCTGAGTTTGTGATAGCAATGTATATTTCTGTACAGAAGAGATTTTAAGAAACCTTAGTATTTGGCATTTCATTTCATTTCATAGATCAGAAAGCAAGTAATTCTAGACTTCCATTCTTTTCCTTCCAAAACTGAGAAAACAAATGTAAATGATTTAAAAGCAATTAGTTGCATGCATATTGTCCTGGCAAACCATTCTATTCCTTTCTAGTATGTAAATTTTGAGGCAAGCTTGATTCATCTGAGTCATTGATGTGAAACAGGGGAAAACCAAGGCTGCCACTCTGAACTGATGTAGGTTGTTTTCCATTCTAATTTTATTTTTATAGAAAAATAAGACAATTTCAAAATCAGTTTGAGTCAGTAACAGTGTAATAGCATTCTAAAATGATATTATTATTTATTCATGCTTAGTTAAATATAACAGTAACATGAAATAAATGATTATCTGTTTTGGATATAATTTCATAATAAGGCCTTTGAAGGTCGTTTGAACTACTGCACTAATTAATGTTTTATTTCCAGCCTTCCTTAATTATTCTTGCCAGATGGTCCTTTATTTATGTTATTGCTTGGAGTTTCCAGCTGAGGTTGGTTGATTGTTGAAGAAAAATATGTGATGGCACCATAAGATAACTGTAATTGAATTGTTAGGTATGTTAGAACATTCAAGCCTTCTGTCCCTGCTTTAGCCACATCTGGGAAATAAGTTTGTTAACAAAGTGCTTTGGCACCTCATCGAATACTTGATGTGATATATAAAAATGTTTAGAGCAAACTCAATTAACATAAAAGCCTTTAGAAAAGAGAACTCTGGTAGCTTCTCATTCATTTATGAATTACAAAATCTTCTGGGTAAAATGCACAAATGGGTAAATTACCAGGTGGTTGGTTTTGTTTTGGCTTTTGTTTGGTGTTGTTTGTTAGCATCTGACTTACTTTTCTCCTAGACAATATTGTTTTTGTGTTTATAATAGAGTATCTTTACACTAGACAAAATAATGTGATGAAAACATACTGATAGTCATATTATTTGGATATTTTGTGGCTAGCTTTGGTAAATAATATCTCAGGAGTGCTAGTTTCTAAGAGGGTTAAGTTCAACACTGGGAGATACCAGACTTGGGAACAGGAATGCAAAGACAGCATTTACAGAAAACTAACTGGTTTGTTTTAATCAATTATCAACATTTTTTGTATTATGCTAGTAAATAAGTATCCCACTTGTTCTTTCAAAGTTCCATGGTGTCAGGTTCTGTACAGCAACACATAAACCTGCATGTTCTAAAAAGTAAGAGAAAAAAAGGGGGAAAATGGTATATGATAGTACACTAATGCATAATGTTGTTCCAATGGCATAAATATTTGTTGTATCTCTTCTGTCTCTTTTCAAAGCATTGTTTTCACCATTTTTCTGTAATCATTGCAAGGAGCAGTTTTGGGAAATGGAGATGAGTTTACAGCCCTAAAACCAACATGGAAGAAGAGGTTGAATATGTTTTACAGATATGTGTGTCAGGGGTAGGTGGGAAGAAAGAACTGAGATGTTTGTGTAGGAAATTGGTTAATGGGTGAACAAGAAAGGTATTGACACAAAGGTTCAAAATCAGAAAAAAAAAAGTTGTATCATCTAGAAAATAAAAAATGAGACATGTATTTTTGTCTCACTAATAGCTCTGTACTGCAAGAGACTTAGGTAAAATGTACTATAAAAAAAAGGTAAATCAACTACAAATTAGAAATTATAAGAAAAAGCTTACCGTAACAATGGATAATAAGAACTTGTTGAATAAGAATAGTCTTAGAGAAGATGACTTTTCTCTGTTTTTTCTTGTGTTTTGATTTTATTAGCACAATAGAAAATGCTCTGGAAGAAAACTATCATTCCAGTTGTGGAAATTAGCTCCCAGTATTGAAAATATGGATGTGCTATACAAAGTTTCACCAATCTATCACAGCATTTAGAAATATTGGTAAATGTCTGTGTTGTCTTTTTCTATTGGAGTACGTGTTTAGCAGCTCAACATGTTTCCTTGGCAAATCCTTTGTTTGCCACATGTAGTTTTCCTGAGCAGCAGATAGTCTGGGTAGGCAGAGAAATACTCTCTCCCTCAGCCTGTATCAGAGATGTGTGTTCTTGGCTTGTGACTACTCTGAATGTAAAACTCTCTTCAGATGTTATGGAAGATGGGAAGCAGCTGCTGTCTTTCAGAGCACAAATGTAGGGCTTTCAATGAACATTCTATCTGCCATGGAGCAGGATGGAGTCCATACAATGGAGCCCATCACACAATACAGATGTATCAAATTAAGGCTCTACCCAATTGGTTTTTGCTACTTCCTGTGTAATTCAAGCGCTTTGTGATTTGTTAACTCGTTCGGCTGTAAAAATGTTATAAATATGCATTATCTGAATTGCTGCTCTGAAAAGTGGGCCCCCGAAGCTGGTGGTAACATCTCTGCAGCAGTGGTGGAATGAGTGAGCACTTCTGTCAGCTGCAGGAGATCTCCCCATTCATATTTAAATCTAGTCCTTGTGCCAAAACAGAAATGCAGACTGTTCACATGCTCATCTTATACGGTGTTAAACATGCATGTCTCTGAACCACAGACAAAAGAGAGCAGTGAATTTCTTTAACGACCAGCTAAACTGACCAGAAACTGCTTTTAGCAACTGGTTGCCCAAATAAGCAAAATAGGTAAAAGAAGCGAGAATACCAGGGTGGTTTCACCTTAGTAATTTTTAAACTCTTTTCACGTTTAGCTTTCTTCTTTTTATCAATTCATCATTTGTCTGCCTCCCACTTCCCTCCCTTACTATACAAACCAAATTTCCCCAACAATGTTGCCTGGTACTTTTAAATAAAAATTTTAGGACAGTATATGAACTTCCTTCTCTCCTCTCCTCTTCCCTCTTCCTATCTAGTGTTGCAAAACAGTAAATCAAGGCCAATGCCCCCAAGTTCCATAGCTGCCTTGTCATCAGTGTACTTAATTCTGCTGTTTTGTAGACAGCATCTTTTCCAAAGTCTCACAGGAGGTTCTACATTTTGCTGTTTCCATTCGGTGCAGCAGGAAGCAGGGTGGCCAGCTGGGAAGAGAGACAAATCATAACAGAAGTGAGCTGACCTCTGACTTCAGTATCTATGTGAATGGGAGGTTGGTTCCGGACAGTCTCTTACCGCAGCAGGATATCCCAGTGTGAAATGCCAGCATGAAATTACTAATTATCATGCTTTTTAACTTCAGGATATGCTGCTAACTTTATATTTTCGTAAAGTCACCATAGTATTACAGAGGTATGTGCTGAAAGAGGTATTATCTTGCCATTGTGACGTTAAATTGTATGAGTAATTTAGCAGTCTTTTGTAACACTTATTTTAATAGTCCTGCTTTTTATAGGGATTTAGAAAATTCCTGTGCAGAAAAAAAAATCCCCAAGCAAAAGATTAAGTGGGTTTTTTAACCTTATTGTGTAAACCTCTCAGTTCTTTGACATTACATATGGTTTTTCATGGTGTAGAAGATCAATATTAGTGTTTCTTCTTGCCCACAATGCAAGATGTATTACCCAAGGTACATGACATACTACCCAACCAAAACACCCGCTGAGATTTGTAGATAGTGTTGGGTTACAACTGTTTTTTCCTGGAGGCTAAAATTGCCTAAATCTTGGCTCTCACTGTGCTGTTTTTTCCCTCATTATATATTTAAGAGGGTCAAATCATTCATCATTCTCAATTACTGGGATATAATTCACTGCATGCAATGTGCGCTACAGACCAGATGCCTGGAAAATTCCTGCACTGACCAATAATCTTAGGTCCCAGTACACATTCTGTTTTTAATACAACAGTAACATGTTTGTTTCCTATTGAATTATTTGCAGAAGATGCATACCCAATCAAAGCTTCGTCAGACAGGTGGTTATCAGAATGGGACACAATCAGGGAGACTCAGAGCAATATAAACATTCTGAGCTCTGTTCCTTTTAACAGCCTATAAAATGCCAATAACATTTAAAAGAAATAACTTGATTTTATTAAAGGGCAGGATCTGTCATGGGAACTTGCAGCTGCAAGGCGTTTAAATGAATGTCTCTTAGTGGACTGGAAGTCCTGCCCTCTAGTACAACTACAGGTACTAGAAAATAAGTGGTTTCATTTTATAAGTGTTTCAGCTTGCTGGTCGTCTCCTCTACTATTGTTGCATAAAATCATTTATTCTTCATGGTGTCACATGGTAAATTCATCAGAACTAAGGTACAGACATCACACTAAAATAAACACAAAATTCAAAACAATTTCTGCATAAACAACCTATTCTAGTTTTGAATTGTTTGTTTTAACTTACTGCAGCGTACCAACCTTCATACATTTCATGCCAATTCTTGAATCTTGCCAACAAATATAAGGTACTAAAGGAATTTAAAGACCGGGTGTTTCCTGAGTCAATGAAGTCTCAATATCTGGGATTCCGGAGTGGTCAATACTCACAGCGTTTGGTTCTTTTAAACATGAATCTGCAGCATTAACTTGGTTTGTGTCCGACAGAGCTTTTAAACTGAACAGTTTCTGGAAAGCTAAGAAGTCAAAAAAAGAACAGGCGGAAAGACACTGGAAGGTGGTCTGTCAGATACGATTGTGATGGTGTGGAAGCCCATACTATCCATTCAGCTCAGTACACCAGTGGCCTAGTTTAGCCCAGTTTTCTGGACACATAGTGTCAGAGCTGAACTTTAAGGACTGATGGGAAGGCTGACAATGGCCTAAGTTTTTGAGTAGCCTAAGGGAGAGCATAGGGGAAGGTAAAAATGGTCTTCTAATTTCAGAAGGCAGTGTTAATGATTCAGGAGCCGTAATGATAGCATATGAGAAGTGCTAGATAGGAGAGAATAAATTGCAAAGGATATTGAAATTGAAGACAAGGAAAAGGTATTTGATGTGATAGGGAAACCGAGGAGCCAGTGAAAAGATGTTAAGCAAGGGGTGATCAAAGTGATGACAAGATAATGATCTCTCTAGAAATGCTGTGAATAGACATAAGTGGGCCAGGATTGCATTTGTCAAGGCTAGTGAAAGGGCTGCAGTAGTCGAGGTAAAAGCTGATGACCACATGAGTGAGAAACAGAATTGTGAGAGTTATTAAATAAGCTCACACTGTTCTGTGGTTGCATTTTATTCTGTGTTGTTGGTATTCGCAAAGCCAGAACTCAGATTAACTAATCCTTCCAGTCCTTTTTAGCTGCAGTTTTGTGAAATACCGAAATTGTCAGTTTTGTTGTTGTTGTTCAATGGCAGTCCTAGAAATGGAAAAGAAATTTATTTGGGTCAACCCAAGTGATTTTTTTCTCTAGGATTCTCACTTTTATAAAATATCAGGGGAAATTAAATGCCAAGTTTAATATGACATGTACTTTTAATAAAAGCAAAGAAAACTTGGAAAAGAAAAATTAGAATCTTGGACTTTGATGCCGTTCACAGTCCAGAGGAGGAGGAGCTTTCTTGCAAATTATGTGCCTTGTTTAATTGTTAAGGCAGTTATGTATGTGTAACAGAGGAAACTACAGTTAGAATTATTCCTTTGTCTTATCTGGAGCAGAGAGCTGGATATAAAACTTTCTATTTCTTAAAAGAGCGCCTCGATTGCTAAGTTAGAACGTTCTGGAGCATCACACCCTCTGAGCCTGTCTTGTTAATGTTGTTCACTGGGAGGGAATATTAATTGGACCAAATAGCAGGAAGTGATGACTAGTGCCCTCATCAGCTGGGGGAGATGCTAGGTTCCATTTTTTTTTTCTCCAAAGAATAATTTAATTAAAGATATGAATTGGAATGACTTGAAGAGGAGAGACTTAGGGAAATCTCAGGCTAGCCCAAATATAAACCAAAATTTTTTCAAAAAGTAACTGGGAAAGTAGGAGGTCATTGTATTAGCAGGCTTTTTTGTGTTGTGTTTTTTGTTTGTTTGTTTGTTTTTTTAACTCTATAGTTGGTGATGACTAAGAGGCTCTTCTAGAAGTTAATGTAGAACAGGAGCTGGATTCAGGTGTTTTGACTTGCCCTGTAGAGAAACTTGCCTTTTTCTGTAGAATACAAAGGAAACTCAGCCTTAGATGTCCAAAGCTATATGGTATGAGTGCCTACATTGTTTCCCATTCGCACACTGAATGAGCTGTAAATGATTCACCAGTTCTTTATGGCCTGTTTTGTTCCTAACTACCTCTAGCATAAAATCAATATAAATTGTCTCAACCTCCCTCCATCTATGCAGAGACCATGTGGGAGAAATGAGCCCAGAATTTCCTACAGAAAAATCCATGTTAACTCAGATGTTTCTTCTTTGTTTCTCAGACAGTAATATAGCATTGCCATTTTCCATGACTACACGTATTCTCTTAACCAGAGTGGTCACTGGGCACCTAAAAACTAAAAACAGTGTTTCAGGATGTATGTTAATATAATTACAATAAAAGGAAATATTTGGAATATTTGAAATATATATGTTGTTTAAAAGAAGGTTCTATGGTAAATTCATAAACATGAATAAGCCTGATGTAGTTAGCTGTCATATGTGAGGAAAATTCAATTAAACAGAAATTGAAGAACTTGAGTTACTTTCGAACATGACAGTATGTCATGTGACATTTCGGCTCAATATCTAGTTTTCAGTTGTCAGATAAAGATGATTATTTGCAGACAGCCCTTGTTCCCTCTGGCCTGTATCACTTACGTCACATGAGTGTGGTGCTTTGACTTTATTTAGTTTAAGTAAACTGTGTATGGAACAGCACAGCTTTTCCCCTGTCCTCTTACTGCAGACTCTCTACATGTTTTTCTGTCACCGCTGCACTAGAACTTATGTCTGTAGGAAATATGATGATGTAAATGCTATCAGGACTGAATGGTGATGACTTAGGAAAAATGAAGTCATATTCAATTCAAATAGTGAAGCACGATATTAAAAAAAAAAACCCTAAACCCTCAGTTTTCAGTTACTTAATCCACATCTTTCCCAACAGTCATTCTACCCTTTATCCCCGCTTAGTGACAGATCATGTGGTTTACAAAAAGTATAAATTCTTTTATAGTAGCTACTTGTTTTCAAACAGAAATTGAAACCCTGAGATTGCAGTGGGCTACACTGGGAGATTTACAAGAGTAAGGATTAGTCAGATTGCATAAGGACTTCAGGTTTTCTTTGGGAAGCCTATGTGATTGCATGTAATTGCAACATTCCCTGAATCTAGTTCACCTGTGGGTTGGTTGTTTTTTTTTTTTTAATAGCCTATAATGAAAACCAAACTGGTTGATGTTAATATCTGTAATACTGAAATGAACTTTGAAGATTACCCTGCTCTAATGTTTAGGCGAACTGTTACATTTAGCTTGAGATCTGATTGACAAAATAAAGAAATATTAAAGCAAATGTAAATTCAATTTCCGAACCTTTCCTAGTCTTAAGTATCAGGGATTTTTGATTAATCTTAAACACAGATGGAAGTGCTTGATTAAAATTGTATCATACCATATATAAAATAATTCTACACTATTATTTCAAAGGTTTGGCAGCATGCATTAAGTACTGACACTTCTAAAAATAATTTCCGTTAAAAAAGAACAGCATAAGTTTTCCATTTAAACAAGAATGAGGAATGATACAATTACATTTGCTATGAATAAAAAAAGAGTTTTGCTGCTCAATTTGAAAATGAATTATGTGGATTTTTGATGCTACTTATATTTGTTTTAAGACTTTGTCATGGTTTAACCCTAGCTGGCAACTAAGCACCACACAGCTGCCCTCTCACTCCCCTATGGTGGGTTGGGAGAGAGAATTAGAAGAGTAAAAGTGAGGAAACTCGTGGGTTGAGATAAAGACAGTTTAATGGGTAAAGCAAAAGCCGTGCACACAAGCAAAGCAAAACAAGGAATTCATTCACTGCTTGCCATGGGCAGGCAGGTGTTCAGCCATCTCCAGGAAAACAGGGCTCCATCACGCGTAACGGTTACTTGGGAAGACAAAACAACATCCCTCCAAACATCCCCCCCCCCCCCCCCCCCCCCCCTTCCTTCTTCTTCCCCCAGCTTTATGTGCTGAGCATGATGTCATATGGTGTGGAATATCCCTTTGGTCAGTTGGGGTCAGCTGTCCCCACTGTGCCCCTCCCAACTTCTTGCACACCCCCAGCCTACTTGCTGGTGGAGTAGTGTGAGAAGCAGAAAAGGCCTTGACTCTGTGTAAGCCCTGCTCAACAGTAGTGAAAACATCCCTGAATGATCAACACTGTTTTCAGGACAAATCCAAAACATAGCCCCATACTAGCTACTACACAGAAAATTAACTCTACTCCAGCCAAAACCAGCACAGACTTATGAGGAAATTTATGATGATAACTATAATAATGAATAATCACTTTATATAAATATACCAAAAAAATCCTTAAAGTATTGTAATTAAGCATTTAAAGATCCATATTTTTCACTCCATCTTTATCATATCACATAAATAGATTAATTAATGAATAAGGAAGTTGATAATTGGACCATGTGATCCTTATCTGAACCTTTTACATTATGCTTTAAAAATTGTAGCCCTAGGCACTAAAGACCCCAACATTCTTTTCATAAAGCAGAATTTTAACATTAATATGAGGACTTCTGCACAAACTTTCCATCTCCCATCACTGACAATGAAGTATATGCCATTTGGTTGTGAGGTAGCCTTGTCATCCATTTTCTTAAGCTTTAATTCAATTTCACCTGGTCATTTGTATATATATATATGATAGAAGTATAACTTATTATGCAGGCTGTTGAGTTTGCTTTCATATTTATTCATGCTGCTTCTGTATCTTTTATTACCTGTTCAGTGGGTTTAGGGAGCAGTAGGAAAGCACTGCCTTCTTCAAGGGCTGTGCACTTCTCAAGAACATGAGGAAGAAGCAGATAGGGTACCTGTACTCTGTTTCAGGAAGCAATTTGAAATTTTATATGAATGCCTGATTTTTAAAAAAATATCAAGGATTATGGAGTATTGTAAAATAATAATGGCCAAGCATAGTCTAATGTTCTGACATTTACTTGATTCTTTAGTTCAGGTCTGAATATAGCATTGTTCTATTTGGTTAAGTATAAGGGTTGTTTTTAGGAACTTACATGTCAGCAGTTCTTGATATTCTTGTCTATATTGCTTGGCTATAAAGCCCATGTACTTTTAAAATGTATTTCCGTTACTATATTATGTGAACACTTGATAATATTAAATGATTGTAACCTCAAAAACCTTTTGCAAAGTACAGCTATACAGAGTTTATAGATGGAAAACTGAGATTTGGAAAGACTAAAGTCCTCAAAAGTGTTTAGGTACTGACCTTCTTCCAGACATAACTCCTACTGGAACCATGTTCATATTAAACTGTTCATCTCCTGTAACAAGTTAAGGATATTGTGGATATGGGAGAAGCAATAGATATCGAGTATATTTTCTCCAGGACATTGTCAAAGAAAGCTGGAGGAGGCAGCAGCTACATTGCAAAACAGGATTGTAGTCTTGGAAAACTGGAGAAATATATGTTGATGCTTGGGTCTAGTGAATATCAAACTGATCATGATTCAAAAGTTAAGCTGGGGGGGGAACAGAAAGCAAGTTCTGTATTGACAAAGTACAAAATGAAGTACTTTTTCCACTCTGCTTGGTTTGGGCAATGTTTCATTAGAGTCCTATGTTAACTTCTGACCCCTGCAATTCAAGGTGCAATCTGGATTTAGAGAATCCAGAGAACAGTATTATATGACGTCTCTTCCACTCTGTTTTTTTATAATCTATGACTGTATATCAGATGTCCTTAGAAGAACAGGGTCATGAATCCAGATCTTGGTGTTCTGAAGCAGTGACCCACTCACTAGACATAACTGTAATATTTATTCTTCCTATTATCTGGCCGTGGTCCAGACTGGGTTACATTGTTTTCTTTAAATAGATATCCTTAGTTTCTCTTTGAGATTTTAAGGGTAATTTTGGAAGGATTTTTTCCACTCCAGAGATTGATTTTTCACAAGGGTCCAGTGGAACCTATCATACACGAAATATGATGTCACCAGGAAAGGGAGCACACAGTGTAGACTTCACTGTCAGTATGCTGATGATCTGGGGGTCTGTGATTTATTTTCGTTAAACTTTTTCAATGAAAGGTCTCCATTGTCTCCACTGTCACAGAGTGTCTGTGAAATTGTATTTGGATGACAATAAGCTGGTTAATGCTCCAACTAGGAAAAACAGACACTGCTCGTTTGGGAACTTGAGATTTGTTCTTATCTGTAGGGAGCTTCACCAAAGGTTCAGTTTGTTCACTGAGGTCTAATAGGCTGGGTGGACAAGAATGTTTTTTTGACATACATTTGGGTATCTAAAACTTTTTACACTGGAATTTGTACTTTGCCACACTAATCCAAGTTTGTGTACCTGCTAGTTTGATTATTGCAGTGACCTCTTTTGTTGTTCTTCCTAAAGCCACAGAGAACCCTCAGGTATTGCTGCAAAGGCAGAGTGCTACTGTGTGGCTGTTACGCAGGCTAAGGATGTTGTCTGGCCTTGAGTCTTTGGGTAGTCCCTTGGCTTTTTAATTAGGTTTTGTAGAAGTGCAGGGGCCACAGTGGATCCTTAATAGTCTTATATGATTTAGGTCCTGTTACCTGCACAGATCTTTGTAGACTGCTGACCCAACTGGCTGTACTTTAAACATCTTTGTTGTAGCAAGTGAGCATTCTCCGTGGAAGAACAATGATCTTCTAAGACATAAATCATAATCTGTCTCTCCTCTCATGAAGATAAAGCTAGTTCTTTTCCTTTACTTCTTAAATAAAAATAAAAGGCTGTTCTTTCTTAAATATTTTGTGTGTATCCCCTCAGGAAAAAAGTTTGTAGCAGACCTGGTTGTTGTGGTTTTTTTGTAGTTTGGGTTTGTTTTGTTTTGTTTTGTTTTCTGAAGGGCCTATGTTGTCTTATATTTTACTACAACAATTTTTTTTTTATAAAGATTTTAAGATTTTTTTTCATTTTGCCCTGGCAGCAGAATAGTTGGGAGGCATCCAGATTTACATTCTGTAGTTCTAGCCAACACCTCATCGAAAGTAAAGAGAATCCATAACTATACAGGTAATCTATTCTATCATTTTTAGTGATTTTCTGAAGTTACATGGAATAAACATTTCCCAACTGGAAATCACAACCTTTTTTCTCTAGAGCATACTCTGTTTGAATGAGCAGAATATCTCTAAATATGTGCTTCAGTTACAGTAGCACCAGGCCCAAATCTGTTCACATAGTTATGGCCAAATTACTCATCTCATTTTACAAAGTCAGCAGTGAGAGCAAATTACTGAGTCATATTACATTGTTACTTTTTTCTTCCAAGTAGTGTCTTGTGCTCTTCCTTTTCATAATCCACCTGGGCTGCAGGTGGCTGGTTGCTAAGATTAAAAATGGTCATGTTATTTTTTTTTTTTTCATTTTACTTTTGAAGTACAAATCCCAGTTCAAGATGGGATGACAATGGTATTATCAAACACAGAACATTAAGTTCCAGGCTTAAAATGCATGTAACTTAAACTTGCATGGACTTAAACACTTCAGTACAAGTTCATTACTGCATTGAGGGTGTGCTCTGCAGCATGGAAATCAGTTACTGTGAGGATAATCACTTTCCTTCCCAGGTCCTGCAAACCTGTGTTCACATCAATGGATCATGCATATATGTGACAATAACAAAGCAACAAGATAGTAGCTGAGCTATTTATTTTAACAGCTACCACCTAGACGTTAGGGTCTAGAGAACAAGTCTTATGAGGAGTGGCTGAGGGAGCTGGGGTTGTTTAGTTTGGAGAAGAGGTGGACCTGGCAGTTAAGTTAATGGCTGGACTTGATAATCTCAGAGGTCTTTTCCAAACTTAATGATTCTATGATTCTAATTCCTTCCTGCTTTGTATAATATACAGATATTTGTAGAAATATTGGAAGTAGCTGTATATTCAGGAGTGGTGTTATTTTATTATAGGGACTTTAACTCATGGAATTTGTCAGAAAAAGGGAAGATATGTTTTGCTCGTATCCACACTATATTTTTGGAAGGAATAGGCACTATAAAGAATGTATACAAAATAGAGATTGAACCATGGACGAATAATTGTTTGCTTTCACTATGATGAAATACACAGCTTTAAGATAGACAAATATAGTGGTAAGAAGATCTGTGAGTGCATTATCATCCTGCAGCTTAATTTAGTGTAGTCAAATATTAACTGTTGAATGAAAACTGACACAGCACAGATTTACCAGGTCAGGCAGCAAAGTACATCAGAAATTATGTCTTTGGAGCTAATGGCATTTTCTTCATGTATACTTTTGTATTAAAACCTTTCATTTTAAGTAACCTTCATTTCTGTACTGGGCTTGCTGCTCAGCCACCTTATTTAGAATTAGTCAACAATTAGTTTTATCCAAGTAAATATTTACAAACAATTTACTTTATAAAATTATTAAACTTTATTTTCAAGTATGTATCATTTTTAATGTTTATTTTAATGCTTAATTTTGTAAATTATCTTGTAAGCATGTAACAATACTATTTGACAAAAGGACTTGGTAGCACCCAATATTATTACAACACATCACATAATGTGCTCCTACTTGCTAGTATGGCATACTGTGAGATAATATACTTCTTGAAATATGTTTTAGTTTATATTCATGTTAACTACTTTGTTGTTGTTGTTGTTTTATTCTTAGAATCTTTAGTATTGATTGCAATTATCTCAGGACCAACACTGTAGTAACTTGGTTTCTGCCTAAATTAGACAACATGACGTCACAGATGATGTGTCTCTAACAATATGATCCTAATTTTCTGCAGTTAGGCACCTAGACTTCTCATGCAGCTAATTTGAGAGACCAATATGTGTGCCTTTCAAAGGCAATCGGTAAAGCCCCCATGACGAGTAGATGAGTAGGGAGTAAGGTTTAGCTGTGATTAGAGATAGCCAAAAGGAAGTACTAGGCAGAGTTTAAAGCTATTACTGCTACACCTGTTTACCAGCCAATTTTAAAACAGTAAGAATAGACGAGCCACAGTAAGAGCCTTTTTATTTTTTCATATGATAGAATTCATTTGTTTAATGAATGACTAATCTGAAATAATTTCTCCCTTGGCATAACGATCATTAATTACAGAAATCTTTGTGGTTTTATACAAATATCAGAAATAGGTGAAAATTAGTCCTTAAAATATCTGATCTGATCTGAAAGGTCGCCTTTGTCATTAAAATGACTTCCATTTAAATCATGCATTGGAGAAATTCCTCTACAAGGTTACTAGCTTAATTAACTAGTTGAGAAAATCTCTGGCTTTTTGCTTTGGAAACTAGAATGTATGTTTTTATTTAAGCACTCTGTAATTAGGAAAAGAAATTATGCAGATGGGCTAAGTTTCTGGAATTTTACCAAACACAATATCTACTGCTACAAAAGGCAGTGTGCTCAGAAGGAAAATTCTGTCATTTTTCACAGCCTGATTTCCTGATTTTTAACAAAGTCCTGCATTTTTTTGACCTGTCAGTGAAGTATGTTTTGGTTTTTTAAGGCAGTGAAGCTAACAGCCTGATGGCTGATATTACACATTTATCCATGAAAATGAAATTTAACACACACATTTTCCCTATACATAACACAGCATAAAAAGATGATTCTAAACTAAAAAAATGCAGACAGCTGTTTTTCTTCTCAATTTTGTATACCAATACACATGCTAAGTGGTAGTTAGGCTTGCTGGTTTAAATTGTTATTCTGTGTATGTATAAGACTGAGGACTGATCAGTGGCACTTACATTTGAGCAAAGAGCAGGAAATTTTGAGTAGCATAAGAATTCCCTATATTTGTATATGTACATTTATTATTTTTTCATAATCTCTACAATTATCCTACCATAAGAAAAAGCAGGAGGAGTTCCTTCTCAACAACTCCTCAGTCACATTGTTGTTCTATGTTAAATATACTTTTTTCACTCCGCTTTACTTTGATGCCTTCATGACTCAATTCTGGTAACACTGCCAACCTACTGTCCATTTACCAGCCATGACTGACCTACTTTCGATCCTGCGATATTCACCTGTTGTCTTTGATTTAAGCCTATATTGCAAGCTCTTTGAGACAGGACTTGGTTTTTAATTCTGTGTCTGTAAGACACCTAGTGTTGAGGAAATGAAGCTGGGGCTTGTAAATGGTGCTTGAACGTGCTACTGTTAGCTGGGTGCTGTCATTTACAACACAGTGCCTCACTAGGAATGTTTTCATTTGTGGACATTTTATATTCAGAGTTGCAGGCCAACTTGTATGTTTCCATTGTTTTCATTCACAAAATAATTCCTAAAAGATTAGGGTTGCTAATCAGACAGTCATCATTTTGTAACAATTGCCCAGAAGCACTGCCAGGAAAAACATCTCCTGTATATTCATTGGATCACAAAACCCAATTATTTTGATTAAATTGGTTGTAATTTTGTGTCATTGTATTTGGACACCTTTTCTTCATTTCTTGATACAACGTCCTTTCTACTTTTTCCTCATGTATTCTAAAGTATTGTGCATGGGTGTGGATATGGTGTGGGTATGAGTATTCGTTTGTAAAGATAATCGGTTATGATTCTTGAAAGAAAAAAAATCAAATTCAAAAATTTACAACCATGATGTGAGACATGGGTGGGACGCTGGACCTGACGGTTCAATAGTGCCAAATGCAGAATGTCCATACTGCACATGGAAGTGAATGAGGGTTTTAGAAAGGAAGCAGCAGTACATCTTTGAAAATCAGGGATGAATTATAGCAAGTGTCTGCACAGAATTGGTGAATACTTTTGTTAAGTAAAAGCTTAATTGATTCTCTTATTTTTACATACTAAAGAGAATTAGATTTCCTATCTCTTTGTTTGTACACCCTTCAACTCCTATAGAAAGGCAAAGCATTGTTTGGAATGATTCTAGGCAAAAATAACTATAAGTAATTCCTATATGTTAGTTTAAGGGAAGTTGACTAAATAGTATGAGAATGTCCTTAAAGTGAGGTCTGTTTGATTTTTTTGTGATTGAAGATTTTATTCCTGGCTATGCAATGTGAATGCCTTGTTATATTTTAATTGAAAAGAAGATGGGACAAAATACTTAAAAATAAGTCATCCTTATACTGTCCCTGCAAAAATGTTTGGCAGCTGTATATAACCAAATACACATTTGGGTAGTCAATGCAACTGTCAAATATTTTGCAGGAGTGGTGAAAGAATGGGTTATTTCAGTCTTTCTTCTTAGCACTATTCACATACAGCAGTGTCACTGGCAGGCATAACATTTTTGTAATTCCATGAACTTGATCTCTTGAGAGAGTATGACTTGGCCCTAGGACACAGTACTCATTTGTTTTGCTTGTCTTAACTCTACCAAATGATCTTACCAGCTATCTGATGATCCACCGAGACAGTAAAATATTTTGGCTTTTTGTACCATCAGTGTGTATATTTCAAAGGAAAGCAACTGGCTCACAATCTCCTTCTACCTCATTCAAGTGAGAAATGCTACTGCATGTGATTCTTAGTAATTGAGGGTAATACAGTACTGCCTTGTTCAGGATAAGAATGCTTAGCTCATGTAAATGCGCAAATCAAACCATAAACTGATTGTTTAGTAAGGCATAAGCATACAGAAATAATTATATGACTCCAAAATGCATCACAGACATTTGCCTGTATGATATTTTTCATCGTTACTCATGATTATCAAATACGTGTAAAACTGTTTCTTGCTTTTGACAGACTGCTGTTTGCTTCTGAAAGAAATGTAGTAGTCTGCTGTCCCACTGGTGCATGGAAGCTGCATACTGTAGCTTCTCCTGAACTTAAGGAGGGATTTCCTTAAAACTCATTTATTATATTAAAATATTAGAAAACTGTCAGGTACATACAGTTGGAGGATATTCCAGAGGGTAAATAAAACCAAAGCACATGGTAGAAAAGGAAATTAGTAAAAATTATGCATTGAGAAGAGTTTTTTCTTTCATTTTGCATTTCCAGGTAAAACCTCAGGCTGACAATCAATTCAAAACTCCATGGAATAGTTTCACCAGAGGTTATAGCTTATCTCTGTTGATATATCCTGGCACTGTTCTTCCCATCTCATCGATGTCTCTTATTGAGCAGAATCCTGAGAATTACTGGTTGACAGTATGTGCTTTTAGAACTAGAACTGTTAAACTGTGACTAGTGTTGGTTTTAATTAGAAAGCTGAAGCAAGTTACAGGTATTACTTTTGTAGCTGCATTTCACCTGTTGGCATGTTACATTTTAAAACTGTGGTGTTTTTTAAGTAAGAACTTGTTAAAAATCTACTACACAGCTTGGTCAGAAAAGATACCTTTTCCTTTTTTTAGGTAGGTATTGGCTTCACATTGCTGTCAGTCTTCAAGTAAGATCATGTAAAATTTTTTTAATCTGAGGTTTAATGGGAGTACAAATGTGATTTTAAAAGTCTTCATGCTAGGGAAGACATTTTACATTTCCTTAAAACTCTTTTATTATATTAAAATATTAGAAAACTGTCAGGATTTTTATCGACATTGAACTGTTTAGAGTCTGTACATGGTAATGAAGAGTAGTGACATATCTTTACGAGATGTTATTTTTTTAAAAAACAAAGTGTACCATCCCTCTATCAGAATTTTATATAGTAATTCAACAGCTAAATCTAAATTAATTATTCTGCCACAGAAGTGAAACATTAAAATAATTTTATCTTTATTAAATAAGGTCTGCTGTTTATCATGTTCTATGTATCATAAAGTAAAATCTGTGCATAGTTGTGTTTCATTCTTCTTAGGGCTTTATTTAATACATTTTTCATGAAATCATCAAGACACTAATGTTTTCCTCAAAGCTGGTTGCTATAGCACTATTTATATAGTCCTATAGTGTTATTTTAGCTCACTAAATAACTTTCCCTCAGGCAAGTAGGATCAAAGTGCTTTGTGCCTTTAGTTATTGTCAGTAACCAGGACAGTTGCTATTTGAATCTTTGCTAAGCAATGATTTATGATGTTTTGCTTGAAGTCACACAAGCTATCTTTGTCTCTCGAGACATGGGGAACTCCCTCATCACTTAAGACAATCTCTAAGTATTATAATTATTAGCATCTGCATACATTCACTCTGTATTGGTGTCTGGAGTTAAGTATCATGATGAAAGCTCTTTGTGATTTTCTATTTTCCCATAATTGTTTGTTCTAATAAACTAACTTCTGGTGGATAAAATGAACAACAAGATTCAGAAGTTAATGAGTCTAAAGGAACATCTGTTAGAAGGACCTTCATTACCATACATTTCCAGGGAAATGAGAACATAAGGCAAGACAGAAGCTGATGAAGAGCCTGTTTGGCTTAAGCAAATGAATAATGTGGCCCAGGACAGAAGATGAGCTTTTCAGTCGGATACTAATAAGCATTGCATTTTTTTTGGCAGTTAACCCCAGATGTTAATCTGGTGTCAACTGCATTGTTCTGTCCTTTTTTCATGCCAGTGTAATTTATTCATCTTGGCAGGATCCACTTTTCCCTTTATTTTCCCAAGGCACCAAAACCAATATATTTTATCCAGTAGGTTTAAAAAAATACCTGCCCCTTCATTTAGAATGTAAAATGGTTACCAGCCTAAAATTAAGTTTCTTAAATCAACTTTATGCCATGCTTAGAGTCCAGTGAATGAGCAAAGAAACATTGGTGTCTTGTATTAAGAAAAAGAAATCTCAAGGTTGTTTGCATAATGCATCTTTTTATTTCTCCCTCTTTCCCTTTATGATCAACTCTGGTAGTTAAAAATGCATTTTGTATAAGTGGTTCTAGACACACAAAACAAGCTTTCACACAATAGGCACTCTGAGATGAACAAACAGTTGCAACCATACTTGTCACACAGTGAAACCTAAAGCACATTTATTAATCACTCAGTCCCAGATTTACTATTTTGCAGCTAACATTTTTATTCTGACATGGCAAACAACATATAATGAAATAAAATTATGTCTCTAGACAGATCTGGTGTTTATAATGAAGAGACAAGAGTCACTCTTGAAGTTCTCATTGATGCTAGTTCTCCATTATAGAAGTGATTGACTTAAACATCTCTTTATTACCCCAGAGATACTAAGCTTCCGAAAACTGGCCAAGTACTTTTTTTTCCACAGACTAGACATTTCATGGGAAGTTTGGTAGAACTAATACAAAGAATTTTAAAACTTGAGCACTCTGAAGTGAGGTTGTGGTGTATTTTTAAATCAGGCTCATCCTGGGGGAGGTGGGAAGTAATGGTATCTACAAAATTACAGCTGAAAAAAAAAAGAAAAATATTTTTTTCCATAGCTTAGACTAAGGAGACACTTAAATAGTGAAAGTTCACAGGATGTTTTTAAGAACATAAAATAAAACCTGTGTGTATGCAAATTGACTTTGCATCTTTTGACTGTCACTGGTTTTCTAAGGTGGAAAGTTGATTGGAGATGGGGGAAAATATGGCAAAGAAGGGGATACTAGGAAAGATGTGTCTGTGTATAGCAACACATTCAGTTGTCTGTAGTCACTCCTGTGGTTTAGAAGGTGGCAGAATACTGATCATTTTCTGTGTAGACTAAAAGTCTCCAGTCTCTTCTGGTATTTCTCATCACCAGCTGCTTCTCCCAGATCTCATGGCTGTCCTGATTTACTCCAGCCTTGAATTCCAACCTTGAACAACTTCCCCATATCCAGCTCCTGAGCCTAAATATTCTTTTAACACTGAACAAGCCTATGTGAGCTGTTTCTTTTGTTGTCACTTGGCATAGTAAAATTGTTCCCATTTGTTTTGAAGGTGTTTTAGCATAGCCTGGCTCAGAGCTTATAATTTCTTTATGACCAGCCTGATCCATTTTGCTTCATTTTCAGAATTGGATATGTTCCTTGATATTAGAGGCATCAAACTTGCTTTTCTGGGCTTGCAGAGCAATTAAAATGAGAGTTTTCAGGCCAATTATTTCTTGATATTTCTCTGCTCTGCTGAATAATAGACTCAGATGATATCACCCACTGGTGGCATTATCACAGCACACTGCACGTTCATTTTCACTTACATATAATTATTAAATCTTAAAGTAATTTTAAAGATGAATTTTAAAACTATTGTATGCGCATGCTGAAAGAATAGTTGCTTTATTATTAAAATAATATTTTTTGTACTAGATCCAATTCTATCTTCCGTAGTTTTAAAAATGTCTATTACTTTTATAATTCTTGAAAATACAATGTTTTCCTATTTTGCTCAAAGGAAATTACTTAATGGGAATAATGACTATGTAAGCAGTTACTACCTCTTACAATTCATCTGGATAATATATTTTTAGTCGGTTTAAAGAAATATTGTTATTCACCGTGAGGGATCAAAACCAGGCCAGCAATTTTTTCATTTAATAGTGGAGCTACTTTTAAAACTGTTTCAGTTTCAAAAATATTTCATCAGATTTTGAAATTTCAACAATTTCACTAGTCCCAAGGTTTCTGTAGTGGTTGTGATTCCCTTCCTGGGATAGGTATTAATTTGGGAATCTGATTATTGACTTATAAGAGAGTTCAAGTCTAGTATTACATATAAAATTAAACAGTGATGATTACTTGTGTAGCTCTATCATTACAATAAATACAATCAGGTGATAGTTACTATCAAGTGCAAAGTTTTAATATAAAATAACATCTACCCTATGTTATCAGTGTTTTCAATAAATGATGTAAATGTAGCGTGTCGTGATATGGAACTTGTGACAACATGTTTTACCTGATTAAGTGCTTAGTAACTTAGAAAATTACTGATATGTGGATAGATTATTGTGTTTTGAATTTAGAGATATCCTTTAAAGGCAGTAGATAAAGATTTTGGGAGGGCAAAGGGACATGACTCAGTATTTCTACTCTTAAATAATGTTCTGATTTGCAGCTTAAAACATTTCCAGTTGTTCTAAATCTTTATAGTAAGTGTACATGAGTGTATATTGTATGTGGGAAAAAAGTATTTTATTAATTTATAGTAATCACATACCTTTATTTGTGTTTCCTTAGTCTCATAGAGGACATAAAATCATACCTCCTTAGATCTGAGCAGGTTTATCTTAGAGTGCCCCAATGTTCACTACAGATGGAAAAGTACAGTAAGCACCACTAGGCTTCTTTTTTACCAACCCAGAACCTCCAGTGAGACTTTGGGTCCAGAAAAGAGCAATTGAGCTGTAATTGTAATTACTACTTCTATTTTATTTTGAAGTAAAATTACTTTTGCAGTTATAGCAAAAAAACCATTCTGTTAATGGATATTAGTAAACTACAGTCTGGTGTTTGTGCGTGTGGTTTTTGTTTGGCTGTATTTTTTTTTCTGCTGCCACCTTTTTTTGATAGTGGATCAAAATTCTCTTGTAAATAGGCACGATTCCATTGATGTTAGTAGTAGTTCAGGCATTTATACCTAAAGAGAATTTTATTCCCTTTACTGTCAGTTTATAGCAATGTTCAGTGTATCTGGTAATGGTGTTTTCTGAATGCAGACTGAGAATTGTAATAGGAGCTGCATTATATAGCTAAATGCTTTCTGGTTTTGAATGCCTGAATGCCTCATTCAGATTATCTTTTACTCTTCATCAAAAATTAACAAATTATAATATAAACTCTCTGGACCATAAAACCCCTCTTTCCTTTGTTTGCACAGCAGTTAATGCAGAGAAGTCCTGGCTCATGGCTTTTAGGCAATATACTGTATATAAAAATAATAATACAATTAAATTCAACTTTAAAGTGAATAGATTATATGCAGTCAACATCCATGACGAGGGGCTTTGCCTCTGTTAACAGACGTGTTAGGTGAAATGGTAGTTACTTTAATTTTATTAGAACTATTGCATTTCTCTTTCTTGAAATTTGCCTTCACACATTGCTTCCTATTCTGCAACTGCTGTTGAGGCTAAGCTAATGAATAAGAACAAATGTTAATACACACTGGAGATCAATAGAAATTTTAATCATTTGGTTTTGCCAAAATAAGAAGTACTGACCTGTTATTGGAATCTTAGTCTACTCCTTTTTCTGACGCCTGCCACTGTATTAGTACTCTAGCTTTTCAAAATCAGGAGGCCCTGATGTTGATTTTTATGCTAGGTTTACACATATTGATATGGTTATTTTTTTATTTACAAAGATGTGAGTGAGGAATGCCTCTGTGGATTATTACACAGTAAGTACAGGTACACAGTGTTGATTCTGTGGCTAAAAGCACCGGTGGAATTCTTGCTTGCATATGAAAACAAAGTCATTTTTCCATCCCTGTAAGCAGTGGATTCTGACATAACAGCCTTCATTTGTTGTGTTACTGTAGCAGCCTTGGTCTTGCTAAAAACATGTAGGATGCTGTTAGAAGGTGGGATCATCCACTGAGACCTCTCTCCTTTAAGGAATTTGCTGATGGTAAGATTCAGGATGAAAAAACTAAGATTCTGAACCACTGGCTCAGAGATAATCAGCAGGCAGATCAAAAACTTGAAGAATAAATTGGAGAACAGCAGCAGTATGCTGCGCTGTTATCAAAAGCCACGGACCCTGAATAAATGTTTCACAGGATAATGTCAGAGGCAAGTATCGTGTCACGTTTAAGAACATATCCCAGTTGGTTTCTCTGTACCATAAGTGCTAGATTTTAAATGCTTGTAGTTTTTTAAAACATTACAGTATAAAAATCCGTGAGTAGATTTTTACTCATCCCATGATATTATGTTTGCCTTTTATTGAACATGTCCAGGGAAAATAGGACTAGCTTGTCTTGCCTATTTGCATAGGAAATGTTCTGTGCTTGTGCTAGTTGTAGGCTCATATCTGTAGCAGTAAATTAATACCTGAAATCTTTGTTCTTCAGCTAAATTGCTTTTTAGCCCCTTTTTTGGCTTCACACTTTATGTGCTACTTTAATAAGAAACATCTACCTGTACATATATTTATTGTAGTCTTAATTTATCTCAGCATTCTATTAAAATCTACATAATTTTTGCCCCACAGCTAAGAAGAAACGAGATTAAATTTTCTAAAATATTATTTTCTTTGGAGAGTTACTGCTCTGTGTGTGTATCTGTATGCATTGAGCAATATTTACTGCTGTGGTATGGCCTTTGTATGGGTCCTGGGAAAAGCTTGTAATTTCAGAAATCATCTGTATATTTACAGTATTTTTATTCCCTATTTGAGCATTATCCATGAGGAGGAAAAGATTATTATGAATTTATTCTTTTTTATAATTTTTTTTTCTCACAATAGTCACAGAAGAACGGTAAATTTTAGCTTTTCTCTTTTTGCTAGTCAAGCCATTCATATGTTGGTGACTAAATCTCCTACTTTTTGTTTTGTTCGGCTTTGTTGATTTTTTCTCTCTGAGTACACTACCAACATGGTCCAACAGGAGCTCTGAAGTGGGGTCAAACAAAGGATGCTCTTCTTGCCTCTTTTCCTAAATTGAGGGAAGAGTTGGTGAACCAACCCAAATAACTTACCACCACTGAGGCACAGCTTGGTCTCCTTGTACCACTGCTGCTTCTGCATCGTGGCTGTGGGAGGCCATCAGGGACGAGGAGGTGTGAAGGAGTGCAGAAAGAGGTGTTCCTCACACCCAACCTTGGCTGTCAAAAACTCAGAACAACTGGTCTCCGAGGAAGCAGGGCAAAGAAAGCCGGTACTATCTGCATGAAAGGTAGGACAGGAGGGACAGCACGGGTTCCTGGGGGGAGAGGAGGGATGGTTCCTGCCCCTCCCCGAGCTCCCCATGGCTGCAGCGCTGCACCCAGGTGGGAGAGCAAGGGCTGCAAAGCCAGGCCCTTGCCCCAGCAGGGTGGAAACTGCTCCCTCCTAAAATCTGTTTTGTAAGGGTGATTAACTGAAAGCTGTGTTGCTGCTTAGGAATTCTGTTACATACAATATTAAATACATTTTAAACTGGCTACAAGAGAGCTGGGCAGCTGAAAAAGGATCTTGTAAACATTGTCCATTCAGTTTTTATTTGTTATTGCTTTTGTTTTACACAAAGATTCTTGTGGTTATAATCTCTTTCTTGGTAGCATTCCCCAATGATCTTATTCACAGTAGTGCATTATAATAAGAAAATGGGCAGTCTTGTACAGATCAGTATATGCTGGTTTTATTGACAATAATAATTAATGCCTAATACTTCTATTTCTCTAGCTCCGTAGATTTTAAATATTTTAAAGTATTTTAAATATCTGTATGTTTCTTTTGGAATATATTTTTTTAATATAGCATGAAACACTTCCATAATAGATTCAGACATTTTCTAGTTTAATATTAAAATGGAAATAATAATAATTCACACGAAACTATACAACAGAACTGAGTTAAATCCCCAAAGTCAGCATGATCAGAAAGAAGGGTGAAATGTCAGACCTGGCGTAACCCACCTCATTATGCTTCATTTTCACAGGGCTCAAACAACAGTGGATGATCTTAAACTTCATAATTGAATAATTATAGAATCATAGAATCTTTTAGGTTTAAGATCATCGAGCCCAACCATTAACGTAGCACTGCCAAGTCCACTACTAAACCATGTCCCTAAGCACCACATCCACATGGCTCCTAAATACCTCCAGGGATGGTGACTCAACCACTTCCCTGGGCAGCCTGTGCCAGTGCTTGACAACCCTTTCAGTGAAGAAATTTTTCCTAATATCCAGTCTAAACCTCCTCTGACTCAGGATGTTTTGCCTTAGGGCATAGTTTCAGCTTTTTCTGATGTGGCAAATAATGTTCCATGTCATTTTGCATTAAGAAACACAGTAGCCAAGCTCCGTGTTATGCACTGGTACTTTTAGAGTAACAGCACACAATTGTCTGCAGTATCAAGTTAAAACACAATGCTCCTAAACCACCTCTGTGGAAAGCAAGCAGATGTTTCAGGAGACTTTCACATATCCTAAGTCTGGTTGATGTCTACAAACCTTTGCATCAAAGCCTTGTATATTTTTAGCAGAAATAGTGATATGCCCACAAGTAATTCCCAGTTGTTTGAGATGTTTGTGTCAACTTGGTATGCAGGTTAGTTTGTTAATACAGCTAAAAATTGGACCTTTTATTAGAAATTGTATGAAAGTGTTAAAAAAAATTCTGTATTGAGCCACGTCTATATACAGTACTGTTGCTGATGGGATTTCTTTTAAACAAGTAAATTTACTTTGAGAAATGCAGCTGACACCACAGAATGCATGGCACACAGTAAGGTTTTGCACAGAGGTTTACTCTATGAAAAGTAAATGTAATTTATGTCCAGGTGAAGTGGTGTTAGATGTCCTTTTCACATATAGTAAACTGTAGGTCCAGCCTCTATTTTTACTTCATCACAAAAATAAATGACGTGCTCAGTGACTGCTAGATCTCATCACATCACAGCTTGATTCTTCTGCATTGCTGGTGAGTTTGCCAATGGCAGCTGAGGTGATATTAAATGAGTTTGCTTCTGGAGAAGATGTGCCCCAGGAGAGGAAAAAATGAGAGTTGTTTTGTACAGCTGAGTCACAGCTGCCAATCTGCAGTTTGTATGAAAAAGGGCCAAAACATTTTCTGGAAATACAAGATTAGCAAAAAAATCTGAGTAAATTCAGTAGACTGGGTGTCACCTCTCATCTTAGCTGTGTCTTACTCCATACAGTTCTGTTTTGTTTATTTTGTGCATAACAGTTCATGTTATTCTGTGATGTACATTAGGATCAGAAACATTTCCAAATGACTTCAAAAATATGTATAGAATGAGTAAAATCCTGGAAATGATGGAAGTGGTCTATATGCTAAATGTTTCTCATTATTTGTTACTAAGGCTAAATAGCATATTTTTCTTTTAAAAAATACTACTTTATCTAAATGTCAGCTTTGTGTGAGAACAGATATTTCAGGGAAAATTTCTAATGAGAGGATGAAAAACTGAATGATTTTGTTTCAGGTCAGGTGAACATTGATCTCTGAAATGTTCAGAAAGCTGCTATACCTTCTGAAATCTGTAATTCCAGGTAGCGTGAAGTGCTGTTCTCCATCATCTGTGTCCAGCTCCAAACCTGGGTTACATCCAGGTGCAATCTCTTCCTGCGGTTCAGATGCCACAGTTCTGTACTGTGTAGAGCAAACCTGATCGATTCCCTCCATCTGAAAGAGTGCATTTCTATCTATCACACACTAGCTGGCTGGAGAGCTTGACATTACTACTCACCGTCATGCACCACACGAGAACATGTTATATGGTTGAGCTCTAACTTTCCCCCATCTTTGCTCTCCATTGTGTATTACTGAGTGACTTGATGCTTTTTTTTTTCCAGAAGAGAAAACTGGCTTACACAGAAACTTAGACATTTTGGCTTGTCTAGCAGACTGTAGCCAACATGATTCTTCAGTTGACTTTCCAGCTGTATTACAAAGTCCTGTTCACTCAGCAGTGAAAGCCTAATATGCATTGGAATTAGATAGAATACATGAAATTTGGGACATCTATATGTATGTAAATTGTTTGCATTCATTCTGTGTAAGCCTTACTTTGACTTACTAAAAAAAGTCATGTTAAATATGTTAGACCTAACTCAGTGTTTGAAACAACCCATTTTAGACTGTGGGAAAAAAATAATGCCAATAGCCTGCCATTCTTTCCTACTTGTAGTTGCAGTAAATGTTGGTATAATTATTACACGTGCTGGTGTGGCCACTTAAATAACTGTATATAGTAATAAGTTCCTACATATTGTGAATATTCAATGTATGCTTTACATTAAGATGAAAATGAAGAATTTTTTAATTTTCTAATTAAACCAAATAAAAACTATTTAAATGCACAATATAGGTAGTGGATGAAAATGTAAAGGCAACATTTTTTTTCCATGAGATTTAACTGTGTTTTATTTATTTCTAAATATTGGAGAGTGTTCCTTTATACAAATCCCTGTAACTCATTAATAGCATGTTATTATGTTAATACTCAAGACAAGGTGAATCAATCTCTAAAATAATATCTACAGGTCCCCATTTTGTCTATGTGTGATTGAATGCAAAAATATTTGAAGAAACAGAACCTAAAATTTATCAGAAAAACAAGTCAGATTTTGTCATTAACTGAGAACAAAAAGATGGTTATTTTTCATGGACAAGATGGGGAATGCCATCACATATTTTTTTACCACATTTGTGACATAGGAAGTAAACAACTGAGAAAAATAAATGTGAGGTTTTCGCAGCTTGTGCTGAGCATTTTCCTTGATTCTGCTTTTCATCATTAATTTATTTCTGGTACACGTGATTCTGGTTTAGCATATCTTGGGCCTTGTCAGTCTGAGTGACACCAACTCTTACTATCAGTGTAGTTCACATTATATGTTTCACGTTTCGTTTTCTGAAAATTGGGCAGGACATGATTAGGGAAGGACCTGATCTCTGCTGTGGACATAACATGGTCAGAATGCAGGGACTTAAAAAATAATAATTTGAGATACTCAGCTGCAGTAAGCCTTGACTCATTGAATATAAATGAAGAAAAGAGGACTAAGTAGCTGAAGTGTTTAGTGTATATGAATCTGTGCTCCTGCATCTGTGAATTCCAATGATTTTTTTTTCCTCCTGACTGATTCAGATACAAACACCATTCATTTCTGAGTTGAGCACTAAATCGTACAACCTGTACTTCTGCAATCAAAGAAGCCAGAGTTTTTAAAATAAAACCATATTTTTAAATCCGTGCTGGAGCATACATAAACTGATTGTCAGAAATATTGGGTGCTCAGCAGGTCAACAGGACCTATTTTATTTTCAGCATAGAAAGAGAGACTACAGCTGAGAATGCTTTTTAAGTTATGTATTTTAGAAATTTTTGCCTTTCTCAGAAAAACCATGAGGACTCTGATACCACCTTATATAATACAGAAAAACAGATATACTCTCAAATTGTTTTAATTGGTGTAGTCACTATGTATCTAAAGTGTTGGTACAGTAAATGGAAGATTACATTTATAGGATGTGACTGGTTCCACTTTCAAAGAAAATAATTTAATCTACCACAATTTTAATATATTTATTATTGTTTATTCTTTTTATTGGAGCATCTTTTATGGCACTTGCATTTACAAAGTCATATTTAAAAATCATTGACATCTTTTGCCTTTCAAGCTGTAGAGAATTAGGTCAAAATTTCCCTCCATCAAAGACTGAGAAATTAAAAAATGACTTTTGCCTGTAGGACAGGAATGAATGCATGTTAGTTTAAAGGCCAGTGAAATATAACTGCAAGCAAATCTTTGCTGTTGAAATCATAAGATTCATTCATCAGAACTGAAATGGAAGAGAATCAAAGTGCTGATAAATTATAAAGCAAGGCAAATATTCAAATACTTTTTCAAAATTATTCATTTTTCTTTTCTAATAAGGCTGTAGTCTTACAATCAATGATTTGCAGTACAGGAGTATCCCTGTATGAAATGAAATTTTCTAATGTTATGTTTGCCCACCTTTTGTGTTGGAGCATGGCCAAAGCAGTAAATGTTAAACAGCCATTTTGGACTACTTATCTAGGGTAGAATTTTGTATTTGATTCACAGATATTGGCAATTGTAACTTGATTCTAAATATATGTATTGTCAGAAAACAAAAATATTAAAAGTTTTCCTGCTTAATTTGAGTATTCATAACATGTTAAAGAAATAACCTTTGGGGACAATATAATTCTTTGCATTTTGGACCATGTATAAGTTTGAAAAAATAATGTAATCAATTGCCAAATATGACCAAATTATTTGTTAGAACCTCTTTGGAGCTACAACTGGTGCTAGTCTTTCAGATCCATATCCCAACAATGCCAAGCTGCCTGTATTCATTTCTGGTCTCTGATTCCAAACTGGGCTTTCCGAATTAGTACTCCACACTGAACTCCTCCTGCAGTGGGGCATGAGGAATAATTGTATTGAGCAACCAAAGCAAGATTTCCTGGTGGTTGAGAAGCTGCAAAAAAACCCCTATATTACACGATTCAATTGAACTAGGTAAGGAAAAATATCTTTCTTATCTCCTGATGGCATTAGCTGAGGCCATAGGGACTTATTAACAGTGTACCCAATTCCCGGTGCCAAATCTGGGTAGTTTTTCTTGAGCGCTATCAAAAGTATTGAACACTGATGGAGAAAGACTTCTCCATCAATGCAGGGAAGCTGGAATGGAGGCATTATCCAGAAGTTTTTCCTGTAGTACCTTTAATGACTTCTGTACTCCACCTCTATTTATGTGTGGCAGGGAAGGATCAGAGAATCCTTTAAAATCATCACACCCCACCACTGCTCTTGCACTTCACATATTTGTGGTCATTCAGCTCAGCTTTACTGAGACATGTCTGATCTTTGCTTCACAGAGAGAGATTGTCTCCTCTGCAGCGCGTTAGGCTTACCTGCTATCGTTTGGCATATTGAAACTGTGCTAGATCTAATGTTGAGAGTGTTCCTTACCCAGATACAAAGATAGAAGGTTTGTCGATGCCCATTTAGATGGGAGAGAGAATGTGAATGCATCTCTGCAGAGGTGAACAATCATCCTTAATTCATGTGTGTTTTTAAAACACACCTATTTAAATAACAATAGTTCATGTAATCAAGAAATAACTTTTTCCATGTTAATAATCAAGCAACCACCACAGCCCCAAGTAAGAAAATAAAAACTTATGTTGAAGGGTTTGAGCATTATATACTAGAATGTTTCCCTCAACTCCAAATAAGTAGGGAAAATTAATTAGCCAAATCATAGTTGTCATGCTCTTTTTAAGAAGCCCCTGAGGGTTAGTCCTTGCTTTGCATGCACTGTGATAAATATAGGTCTGTTGAGGAAAATCATTGAGATGTGTGGCACCTTTGACTCATAGATCATATCTTTGTTTCCTTTTGTCTCCCAATTAAGGATGTTGTTGTTTTTTTCTTGGCAAATAAATTTCAATTAATGCAATTCCAGCTGTCTCATACATTATGGTGGTGTAAATTTGAAAGCATTTAGCAGATGCCCATATAAAAATCCATTAACACATAGCAGATTCCCTGACATTTTAAACCAATATGTCTCTGGCTGGAACAAATAACAGAAAACAAGTCTGCATTCTTGAAAAATTTATGACACTTTCTAATGCAGGTAAAAGATTCCTATGCAGAAAGGGGCATATTGTGGAAGAATATAAAAAAGTCTTGTTTTCAGTTTTGCAAGAGGAAAGTCATGAATACATTTTGTTGTAATCATTTGCTCTTTATACAAACTGTATAAGACTGCATATAAAAAAAAGGAGCCAATTAAGATTCTGGGTAAAAGACAATACTGTCTCTAAGTTTTTACTTAGCATTTATTCCTCCTGAAATCATGTGAGGGTCTCTAAAAATTAACAGTCAGAAATTCCAATAATTTACTTGTCCCTAAGCATTTTAATCTGATACAATTATTAAAACAACTTTAAGACTGCCATAAAAAGCCTTTTAGTAGTTCACTACTTAAAATCCTACCAGCAAAGTCAAGCCTGGGGAGGAAGTAAAGGAATGGGAAAGATGACCTTGACTTGCCTAAAGCTTGCAGTATTTAATTTGGAAATGGGCCACATTAGAAGAAAGCAGGTAAAAGAGATATGCACATAATGCCAATATGCACAGAAACTGTGATGGAAGAGTATGGAAATATACTTTTGGAAGCTTGCTCATTCTGGTAAAGTAATCATTGCAATATGTGCAATGCCTATTTTCATTTACCTGTATTAAAAAATGTTTTCTTTAGGAGAAAAGGGAAACTGGGTGCTGTGTGGAAAACAGACTTCTTGTTCTTTTGGTTTCTTAGTATTTATTGTGGTAGAAACAGTAAAGCTGGCTTTTCATCCCTGGTCTGCGAATTCACCACTATGCACGGGGCCAGCACAAAGCCCATTTTCCATTTGAATCCACCTAAGGCTCTAGACTGCAATTTAAATGATGCATAATGCTTGTGATCACATCCATAGCAAAGGGATGAATTCTTAATATAAAATATTTTGTAAAGTGATACCTGTGTAACGTTCTTCAATGCTTTTCTGTGTTTCACTGTGATTTAAGTTACTGCACTGTCAGCGTCTTCAAATAACCATGGCAAATTCAAATTTAAAGTCTGTCAGTTGGAAGGCAAATTCTAACAATTTACTGATAGTGATTTTCCTTTAAAATAGCTAACCTATGTCCTAACCATATACAGTTACAATGGTATTTCAGTAGTGTACTCATCTATTTTAAGGATTTAACTGCAAAGGTAACTCACTGTGTAAGGTAGATGTATACAGAACAGTGTCTGTAGAAAGGCAGTGATTGCAGGACTGCTAAAAAGATGTTTAGCACATTGCTTCCTTAAATGAAGATGAAGGTTGTCAGATCAAAGCAAATGAAAGAAACTAAACGTGGCTGGAGATTCTGACCCAGCTGAAGCAGTTGCCTAGAAAAGCCTACCATTCTTGCAAAGCAAAAGTGCTGTGCTTCCCTTTGACTGTGTCATTGCCACGATCCTGTACTTGGCTGTCCTCTCTGTTGTAAATTAGAATAGATGAAAGCTGTCGAGCCAAGCCAGTGATGGAGGCTAATTTGATGTGATATAATTGATGAACTCTAAATCGTCCCACTTCTCTCTCTTGAAACAGTCTGACTGGAGCTCAAAATGCCAGAGTACTTTGATTTACACTCTGTCACTTTTATATTGAAAGTCTCAGTGTGGCAGCAGTAGGGGATTAACTTCTTCACAGTATATTTTTCTAATCTGTACAGTATGTATACACACAGACTGGTGCGACCCCTTTTAGGAACTCTACTGGGAAAGTCAGATTTCTGTGTTTGCAGCTGGATTGTGCACAAAATTATTATTATCAAGATAAAGAGAATAACAACCTGACTTCTGCTGCTACAGATATTGCCAAGATGGTCGCTTGGAATTAGTGTTATGCTTCTTATTTCAGGACTGAATTTTAGACTGTAGGATTAGGGTATTTAATGCTTGGAAGCCCTCTATTTCTGAAATTCTGATGTAGCTTAAATATTTTAGGAGATTAGACAGGTTCTAGTCCCTTCAGTAACTGTAGCTTTACTAGGTAGCAGTTCAACTCTTGAAATAATTCTCCATTAAAATATTGCAAGCTTCAGACTTACTTATCTCACCAGTTTCCTGTTACTGATACTTTCCTGTTCAAGATACTTGAACTCAGAGCAAACTGCCTCAGTTTCTTGGTTTCTTTCAAAGGTAAGGGATGGTCAGTGGCCTTGCTTTCTTAGCTCTACAGCAGGAGTGGAAAGCTTTGCAATCAACTTATTGTTCAAGTATTCAAGCATCTCACATCTGCTAAATCAGTTGTTTCAAACTTAAAAACTACATGAACAAAGGAGAGCTGCATTAATTCACGTTATTACTCTGATAAGATAGAAGAACTGCATCTGTTTCAAAGCCATTCGCTCCCCTGCACAAAATGAGTTGGCTGTGGCCACATGCCATTCCCACTAGCAGCGTGTGCCAAATTCTTGCTGACCTGAAAGTACTAGGTATGGTGAACAACTCTGTGAAGCTTGGAATATTTCTTTGGATGAGCACCCAGATTTCAGATCGGTATCCTAATTTTATGTTGATTAGCTAAAACCCTTCTCACAGAAAATGCCAAATGGACAGGATCTGTTATAAGGATTTTCTGTACATTCTGAGTGACCAGGCTTTTTTTTTTTTTCCCACTTCCTGATGTTGGGTATAACTTAAAACTATGGCTTTACTCATGATTCATAATTGGGCTGTTGATGTGAAAAAAACTGGTTTTTAGAGCTCCTGGATGGGGCAATTGAAATAAAAAGACTATCAGTGGCAGGATGAACCTCATTTTTCAACAAAAAGGGAGGCAGATAACCAAGTAACACAGGCTCAACTTTTGTAAGGATTGTCTAGAAGATCTTTACTCACCCAACAGAATAGCACAAGGTAGTGTGGCATGCCTGTTCAGCTTGTAATAGCAAGGCTATTCAGCTCCTTATACTGAGGACTCATGTAGATCAGGGCATTTCCACTCTGAGACAGGCAGGACTGCTGGTAAGTGTACCTGGTTTTGGTCCCCTTTGCAAGGCAGTGAAAATGATGGTTATTTTGCGTAATACTTTAAGAATTAAAGCTTGAAAGCATTAAGCATTTAAAGGCATCAGTCAGTCATGGTACATCACCAGTTTACCTTCCTTAATAGTAGTGTCATTTGTGCCTTAAGTAGCTTCTAAAGTACTGCTTTAGAATAGTTGTATAATTGGCAATGATGTTGCACTTAAAATGTTTCATTTACATTGTCACTTTATCAGTGTACCAGTAATCTCAAATAATAGATGGTTTTAAAGAATTAGAGGTAATAATAAAGGCAAACTTCACCTTTGCTGGAGTACAGCAGTTTTCCTGCTCAGTATTTTCTATTTCTCTTCTTTCATAATTTTTTATTTTATATGTTACAATTTAACTAAAAAAAAGGTAGAAAGAAAATAGTGAAGAAAAATAACTATAAAACTTAGATTCAACGTAATCTGAAAAAAATTCTTAAGATTTTGAGCATCTGAAGTCGCTATGGGGTCTAGGGTCCAGGTATGTTTCAGAAACTTCAGCTTTTTCTAAATTGGCATAGCTTCAATTCAGTCATTATAATTTGGATCATATGTTTTCACATCAGTTCACACAGGAAACAAATCCAGTGCCTTGTTGTTTTGCAGGTTAAAAAAAACATTGACTTTATTTGCAAATTAAAATATATTTGTCCTGCACTTGAGCCTCTCTTTGAAGTAATAGTATGTACACCCCATCTTTCTGACTTTGTATGTGCTAGGAGAAGAGTCCGTTTTAAAAAGTGCTTTAATTAAGGCCTCTTTAAAAGTCTGTTAGTACCTACAGTGAAAAAAGGATACTATATCAAGCAGTACTGTAGAAAGATGGGTTGTAGTATACTTGCTAAATATTTTCAGATTGGATAACCTGATTAGATTTATTCCAGAATATTTAGGGAACTGGCTAAGCATGCATGTGATCCCAGAGCCTGTAAGGGTTATCTCTGAGACTTCAGCTAGGACAAGTGAGGTTCAAGAAAGGGATAATTGTAATTTCTATCTTAGAAAAGAATGGGAAAAAGGAAGGGCTGGACAATTAGGCAACAGCCAATTTATCATTAATTCTTAGGAAATGACTGGATTAAACAATTTTTTAAATAATCTGTAAGAATTTAGAAGAAAGTGAAGATGTGAGTGTCATTCAATGTTGTTTTTTCAAGTACAGATCCTGTTGAGCCAAACTTAGTTCTCGATTCAACAGACTAGCAGACCTTTTAGATAAAAAGGAAGTGAACGTAGAACTGTATTCTTAGATTAGTTATAAGTTGTTCCTTGTGAAAAGGGAAAGGTATATCAAGCGGGCTTCTGCTGGGATCTGATTCTGCTGTTGATTTAAGAGATGAACCATGGTTATTGCATGTGTAACTGTCATTGAAGTAGCAAAGAAGACTGCAAACATATTATAGGACAGAATTATAATCTGTACAAAAGAACATAGGAGAATCTGAAATAATTGGCTGGAAAGCTGCAATTCCACAATTTTGTAATTGGCAAATACACGATTATGCACTGAGGAAGAAGTAACCATCTGCAAAAAAAATGTAGGGAGAAATGGGCAATGAGCTTGGTAAGAATATTCAAAAATGAGGTGGAATGATCATGAATCAGAAGTGAAGATAAGTCACCATACTTCTGTTGTAGCAAAGATTCTGGCATAATATTATCAACAAAAAGATCCGTAAGGCCCGTGAAGTGACCCTTCTGTTCTGCCATATAAGGTCTGGGGCACCACTTTTTGACAAGAGTGTCTGGCAGATGGAGAGTATGGAGGTGAGCACTGAAAATGCGAGCAGGAGTGGTGAGATAATACTTACATAGCTGCGTTTGTTTACAGTTGAGATGAATAAAGGGAAGCTTCAAATTTATAAAGAACTCCTGTAAAGGAGAAGTGAGTTTTGGTGGGTTTTTTTTCTCAGTTGTAGACAAGGAATGCTCTCCAGGGTAGACAGGGCAAGAAGCAATTGGCTTAAATGTCAGCAAGGAGATTTAATTTAGATTTTAGAAAAGACCTTTCCAGCATGGGGATCATCAGGCACTCCAGACTTCTGGAATGACTGTGGAACCTCCATCACTGGGGTCTTTTTAAGAAAAGTATACATCTGCTAGAAGGATCATAATCACACTGCAACCTGCCTTTGTGCAGGACTAATTCACAGAGGTGGACAAAGTGATCTCATGAGGTACCACTTATTCCCAGTTTTTTTTATTAGACCATATTTACTATCTTTAAAGCAATCTGAATTGCTATAGAAACAACCTAAAACTTTATTTCAGAGCTGGGAATCATCAGCTTGACATCTGTTGTCTAAGGTATGTAACTAAAGCAGTTTTTAACAGTTGTGATAATAATGGATAATATCCATGATGCCTCGTTTCAAAAGCAGTAGCTTAATACTGTGGATAGGATGCACTGAGATTTTGTTAATATAAGGTACTTTCATACTGTGTCTATTCCACTTATGAGGATGGCATTTACGTTTAAAGTACTACACTATCAGTGTTAGTAATTCTTTAGAAGACATTTTGAAAAGCGTTATTTGTGTGACAGCATTGTAAATGAAAGAGTTCCAAGGAGTAGTTTGCATAATATGATACTTGAATATCTCTTTCATATTCTGAAATAATTAATTTTAACACATTTTAATATATTAATTTATAAATAACTGTCCTTGGGCAAATGCAGTAGAATGTCTTATGTGGAAACATTTTAACATATATAATTAGTGGATCTGGCTCTCTTTTTCTCTGTACACAGAATTAGTTTGCAGAATAAGTATTTTTAGAAATTTTCTGTGAATTGAAAATGGCTCCGCTAGCTAACAACAAAATAATCAGCAGTTTGCTGAAAGAATTTTTTAAACCCACTTGATTAGGAAAAAGAGTGCAGTTCTGGGGTTAGCAAGGCCTACAGAAAGACTTGACTCTCTAAACCTTTAAAATGGTTATGGTTACAGAACTGTGTAAGTGTGCAACATGTATTCATAGTGATCTCAGTGAAAGAGATAATAGGATTAGGTCTTGTTTATCACTTCTTAAATTTGAAAGCAGTGAATTGAATTTTGAGCTTATTATTGATTCTTAGCACCCAAAAAATCTTCCTTTGCTAAATTAATCTTTAAGGAAAAATTCTGAAGGACTGATCACAAATTTATTGTAACAGAAGACCCCATAAATTAGTGTCAAATAAGCATAAACCAGTGTGTCATTTCCATTGTAATAAGCAGCTTTTCATACTCTGAGTGTTTTAGAGATGGGAATTCTATTCCAGAATCAGAAAGGTCCAAAACCTGAAGTCACAGTAGGTTCACATTTTGCTCTTTGCTTGCTAATGTGCAATACATTAAATGTCTGTTCCTTGGATCTAGCAACAAAATGACCTTTTCAGGGCTCATCCTTTTTTCTCATTTTTGATTTGTTCAAGGGAAATTACAGACGACTGGTATTTGGTTTCCAAAAAGGATACATAAAAACTTGACCTTTTGAAACTGTTATTTTTTGGGATGTGTACACTGTATTTTAAGTATGTCTTAGCTGTTGTTTGCTGGACTACGTCTAGTTTAAATAACCCTTCGTTTGATTCAGTATAAAGCTAGGACAAGAAGTATAACTCCTCTCATTTTTTCCCATGACAGACCTTTGCACACACCTGAGAGCTCTTTTTCTTCAGGCAATTTTAAAAGAAAGTGGCATGGAATAGGCCCTGATATCTTAGGAATTTTCCAGACTCTGTTTTGCACTGCAAATAGCATGTTATACTATGCCCATCATTGTAATATCTCATTGCCTACTTGAATGCACTCTTGTTAGGGCACTTTTCACTTAACAGAGTGGGAAATGAGGCATAAGGAAAGCAGGCAACCAGGATTATTTAGGAAGCTCACGATGGAGAGAATGAATGAATCCAGATTGCCAGACTACTGTCATAAGTATGGTTATTCCTGCTGCTTGATCTCCTAAGCTTGCTTTTGTCCATCTCTTAAAGTCGCTGTATCTCCTGCAATCATGGAATGGTGAGCTAATTTCACCGAAAAACCACCAAAATAGTTTAATGACTATGATATGCCTTTCCAGTGAAAACAGCTGATTTGGAAATTAACCAAGTGAAATAGGTTATTCAACATGTAAATGAGAAATTGCTCTCCTTTCCAGCTATGTAAATAGCTAATTTAATTTGAAAAGATTTGTAACACCAAGAGTTACAATAAGAAAAGTTACAGAGAAGGCAATCTTTGTCTTGTGCAAATTAAAGCAAATAATCAGAGCTTCATTGAAATATCACTATGTATAATTCAGTTTGAGAATGAGAATTTAAGATTTTTGAAGAGAATTAAATTGTGTTTCTAACTAAAATGCCTGTGGTCCACTCAGATCTGTGTAGTCATTCAAACCCATTTGAGTTACTTCTGCTGATTGGATATGGTAGTAAGAAACCTCAAGAATATGCGATGAATGACTGAATTGCACTGCTTATAGAGACCCTCTGTTTTTGTAGGGCTGTCCGTTTACATATATTTTTTAATTTTTTTAACCCTTGGAATTTGTCAAATGCAATGTGATCGGAAATTAGTCAATGCAACTCTTCACGAGGTTTTGAAATTTTTCCTCATTGCAAACACTTTTCGTGTACAACTCAGATTTAATACATGGCGTTGTTAATGCTTTTGTTGTAGCCTTGTGGTGTTATTCACATCAGCAGCTGACAGCACAGAAACAGGAGTGGAGGAGACCAAGTTGTAACTACAGACAAGTCAGAGCTGGGTGATGAATAAGCAGAATAGGAATTTCAGACTAGAAATTTGGAAAATCTTTGTCACTAGGAGGGTAGTGCAGCACTGGACTGGACAGCAGTTGTCAGAGAGACTGTAGAATTACCATTCTTTGTGGTTTTGAATATTTATCTTGACAAAGTCCTGGATGTCCTGGTACAATGTTGGCAGTGATCTGATCTCGGGAAAAAACAAACAAAAAAAGAAAGAAAATCTAAGATGTGAAGGAAGAAAATGTAGAAAACCTACGCAGTTGTTGCTGTTGTTAAAATAATAGGCACCCTTTCTACTGCCATATCCTTCCTTATTTCTGAAATAGGGTACTGAGACTGCTGGCTCTAAACAGCCAAAAGGAAAATATTTTTGGTCTGGCAGTCAGACATCTTCCTAACATTTTTACAAGTGTTTGCCACCTGCTTATCCCTATCCTAGCTGTCAAGCTACCCCATGAACTTGGGTACGCACAGTTGTCGTACGTGCTTTATGCCACACTCTAACATGTACCTTGCTTGCCAGTGGGCTAAACTAGCCCATAAAGGTGCCAAACAGCAACAGAAAGATCTTTGAAAGGATTTTTCTAGTCATCTTATTATGGCACTAAAATGGTCTCATCCTTTTCAGCTATCCTAATCTATCAGTCCCTCAAGAATGTCTGTTACTGTATAACAAAGAGAAAGTACACCTGTCCTAGTTCCTAACATCTCAGGTACTTTATTAGGTTTTTTCAATTAGGGCTTTTCTAGGACAGTTATGCTGGAAGGTGAAGAGAAGAGCATAGAAAAAGCAGTCCTAGTTAGAAGAACAGTATCCTATTCCACATGAGAGACCAAGTCTTAAAAAAAAAAAAAAAAAAAGGAAGAAAGAAAAAGGAAAAAAGTCTTCTAAATAGGGAAAAGAAGCAAAATGGTGACACTTCCTAAAATACAAAAGATTTAAAACATGTCAGCCTGGGATTGCTGAAATGTTGTATTCTGTTAACGTTAAATCATTGTAACATGTATCTTGCATTGAGTGTTTTATTGTACATGAATATAATATGGGCGTTAAAATATTTTGAAAGTAAGTCTAAATGTCATCAACCAAAATTAAAAAAAAAATCAAATGAAACATTTCTACTTAAATAAGAACTTTGCAACAAATACATTTTCTTATAGAAAATTATACAAGATGCTATGAAACATTTTAATTTCTTCCAAACTGCATTGATCAGAGCAGAAGTATCCCCCATGAGGACTTTTTTGATCAATGGTAAAATTGAATTGTATACCCAGGCAAATACTTTCCGGTGATATACTTCTAGATGGGGAAGCAGGTCTTATTTCAAACGTACTTATTTGACTACCACACCAAAACTCAAAATTAACATAATCTATTGGCAAAGTCGTCTACACATCCATGGAAAATCAGCTGAAATGTATATGTCCATGACAAGGGACTAATTATGCCAAAATGTTTTTTTTTTTTTAAGAAATGTTCTCAAATTATATGTGTTTTGAGTGAGAAATTGAACTGATTTATAGTATACTAACATCTTACTGTTCTTCACTGATGAAAATATAATTCTATACTTTACAATAAAAACTCTTTTAATAGGATATAAATTAATACTTTGAAATTGTTGCAAAATAATAGAGATGCCTAAAAAATTAATCTTGTCAATACTCTTGGACTTAATGAGATTTAAAATTATTGTAGACCTTGAAATCAGTTGTCTGCTCAGTCAGATAAATGCTCATTGAATTTCTCAGTCCCATGCTGAGAAAGTAATGTTTTGCATTTCCCATAGTTTTAAGTGAGTATTTAGGCATGTGCTTAATTCTGAATATTATAAATTAAATGAGCAATAAAATATTCAAATATTACATCTTAATAATGTCCATCTATTCTTTGTCTCCAAGTAAATATCCCTAGTCACTGAAGAAGAATGTATTTATTTTTTGTTTGTATGATTTTTAAATGCAGTAAATTTTTTTGGATATGAGTGTATAAGTAACACCAGCATAGTTCCACTTTCCACTGTCCCATGTTTATTCTGCCTCAGCTATGGTGAAATCGTTGTGGGTTTTTTTAATCTCTTTCACTGTTGAGAAAAAGGTAAGAGTTTTTTTCACTCTTCTTATAATACCCGTGTTTGGAGAGTTTCCTTGTTTCCTGGCCTATGGCTGAATTATGGGAATTTCCCCATACCTGTATGGGCTACATGAAAACAGCGTGTGACTGGAGCACAGGGTGTCACACCTGAATTCCACCTGCCATGCAAGAATCTAGCTCACAAGATTTTCTATAACTGGAACTTTGCCTTTGTCCCAATCTTGATAAACGGACAGTTGCAGATGGTGGGAGTTACTGACCTTTTCCAGCCACAAAACTGATTTTAAATATCATAATATCTTCCTGTATTTCTCCTCATTACATCTTATTTTTCCTGTTCTGCACCTTACAGGGAGCTTTAAAATGCTGAACAAAAGAAGCAGTATTTTGAATAGAGCACTTTGATGTGCAGTTGCTCAGCTGCCACACTCAACAGCGTTTCATGGGCAGCTGAACATTTTAAAGTTTTCATTCTTGTTTACAGAGCTAATTAAGAATCTTCGTAGTACTCTTCTCAAATGACAGAGTATAAAAATTGCAGTGACTACCTTGTGAATGAAAAGGTTTTACTGAACACTTGACTAGGAGCAGAGGTGACGAAAACTGCTAGCCTTAAAAAACAGAGACCATATCAAATACACATTCCTTTATAGTCCGTAATATGTAAATCTTTTAAATAATTGTTTGTGCATTTGGAGTGTGGGTTATTCTGCTCATTTAAGTACTTTCCCCAAGCAATTCTATTTGTTTAAAACAATGTTTGGTTTCCCATTAAAAAGTAAGCATTTGCCAATAGCTCTGTAGACTTACAATACTGTAATGAGTTCCATATGGCAGGACCACTCTAATAACATTGTGTTCTTTAATTTTTGTTATTTTTGGAAGAAAAGGAGCTAGATATAGTAATTTTAGCATGTCGTGACTCAGTGTTTTATGCTTTAAATTTCTGTGGTCTTTGTCAAGTTGTTGGTAAGACTGGGGGGTCATAGCAGTTCTTTCTGACTGTAAAATCTATGAATATATTGTATCGATGTAAATTAGTACTGATGTAAATCAATATACAGAGACCACCAGTTTAATTTTTAAATGAAGGGTTAAAAACGTAAGTTTTAACCATCTATATATTAGTACTAGGCTTTTATTTATTCTGAATATAAAGCATGCAGTTTCACCCACAGACTTATCAATTATCCTCTTGGTACGGTATACTGGGAGCCCATTTGCGCAGATGCTTACTGACAAATACACCAAATGCTTATAAAAACCAGGCCTTAAGAATGTACTGGCTATGCATTAGGAAACCACTGTAGTCTTTTGATTTTAACGTTACAAGTGCTTCTTTAGATTTCTATAGATTATTATAAAGTGCAAGTCAAGAAAAAAATGCATGAGAAGTATTACAAAATGAGCTTGTTGCTTTGTAACAGACCTTAAATCAAGAGTGTTTATTAGTAAGCTGCCAGCAAATATTTGCTTGCATACCTTTTATTATTTCAGAGGCTTTTATGAACAGTACGTCACAGTTCTAGTGTCATTTACATTCAAATACCGGTTTCTAATGTTTTAAGCTTTCCAGAAAAATGATAGGGAGAAAAAGGCTAAGAAAATGAAACTTAGATCTTTTCTAATAAAACATTTTTGCAAGCATTTTGTCTCTTCAAGGTGCTGTGACATCCTGTTCAGTTGAAGGAGCACACGGCTTTAATTGCACAACTCCTTCACTTTAAATATTTAATAATGCTTTTATTAGTTGCACTGAACCAGTGAAGTAAGATCTGCAATATCTAGTGCTGGTCATCATTTTTATTCATCATGGTTTAATAAGCATTTTAATTACAGATTGAGCAAGAAATATGAGTTAGCTTTGTGGTTTTGCTTGGGACTTCTGTGCACACTGGTATGATTGGAAGGGATTATACAAGCTCTGTGAGCATAGCTGATCTTATTCAAATACACTGATGCAGGCTTCCCAATCCTGACACATTATTCTTCATCTATAAGTAACTGCTGAAAAGATACTGCATAAAATTACAAGTCCTGACACTATTAACTCCATCTGGCTTAGTAGTGAAGTATGAAAATTTGAAGGCCAAGTGGACTTGTTCTTGGCAGGTGTTCTAATGCATGCATTATCAGTGGAATAAGACTTCAACTATTTTTACCAACCATTTCCCATATTTGCTGCAACTTGCACAAATAGCAAAGTTATTTAGTCAGTTAGGGAAGCTTTCATTTGGAGATTTCATTGGAATTTAAGCTGAAAGACCACTTGTAGACAACATAAGCCCTCCAGGCTCAGTTCTTGCGTAAATATAGATGATGATAATTTAGTATAACTTTCTCCCTTTAATATTAGAAATATGACTATTTGCATGCTATTTGCATTCTTATGTTTTAATGGGAGGTATAGTAGGGCAGAGTAATATCTGGTGCATTTTTTAACGTTTTGTTAAAACATCATTTTTTCCTCATCAGCAACTTATGCGGGAGCGACAGCAGATGGCCAGCCGCCCCTTTGCTTCTGTCGATGTAGCACTGGAAGTAGGAGCTGAGCAAACAGACTTTCTACGAGGGCCATTAGAGGTAGGAACAGTGGTGCTGACAAGGGACCATTGTGATTTGCATATTTATATTGCTAGTCTCATCTGCATCTGCTTCTGAAACCAAGCAGCGTCTGATTACCTGGAGCTGACAAGTCTCAGCTACATATGTTATGCCATTTTCAAGGTGCATAGTTTTAATAGCATGACATGCGCTGTAACAAAAGCCACTGGAGAATCTATTAGCCTGGGCTGGAGTGACAGCCAGCTCACCTGGCAGTCCTTTCGTGATGGATGTGAGCGGAAGGAATGCAAGACCCAGGCATTAAGGAGGGAGCAAACCTCATGCTCGGTCCTTCGAGTACACAGTGCCCCCTAGTTAACATCTATCTTAATTAACAGAGATTACAGCAAACAAACAAACAAATAAATAAATAAAGCAGCTGTGAGTCGAATTTCAGTGTTGTGTTTTATATGTACAGGTTTAAAGAATACAGAGTATACTGCATATTTTTGTTTGTAGATAATGGCTACATTACTGCATTCTTTTATTGTAATTGCAGTACATTGGAAAAGAAATAATAACATGCAAGGCAATGTGATATTGGAATAGTGTAATAATGCATGAAATAGATTCTGGAAGTTTCACCTGCAAATAGAGGGAGAATTACAATATGTGGATAACAATGAATATCTAGTCGAGGTTGGGCTTTTGGTAGATCATAATCCTCTATTCCTTTGCTTTTATTTACAGTATTGTATTTACAGTTATTACTTTATCTTATTTATGGTGGGACCTGGGAATGAGGTGTGATAGCTCTGAAATCTTTCAAGATTGTACTTTTCATTGCTGCCGATTCCTCTTAAATTCAAAGCTTCTCTTACTTTTCTCAATAGCCTCTTTCATTGGAAGATTAAATACACTGTATCAAATCTCTAAGGTTCATGGAGAAGTGAGCAATGTGAAAAACAGATTCATAGCAGAAAGAAAAAGAATCAGCTCTTGAGTATTTATGAAATTGAGGTGCTCTGTCCTGCTACTGTATAGGAAGCAATTGCAATTGTTCTTACTGGCATAATTTAAATACTTGGAATAGATAGTGAATAAAAATGCCACATCTCTTTGAAGAAGCTTCGTTGTTTTCTGACCAAATACTAGAACCCCCACATTCTTCACCAATATCACCATATTTCTGTCTCCTTTTATCTTGGAACAGAAGACCTCTCCAGCTCCCCAGGCTGAGGACACATCACAATGTAGTTAAAAGTTAACTTTTTTTGAATGTGATTTCGTTGTTTCTGCACTGGTATCTAGGAACATTTTCTCTGTTGTCTTTTCAGAGGGAAGCAATGAGTGGGAGCTGAGGCATCCAAACTCTAATTCTGTACATACTGATTATTTAATTAAACTTTAGAAGTAAACATCACAAGTTAATTGCCACATTTTCTTTTCTCGTATCTTTTATTTAGCACTAAAAGAGGTAGATGGTAAAATATTTTAATTATATTTTACAGTTTTTATTAGCTTTTTTTTCCTAGCCTAGCATTTTCCAGTAATTGTTTAGTATTCATTATCCATAGTGTTTTTTCCTAATTAATACAGAGTTATACACAGACTGAAGTCCATTCAAAGTTTTCTTGAAATTACAATATACTGATCTATATCAAAACAAAGCATTGTGCTGAGCATTAAATGAATGTGATTCAGGGTATTGATTGTCCTTTGATGTATAAAGAAAGAGCTATACTAAGCTTCTATTCCCATTCTATTTGCAAAAGGACACTAAAAGTTGTAGTTGCCATTCTGTTCTTCATTCTTAGCTCTCTTTTGGACTGAAGGGAATTTGGATCACACATGTATTTCCAGGATGCAATGCTTAAACAATAGGATAGTATGAAGTAGCTATAACTTCATTTTGTTGTATTAAGTTAGAATCATTAAACTATTTTAATAATTCTGTGATATCTGATCCCCAGTGGGACCTTTTAAAGTTAGAGATCTTTTGGTAAAAATGAGGAATGTATACTAACTCTCTTCAAAATGTTGCACCGGCATTGTGCAGATCTTGCACTGATATACCAGGGGTTCAGATTTTAATGGTGGTGCATTGCATTCCCTCACCTCATACTTTTATTGAGATTGTGTGTTATTCACTGGTACTTTGGACATTGTTGGTATACTTTTATTGACATTGTAATAACTCCAGCACTTCCAATGACATTGTATTGATCCATGGGTCCTTTGAGCACAGTGTAATATCATTGAACTGTTCCGGACATTACTGCAAGTCTCCCACTCAACTGCATAGTAAGACTGCTGTTCATTAATGTCATCTGGCTTACATGAAGGTGGTTTTGTACAGCTGGTGTTCTATATTAATACTGATGGTCTGGTACGTGTCGGTATTCATATGACTATCTACATGGTAATTCCAGTATGCCATTTGGTTAGCTTTTGTTTTATTATTTGTATTTATTTGTAAATATCCAGAGCAACTGTTTCACTGTGGAGTTTTAGTTTGCAGTAGTAAGGCACTTTTTGCCCAGTGTTTGGAAAGCATATCTAAAAAAATAAGAGTATGAATACTGTACTTAAAATGATTGCCTAGTTTAGATACTTACAATTCAACTGGTAACATTTGGGTCTATTTTCAGTTAGCAGCAATTTGCAACAGATTAAAATTAAGTCCTGAAAACATTACAGAAGAGAGTTGAATCTCTGTTATTTTGGGCTCTCTTTCTGCTTTGGAGTCTTTACCAGCCAGTCTATCTTAATGTTTTGCCAACAAAATGACAGTATCTTGATATTAACTCCTTCAAAAAACTTTAATCTGCATCATATTCTTCCTGTTTCCTGCTCTCTGAGTGGGTTTTCAGGCATTGGCAATAGCCTTTACTCTTCCAAATGTAAACCATATTATTCATCAATCTTTACCTCTTCAGGCTGCCTTTCTGTGGAACTGAATCACAACATGACATTAACAAGTCTCATCTTGCCATCCGTTCTGTGATGTTGGTCTTATATCAACTATTAAATATCTTATTGTCAGCGTAACACAGAAGAAATAAAACTTAGTTTTTCTCTTGCCCCCCTCTCTTGGTATCACATCAACAACTACCTTGCTAATGATATTGATAGCATGGTAGTATCCTAATTCTAAATCTATGAAGCAATACCTACTCCTGCTGTGGCATGATACTCATGATACTAATCTTGTGCACAATTATCCTATTTAACCCATGCCAGCCCGAATCTGCATCTTCATCTGCTTCCATTACAATTGCCATTTCCCTACTTAGAAGTAACGAAATCTGCATGAGCTCTTACAAGGGAAGGTGAGGCTGGAGGCAGGCCACCCCTGACTCCTCCTCCTCCCGCTTGGGAAGAACAAGAGCAGACTAAAGTTACTCCGGTGAAGGAGGGGAAGGGAAGTCTGCAAGGCAGTGAACATCTGGATCCCAAGAGGAGAACAGTCAAGGGGGGCTACAGTGAAGTGGCCGGTGTCCCAAGGGCAGGTAAAAGAAGAGAAAGAATTCCTAAGGCCCCCTTGTTAGCAGTTTCCCATAGCACAGGCTGTTAAGGAGCAGAGTAAGAAAACACCAGGAGCATCCTGCCCAGAGAGTTTGAGAATATTGTGATACCACCATAATTTTTTCAATACGAGAATCATAAAAAATTAAAGTAGCATCATAGATCAATAGATACAATGCTTCTTGACACTCAGTGCCCTCAGTGTTAAAACGTTTTTTATTCCTTTCATTTCTTTTTTCTAGACATCTAAGCTATTTCCAGACATGGTTGCTTTTTGCTGCTCAGTATATCCCAAAAGCTAAATCATTTAGCCTATTTTCATATTCTAAGCCTCCTTTAGGCACCATTTTTTCCCCAAAATATAAATCACTTTTGAAGAGTCACTTCCACTGTGCTGCTGACAGTCATTTTAGTTAATCTGTATGTTAAGTGAAAAGTAATAAAAATGTTTTTTTCTGTCCTGCTTTGCCTAACTTCTGGGTATTTTTCAGCTCATTCAGAGCCCATGGGCTTTTTTTGAAACAGACAGATTCTTTCTTTAAGCCTGTGAGATAAGGTGGGCACTACTGTGGACTCTAATGTATGGTCATGCTAAGTCTCTGGACAGGAGCATCTACTGTGCTACACCTGCTGGAGTAAAGACAGATGTGTTATTGCCTACATAAGAACCAAGTGCAGATTTGCTCTTATGATGATCATCCATTTCATATCTTTACAATATTACTTGGATATCTATTTTTTTTTGCAAATTGATGTTCTTTTGATAATTATTTCTGCAGCAAAACATGCAGTAAATCTTTCAATCATTTTTCCATCAAGTTACTGCCTTTTCTGTAGAATTGTCACAGACGTTAGATTGTTCTCTATGTCTAACAAGGTAAGATGGTCTCAAGAATTTTGAATTTGAAATAAAATCTAGCTTTGTTTCTTTAGCAAGCAGTAAGTAATATTTATGGTACATTAAATAAGTTTTGAATTTCAGGCACTTCTAATAAGGATGAAGCAAAGATTGGCCATTATTTCTCATTTATTTGAGTAAAAGAATTGGAAGGTATGCATCGACACCAATAGATATCATTATATCAAGAATGGCTGTTGAAAATCAGAGTGACTTATTAAAACACACTAAAATCCTGCACCAGAGGTTTGTGGGGTTTAGGTAATTGAAGCTTATACTAATAAACTGTGTTGCTGGTTTCTCCTGCCAATAAGATGTCAGGACATTTTAGCTTGCTTTACAAATAAATCCAGTTAAGCTGGGTTCATTTTCTTGTTTAATTTGAATAACTCAGTGAGTAATTTTTGAAACCGCAACCTAAGCATACCTCATTTTTTTTGTACGAAATGAAACTAGTTGTATGCTTCATCAGCATTACACCTGCATTATTCTGATGACATAATGTCTAGTATCAAGGAACAGACTCTTCCCAACTGTTTGTTACAGGTCATCAGATTGCCCCTTGATATTCTCAGTTCCTAATTTTAGTCTTAGTGTCAGAGGATAAATTCAGTCCCCTTGTAAGAAAGTAAAAATTTATTGAAGAGAATGATGAAATTGTTCCTAGAATGGTCATCTTGTTTTCAGTGACCATAAAGGCAATAAGTATTTGTCAACAGGAACAATCAAAGACCATTTTACTTGCACTTCTTGCTTACTTAAAAAGTCATGCTATATAATTTACAAAGTTGCAGGTGTTGCTCACGCAAGCTTATTGGGGAGCTGAACTCTGGGAACTTCAGAGAAGATATTAGTATACTATATTAATTATTTATTATAAATTTTGTTTAAAATACAATCAAATCTGATTATTCTTTATTGATATGGTGGGATAACTAGACATTATTCCACAGTACTTGTGGGAAAACCAGACATTCTCCTGGATGGGGAAGGATAATTTCAGTGGCTAATCCACATTTCTATCTTTGTCATGGTTGGTGCTGAGGAAGGTGTAATGCTGAGTGTAGGATACAGCCTGTGATCCAGTTCAGCTATGGTCACATAGAACAACTTGCAGGTTGTTCTGAATGATTCCAGGGTCTGCAAAAGCTGTAGCTGGACTCAGAGAAGCAGAAACATAGTTTAGAGACACATACCCTGTTTCTTCTTTTCAATGTCATTCAGAAACAGAGGTTGCATTGGTTTTTTGTAACCTGCCCCTTAGAAGGCTTTGGATGTGTATGTGAGGAGTTGGTGTTTTTAGAACTCTCATCCCTGAGTTTAACTGTCATTTTCCTAACTAATATTTTTCTTTCCTAGCAAAGTGTTGGTTTTTTTTTTTTTCCCTTTGCTAATTCCAAGTTTGGATTATCCATATTGTCCATATGTTATGTCTGTAAGCCAAGCTCTGCTTGGCATTGGAAAGGGCTTCACGAAGTACTGTGTCTGGTCTGCGGCACTGCAGCTCAAGGAGGACCAGAGGAGAGAGGATCTAGATGAGAACAATGTGAGCAATCAGAGGCTTAGAAAATATAACTACAAGGAAAAGTCAAGGAAATTGGAGCAGACTATTGCAAGGAGTCAAAATAATAACCTTCAAATATGCAAAAGGTTAGTAGCAATCAGGAGGGCAACAATTTTTCCTTTGTGTGCACTGTAGGCAGCAAAGGTGTAATGGACTTAAATTGTAGTAGAGGAGATTTAGGCTGGATATCAGGAAAAACTTCTCATAATAAAGCTGAATCACTGGTAGCAATTGCCTGGGGAGGTGATGGAATTTCTTTTATTGGAAGCTTTTTAGAACAGGTTAGACAAACATTTCTCAGGTACCATGTACCCATAGCTCCGTTAGCTTCTCTCCTTTCAGCTGTCTTTATTATTATTCTGATTTCCGCCTAGCTCTTCCTTCCACATACTCCCTGAAAATTTTCCGTTTCTGTTGTTTGAACACCTTGATTACCTTCATTGCACTATTAGTTTTCTGTTACTGAGTATTTCTGACCCTTCTCTTCACTTTTGCTATTGTCTTCATTGATTTACGTCCTCAGTTTTCTTGCAAGATCAGAAACTGTTAAGTCATCTCTGACCCCCAGTCTCTGCATGACTGCAGGTCTGCCTAATATGATCTCCAACCCATTCTGGAATAGCTTCCATATTCTCCTTGAAGTCTGTATTCATGATGCAATTATTTTTATCTTAACCAGTGCATTATCATTTTCATAGCCTTTCAAAATCCATGCATCCTATACTACTAGATCTCAGAGAACTATAGTCAGATGATACACCTGACACTGAAGAGAAGAATCTATATTGGATCATATTTTCTGTTTTTCTGTATTACTCAAAGATCATGCTAAATTTGCTGTCCACTGCCTCAAGACCTCCATTATCTTGTGCTACACTTTGACCTTGATGGCTCACTCCATTCTTCTCTGCCCACTCCCTTAGTACTGTTCATCTCGAAAACTTTCTCCTAAACTACTGAGTCACTTTATTTTAAATCCTACCTTCAAATCTGTTTTCTTCTTTGCAAATGATTGATTCACCTTGGATATCCTTTTGTGATACTGTGTGTGAGGATTGTTACATCATACGCAAAATTCACTTTCGGTAGTTCTTCCATTAGAGAAAAGCATTTACCTGAGAGCAGCATTGTTTCATCCCTGCAATAACTCCCTCCTCAGATAATGAACTGTTTTTCATGAAATAAGAATTTAGATTTCACACTATTTAATTCCTTGTTCAGTGGACATATACAACAGTGTAGCTCTGCCCAGTTAGGTATCTTTACATTTGCAGAAGATTTTTGTTGCTTCTCTTTAAATTTATGTCTAGCAATGTGTGAATGTTCTGAGCCTGTGATTCAGAACAAATACCTAATCTAGTTGCTCATGCATACTGGTCACAGCTATGATTTTTTGTGTGTGTTGTGTATGCTAACCCTATATTATATAAAGAGTATAGATGTTCAATTCCTTGCACAGAATCAAGTTAACAATATTTTAAGATTTCTAAGTAATAGATTTCTCCTTCAGCATATGGGAAATCTAAACGTAGTCTGAGAAATGCTGCCTGGAATAAGCCACATTTGTTTTTTCATATAGACCCAATTTTTTCTGTGTGTGTTTATTGCTAAAATATATATTAACACCTCAAAACTTGATGTTTTGACAGAGTCCTTAACTTAAAGTTTTAAAAAACTCTAGATTGGTTCTGGAATGTATCCAGTCTCTAAATTTACAGAAAACACATTTTCAATCCCTACATTCTCTTGTTTCCTTGCTTATTTTTGTTGAGTCAATTTACCCTCATGGGCAAACAGACATTGGAAGAATGCCTGAAACATGATGTATAGGAGATTTCTCTACATGCAGGTTGATGTCCTAATATTTCAAGAGATTAAAGCCTCTTCCTCTTAGCTTATGAGCTATAGGATCTGTGAATTCACAATTAGTTCTGAAAACCTGATTTTGTTCAGTTTTTTTGACAAAAATGTATCTTTCCACTTCACAAAATTTATTTGGCACATATACTGCATAATCAGATGACTATAGAAATTGTTTGGATAGAAATATATGATTTGTGTTGAACAAAATTGCCAACAAATTTCATGCTCAATTGGAACAATTAGCAGGAATTTTGGCTGACTAGCTAAATGTAGGTGTTTCAGCGGTATTGGCATGCTGTGAAAAGAAATTGTTAAATTATCATGTTATGCATAGTTACAAATTGAAAGTATCAAAATAAATATTCTGATTGTTTTCAAGCAGAAGTGTTTAGATGTCTGTAAATGTTATGAATAATGACACTGTACATGTCCTATGTTCATTAAAATGAATAAATACAATTTTTCCCACATCTTATTTCATAAAGTAGATAGATACAAAATTCAGTGAGTGCAAAACAAAATATTTAAGTATATACCTCTAGGTTTATCTTTAAACAAGGCTTGCTTATGGGAATCTTGCCTTCGGATGGCAGATCCATGACAATGAGAATTGTTTAAACTGAACATACCAAAGCATGGAAATAATTATGCTATCAGGAAAATGAAAAAGCACATAGATTGATTTTTTTTCTCGGTTTGATTGACTGGGCTTTTCTATGCACATGATTTGCACATGCCATTCTCTGACAGGCTGCTCTTTCTAGTTATACATATTTTCTTAGTATTTCTTTTGGTTTTAGATCAAAAGTTGTTTCTCATCTTTAAAATAGGGCATTTCTCTCTTTAAAAGGAAAGAAGAAGAAGAAATAGATACAGAAATGATTTTTCAGTTTTTCACCAGCTATTTCCCATGTTTCCAGGTAGAACTGGCTACTGTATAGTGTTGTTTGATATTTGGCAACTTGTAGTCCTTAGCTTTGCTTCAGAGACTTTACCTGCATGCTGTTTCCTAGCTCTGTAGTTGAGTTTCAGTTCTTCCTGCCAACAACAATACCTATTGAAACTGCAGCAGACAGGAGACAAAAGTGCAGTGCCTTTGCTTTTCTTCACAGAACTTAACAACCAGCATGTATTGTTGGATAATCTAATAGGTTATGCCAGTTTTCACTGAAGTTTTACCATTCTATAACTTTTATCAAACTAAAGTCTGAAATGAATATGAATTCATTGTGTTGAAGGCAATGCACCTGCCCTGGACAGCGGATGCCTAAACCTCACTGAAGCGTCAGAGAGCCATCCAGTTTGCTTACTTTCCAAGACGACTCAACTCAGCAGGCACTTTCCTACTTGGTCTACAGACTCCGCTTTCAGAGAGTTATTAGCTAAGCTTTGCCTGAGTCCACAGAAAAGACTGAAATATTATGTCTGGTCAGGACTATAACTAAACTAATTTTGAAGATGGCAACCTTTTGCACAACAGTATAGTGAGAATAGCATTTGTCCATGGGGTAAGAAAGCACTCAGCCCGAGGGGGACTATACCTACATAGCCCTAGGCATCCTGTGGGAGCACACACTCATTTTTACAGCTACAAGAGTAGATTAATCAGGTGGTGAAAAGAGAACAAATTAGAGGGGATCTGACAGCTCGCATGACCTGGGCACTCCTCTGGAAGGGGAGTTCTAATACTGTAGTATTAGAACTTGAGTTCTAATATTGAGTGGGCGCAATCAGGATTTAGGGCCCAATGGTATGATTCTTTAATGGCCCTGAAGGAGCCTTCTCCTTGTACAATTTCTTTTGGAAATCAAAAGATTATGATGGTGTACTGCAGTAACGTAGAAGTTACAAAGGCAGTTAGACTGCAGTAAAATTGGGAAGATCAGTAAGTTTGTATCAGGGCCATCTCTACAAGAGGAACTCCTTTAAAAAGTAAGCAGTATTTGTGATATGTGATCACTTCCAGTTATAAATGTAGTGTACTTTACAAATCTATTAGAGCTTGCCTTAACAAAGACTGTAAAACATTATTGTTCATTAGTGTGAAGCAGTAAAGTTTTTAACAGATATGCATGAAATAAAATTTTCCTTTTTTCATCTTTGGTATATATTCACGTTATTGGAATTATATTTAAAGTAGAATTTTGCCTTTCCAAGTGCTATTTCTTATACTATATCCTTGGCAAGATGACCTTTTTCTTATCTTTATTATCCAGCTTTCAGTTAGAAACTGGGAAGTTTAAAGGGACACTTGCTGTCAGCTTCTTGTCTCAACTGTTTAGGCCTTTGAAAAAGATGTATAAATATTGAACCAGCTGGAGTTAATAGATAAAGTTATTCTGTTCTACAAACAACTTAATGGTTATTAAAGGAAAAGCCACTGGGCTTTTGGAAAAGTAGATGAGCAGTTTATTTTATGCTGAGAAATTTTTCAAATTGTAGGAATCGGAAGGAATCGAATGTACCCTTCTGAACACACCTAAATATCAGTTTATGTGCAGAAAAGAAAAGCATTATCCAGTGACTCACAACCATAATTTGTGTTTCGCAACACAAAACACACAAGTGTAGGACACTCTTTAAGATCGCCACTAAATATACCAAGAAGTGCTGACATGACTTTGGCAATGAGATCCAGTGAGATCATTTTCCTCTGGGCATATGGATGCTGTAAAGTACATATTTCATTTTTTTGCATGACAAATATTTTAAAATCATATTAAAAGAAAGAAAATATATTACCATTTTGTTATAAACAGAGCCAGTCAAACATCATAAATTGAATATGCATTAAAAGATCTCCAAAACTTAGTGTCATGTACTCCTATGTACCTTAATCATGAATGAGTATTTGAGTTACATTCTCCCATCACTCACTTGTTGAACTCAAGAAAAGCAGAGTTGCACCAGGTCCAAATCCAACACAGTGTGTATCTGCTAGAGCACCATTAAAACTAGACTGGTGAAATAGTATGCCGACTCTGATGGATCTATTGAGGAATACTGGATTTGTGTTTATGGATAAATGCAGAGTAATTGCAGAAATATTTTGTCAAAATATTGAAAAAAAATTTTTTTTCTCATTTCCCAATATAATTAAGTGGTAGAAGTAGTACTTCAATCTGAATATTTAATTTTCTTTTTCTACAAAATAGTTACAGCATCTGTTTCTGTTCTAGTAGGAAACTTCCACGGACAATATCCATTGAAGTGAGTGCAAAGTACAGTGTGGTTGTGATCTAGCAATAGCGTATAACCAGTTTGCCACTATTTTGCAAAATAAATAGCTAAAGCAGATTTTAAATAAGCTTCTCTAACCCAGATGTCTGTTTTATTAGTGACTTTCTTTTAATTATGTGAAGATGTAACAGCTCAAGGTGAAAAGGAAGTAAGAGGAGAACTGGAAGGGGTGCATGAACAGTATAGGGTCCTGAAGGAAAGCAGTAATTAATGTGGGGCCATACTGGAAGACGCTTTGATGCTTTGGGAGCAACAATTATATAGCCGTAAAATGCACAAAATACACATCCATAAAATGGCACAAAACTGCTTCTGTATCTCCCCTAATGTGACTTCTTCACTGAGTAATATGTTGATAAAATTTGCATGCAACCCAAACCATATTTCCCAAAGCCTAGACATAGCACTACAATTTGTGTATGCACTGCGTATAGCCATTGATATTCACAACAGGAAATGGCATAAACCCAGTGCATTTAGTGCAGGAGTGTGTGATGTCATGCTTTGTTTTGTTTGATGTATATGTTTTGCCTTGCATTTATGTGAGAGAGGGCAAAGTCAGAGAAACTTGTCTAGAATCTGGGGTAAACGATAGGGAAGTTTATGAAAGTCTGCAGACCAGGTAATATTTCAGTAACATTATTGACCTAATCCTAAGGAACTTACGTCTCCTGTGATACTTGGAATTGGTTTTGTTCCAAAAAGTTCTGTTGTGCAAGATGAGGAAAAAAAAGTTTGATCACAGACCCTTAGGCAGTGTTTTAGATGTGCCGTCTTAGCCACTGAGTATTTTGAGGGCAAGGTCTGAAACCTTGAATTTATATTCTTTAGAAAGCCAGCACAGAAAGCAAAGGGTAGGTCTGACGTTTTTACAGCAATCTCTGCAATAGCCTTTGCTACTGAGGTACACTCTATTACTCTGTTTCAGATAGTTTTTCAAAGGGCTTAAAATGTCCAAGTATATCATAGAACTGTAGTTGCCCTGAGAGGTTAAAATAGTACAATCAACTCATTATCTTCCAGAATATGGGGCGACAACTTTAAATCAACTGGGAAAGGCAGAAAGCATTATTCAGAAATGCTGCTTAATGAGAGCTGGGACTGAATGAGAAATTGAAAAGCTCTTCCATACAATGGGTTATACTCAGCACTGTTTGGTATATCTTCTGTGTAACTGTAGGGTCTTCCAGCTGCTTTCCCCTGCTCACCTCTGCTTGCCCAGTTTTAACTTTAACCAGCTTTTCTTCATCAGTATGCAGATCTTCTCCAAGCCCCATTCTGTTTCAGCATTATGATCACTAAGATAGTAACATGGTGAGCAATTCTGGCAGATGAATGCAGCTATTTGTTAGCTGACTATTTACAACATTAAAGACCTCATCTTCTCATCAGCTGTTTCAGAGACTTTATATTAATATGATCAAGGAACTGATCCTTGTTAGGAGCATTCATGTTAAGCTGAAATTCAATATTTTTACTTACTGAATTTGAATTCGGCAGTAAATCTAATCTGTAGAAAACAGCATTCATCTTGCACAATAGAATCATAGAATAATTTAGGTAGGAAGAAACCTCTTATAGTCATCTGTCAGTCAAAGAGACTGGGGATGAGCTAAACCCCTGAGCAAAGTCAGGCCACCTTTGATCAGGTTGCTTAGGGCCCTGTCCAATGGTGTTTTGAATATTTCTAAGGATGTTGATTTCACAAACTCACTGGCCCCTGTTCAAATGTTCGACTGCCCTCATTGTGAAAAGCCTTTTCTTAATATCTCATCAGAATGTCTCTTCTTGCACTTCTTTCTGCTGCCTGTTGTCTTATCACTGTGAGAAAAGCGTGGCATAGTCAGAGTCAGCAATAAGATCCCACTTTAGCCTTCTCCTCTTAAGACTGAACAAATCCTGTACTGTCAGGCATTCCTTCTAAGTCCTAGGCCACCTATATCTCACTGTTTTGTTTACAAAGGTGCCATAGAAATCTGTTTGAGAGTCTTGCTAAAGTTGAGGTTAAAGCTGTTCACTGCTGTCTTCCACTGAGGCAGTCATATCATCACCAAAAGTAACCAGGTTGGTGTGGCAAACTTTGTCTTTCATAAATCTATGCTGGCTATTCCTAATGAAATTCTTGTCCTTCAAGTGCGAGAACAGGGCTTTTAGGGGGATTTCCTGCATAGTCGTCCCAGGGAAGTAGGTTAGGCTGACCAGTCTGAATTTCCCCAGATCTTCCTCCTTCTTCTTAAAGATGTGTGTAACATTTGCCTTTTTACAGAGATCAAGAACCTCCCCTGATGACCATGACCAGTCAAAGATGATAGCATTTTCTCAATGACGTTGGTCAGTTCCCTCAGTATCCCATCTGGTCCTGTGGACTTCTCTACATCCAATTTGCTTAAGCGGTCCCCTGGTCATTCTTTCCCTACTATGAGCTCATGTGTACACTCTACTAACTCAACCAGATGAAAATCATTAGCAAAACCCAAAGCCTATGTTGCTCAGGATTTCAGGGGTTTTTTTGTGTGCGTGGAAGAAAGTTGGATATAAATTTCCCGCATAAACTAGAGCAACTTTGACGTTAATGTAATCAAAGAACTGCTGTAAAGGCACTTTCTTCAGTAGCAGCATGTAAGAGTGGTCATTGTCTGCTTTTCTGCTGATATTTCTTGGTGAAACATATTTTTTGAGTTTTTCTTCCTATGCCACCCTGTAAATTCCAGAATTTTTTTGTGACTTTTACATTTTAGTAGCTGCAATGTGTACTTTTGTGTACTATGTGCAGTGTTTTTTAAAGATTGTGTTTAAATAGCTGCAAAGTATTTAATATTTGCAGTTACAAAATACATTTATGAGTTTGTGGCTCATGTATGGTGAGATGAGTTCAGTTTTTAGAGGTTTGGGGTTTTTTAAGAGGATTTGTGGTAAACTAGGCACAGTTCACAGGGTAACAAACTAGAAAGGGTTAATGAAGGTCCCACTTATAGGCTTTTACCTATTCTCAGCTGTGACCAATTAGCCAATTAGAAACAGCATCTGTAAAAGCCTAGATCCAAATAAATAACAAATTTGCAGGCTCTCCTGAAAGGGCTGTAGAGTCATGCTGGGGGATGCTGAAGGAAGAACTTTGTGTGAAGAGCGATGATTGACCATGGAAAGCAGCCTGGAAACTTGGTGAGCTGTTGAAAGTCTCTCTTCTTTCTTCTTTAATGCAGAATGACTTGGCTGGAGTTCAATAAAGTTAAGGTGAATGGTACTAAAGCTGTTTTCTATGCTGTACAAATTGGCAATACTATTTTAGTTCTTCAAAGAAGAAACAAAAGAAAAAATAGATTTCAAGTACCTATTACTGAGGGTAAATGAGAAAGATGCTTTTCTTTCTAGGTCTGATTTTGTTTGCCTGGCTTTTTTTTCTTCTTTTTCTTGGTAACATGTTAATCATAGTTTTCCTATTTGTGTGTGCCAGCTGCACTTAAAGAGAGCCCACTATTAAAAATTATCTCTCTTTAGTACATGTTAGTACTTTTTTGCTAGTGTCTCCTCTGAAGCCTACCAGGTAGTACAGGCAGGTGTAGCTTTTCTCCCTAGTATGTATTTTCTTTTTTCCATTTTCCATTGTTGGGAAATAGGCTAGCCACTACTCTTAATAAAGTTTCAGTTAAATAGACAGTACCTCCTTTTTGGAATAGGTGTGTTCATCTGACTGACTCAAAAAAAAAAAAATCCCTGCCACATCATAAAGGCGTCATCTTCTTTCAGTGATTTATTGACACATTTACTTCTTAAGTGTCTAGACTGTATATTTTAGGTCAACAGGTATGTTAACAAATGTAATTGATACATACAAACATCTGAATAGCATCAACTGTATCTTATTACTGGCTCTGATTGTCAACCAGAGATGACAGAATTGTGTACTCTTGGGTACTATAGAGTGAGTCATCCCAAATACCTTTCTCCTAAACATGTTTGATCACTAAGCTATATGAACAAAAGCATCAGTGTGTTAAAAGAATGCTTTAATTGCTTTCACAACAGAGGTGGTCATGGAGTCTGAGCCCTTATTTAGTAGTATCTTTCCAATATGTCTTCTGATTAGTCTTAATAATCGCTTTGCGTTTGTTCTCATGTAACTAGTGTCTCTTCTTCTTCAACTCTTCCAACAGATAAGTCATGTTTAATGACAATCATTGCTATATATTAACTTGTAGTGTGAATAATGTAATGTGGGTTCTAATCTTACAAACAAATTCATGTGCAGAACTGTCCTGAAAGTACTCCATCAAACTTAAAAGCAAGTAGGAAGGTGCAGTTAAGTATATTCATAAAATTTAGCAGGATCAGTTTTATAGTCAGCTGCACCATGATGGAATTTACAAACAGAATTTCTGGTGTGATTATTGTAGCTGTATCTTGGGAGCAAACTCTTGAGTACATCATATAAAACAGCTTTGGAAAATGGATACTTTGTTATCTTGGAAAGTGAATATTCAGCATTGCATACAAATACTTAACAAAGGAAAAGTAAGGAATTACTTAAGCTATAAGCTGAGAAACTGTCCTCTATATATGATCTGAAGTGGCTAATACAGACCACTGATCTACTTCTATAGATGTTTTAATCTACAGTGAATGTGATAATGAATTTATTAAGTGTCACTATTGGTATCTTTCCGCAGTTGGAATTTTCAGTGAATAATTATGAGGTACATAGTGAATCTTTTAAAATTTATATTCAGAAATTCATTGTAACTAATTTCATGTAATCATAAGCAACTTGAAGTCAGTCTGACATAAAAAATGATACTCAACTGTCTCATCTCTAACAAATGACAGTAATTAGCCATATTTCAGGCAAAAGATAATATATCACAGATAAGGAAGTTCATATTTCGTGCAGTATCCATTACCAGAGTTGTAGGGCCAAATGAACTCTCACATTACACTCCTTTATAAGCTCTTCTGTCACAGAATATAATATTAAAATTATGCTTGTAAAGTAGGTTTTAAGGCAGATGAAACTTTTGAAAATTGACGGCTTTAGTGAGCAGTCAGCACTAGTGTTTACTTTGATAAGCACTAAGGGAATACTCATGGGAAGTAAAGCCTATGCATCCTTGTGTTGTCTTCCGCACTGCTAATAAGGGAATGGCAGTTTGGTTCACCTCTGGTCATTTCCACAGTGACTCAAACAGCACCAGCTTTGTCTTTTTAAAAAGGCTACCAAAAACCCAATTGTTCTCAAGTATCTAAAAATTCTTTGCTGCTTATAAAGCCTAGTATGCATCACTGATGCTATGATATGGGGGCCTTGGAAACGATTTATGCAATGGGAATGAGGCTTCCCACATTGAATGGAGATCCAGATCTTTCCTTTTCAAGATTAGTGGTCTGTGGTTCAATAGGAAATAGCTGATTAATACCATAAGGTATTTTGTCCCGGCCTCTAAAAACAGTGAATAGGTTGAGTAGTTGGTAAATACAATCGATTCTATTTACCCACCATAAATAAAAGGGTGGAAAGTTGTGTGAGGAGAAATGGTGAGCCATGGAGTGAGTAAAAGCTGTGACCTGAGCCAAGTCCTGCCCATCGCAGTAGCTGCAATAAGTAACATATCTATACAACTATTGCAAAGCAGCAGAAGAGGGGAGCATAAATGTACCTACCCTTTATGCAAAGCATTCCTGTGTGATCACAAAATGCATGTAACACAGGTCAGCGAGAAAGGTGGTGCATTTTAGAGGGGGATGATGGTAACAAGGCTCTGGAGCCGCTATTGTTACACTGATGGGAACGTGCACACAAGTGACGTGTAGTACATGTGCAGTCTACTGCTACAAAGAGCCATCAGCTTGAAAAAGGTGGATGCAAACCAGTTTATGGTGCTTTGTGCAGGACTGAGGCATCCTCTGATGTTAAGATGCACAATCTAGGCTTATTCATAGGAAAACTATAGTACTACCCTGTTTCATTTCTCACGTGAAAATGTAGCTCTCTGTGCATGTTTTTTGTTTCAACTTCTAGAAACTCAAGATTAAAAAGCAGAATTAATGCATACTTGGCTATGTTCAATAGCATCTTACTGAAAATAGTCATGCCTATGTTTTTCACATGTGATTCTTAACAATTGTTTGCTAGGAATTTCATCCTTGCATAGAATAATGTTAGCATTCTGAAGTCCCTTAATCTACATTCTTGATAAGACTTTGTTACTGATTCTAAGGAGAAAACCCAAGTAACTTTTTTTTCAAAAACAAACAAACAAAACTTTTAAAATCTGTTTGCATAAAGTATAGAGCCTTTTCTAGGATTAAAGGTTCTTATAAAAATGAATACATGAAATTTAGTATTTTCTTCATAAATTACAATACCCGTTTAAACAGACATTGTATTTGAAAAGAAACATAGCTTTTCTTTAGCAATACTTGCAATGGAGTCTTAGGTATTTATACACGTGACAGATTCAGATAATAGTACAAATATGTATGCTACATGATGTGAGCACAAATCAAAATTAAAAGGATTGATTTCAAAGGAATAAAAGGTATTCTTTATAGTGGAACAAATATTCCTATTGTATGAACGCTACCTGAAGTGTTCCTGTTGATGTGTTTGCACATTTAGAGAAAATCAACATGGTTGTACTTCATGTTTCTTTCCTTGTAACATGAAGCTGAGTTATTACTGTACTAATGGCGAGGCCCAAAATGTTTTTGAAATGATGGCAATGGTCCAGTTTATCTTGTTTAAGTGTCACCGTTAACAAAGTGAGGTTATTCCAGTATTATCTAAGTCATTGTTATCATCTAAGTGGTATTTGTGGGGTATGGAGTCAAGCTCCCTGAATTGTGAATGTCCTTTTGCTGATTTATAGTTTTGCATTATTTAAGTGGTAAATTCTGTACAATGCAGATGAGAACCTTTGAGGGAAAGCAAATATTATAGTAATTCAATATTTCAGTAGCCTTGTAGCTATTTGAAACAGTCGATTAGTAAATGATATTTATTTTCATCTTTAGGTATAAAAATGCTTCTTATACCAGTAGATATCCATCCCACTATACACAGAGGAAAACTGACAAAGAAAAATTGGAAGCAAGCCCAGTTTTTTTCTCCCTATGCAGTGACCTACTCATAAATGACAATATTTATATTGGCCCTTTCTATCTTCAATCTAGATACAGCTTTCAGCATAACAGAAGCCATAAAACATAACCCAATAATTACAACAGCTTTTCCTAAAAATACAAGGCTTAACTAGAACTCATTCAGAAATATGTTGTCAATTTAAAAATGCCAAATGAAGTGTTGGGATAAATTTCTCCCAAAAGATTTTGCTATTGTAGTGCTCATTGCTGTAGTAATCCATGTTTAGATGCCTGACTCAGAACTGAATCCAGAGCCATGTGTGGAGGAGAGCCCACAGAGAATACTGAAAAGGGATGCCTCTTCAAAAGTACCTAAAATGGGTGGCAGAAACCTTCTTGTCTCAAGTCAGGATTCGTGTCTAAAAATGATCTCCTGGAGTTAGGTGCTCATGCTTTTGCTTTTAAAAACAGAGGGAGTGCTGCTGCATTTATACTTTGCACAGTAGTTCAGTGCCTCAAACAGTCACTGAAAACATAAGACATGGCCATCATCAGCCAACAGAGTCAAAGAATCATCACTATGACCTGAATGTAAGGCTATGGGCTGCTCTTGCCATTTATTGTCATAGTTGTGAGACTGCTATTGTAGAGAAAAGGTGATCTCAACAAGACTGGTGGAAAAGCAACCTGTGACCTAGACTGCTATCCTGGGAAATGGAAGATATTGGGTATGGGTTTTCTAATCTCTGTGCCAAGTAATGTCCAAGACTTTAATCCAATTGTACTGGTGTAATGTGTAGTTCATGGATTGCCCTTCAAGGTAGAATCAAAAAACTTTCTTTCTAGTAACCTATTAAGAATAGGTTACAAAATTGTGCTTTGTTCTGGCCTAATAAATCCTGAATTTTTCATTGTTCTGTAGGAAGCTTGAGCAGAGGAATGTTTACTTTACGATTCCTGCATGTGCTTATGTAAGACATAAACATTGAAGCCGTTAACTATGCTGAGACTGCAGTAAATTCTGAATGTATGAAAGTTTCTCTGTGTACCAACAGGATTTCATTTGGTTTAAAACTTGGGTGCCACTAAAATAATGCAGAGGTTTTTTTGAGAGGTGGGACAAGCATCATAGGAATAGGTATCTAAATTCTACACATCTTCAGTCCAGTCACAGTTGACCCTTTTGGATCTGGATCTACGGTCTTCCAATGGTTAATATTTTTCACCTGTTTTTATGGGTCTTTTTAAAATAATGCGTCAACTTGAGCTGTGATAAATTTAAGAGCCACTTAAGTTTGTTTTGCCTTCATCTATTAAAGTTGTCTGAAAGTCTTGTACTTTTATTGATATTTGTAGATTTTGATTTAATAGTCTTTTAAAAGTTGTTCAGTAAAGCAAATTCAGTTCTTCACATTGCAAAGCATGTTTCCCAGACTGCAGACTGCTGTTCTGGAGCTCTTCTCTCAATGCAGTGCAATTCTCCATCTTTTGTCTTCCCTGTTTGGACTAGGACTGGAGCCAAAGTATGAAATCTCAGAGTTGATTGTAAGCTGGTATGGTTTTGTTAATGCTTTATACTTGGTAAGGCTCTGGTCAAAAATGAACATAATCTTACAAATGCTGTACCAAAGCATCAGTGCACTCATCTGTTACTGTTTCCCAGTTCACCCTTAAGGATGAATAACATCCTGTGTCTAGGTAGGACCTTACATTCAGCTGTGTTGTGTTGCATACATCTTCCTTAAAGTTGTCTTGCTACGTAGGGTCTATCAATGGTAAATAACAATTTCTTACAGATCAATGTTCTTTATCATCTGAAAGCTTTATTAGAAAGGCTTTATTACCATGTAATGATTGAAGTAATGGATTGTGTGGAGTCAAATATCAGTTGTCATAGGATGCCAGTAGAAATACTAGTTGATACTTCATCACAAATACAATTTATTAAACTTGCCTGTATTTTAATGTATACTATTACTTGGATCAATCAGTTCTGGTGTTGAACTGAAAGATAGATCCACTCATGGATCAGTTTTTCAGTCACGTGATAATGCCTTGTCACCTTTGGAATACTACCTCTTTTGTTCTGATGTAATTGCAGATTGTTGTAGTTCTACTTTTGTAAGGGTTTAAGATGTGATACAGACTTCAAACTAATGAAGTGTGGCCATATTTCTTTATGGAAAAGTTATTCCAAACAATTTCTTTCTAAAACTGAAGCATTAAGTGTTTTTTACTAAGTTTATGAAATATGGTGGGTGAGGGGAGTGCTTTTTAAGTCTGCTACACTATTATCTTGATTCAGTGAATATAGATAGTTTTTTGAACCTTCTAAGTGTGGTTGTAATAACTATATAAACTCTTTATTGAGAATACTTTCGTTCACTCCCCCTAAAAAGAAAAACTCAAATGCTGTATTCCCTCCCTGCCTTTCAGGTATCAAACACTTGCTGACAGGGTTGAGAATAACCAGTTGATTCCTGACAGCATAGGTATGCGAGGTGTTAGCTTTGGCAATGAAACTAAATTAAGAAGTTCCCATCTCTGATTGCCTCTTCATTTGTGTCAGTATAGCTGTGGATCAATACAGTAAAACACTGAAACAACCTGGTTCAAAAGTAATCCTCCAGGCAAAAGGGTTATTTCTGTTATTACCAAAGGCTCTTTGAACATGGTTTAAATAACTCTCTATTTGACAGGATTTTAGAATTGAATTTTTAGAAGTTTCATTGTCTGTCTGCAGTGTTAAAGTGCTAAGCTGTACCTATTCTGCAATGGTCTGCTTCAGAAATGGGTTTCTGTAATCTGTCCTTGCTCTGCTGTACACTGACTGCAGTTTAGGGTGTTCCAAAACGGTTGTGGAAAGAACAGAGTGACTTCCCGAAGCTGGTCATCCTAAGCTGTTCCTGGAACAGTAAGAGCAAATGGATCTCAGAAAATCCAGTTAAATGTTCTCAGGGAGGGAAATATCAGACTTTTTTAGAAAACAAGAATTTTTTGAGTCAGAGTAAAATGTTCTGCTATTAGTCTGACTCGACGCTAAAGCTAAAATACTTCCTCACTTATGAAAAAGTTTTGTGTGAAATCTAATGAACAGCAATGCTAGTGTAGTGCTGGTTATGTGCTATTATATTTTTTTTTAACTAGGTTGGTCAATATCTGTGTTCAGCCTGCAGCGTTTTCCCAATGGAAGCTCAGTCTGTTAGCTCTAGGATAGGCTTAATCAATGGATTCCTTTTTGCTAACAGAAATGATCCATGGGAGCTCCCATAAGGAGAAAAGTCATGAGGCAAAACACAGGCAGCCTTTCATGCTGTAAAAGAGAAGCTAGGAAGTAAGAATCTGACCTATTTTTGAGGTGGCATTTCAAAGACTTCGCTGTTGAACTTTTTTCTTTATTAAATCAATTCAGGTTATTAAAGGAAAGTTGAAAAGGCGTTTGAAACCTTTTTGTTTATTGCTGCTTGTTTGGAACTATGGTTGATCTTTTTTGAAGTCACAGATTACAGGAGAGTATTAATACAATAGTTATTTTGAAATATAAAGTGATCTGCATCAACTAATGAATGTACTGCATACTAGTGTGAGGTAGTCTCAGCAAGTCAATGAAACTGGCAGTAAGCTTTATGCTCACTTGTGTTTGATGGATATGAGTGCAAGTTGGTGGACTTTGTCAGGTAACTATTGCAAGCATGCTGGAACACGATTGATTTCAATGCCTTGTTTGCAAAGTAAAGAAAAAGGCTGATAGTATATTGATTTCCAGAAACTGCAAACTATTGCAAGAACATATATTACAATTGTAGACATAGATTGGCATGGTTCCTAGATGTAAAGCTTTATGCAGATTAATAAATTCTTAATTATGTGATCATAGTTTATTGTTATAATGTAACTGCATATTTATACTTGAGCAGTGCTAACTGAAGTCCAGTGGATTTTTGAAATCTGGAAGGGGGAGGTCTTTTCATAAGTGTTAAACAGTTTCTAGCTGACAACTTCCTGGGAGCCATTAAGAAATTGATGTTTTGTATTGTTTTTCAAAGGCTCCAAGTAAATTGTTTTGTTTTTTTTTTCATAAAACTTTCCTTGTTCACAGTTGCCATAAAATAGCCTAAACGACTTCAGAAATAGGATGGAGAAAGTACAGGATGAACTAAACCCCTCCCTTGCCCCAAACCAGAGCAACCTTGCATCCTTTCACTCTGCTTGTGAACCTGTGAGCAGAATTCTATTCTCTGCACTTTCTTTGGCATCTGGACATCAAACTGTCCAGATGTGCTGAAATAAAGTGTGGTAAATGCCTCCACGTGTGGTATATTTGCTAGCATGCATGACCAAAGAGACCCCACAAAGTATTTTGGCTGAGTTGGCCAGAAACAACATTGGATGCTGCATCTTTCTGAACGTTATTAAAAGCACAGAGTCAAATCTAATACTGCCGCAGTAGGGAAGCATTTGTAATGAAATGTGTTGCCAGTGGGAGGAATGGGAGTGTCTGGATGTTGAATACAATTGCTAAATATTTTCTAAGCAATCAATGGCAAAATTGAGTTATGGGCTGCTTTAAATTATTTACAGAAGAATTTATATTTGCAAACTGATTACAACAAGCTGCTGCTTTTAACAACAAATTCTTGAAAATTCAATGCTACAATGAGTTATTACAAGGAAGTTAGCTGTATGAAATTAAATTAGGTGATAAACAATCCATTCTTCTGCTGTAACTTGGCATTCATGACAACTAGTTCTAATATGCACCTGAACCCATTATTCTTGGCACTTCATAAAGTGGCAGTTGATAGCAATTTGTATTGACAGACTCTTATTGAATATAATTTCTCAATGGGAACTAGCTAATCAATTAATTAATCATAGCATTACTCAAGTTTCTTTTTATGTTGCTCTATCATTCAGAAAATTAACTGTTATCATAGTTTTCAATTAATAAACTTAAACATTTTAGTTTTCATTGGCTGAATTACCAAGCCTAGACTAAATAAATAAGTGTTAAAGCTTTCTGAATCACTAGCAAAACTGAAAATTATGTATGCTAAATTGCAAAACACAACAAATCCTAATTCTATTATACTTACCACTATGCAGTATTACAAAATGGAATGTTGAGTCTTGCATTCCCTCTTGAAAGCTGCTTGGGTGCACGTGGAAAGACCTAGCTGATTCTGAAAAGACTTCAGGTAGTAATCATGGACAACATGTGATGAAAAACACCATCAGTTAATGTTCTAAGGCTATCTAATAAATATTTGCATCTTCCTTCACATTTAAATAAGGCTTTCTTAAAAGTCAAAATTGCAAAGAAGTAACTCCATCCTACTGCCAGGTCGTTCTGCACAGATGCTCTAAGTATGTGAACTCCACTAACTCCAGTCACTGTGCAGAGAGTGCCAAGATTCATCAATTCGGAGTGCCCTTTAAATCAAAAGGGCTTCCCTGGAGAGCAAGGGTCAGCTTGCCTGTCTCTCACTGCAGTAACAGAACCTACATTATGTATTTTGATTTGTGTTGACATGAATTTAATTACATAATATTAAGACCTTAAAGGCCATTCAATGAACTCTTGCCTCAATAAACACGAGTCCTGGCCTAGAGCCTTGCTTTGCCCATGTAAGCGCAGCATTCCTCTTACGAATTAGGAGAATGGCCCTGATCACCTTTATTTGAATAAATAGTGGTAACACTGGATGTAGAATATACAAAATGTAAAGTAATCTGCTAATACTGACAAACTTATTTGCCAACTCATATACTCAGGATAATGTTTTGAAATGTAAATTGAGATTGTGTTTTATTTGTCCTTTGAAAAACTTGCATGTCTTCCTTTCTCTAGCATAGCTTGGTAAAATAAAACCTGCCAGTCATTCTGTGTCTTGGATCTCATTTGCCAAGTGACAGTTTTCTTAGAATAAGGATAAATTAGACTTCCATTAATAGATTAGTTTATCAAGGAAGTGTAATTATTACTTTGTAAGGATATTAAAAGTTTTTTGATTGAGCTATTTTTTTTCCTTAAATAGTTAAGACAAAATATTGAATTTTATGAAGAAAACCCATCCTCAAAGACTGCTGTGATAGGAGACCTTTGGCATGGACTGAACCAGCAGCAATAGCCATCTTCTAAAAGAATGAATTATCTGTTTTCCTCCATGTCTGTCTTGTTCTTCAGGGTTCTTATTGTCACTGAATATCTTTTAGATTATTTTTTTTCCTTAAGGATTGGCCTGAAACTGAAAATATGAAATAAGAGATGAATGTCTGAGTCTTCTATGAATCGAAGTTACCAACAATGCCAAAAAGCATCAGAGGCAAATTAATCTGATGAATCAAATGCCTTTTGTCTTCCTTTCTCTGTGTACAGTCTGACTCAATTTCAGATAGCTCTTTCCTTTTGTTAGTTAGATCAAGGCTGTGTGCCTGACAACTGCTATCAAAAACCCCTTTTTACTTTTTAAAAACTTTCAAGACACAGGGTGTACCTAGGCATTTAATCTTCACCTCTTGGTAATCTGAACAGTTGTGTTAAAAAAAACATGTTACCATGGCCAAAAGATGATTAAGAGATGGTAATTAATTGTATCAATACAATAATAAATATTCTAAAGAGAAAGTTTAAAATAATGGACACTCCATTTTTAAAAAGGTCAGTATAAGTACTTCTATAGTGAAAACAATTCACTCTTCCATTTGGGAAACCCATGAAGAAATTAACAGGGGAGGAGGGGTACAGGACTAACCAGAGTGGTGGCGTTCAATCCCTTCTCATTACTCCCTTTTCCAATGAATCGATGGAGTAGAGCATCTAGGAGCCTAGAGGAGTGTGCTGCACTGTTGGATTTTGTAGCTGCTGGTATTTGGAGAGGACTCAGTGGGTCCATGGCTGGCAGAGCAATTCATGGACAAAGCTGAGTGTCATGCAGATTACTCTGGGGTTTACAATGCAGTAAGCAATGACTTGCCTGAAGTTAATGCGTTCAATTTAAATTGTTCTCGTTGGGGGGCGAGGGGGATGGATTGATGGCAAGTGTTTCCTCTGAGTAGGCCAAGACCTAGTTGATATTGACAACTTTTGGGGAGATAAAGGTTACTTAACTTTGTCAGAGGCAACTGAATCTGCACCTCCCACTTCCGTGAATCTTGTGGCAACTAGGCTGTATATAAGAAGCTCTGATCCATCTCCATTTTGCATATTTTTTTGGAAGGAAAAGGCTGGTGTGTCTGTCTGAAAGAGCCTGATCCTGAAAACATAACATTGATTGGCACTGAAAGCATCTGCTTAAATTAATTCTTTGGTGGAATGAAGGCCATGGAACTGTAATTTTGCGCCTTAACCTATATTAGCATGGGTATACATAGGGCTTTTGCTGTCAAGCCACAGATGCCTTTATTTATGGAAGGAAGTAGAACTTGCTGCTTGTAAGAGAACTCTAAGATTAAAAACTAATATTACTCTTGTCTAGGTGACAATCAAGGCGGTTATATCTTTTTATTTAGTTCCCTGAGTAACAGTTGGGTACTATTCTGGTTACCTCTGGTTCTCTTCGGCAGTTTGTACTGAGTGAATGTTTTTTTTGAAACCTTTTTCAAAGATTATAATGATATGAGGTGTGGGAGGTACCTCCTTTATTTGGTCACTAAATAACTGAATACAGAACAAGATTTTTACCAGTTAAATAAGATCATTTTCATCTTATGAGTCATTGTTTCGGGAAGGTGCAAGGTACACTGAAGTCATCCAAATGCCTGCTTTCTTCCTGTAGAACTGGCAGGAGTAGAAGCTGGAGGGAAAACTGGGGCTCTGGCTATGTATCTGAACAAGAGTTGGTATGGTGGTTGTTCCGTCTGAGAAGGAATCCCTCAAGCACCTTTTTCTTTGTTGCTAGCTTACCTCAAACAATCAAGGATTCTCTCAAAATCACCTCCACTGTCCACTAATTACCATCTACTGGATTGAGCGTGAGAGATGTTGGACACATCTCATTGATATACATTCATATAATACTGAGGTAGAGGATTTCTTTATTTTTCTAGTAAACTGTGTAATCTAAAATGAAATGTGACCTGGGGACATGGGGGAGGATTAACATGAAACACTACTACAAAATTCCTGATGCATACTTTTTGTCAGACCTTTTTTAACACAGAAGAGCTAGGATGCAATAAATCAGTTTAGATACCAGAGAACTTGATTGGGATGCTCAATTTTACTATAATAGCCTCATCTAAAACACTCAGCCCTTTTCAGCTCTTCTGTACTCTTCCAAAATTGTTCCGAACAAGAACAATCTTTAAAAATGGGGCATTTGAGACAAGCTAATGATGCTATAGCTACTCAAGATAACCATTGTCTAAGAGTAGCATTTGCTGCCTAAGCAAATCACTGGATACAGTGAATAGTATCTAAGTTGTTCTCTAGCAGCTTGGAGAGACTTGAAAAGAAAGATGCATTAGCCATTAAAAGAGCTGTGCAGTTAGACAAAACCACAGGTTTAAAAAAACCCCACAACTTCATTGTAAAAAGAAATGCAAAGTGAAAGAGAGGTTAACCTAGTTTTAAAGTTCACTTGTGCTTACATTTTGGACCTAGTTAGAAAACAGGAATTGGGAGTTTCCTTATTCTGGCTTAATATTGCTTTCAACTTTATTTCTTTGATATTTTTATCAATGCTTATCCCACCAAGTTTGTTCAAAGACAATCTCATTACACCGCTTCCCTCACTCTGTCTCCAAAATTTTCATGCAATTAAATGCTTGCCTTTAAATCACCAACTCTAGTGGTATAGTGCTGTATTGAAATATGTATCCTGCATAACTTAACTTGCTGTGAATGTTTGATTTGCCCTATTGATAAATCTAATTTAAGTGTTCAGTGTGACCATTAGCAATTTCTCTGTAATTATGTGAAAAGATAAAATAACATGAGGAAAGGAGACCATTTCAGGCTTTGAATTTTCTGTCTCAAGGGAGGTTTGTGTGTGAAATGGAACTGCTGAAAACAAGATTTCTCTACTGAGCTGGAAAGAAAAATGAAAATATTTTTTCCCCAGTCCATTTCTTTTCTTCGTCAACACTGTAATAGCTTTAATATTTAACTGAATTTTGTGTTCCTTTTGGCAGGGAAAGGGAATATATCTGAGTATGAGGAGATAGGCATATCCCCCCAAACCCCGAAACTTTCCCTTGTGGAAAGAGTAGCCTGAACTTAAGGAAGCAAATGTTGTCAACTTAGACCATGGTATTCCCCTTCCAGTATATCGCCTAACCCAATTCCAGTCTGCCAATGAGAAGATACATCCCCGAGATGTTCTTTGGCACAACTTCCTCCATCTCTATCTGTTGCCGAGTCTCAGTCTTCCTTTGGGAAAGGAAGCAGCAGTATTGGAATATCTTTGCAAGCCTCTCTTATGCTGGCAAAGAGGCATGGTTGGCTCCATTAGTGATAAACATTAGAACGCTGTGTGCTTTTGGCCTTCAAGGTTGTATATGTATTTCTAATCAATTAAGAAAAATTGAAAGAATCAGGAAAAGCAGTATATATTGCATGCAGAGATGACATCATGTAAGTTACTGTGTCTTTTATCTACTGAGGTATTTGAAATACACTTACAAAGCCACAAAACTTGCTCCTGTTTATCATTCACTGGTAAATTAGTCTGTGCAAATAAAGTGGGGGAGGGGGGATGCAATTTGGTGGACAGGGAAGAATCTAGCTAAAAGTGACTTCTCATAAGAAAAAAACACTGTTCACTGCTAACAAAGCTGAAATTTTTCTTTTCTTAATGGTGGGTCAAATAAGAACGTACAAATAAAACACAGCTTTATTTGCAGTGGGGCACAGCATCACAAATGGCAAATATAACTCCTAGAAGAGCTGGCACTGGGAGCAATCAGACTGGTGACTAGGAGAAGGCATCAAATAACCTATTGCTCTCAATGTTATTTTTTACCTTATAAAAGCATGTGCGGTGATAAGGAAAGCCAGGTCTTCTGCTTTGAATTGTACTACTGCTGGCAAGCTGTTACTGACCCCCTGCTAAGTGAAAGTGTTGCTGCCTGGTGTTATATACCCATTTGTGAGCAGACCTGTATGGCCACATTGAAAGGGTAGGCAGTTACATTAATGTCTGCAACACCTCCTCTATTCCCATCACCTTGTGTTATTTCATGTTCTTGGTTTTAAGTCGGATCAGAATCTGACCCCAGATTTTCACCTGATTTAAATGAAGAATGGCTTCCTCCCACCCCAAAAGTGCCATACAAGTACTAACATTTTCTAACAAAATGTTGTCAGGGTATAGGACTACTTTCTTCCTCCTTTATATTGTGTTGTCTGACCTTTCATTGACATGCCAGTATAATTAATGATGCATAATTACATCCCGCTGCTGACAAAAAGCTGCAGTGTTGTTTTCTTTTGTTAGTCAGGGCCAATTATCTGTAAAGTCACTCTTTTGAGTTCTCTACATTCAATCATCACTTATGTATGTTAAAAAAAAAAAAGCTATTTCATCAAAAGGTTCATTTTCTTCCCACCCCACAGTAGTGTGCACACATACAAGAGTGTCCTTTCTGTCATCTGTTTTCCTCAAGTAAGTGTTGCTTGACAAACACTCACTAGAGTAATATATCAAGTATTCCTACATAAACGTCTCTCTATAAAGTTGAAATTCAGACTTTATTACTTGGTTAGTTCCTCCTTATAATTGAGATATTTCTCAATGAGGGGAAAGCATGCAAGTAGTGCTATAGTGCTTGGGCTGCGTGTGCTGTGATGCTACTAGGACCTGAAGGTTAGAAGGGACCACTGAAGGTCAGAAGCATTGGGGATGCAGGGCAATCCCCAGCTGCTTTCTGGACAATGGACCTGCAGTGACTACCTGTCCCTGTATGCAAGTACTGACTCTCATTTTTGATGGTAACATAAATCTCTTCTAGATGTCAAGATTTGGCTTTATCTTTACACTAATACACATCAAACCTTTCTAATCAAGAGACACTTAGTGCTTGCTTTTTTTAAAGAAAGCCTCATGTAAGATGAGGAGAATGTATTCATTTATTCACAAGTTTACTTGTAAACTGTTATTCTTAACAGATCATCTTGACTTTCTGAGTTGGTTTCATTTTCATCCAAATTTAAAAAAAAAGCATCAAAATTTTATTTAAGTGGGTAGATAATTGTAACTCTAACATTCCTAGTTGTACATCTGTATAAGATTTGGCAGCTTTCTCTCTTTAAAAACAGCATGTCTCTTTAGTCATTTCAGTGTTATCTGTTTGAAGATAAATAGCTGAAAAGAAAAAGCTACAAATAAAGAAAAGCTTGGACTATATGGAATGTTGGGCATTTTCAGAGGTGATGCTCTGTTATAAGAGGTCTTTTAAAAATAAATCTATATGCTGTACTTTGTACAGGGCAAAATATTGAACCCCTTACGAAAATACAGCTGCAGAAATGTTAGATCTTAATGAAAGTGCTGAAAATCTGACTGACACTTGCAAGATTATTGCAGATATGCTAGACTTCTGCAGTCACTGTCAGCCAGTCTGTGACCTGCTCAGAAGCTAAGCAGAGTAATGAGCACAACTTAACATCCATCCTTGAGATGAATATAGTAGATTCAGGAGTGGGACGTGATCTAGTGAGTGAACGTGGTATTTTTGTTGTTCTGAAATAAGTGAGCAATATAATCTGACTACAAGTAAGATCTATACCCCTATTCTCACAACAGCAGATGAATGTATAAAAGCTTTTTATGGCTAGTACACTTAATTGGACTATTCTAAAAATCTTTATATCAATCAACAGGCAAGTCTGTCCTTTAAGTATGTGATAAGTGGTGAAAAGCCTAAGTCAGGGTACCTGGTCCTCTGTAAAACATGTGTAGGCTCCTTAACGACTGGAAAAAAGCTTAATAGAAGTCCATTTAACCAACAGAGCACTGGAGTGTTTAAATTACTTGGTGCTCATTATATGGGAGCAATAATAGGATTCCCACTGTCAGCCTCGTTGCAAAACATTAGCTTGCATGCTTTCCCTCACTTCCTCTTCCTATAATTTTCTAACACTTGGATGGATATAGCATAGCACGTGTGCTTGTGAATCACGGTGTGAGCACAGAAAGCAGAGCAGTATCTGGGAGTTCAGTAATACAAAATGTGCAAATAATGTCACTTTCCTTGACATCTTGTGAAAAAGTAATCAAAGCCTCTTCCTAATGCAGCTCTTAAACAAATATGACAATAGGCAAATGTCCTGTTGCAGAAAATGCTAGAGTCAAAGCAGGGCCCTAGAGCAGGTCAATTATTTCAATTATCTGGAATTCATGATGAAAAACAGCAGCAGCTTTCCGGAAATATGTACGAGTCTGGCAATTGCTTGATCAGTTATGACAGTCGCTGCCAAATATCATGTCCCCTCAGATTTTGTGAAGGGAAAGCTTGGAACAGGTGGATTATTTTAGCTACCTATGCTCCATCACAGGAGTGCAGTGAAGTTCTCAGGAGTTCTAACAGGCCATTGCTTGATTAAGTATGGCATCACTGGCAAATATCACAAGGCAGTAAGTAATCACAGTAGAGGCAGAAAGAGAGTACATAGAGCAGATGGATTGTTTCAGTTATTTGGGCCCCTTGATGAATAAGAACTTCAACTGCCATCAGCAGATCCTGTGGCAGGCAAGTAATAACTGCATTGCTATGACATCACTTTAAAATCTGGTATGGCTTAAGTATTTCAACAGCTGTAAAGTTTAGATTTGTCTTAGCATTGACTTGACCCATAGCTAGCTTCAGTGCTGAGAACTGAACACTGAGAAAATTGTTTGTGAGTGCTTCCAAGCACTTCATGGTATTTCACCACTGCAGGGAAAACACTGAACCAGCACCAAGCTTGCTGTTGGTACGCTATTTTTTTTTTTTGTACTGTGTTTTTCAGAAGGAGTCAGCAGGGGAAAGCTAAGGACTGCTTACTGTCAGGTGCCAGGACAGAAAGCAATAGCTTAGATCTGTTTCTGAATAAATTTGGGAAGGCCTGAGTATCCCGAAAATGATCCTTAATTGCATAGTATACTAGGTCCAAGATCCGATAGGCCTGAAATTTGTTAGGAAAAATTGACTTAAAAGCACGCTCCCTCATTTTGCCTTCAGTCTTCCTCCAGCCTGCAGCTGACACAATCTACCTCAATTTCTCTTTTTACATTTGTCTTCACGTTAAAGCAAGTTTATGATGTTTGTTTTTAGAAGATACATGGTGCCTTATATTGCAATCCCCTTTCAGCTAAAAGTTGTTTATTGACTCTGGTGCACAGAAATCTAGTTTACACATAAAAAGCTAAAGAACAGAGGACACTAAAGAATTAATAAACTTTGAAGCCTAGAGTTGTTGTTTTTTTACAAACCAAATCCTGTCTGCGTTTTATCAGATTTAAAGTCTGAGATCTGCTTTGGTCAGGCCTTGAAGGCAGAATAGAGAGTCAATAGGAAGCTTCTGTTTGAGCTAATATGTCTTGTTAACATCTTTCAAAAAGTTAATTTTATAAAGGATTTGATTTCTGAATCCTTCAGTGTCTTTAAATTCACCTCAGCACAGAGTTGATAGAGAAATATTTCCTCTAAGTAACTAACCCAGTTATGCAAATATAGCCTAGTCATGGGGGGTATCATTTATGTTAGAAGATGGATGTCAAAAAGTTGCTAGTCAAAATTTTAAACCTTTCTACTCTTACATTGGAAAAACTAGATAGGACCATAAAAGAAGAATCCTGAGAGCAATTTAACTATATTAATTCTAGAAAATATAAAACGCAGCAATTAAAGGTTCTGTGGAGGCTGAGTGGAGGAAAAGAAACAAAACCAATCCTCTTCCTTCCCTATCATATTGCTCTGAGATAATTAAGGAGTGGTATTGATTACATTCCATCCAAGGAAAAAGTAATCCTCATTAGTATCCTTTATCTGACCTGTCCATTTCCCATTACAGGGGAAGCGGCTTCTAATTTGAGGTCAAGAAATGACTTTTGATAGGAACAAATCTCTCAAACTGATGAGAAAAATTGAGCTTTTCCTCTATTTGCTACTGGTTTGAAATCTGCAAAGTACCAAACACTTGTCACTTCTGGTCATTTCCATCCAAAATTGAATAGGAGTTACTGAGACAACATTGCTGCCTGTTTTTTACAACTTTAGTGTAATGAGTGACATTTTAATGGCATTCTTGTGGTGACTGCTTGAGATTAGCTTTCCTTTTTTTTTTTTTTTCCCCTTCCTTCAATATTCTGACCATACAGTATGTAGTGTTAACTCAGAGTAGTTCAAAATCAGGTATGGACTTAAGCTGTTGTTACGTAGTCTGCTCTTCTATTCAGATCAGGTTTATGTCTGTCCCTGTGAGTCAGAATGCTAATAGTGACACAGCTAGCTTAAAAATTGTAAGACTAAAACATTAGGTTTGAATTATAGCCTTTCTCACCTGTGATTCACTAAGTTAAGACAGAAGCATGTTTCATACTTTTCTTTTAACATCAGAACTTGGAATTTTCTTTTGAGAGGTTTCTTATGGATTTCCTTCAGAAGCTGCAGATTTAGTAGTAATGAATTTATTTCAAGTATTGTAATAAAATTATGAGAACTGACAGTGCTGCTTGCAGAGGAACGGTTTCGTGGTTTTTAAAATTATGCTGAAGATCAGCTCTCCTCTAACTTAGTCTTGTTATACTATTAGAGCAAGGCAGGATTGGTCCTTTATTCTAGAAGCCGTTTGTGACCCGCTTGTTCGGCAGGACAGTGCAGTAGCAGAAACTTAGTAGCATGCAAAAAAATAATTGAGAAGATAGGAAATGACTGGGTTTTAGGTGAAAGCATGTGAAGAGAAGTGAATACTGCAAAATAATAAAGGCAAAGAGGAACTGGAGGTAACTGGGGGGGCAATAGGTTGAAAAGGGGCAGGAGACCCAGAGACTGTGGAGTTGTGAATGATGAAGAAGGAGAAAGGCTAAATCATGAAGGGGCTTGTGGACCTGAAAAGAAGGGCAGCAGGGAGAGGCTACCAGAAGAGAAGAAGGAAAGATATTTCGACAGAAGGAAGAAAGGAAGAAGTGAATAGGTAGCTCAGGGAAAATAAAAAAAGCAAAGAAAGGATTGGAAAACGTCATATTTAAAAAAAAAAAAAGAGGAAAGTTAAGCAACCTAGATGATGTGGATACTGATGGGCAGGTTAGAGTGAGATCGGTTTTGAAACCAAGATTAGCTGATGCTTTTTTAGGTGACTGTAAGTTGCAATTGCAGGCTAGTTTTTGGGTTGTGGGTTGGTTTTGTTTTTTTTTAACTTTCTATAGCACTATCATGTACTGTCTTGTTTTCTCACAGAGGAAACTCTGCTTCTCCCTACTCCAGTAAAGCAATTTAAGTGGATCCAGGAACCTCCTCATATTCTAGAGTTTTATATGCAAAACACTTTATAGTACTGTAGTATACAGGTAGAGTCTTCTATCACAATTTTTACCACTTTAGAAATATTGTCCAGGGAAAGCTAATAGGTAGTCTTTTTAAACTGCTGTCAGCATAAGGGAAATATATTGTGTTCATATGCATGGTTTTCCAGAAAGTCTATTTCATCTTGGAAACCCCTATCTAAAGAATTGACCAAAACCAAACCCCCCAAAACTGTAGAAGTGTTTCAATGTGCTGTGGTTTTAATTGAACTATCTCTGAATTGAATCATTTACCATTTTGCACCTTTGACACAATGCTCTCATACAGTGGTCCTAGAGATAAAACAATTGAAGATTGTATTTGAAGGAATGAAGATAGTTTTTATTGGTGTTCTTTTAGGATCGACCACAAGGACTGAATAATGCTCCCAAAGTAATACATTTGGATGAAGATGACTGAACATGCAGATCCAAAGGCCTTTTAGGATGTGGTGAACCTTTGGCCTTGGATGAAGAATGTTCTTGGATGAAAGAACTGCAGCTGAAAGACTTTGTCTTTGCCTTTTGCCTTGAGAGTTGCAAAGATATGAAAGACATAAAGGAAAAAAAGATTTGCAGCTGAATTCTTGCAGGGTGCAGTTACAGTGGCTGACACTGGCATGCAGCCAGCCTGCCTCATTACTGTGGAATGTCACATGCTTGTACCCCTTACCAGTCTCCTACGGCTCCCCAAAAGCCTCTCACACATTTTTATTTTCTTCTGCTTTCTATTTGCAAATTATCTTAGCAAACTCTAATTGCACAGTTTCTGTAGTGAAATTAGCACCTCTGGGATTTATGTATATCTTGTGTAGCTAAAAAGGTGAATGCAGAAAATACTTATTATGCTTGGTTTATCAGATTATAATACCATGCTTGTACCTGCAGCTGAACAGGTAGTTAAGTAATAATCTTTGTTTTTCTTCATGGCTAATGACTTGCCTATGTTTAAAATGGCAAGAGTTCACTAACTGAGTCAATGAACCGACATTCACAATATGCTCAGCCATGGCTACCTGGGCATTCAATGTATTTCTTACTCTAACATATTGAACTATGTTAAGTCAATAGGAAGACATCTAGTAACTTTAAGTTTCCTTACTAAATATTCAACATACTTGAAACTTGATTATACATGTAACTATTTCACTTCTTGAAGTGGCCTTATTTTCACTTTATAATAAAATGCAATTCTGCTAGACTGATTCTGCTTAGTATCTTAGAATATTGTTTGAACCACAGATTTCATGTAAGTGTTTGCTAAGGTTGATGTTCAAAGCATGTCTGTATACAGACGCATTTACCTAACATGTTAGTTACAGAAGTAATTCTGCTAACGTGTCAAAAAAACAATGACTACATACAGAGAAATGCTGTACCAAAGTTAAAGGGCTTACTTTGCCTTCGTCTCTCCCAGAATCAATCCACATGGAGAGAGGCTTAGTGATTTTCACTGTCCTGGGTAGAATTCTGTAACTCTTCTGTTTTCATACCAGCTCCCGCACCACAGTACCTTTTGTACCAACTGGGCTTGCTTAGTAGGTCTGCCAGAATTCAGGCATTTACAGTATCTCTGTTCTAAAATGTGGCCTCTAGCATATGTAGTCACCAGACAAACTTCTCAAAGGACAGGCCTGAACAGAATCTATTTAATTGAAAAATGCATCCTCCACCAGGGTAGCTTAGGTGAGCTTAGCCTTTTCAGATGAGGACATATTAGTTTACCTTCTCCTAAATACCCTCTGCAACCTCTGAAAGTTTTTCTTCAACAGCTATTTTTTCTTGCCCTCCCACCCCATCTAGCTTTACAAACACAGTTCTAGAAGCTGTTTTTAGCCAAGTAGTAGACTTTTCTAAATGATAATATGGACACTGTCTCTTAACAACCCTTAGCTTTTGATGTGAAGAACTGGGAGACAATAGCCTATCTTCAGTCAGTGATCTTGCTTGCTTGTCTTTTGTCTTCACATATCCCTGGGTCTCTTCCCCTCCCCCCTCTTATCTGGCCTTAATTGATCATAAAAATTGTGCATGACTATTGGAAATGTCAGTTACTGCAGGGTCTCTGTGCTGGGCTGATTAATATAAAATAATTCATATTGAGATAAGTATGTATGTGTTTGTGTGTGCAAGATGTTAATATAACCTACTACCAACTAGTAAATATGCATTGAGACTATTGGAATGTGTATATACGTAAAGAAAGCTATGGCTAGAACTTCAGATATCTAGATGCTGGACAGTTAAACTCCATTGTTTACTATTGATTATAAATGTACTGATGCTGTTTTGTTACTGCCCTAATAAATGCAACCTTTACCAATGCTTTGCTATTGAGTAGTGTGTATGGCAAAGAGGCCCACGATGTTTCTGTAATAGGAGACAAAAAGCCAAAAGACACATCTGGCTTAACCAAAGCAACATGTTTTTACAGTGATCATGCCCAAAAAGAGGTCAAGTCAGTCATGGGTTAACTTGGAAGAGCTATGTGACTTAATTTTTCCTCTCCTTCGGCCACCATTAAAACTCACCAGCATTTCTGATTTTACGTGTTTCTTCCGTGTCAGATAAGGTTTTTGTGTGGTTGTGCAGCCCTCCCTAAGATTGGGGCTACATCTGTTTCTGGGTCAGCAGGGGAGTATTTGCTGTTATTACACAGCCATTTTGTTTTCCATGTGGTTGTTCTAGACACTGTACTGAAGATACAAAACAGCAAACTTTTCTGGTTGGGTATGTGGCTTTCAGTCCAGCATGTGCTTTGTTCTTCTGTTGCTAGAGCTACTGTGCTCTATTAAAGATCTGTTGCTGCTCCCAAGAGGTGAATAACAGTCAGGATTAGACCACAAGATGTTTTTTTTCTTGTGTTTTCCAGGAATTCCTGTTACCCATTTTTTTTTTTACCTCATGTTAAGCATCAGTAGTACTGCTGTGTTGGCAAATCCTCATTGTTCCTCAACGGGGAAAATGTTGTGCATGTTCATCTCCTTCGTCACTAGTTTGGCTTCCTCTAACTTTGACGGAAATTCACCATGCTTATTTACTAATACTCTAATTGAAAGCACTACAAACTTATGACATAATTGTAAAGGAACTTTAGAGGGATAATTCCTAGTTTTAAAGCTGTGTGTGAGGATTTCCCCTTGTATTTCCCTTTTGTGTGTGTCCTTCAATCACTTCTAATAGGTCTATCAATGTAGAAAGGCTGTGGGAAACAACTTCTGTTAGATCCTTTTCTTTTTTCACCTTTTTTTTGGGGGGGTGGGGGTGGGAATGGATCTCCCTTTGTCTTCCTTTAAATCTGAACCTCTGTGTGTGACTCCTGATTAGAGGTAAAAAACCCTCTATTTTGTATTTAAGATAAGACCTAAACTCATCTTTTGTTAAAAACATTGAGCCAGCCATAAACAAATGTATATGGGGGCTTTCTTTTCACTTCTATTTTCTTCTGTTTGCTTTTCTTTGTCAAATAAAAGTGTAATCAGTGATATATCTACTCCACATAGAGTAGATGCTTGGTATTGGGGATTCATTTATCATGAAGACAAAACATAACAAGATCCTGAGGCTGAAAGTCAGAGAATTTGATCAGGAAAGTTGATGCCCATTTTAAGAAGCCGAAGTATTTTATTATTGGAATGCATCATTCAGGGAATATGATAGATTTTCCATTAGTGGAAGTCTTTGATCAAAACTGCATATCTTTCTAAAAGAAGAGCTGCCTCAAGAGCAAACAACTCAGCCTGATGCAAGAATTATTGAATGAGGGAGTTTTGCCCCTTTTTTTAATGCAGGATGAGTCAGATATGGACACCATAATACCACAAATAGTAGTATTTATTGTAGAAAAATGAAATTAGACTTTTGCTATAGAAGTGGCACTTGGAGAAAATTATTAAAATGGAGCCTAAAGCAACTGCATCTCATGTTGCCAGCATCAGAGAGTGTGTATGACGAATGTTGTAGTTAACTTTGTTATAGGTAACCTTGTGTCTGTGGGATCTCAGAAATGCCTGTTGAGGCAGGTGGGTGCTTTCATGCAGGCAGGAGACTGTTGGGAAAAAAAAAATTGCAGTAGCTTTTAGGTTCGCAGGTCAGAACTATAAGTTCACAGGGATCATGTTACTGTGGATTTTCTTCTTTAATGGTTAAAACATTTAAACAGAAAGATCTGGGTTCTAGGTCCTTTTCAGTAAGAAGGGTTTAAGGCTGTGTGTCAGGAAAGGGCCACAGCTATTATGTCACTATATATGTAGTATGAGTATGATATATTCCCTTATTTGATGCTGGGCTGCTGTAGTTGCCAGTGGTCAGAAGCACAGCAGTAGTGGAGAGCTTCCTGGCAGACTAGAAGTTAGAGCATTAACCTCTGCTGGCAAGCAAAGAGTCAGAGTTTTTCCTTCAGGCAGTATTTTTGTTTTTTTTTTTTTTTGTTTTATTCAATGATAGACAAATGAGGTTGTAAGATAATATAACATACTTGCATGAAACAAAACCCTGGTTTCCACCTTGCCTGCACCCCTTCTGGCCCATATCCATTTGCTGCTGTCCCATGGCCTGGCAGTGGAGTACAGGGTGCTCCCCAGGCTGGTGCCTGGGACATGCTTCTTGTGAGGTGACAGTTGAGAGCCTGGCCTACAGCAGTGGCACTCATGCTCAAAAAAAGGCTAAATTGCCTGTGTTTCAACTAGGTAGATGAAGCTTGCGTTTCCTATTGGTACTCCTTAGTCACCAGAAGAAGGAAGGTATCTAAGTTAGGTAGAATGGATCACCCTCTGCAGCCTTCGCAGGTACTTAATTCTCCCGGTTGATTTTATAAGGACTTGAGACCCCTTGAAAGGCTCAGCTCTCTCCTTTCCTTTCCCTTTCCTCTTCCTTCGGTTGCCTTCCCCATGGCATCTGTGCCCAAATAAGCATGTGTATTCACAGGATTTCCACTAGGTATAACCCTGCTATCACGTGAAGCCTATTCAGTACTTACTCACAGCATCATCTTCACCACTGCTGGCTTACAAACATGTTATAATATCGGACCCTGCATTAACTCAATGCTGGACAGAACAACTCCCTTTGGTAATTCTGGGAATTTTATTGTAAATTAGCCAAATTACAGAATTAATTTTGCAAACTGAGATGTCTTATGAATGCTTATGTACCATCACATATTTCCATGTTCATCTTCATTTTCAGAGTTCTTGTTAGTGGACACGGTTAATAAAATCTTCAAGGGCTACAGAGCCCACTATTGTCAGAAATGAGACTATTTTCAAAATGTTCTATTTTTTAGATGCACCCTCATGTTTTCCAGACACAAGGACACATTTTAAGTACATAAATTTCCAGTTGTTTTCCACGCTTTCAGAGATGGTCTAGAGGCTTTTTCTGCTCTGGGTAGTAATTCATTTTCGTTCCTGGAGCTATGTGCTGGTCCCTGATCTACCAGATCTTACTAATCTTGCTTTTTTCTGTATCTGACTTGTGCACAGACAACTGAAACTGGAAAAGTTCTGCAACGCTCAACCCACTTTTGTCTTTTGAGGAAATCTAGGCTTCAGAGACAGTCCCCTACAGCATAAGAAGCATCAACCTTAGTATATTATAGGTCTTTCCTTTAGCCTTATCCTGTGATTTTGACCTTGTCTACTGAATATCTGTGGGTTGTTCTTTCAAGCAGTGCTCTGACTTATGCCTCATCTCTTTAGCTTCACTTTTACAGCCGCAGTTGTTGGATAGGAGACATCAGAGAAATGACCAGGTGATAATTTTGTTTGTAATTATTGTTCTTTTCTTCTACTACATCTCTTACTGACAAAGTTGGATCATTTTTTACCTTGTGTATGCCTTTATTGTGAAAGTCTGTTACTGTAAATGTGGTCACATTATCAACTTTTATTGATAAATGTCCAGTATTCCTGCTTCTGATAGGTGGAAGCATTATGCTTTCATTAACTGCTTTTGCTATGTGATGTGCAAGAGAGGGAGAGAGTAAAAAGAATCTACAGAGGATAATTTTCCTTTGGGAGTTGGGGATTGATTTTCCTTCATCACATTAATGTTTTTTTGAGAGCCTGAAAGAGGTGATTTGCTCCTAATACTTCCTACAGGGAAAGCATGAACCATAAAACCATCTTGACATCGGTACTAAACATGGCAGTTCTACCAGTCTCATTGTCCCTTTCTTCTGTTGTCCAACATGTGCATGTCACAGGCAGCTTTGAAGTTGAATTCCTTTAGGGTGTATGGTACCATGCTGCAGTTTGGAAATAGGTCTGTAATTCTTCTTTGTGTATTGAGCTTCATAATGAGCCATACTACCTCCTCATTATTAGAAATGTCATGTTTTGATACTTTCTTCTTTGTATGAACTTTTGTGTTCTGTTGCTCTTCAGTAGTGCTTCAAAAAAGCTATATGCTTCAGAGCCTAAGACCTGAGTTATTCCATACTGCTGCTTCCAAGCAAGAAGGGTAAAATATAACTTTTAAAAGAGCAGAACTAAGACTTGAATATTATGATTTTTTTTCTTTTTTTTTTTTAGTACAGTCAGGGTTATCTGGAAGCTTTGCATGGGGCCTTCAAGGGCACTCTGAAGTTGATTGGGCAAATTGTGTGTCCACAGAAATTGTATTCTATCTTTTCCATGGAAGCTTCTATTAAATTTTCAGGTATTGCTCTGGCAATTTCAGCATTACTTTTGAATATTCTGAAGTGGGATGCCAGAGGAAGGCCTTTTTGTTATTTTATGACTTAGCTTATACCTAGTAGTTGCATAGCAGGATTTTCATAGATGTGAATATCTCTGAAAACAAGATGTGAAGTGTTTTTGATGATCACAAATTAGTAGATTCCCCCCCCCCAAGAACACCATCTGCAAAATTTATTGTTCATGTTGAGATCCAAATGTTTTCATGATCCCAATTTTTCCCCATTTTTCTGCTTCTGCCCCCCCCCCCAGAACACCATCTGCAAAATTTATTGTTCATGTTGAGATCCAAATGTTTTCATGATCCCAATTTTTCCCCATTTTTCTGCTTCCTGCCCCACGCCCCCACCAAGATTTCATTGTATCCTCGCAAGGTGTTTACTTTGTCAAAGTATCCACAAGAGGGGCTAGAAGTGGTAGTCAAGTGATAGGCTTTATTTTGTACCAAGTCAAACAATTTAGTTTTCAGATAACACAAAAAAAAAACCCAAACCCAAAATGCGATGTAAGTTGTCAAAAAGCTGACACTCTAAATACCAGAAAATATTAACATCTATTGTCAAGAAAAAGAAAAAGTATGAATCACTCCATCTCCATGACACATTTCAAAACTGCTATACACAGCACAAATTATAGTGTGTTTGATGGTATCAGGGATAATAGTACTTGTGAGTTCCTTTCTGAGCGCCCAGCGTTACTACTAAAAGGGTTCAATTGTCTTGGTTTACACTATAGAGCTGCAGAAAAAAGATAAAGGTTCTCTGAGGTCATCTTAGCTAAAAATAAAAGCTGATACAGAATTATTGTTAATAACTTCAATTAAAGGACAGTGGTTTCATATTTTGTGTATTACATTCCTCCTGCAAAACAAAAATTATATCTACATGTAAAATATTGATTTATTTTCTTAGTGCCTTAGAGAATATTTCCAATGTGATGTCCCCTTTTTCACCAGTTATGTTCTAAGCAATGCTGTATTTTAATTCTTTCTATTGTCAAGTTCCTGATAGGCAAATCAGGACTGCTTCCTGTGCTCAGCAGTCATGTCAGTCCTAAACAGAGGAGTTAGAGATATGTCAGGAAAGGCTAAAATATAAAAATCTTGCCTGTCTGAAAAGCTTATGAGGAATTGTCCTCCTTTAGAAAGGCCATCACCTTTGATTTTTCTTGCATTGCCCTTACCTGATGGTCCCCTGTGCTTTGAGGAGACGGAGAAACAGCTTCACTGAGAACTGCAGGAGATGGAAGTCTTTCTCTAAGTGGCCACTTGTAGGCAGCATCTTGTTTCATTTCCAGGGAGAGCAGTGAGAGAGAAGTATTTTGTCCAGAGCAGTTCCTCATGGAAACTGTGGAACAGAACATAATTATTTGGCAATACTGGAGGAAAAAAAAAAGTTTGTTAAGACTTCTGTGGGGAAAACGCTGCTGCTTTCAGCGAAAACTATTCTAAAGTGAAATAAGCACAAGACTTGAAGAGTTTAAATTATATAGATTTGGGGAGGGGATTTGTTTTGTTTAGCTCATTCAAAAACAAAGCCTAGCTTTGTTTGTTTTGTGGTGGTGTTTTGTTGTTTTTGTTCTTGGTTTTTTTTTTTGGGGGGGGGGGTGATGATTATTTGGGGTGGGGTTTTTTTGTTTGCTTTTTTTAGTTAAAGGACCCAACTGTAATTCATTTTAACTCCAAAGTAATCACTGACTTTCTGTCTAAACTCTGGGAAAATTCAGCTGTAGTAGAAGGGAAAGCACTGTGATATTAATCATGTAATTATTTGTTTTATTATTCATGTGTAAGAAAGAAATGTAATTTCTGCTTTTAATGCTGAATTTTGCCCTAACTGCAGGGGTGCAGCACCTGCCTATGTAATGAAAAGTTTGATAGAAGGAAGCCTGGAGAGGGTGGTTGCAAAATCCCTGTGGTTACTGAATGTTGAAATGGAGCAGTTAGCAAGAGGAAGAAGAGGGTATAGAACATATAGGCCTTTTATTAATATAGTAACCTACCAGGAAAGAAAACAAATTAACTGTAAATCAGAAGAGAGAACACAGATACTTACATAGATTGCCTGACATACAGTATGCATCTTTGAGGAAGAAAAGGTCATTGTAAAAGCGTTTTCTGAACAGGTCTGTTTTCTGTGTCTCTGGGGTTAACTGCAGTATTAAAAAATACAAACAAAAAAGTCTTTTAATTATGTTCTCTTTAGGTTGTCTTCATCATTACAATGTCCCAATTGCCTCCAGCAGTTCATTAAGGAATGCAAATACTATGCAACTTGTAGTTTGTTTTTTTGACCCTGCACACATAAAACAACTGAAAAGGATGGCAAGTAGCTGATTCTGTTCAGTTTCGTGCTTTCACCAACATGACTGTGTCCCTTAATGCCGTCCCTGATGCCTACACAGAATTCTAGGAGTCAAGGGACCTCCAAGTGCCATTAGAGACAGAATTACAAAGAGCCCAGCTGAGTGTGCAATTACTACATATCCTTTATTCTTCAACTAGTTAACTTGAAGGAATTTGGTATAGATATGATTAAAGTAGAATGGGAGGCAATACAATTATTTTCTTTTTTTTTTTTTAAATTTTAGAAATTGAGGTCTGATGTGAGCTTAGTTTTGTCCAGTAAGATCTACTTTAGTTCTTTTCCGCAGTGAATGATGCTACAGTTAAATCCAAAGATGTTAAAAGGGCAAATCACACTTTTTTTGAGGAGGAAGGGTGCATGTTGGATATAATGGTGCAATATGGTAGAATAACTTCCCAAGACAAATAATATAAGTACTGCTTTTTGAGAGAGGTGAATGACATAGGTTGAAAATTATGGTTGAAAATATTGGAGTCTGGAGCAAGTCAGTGTTGAAAGAACATATGAAGTGGCCTCTCAATATGGGTTTAATTTCTACCATGACTTTGTTATTTTTAAAACTTTTTTTCAATACTGTGAAATTACTTTCAGAGATCCCATCCCGTTCAGTGCTGGCCTCCCTAGTCCTCAGGGTTTTGTCTGTTTGGGTCTCTCCATGAATTTCTGTCATGAGGCAGAGTTTTACAGTCATAAGTGCAAATAGGATTAGTTCTTGTAATAACATTTCAAAGAGAGGCTTTCATTGGCAGAAAGCAAGTCTGTGCAAAATGCTGATGACATAAGCAGCGTGTTGGATGATATAGCTTGAAAATGAAGCTGCTAAGAAGTCTTCAAATCAAATGCAGTTGTGTCCAGGAGGAAATCATTTGCATTAGAAATTTTGCTTTAGCTTGCTGCACAGGCTTGGCAGCCCACACTCCCTCTGCTCTGCATTCTCTCATTAACATTATTATTTGGGAGCCAGAGTCGAACACTTATATTGGGTAACAGTTTTAACTACTTGACACAATGTCAGTAAAATTCAATTTTTTCATATAATTAGAATTTTGACAGGAAAGAGAGGAAGAGGCAGAAAATGAGAAATTAGTTATTTCCTGTACCTCTGTCATTGCACACATTAAGCTTCACTGGTGCATTTTGCATGATCTCATGGCAGCCCCTTCACAGCAGCCTGATCTCTGCCAGATTTAAAGACAGGATGAGTAAAATAAGGGGTAATGAGTTAGAAATGTTGCTGGATGGAACAGTAGACCTTTTAGATTTTCTACATGGCTAGAGGTCCAAGACAGAGTACTGTAATTCTGATCTTGCTGGGAATCTGGGTTTATAAAAATAGAAATTTTAAGTAAAACTTTCTTAACTTTTCAGGTACAAAATTGCACTGGTTAGCCTGGACCTTCTGTAGAATGACAGCGAAGCTTTTTATTATCAAAAGGAAGTCCATGGGAATAAATTCTAATGCGGATTAGGGCTGTAATAAATTAAAGTTTGGTGTGCTTTTCTGTTTCTGAAAGAGACCTTATTTTCTCATTCAAAAAGAAAGATTCCTCCTCAAAGTCTTTAATATGGAGCTCAGATTTCAGAGATCAATGATCTATGTGCAAGCAGACATCTGCCACCAGATCTCCATCTGGGACAGATATTGGTGAGGCTAATGTCCCTAGAATTAAAAAAAGTCAAGTTATCCTGTGTCATTTTCGAAGGAGGTGTTCATTAAGAACTGGCATGTCTGCTTACTGGAATAATCAAATAATATATAAGGCTTTCAACAAAGTGCATTTAGTCAGTACTACTGACAGCACTATCCAAATTTTGTCATTTGATCATAAAAATCAGATTAACTTATTACTTTTTTCTCTTGCTGATCTTTTATATCTATGTGGCTACATAATCCTGTGAACCCCTGTTATGCTTTGCTTGGGTTATTATTGGGTTATTATTATTATTCTGGTCCCAATTGAAATCAGAATTCCCACTGGACTACACATAGTGCAAGCATGTGGTAAGAAGAATCCTTACCCTGAAATGTTTGCTTAATAGTTGAACAGAAGTGGGCAAGGAAATAGAAACACGCAGAGGTGAAGTTACTTGACCAGGGTCACAGAACAATTAAGTGGCAGAGCAGAAATTTCTTCAGCAAAATTTCCAGAGATTGATCAACTCAGGTGAGACTGAACTCAGCAGTGCAGAATCTCTTCGTCTGCTTTAGGTAGAGATGTGCTAAAACAAAATAAGCTTGCACAGAGCAAAACACTCATTCATTTTAAATAAAAACATTGTGAATTCTCTCTGTTTCTCTGTTCTTCCATTCTTCTTTTTCTTTATAAATTCACATATTGCTTCCATATATAAAATTGCTTCATTCATATTTAAATTTACAAAGTGATTATGATAGGATGCTTCTAATTCTTGTCCTGCACCTCCTGAGATTTAAAATAATTAGTAATAACTCTATGATATTGCTGCTTTTTTTTTTCTTCTAAGATCAGTGAAATTGGTATAAAAGCTTACCCTGTTCCTTCCTCCAATGCTTTTGGAAAAGTTCATACCAAATTACAATTTTATAACACACTTCTTTGTGTGCTCCTCCTCCAAGTTTGACACTGGCAAAAAAAAACCCACTTAATTTGTTTATTTCATTGGAAGTGGAAACAATTTTGATAGCTAGTAATTTGGTTGATATTGCATCTTTCTAATGACTTTTATGGGTTTAAGTGTATGTTTTGCTCTTTGGGCTAATGCTGCAATCAGTGTGTGAACTTATCCATTATCTATTTGTATTGTGTTATTCAAACTTAAATGCTGGGTTCTATCTGATAATCTAAGCAGAATTCAGTAACTCTGCAATGTTCATTAATCTCTTCTTTGTAACTCATGTCACTCTTTTAATCTGATAGCCTGATTCACCATCTTCATCTGACATTTTAAATCTTTGACAGCACGCTATATTTAGACAGTGTCATGGCATTTTCTGCAGATGATGATAGAATGACAGAAACTTTTTTTTGGTGTCTCATTAACAGACGTGTATGGCTAGATAGTGATCAGGTTAATTAGAATGAAGTGAAATAAATCTCAGCTTGAAAGGATTGTGTCCCATTGGAACTGCTGTTACAGCAGATACAGGAGGTGAAGCTTGAGTTGAAAAGTCCCTGTCAATGTAGGTTGTGCCGACCAAAAGCACAGCATTTCATCTCTCAACTGACAGGAGCCCAGACTTTGATTTATGAAACCAAGCTGCTTTTCTGGTTAGTCATAGCTCTTCAGAAAAACATGCAGTTGGACATAACGTTGGGAAAAACATCATGGTCAAAATTGCAGTGAATCCAGACGCAGTTTTGTTTGAAATTGCCCCTTAATGTATGAATTTCTCCTAACATATTGGTTCTGTCACTCTAAATCTGTCAAATCTTTAATAAAGTGTGGATGCAACTATGCAGGTAATGAATACAGACTTCCTTACTTAAAGTAATGCAATATTCAAATGACAGTATTCCTTGAATTTTCAGACCCTATTCTTCCATACTAATGCTTCAACAAAATTTGGAAAAAAGTGATGTTCAATAGATGTTATGTTTCTTTTCAATGACTAGCTAACAAATCGTCCTTATCAGAGTCACTTGTTAAAACATTAAACCTATACTGATGAAAAAGGCTGGGGGGGGAGGGAGGGGAATCTTCAATTTTATTTTTCTGGGTTCTTGCAAAGTTTACCAGTAAACTTTATCTGGTTTATTATATTAAGTGGGAAATATATAGGGAAAGGAATTAATCATTGATTAAAAATAAAATTAAGAAATTTTCACATTTTGAAAAAAGTATGAGTATATAAAATGAGTTGAGTTGGATGTTTGATAAAACATCAAGCATATGGTGACAATTTCTGCCATTGGTTATTCTATAAATCAGGGAACTGTACAGAAGCATTCATTATCACAGTTTTCAAAGGTAGGGACTGTGTATACTTTTGATGTTCTCGTATTAGAGCAGCACTCTCAGAAGTGTCGCATTGGTACCCCTAAAAGTACTCCATGGAACTTTTTTTGTATAGATTTTACTTTTCACACCAAGAATCATGTATTTAAAAAAACTGGGCTCTCCTCTGGGTATGAAGGTTGTTGAAGAATTCTGTGGAATCTCTGTAAGGTGTAAAATATCTATCTATCTATCTATATACAGTCTGTGTTTGCATGGGGAATATACTGTAAGAGAAACAATAACTAATGCATGCTCAAGTCAATTGGCAACTTATTTTTTTCTGGGTATTGCTAGAAGTATTTATGTGTGTATGTTGATGGTAGAGCAAAATATATATTGTATCTAAAAATGGCTATATCTACTGCACCACTGTTAACAAGGGATCTGGAAGCCTCTCTGCTTTCTGTTACAAAGCTCCATCTTCTTGCCTGTGTGTTATGGGTCTAACAAGTTTTACTTTTTTTTTTTTTTTTTAAATGTAATTCAGTGCTTTCAGTTAGAAAGTGAAGGAAATTAGCAGGTATTTGCACCGTAGGTAGAACAAAGCATCTGCACAGCTCTATGGAAACCCCACAAAGAATTCCTGAAAATTCATAGCATCATACTAACATCAGTACAGGATCCGACAGACATAACTGACAGCTCTATAATTTCACCTTCCAACATAATATTCTTGGAACCTCATAAAAATGCAAAATGAATTCTTGGTAACAAATCTACAATGTTATATGTGGTTATATTCTCCTCACTACCAATGAGGATTTTTTCAAGGAGGATTTAAAAGTTGATGGCAAGAGGGTCAAATCACATTTAGTCTTGAAAAATGTCACCAAAAAAAGGAAAATTATCATTACAAACCAGATAGATACATTTCAAGTTGTACTCTGAAACCTCTTCTACTTGTTGTCTCAGGATCAGTGACATGCAAGTCACTGGAAAATGGGTTGGGGAGTGATTCTTATTCTGATAAAGTGTATTAAACCCCACTAATATTTCATAATAGTAGCATAAGGGGGAAATAATTGACTGTATCTTGTCATATGGGAATACCTTATCTAACCAGAAATCAAACATAATCATATTCATCTATATGAGATGTTTATAAGCTGTCAGAAATTAAGGAGAATAATACTAGTTCATAAATCAGTAAATGAGATCAGATAAATTGGTGAGATTGTGTAAATGCATGTGAAATGCCTTTGTTCTCTTTCTTGGCTTGCACTCTTTCTTCCCCCCCCCCCCCCCCCCCCCTTTAGGATTTTTTCTTCCATTGGCTGAATGTTTAGAAAGAGGAATATATAAAATGTAGGATTTATGAGAGCTTCTGACATTTACGGTATTTTTGATTAACACTTTTATTAGACTTGTCTGAAAAATAATTCATTATTTCAGCTTTTCTTTGTAGTTCTCTAAAAAGCTGCCATGATCATCAAATAGATCAGGGTGTGTAATAAAAGCCATACAGCCAGTAGTAGAACATACTGTCATATAACCATTAAGACTGTTCTAAGAGCCAAAATGTTGGAACTAAAAGTATTTTTAATGACTTGAAATTGCTTGAAGTGCTTTCTGAGAGTTGAAGGGTGCTGATTTATTTATCTAGTGTACTTACCTAAATTAATTTGGATAGAATTACTTTGGTTTTAATCCTCTTACAGTGAAATTTATGTTAATATTTTTAGATGGCGCATCATTTTGTCTAAAGGATAGAGTTAAATAATACTGGTCCGAGTATTGTCATTAAATAAGAAAACGTGAATGAACTTGCCAAAAAAGGATTAAGGAGTGCAATCTTACCTGGATTATAGTAATAATTTTTAGAAGTGACCTTGCAGGAAATGCAAGATTTCATTAGTATCTTCTCTCTTTCTCCTTTTAATTACTCTTTTAGCATTGCAATAGTCAGTAATGCAAGTACATCAGCAGCTATTTTAAGTAATTTGTATCATATCTATATGAATGAATTTATTGTTCCATCTTCCTTTTTCTTTAATACATTTACTGAGAGGAAGTGTATTAACCTGTTGGGACATATTGTAGATGTAGTAAGCATGTTAAAGGACTGAATGTTTTTGATTATACTGTTTTTTCTGTTGGTAGAAAAAGACTTCTCACCTGGGTTTATCTCCTTGGCAGCCATTTTTAGCCTTATTTTACTTATTGCATTGCTTCTTTCAGGAAATTTGGTAGCCTGGTGTCCAAGCTGCTCCTTTGTTAACCATCACTGAGATAAAGCTCACCTTCATCAGTGAGAGTAGGTCCTATCAAGACTTTCCTGTCATACCGCATAGCTCTCCCAGAGCAATTTCACCCAGTTCCCCCCTACCTCTTACTTCCTATGTGGCTGATAATCCTTTTCCCTTCATTCCTTCTGACCACTGCCTCATTTCTGCCACACATCTTCATTAGCTAGACCTTTGTTCCAATGTCTGTAGAATCTGAATATCCTTGATGAACATCTCTCCCTTCACTTATAGGTTTACCTGCCAGTAGATATGGGTTTTCCCTTGTATGTCCACTTGTTTGCCTAGGTCTGGCTCTAGTAAAACAGAGCAACCCACTGATTTAGACACAGATTGAAAACATATTTGCTCCTTTTGACTCTTGATTGCAATTTGCCCGCTGCTAAACTGCAACACTTCGTTCTCTTGGCAAAAGTAGTTGTATTATGCATCAGATATTGGTTGTCAAAGTCTCTGGGAACTGGAGAAACTCTAAGCGCCACAAAAATTTTACCAATGCAAAATCTTGATGCTGAATAACAGTTTCATCTTTCCTCTTCCATGACCTGGAAAGTGTACCCCATATCAGTATGTGTGTGTGTGTATATATATATATCTCCATATAGTGTATAGATAGTATAAATAGAAGGGTCTGAGAACATGACCTTCCCATCGTTGTGATTAATTTGTGTATTAATTTGGTCTAGCTGTTTGATTTATTTTAATTTTCCCACCTTTCAAAATGCTAAGAACAATAAGATTTGGGGGGAAAATTACTTAAAGCATGGTTTTATTTCATCAAAGAAGGAAGAATTAGGCCTTCTTTTAAGTCGTGTGCATAGATTACTGAACATCTAAGGGGAGGGACAGAAATTAACCTTTTGGGTTTTTGAAGAATTAAAAAATAGTAGAATAATTCACTAGATGATGGGGAAACTTGATTTCTTAAAACGTCTCAAAAAATAATCAAACTTCAATGAGATGGCGTTGTGGAAGATGTTATGATTTTGGAAACCTCAAGGAAAGTGCTATCTTTCTATTTCTACATTTTCTGTTTTAGCATGTCCCAGGCCAATAAACTCACAGTTATTATCTCACTCATAACTGAAGGTTATTATGGCAGGCTGTGCCTAATTTATTTCCCTACTTTAAAGTGTCTGCATTACGCAATCTCTGCCAAAACAGCAGTACCTAAGAACCTGTTTCTAATTGCAGAAAAGTGAGGCAATGCCATAGGACTCTGGAAGCATAGTGCTTTATACCTTTCTGTGAGCAAGTAGTGAGAGGAGTTACTTTTGAGTTCTGGTTTTCATTGGTAAAGTTGAGGGGTTTTTTAGATACGGAAGATAAAGAGCCAATATAAAAAACCCTCTCCCTGGGAGGGAAATAGTGGTCATTTTTCCTGCAACAGACCTAGTCTTCCAGAGAAAACTGAGACAAGATGGTTAAGAGGTTGGAGAAATATATCCTGCTTACATGAAATTTAACTCACCAGCCTGTTAATCACATACTCTGTAGGAAAATAAAGATTTCCCTGAAAAGCTATATTTTTTATTAAACTAACTAATAGATTTCTGAAATAAAAAACAGGCCAGCTTTCAGGCAAACAACCCCTCTTTCAGTATGAAAAAAGAAATTGAAATCTTCAAGTTAAATACAGGTTGTAAACAATTAGTCTTAAGTTTGATTATTATAACCAACATAAATGGTTAGTTTGAGAGAAACTAGCTCCTGTGAGCAGAGACGCATGCTAGCAAAGAAATACATAGTTTGATGGTCTCAGCTGATTAGTGGCAGTACTGGCTTACAATATTTTCAGTCTTCTGCATCAGGCCCCTATCACTTACACCCTTTACCTGTACACTTTTGCTTGTGTCACCCAAAACTGCTTGAACAACCACTCTGTTAAATGAATCGGGCAAGTTCTCCTACTCTAAAAAACCTTAACCTGCTTTTATTTTCCGGGGTTATTTTTAAGGTAGATCATTTCAGCAGTCCAGCTCTCAGGGTATGACTTCCTGAATAGTTGGGCTGGGAAACCTAGCAGGGCAGTGTGCTGCAATGCAGAGATGAGAAGGTAACACCAGTTCCCAGCCCAAGAGCTGAGCAGGTAGCGCATGTGGAATTTTAAAGGAGATACTGTGTTCTAAAACTGATATCTTAAGACTATGGGGTCTTGTATGAAATAATTTACAGTAATTTCTACAGTAAAGAGCCATCAGCACACATGATATGGCACAGCACACGTTGCAGACAGGGATATATCCTTTAGCCTTTGAACTGGAATTTTCGCATTGTCATTAAAAAGATTTTCAAAAGTATCCTAAGGACCTTAGGACCTGAATGTTTGGCAGGGGAGAAGGGAACTGGGGCTCAGGTGCAGTAGAGCAAATGTGTCTGTAAGGAGTGAAAAAATTGAAATTAATTTGGGTTAATGGCCTTACTTCTGTACCATTTGAGTTATTCAGTGTATCCTCTGCTCATTAGAGGAGCTTTTCCATAAAAGAAAGCAAGCTATAAGGCCTCATAATTGCTGTGCACTGTTACCATAGGTGACCATATAAATTACATGAAGATTTGCTGAAACACAACATTTTTGTTTACATCTGTTTGAGGGGAGGGAGAAAGGGGGGGAGGCTAAAACTCCGAATACAAGAAAAGAACAGCAAATCTGAAAAGCACTCATTCATTGCTCATACCTTTTCATAAATATACACAAAATAGGTGTAGCCAAGCTGGTGGAATAGGTTTTAAACCTCTACAAGAAAACTTGCTAATAATACAATACTTTTTGTTGCTTCAGTTTTATATTTAATGGCTTAGAGGTTTTTGATTTTTTTTTTTTCATTTAAGCTAATAGTTAAGGAAATCTTAATGCTGGCTATCATGTAACTTCTGTGCTTTATTGTTGAGTGATCTTTTATTCCCCTTTTTTCTTCTTGCTATAAACTCTGATCTGGTGTCATTAGTTCAGTCCCATGTGTGTTACTGCCTATAAGGTTGGCAGCAGCACGGACTGTGTTTCTGCAGGAGTTAGCCTGCCAAAGCACAGATACTTGGTTATTACAGAAATTGGCAGATGGAGGTGCTAATAGCTAGAGACAAGGTTGGAGACAGAGTTCTGCTTATTTCATTAAAAAAAAAAAAAGCCCAGAAAACCTTCTAGCTGAAGATGAGGAGCACAAGCTGGCAGCTCTTTTTGAACAAGAGAAGTGCTAGTGCTGCCCAAGCAGCTTCTGTGACTTCAGGGGTGAATGCAGGGGGTTTGCCTTTCATCTGTCTTGCACTCACTCGCCAGTAATTTTGTTCCTCTTTGTTCCCATAAGGAATGTTCTCCTTTCTCTATAAGTACCTCTCCTTTTCCCTTCTCAAGGTGTGAGCTGTGATGACACAGTCCAGCCTCTGAGGATAGGTCATAGCAAATATCACTGTTTAACTTTGAACAAACTCCTCTCATGTGACACAAACATTTTGCTTAGAGTATAAAATACAGATATGAGAGCAAATCAAACTAAATATTTACTACTTAATCAAAGATGAATTCCAGTCCACCTATAATAAGTGGTTTCATTTAACCTGTCATAAAATTCAGGCTACTGGGGCATTGCTTTCCTTCTCATTGCTTTTCAGTTAGAGGCTCCTGTCCATTAAGTTGCCTGAAGGAAGAGGAGATTCAGTTCCTCCATAGGATACCAACGGATTTGCTTTCAAATATTCTCTGTAACTTGCATCTTCACCGATTAAATTCATCAATATTTCCTACTTCGTCTCACATTTATAGCACCAGTTGTTTCCAACTTTTAAACTTACAATAAGTTTTTTTATATATTTAATTCTATTCAGAATTTAAAAGATATTTGACATAGTTGTTGAGCCTGTTATTGTCCTCAATTCCAAAAAAAAATCATTTTAATAGTAACCTGTTCACTTTTAAGAAAAAGGTTCACTATAAAGGAATAGACTTGTTATAACCTGAATTTATGTGCATTTTTCCCAGCATGCTACCTACTCAGTTAACATTCAATATCAACTGCAACTATAAATTATCCTGTAAGATCTACAGATATCAGGAACATTTAAAAGTTTCTCACATTAGTGCACTTTAAGCTTTACTAACTACTATATATTATCAATGAAGCACATAGTGCACCTTCTTGTTTTATTAATTGCAGGGTAATAATCTGCATATAGGAATAAAGGAGAATTATATAGCTAGTGGCTTCTACACGACAGTAACATAACTTATTTTGATGCTTCTGCATTGTGTTTCATACGTGAGTCCTTCAGAAGAAATGGTCAAGAGCTGTTATTTTTTTTACTCAGAGGTTTTGTGAAAACCTCCTTAAAGGAAAGATATAGATCTTAATGCATAAATTTTGTAGAATGACTGCCGAAGTTGAAACTTCATTTCAGGAAGCACTGGGCTTTGTTTAACTCTGTATTTTTAGTATCCAGAGTTACTGAACCAGACTTTACTTAATTAATAACTATAGGATGTGAGGCAGTTCCAGTGCTGCTTTTTCTATTAACTTGCAATTTCCTTTAGGAAATGAATAAACTGGGGGGGGGGGGGGGCATGGCTGCTGAGAAGAAATGTGGTACCACTGTACATTGCCAAATTCATTTGAATAAGTTAACAAACATGGTTTATAAATTGAGTAAGTTTAATTCCATAACTCACGCAACACGTTGTGTGGGAGGAACAAAAGCAGAAGGATCTTTAGGCTGAATATGGACTGAGGTTAAGAAAGCCAAGAGATCATTTCTCAATGTTCATTAGAATAGTATTCTAATATTAAAATTCATTTGGTAATTTATCACTATCAAGGCCATATTTATGTAAGATATTGAGACATATTTCAAATATAATTCTCTTTTTTCAACGTAATCTCTATTACTTCCATTGAATTTGCATTTTGTCACTGAAATCAGCATCTGGGATGCTCTGGCTGTTAACATTTTTTTGTAAGGATTGGGCTAGATTTAAAGTTACCTTTGTTTGGAACTGAAAGTCTACCATGGAAGTGTAAACTGCTGGAGCCTGTGTCTATTTCCTGAAAGTTGCATTAAAACTAGAGAGACTGAACCTTTCCAAAAATTCTCCACATGGATGAAGAAGGGCAATGCTAATATTTTATGTTATTTAATGAATTGTTTAGTCATAGTTTTGCCCATTAAATTCAGCATACTTGTATTCTGAATCTGTGTTTTAAGTGCTCTAATTTCAGGAGGTTATCACTTATTTATAGGGAGGTTTTGTAGTTAAGTAATTCAATTCGTTATAGGGACTCTTAATTGAAATACCTTGTTTTCAATTCTTATCAATTAAGAATACCACTGCAGTAACAATGTTGTGTGTTTGAACATCTCATACACTGTAAAATTTTCTGTTTTCTCAAATTAAATATTGCAGAACCTACAGTTATTCCCAATATTCATATTTTTAGATATATTTGAATAGGAAAGAACCATACTTCTGTTTCTACAAAAACAGTTCTTGAATGTGTACAGTTCCACAAATACCACTTATTTCCTGTGTTTATATTGCACATTCAGTAAATATGATTGTTGAAACCAAAGGAATTATGGTTAGGCAGCTATCAGAAATAAAACTTAAGAACATGACAATCTTATACTTGCTGCAATAATTAATTGAATGCTAGTGCATTTCTCATCTGAAAAAAAACCAAACCACCTACATATCAGTTTTTATTATCTACATGTAAACATAGGGCTATTAGCTCCAAACCTATAGTATCTTCTATATGGCATAAACTGCAGAATGAATCTCAATGTAGTTTCACTGTCATTTAACATGTGCTCATTAAAGAATCAACCCTGCTTTCCATTGTTATTTATTAGACACCTATGGTCGGTGTCTGTGTTTATAGCCTTTAATATCATAGATTCATCATTTATGTGGATACCAGTTTAAAACATTTGTCTCTTGTTTAATTTAGGCTCTGTATAAGCATCTAGTCATTTGTGTACCTAAAATTATTTCTTGTTCTTGATTAACATGTGCTAGTGAGTTCATCTGAGTGTGTCTTGTTATTAAGCTTCTTTATTAAAGTCACCTTTTAATTTCCTGAGTTAATTAAAGATTTCTGTTATTTTTACAATCTCCCTAGTTGTGTGATGGCAAGTATAGTACCTTTTACTTATTTGGTTTCTTGTAATTTATCAGGCTGTCAATGGAGTTGTTGAACTATTACTTTGTATTTAAGTATTAGTAATGAGTGACTGAAACAAATGATGTTATAATAGCTAACATATATTTGTAAATGATATTAAAGTACTATCTTTAATTCATGCTGAACATAAGCATTGAATGCATAGCCACATTTAATCATTTTGGTCTTTGTCATGGATGCAGTATAATGAAGGTGTTGGTTTAGATTAAATTGTGTTTAGTACCAAAGAGCTAACTGTGTTTATTTACATCTATTCGTTGATTTCTGTGTTCTGCATTTAATCAGGACTAGTGGAAGAGAAACCCCCTCTCCCTTCCCACCAATTGCTTTTGGGCCAAATTTACTATTGACTATTCATTTCATTTGCAGGTGCAATATGTGCCCACAGACAAATGACCAGTTGAAAACTGACTATCGGTAGCAGCTGGCAAGAAAAGTTGACTTCAAAAGTCATGATTTCATTAAAAAAATTAGAGGTTGAAGGTGGGCCATTAAATAATTACAATACTGTAAGCATCCCGAAGAAAAAACAGGAAAAGAGGCTAATTTCTATTCTAGTGTTTAAGCACTCAGATAAGAGAGGGAGTCCCATTCCTGCTCCTATTTACTGTTTAATCTAAACCTTGCAAGCGCTCTTGGTTATAGCGTCTGTCAATGTGTCCTGCCACTAGAATAATAAGCTTCCCCTGAGAGGACTATGCCATACCCTTGGCATACCTTTATGGGAAAACAGTCTCCAGAAAATTGGTAAAGTTGTGTTTGAGTGCCCCCAGTTTATGGGAAATTGGATTCAGGATTTACACATCCTGGATGAATATTTTAGCTTAAAGATTGTTATGCAAAAGGCCATTTTAATATCCATTTTTTTACATGAGAAAACATACATTTTTAACATTATCAGACCTGTGTGTGGGGTTTAGATGGTGATGAGATGGCCCTCAGAGACTCCAGTTTCAGCAGGATATAGGTAGTAACTAAACACTTAGCACCAAATGAGGACCTCTTCTCTGCATGGAAACAGCTTAAGTGATCAGAATGGTTTCTGACCCAGATGGAGAAGCTCAGTGAGCTGACGGACCCTTCAAGGGCAAGAAGCACAGAAACATAGGCAAGGAAATTTTGTTGCTTAAGTTACACCTCTAAATTCTGATGAAGTCTGAGGCATCAGGGAACCATGGTAGATCTCATCCCTGTAGCAATAGTCTCATGTCTCCTAGGAAAGTGCCTCGATTAACATGCTATAAATTAGTATCTTACAGGTGATCCATCCTGCTTGGAAGGAATTAAATAAAAATTCATCAACAGTCAATGTTTGACCATCATATGGTGGTATGGCATGCACCTAGGCTGTAGGAGAGACAGGTGCAATTCCTTATTTTCAAACAAATAAAGCAGGACTTTTGTCCTTATTTCTCACATGCTTGGTAGAAGTGTTCCTGCAATTATTTAGCCTTGCCTTTATCTGCTCTCTCACTGCATTCTGAAGACAAAACTAATTTTTTTTAATAGGAAAAATTTTGCGGTTTTTATCTTGTTAACCACACTACGTACTTGTGATTATCTGCTTGCACATCTAAATTAACTGATTGGAGGAAAACCTGTTTGATTTGTATTGCAATAGGTATCATCATGAGATTGAATGTAGAGACAGGAAATCTATATGCAATGAGAGAAATGACTTTCAGCATTTGGAAATATTAAACCAGACATATCTAAAAGAATACTATCATGCTCTTTCATACCTGCAAATCTTTCATAAGAGCTGCCCAAAACAATATAATAGGCAGGTCTCAAACCTGTAAAGCACTTCACCATGGGCTTATTCATAATCAATGTCCATTTTCTTACAGGTTATCACGCTGGTACAACATCAAGTGGTTGAGTGATGTTAAGTTCAATGTGGCAGATACAGTTCAATCATTCGTTTCAATTTGGGAAACTGGAATTAGGTTGTAATTGGCTGCATCAGTTCATTTTGTTTTGTTACTCTGACCTGACCACTATGGCAGAATATGAATTGCATGGCTGCAGTTTTTAGAATGAGCTAGCTGCCAACTCTTTGATTTTAGTATTGATTATGAATAATTTAAAATGTATATCCTAAAGATTTACAAACCATATCCTATGATGAAACTGAAAGGTTTATAGATAGTTTAGAGGCTTTATGAATCAACATTTGAAAATTTTGTATTTGGTATTTAATATACTGAAAACACTAATAAAATAATAAACTTTGATTTATTGCTGAATGTTTCACAGTGAATACTTAACTATTGAATATATAGTTATATGCCTGTATATCAAATAAATTCTATTAAAATAAGAACATATAAGGCCTTTGGAGATAGTGTAATACAGCTTCTTAAAATTTGGAATATTTGGAATTTTTAGAGAAATTGTAGTGACCAACTACAAAAAAAAAATCATATAATCTTTTAGCCTTAGTTCTTCAAAATTCAAAAAGCTGAGTATGTAAAAATCTGCCCCTAATCATTACATACTGCAGAGATGTTGATGGTGAAGGCATCAGGTGCCTGTGCATACTGGAAGTCGTAGAACCTTGGTACCGTCAAAAAGATAGGAACTAGAAATATATGGTATAAACCTCCCTCTTATTTATTAAATGCAAATCAGACAGTAAAAATGGTCCCTGCTGAATGAAATTATAATCTAAAAAAATTTTACAGTCCGGTTTTCTATTTTTTGGCATTAGGCAGTTGAATTGATGGAAGCTAAGGCACTGGTTTTAGATCCAAAGTATACAAAAACTAGTATGAGAGGAGAAATTTCACACTTCTTTAAATTACTTCTTTTTCTAAAATGCATAATGTATTTAGAGTGCGTAATTGTGTGATGTCAGTTAGTATTATGCCTTCTTCAGCATGACTTTCATAAGCTCTGACATTCAAGAATAAAGTGGCCTTCCTAAAGTGATATTCATTGAATGTTTTCATCTTTTATATGTGTGTGAGCAAGAGTTTGGGAGGACTGCATTACTCATAAATGAGCAATATATGAGTTATATAGATCACACCAAACAACCATCAATAAAAGCTCTGTAGATTGCATTGCCATACATTATGCATATGCCACATGTTTCACAACTGAAAAAAAAATAGAAATTAAAAACTGTGGTATGGGTTTAGTTCTTGTATTCTTAGTTTATGAAGCTAATTCCTTCATTTGTATCAGTCTAAACTTGAAGTCCTGAAGCAGGTGCTGTGTATCTCAGTGGAAAGCTGTGAATCTCCCAGTTTAGGTTATCCAACTGTTTAATTTCCAGCTGCTAGGATCATGAGATAGCAGGCCCAAAAGTGCTCACTGGTGCTAATGAAATATCAAGCGTATATATCATGGTTTTTTAGATGAATTCCAGGTCTTAAGAACAGAAAAATGCCTTGGCATTTTGAGTTAGCAACAACTATTACAAAATGGATTTAGATATTTTGAAAGTCAGACTAGGTCTCTGAAAGAGTGTTTTGGGTTGGTTTTTTTTTTTTTTCTTATAAGTATGGAACAGGTTAACAGAGGTGTGCAATGGATTATATCTGACAAAACAGGTATGATAATGGCCTGTGTGGGATACAGGAGAACATTAATCATTTTCATGTACATGGTAATGGGAAAGAAAGACAGGGGTAGGTGCTGTATTTAAGAACCCTGGTAACATGTTTTTAGATTGATGAGTTTACTTTCAGAAGAATCTGGAAAATTGTGAAGAGATGTCTCATGTTATACAATCTGTTGCAATCAATATGAAATAGATGTGCTATAACAAAACTGGATTTTGAGGGAGATCACTGAGTCAGAGGAAAAGTAGAACTGCAGAAAAAGGAAGATGAAAGTCCTCAGGGTAGATCTCTGATTTGTGGCTCTGCTTTTCCCCTTCATAGCTTTCCCCCCCTCCCCCAGCCTTTGGTGGTTAACAAGTTCATTTTATTTTTTTTTATTTTCTTTTCAAATCCTAATGATCCTGCTCAAGTCCTAAAGACTATATAGTAGGGATCTAATTACATACAAGTGCTGCCCAGAAAACAGTTCTAACAATTTGAGAATTAAAGACAAAATAAAGTGCTTTGAACGTAAGTTGCAATGATCCCTTGCTGAAATATTGGTGGAAAGCATAAAATATTATCACTGAGATATTAGCACTAAATCAAAATGTGAATATTGCCTCTAAAGTCGTATATGCCAAGTTATGTGGATTCTGTCACATTTTCTGCTCACATGACATGCTATGTAAAAGCATGGCACTTCCACGTACATATTTTGTGCAGATGGTCCAGTATTTGTGGTTATCACAAAAAAATCGTCTTTGTGGGTTAACAGGACTGTAATTAATACCTGTAACTTTCAGTAGTTACAGTAAGGTACTGAACAGAATAGGGAAGAATGAGAAATAGATATGGTGGCAGAACTGAAATGCCTCAGAGTAGCTGTAATCCTTTCTGTATGATTGAGTGGCACCCTTGATCCGCTTCTGTGCGGTAAAAATGAATAATGCCTACTGACACACACATCAGTAAGTTATCTGCTTGTAAGAATAGAGAAGATGGTTTCCTTTTGTGCTAGAAATTGCTCTTAAGTATGGACAATAACTTAGTGTCTGTCTCTGTCATGGCTGTGAGCAGCCCATAAGAAAATAGCTAGAGGCTGTGCATCAAGGCTTTGTGAGAACACTTGGTCCATAACAGCATACTGGGAATGGGATATATATAAATATATAGTGCCTTAAGTATATAATACCATGCATGTTATAATAAAAAAAGATATCCTCATTGCATTGGCACGCTTAAATAACCATGCTCCCCAGGAGGCGGTGAGAGATAAGATTTATTAGAGAGGTTAGTTACCCTGCTTGAAGCTGTTCAGAACCTTCTGAGGTCACTGCAGAGTGTAGAAAGCGCTACAGTATAGAATTAGGTAGGCAGCAGCTTTGAAAACAATATTAAAGGAAAATAACTGATAAACTTATTGATTAAGAACTCAGAAGTATGAAAGAACTTTCTAGCGGGTGACCATTGGTGTTCTAGAAGACCAGGATCTTTGCTCAGAAAAATGTGCCTTTCTTTTTGGGGGGAAAAAAAATATAATTTTTATCTGAGGAGGTAATTTCATTTTTAAAGACTGTTTCTCTATTACTTTCATCATAGGGATGTATGATCTTCATTATCCTCACTTCTTATAGCTATGGAATATGCAACTCTTAGTATTGCTAAAGCACCAGACACTTCACGAGAGCAGCAGACACCTGCAATTTTTGATGCTTTCTCATAATAACAATGACTCAATTAGAGCGAATCCAGTGATCCACAACCTAGATTGAGTCACTTGCCTTTTTTCAATTGCTTTGTGTATTGAGAGAAGTCAAATGTTTACAGCAGGGCAGAGCAGTAGCATAAGGCCCTTACAAGCCTTTGCTGGCTCACAATAAATGGCTGAACCCTGTTATACTGAACAAGGGTTTGTTTACAGATGGTTAATTAGGGATCCAAATTGAATCTTTTAGAAGGACAGATGCAAATTGATTAACATCCATATCATCTACATGAGCAGCCATTAATAAGAACCTCTTACAAGAAAAAAATAAAGTGATATATATCCAATTAACATCTTCAGCTTGCTCAGCAGTTCACTGAAAATTAGGAAACTGATGACCAAAACCAGGCAAACTGGAGGAAAATTACAACTATACAAAGAGACCTTTAATGTGGACATGAAAAATTGTTATAAATATATAAAGAAAATGTAAAAATAAAACTCAATAATATAAAGGTCAAATGGATGAAATGTTAATCCCCCAAATTAAGTTTGTCATTATGTATATGTTCAGATACTTCCCACAACTGAAGGTTACACAAAGATAAAATTTTTCTTAAATGAAGAAAAATATTCATCTATGTTTTAAGTTATATTACTTATGGTAAATTCATAGAAGTTTGAATAAGGACAAAACCAATTGGCATGTGAAGGGCAAAGATTGCTTGAGCAAAGAGTGCTAGCTGATAAACAGACCAAAAAAGTAGTGTTTGGAATTGCAAATTTCAACACTAGGTGATTCTGCAAAAACAAGGACTTTACAACAATCAGAACTGGAAGTCATCCAGAAATGTCACAGCAGAAGAATCAGGGACAAGAAAACTGGAGAGAGTAGAAACCATTCTGGCAATTTATGATCAAAGAGAACTAAAAGACAACTATGAAACTCTTAAATATATTGATGGCTCTAGAACCTCTTAGTGCAACTCATTTCAATAGACGTTGAATGAATAGACGGGGAATTATGAGAAATTGCTCTGTCTGGGACTGAGGAGGTTTTCAAGAGGATTTCTCTTTCAAGGTCTTTGACATAGTTTTTATTATGCTTACATTTTTGCTTCAACACAACATTCCAGAGATTTCTGATAGCACAGTTAGAAATAATGACATGTATTTGCGTGTGTAGTCTATCTGCATGTATGTATAAATACGTATGTATTTTATTTTTTTTACACTACATGTCCTCTCTATGTGGAATACAGAAAAAAAAAAAAAAAGCTAAGAAAAATTAAACAAACAAACAAAAACCCTTAGAAAAGCTAAGTTGCTACACATAAAGGAGAATGGGTTTGGCTTGCTATAGGCAGGTACTGAAGGTTGCCCTAAGTCAGTACAGCTGTAAATGGCAACTTGCTCAATTAAGCTGGTAAGTAGGAGGCAGTCAGATTTGTTCCTAGCTGTTACAGTCACTTGAGGGCCCCTATTCAGAGGACCTGGCATGCTTTGGCCATGTTAGGCTCAGCTATCTATAGTTGTCTACCACTATCTATAACTTTTCCTCCATGGAGAAATCATGAACTACTTCACAGACACAGAAAATCTGTGAAGATGCTCTGAGTATAGTGCATAGGTAACTGCCATTTAAAAGATAGCTTGTGTGGTCTCTGAACCCTTAACTTTCCTGTAAGTACAGCATTTAACGACAGCACTTTCCTCTCTGGATGTTGGTTCATCAGGACATGTGCCATGCCTTAATTGCATTCTTTGTATTCAGTCCTGCACGATCACTTCTAAATTGTGACTCTGTCTTCATAAAACATGCGTGCGGTATTCTTGTTTTGTCTGTGATCTGTTTCCAGAATATCTTTCACCACACATTTCTTACCCTTAAAATGTTTTATAGATATTTTTTTTTAATTTTATTATCTTCAGCATACTGTTGCAGACAGCACAAATCACCACAACAAAAACTTTTTAACTGGCTCCTTAGCTGTGCTCTTTTGCTTAATACTTTTCTCACTATGGCAGTATTGTGTGTTAAAATAGATACCAGTGGCACATGTAGTCCCATACTTCTGTGTGTTCTTATGGAAATCTAATCATGCTCTGATTGTATCACTGTATATTAAAACAGATTTGTTTTACAATACTGAAAGGCAGGAATCCTCAATGTTACCTGAGTCAAGGCCAAGTTTTAAATTAAATTGTAAGCCTAGGATAGAACTGGTATTAGGAGAAAATGTTAACTGTCCCACATCTCAAAGATAGCTGAGAAGTTTCTGAAAGACCAGAGCAAAATTGTCCTGTTTGAATAGAAGCACAGTATATATGATCACATGATAATAAGTTGAGAATGAAAACAGCTTTGGAAATTTGATTATAATAATCGGAAGTTGCTACTGTACGTGTCTTGAACATCTTTATATTTTGAAATATTAGTAGCATTTTAGCCTTTTTAAGGATTTCTCTGTGAATGGAGGCGGAAAGGCCTCACAGAAAGAATATTTCCGTAAATACATGACGCATTCATTCTGTTATAAAATTCTTTCTAATTTACTTGTGTAGCCTTAAATACAATTTTCCTTTCCACATGGTATAATAACAAGCCAGGTTTCACCTGCTTAACTTCAAATAGAAGTTCGCCCTGTTAATTGTCTATGGGTAGTTTAATGGTGGCAAGAGAGAGGGGTGGCTAAAATACCAGGCACAGGTCGGACTGAGGGGACTTCACCTGCCCCTTCCCACTGGCACAGGCTGTGGTGTTTCTAAGTCACCTGGTAGTGGTGGCTGTGACCTGCTCCAGCCCTCTTCCCTGGGTCAGGGATCCTGCACTGCTGGGAGTCCCACTGACTTCACTGGAACTGGGATTCAAATTTTTACTCTTCTTTTAGTATGATTAACAAATAAAGCAACAAGTCTGAAACTTCTGGTTATGATATGACAGGCCATTGAAAGATGCTTTCTGAGTGACGCACGGGCTTCACAAAGTCTACTAAGAATGCAGAATGGTTTAATTGCTAAAGAGGCTGGGGCTGGCATTTAGTAACTGCTGCTGGTTTTGTGCTGCTGATCTAACCACAGGAATTAGCAGTGGGTTCCTGTTTTTCACTGTTGCTGAACAGGGAAACACTGATTTGAGTGGCTGCCCACAGGAGGGGGGAAATGAAACAGACGGGAGTTTAGTGCTGAATGAGTACAGTGTGTGTCATTTTATGGATGGCTGGGATCATGATACACTATCTTTTAAGACCTATAGAAATCCTGTCTTGTAGTTACTATTGAAAGCAAATAACCAGAAAGAAAATATGCGCGGTTGATAGCTTACCGTGGGATGCAGCGTAATGCAGACTGCTGTAGTTACAGCGCAGGCTAATAAAGAAGTGTTTGTTTGGAATATTTTACAAAGCTTGGTTTCTATAGTAACAATCATCATGAATACTTTCAGCTTCAGAAATAACATCTGTTTGATGACTGATCTCAAATCTCAACCCTTGCTTAAGTAAATAAGATCCTTCTCCTTCTGCTTATCGTATTAGTCAGTAGCATTTGATATGGGGCATTTATTTCCATGGAAAGAGCACCATAAGACTGGGGAAGGGGTGGGAAAAGGGAAGAGGAATCGGAAAACAATGGTGAAATGCAAGATTTGCCTCATTAGCCTGATAGTAGTCGCTGCTAAAATAAATCAGAGTTTACATATATTACAAAAGTAGATGTGTTGTACCATTCTGTTGACTAAAGTACAGGGCAAACATTACTCTGTTTAACTTTTGGCAGTGGATTAAACTCTATGCACAAAATTAGTGGAAGAGAAATCATTTGGTTAGATATGCAAAATATATGAGATGGAGTACAAAGCTTCATGGAATGCAAAGATTTGAAGCAAACTCCAATGAAAAGTTCACAAATCTGTGAATTTTCAAGGAAACTCTTTAAAAAAGATGGTCAATCTGCTATGAAAATGATATGTCTTTTGAAGAGAAGATGATTCAAGCATCATCACTGCTGCTAAATTTTACAATGTAAAATTTAAAGTGAGAACATTTCCTGAAGCAATATAACAAGCTTTTCTGTACTTTCATGCAGTAAGGATGGTGACTATAGAATTCAATATGAATAACGATTTTTGGTGATGGTGACTGTGTACTGAAGAAAATGGTAAAAACATAAAATATAAACACAAAATATAAAATAAGTAGATGTTCCTGCTGTGCCCTAGGGATCACACATGGAACAGAAATGTAAGCTAACCTGGACTATGTTTCCATACTACTCATTTTCAATTTGCAGTGCTCAAGGGGCTAAGCAGGCTTGGAATATGGTACGTTCTAAAAAAATAACACTTAGTTTCCATGTAAGTGGAATAAGTAAGTGGGATTCAGCAAATCCAAGTTCAGCAAATACTTTATACAGGAGAACTTTGCTGGTTTAGTAAAAATGATGTAGATTTTGTAATATTTTAAAGGAGCAGTCTTTTTCCTATTTTGTTATATTAAAAAAAAGCGCCTCTTTTTAAAAAGAAATTCTTCCATCAGTTATGTTAAGCTAACATGAGGAACATGCATACATAATTTCATTCATGCAAATAATCCTGTTTGCTTTAATGCAACAGTTTCTCCAAGCACTAATTCTCATGTGCCTAATTATTTGTCAGATTAGATCCTGTAAGTTTCATTTCTTGTGCATTTTCAGTGAAGTTCCTAATATGTTTGTGACCACTGTAAGTACTACCAATCATGATGGGGAGCATCTCGGAAAGCAACATTAAGTGATAATCCTCGAGTTTATTTGCAGGATTTTTCAAGGACACCATTAAGAAATTAATAATATAGTGTCAGATTTGCAGCTGGTATAAATCGACATAGTTCTGCTGTTACTCAAGTGTTGTGCTGATTTAGGTGGCTGAGGATTATCTCACAGATACTTGAGATTTGAATTAATTAATAAGATTCAAGTTAAAAACTGTACCCAATTATGCTTTCAAATTGGTGAATGGGCAGAGTAGGCGACGGAGGTCCTCAAGAGGGGAAAGTGAGAGACGCATCTTGCAACACCTTTAAAAAGGTCTGGTTTGTTCTTTCACAAGCCTGCCAGCCTGCCCTCTCCCTTTCCACCTCATTGGCAGCAGCTACTGCCAAAACTGCTACTCGGTTTAACACATGCTGTTGCTACTACTATATAATAGAGCAAAACTAGGTTCCCTTTTGCTGCTGTCACATACCTTTTCCTTGGGATTGAGAAGTCTTTTATTGTTGTTTCTTCCTGCTGCTGGAGCAGCTATGTTCTGATCCACAATATCCACACATAGTCACTAAGATGAAAACTTCCATAGACTTACAAATCTTAAGTAGTGGGATAATTTGTTTCAGAATGTTTTTGGCTATGGCGTACATGTTTTACAGCTGTCCTTGGACCATGGGAAGGACAATCAAAATAAAAGCTATGTCATGCTTTCAGACATTTGGTTTGTGTCTTCCCTACGTTCAGTAGGCTGTGATCTGTGTAAGTTCTCATGATAGAAAGTAATTTGTTATTCTGGTGCCATTAGCATTTTTTTCCTGCATTGAGAATATTGCCAAGTTTGCACTTTAATCCCTTCTGCTGACAGCTAGTTTTCACAATGTGTCTTGATTTAGTTCTCTTTTTTATTATTACGATTCCAGGTATAAATGTTTTAATTTATCATTCACTAGACATCCTGCATGTGGGCAGGAGGTTACAAAAGAACTTTAAAAGGCATTGCTGAAGAAAAGTTCAGTAAAAGTGTATTTTGGATGACATATGGTGTACTGTATTTTCTTTCCAATTTTGCAAGAAATGCAAAAAATACAGCATAATAATTTCAGGACACTTGCCCTGACACACAACCCTCAAGTCTGGCATAGATCTCCTAAATAATAATAAAATCTTTTCTTTAATGACTCTAGGATGCTGCACAGCTACAGGAATGAGATCTCTGTGGTCACAAAAGCCACCTGCTAGTCAGAACTTTTGACTTCTCTCTGAGATTCATTGTTGCAATGACAGATTGAAATTTTATGATCTACCCTGAGCAAAGGACAGCCCAAGTTTATTCACCTCATGGACATTTCAGAAATCTGTAGCTGACTCAGTTTTCTTGCTCCCGATAAAAGTAGCCTGTATCCTTAGCTCAGCATTCCCTAGCTCTCATTCCATATGAGAGTGACAATCTGGTCTTAAGTGACCAGCCCAAGTTCAAACAGTGATGGACTGTCAGTAATTTGTCACCAGTGAAATGTGAGTTTTCATAGACAAGAGCCTTTAAGGTTGAGTTGTGAAGGAATAACAGAATTTTCCACTTATTGTTTCTAATCCTTGGAGATCTGACAGATATACCCATCTGAGAAACAAATGCCCATTAGCACCACTTCACTGCACAGCACCACTTTGACTTACAGAAGTTGAAATAGCAGTAGGAAGAATTTACAGGAAAGTATCTGGGGATACATGATGCTTGGTATATGCCATAGACATAGGGTCTCAGGTGCTCTTCCCAACAGGATCTAGCTAGCTGCTGCCAAGATAAATTTCTGTTCACAAACTGGACACTAGCGTTGCCAGCCTTTAATCGGACTCATACAGCTTAATAGGGAAATGTTCTGGAGGCTCTTGGGTATACCTCTGGCAGTAATCCAGTACAACTACTACACATGCCATCCACTGTAAGTTATGTTCAATATCTTCTGGAGTAACCTGAAATTATTCTTATTAGTGGGCAAGATGGAACAGTAAAGTAAACCCAAGTTTATTTAACGGTATGAAGAGACAGGAAACTGCCTACATGGACACACAGAAAAAGGCATGAAATGCAACGTGCCTTGCAGCTACCTGATATTTTGATTTAACTTCAATGTCTTTTGTTCTGTTCAGCCACTTGTGAAAGTCAAGATGACTGTGGGATGGTTCACACTAGTGTCACAGTTCAGAAAAAGCAACCTCTAGGCAATAGGATGAAAGCTGAATAGGAAACCTGACTAGGAGTTCTTTCTGGAAATAAATGCATCTGCAGGTGTTTCGTGTAGCTTTGTCTTAATAAATCAGTTTTAATCAGAATGTCAATTCATAACTCTCTTGCTAATGAAATGCTATATGACACAGTATTAGGTTTTGAAATGAAGTCTCTTACTAGATTAACTGAGAGTAACTTTGTTGCAAATAAATACAGTTCTTATAATAAAAATATGGCTCTTCTGAGCATAAACACTTTCAGATTAATACATAAATTTTTAACATCAGTACATAAGCTTTGATAACTAACAACCACATTCTACTCAGAAAAGACTGCAGAAAAGAATGCAGTCTATCACTGCATATTGATATAGTTGAGACAGAGAGGTAAGGCAATAAATTGAAGGATAACAACGCATTTTGCTCACTGGGGCTGTAATCACAGCTTGGTAATCATAATGTGTTCTTTTTATTGTTAATTCCCACTGTTTTTCTTATGGAAAATAATGTACCAATATATTCTAAGATTTCCATGGCTATTTTGAAACAAGGAAATTAACTGATATTTATATTCTACTAAAACAATGGTGCAAAATTACTGTGGAAAGATAATTCACTATATATATATAAAAAAAAAAAAACTTCTAATAAGAAATGTTAATATAATTTTGGTCAGGTTGCATTTTATTATTAATGAGCATGCTGGTCTCAGTTCCATTGGACACTATAGAAGTTTTCAGGGAAAACTGGTTCATTCTGAAGGTCGAGTAGAGTTGGTAGAGTCCTCCCAGTAAAATCAGTGCTGGTTGGATGACTCAGTTGCAGAAGCAAAGCACATGCCTCAAGTCTCTTTTAGTATAGGTGGAAGAATTGTAAGATACTCCAAAATGTTCTCTAGCTTTTACTGCCATAGGTAACATGGTTATATACCTCACATGGGTTAGTGGGACCTCATTAACCAAAGTTAGTGAGATCACTGAGAAATCATCAGGAAAAAAAAGGTGCAGTGTAGAAGCCCAAAGCATTGAGGACACTCAGGCTCTGGGCCATTCTTGTAGGTTTAGATGAGGTAAAGCTTTCTACTTGCTAATTGCAAGAGAGGAACTTTATGGGATGGATTAAATGAAAATCTTTAGTGGATGCTTATAATTTCCCTAAAACCCTAGGGTCATATGAAGAACTGGTGTTTCCTATGCCAGCCACAAAGCAATGTTGAGAGCTCCAGCCTTGCTTATTTATTCTGTTTTAGTATTTCGTAAAGTATACTTCTCCTGGCACATGAATGATGTTTGGTGAAAGTTTTTGGGTTTGGTTTTTTTTGTTTGTTTGTTTGGGTTTGGTGTTGGTTTTTTGTTTTTGTTTTTTTTTGTTTTTTTTTTTTTTGCGTTGTCCATAAAGCTTATTACTCATTGAATAAGTCTATGGAGAAAATTGCCAAAACTTTTGGGTGTGTTGGAAGCTCATACTCATAAGTGTGTTAATGAGTGTAATTTTACATGTACCTATCATTTAGGATAGCAATGCAGTATAACACTGATAGTCTAAGAAAACAGTAGTACTGATTACAGTCTGTTTCTGTCTGGGGCATTGCCTTAATTTCAGCTCCCTGGAAGAAGTGCCAGGTTCTCCTTAGGGCAGCAGCGGGTGCTATCGAAGTGGTAGTCTTCTGCTGGGAGGAGCAGACAGTGTTTCTTCATTCCTTTGACATTACTGTTGGGTTTGATTCTTTCGGCAAATGACCATGGAGAAAATCAGATGGGAGTAGGATGGAGGTTGGCCACAGGTGGGAGTCTCCCATCTTCTTCTCTTGGCAGAGTAGCTGTGCTAGGGACATTTGGAGTTTCTCCAGCAAAATGGCCAAAAAAGCCCCCACCAATGATGTCAATGGAATTCTGTGAATTTGAGAGGATGAATTTTCTTTTCCTCCTTTGCACTGCTGAAAAGTCTGCCGTTACCGCACTGAAAATGGTCAGAGCAATCACAGCATTTTATTCTGCATCTTTAATTATTTATTAAAAAATAATATTATTTTTGGAGTATTTAACCTCAAACAAGCACTTAGTAAAAGCAGAATAGGAAAACCAGAATTAATCCTCTTTCCACAAAGAACAGAGCTACCTCTGCTTTGAACTGTGTTTTAAAAGGAAGTGGCCACAACTATATTGTAAAAATCTAATTTGGTAAGCATGTTTTGAAAATAGCTACCTAGACCGAGCTCTACATCCAGAGCAGCTGCAGAAATGCCAGTGAGTCCTGAGTGGGTTGTAGGAGAGACCAGGATGTGCCTGGGCAGGTAGAGGAGAGCTTCAGCTATTGGGAAATTTTTAATATTGAAACTAAGATTAACAGGGTTTTGAGGCTTTTTAGTTTGCACATAGGTGTCTAAATTTAACAAAATCCAACTTAGGTACTCAAGTGCTTTTCTGAATCTAAGACTTGCTTATCACAAATAAATCAAGAAACTCAGAAAATAACCAAAGAATAATAACCAGGAAGATAACCAGGAAAATAACTGAAGAAAATAACAACCGCAGAAAATAACAAACAAAGAAAATAGCCAGGAAAAGAACCTGAAGCTGAGAGAAATGAAGATGTGAATATTTGTAATATAGAAGTCTAAATTTCACATTTCCTACTTTTCTACATTCCGTACCTTTTCAGAGGACACAGTCTTGTTTCTTTTCTTTCCCCGCCTCTGAAGGCTTGCACACTGAACTCCAGAAAAATGGCTATTTACATTCTGAGTCTGGTACTAATCCTACCACAACAACAGATTTGATTGTTTATTTGCCAAGCCATCAAGCTTAGTTTATGTGAAATTCACCAGATTAATTCTGTTTTAATAATATGATTAAAAACTAAGTTTAAATTTTCATAATGTATTACTTAAACAAAAAGTATAAGTGAGCCCTTTTTTTAAGAAGAGATGAAGTTTTATTTATAATGAATTCTTGTAAGTAGTACTATGACCATTTTAGTCAGGAAACATTACAGTGATTAATGCATAGTTGTTTGCATTTTAATACTTGATTTATATATCAGATCTGTATTGGTGCACGCTGTCAAACTGTATTCTCTTCTTGTCAAAATACTTATTACTGCTGACAGGTGTAACATGCTCACATTAATCCTTAATTCCTTGATTCAATTTTCTAATTGCTTTTTTGGCATGAGTTTGGAGCCATTTAGTCTTACGTGATCTATTTGTCTTATGGTATAATAATGCACTTTTAAAAATTGGATGCACCTAACTTAGAATGCTGAACAGAAAATATGTATAGATATTAGTCCTGAAAATCCACAGTTTTATAGCACTTCTGTGAGACACCGCTTCTTGGAATACAGATAGAGCCAAAACACTTCACACTTTTCATCTTCCTGTATTCACAGTATTAAATATTTTCATTGATAGATTATCAGTGCATTTCCCCCAGAGAGGTTCTAGACCACCCTTATAGCAGATCCACGAACATCCCCTTAGTCGTCATTGTGTTCTCTTGCTCTTCTCACATCTTCATGCCACTGCCTTCTGGTGATCATCCTGCCCACCAAGAGTGACAGAACACACTTCCCAGCTTCTTCTTGGTCTGGACTCTTAAAGCTGCTCATTTGTGTGATTCCTAAACAGCCAAATAACACAATACAAGATTTGCTGGGTTTTTCAGTGCTTAAATAAAAATAAACCTGTTTTGTTACTTTCTTGTCATTATAAAGCAGATGTGCTAAGTTACTTAGAATTACTTTTTAATACAGGTATGAATATGGTATATACTGACATATGTTTTTATGCCAGTAGTGGTAGTATTATCATCTGTCCTTTGTACAGAAGAAAAAAAAAAAATCCAGCCAAAATTTATTTCTTATAGAAACAGATCAAGGGTGAGGCAAAGAATCTTCCCAAAGCTCGGTAATTCCTCACAAACTCACCCAGGCAGCTGGACTTTGGTTTTTGCTTAGGTCTTTGTAGGATTTTCAGAAAAAAAATATGGAGAATCTTTTCTCTGATAAAAATGTAGGACCCCAGGAAGATGACTTCTGATGCTTGTTTTCTGTGAATAAGTATACGACTACACGTTTAAATTGTGGATAAAATCTTCTCTCTCTCTCTTTTTTTTTTTTTTTTTTTGGTATGTTTTGTTCCCTACCTTCTCCACGTTTTTCTTCTTGTGACATCCACTGACTTACTCTTCTCTCACTATCAATAATAATATATGCTTTTTCACCCTTTTATTCCTTCCTGGTTTTCTTCCCCTTTCTTTTTCACTTTCCCAACTGACATACCTCTTTCTCTCTGTCATAGTGTATGTAAGAAAAGGAATATAAGAGTTAAAGTTGTTTAATGAATTCGTGTTTGTGTGTTTGTTTATTCTGTTTTCCACTGATAAAGCTTTATTAACTCTGTGATTGTCACTTGTGCTTTTTGGCAGAAATGTAAGTCACTTTCTGCACAGGGGCAAAAAAAAAAAAAAGATAATTCTAGCAAGTAAATCATGGTAGCTAAGTGCTTTGGGCAAACAAACATGTACCTTATCTCTTCCAAAAAACCCATGGAAAATGCATGATAAATGACACATTTCAGAGAACATGTTATGTCACTGTGAAGTAACTTTGATTCATGGTTATGTATTTATCTTTAAACAACTGACAAACCTCAGGGTATCTAAATTATTATCATTTGCTCTATGCTTCCGTGTTTTTTTCCTAGTGAATCTGAATGATGCGAGGTAAGATAAGACATCTGCTTTTTCAGTCATAATGTTCTATAAGGAACAAATGAGCACAAATATAAAATTCTTATTGTATTTGATTTTTTTATTAAGTCCTCTGAAAAATATTTATCAGAAATAATTTCCTCCAATCGTGTTTTGAAAAGCATTAGTATAAACTTCAAACAGAAAAGGATGGGGTGTGTTAATGAAAGGTTTTATATTACACAGCAATAGAAAATATCATCGCTTTGTTTTATAATAATTATTCACCAAATTAAAAAGGTATAATGGTAAATTTGTTCCTTTCAATTGTGGGTCTGCATAAACTGTATTCTGAATTACATTTTAAAATGAAGATTTCATTTTGTCTGCCTTTTCAAATAGAAAGGAATCATGTTATTTGATTTGCCGTTGTGACAAATCAGGAAAGATGACTTAAATGCTCTATTGCTTGCATTAGTAACACCAACTATTTTAGTTACAAATGCTGTATAAGGATTCAAGTGCCGCTGTTCTAGTATATAGTGGAAGACAGTCCGTCACACCCTATGCAAAGGTATTTATTTGTAAAATCTATTTACTGTATTAGTGAGTGCACAAGAGTCACTGGCTGACCACCTCCACAATTTATGCCATTCTGTCCATGGACATGAAGAGCACCCGGTCTGCTTCATTCACTGAAGATGCAGGAGCATCATTTTGCACTGAAGATGCATGAGCAGGGCCAATGCAGGGTGAAGCAGGAAGCATGGGGCCAAAGGGAGATGAACTTAACTGGCATGGAGCTGCACGGTCTTGGATGGCTGGGGACAAGAGATATAGGTAGAAATGCTGGAACAAAGGGGCATGTATTCAGGTCCAACAGGAGGTGTGATATGAGTGCGTGACAGGTGGGAAGCCTGAGATTTTGATAACTGAAAGTGCAACAGGTAGGAGTGAATGAAAGCCTGTAATAGTGGGAGCAGTAAGCAGAAAGGTCTACATACACCAGAGTGCTGTCAGTGCTGGTATGTTGTATTGTATTATTCTATGCCTCCACTTCTCTGATTAGATTTAAACTGCCCAGGGCACAGACTAGCTGCTAATCTAAGTGATCCCATCAAGACCCTTTTCTACATTAAATGCTATGATCAGAAGAATTACCATTATTTTTGTATGTTTTTATTACATTGCCCTTCAACATATGTAAGTCAAAAAAAACCTTAATACGAATGTTTTCCCACACCTTTCTTTTCCAATAATCCACTGGTACTACTTTTGTGCATGTGCAATCAATGCTGCTAATATTAGTAAGGTTCTGTTTTCCCCCTTTTCTGCATTGCTTTTAGTATAGAATCATATCAATCAGAAATGCCTGTGTAAATGTTTTGCTGATAATAAATCCATGGAAGCTGACAGACATACCCCAGCTTACACAAGTTCAGAATTTGTGCTCTCCATCTGTTCCTTTGGCCTACGTTGAGCCAATAGATTACAAAAATATTATTATTAAATGCTACAAATCCAGTGCACTTGGTTTAGAAAATACTTCTTATGTTGTTTTTTAAAAAGTTGTTGTTTTTAGCTGAAGCTTTTGGGGTTTTACTTTTCTGTTTCATTGTTTTAGTAAGGTTTTAATGTATATAAGTTGTCATTCATTATGTCTTGGCAATTTTAAATCAGATGACATTCCTTGCCCAGGTTATTTTAATGCTATAGCCTCAAATCTACAGAAATGACTTTCAAATATGGCCATGAAGTAAAAAACAAGCTAATTTATCTATTGTTTGATTTATTGCTGTATTCTCTGTTTCCTTACCTTCAGTGAGCAGTAATAAAGTTTATTTAAATATAGTAACACTGCACCTGTTTTCTGCTTATGCAAAAAAATTCAGGAAAGTCCTACCTCAAAGAAATCATTTGCTTACCAGGACAGACACAGAGAAGGCAGACTTACTGGTCTGGGAAACTCAAGAGGGACTGGCTATCTTTATATGTCTGTATATAATATAGATTTGCTCTCATTTTATGGTTTGGCATTAGGAGGGCTAAGTAATGGATGCTGTTGAAGCACAATTCTTTCACACGGGTACTTTTTATAAGAATAGGGGAAATTCTGGTACTCTCAGATACCGATGGGTATACCAAAAGGTCTGCCATTTTCTAAGCTTTAAGAAGTTGATATCACTACATTTAGTGAGCTATAAAGTTAAGTATAATTTTGTTGTCTTTATGATAATTTCATTTTTTCTGTTTGGTTAAATTTGCAGTGTGGGCTGTTAAAGCCCATTTTTAAGTCAATTTACATGGGTAGGACAATCTGTTTAAATGCAAGGAAGTAATTGGGAAAAATATCTTCCTACCGTTACAGTGAAGCTTAAAATAAATTAAAGATGTACAAATAAAAATGTAATGGAAATCTCAGATGTTACATAGGTATCTTCATTTTTCAGGGTGCTCCTAAACCGATTGCCATTGAGCCATGTTCAGGAAACAGAGCTGCAGTCCTCACGGTATTTTTATGCCTGCCCAGAGGATCATCAGGAGTCCCACCCCCTGGTCAGTCAGGTAAGGCTCGTATTGGTGAGTGTCATGTCTGTCCTCATTCAGTGCAGTCTACTTGGCCAAATGCACCCACACAGATCCAAAATAATGGTACAGCAGATGAATACGAGGGGCTACTCAGTCAAGTTGATGTTAAGTTTAGGGCCGGGCCAATGGTTAATGATGAATTTTTGTTTGGAATTTGATGTGTTATCCCAAATAAAAAGCACAGTGATCAAACTAGGCTGGTGTGCAATGGCATATCTCATTAGGACTTCCAAAACAATGTGTGTGCATACTGATATGCTTCAACATTGCTTTTCAGGGCAAAAAAACCTCATATGCAGCCACTTCTATGGTTTCAGTTCAAGTTGCTATAAATGAGGCTATATAGAGAATACCAGTGGGTATTCTCAGTTCAAGTTGATGTTTAGTGCACTAACTTCTAGTTAGGTTCCTTTACACCATGAATCCCAATGATGTGCTGTCCAGGATTCAATTAAAATATTAGCATTTCCCAGAATGCCTGTCGGATGAATCCTGGGACTGTGTGAGTAAATGTGTCTGCTTCATTAGGAAGGTGTTCACTTTGGAACTGCTCCCAGATCATTTTAAAGCAGAATTTGCATTATCTGGAAGCACTTCTCATGGCAATCTACCTTATCTGATCTATGCTAGATCGTTCTACAAAACCATTACGGCCATTCTTATAAAATACTTCCTAAACAGGAGGTACCTAAATATGCATTTTTAATCCTTTAAATAATTGCCTAAAATGATATGATACAAAATGGTCATGACAACAAAGTTTAGACAGTAATGTGGCGCTGCACAGGTGACCAGTTTCCTACCTCAGAATTCACTGGAGTTGTTGCCAAAATGAACACCTTTGTAATGAACAGTAAGCTGCATGGTATGTGCCCAAAATGCTCCTATAAGCCAGAAAATATATTTTAAGGCTAACTTTTATTATTAAGAGCCAAAAAAATATCCTTTTAACCTTCAAAAATCCATTTAAGAGATTAAAAAGTATTGAGTAATGATGATGAGGGCAAACTGACTTGACTTATGTTGGAAATAAGCTCAGCTGAGTGTTCTTTCTTCTCCTTTTGGCCTGATGACTATCTGTTATTTATTTGGGTTTTTTAGTTCAGGGCTTTTTTTGAGGAGGGGGGGAATTTTTTTTTTTTTTCCTGAGTCCTGAGATGACTTAGTTCTTAAAATGCTGTTTATGTCTTGGAATATCATTTCTGGAAGTGCTATGAAAATAAAAGCCTTACTGATGCTTTGTCAAATACATTTCCTGGAAGAAGTAAGTGCTCTGAAGAGAGCAATGAGGGAGGAAGGATGTTTAGCGTATTCCCTGTTCATGTTTTAAGGAGATGAAAAAGAAACGAGGGTGCTTATAGTCTTACAACAAGGAAAAACATTATGAAAGGAAATTAAAAGTAATTGTTGAAATTGGAGCTTAAAATGTTTTTTTCTGTTGTTTTCAAATTTATCTATGATGTGCTTCTCGGCAGTATTTATCTAGTTACTTCATAATCAGCTTCTATTTACTATATACAATTTTTTTTAAAAGTAATTGCTGTTCTTTGCTCTGTGTAAAAATGTGGATGAAATAACACTTTTTGAAACCAGAGTTGGGTTCAACAACATAGCAGATGTGTCATTTTGAGTGTTTTTCTTTCTATGGAAGAATACACCGCTTTTTTTATATGCGTTATGTCCTCCTGGTCTGCTCTGTCCTCTTATTACTTTGTCTTCCATCAGCTTTGCAGGCTTATATTTCAAATGCTATTCCTCCTTCTGTTGTTATGGTGTTTGTCAGCTATTTAGTATTTAAAAATATCTAAAATTTTCAGTCTCACCACTTCCACTTTGTTCAGGGTCAAAAGCAAGTAGAAAAGCAAGTAGAAAAGTGTGCAACCATGCTGATTCAACCATTAGATTATATTAGATGATGTTGCTATAATCGTTTTTTCTTGTGTGTAATGAATTTTGGTACTCACGGACTGCTTTCACTGTATGTAACCATGCATAGTCTAGGCAGAAGCTATTATGCAAGTTTGTTGGCATACCTGTAGCTCTACTAATTCACTTCATTCCTGTCCTGCAGCACTACCTGCTGCTTCTTTCCTGGGCTTCCTGGGAGCAGGTGCTGTGAACTGTGCCAAGTTATTTGAAATGATGTGGAAGTTCTGTGCAGCAGACATATGTTTGCTATGCAGTTGGTTTCCCTTATGACCTAAGCTAGGTTAAAACAATGATATTTAGGTGGATGGAAGTAGTGTGTTCAGTAGTTATGTCTTGCCAAGTAATTTTAGAATCCTCTATTACATGCATATAACCATTTTCAAGCTCATTGAGATCATTCTAGGATAAAACTGACGGTGTGTCAAACATATTTGTTTAAATGATATATCAACGATACTGATTCTCAGTTCACAATGAGAGACCATGGGTTTAATTTCTTATATACATATGTCTGAAATATAGGGAGGAAATGCCTGTAATGTTCTGCATTACCTTTCCTCCAAAGTCAAGAAAGCTAATTCTTTCCACAAATAACCAGTCTGTGCACTTCTGGAGTTGTTAGAGTTGTACTCCTATGTTTTTAAGATCTGAATTTGATCAAACGTGAGTGGTACTTGTTTCCAAGGTTTACATTAACAACTATTTTGTTGAAAAATCGCTCTGAATGTTAAAAAAACCTCAGCAAACTAATGTAAAGGTTATTCTTTCTGCAGCATATGTTCTATACTCCACCTTTATCAGCAGCTGGAAGAAAAGTTGAAACTACAGATGGCAGGCTTTGGCCAAAGGCTATGCAAGGCAAAAACTTCTCTAGGAGAGACCATATGTCCCAGTGGAGATCTGAGTGCTCTCTATTTTCTGCAGAAAATACTCAGAACTTTACAGACCTTCGACAGCATTGTTTGGTTCTAAGTGCTAGTCCTATAAGTAAAAAAATAACAGCTAGGTTGATACAATTAAACTGCTTAAAATTAATATGTGGTTTAAGATAGGTTTTATACAGATTGGTCATGTAGATTCAGATGAAATATGGATAAAAATTAATTTATTGGGGGAAAAAAAAAATCACCCACTATTCATTGTGACTCATTCTTTAAAAAGGGACTTTTTCAATGAAGGAAAGATTTGCAGAATTAAACATCCTGGAAATCTGGAAAGTCAATAAATGTTACCATCATAGTAGGTTAGGTGTAGCACAGTAGACCTTACATTTTCTTTTAGGTGTAAGTTTGAAGAGGATCCTAACACAACTACACTTCTCTAGAGTAGCAACTGTTTTTAAATGAAATTTTGCTTGGATTAAGGCAGAAATTAGAATCACCTTATAAATTAGAATGATCAATGAAAAAACATTAAGGAAACAGTGATAAAAACTGAATTCCTCAGTTTTGGATTGACTGATAGAACATGTGGTTTCCTCACTCTTCAGTTGTCCCACCGACTGCATTGTACCTGAGTAATCAGATCAAAATTCAAAGGTTCAAAAAATAGCAATTCTTTGTACAATTCATGTGTATATCAATATGCATGCATGAATATATGTGCATATCTGAAAAATCACTTGTTCAAACACTTGTGGGTAGATTGTAATATACAATGCACATATGTCTTACAGATTTTATGACACATTGGAAGCTAGAGATCATCTGTTATTGCTGTAATGTCTGACCCCATGCTTTAAATAGCTTAAACTCTTCTTAATATTAAAGGAGATCTAATAATGAGAGCAGCTGCAACCAGATCTCTAGAAAGAGCTAAATTATACATCTCAAAGGGTATTGAACAAAACAAGATAGACAAAAAAAAAAAAAAAGAATGAACAAGAGGATACTATATAAATTACTTAATGTAGAAAAAGGTGCCAATGAATTACCAGCAGTGGAAAGACCAAGAATAACTCCTTCAAGGTCTTCATACAGCTCTGGTGATATATTGGGCAGAAAGAACAGCTTCGTAGTGTGATAAATTCTGTTAAAAGAACTCTGATCATCATTATTATTAAAGCCAACTAAATCCCACACTTTGAGATATCAAGGTATTGTATAATAAGTTTATAAAACTCTATGATGTTTGCATCATTCTTGGATAAGGCCAGTAAATGGTTTAAAGCACAAAGAGAAATTAGAAGATTAGAGCATTTCAAAATAATTCAGAATCAAGGGATGTAATTTGTGAATTAATTACAGGTTATTTTACTTTCACAGAGCAAAATTTCCCTATCTACCAAGCAGGTAAAAGTGGTAAAGCACCCAGTAAAGGTACTTTCCTATTAAGACAGTGAACTGAATGGTCTCTGAAGGTGTACATATATGAGTGTCTCTCTATTAAACCATATTAAACCATTTAATGTCTAGATGGCTATGACTAGGTGATGCAAATTTAACTTAATAGTTAAAAATAATACTTGCAAATTAAAGTCAAGAACTAAATAAAATATAGTAATTAATAGGGCAACTTCAGTGGAAATAATTTTGTAAAGGAAGTTGTGGAATGTACATCCTGGAAGACTGCATGCAATATTCTGTTGCTACAAATATAAATGAAGATAGCAAAATTTCGTGTTCAGCTGGCCTCTCCAAGAGTGTTATCTGAAAGTTACTCTCTGATATCCTTGAATCAAAACAGAATTTCATGTAATTCTGGCCACACTAACTGTGGTGTTCAATCCTACTTAATCAGCAAGCTACAGTAGGATCACAGAATCAATAAAATTACCATGCCATCTGCCTTCCCTGTACTCACCATCATAATGAATAACAACTCATTAAGTGTTCTACAAGACAATTAGCTCTGGATGGGGGTTTTCAGTTATAAAGCTTTCTTGGTTCTATTTCTAATTTTCTCAGATTAAAATACAAAAAAGGTGATACATATCATAAGAGTCACATTAATATAGATATGAAATAACAAATAGCTTTAATAGCTTATTATATTTAATGATATTGCTCAATTGTTCTGACCCTTGGAAACAAACCCATAGGTTAGGGTTTTCCATATGTGGAATGGGTTCATATGTGTACTTCTCTCGGTATGGAGAGTAACAGTTGCAGACATACACCAGCGGTGAGTGAGACCCGTGAATTTCTACCTGGTACAAAAGCATTCCTTGCTCAGCCCTTTCATACTTGCAAAATAAAGTCAGTAGGGCTACAAAAATGCATAACAATTTTCTTGTAGAAAAATGTTAAAGATGTTGATGAAAATATACTGTAATTAAGACATACAGAAGATGGTTACTATAAGCACATACATGATATACCTTTGTGTTGTGGTGACCCAGGCTGGACGCCAGGTGCCCACCAAAGCTGCTCTGTCACTCCCCTCCTCAGCTGTCCCTCCTCAGGACAGGGGAGGGAAAATACAACAAAAGGCTCGTGGGTGGAGATAAGGACAAAGAGAGATCATTCGCCAATTACCGTCATGGGCAACACAGGCTCAACTTGGGGAAATCAGTTTAATTTATTGCCAATCAAATCGGAGTAAGGTAATGAGAAAATAAAAACTAAATCTTAAGACACCTTCCCCCCACCCCTCCCTTCTGCAGCACCTGCGCTGCTCGGGGAATGGGGGTTGCGGTCAGTTCGTCACACGTTGTCTCTGCCGCTCCTTCCTGCTCAGGGGAGGACTCCTCACACTCTTCCCCTGCTCCAGCGTGGGGTCCCTCCCGTGGCAGACAGTCTTCCACGAACTCCTCCAATGTGCGTCCTTCCCATGGGCTGCAGGGGAATCTCTGCTCCGGTGCCTGGAGCACCTCCTCCCCCTCCTTCTTCACTGACCTTGGTGTCTGCAGGGTTGTTCCTCTCACATATTCTCATTCCTCTCTCTGGCTGCAGTTGTACAGGTTTGGGTTTTTTTTTCTCCTCCCCCTTCTTAAATATGTTACCCCAGGGGCGCTACCACTGTCACTGATGGGCTCAGCCTTGGCCAGCAGTGGGTCCGTCTTGGAGCTGGCTGGCATTGCCTTTGTTGGACATAAGGGAAGCTTCCAGCAGCTTCTCACGGAAGCCCCCCCACTACCAAAACCTTGCCACACAAACCCAATACAATGTTGAATCTCCTATGATCTTTTCTCATGTTGGAGGGTATTTACAGAATACTAAAGGAGTGAAAATACAAGACTAATGAGGAAGTTACTAAGAGAATATAAATTGAATTGTACAGTGTAATGTATGGAGCATACCTTATTAAGGGCCTATGTGTGCATGTTGAGAGGTCTAGCATTTCTCATGTACCTAAAGGGAAAAGACAAGAAAAATACAGGGAAACACCTAAATCTCATTCTGCATTAGCAAGGATATCTGTGTGCCTACTGAAAAGCTGCTGCCTCACAGTAGCAGTGAAGCTGAAGAGTTGAGGGTGAACTTCAGAGGCTCACTTGCAGAGGATCATATAACCCCTTCTCTTCTCAGAAATACATATTCTGATACAGTATTTCACCTCTTTGTAGACATCTTCTTATACTCAGAAAGCAGGAAAAAAAAAAAGGGCTTGACGCTTACTTCTGTTTAGAGCAGAGGACTAGGCCAGATCATTAATCTTGTTTGTCCTTTGTGTGGCCTCTGTTCAAACTGGAAAACAACTTACGAGTTCAAGAGCTGTATATATGGTATAATGTCAGATAGCTAGTAGAGAGGAGTGTTGGCAAGGTATCTGTTTTGGAATAATGCTTACACTAAGTGTATATTTAATGCTATATAAAATGTGGCATTAACTATTTATAGAGTATTGCATGCAGCATTTTGAAGGCATACATGGACTAATAGATACTGAAAAAAATGAAGCCTTCGACTGAGCAAAAGGGAACCAGGGAAAGAGAAGAGCTTAACCTAGAGAAGAGGTACTGAAGTTACAGAGAGAGGCTTTATTTCTCTTGTTCCTTCATTTAGAAGTGGGACTTCTAATTATTCTAATTACGTATAGAGCAGGCTTTAGTGAAGAAAGACCATGAGTAGTCAATGTTGGGAGAAGAAAAGTGGGGGGGTACAGGTAGAAATGGGAAGATATTCATAACTGGTAGGTTATTTAGACTCCTAAACATATAAACAAGAAACCTAAAAGTGATATTGCAAAAGAGAAAAGGAAATCTGTGAAAGGCTGTAAGTCTAGATAAAACAGAACATAATTCTGCATGCTGGTTTTTTTCCCCAACCAGTTTGTTAGTCCCATCAAAGTACTATGTGGGCATCTGATATGTGTACTTAAGTAAACATATTTCTCTGCATCATCCTGTTCTTTGTTCTGTACCAGTCCACCTCTCTAGACTGAGTGTCATCTCTTCTTCTTTGTAATTTTGGAGACAGGCTATTGGCTTATTTTCATTATTTGCTGCTTTATTGACATAATTTTTTACTGATGCACCAAAGAAGTAGATTTTATATTTATAATCTAACAATACTATTTAGGTAGAATAAAGTGACATGTAAACAGGGAAAGCGCTATAAAAACACTGAGCAAAACCAACTTCACAATACCCCTAGAAGGGACAGTCCCCCCATTGTAAATAACAAGACTTTCCCTATGAAATATTGAAAAAAATCTCAATTCTATTAATCTTCTCTGAAGTGTCAACGTGCAACTGGAAATAAACCAAACTGTATTACAGCAAAAGAGTGTGGATGCCTGGAACTTGTGTTAAAATACAGGGGTGAGTCAGGCATTTTGTCTGGGCTGAAACCAAAGTTGGGTTTACAGTGCTATATAATTCACCATTCCTAGAAAAAAAAAAAAAAAAAAAAAAACAACAAACTGTCTCCAGAAAATATTATTTATCTGTGTGATATGAATGATGCTTCCATGATAGAAATCACAGTGACAATTCACATAGCCCAGCTTGCAAAGGTGCATGGCCGTATTCATTTGACCAGAAGGTCTGCAGATAAGGTGGATTATTTTAAAAGACTCAGTGAGGAACAGAATTTTTTGAAAGTTTACCTTTACTGTTTAGACTATGTGAAGAGTGAGTTTAATCTGTCTTTCTAACCTAAGGCATGACTAGAGTATTTTGTGTAGAAATGTAATTTTGGTAATTTCACTGAGGGATGCTCCATATTAGTTACTAATATGCTGCCAGTTAAATGCTCAAAAAACAGAAAAAGTTAAAATTGTGTGAGAAAATGGTCTTTGTAAGAGTTTAATGACTATAACTAAAACTAAACTACTTAATATATTAAGCAGTCACTTCAACTTATTAACACTGAGGGACTGGTTTGGCAAGTGCAAGGTTTGGCAGTAGTCTCAAAAGAGGTAAAATCTGGAGTTCTTTTTAGTTAACTGGAGATGCTCAGCAAAATAGCTCTTTAAGACTTGGTGGAAACTGAAATCATCTCTTCTGAAGATCATTTTACTGAAGGAGTTGCATTCTTTTAAATAGTAAGGCCTATTTTTGGAGTGACTATTTTCTGTTTAATTCCATTCTTCTGCACTGCATCAAATGAGGGAGCAGACTGTGTTTATCTCATTGACACTGTGAAAAGAACACAGTGGTGTAAGTGGCAGATGGTGCTGATGATTACTTAAAAAATATTTATGGCAATAGCAAAAACAGGGTAGATAATAAGACCTAGTAGCCACCACCACTCCTCCTCCAGCTCAAACCGAAAGCAATTATTTTTGCAACCTGCAGGGTAAAGCCTACCTGAAAAGCACTGAGGTTCTTAGCATAGTAAGCTTTGTAAGTGATGAAGGATGAGGTGGATATTGATTTTGTCTGGTTTTTTAAAGAATTTAAAAGGTGGTTCTCTTATGAATTAGTTTTTACATCATTCTAGCCATAGAACCTTCATTCTTTTATATTGTGAAGAATTTATTTGAAAAGGACATAAACACTTTAATATGAAGAACATGCAGTATAATGTTAGCAATGTGTCTTCCACAAATCTTGGCAGAAGTAACTTATTGATTTGACAGTAAAAACAGCATACTATAGAGCTATCAGCTGGAAAAAAAAAAAAAAAAAAGAAGAAAAGAAAAAGAAGAGAACAGAGGAGTTAGAGATGGTTGTTTTACAACTTTATCACTAGATTTCCTGCCCTAGAGGGACTCAATAAAATGAGACATATTAATAAAAACTGTTAAATACCATGAACATTTCTTTGACAACTAGTTATTCATTGTTCAAACCAAAGCTGTCACTGTTCCTCCAGAGTATCAGAAATAGGCTTTTTGAGGGGGGCTTTTGCAGATTTAATTGCATAAAGGGAACTGAAAGAATGTCTGACAAGGCTGTAAAAGTTCTGAACACTGTGAAATGTAAGTACAGTCGTGTACATCTCCTCCGGTGTTCATGGGGGTTGGCTGAGCCATTTTCAGGTTGCATCCAGATGGCAATTCGGTGATTTCCTCTCCCCACTCATCATGGGGAATACAGGCAGGGAGGATGCTCATGGTCCTAAGCTTCTGGCTGTGAACAGACACACCAGAACTCAAACCTTCAAACTGAAGGCTCTAACCCAGAAAGTAATCTTATCCTTCAACCATACCTGTCTGCTGACCATCAGCTGAAGTACTCAGTAGTTATCCTGTTTTCATCCTGACATCGATCACCCACAATGTTTTAACAGAGCAATCATATCTCTTTTCCACTTCCGTTTTGCTAGGCTAAGGCAAATGAGGTCTGCTTTAAACATGTTCTTCAGGCTTCTGAACACCTTTGTAGCACTGTCCCAGTTTCAGCTTCAGTTCAGCTTTTTTTACCGTGCATGGCCAGGTTGTACTGAGAGTGCCATGTGAAGTCCCATCTGGCCTTGCCCAATGGCACTAACATTTCTGTGCTGTATCCCATTTAACTTTTACTTTTTTTAAACAATTTCTCCCCCTTCCAACTCGGTCATTCTGTGGCCAATTTCTTACATCCCTGCCTTTCTTCTCTTCCTCAAACAGCAAACTTTCAGTGCATAAGTTTCTGCTTGTTCCCAAAATGCATCCTTTGAATTTTGCACTGTTGAATCTGAGTACATTTATACTCCTCAGGTTCTTGAGGTCATGCATCTTTTTCTGGTTTATATTTTACTCCTTCTCTGTATTGATGATACATACCAATGTTTGTCATGATTTAATTTCAGCAGCATACTCTTACTTTTATGCCAAGCTCTTTAATAAAAATATTAAAAAAGACTGGTCAAAACATTGATTCTTGTTGCCATGCTATACCTTCAGCAGCCGCCTTCTTCTTCTTCAAAACTACTCTTTCTTTTCTCTCCTTCACGCAATTGTCCACTCTCCGTAACTCCTATACTAATCTCTCATCTTTTGTGTCTGTTGATAATTTCCCACAGTATAAGATACCTTTCAGAAATCTAGATAATCTTCTGCATATTCTTTCCCAGAAAATCAGTTAACTTACTGTAGAAAACTATCAGGTTAGTCTGGCACAATCTTTGATGAAATGTTGTTGCATTTTGACCCATTTTCCATTCACCTGCCTTTAATTATTCTTTCTTGCCAAGTATCATATAGCTGAGTCTGATTAATAGATCAGTAAAGAACTGAATCGTTTTTTTTTCTTGAACCTAGACAATTTTAGTATGAAAAAAACAACACTAACTGTTCTCAATTTGTATGCCACTACATTTGACATGACAGATTATTAAATTTCCCTGTTACCAGCCTTTGTTTTCTTGTATTCTTACAGAACTAGTGTGCTGATTACCCTAATGCCAATGCATAAGACTTCTGTTGTTTCTATTTCCATAGCCTCATTCCATTATCCATGTTGATGGTACCTTCTTTGATAAATATTTTCTCCCTCCTTGAAAACCATCAAATAATTCACTCCTGGGACAATATCTAGAAAATACTTGATCTCTGCCTCATTCTTTCTACATAATGACTCTTCCTTTTTTTGGTCTCTTATTTATACAGTGAAAATCTTTAGATGCTTGTTTTAATAAACGTTTGCGAGGTCTAACTCAGCTTAACTTTTGGCAGTTCTTATTTCATTCTTACATTTCTTTACCTCTAAACACAGCCTCCTTTGTTGCTTGATGCTTTTTATCTGTTTTCATAGGGTTTCTGAATTTAAAAAATGTGCATAGCCTCCTTCCTTTAGAAGGTCATTGGCTTCCACATAGCATAGTTATAATGTATTTTTTGGAAGTCAGAGAAGAATCAAGAAATTTTTTTGATTAATGATGTGTTGCAGGTCAGCAGTAACTGCACAGAGTGATTTTCTGTTGATGTAGAATGGGACAGATTTCTAGCAGTGATTTGTCCCTTGGAGGGTCTGGGCAAGATCTATGGTAGCCAGGACGTTGTGCTCCCTACCTTGTCAAATGGGAGGGACAGCCTTAGGATTGGGGTCCTAGGGCTCCATGTGGAGGGGTGGGAAACTGCTCTCCCTTAATATTTTGGCCCCTTTCTACTCGCAGCTCTAATTTCCTCACCATAATTGCTTCCTCTGAACAAAGTGGTACTTTACAGAGCTTAATCTTATTTTCTTTTTAGGCTGTGAAATCCTGTACTTGTATTACTGAATGTGATGTTTTTTCTTTTTGCCTATTCTGTGATGAGAAGGCCACAGGATTAGTAGGGTTTGGAGAGTCAGAGTAAAATTGATAGAACGTACAAAGAAAAGTAATTCATGAATAGGAAGAAGAAAATGTTCTGTAAAGTTAGGTCTTTAAATTTGATGATTGTCTCCCGGGCAGACCCTTAGGCACTCTGCAAGGCTAAACTTTCCATAGTTGAAAAAAATTGTAGAGTGTTTCTTTTCTTTTGACATGAACTATACAGATGTCCACAAAGGCAAGGAAAAAATAAAACCAAACCCAAACCTAGAAAAGTGATAAAGGCAACTAACAAACATGCGAAGCTCTCACTTGAGAATTTTGCTGAGAGTGGTTTTATGATACTTATGTCATTTTAAACAGAAATCTCATGGGGGGAAAAAAATCTTTCACTAGTATTTATTTTATACAAATGGAAACATTGGTGATCAAATAATGCTATTAAGCAGTGTTTTGTTCTACTGTCTTGACAATGACACAAAGACCCACTGTTTCTTACATAGAAAATATGCAGTAATAGGGCCTGTCTTGTCTGTATTCAGCCAATATGAATGTACAGCTTCAGCTTAATAGAGCATCTTATTCGGCCATGTTACTCCTGAAAACCAAGCAGATTATTTTAATTTTGTACTGTTAAACTTTGAGGATTCAACAGATGTCTAGTTAGAGTTGCAAAATTAGGTAAGGTGAACAAATCCCTGTGCAAGTGACACACTGGATGATAAGTGTCCTTCCTATTTGAAATTGGTGCTCTGGTTTTATATTCAGTCAACACATACTAGGTGAAGCAGATGGCTTACAGTTAAATTAGAACCATAAACCTCTCAAAGATAAAGTTATATATGATTTAAATCTTTCAGCAGGGGTCTCATCACCTATTTCTCCTTCCTCTAACTTTGAATTCCTTGAAAAGAAGCACCTGTTTTGTTTTTTTTTTATTATTATTTTTATTTTTCAGTAACAGAAGTCAAATCTGTTCAAATGTACCACTAGAAAGAGTTACATTGAGACCTGTCCTGATTCTTAGTCATACCATCATGGAAAGTTTCATTCATCACTGGGACAATGCAATTGCTCATAATCTACCTTCCCACATTTATTTTATCACACTCTTGGGGTAAGATGCTTCTACTCTCTATTTTTGGGATAAAGCTATACAAATTTATACAGAGACCTATCAGATTTATCATTCTGTGGCATTTGATGGCATCCTTCTGTTTATTTACAAAACCATTAAAGACTTATTGAGTTACTAGACTACAGAGAAAATAAATTGAGTTATCATCTATAGTTAAATTCAGTTCTTGCATCTGCTGTTTTTTCAGCCTGTATGGTGTTTTCTGAAATTATATTGGCTTGCAGACCCAGGCTTCAGGAATACATTTACTTCACAGCTTTTTTATGCCATTTCAAGTGAATTTCTAATGCGTGAGCAATTTGTGGTTCAGGAAAATGTTGACAGAGGGATGTCAGGGCTTTCTGTTGTTAGCAGTTTAAAAGCATGATAGGGACAGTTCTTGCTTAAAAGTAGCTCTTAAAAGCTTGGGGCTGCTCAATTTCTAGAATTGTTTGATCCAACTCCTTTCAATCAATATTGTGCAACTAGTGTAGGAGGCTAGGTTTAAATCTTATGGACACAAATAAATTAATATCACTATCATTATTATTGTTAAGTAAAACACTTTTAAGATGAAGGATAGGAGATGACCTACTCTCTGTGCTCTATATATTCAATTACTTCTGTAAGTACAAAGGAAAAGACATAGGGTTTAAAGTTCAAAACTTTCTATTAATAAAATTGAATAGCAGACAGAGTAAATACATCTTAATGGGATACTTTCTTTCTTATACTAAGAGTGAGTTTGTAACAGTGAATTTGGTTATTGCCTGCATCCTTTCTGGTTGTGGATTAACTGTCCTGTAACTATGAAATCACTAGAAATGTCCTTCTCAAGGAGCTAGTTTGGATTCAGCAAAAATATTAACTCAAACCACCCACAGATAGCTGAGAGCTCAGGGCTGGTGTTAATTAGTTCACAGTTGTTAGAGAGGTTGCTTGTTATAACATCTTCCTTTACCGTGACAACTTCTCAACTCCACTTATTCGTGTGCCTTGGATAGTTCATCATTCTGGAACTAAGAGATATAGGGAATATAGTTCAGAGACATCTACGTGTCAGCTCCTGTCCTGTAGCAATATAGTAGATCCAGGTCAGTACTCTCTGTACAAGACCAGGGCAGAGTTCTGCATCTCTCTGCACTGTCCTTTTAGCATCTAGGTATGGCACTGTGCCTACACGTACAACCAGCTAAACAGTGCATCCAAATGACTAAGGCTTTGTGGAACATGAAATGGGAAAGAGTGTAGAAACCACCAAATGCTGCTTTTTGGAATGAGTTAGAGACTAGCAAGGCTGTCAGAACTCATACATCCTGGTGAATCATACCTGACTGCAGAGCTGCACGAGAATCTCTGCAGGGTACACACTATACGTTCTGTAGTACTTGCACTAGATGGGCATCTCTGGTACTAGGGCTATTCCTGCCTGCAATTACCTGTGTTAGAGAAAACAAACGCACACACACACACAAAAAGAGTTGGAAGGTGATTTTTCCGATCTTCCTTACAAAATAGAGCAAAGACAAAGGTCTGCAGGAACAACGAGAAGGGATAAGTTTAGGCATACAAAATTAGCAGGTCCATAAAATGAAAACAGACTGTTTAAAATACTGCTTTTTTAAAAAATCCAAACAAAAGTCCAAGGATCAGTTAAATACATGAAAAATGAAGATAAGGGAAAATATAAAAGGAGATGAAGTTAGGTTTCTGTAAATATTGTTGGACTTGGCAAGTAAGTCACGCCAAAATGCATATATTTTTCGTACTGGAGAAGATGAACTCAAAAATGACTGAGAGCTAATTATGGAAATGTAAAGATGGAAAAATGGCAGACAAAATAACCCATCCAAAAGAAGGACACTTTGAACTAGTACCTGTATGTGAATCACTTTTAAAAGAATCCCTTTTTATAAACATAATCTTTCTAAAATTCTTGGATCTGAAAAATGTTAATATTAAGTGAATTTTCCAAATTGCTAAGCATGAAGCATGAACCTGAACAGTAGCAGAAAAAGACCACTCTTGTCACTTTAAGTCTTTCATTTCAATGAAGTTGTCTTAAGTGCTCAAAACATGCTAGGGTGTAAATGAAAGATTACAAAGAAAATTACAATGGCAAACTATATTTAGGGTTGAAAGTGACTCAACGTGACACAATCATGGGAAGTTTAGAATGACAATGTATCTACCCTTTTCACCCATTCTTTGCTTAATTCCTACTATTTTTATATATATTTATTACTTATAATTCTGGATTCAATGATACACAGTCTTGAGTATCTCCTGTGAAGTATTCGGTGTCTTGCTTTGAATGCAACTGACTGTGAAGTGGGAGTTAAAATATCTAGTGCCTTGCCATAGGGCAAACCCAGTACGGCAGTATGCTTGGATTTCAGTGATCAAAGGGTAACCTTCCTTATCCTTGTCCTCTGAGAGTGATATACCAGCATGATACCCATAACTGCAGTTCAAGGCTTCAGACTTGTCCCTGGTAGCATCATTCAGGGCACTTTTCCAGCTATGTAACTGCTTCAGGCTTGTGCTCTTTTCCCCCTCAACCCTTCTCCTTCCTATGTGTTTGCAGCTGTATCTGCCTCTCGCTCCTTTAGTTCAAATTCACACAACAGGGGGTTCAGCAGAACTTGCTCTGTAGTGAAATGGTTTCACTGACTAGAGGTAAGCATGGAAGTTTTAGATGGCTGATTGTAGTTAATCATATCAAAAAGGAAGAAAAGACTTGCGGGGACTTGCACCTACTGGAACTTGTAGCCAAAGTTGACTTTAGTCCTTGCTCTGTTACCGGATCCCCATGTGTTTGTGGATGGATGGTGCTTCTCTGTGCTCTCTGTAAAATGGGAATGCTACTTTGTGAGGATGTTGTGGGAATAAATGAATTAATCTTTGAGATGTTCTCAGATTCATTGTTATAAGTGTAACAGAAAAAAAAAATATAAACAATTATTCATAGCATGGTTTAGTGCATATCATCATTCATTGATTTCCAGATCCCTGCATTGCCCCAGCAGGAAAGTTTGTCAAGGATAGAGTTAAGAACTCTTCTTCAGTATTTGTTGATGAATTTTCAGATCAGTATCTCAATATATAAGATACTCTGTTGTTATGTTTTGCTTTTTCTAGGGAAGTGCAGATTAATCCATTATTCTTCCTGTAGATAAATGATTCCTGTCAAATATACTTATGCAGGAGTCTTTGTCCACAATAGAGAAATACTGATTAGTCATCGTGAGGAAAAATAGATAAAGAATCTTAGTACATTGCAGCTAAGAATACACAATGAAATTTTTTGTAGAGATATTTTGGTTACCTGAAAATGTATCAATATGCAAAAAGCATAACAGGTTACAGTACAAACTATTAGAGCATAACACATTGCATTCAGGAAGAGACCACATCTTTTCCTGGGGAAGCAGCAAAGGAATGTTGGCCATAAAGTGCAAAATGATCTAAGTATAAATGTAAACTTCAGATGGAATTTTCTTTACAATTTCTGGAAATCATAATAATTACATTCTAAATACCAACTATTGAAGAAATATCCTTTGAATAAATTCTATTTGCATTTGTATGTGGAGAGGATGAAAATAATGTTGGGTTTTTTTTTTTTTTTTAGAAAACAGCAAACCATGGTTGACAGCATAGTGAGCCACATTCTGACCTGCATCAGAGGATTTTTGCTTCAGATAGGAGAGTTATATGTAGCTTTATATGGTCCGTTAGACTGAAATTAAAATATGTCCTTTAATTACTATTTTCTGATGATTTAAGAATATTTCCTCAGAAAAATATTTAGACTAGAAAAAGCTCTAATTTATGTGAAACAGTGCATTAAAATCAGTTACTCATCCACCTAAGAAACATTATAAGCTACCCATGAGCTTCAGTTCGGAACAGAATTTGAAGAATGGCCCAAAAGAGGCATCAAGTTTCTTCTGCATCGTAAAGGGCTTGGTAATGCAAGATACTGAATGTGACAAATGGAGCTAGGTATAAATTACCACCCTTTCTTCTTTCAGCTACTGGAGCTCGAGGTCCCACTTCCCTCCACTAAAATGCACACAGTTCCACCTTGGTTTGTACCAGAGGAAATCTGGAATGCCATTACAGAACACTCTGCAAATTCCCATTGTTTTCAATAGGAGTGATGCCAAGCTCCTTTCAATGTTGATTACAGAATCATAAAAAAAAAAAAAGTCTGGAAAGGACTTTTAGAGATCATTTAGTCCTATCTCCCCCTTTCAAGACAGTATCCAGCTGCATGTAGACAATTCCTGGCAGATGTTTTTCTAACCTGTTCATAAAAGCGTCCAAAAAAGGAGTTTCTGCTTCTTACCTAGGAAATTTTTTTCCCCATGCATTGTTGTGCTGTTAGAAAGTTTTTCCTAACGGTTAACCTAAATTTCCTCTGCTATGCTTTAAGCCCATTACTTTATGTCATGCCCAAAATGAGCATGGAAAAAAGATTATTTCCTTCCTTCCTCTTCTCTGCAGACTTTTATATTTTTATGTTTCCCCTCTATCACCTTTCTCTATATCAGAATAATCCCGGTTCCTCCAAGCTGGTCAAGGTCATGTTTTATAGACCTGGTTGTTTTGTATTAGTCCTCTATATTATGCCTATGCAAAGACAGGTACAGCAGAAGTGTAGACTACTGAGGAATGGAGGGGGAAATTGAGTATTTTAAAAGGAAATCTTAAAATGATACCAGACATTCAATAGCATTTTTGCAAGTACATCAGCTTATCTTTCAGTCTTTTCTTCTGTGTGCCCTTTTCGCATGCACAACTTCCATCCTCCTTACACTGTTAATTATTGATGTCTGATATTGCTGAAATTATTTGCTGAAAGGCTGGCATACCTAAAATGAGAGGTACGTGATACGTGACATTGTAACTCTGAACTTGGGCAATAAGCAGGATCTATAGAGCAACAGGAAAATCAAAGCTGTGTTTGATTTTGATTTTCTGCTTCCCAAATCTTAATTTTACTAAGTGACTTGACACTGAAACCAGAAAGCTTACTCCACACTTCTTCCTAAGTTTGGCTATTTTTAGGATTTCCTGCAGAGATCTTGGCCCTGGGCTTTAATTCCTTCTTCCCACAAACATGCCCATCTCTTTCCATACACAGTGGAGTCAATGATTCATGTCTGGTACAGTCAGCCAGCAAGGATCAGTTATTTCTTCCTGCAGCGTTATGGCATTTTGTAGCAAGGTGCAACGAACATTGCGTTTAATAAAGAGGAATTTGTTTTAGGAAGCAAGTGTGACTTACTTCCCACCTGAAGTGGTGTATGCCAATTTTGGATCTATGATGTTCATTTTGCTTACAAGCATATGTGATTCATTCAGAAGGGAATTTGTAAATTATTCAGGTAATCCTTACCTGTGGGATAAATATTGTCTCCTAAGACTCGCATATAGCTGTGTAATCTCATTCCATCAGTATAGTGCTAAGAAATTCTGTAATAAACTTTCATCAGTTGTTGTTAGGCGACTACAGCTTTATTCAAATTATGTTTCCCTAATATTACGCTTCAATGATGCTTTCTCTGATTTTTCTCCATTGATCAAAAGTAGTGATATGAAAAGAGATTTTTAGAAAGCACCATTCTTCTGCATCTTCTTATCATAAATTATTGGTTTTTTTCTTCGATGGTAGGTACATGAAAATATTCCAGATACTCAAATGAACAATCAGAAACCACAACAAGCATTTAAGGCTCAGTTTTTGCATTAGATTTAGAATTTGTTTTTGCCAACTTCAGGACAAATAATTTTTCTAAACTTGCGGGATGCCACTTTGCACTTCTTCCCTGCTGTGACAGTCCCTATGAAAAATTCAAAACATATTGGATTTTATATCCCAAACCAGACAAATCCCTACAGTAGACTAGAATGTGAACAATGTAGTAATCAACAAATATGACCACAGTCATAATCTGTCCCACGTGGACAGTATAGCGCAACTATCAAAGAGAGTTTACATCTGCCAACCACAGACAACATCCTGAAATTGTGCTACACAAAGCTCAAGGAAGACCCAGTACCCTTCTTCATATTGGAGCAGTTATTATACTATACTGTCAAATCAGTATAACTGCCACTTATCCATCAAACTGGAAACTGATATGAAGACAACGAATTTCTAGAAGGTACAATCAACATAAAGTAATTCACCTCAGCAAGTGCCCCACTCTGTATCATCATATTCTGTGTATTCTATGCTTTTATATCCTCAAATGTACCAAATGCATCTATTTCTGTAGACACATATATGTACAACTAAACAACCACAGTGCAGCAGAGGTACAACTAAACAACCACGGTGCAGCAGAGTGACTTTACAATCTGTGAAGGACAGAAATTCCCAGCTACCAGTAAAATAATGTATTTTACAAAATTCTAGTTCTCAGTCCTGAATTATGTTAATGTGAGTCTATCCAAATGAAAAACGTAGATCTTTCATCAAATCAATACTTCCACTGAATGAAAGATACCTAGCCACCTGAAAATTATGAAATTAGTTCCTAAGCTCATCTTCTAAACATATTTTATGGGTATACTTGTATACTTTTTTCCTAGCCTATTTCAGGTGTTCTCATAAAAGTTGATGTACCTTCAACCATATCTCCTATAATTGACTAAGAGACAAAACGTAACTAATTGTAGTAAAATTTTTATTTATTTACACGTTCACCAATAATACAAAAATAGCATAAATGAAACTTGGCATGCACACTGTTAATAAATTAACAAACCAATTATTTTTAAAAATATTAAGTCCAATCAGAAGACCTGTGCTCGCACAGTTCAGCCTGTGTGGACAGAGTTAAAGTGTGCAAATACACCATATACTGAGATAGATAATTTACCTTTCTCTTTCAGAAGTAAGATATGCTGCTATGACCAACTTTATGTCTACAGATACATTTCCAGAACTTTTTCCTCATGAGGAATTGTATCACTATTATGATACCAGTGCCACTAAAATGTTTTAGGTTTTTGAATAAAAAACCCTTTAACAAGTCCCAAGAAACTTCACAAAACAAGTAATTTCTGTAAACACTCAAATTAACCAGCTTATATGTTCCTCTTGGTGTTTTGATTACATCCATTTTTGTGCAGTACCTGGTCTGACTTCTTTGGATTGTGTTGCATTGCTTGGGTGCTTTTGATAAAGTGCTTGTTACATTGCCCTCGTCGAATTTCCCTAATTACAATAGCTACTGTATGCATTTTTTTTTTCCCTTTTGAAAAGCAAAAGTTGAGTGACTTTGCTTCTCCAGATTATTTTTCTTTTGATATCAAATCATGTGCTTGAATTTTAATGCTGTATTTCTTGCTCTGGGAGCTGAACTTTTGTTTATTCAGCTGAGCACGGGCAGCACTGGTGCAGTTTTCCCAGCAGCGCTCTCCGATGCGTCTGGTCCCTTCCTTTGAAGGAAGCTGTTTCCACTTATTCCTTAATGCTCCTAGAGAAATTGCCAGCAAATATGGAGGTCAATAAGGGCTATTGAGGTTCTTGTAATGATTTTGCTAGTAGAATGACATGAAAAAAATACCACATCCATGTCACAGAGAGCACCAAATAATAATCAGATGGTAGTAGTAATAATCTGTAGCTGAAGAGGAGAACCACATCTGAGCACTTAACCTGCTTCGTATTTGCAAGATTGAACGAAGCATAACTTGAAGTTATGAGCTCTTAACTGTTGGTTGGGGTTTTTTTGGTATTATTTATATCTTTTGGATTGCAATACAAAGGGCCCATTGAAAAGTCAGTAATGAGTAAGAGCCCCACCTTCAAATCAGTAGTTCTGAGCACTCTCTAAAGTATCGGGAAGAGAATGGAATATTGATTTCTCAAGAAATCATATATTAGAAAATGAAACAGCTTAAAAAAGGTGGGGTGAGGTACCTCATTGGCAATGCTTCATGAAGTGCATTCTGATCTTCTTTGCTTTTGGATGCCACTTATACCACAAATCTACCACTCTCTAATTGGAATGCTGTTCTGCCAGGGCTTGAAAAGGAAACATTTTTTTCTGTTCAAAGCATTTTCAGCATTTCAAGCCAAACAATTTATGGAGAGGAATAGACCTCTGTTTAAAGAAATAGGAGCAGACTACTCATTATTGCATCTGGAATCTTACTTTAACATGGTCTTTGTTTTGGAAGCAAGGCTATGAATTATGCTCATTTTATGACCTGACCAGTCATGAATTAAAGAGCTGACTGATTTTGTCTCCATAGTTATGTGCCTTTCTTGTAAACTCTTGAGTATGTTGTAATACCATTTTCTTGTCCCAGACTGGTAAGGCTGAAATGGAAAGAAATGAACCTGATTGAAGTTGCAGGTTTGCTTGTAGTTTGTTTCATTCTAGATACAGTTGAAACCAATTTTATTTCCTATTAGTGAAGAAGAAAAAAAGCATCCAGTCTTATATACACTGACTCCACACTGACAGATACGCTACAGTTCGATTTCTTGGATCTATCCCTGACTAAATGAGAAGGCATTGTTAGACAAGGCTGTAAAGTTAAATACCCCATTTGTAACCTGAAATGCCAACATGGGATCAAATTATTACAGTAGACAGCTTTTTTAACTGTGATGTTGCACATGGGTGTAGTAATGTGATAAAAAGTACTAGCTTTTTTTTTTTTTTTTTCAAATTGAGTATGATCTTAGTTTTGAAAAATATTTAATTGGGAAGAAACTGGTGCTGTCCTGCACTTACAAATATCTTTCAAGCTAATGCCTTCTCCTTCTTATGAGCAACAAAACCAGAAGCAGAAATAGAAAATGAAGTCAACCTTAACAACACATACCACTCTTCCATGAGCAACTTTAATTATTCATTGTCTGCATATAGAGTGGTGTGTTGATATCACAGCATAAAATATTCTGACTTCTCCCAGACTTTTAGGACACTTCAAGGTGTGATTATGGAAAGTAACATTCAAGAGATTGAGCAAGTTATGACATATTACTTGGAAATGACAAGAAAATGCCTACTTCGCTGAGGAGGTAGATGTTGCTGCACGTAAACATTCCTACATACATGGGAAAATGGAATTTACTATGTTTTGTTTGTGGAAGCAGTTATTTTTATTATTTTAATGGAAAAGAATCTTACAGTATTATTTGGTATTAGTAAATTAGCTCTTCTTTCCACATATTCAACTTTCTTTTATACATACCTGCATATGCATTTTTTGGAGAACATGATAGAAAGTACGGCTCTATAAGATAAAGGATTTCTTTTTTCAGTGAACTCAGCTGATCAAAAAAAAGAGTTATGAAGTTTTAAGTGCTCTTAAGCAGATGTTCTAGAAATTATTTCCATAGCATAGTGCCATTCCTTCTATGCATTTTGCTAAAAAAAAACCCAAACAGATAACCTGTACTATTTTGGAAACGTTGAGATATTTGAGTGTATTTTTAAATGTGTATGCATGTGCGTGGGTGTGCATATATAAAAAATTGATAAAATTTCATGAATCTTAGTCAGCTGAATCATAACACCCTTGGGAGCCCTCTCTTTAGAAAGGTCAGATCTGAAGAAGGGGTCCTGTTTACGAAACTCTGTGATTTTCCAGCTTTATCAATTGGTCAATACCATCTCTCCATCCAAATCCTACCTCAGTATCATTCAATGATGTATCACTGTGATGCATTGTTAAATATCGAACCTTGATTATGTAAGTGCTGCAGTACTTAGTTTTGTTCACTGTACATAAAGACCCATGAAACTTGGCCACGTTTGTTGTTCCATATTGCGAACAACATGTGGAACTTCCCAATATAGAACTTGTTCCATATTGGGAGGAAAAGAAAGAAACACTTTGTGATGCTGACCTTTTAAATAGAAGTTATGTAGAAATGAAGAAGTTGGGGATATGTAATAGTACAATTTGTGGATCTTGAGAGAGTTACTCAGAACAAGCAGACAGAAGTACCTCAGTACTCAGAACTTTGCTGTTCTGAACTAGCTGTGTGGGAATTACTTCAAATATTGTAAATAACAGGGTTAACTGATTGCTTGTACTTATTTATGCTCAAATTCTGATTCCTTAGACACTAGAGCAGAAGTTTATTTTCTACTACTACTCCTGATTCGGTCGGGCTGTGTATAAGGCATTAGTAACTATGTGTAAGTTTATTTGTATCTGCAGCTAGCTATTTGAAGTAATTAACAAGTTTAAATGCAACTACTGTTACATGGGTGCCCATTTTATCATGTTTGTAAACTTGTTTGTGAAGTGCTTGTGTAGTTATATATGAAACATATATTTAGACAAACTTAGGGCTATCTGCTAAGTTTCCTAGCACATTGGAATGAAAGATTTTTGCAGAAAAATATGGTTACTTTCAAAGGCAATTTCTAACACTTCTGTTGTTTACAGCAGACTTTTAAATTTGATCAAGGAAAAAAAAACCCTGAACTAAAGAAGTGCCATTTCTTTGTTCCCTGAATTCAGTCCAGTTTAGTGGAACCATAAACTGTAGAACATCACAGTTTTCTTTCTTTTAGCTGCATTTCATAGGGAAAAAATGGCAGCAGGCCAAAATAATAACTGAACTCAAACATTTTTAAAGACTCTGGTTCACATTGCTGCCAGAGCAGCTGTAGCAGCACAGGCTGCACTGTAAAGTATTTGAGCTGCTGGAGCAGTGGGGAGGAAGGAACAGGCACAGTCAAGGCTCCCTACTCTACAACCATACCTCTCCAGACCTGCCACCGAGCCTTATCATTTTGCCCCATCTGGAGCATCATAAAAAGATAATTTTCACTCATGGGATTATTGTGGACAATTAATATATTTGGTCCTGAACATAAAGTTGAAGAGTTGTGTGATGCAGCTGATGGGTCCAGTATCAAGTACTGGGGCTTTGGGGAGAACATTGCAGTTAAGCTAGCAAACTTTTAAAGCCTTTTCCTTTAAAACAAACAAACAAACAGCAAAAGCCAGAAAAAAATGCTTCAAAAGTTTTTTTAAAAGGAAATCATTGAAACTAGAAAGCCAAGTTCTTGGAAGTAATGGTTTTCCAGATTTGGCTGTGCAGCCATTATTCAGTTCCCCTGGGCGAGCGCATTGTGATATAGCCTTCAATAACGTAATATCATCGTATGTTTCTGCAGAACACCTGCAACATTCATTGCATAGGTTGGACATAAGAAAGGACAAAGTTATGTTTGCACAAACAGCTGCAATGTTTGAATGCTTGGTATTGCCGTTTACATATGTTTTAATGTATTCTTCTGAGTGTGGGTGCTTACGGATGCACACATACTTATAAGGGTGGAGGTATCTATGCGTGCGTACATGTGCACATGTAACTGAGGAAATGAGGAGGTTTTTGTTGCTGCACAAAAAGAACTATCAGTTTCTCAGAAGAAGGATGCTGTAGGGTCAGCTTAAACATTTTAGTGCTGTAGATGTATGATTTTAAGCCCTGGGTAAAAGCCGACTGACTATGTCATAGAGATGATTTGTCTTTGGATGATAGCAGCATCTCTCATAAAGCACTCCACTCAGTCTACAGAATGATATTAGTAGTGAATGTGGAGAGTGCTCTTTTCCAGTAGCTTGAGGTGTACTTATATGAAGCTAGCTGGTGAGTGACATGGTAAATAAAATCCAGAGGAAAGATGATATACAGTTAAAGATGTATTTTAGTGACAGGCAATGCAGCAGCAAAGGCAAACAGTAATAGAGCCCTGCAGTAGGTATGCAAAAATAAAAAGAAAGAAAAAACAAATGCCTTCTAGAATGAATGGTCCCTTGAATGTTTTATCTGTTATCCCAAATTAGACTAGGAAAAATCTATTTTACGGAAAAAAAATATTCTAGTTCATTTTTACTAAATATTGTATATTCCCCTCAGTACCCACACTTATGAAATGCATGTTAGGAACAGAATTGTTCCATTTGGAGAAAAAACTATCACGCACAAATTGACTGTGTGTAGGTTTGTATTGATACAACATTATTTTACCATCTTGATAGTTTCAACCACTTTTTTTCATATCCTTCTGACACTAATTCTAGCACCAGAATCACATCAATCCCCGTAGTGGATCTCCTTTCCTGACAGTAGATTTCTCAGCAAATGAAAAATCATCCAGTCATTTCTCTCTAATTATGTGTGTCTCTAAATACCTAATTATCATTGGGAACAAATTACATGCTACAAAAATAATGTTATGGAGAACTGTTAATCTGTTAAGATGCTGCTTTTGAGTTTCGAGCAGCTGATGCAGCTGTTAAAACAAAATTTTTGCCACCTGGACATATCATTCTCATTATCAAAATTCAGAAGCAACTGATGAGAAGCCAGAGTACTGGACTTCGCTTCTTCGGGCACCCTGCATGTCAGATAAAAAAACCTATCTATATGTTCTTCGTAATCTACTCTTTTCCATGCTTTAAACTACTTTGGGATTCTTAGAAGGTGAGCCTGTGGCAGCAATAAATATTAAAATATTAAATTTTCTTGCAGGGTTATTTGGTTTGTTAATAGCTTGGTTCGCATTGTCCGCATATAGGTGGGAACATAGAATAACACGGTAGATTCATGGAGCTTTCTTGCCAAATACAATCTGCATAGAAATTACATGTTTCTGTAGAATACTTGATAATTGTGCTCAGGTAGCTTAACTGTAATTAATGTGTAAAGTGCACTTTGGCTAGAAAGGAGAAATTACCAGGTACGTACCTCATGATTATTTCAGCATGCGCTGCACAGTTGTGTTTTGTGGTCATAGTAGTGCAGGCTGCTGAACATCCTCAGCTCCTATTAAAGTTCATTGGTGCTCAGTATCTCTGGAACCTCCTGGATGAGGTCCTGAATCCCTGAGGCCTATGTAGTGACTGTGCATAAAGCATAATTTACAGCTGATGCCTGCACAGAAGTAATACCACTGCTTGTTAAGGATATCATCAAAAATTCTCAGCTCAAGGACATTCCTGATCACTACAGTTATAAAACTTTATTTGTAGTAAACCCTCCTTTTTTAGCTGAACTTTTGGATTTCCTTATGTTCTTTTTTACACATGAATTCTTCAGGCTAAAAGACTTTAAAGGAGACATGTATGAACTAGAGTGATTTCAGTATTAAACACAGCTGTACACACATTATCTATTTGTATTGATCTGGTAATATGAAACCCAGCAAAAGATGGACTGGTAATAAGTCGAGAGTTCAGTTCTAATTAGCAGTCGTCATGCTGCCACCTCTTCTATGTAATCAAATCAGCAAAATACTGACAATATGAAAGAGAGGTGCTTGAAGAAATCTAAGTTAGTGAGACGCATTAATAATCTGATCTCATAGGAATACAGCTAAAATTTATTCCCTATTTTACTTTCATGAAAAAGTTAATTAAACTAATCAGCACTTTAAGAACCACAAGAGAAATCCTGTCCCAAATTCTGCTCATCTGTATACAGGCAGCCTTGAAAATGGGAATGAGGATATAAAGATGCCACATCCCTTGCCAGAATCTGCAGGCGACTTGTGAGGATAGCTGTAAGCATTGTGAACTTCCCCACTTGTGTCGGTCAATCCTGAAGGACTTGGATTCTGCATCCATGGAGTTTCAGAGATGTTAGAGGATTCACGATTTGCAGCATCCAGAGACACATGTGGTGTTTTATTTCTTCGCTCTTCTGGGATCTGCTCACAATCTTTATGTCCCCCCCACATAGTAGAGTTTTGACTGGATGACCCTGCATATTCCTTGCACTGTTGTGAGGATGTAGGCAGAAGAGCCTGAGGAGCTAGACTTGGGATCCAGCCTAGCCAGGGGTGCACAGAAACCAACGCATGAGCTGGTGAGCAAAGCAGTTGAGAGCATAGTGTTCCAGGCAAGGCTGAGACAGACAGGAGAAGCTAAAAAAAGGGTGTAGTTTAAAACTACCACAAGAGATAGCTCAAATTGAAGGTCCCAGACTTTTTGCACAGAGCAGCTGAGGAGCACTCACACATGCTGTTCCTCCATCTCTTCTATGAACGAGGTATGGGACAAGGCATGGTAACACACACCAGAACACAGCAATGCCTCTAAACCAGTGGAGGTGTGAGTGAACATCTCCTTATATCCAAGCTGGCTTCAAGGGAGCTGGTTTCATACTCCAACTTTTTCTGGTAAAATAGAGAAAGGGAGAGTCTGAGGCTGGTTACTTTAGAAGAGCCAAGACACAGAAAGCGGAGCCCCAGTACTTACAGAGTACAATGCAATAACTTGACAAGTTTTATTCAAAGAGACTATTTAGCTAAAAGCCACAACTGTGAGCCAGATAGAAAAGCAAGAGGAACATGAAGGCTATTTTGCAGTGATGATCAAATGGACCAGAATTGCCGGGTAATTTAGTTTTGGTGGAATCTGATTCCTCCATGTTGTGGTGTCTGCGAGGCAGTGGCTGTATCCGGCACTCCAGCTGGGTTATTTGTCAGAGTGTTTGCTTGTTTGTATTATCCTAGTGCTGGGAAGCCCTAATCATGGGTCAAGCTTGCATTGTTTTAGGCACTAAATGAACTCAGAACAAAAAGGCAGTTCCTCTGCTATAGAGTTTATAATCTAAGTATGAAACGAGACAACAGATGGGGCTAGACAGACGGGGGAGCATAAGGAAGCAATGTGACAGTACTGGTCAGCCAAAAAATCAGTGTTCAAAGGAAAGCAGCAGGCCAGCTATGAGTTTTCTATAAGCAACATATCAAAGACAGGATCTGAAATGAGATAATTAAGACGCTTTGCAGATGACTGTAGGGAACTCCTTCTAAGAATGAGGCAGCTTGATGGGAAAGGGCTTTGGTAGTAAAGCCAAATATCTTGAGTTTTAGGGCATAGAAAGTAGGAAACCAGTAGAAAGCAGACAGATAGTGGCAATATCACCAAAATTTTTAGGTAAGTACATGGTTTTTGCAGCAGCATTCTGTACAGGTAGGAGTGAGCTAGAACTGCATGCCTTTGATCTACTTTGTAAGTGTGGAGCCACCCTCTGAAGAACGCTCCTTCTTCTTATCCTCATTGAAGGATTTCTCCCCCATCGTATCAGCAGACACTTCTTGGCCATGGAGAGCTTGATGAGATTCACTTTTGAGCACATGAAATCCTTTGTTTGGCCAAGGAGGTTACAAAATACTTCTGTAGTCCCAGAATTCAAAGGCTACTGGAACAAAAGCCTGGATTTGGAAGTCAAATGAATTTCTTTTCTCAAGCAGAACAGGAAAATAATCACAAGACCATGTTTGATCGTGCTGGACAGTTGGTAAACAACTTGACAGCAATTTCATCATACGGTTACATTAGCTATTATTTTATATGCCAGTTGTCTTTGGCAAATTACAATTTCTCTTTGAAAATGATCTTTGGAAAATAATACATGATATTTTAAAGAGCCATGATCCATATATGCAAACCAATAAATACAAGATAACTACATACAGCTAGATGGTGTTAACTGAGTTAAAAGAGCCTTCGCTCTGAGATCTCTCACTTTAGTATTTCTGTATTCCATTGCTATATTAATAAAGTTCTCTGTATTTAAAATGACAATTGCTTGCAAAAATATATGATAAGCTTTGTTTGCTTTCAATTTCCATGTTGTACATAGGGAAGATAAGAGCACTGAGCATCTCTTAACAAAATGAAATCCCTCCATATGGCACCCTTCTCCCATTAAGATGTATAACATGAACCCAAAAAGCATCTTTTAAAATAGTTTTATAGCTGAAATGGGATTTTAGTTTAGCTTAATTTGTGAATTGCCTGAAGCAAGAATTATCTTTAATGCTGTCTGTATAAAGCTGCTCTCACAGCTGTTCTTAACCAATTCTATATCAAAATAACCAGGAGCTGTCTCACTTACATTCATCTAGAAGTTAGGTTTCTAATCTAAGTTAATCTAAGTTTCCTCGATTGTCAACAGAAATAATGAAGCACTTGGAGAGGACGTCTTGTCCTGTTCTATTGCATGTGCTTAAAATAAAATTCTTTTAAATCTCACTCTTGAGGTGGCCCTGCTCCTCTGATGTCTACAGAGGGAGCCTAGATGATTATCTTAGTCTAGTCACCTCGCTCTAGGCAGCTGAAGTTGGATGAGATTAAAAACAACCTTTGAAACTGAGCTGAATTGTCTTTTATTTCAGCCTGTCAAATGTAGTACGATGATGCAGTTAGCAGACATATCTTCCACAAGCAAGTATGGGAAGAATTTAAAGAGAGCCTGTGTAGAGCCAGGGTAGAATAGCTTGTATTGGTTAACCTGGATGTCATACAGCTAAAACGATGGCCAGGCTTAGTAGTGATTCCTAGTTTTAACAGTAAATCACCTTGAGAAGCTCTAATGTTTAAGGTAATGTAAGAACAATGTCATATATTGAGTGCTGTGTAAATGATAATATTGTACACTGATTCTTATGTTATGAAGAGGCTTTACTTAAAAGAGCACTATGTTTTTGCTTGACTGGACTGTTCTCATATCAACCTCTTTACTTCAGCCGTGAGGTCCTCACCTATCTGTACACTCAGAGCACTCTTCTGTGTAGGTTACTGCTGGCACCTTAGTGCAGCAACATCTATTATGCTACAAATATCTGATTTGTTGGATGCAAATTGGGGAACTTGCAAGTGTTTCATCACCTGTAACATACTTAATTCTTAGAGCTATTTACCAAACACAGACGCATTTGATTGAGTGCAGGGACCATGATTCTGTCTTACCTGCTCCCATCTGTCACCTGTTTTACTACTTGCTCTGTTAAAAGTTGTGGTAGTCCTGCTGTTTGAAGGACTTTTATGTAGTTCTCAGAGCCTGTAAAATAAGGCTTTTTCATAAATCGTATTTTTAAAAGCGCTGCTCCAAGTGATTTGACATTTTTTCAAAAGTAAGATAAAAGTTTACATGCTTGGAAATGATGTCTCTAAGAAGTATGCACTTCATATTTTATTCATTTTGATAGCTTATGTTATGATACATTTGATAGATCCTGAAGGACACTGTCAGTTTTAAAGATACAGCCAATAAACTGTTGTTAGTGATGAAAATGTACCCCATCATGATCAGATGCCTCTGTCTATGTGAACAGATTGTATCAACCCTATGACGTTTTTTATTTTCAAACATTTTTGTGGCACAGTTTTGACCAATATTACATAATATAGTCCAGAAAGGAATATTTGACAAACAATGGAAAGAAAATAAAAAAGTAAAATTTAAAAATAACATGTTTGCAGCTGAGGAGGCGGGATTATCTGAGAGAAAACAGGCACAAGACAGTCATTTCCTTCTATCCTTTTCTGGACACATGGTATCTTTCCTTATCAAAGTTTGTTCTGAAAATTGCAGAAATAAACACATATATATATGTATATATAGTTCCAATACCTAGATACTGCAAGTAACATTGATTAAGACTTTAGTGGTTTGCTAGCTAGGTAGAGAGAGAACCAGAACCCCAGCTGGCAAAATTTGGGATTAACCCATTGCCCATAGTAGAGATCATCCATTAATACCCGCTGAAGATATGACCCATAGCTCTTCTGAAGGCTCCAACATTTGTCTTCCATAATAAAATATGTTGTAGAAGATTTTTTTTTCCTCATAATGGAACAAATTTCAAGGGCAGTGTGGAAATTCAATGAGTTGAAAATATTAATTAATCAGTAATGCTATTTTAAAATAACATTCCTCACAAAAAAACTCAATAAGATAAATTTTTCAGCTAGAAAAAAATTGAAATGCAGTTACCAGGTGGGAAAGTTTTAACAGCGATGTTAGTCTTTGGCATCCTTCAACCAGTTTGATTGGTGGATTACAAGGTGAGAGCAAGACCAACACAAAAGTATTGTCCATGTACTGAGGTGCAGTACAAGTGAGAATGCAGTGTAGAGATAAGAGACGACTTAAAATCCTTCCAAGCAGTTCCTCTGTTTTTTCTCTGTTTACACTAACTGATTCAGCAGTCAGAGCACAGAAGGATTTTTCTTTGTCTTGTGAAGGACTGATAGTTCTGAAATTTCATGAGTAATACTGTGATTTTTACTGAAGCAGGAACCTCCTCAGTGCTGTGTGTTGAGCTTTTGCAGGCAGTGAGAATACAAGCAGTTGTTACTGTAGTTGTTTCACAGGATAATATAAAGTAGTTGTTTGCAGGCGTATTTTTAAACTGAGAAGAGATTTGAGTGGTTTATAGCTGTAAAAATGTTTGCAATTCTGCCAGAGCATGTCTACGTCCGCAGTGTCTCTCTCTCTAGCATCTCCTTTCCACATTCATTCCATATCACAAATATCTCCTTTTCCTTTCCCTTCCTACCAAATGTCACAAGACATTTACTACGTCTGTATCCACTCAACAATAAGGACGATACCAGATTTGAGGTATTTGGCTGGGGATATCATTTAATTACCTTTAATAGTCATTTTATTGAATAAATTTTCCCTGCTACAGTATTTGATTTTTAACATCTTTTCTAGGTGTCTCATGCTCAAAGAAAGCTTTAAGACCAACCCAATGGAAAGTTGCTGCCATGTAGATAAGAATTATTGCATTTATTTTTTCTTGAGACAGCGGACAATGTACTATGGCGAGTTTATGGTCTGCCACAGTGTGTAGTCAAGAAGAATCTCATTTTGGTTTTGAAATGAACCATCTATGAATCTGTGAGTTGAAGGCACCCTGAGATTTTAAGGGAACCTTGTCCTTTGCGAGGACTTCCACTTCAAAAAACCCCTGCTAGAAGACCTGCCTCAGTGCAGTCCTCCTACAATGGGAGGGACCTCGCTGAGCTCCACTCAGAGTCCTCCATGGGCAGATGGCATTTCTGAACAACCTGAGGTTTGGTCTCCCTACTAGTCCCCCAGTATTAAGGTTTCTCCTAGGCAATTCATGAATTGCCTGTTTGCATTTAGCTGTATCCATTAACAATATGCTATGATAGTACGCCGTTATATGTAGAGGGATCACCAGTTTTCCTTCTGTTTTGTTCTGATGTCCTTTTGCAGTGATTTATATTTCTAGTTTATTTACACTCAGAAATAAAGTGTGGGAAACAGTACACATGAAATTATCTTAATGCTAAAAGCTGAAGTGTTTATAGTTGGTAAACCCAAGTATACTGTATAATTAAAACAATTATTTCATCAAAAGATGTTTTTTTAAATTGTTTTGCAATTAGTGCCATTGAAATAGTTCTATTATTTTACATGCATTTAATTTCTGTTTTGGTCTCTCCAAAGCACATTTTTTTGTAGAAGGCAAAACAATTTAACATCTATAATTAAACAAGTAGGGGTATGCATGATCAGATTAAAAGCCTAAAGTAAACCTTACCATACTGGGACCGAAGCACAGGAGAATATACTGTGGTGGATAACTGTTTAAGGTTAAGAACATATGGATATGCTTATAATATTTTCCAGTTTCAGTGATATTGTATCACTGTATTTTCCCAGAGAGCTGAAAAAAGAATTTCCCACTCCTGACACATACCTTACGAGTGCCTGCTGGATAGCACAGTACTGTTTTACATATCGTAGCAGTAATGGATCCCTTGTTATGGGTATGTTTGTAATATTGATTTCCCTTCAGTCAGATTTTATAAAGAGCTTTACGTCCTTGTTGTGCATCTCTGATCTAGACACTCCAGATATTAGCTTCAGTTTGTGACAGAGATTTGAAAGAGTGTGTTTTTGTGTGCACACTTGCATCAAGGCTGATGGAAAATTGGTTTGAAGCAAATGCCTGCTATGCTTGAGGGTTATTCTGCAGTTCTGATGTTAAGGGTCCTGAAACCTGTGGGCAGATCATCTCTTTCCACAAATATATTTGTGGAAGACAACTATAGGGAAAGAAAAAATCATGTGATTCTCCTAGAGGTGTTATTAGATGCTTCCTTTAAGGGATAGATATTTCCCCCATTGACAGGATAGGTCTCTGTAAGGTCTTGATCAAGATGTGTGTGTAAAAGTTTCAGCATGCAGTGGATGCAGTGACTTGATGGTAAGCATTTGTGTATATATCTCTAGGAAGAGATTAACAATATGAGGAATAGTTCTTAAATCCAGAGGAACAAAGTTCGTCAGAGAGGAAATCCATGCAGGCCCTGTCCTTTCATTCAGCACTGAACACCCACTTCTCTTCCCCTTTTTGATCTGGCAGGTTGGGGGGAGGCTGTTGTTCTTGGAAAGCAACAATTCCTCTAAAAGCTGCCTTTTCAAGAGGAGGAAATGGAGTTCATCTGCTGATGGCTCCACAGAGTGCTGAGTCCAGTGTTGAGGTTCGCTGTATCTCTATCGCACGCCTCCAAGGGAAGGCAAGGAATGATCTAACAGGGACAAGTCCAGACAGTGGAGGCCTGTGCCCCGATGTCCAGCGATCCTTTCATACTGAAGACAGCAGAACCACAGAGGAGGCCTTGTGCACCGTTAATTAACCATTCACTGAAAAACTTCAAAATGTAATCAAGAGAGATTAGTCATGCATAAAATGTCTAAACCTTAATTTCATTATTGCAGTAAGAACCACAATGTACGACTATATATTCACTGTCTGGTTCCTGTACAGGGTTTGTCCACTCCTGGCATGGAGTACAGGGCTTTTTTAATAGCAGATCACTCAATAAGGATAAAGTATCTCTGAGGGGCTACAGTTCTACTTTTTTTTTTTTTTTCGTTTTTTCTTTTCAACAAGGATTACGACTTCTTGCTGATATCTTTTGATGCACATAAGCTTTTGCCCATAATTCCCCAAATCTAGGAAGACCCTGCAGTAGGCAATACATTTTCTGATTCCTTTTGCCCGGTCTTTTGTTCATACTTAAGTTTTAATCCTTGGGTTTGTCCCTATTAAGGGACAAGGTTCATCAGGTCTAATTACATAAAGCTTGTAGCACATCACTAGGTGTATTAGAAAACACAGTTGCAGTGTGAACACACCACTGAGTTTCTTCAAAGCATTGGTGACTGAAATGCAAGTAGAGGGTGATCTGAATATAGATGATATTTACAGCTTAATTTCAGATGAGATTTGTGTTGATTGTTTACAGACTGACAGACACAAAAGGTATTGATAGTTTGATGATTTCAGTTTTATTTTTCTCATCTAGAAGCTTTTTTCATGGTTTTGTTTTCATTTGCTAAAAATATTTTATTTACTAGACAGTGTAGACATCCATATTTTCAGATAATTTGTTTCATCCTGAAATTAGTGAAATATCTTTTCTCAGTTCTTCAGTTTGTGATGTTGACAGAATAAATAGTTAGCAAATTATTAGTGAAATATGTTCATTTGGAATAACCATATATATACACTAATATATATGTCAAACTTATTTTTAACAAGGCACTTCTTTGGCTTTTTTGTAATTGTTCCACCTATGTATGTTCCTTCCAGTGCTTTACTGTCATGCTGCTGCTTCTGATGGTCTGCCTCCAAGTCTGTTAGCCTTTCAGGGTATCTTCTTGATTCCTTATTTTCACAGTTTAAGACATGAATTGTTGCCTTACCTACTCTGATGACTTGTTTATCAAAGTTCCTTTAATTTCACTTCATTTAGGTTTCCTGAGTTCAGGCTTTAGACCTGGATGTTAAGTCTTTCTTGCTGAAAGGGTGAATGAGCCCTTTTTATCACATGATCTTTCCTTTGAATTGACTTACCAGTTGGAGAGCCTTTCTGAAGCCACTGCTTTATTTTGGTGTATCACACATTATTGTTCCAGATGTGTAACTTCATATTTGGCTATAGTGGCAAGGCAACTAAAAAGAAAAAATATTTAAATAGAACCCATTTAAATAACAAAGAGGTGTTGGGTTTTATTTTCCCTATGCCATCTTCAGCACTGCTGGCTGTTCTGTTGTGTCTACCTCTGTCATCACCACATTTTACTCTAAATGACTACACTGAAAAACATAGGGCCTGTTAAGGGTACACTGTAAAAAAAAAAAAAAAATTGGTAGCAATTCCCTGTGACAGCTATTCTTGCAGATATTTGTGTTTATTTTTCCCTCGTTTAATCTTTTTTATAGCAGTCCCATCTAATCTGATGGTTTCGCATAATCTGTGCATATTATTTCGGATGTGTTACTAAATTGATCACTTAACGTTTCTTTCTTAAAGCTTCTGTCAAAGGCCAATTCAGCCCACCTACAATCTTGATTCCTCTTTGGACATGCCTTTCCACTGATTTTTCAAATCTGGTGTGATACTTTCCAGATTTGGATGTCTCAGCTAGGTGCCTAAAGGCAGATGGGATGAATTTGAGACCTTTGTTCCCATTACAAAGACCCAATCTACCTTGATCTGATGGATTTCTCTAATTTAAGCAGCCTGTTCCCACACATGTAATGTACCTCTCTCAATCTTCACTTCTTAATGTTCTCTCTCTCTTTCACACTTCCATCTCCGCAATTTCTCTCATTTCAGAATATTCCCCAGTTGCCCCATGCTCAGTTTAGCTCCACCACTGCGCCTTTCTTCCCTGCACTATTAGCTTCATCTATCCCTGCCCTATCCTTCCTGCTCTGGCCACTTCATCTCTGTTCCCTGAAATGTTTTGTTTATCCATTTGGGATAAAGCACATTCTTCCTGTGTTTTTAAAGCACTGTACAAATTGATATATCTGTATATATTTTCATAATTATCACATTGCACTTTCAAATAATACTATGCCTAATTCTCTTATTGTGTTATTCAGTTTACCCAAGATTCTTATTTCGATTTAACTAATGCTGTAGAGCAGCGTGTTGGTCAGAAAGCTTTGTACTATAATTGAGTAACAAACTATTATTTTCTTCTCATGTTCAGTGAACTGGTTTTGCAGATCTTTCAGTTCAATTCATTATGATCAAATGGAGAAGCATTTGTTTCAATAAGATTTTAATCTCTAGGACTATCTTTTGCATCAGTGACTTTTCATTGTTAATTGCTTTCTTGTCCCCCATTAAGGTGTTCTTGCAACTGCTTCATCCAAACTAAGCTTCTTGTCTCCGCACACAATTTGAAAAGACTCTTTTCTGCCTTTTAGCTAATATAACCATTGTTGCCTGCTTAATCCAGCAGTATGGTTTTTGTGTATTTTCCTCCCCTGATGCTGAAAAAAACTGTATAGAATCACCTCTCAAAGGAATTTTAGAAATGTCCTGAATTCCCCCCAGATACAACAGAATATAAAAAATAATTTTATTATTTCAAAGCACCAAGAACACCAGGACACCTAGTCTGTGCTGGATGTTTGTGAGTGAATTACTATTAATATTAATGATTTAAAAGGATATGCACTGGCTGGAGCACACGCCAAATCTCTCATAGTCATTCCACTGAAAATTATTTTTATCACAACTTCTTCTGAACCTGCTGCTACTTATAAATGGCATGGGAAGCATGGACTTCAAACAACAATTTTAAATATGCCCCAAATTTTACATGTTGAAATAACAAAATCAGCGGGTGAGTTCAAGTGGTTCTCTCCCTTTTCAAAAATCAGTCGGTTGTGAATTTATTATTTTAACACAGCTGACAGAGAACATACAGAATAAGTTCAGTGATGAAAAACATTTGGGGGTTTTGACAGGTCTTGGCTGAAATGAAGTCCTTAGAGACTAGCATTTGGAGGCAGAGGTGAAAGTAGAAATTGGTTTACCTGAAGATCTCTGTATATGGAGTCTAAATTTTCAAGGGAGATGGCCTGCCAGTGTCAGGGCTCATCTTTTGACACATCCAGCCTGAAATCTATCAAAATCTAGAAGCTTCTTGACTTTTCATTGTAGCTTCTATATGTGTGATTTTGTACACAAAACTTTGTTTGCACAGGTCCTAAAAGTTTCCCAGAAATTTTGTGCTAATGTTGCAATCTGTTCAAAACTACAAATCTCTTTTTTACCCAGGTATTCTATGCTTAACTCTAAGCATAAATTATTTTTAAATAAAACTCATTTACTCATTCCGATACTAAAATTAACTATACAAGTCATTGAATTTTGCAGCTTATTCATTCATTAGTTTTCACAATAATTTAGTTCAGTTCTCTCTCAAAAAAAAAAGTTGATTAATGCAGTCTTATTGCTCCATAGATCTACGCAGGATTTATATTGACAGTTTGTAATGTAAAATAGTACTTTTTTACTTATGTTAGAACTGCAAGGCCAATGTAGATAGGTAGGAGTGAGGTAGATTGTGTTCTTTCTTGTACATCATTAATATAGCTATTTACAAAGGTCTGCTCAGTAGTAGCTGTGTAACAGGATGTCAGAAATATAATTTGAAGCCTCTGAACTGCACAGTGTAACTGAGCACTGATAGTGATTTACAGAACTTTTATTACCTAGTAGGTTTTTGTGTAAAAGAAAAGTCTAGCTAAATTCTCATGTTCAGCCTGACTTTAAAAGTCTGTAGGTTAAGGTCTGTGAACATGTTTCTTTTAACATGAAAATTTAAGCACATTGAAAAGTTGTTTAGATTGTAAGCTCTTTGGTGCAGTGCTCACATATTACACCCGACAGAGTGGGAGCTGTATCCCTGACTGGGACTGGTAGAGGTTACAGAAAGATGTCTGAGTAACAGTACTAGCAATTGCACTGAAAAAGAAAATGAAAACCCATCACGCTATTTTGAAGAGCCATTCTATCCATGCATGCTGTAATAGGTAACATACACAAAATACATTTCTGTGTAATTTTAAGTATTCTTAAGTGCATCTAACCTAGCAATCAAAATCTGTGTTCTAGGAATTTTTCCCCAGCACTCAGAGTATGCACAGAATGATACCGTTATAAAATAGTCCTTTCTTGGGGTCATGCTTATATATCTTTGAAAATCAGATTACTGGTTATATATTTATTTACACGTTCAGTATTTACTGGCTAAAAAAAATTCAGCCATGTGTGCTTGGGGCATCAAAGGCAGAGCCAAGCCCTGAAGCTCTCGAAGCTGAGTCACATTAGATGGCATAGTAATGCACCATATTCATCCGGAATTGTGCAAACCAGAAGATATTACTTGCATTTGAAAATATTGGCAACAAAGTATGTTAAATCTCATGTGATCACCGGAATGCTCTGTGCTAGCTTTTGAAAACATAAAATGTAAGAAAAATATGAAAAACCCATTACCTGCTATCAGACATTGGAACTGCTACAGTGTTCAGCAGGAGTTAAAGATAGATAACAGGTAAAAGGTGTAATCCATAGCAAGGAGTAGCAGATGAGCTGCGTTCAAAACAAACATATTCTTCATGAAAATGCTGTGACATTTATTTTCAATATTAAAAATTCAAATGCAAGTGTTTAGTATGTCTCATACACATCAGCTCTTTCTGTAATTCTGGGACTGGCTCAGTTTCACCCTTAGTCATTTGGGGATTGCTTTTCCATCCACTTTGATCACATTGTGCTTCTGCAATATTCCCACCAGTTATCCTAAAAATTCTGATAATTGAATCTTGTTTCATCTGCCCTAGAAAATAAAATATCAGGAAGGGGACTCAAATAAAACTGTGAATGAGGAAAAAACCAAACAACAGCCACCCCACAATGCTTATTAGCACCTTTAATGTAAACATTGGTATTTATGAGGATTTAACCAAACCTCTCAAGAAATCATAGCATGAACATATAGAATGCACAGCCAGTATCAAACCTTTTCTTTCCTACACAAAGGAAAGCATTTATCTTTCTGGTGACACAAGGGACAGAAAACAATGCCAATTCACAAATAAAACCTCTCATGATTTAATATTGTTGTTTTGTCCCTTGCGATCCTAGAATGATAAATATTGTACCTTCTTTTGTCACTATCAGAACCACTTTCATATGTGGAATAAAGGCTCATTCATTATATTCATATTGGTTTTTTTCCCAGATTGCTTTTTCCAAGCTGTTTCAGTATACATCACACCAGCGATATTGTGCCAGCTTTCTTGTGGTCATTCCAAAGCTTCACAAATACCTGTGATGCTACCAGTTTCATTTCTGTTTATTACTACTTTTTGTTATTATTCCTTATATTCTTGAGGATTTCAGAGGCCTCACTGTGGCTTGGGACCTTGTTAAATGGAGAGTGGTACAGACATGTACCTAAATCTAGCCTACAAACACTGGAATTGTACATGCCATGCAACTGTCCGTGGAGTGTGTGGTCCTCTGAGAAGCCCACAGGCAAAGTCTGTTTGGTCTATTACTTTTTTCCCCAAAGGAGGAGGGAAGGGATGGCCCCACAGAGGGGACAGCACTTTCCTCTGAGTACTTTGTGTGCTATTTGCTCCTGAGAAGATGCGGTGAGGGGTCAATGCCTATGAAATTTATGCAGAACACAGTAGTCATCCCAGGTGAAATGTCTGTAGCTCCATCTTCATCCCACCTAATGAACATCGATCCATTATGGTTTTGCCTAGTATTGCAATCCTTCAGTAACATCTTTATGTCTAACATCTAATATCTTTCAAGCATATCTTGATTTCAAAATGTTTCTCCAAAAGTAGTTGTCTTTTGCGAATAATCTCAGTACTCTAAATAGACTTAAATTATTTTCGGTGGGGAATACACAAATGTTAAGCACATTATATTTTAAGAAGAGCTGTCCTGGCTTTAGTGTGATACCAAACCATCTCTCATTGACTGATGGCATTAGGAAACATAGTCATTGCACTAAACCTAGGCAAACAAGCTAATCACTATATTAGCATGCATTAGTTAATTTGTGTGTAGCACTTTGGAGATAACAAGCTCAGTATTTTAATACTATTTTTCCTCCCTGGACACATCTCTTGTCTTCATATTTAAACCACTATGGAAAGGTCAGTAAACATTGATTTTGTAAATGAAAGCTCTAAAATATGACTTGAAAGAGCTAGTGTTTAGGGGGCGGGGGGGGGAGGGGAAGTGTGAAAATTCAACTTGTTTAAGTCAGGCCTTCAATTTTGGGGGCCAGATTTCTCCTACCAAGCTTTAGATTTCTTAACAGGCTCACATATGGTTAAGCATTTATTTCACTAAAAAATTCTCATTGTCTGGACTTAATGCAACTGCTGGTGTGGACCAGAAAAGGCAAGTTTCAGGCAATAGGTTGATTTTACCTGGGTAAATAGAAAGGCAATGAGTAGGAAGCCAGATGAAAACGTAAAGACTGTATCATGACTTCGTACTGGATGAAGGACCCAGTTGTCTAAATTGCTGAGCATATGCAGCTTCAGCAGAGCACAGCAATGATGTAGCTCACCCTTAAGGCTGTTTGTTCCTGCAAAAGCCTCCTGGCCCTACTTCCCTCCCCTTGAAATCCATCTCGGTGGATCTGGAGAGGGCTTAAACCACACTGCCTCAGCCCCTGTGGACCTTCAGCAGCTTCATGCACATCTCACACTGGCACAAAGGATAGCTACATCCTTGAGGCCATCCCTGTGAGAAAAGCACATTTCCGTCACTTTTGCAGAATGATTAGTGAAAGTACAGTTAAACACATCAAAGATGAAAAGTTGCATAAAAATGTGCACTAATTAGCACACAGCTTTTAAAATCTTGAAGGTAAATATTGTTCTTAAAGCACATGTGGGACTCAAATAATGAAATAAGGCTGGCTGTATTTAGATTATTCACAATCTACTTCATTGCTCTTAAAGAATTAATTAGATCATAGTTCAAATGTGAGCAGTTATTTTTATCTCTTTGTAAATTGTGGATGGGTGTATTTTTCTTGGAAAAGAATTTCCCGCTACAATGAGAAATCAGGAGAAGGACAAATAATATAAATTATTATTAAGATGTCTGCAGCTTTTAAAACATGCCATACCACCACCTCTTCACACTAGTACAATCCAAAGAGATGAAAGAATGTGGAAGGGAATTAGAGTAGTCTTAGTAACTAACATCAGATTTACAAAGAGAATTTCTGATCATTGGAAATCTAGGTAGAGAAAAACAAGTACTTTGTAAAGGCAGTTAAATAATGTGGTGACTCAACCTTAATAGAACAAGAAGAAGCAAAAATAAGAATGGAAAATGGAGGGCTATTTGGAAGGAAGGCAATGAAAAATAGTGTAGGAAAAAAACAGGAATCCTATATGTTCCACTGTTGTTATATTGAATGCTTGTCCAGACAAGACAGAACAAACAAAAATCAACTCACAAGTTCACACATCTGAACACAAGCCTTACTGAGGTTTTGATAAGTCCCTCTCGTCTCTGATGCTTCCCCTTTTGGGGGATGCTACCTTCTATTACTGAACCTTACACGTTGTCAAATCCCGTTCCCACGACTGTTTTTTTTCCCCCTCACCTTTCAAGATAGAGGTCATAAAATGTGGTGCCGCACCTGTTAAAAACAAGGTGCAGTTTGCCACTGATTACCTACTATTTACATTCTTTGCACCCAACCTTGCAGCAAGCTTTTGATGAACTATTCCTAAGCAGGAACCATGCTTTTCATTATCACTTTCTTTTCTATTCTTTATGAAAATCAATGTTTGCTTATGGCTGCTTCAAAGTCTCAAGTGTATGGTGTCTAATGGTATTGCTTTAAAGTTTTATATTTTATCTTTATAACTTAGGATAATTATTTATAGTTGGAAATCATCATGTAGCAGCATTATGGGAAACAGAATGCTGGATTGCATTGCAAAGGGAAGAGCAGATTCAGGGTTTATTATATTATTATATTATAGAAGGCACTTCAGAGGCTATGCAAGAAAGCAACTCAAATTGTAGCGGTTCTCAGAAGCTGGGGTAGTACAAAACAGATTTCATTCACAACACACACTTGTATCATCATCACTGTATATATAGCCATTAAAGTATAATTGAGATATAGAAAATCAGGAAATGAGAGAACTGAAGCCAAGTTTTTCACATGTGATCAAAAAGCATATAGGAAAAAATAGAGGGGGGAAAAGGTCAGCAGTTAAATAGAAAATAGAAGAATCAACATAATTTCTGCTTTTAAAAAACAGATGGGAGATTTAGCAAAATTGCAGTGAGGGAGTTCTAATGTCCTGCTGAAGGTTTGTTTCTCCTTCATCACATAGTAAAAACTTTTTGAAAATACGTAAATGAAAACTAGCTCCTAATCACATCCTGGAAATACAAAGCCAGCATGGTATTTTATACAGCACGTCAGTTTTTAATGAAAATATTGTGAAGAACAATGCACAGAATTGCTCTAAATTTTGATTCAAAGAACCATCCTGGCACTGGAAAACTCCAAGCAGAGTGTACCTCTTACCACATCATCTTCTCTCTGTTTTCATTTCTACCCCTTCTTATTCCCGTGACCAGTGATGAGGAAGGGCTGCTGTAGTAACCCTTTAGTATCTGAAGGTTTATTTTCATTGAGTGCATCTTCTGGCAGCTGATATTGCTGGGAAATGGACTTTATGAGAATTTCTGGACTGTATCTTTCACTTAATTTTTACCTTGTACTTTCACATTCATTTAGTGCCATGAGTCCTGTTCAACAGGAGATGAGTGAGACATTTTACTTTGTTGTATGAAAAGGTGGTGTGCACATCAGGCTGAGATTTATGCCAAATCTGATCCCAAGGGAGGAATATTTCACAGGTCCTGTATCTCTTCTGGATGTGGTTCCTAAAGGGAGAAACACTGAACCTGAATTTGCTCTGTCAGGAGGATCTTTCTCAGGTGTTTCCAGTTACATCCTCTAGATACAAAGGGGTATCTAGAGGAATGTTTTAAATGGCAAAAGTTATAGTTTGGTAATCTTTGTACCGGAATAGTTCTTTCAAATTTTTTAATGGGATTGATGAATGAGACAATGAGTGCTACTTGTTGGAGTGTGAGTACACATAGAGCTAGGTAACAAGTTGTGACTATCTACTGTCGGTTTTCTAGTTTTTCCTCTCCAAACTAGAAAGCATGCCTAGGGCATATAATATATTTTCAGTGATACGCAGTCATAGTATTACTATCTCACAGTTTCAGGCATTTGCTCTATCTGTATATGTCACACAAACAGAAATGGTGCTCTGCTACTATGATTTTACTGATATTTATCTATATTGACTGTTCAGGACCAAGTGTATGTAATCAATTATGAACATGCACTGTTTGAAATGGAACCCTGTTTCCATACAGTTTGACAGTAACCAGGTCTAAGTGTGTTATTTTGCCTGTTAAAGTCATAATATACTGTATGCAGTGTTACACAGAAGATTCAGGAAAGAATAAATGAGTAGCTATATAGCTTGCCTGTATATACTAGAATCCCATTCAGAATTATTCTCTTTCAATGTTGACCAGGATGCCGGTAGAGCCATTTGTATAAAATCTTTAGGGTTTTTAAAATGGTTTTATGGTTTGAGCTTGTCAGCCTTTTACAAAGCTTTTCTGCTAGAATTAATAAAAATCAATGTTCTGTATAAGCTGATGCTAGCTTTGTTGATGGAGCCACCCTAATAGTGACAGCAGGGCATTTGTGTCTTTTTTTTTCTTTTTTGTTTTTTCATATTCTCGGGCATTAATAGGTACTGAAACTACAAGTAGCCTTATGTTAGAGATCCTGGGGACCCTGAAGTTGTCACTTTAGTAATATTTCAAAATATGGTTCAAAATTCTGGGCACGCTTTCTGTCCTGTTGACTTAATTCTGTGTTACACTCTGAAGATCGTTTGTTTTGTCAGAGTGACTGCTGGCTATGTAGCTGGGGATGTACTGAATGTCTAATTGTGGAAATCAGCAGAACACTGAAAAACTGGCATTGTTATTTGGCCAGAACCAAATTACAAGCCAAATAGTGGTTAGAGCAATGATATATTGCAGCAGTATGTTGGAAATGGAAAACAAGTCCAGTACTTTGTGAACCTTGGAAAGCAAAACTTATAAGTGAGAATGCATTATGGGAAAGCACTGCAGATAGCATGCCTACTCCTGATTAAGCTGCAGTCGTATTGAATTTCTGGTGAACTGCAATCATTTGTTTGTATAAACATATTCATCACTTTCTGGTTTAAATAAAAATTTTTGACAGTGGGAAAAAACCCCAGCACCTGCAAAATAAAGGTGCAAGAATGAGAAACAGCATCTTTGAGGATTATTGTTCTGATCTTGTCCCTTAAAAGTAAATTATAATGTAAGTAGTATTTTTTTATCTCCAGTGGGGGCAGAATTGGCCCCTCTTGGGCCCTTAAACATATTGTCTTTAAGGTTGTGTGTTTTGTCTTGAGGAGGAGAGTAGTAAAGCTGCAAATCTGACAATATACATTATGACCCAGATGGAACATTAGGGAGTTATTCACAAAAACTGAATTTCACCTGGTGAGGTTAATCACCCCAGCTTTCCTCTGCAGACAGGAAGAGATCTGCTTTAAATCACCACCTGCAAGTAAGGCTCCTCTGGAGGGAAGCAAACCCCGGTGAATACATCTGCCTTGTCTCCTTCTAACTGTTCTGATGCTCGGCTGTGTTTGAACCTTCTGTTTCCCAGATACTCATACACATATATGCACACACATGCATGCAGATATTCTGATTACTTAATTGCATGAAATGATAGTTCAGCACTCATGATGTTTAGCAAGGCTTTAGCGTTCATCACAGTGGTTAAAGAGCCCAACCTGCATGAATGGATTTGGGTAAAAAGCTTTAAAAATGTTGTAACTGAAGTTGACAATTTTTTACAGTTTTCATATCTTCACTTTTCTCTGATTGGCATGCACGATGCCAATAAAAGGAGATTGCTGAAGACAGAGACAAAGAGTGAAATAATGCTGTACAAGTAACCTCAAGTGTACTGGTCTGGGGAAGGCCTTTGCAATCTAAATGTGTCTAATTAATAGAGAGAGGTTCATAAACTAACCCCAACTGGGTCACAGCTTGATACTGACTTTGAAACAAAACCAATTATAATTTCGTTGGTATTTACCCACGTATTGCTAAAAGTAAGTGAAAATAGTGCTTCTTCAGTACTCCAAGTAGATTTTTTTCTCTTCTACAGAAATCGGTTTACAAGACCAAATTAGATTCTGGCATGATTAATGCATCTCACCAAATTCTTGCAGAGTAGCAAATTAGTTTATAGTGGTTTTCTTGAAAACAAATTAAACAGCTGCACAACATCACAAGAATAGAGATGTTTTTCATAACATATGGATAAATGATTCAATGGAAAGGAGATGTAATCAAACTGAAAATTTAATAGTTTGTGTGAAAAAAATCCAAATGTTTCAAATATTACTGTCCTTTATAGAAACCTGTGTAATTACTTGCATTTTAACACATGATGTGTAATATGCTGTGGGAGAGCATCAAGGAATTAATCTGCGTGAGGTTTGCACATATTCTAAGCAGATTATTCCTTTTAGGTGTTTTTAATAGCCATCACTTAAAAACCAAAGTCCTGGTTTTGCTAATAACTTAAAATAACAATTATTTTGTGAATTACAGGTGATTTGCCATTCATGTATTTGATTGATAGCTTTCTGAAAATGTTACATATCCTATAAATTTGTTTCCCCCCCCTAAAAATGTAAATCTGTTTTGCTACTGATACACCTGTTTGAGAGCCTACAACTTATATTCAAGAAATGCAGGATAGAGCAAGTCTGATCACGTGCATAATTATTCATGCAGTTATTACTTGTTGCTTATGTTTTACTGTAAAAAGAAAAAAAAATTGCACACAAAAACCTGCCATAATTTTTGTATAAAATAAGCCATGTTGAGAAAGACAATGGAATAGTTAGGGGCATTTTCAGATTTTGGTAATTACCCTTTGTGGTCCAAGGTCCAAAAATTACAATAATGGACTAAAATAATGGTCTAACAAAAGGTCATTTGTCTGTAACTACTGCCAAGGTTAAACTTCTTAGATAAAAACATCAAGATGCTTTAATTCTCTTAGCTCGGCTATTCTGTGAGAAGAATATATTTCCTGACTAAATGTGATGCCTCTTTTATTAATTGAAATTTCATACTGATAAGTATTGCAGCTTTAGGAGCTATTACTAAACTAGTCTAAATGTAACCATTCCCCAAGCCTATTGTAATATCTAAAGGGAGTCAATAAGAGGTTTTGAGAAGAATTTTTTTTCAGACTCAGCAGTTAACTACAATTGGTTTTTTATTAATTTTTTTTAGTCTGTGGAGTCAGTCATATTTTTAATATCACTGGACAAATCTAGGATAAGATTTATCCAGGAAGCCCCAAGGAATAGGGTCCAAGAAATAGGTAATACACCAGTAACGTTGTTTAACCATCATAGTTTAAGGTGTGCTTTACTCTTCAAATTTAAAGAGTTTTTGACGAAGTAATGTGTCAGAGATCTTGGGAAAGTATCTGTAGTTCAATTTCTTCCTTTATTTGTAGAAAATGCATGTCTTTGACTGTCATTCCTTTGCTTCCTCACCTGCATAGTCTGGCTGAATTCTGGTGCTGCAGCCTCTCCAAAACACCATCTTCCCTCTGCATTGCCAAAACAAAAACTCTTGTCCAGGATCTCTGCAGCTTACTTCTGAATTACTGCCACATTGAACAACTGCTGTCTTAACCACGTTTATTTCAGACCTTTTTCTTGACTCGTTTTTTTTTTTCTTCTTTTACCACAGAAATAATTTTTAGTATCTCCCCGCACTTCCTTTTTCTGTTGCCTCAAATATCATGATTCATCTTCAAGACCCGTCATGACTTACTGTTCCCTGCCTATCTTGTCTTACACAGTTTCAGATGAGAGGTCCTCTCCCAGCTCAGATCAGCCATTATCTCAGTCTTCCTCTCCCACTTGTTAAGTGCATTTCTACTTCCATCTGTGCTGCCTTCCTGGGCAAGGTGCACAGGTCAGATTGGTGTACAGATCTGATGATACAGTCCAGTTAAATGCAATAATCTCATATTAGCTCCTTTTAAAAGTAATCAGTGAAGGAGCAGCTGAGGGAACTGGGGTTTACTCTGGAGAAAAGGAGGCTGAGGGGAGACATTATCGCTCTCTACAACTGCCTGAAAGGAGGTTGGAGCGAGGTGGGGGTCAGTCTTTTCCCAAGTAACAAGTGATAGGATGAGAGGAAATGGCCTCAAGTTGCATCAGGGCAGGTTTAGGTTGGATGTTAGGAAAAATTTCTTCACCGAAAGGGTTGTCAAGCATTGGAACAGACTGCCCAGGGAAGTGGTTGAGTCCCCATCCCTGGAGGTATTTGAAAGACAGGTAGATGTGGTGCTTAGGGACATGGTTTAGTGGTGGACTTGGCAGTGGTAGGTTAACAGTTGGACTTGATGATATTAAGGGTCTTTTCCAACCTAAATGATTCTATGGTTCTTGTGTTCCAGGAGGGCTTGAGTTGAGAAAAGTGGGTGGGAGAAAAAAGCTGCAGTTAATCACCATTATATTGCATCAATCCTAACCTACTACCATAGTGTCTCCAACACCTCAGTAGGTCCCCTTCGTCACTACAGTGTTTGTCCTGCTGAACAGATAAGAGCTATCCAAAAGTGCATGGATAACTATCCCAAATTGCTGCGAATTAGCCTGGAGTAAGGGGACTCCGATCTGCCAGCTGTCCTTCAGGGAGTTCGTGTGCACCATGGTCGCATCGTCAATCCCTGCCTGTCCATAGCCAGAGAGACCAAACAGCCCATGCTACCTCTTAGCCACTGGTAGGCTGGATAGTTTAAAGGCACCAGATGTTGTACAGACCTGGATTACAGACTAAACTAGAGATATCTCACACTGAAAGGGAAGACTGCCTGACTGTATTAAAAAAAAAAAATCGCTGCTGGCCCCTCAGAGCACAAATATTTCACACAAATATGTAGGGCCATTTCCTTTTCAAAATGAGAAAAATTGGGAAAGACTGAACATTTTGTAAAAGATCCTTTATTGTATAGTCTGCATTTCCCACAAACTGACAGCAAGTAATTTGTAAGTCTATTCTGGGAGTAAGAGTTTCTTAGCCCTGTATAGATAGCTGTTATTACTAAATACCAAGGGTATAATACAAAGGAGCATGACATCTCCTTTCTACTAGTGTGTGGCTATTTAATTCCACACTATCATTATTTATTTTATTATTGTTACGGTTTAAACTCTGTCTCATATTTTAGTTATTTAATTAAGTTATATGCATAAGAAAAGGAAAACGTACCTCCTGGAGTCTTGGCTGTTTTTCCATCTAGCAAAAAATTATCACTGAAAAAAAAATGTTGGGGTTACTTGCCCAAAGTAATTTCCTAGTTGGTTTAGTTTGTTTAATATATCTTTCTCATAGTAAGTGTGGTGTCAACTTAAAATACACATGCATATACCAAACAGGAAGAGAAGCCCATAAAAAGACTTTGTGATTTTGAGGTGCTGTCAGCTTGTCCTTTTTAAAAATTCTAAGTCAAATTAAAAAAAAAATCTATATGACAGGTCATGAAGATACTTACTCTTCTTGGCAGTTGCTTATGATTGTTTTTCTCCGTGACTAAGTCCATGATGTCTGGATATTGTCTAGGCACACCTGCCAGATCAGGACCTTCAGATACACATGAAGGATTTGACTATTTTCTGACTTTGAAATGAACTGAGCTCTGTTGTGAGGTACAGTGGTTCCTCTGGCCATGTACAGTCTTGAACTTCAGATGACTTTTAATTTTTCTCCTGGAAAGCAGGCACTTGTGTATCAGGTTTGTACATGGTTAGGAGAAGGTTTTGTGGATCGGTCCTTTGAATGTCAAATTTTGTTCTGGTTCCATTTTATGCGCCTTTTGGATATCTCCAGACATGACTTGATCTATAGCACAAGAGTGTGTAGCACCAACAACATTTTGGCCTTCTCACTCATGAAAATTAATCATGAGTTAGTCCATTTGAAAAAAAGACAATCTGGAAAATTTTACCAAACAACTAAACTGAATAAGAATATTCCTAGCACAATGTTTCATAGAAAGTGAGAGAATTTTTTCAGTGGGTACTCAGAAACACTTGCCTCATAACAATCTTCTTGAAAGTGGTGTTCTTCTGCCATTATAGCCACTATAGCTACTGTATATATTTCCTATGAAGAATAAATGTATGCAGTCCTAGTACGCATTGACAAAGTTGATGGATTTGATTTGTTTCATCAAATTAAGAAACAGATGATTAAAAAACTGCATTTTTAACAAGGTGGGTTTGTATGTAAATGTCACTTATACACACATAATACACATTGAGTATCGACAAAAAAAGTTCTTTGTAGACTTAAAATAATGATAAATGACAGAGCTTATAAAAATTCCCCACGTAATAACTGGTAGTTTTATTGATGAGCGTGAAATTGTCTTCACTGGCTTCACTGTGTGCTATGGTCATCTTCATGAGGCACTAGAGGCTGTAATTCTCATCACTTACTCAGTATGTCTTCAAACTGCGTAGATCCATTTGTGTGGCTATTCATGGGCACTGCATCTTCTACAATGGAAAGACTTCAAATAACAGATCGTTTAGGATAAAAGGACTCTGTCCACTATTTGGTGAGCATGTACAGTAACAAGTCTTGAAAGAATCAACAAATGGAAGTGACACAGAGACTGCTGGGTGCTGAAGGGTGAAGCTATTACTTTAATAGTATAGCATTTACCTAGTCTTTTCTGTTTAAGTCTCTCTGTATGGCAGCTGTCATTTTATTTTCATTGCTTAAGGTCACCTTAAGCAATGACTATAATTTTGGTTAAAATATCAAACAAATCTAATTGATCTACTTGACTTGTGGTTATTTTACTGTCTTCAGCTTTCTGAACATTCTGATATATGCATAACAATGAAAATGTGTACAATTTAATCAAATGAAGACATCTATCCAAATGTTATCTCCCAATAATGCATATGTAAATTGAAAAACACATTTCCAGTTACCTGCCTAACCATGAATCTGAGGTCATCTTTGTTCCCTTAATTTTAACAAAGGGGATAGTCAGAACTCAATGCATTTCTCATTAAAATGAATAATAGAGGAGGAAAAAAGGTTTTAAATATGCATGCCAGCATGTAAAACTAACTTTTTCAATGTTGTGATTTTTTTCTACTTTGAGAGATACTGTAGCCTTACATCAGTTCAAATGTAGCTGTATACAATCAGAGGGAAAACGTTTAAACATCCCAGCATGGGTATTTCCATTTAAATCTGATTACAGTGAAATAAAACTGTAGCTATTAAAGGTTTAGAAGAACTACAAATACAAGCAGTAAAAGAAGACAGTTAGTAAATGAGGTAGTAAAACATTTCAGCGGGGCAAACAGTTTATAGCACTCAGCCTTCCTGTAGCAGACTGTGCTATTCACTACAGACCCGTGCACTGTTCCCTGAACTGCACTTAAACCTGCAATTAACCTTTCACGCCTAATGAAGCTGTTTTGCTGCAAAATTAAAATATATAATACTGCCTGTTTTTACAGAGACTGGGAGGAGAGCATCTCAAAATGAATGAGTTTTTCAGATGCTTTTGTTCAAATGCAGAATTAAAGTGCTGTTTGTATATAAATCGGGAATGCGCTTTTCAAGGCAATCTCATTTGATGTGCTGTATTTTATTCCTGTACTTATTAATTGTTTTGCATAATTGTAAAAAAACAACCAAAAATTCACACACCAGTAATTTTATGATTAGACACTTACTTCCTGAGAATAAACTATTACCATTTAACTTCCATTAGGAAAGACAATAGTTCTCCTAAAGATAACCAAGTTCATATTGCTTTCTCTGGTATTTTTCTCATTGTGGATGCAATTATCTCTTACAAAAATATACTTTCCACTTATGTATTTGACTGGGCTCACTTCTTAATGAGCTTTCCATACGTATCCTTAAAACAAGCTAGAGATTGTTTTAGCTGCATAGAACTAGGTCAGGTTATTTCTATAACACTTAGTAGAAAAACAAACTAAACTTAAAAATAGGTCTGGTTCTGCAGCTAGGATGAATTTCCAGAAATTAGACTATTAGAGGTGACCACTCCATGTGGTATGCTTACTGACTCCACTGTTCCTTTCTGCCACCCTACTCAAGAGTCAGAAGCAACCAGAGACCATGTACTAGTTTGGAAAATACCAGTTTGGATGGTAGGTAGGATATTTAAATGGCAGCATTCAGGGAAGGCAGGTAAATTAAATAACTTATGAACTGACGTAACAGATATAGAATAGTACACGATTTACAGTTCCAAGTTTAATGACTATAAATGTATTCACATTTGTTGTTTATATACAAAACCTGTAAAATAAAGGTAAAGTTTTGTTGGGTTTTTTAATGAATGTTTAAACCATAGCATTTTTATCAAATCTTCTGTTGTATTTTGATGTAAATTCTGCTTGCTTGCAGTGTCTGTGCATCAGCTTGACTTGGTAAATGAAATTCCTTTAGACTGCCAGTCTGAAATAATGAATTGTTCCCCCAGTTAATTGTATTGCTTTGATAACAAGGAACTATGCTGAGCGTAGAGAACATAATAAATGAATGTCATCAGATGATTTGTGTGACGTTTTGAAAAATGATCTTCCAGAGTGACCCGATTTTAATGGAACTCTAACAGCATGCCAGTATATCCCAGTATGCAGCATTAGATTTGAAGGAAATAGTTCTTCCTTTTTGTTAATTGTTATGTAAAGCGAAGTTAGCATCATACATCCAAGTACATTTTAAAATATCTTATAAAAAATGGAAAACCTGTTTTCCTAATAATATTCATTCCATTTAGCATACTCCCTAAGACTAGCCGCTAAAGACAGGATCACATGTAACTACCCATCAAAATTTTATTTAAGTTTTATCCTTGAATTTGCTAATGCTGGGTACTGCTGATACTTTAAAGGTGCTTCAAAGATTTCAAAAATTCAATTTATCAAAGTCCAATGTAAGGCATCGCTAGGTCATGCCAGGGAATTTATGTGTATATGAAAAAAACTATTTAATTAATCTTGGCTCTTACATATCCTGAAATGCAGCAATGATAATTGTATTTAGCATTTTACAGTATAGTGCCGTGTATTTTCGAAAAGCTGTATTCACATTAATTGATTCTTGCAACATTTTTGTGAATTAAGACAGGTAGTGTTACAGTGTGCGATAGCATAGACTTTTTCAGGATACTGGAAACCTGAACCATATCCGAGGGTATATCATATACTAAAAAAGAAGCCTGCAGAAAGACTTCTAAGTGAAAAATATTTTTTGCAGTTTCTTAGTAGCTAAGTGTAGTAATGAGGGAATGCATGAAAAATATTGCCAAAATTGGATTCTGTAATAGATAAACTGAGTTTGATATTGGCCTGAGTTAAAAAATGGAGACTGCCTGTTAAACATGGTGAAAAGTATTTTCAAAGGTTTTCTTGTGTAATAATACTGTTACTGCTTAGAGTCTGAGATGTATTGGGCAGTGTGGAGAACCAGCACCATCTTTGCCTGCATTATGGGTATATATAGATGTGCTTTTGCAGATATAAGTGTCATGGTCTTATTGCAGCCATGGTGGAGCAGACCATATGAATGATGTGAATACTCGTAATCCATTTCATTGCAATATTGCATGTGTGAATTTAAAAATTCAGAAGTACTATGTATTGTGTGTTGTCAATCACAGCATTTCAGCAGAAGTCAGTAATTTCTAGCAAGTAGGCAGTAACAGGCAAATGTAAGAGTAGATTCTTAAGCTACTAATTTCCTAAGCATGCCTGTCCATACCATCTGTAATACCCTGTTAAGATTATAACAGGTCGTGAAATATCAACAGTTTAAGCAGAATTTGAAAAAGAAGAGTTTTGGTGAGTTAACAACATTTAGAATTTATCCAGGCCAACACCATCACGGTTCACTGTCTGTTCACAAATCCATGCATTCTGGAAAGATATTTTCATATCCTTTTGTTCATGGTAAATACTAACCTCTGAATATTTCCAAATTAGGAAGGCGTATATATTGCAAAGGGAAATATTCAAAGGTACAATTTTGTCTTAACTGTGGTCTCCATTTCTCTTTTATTTTCTGATTGGAAAGTTTCATCCATTTGTAAATGCAATGCACAAACATTTAATAAGAGAAAATCCACGTCAGAGAACTGCTGATCCACTTAACCAAGAAAATGGTGATAAAAAGAGGTGATGCTAAGATCACACAACAAATCAATAAGAGACTTAAGTGGAACTCAGTTCTCCTGATTTCCAGTCTAATGTCTTAACTGTACTTTTTTTCTTCCTCTGTTTCTTCACTGTTACCAGGTAGCATTTTAGAAAGTGAGAACTTGTTATCTAACTCTGAAATAAAACTGATCACCTCTGGGAAAGTACAAAAACTTGGCATGAAGGGAACCATCACACTGCTCTGGAACTCTTCTCAGGAAAGACGGGCATTAAATTTTGTTTTTCCTTTATCTTACAGGTCTTGCAATTGCAAGTGCACTGATAGACATTTCACAACAGAAGCCTGCGGACTGTAAAGATAAGAGTTCAGGAGTCAGAAATCGAAAACATCATCTTTCAACACGTCAAGGAACTTGTGTCTGAGATTCAAAAACTACAATTGTATATTCTGTAATGTTTTCTTTTTAAATGGCTTCCATTGAAAGCTATACTACAGCCTCAGTTTTTATGGAGGCAAATCTATGAATGAACATATGAGGTTCTGTGCTCTGTTATAGTCACACAGCCTACTATACCCCAAAGCAGAACAAACTTAGGGTAGGTATGAATATGTTTGATGAGCTTTAATAAAAAGAGTGGATCCTGATATCAACAAAATACGAAATAAAATACCTAGTTTCTTAATCCTGAACATATCAGAGCAGGGAAAAACCTTGAACATAACTAGGAAAAACTGTACATTGTTTTGTAATGTAGAAGGAAATTGTATAATTTGAAAACTAAGCAAATTCCAGGAAACTAAAGGACATTTTTGTATAGCTTAATGTAACAATGAGAATTGTACAGTTCTTTCCTTGTAATCAGCATTAAGATTTCTTTCCAGCAAGCAGGAACTAAAGAGGTTCATTTGGATTTAGGTGTTCTTTTATCATTGCCCAAAATAGGTAGGCAGCTTTTGAATTTAGCATAGGTATAACCTGAGAACACCACATGTAATATTTGAAAGATAAGTCCATAAAAAAACTTTATTTGAGCATTTCATGATTATTTTTCTTTACCTTGAAAAGCCTCAGAAACATAATCTGGGCTGCAGCAGAGTGATGGGTGGGCCTTCATGTTTCTGTACCTAAGAGTCTATTCCGAATTCTGAATGATATATTTTACAAAGAGCGCATGTGGGTCCTCCATGCCAGCTAACTGATTAGCAAAATCAATTGAGCATGGAAAAGCTTCTTCTGCAATCAAGTTTGTTGTTTTTTCCAAGTGAGTCTCCAAGATTGCAAGTCTAAGGAGAGTTTACCTTCCTGTTTTTCTACCTGCTCCCATTTCAATATTGAAATTTGCTAGTATCTATATATTGTCCTGACCTCCAAGCAGAAGAAATGAATCCCAGTCAGCACTTTGACCCTTGTTTTTGTAATAAGGTGTGGATGGTTTTTGTTATCCCAGCTGCAGAATTTCATCTCATCCTCACTTTCACACCAGTTAAGGAATTACCCTGCGTAACAAAAATTAAGTAAATAAATATTCAGAAATCCAAGTTGCTTCCAGCAGTGGTTCTCAAATCCAACATCCACTATGGAACATCACACAATTAGTACTCAGCAACAAAAAGCAAATGAAAGAGTTTTCTTTCTATAGGACATAAGTCTTTTGGGGGCTTAGTCACCACAACAGATAACCTAGCAAACAGCTTTAATGACAGTCTTTTTATTTACTCAAAATTCATAAGTATAACAAAAGAGTAAGAGAATGCTAAGGGGTAGGTAGCAGACGTGTCATGTTCTCATTTACACATTACATGTTGACAGCAGTATAATATGAAACTAGTAGTTTTGTACAAGCTTGTTGAAGGTATAGTTTCTCAACTCCAAATTTGCCACCATACTAGTACAGGAGAATGATACAGAGGTATAAATGCCTCATGTAATGATAGACTTTTGGTAAATATGAAAGATATAAAAAGATAATTGATGTTTACTACTATATCTGTATTTTTCATGTTCTTTTTATTTCAGGAAGATGATGACATTTTACTGTTTATAGTTGACTACATAGTTACTTGCATGCCATGGTGGTGCAGTAGCAGTAATAAAGCCCTGTTGTGACTTGTGTTTATTTCGTAACGCCATTCATACATAGAAGTACTCAGCTTACTTTGGATGAGGACTAAATGTAAAAATAACTATAAAAAGGAACGATTGTACAGTATGTAGTTATATCTTATACAGGAATATTAGGTTGCATCTAACCATGACTGTTCTATTGTTTTGATAAATTATGCACTTATGAATTATGGTATAATTATTTCTTATGCTGGCATGATTGTTTCAGTATTTTCATATCTTAAAATAAGATTATCCTAAAATAATGCCATCACAATCTTGTGACTTTTATTGCCTATTCTGACCTCAGTCCTTTACATCTTAAAGCTTTAAAAAAATTCCTTTTTAAAGCTTCTGTTGGGAACTTTCAATCAGTGCTACTTAGCATAGTGAAAAAAATGGTGTTTTGAAAACAACCCTTTCTGTCAGTTTTAAAGTTGATCTGTTCAAATGAATATAAACTCATGGAACTGGTTTATATGATGCATACACTTATAAAAAGGAAAGAACCACTCGTCTGGAATATATTCCAAACTCTGTATTATCATCAACCTAAACATTTCACATAAGAAATATAGAGTGTGTGTTTTGTGAATGTACTGGAAACCCCGTACGCAGAAAGACCATGTAGTCTTGTAGAGCAGTTTTGACTGTACTCACTCATAAAGGATTACATTCCTCTGTATCTCAACCAGAGTTTGACAATTACTTGAAAAGCAGGTATGAGTTTTAAAGGGATTAAAATATTTTATTGCAACACTGAAGATGGGCAAATAGCTATCAGCCATTTTATTGTGTTAACAGTTTAAAATGTTATTTTAATTGTACAAGAAATGCATGTTTGTCATGGGATCATTCAGCATTTTCATTCACTGTCAGAATGTTTTTTCCCAAAGTATCTTTCTTCTCCCAGGGTCCCTGATTGCATGCAAATTAGTAAAGACATATAATAATAAAATAAATAAATAAAAATACTTATATAGTGGCCACACTTAAATACCAGAAGTTTGCCAACGCATCTCAAACCAAAGTTGCAGAGTAACTGTTACAGCTTTCTATTTTAAAGGTATATAAAATAGCATAACGTGTCTGATAACTACATTTTGTTAGTTGTTGGCAAGTGCAAACTTTTTAATAATGACCACTGTACATCAGATGAGATGTTTTATCAACTGTCACATTATGATTGCTTCATGAAAAAGCCAATTTTTTAAAAACCTTGTTCTCCAGTTTAACTTTTGAACTCTTTCTTAGAGTCACAGAATGTTGAATGGCCTGTTTTACCCCTAATGTGATTTATGTTGGATGAAAAATAAACAACTAAATGCTGTTCTGGAAAGTAAGCCCCAGTGAAGTTCTGATTGTCAGGATTCCACATCCACTCCCTCAGTCCATGGATTCTGCTGAGGGAAATTCAGCAGCTATGAATTACTCTTCAAAATATGAGACAGACTGCCCATGGTAGCATGGGTTCACCAGTCCTTCAGTTCCTCTCTGTACTTATCTATTTATATGAAGTCCTGAAACTACTTAAATCAAATTTGTGCACATATAAATAATACTTTAGAATACTTGCTTCCATTCATTACATTCCTGTGAAATTTAATGAAATGCTAGTTTACCTATAAAAAAAAAAAAATTGTTTATCTGTATGTTGCCACTATTATATCTAAAAAACTGGCCAAGTTCTAGATATGTTAAGGCATGAAGATACCATTAATTAGGAACATTCAGATTCATCTGATTTGAAAATTTTCATAGCTGACTGCTCTCTTTATAGTTAGAGTTCCCTCCCATCTTCCCAAATCAAAAACATTTGGACAAGTTCAGATCAGGACATGGAATTTGTTATGTGTAAAATCTGCAGCAATAATTATTTTCTAAATAATCTGATGTAGAAAGCTGGAATCCTGATGGTAAGAATTTTAGTTTGGGATCACTTTAACAGATGTTCAGTCTTTATGCATAATAACTTTCATACTATTCATCTAAATTATAAAATCATTATGTATCTAATTTCATTACCAGTTTTTTAAAAAGCATCTGAAAGGTTTCTTGACAATAAAGGAAAAGTCTCTGTTAAAGGTAATTAACAATCCCTCTCTTTTTTTTAAGCAAAGTTGTCCTATCCAGAATGCTTGACATTACTGGGGAAAATTAAATAAATTAACTCTATTTTTTTAGTCTCTAAGGTGCAGCATTACCTGAAAAGCTGTAGTTTACTGATACTTATTTCAGATCATCTCTAGAGTAAAGTATGGAATACCTAAGGCTATTTTCGGTTCTTATAGCAAATAATAGCAAAACTACTGTTGTCTACAGGTGGTCAGAACTTCCCATAATGTTTTCAGCTGTACTTGCTTGCTAAATACTAACGAAGAAGAACAAAGCTGGCAAAAGCAGGCCTTGCAGAACCTAGGCTTGTATAATTCAGGGCCAAATGTTGTTTCAGCTTGTCCTTATTTAATGATATTTCACTTTCAGAATGAATGCTTATATTTCTATATGACTGCATATACATCCACATGTGGCCATTTCTATGGCTATAGATATCTCTCATGTAAAAAATCATCTTGTATATTTAGTTGAAATTCTAGTCACCCTCTGAAATGTATTGTGAAGCTGAAAGGGGACTATTACTCCAGGCTTTCTTAAATCGATACTTCCTTGGTCATGTAAGTTGAGGCTGAGTCATGTTTTGGTAAAAAACATCTCATTTTCAGATATGTTCAAAACTCCTTTTTCTAAAATAAGAAAGCAAGGGTGGGAATGATGAACAAAGAGAAAAAAACAAAAACCAAAACAACCCTCTTTAAAACATACAGGAAGCATGCATATGTATATATAGAATTATGTAATTGGTTTCACAGCTGATCTAAATCAGAACATTTTCTGTCTCCTCACATATTATACTGAATAGTATGAAGACTTCAGCTCAATCAGTGACTATTTATGTGTATACTAATGTTCATTTCTACAGAAATAAAACCTTAAATGTATTTAGCCTTCTGAATGAGCAACTCTGTTTGAAATACTGTATAAAGAATGTTATTTCAGGGGCTTAGCAATTGGCTATCGGTATTTTCAGCAAGTCGAGACTGAGTGCATAAAGTCAGGCAAGTGCCTTCCATCCTTTTATATCCTCTCTTTTTTAGTACATTTTCCTGTAACAGTTTTTATGTGCTAAGGTCAGAGTTAATAATACAGAAAACTTATATGAATTTGGAGTTTGAGGTAATTGTTACTCATTTAACAATAACTGTTTACCTTGCTATGTTATCAGAACAATGCTTAGCTATGTTCTTTTCCAATTTTAGCAAATGCTTTTTTCCAAAAGATGTTTTATTAGACAAGAAGGAAGAAAAGAATAAGACGGAGCTCTTCAAATACGCTTCCAGACCTAGAAGGTATCTTAAACATCTTATTCTATTGGAAGTCTGAGTCTTTTTAACATTCCTTTTCAGGTCAGTATTTATCAAAAATCATTGTTACAACATGGTTTTTAGTGGTTAACATAAAGGACAATTTTTTTTTTCATGTAAAGTCCTAAAGCTCTTTTATGATATTCAGTTATAAAATATACCTGAGAAAAAATAAACATAGTTTTGGAACTTAATGTTAGGATAACCACTGTGGATGTTCTTATGACAGAACTCTACCCAAATTGTCTGTGCCCTAAAGCTTTCTCTCAGACATGAAATCTGCTAATATTCCTGCAAGTCTTCTCTTTCCCCCTTCCCAAAGCACAAAGAGCCAAATGGTCAGGTATAAAAATCTTTCTAAATGTATTAATGTAGGTAATTTTGTTTCTTTTTCTAAATAGATGGTTGGCATATGGCAAATCATTTTTCTGCTTTAAGTTTCCTAACTGAATACTTAGGAATGATAAAATTAACCTTACTAATGACATGGGAATGTTGAAGATTAATTAATTAATGTTTAGAGAGCACTCAGAGCTCTTTAGTGATCTAAAAATAAGTCACTGTATGAGTGCTAAGTATATTTTAGTTATTAAGTTATTTAGTATCAGATTTATTTAATAGTGCTAGATGTTGCAGTTTTCTATACCACAACTTGAGGCATAATTAAAAAAAAAAAAAAAAAGAAAATAAACATTTGCTGGCAGATGTTAAATAATTCATACTCTGTGGCTTTTCACACAATAGCGGTCACAGAATTTGCTCTCAATTTCTCCTATCGAGGTTATTTTCCCACTGTTGGTAAATCATTTTACTAATCTACTCAAATTTCTGATATCTTTGATTAACCAGGCTTCTCAAAGGTCTGATTTTATGTTATTTGCTCTTTGTTTTTCTTCTTCAAGTAGCTACTCTTTGTACAGTACCTTCTGCTTCATTCACAATTGCCCAGACCACAGGATCCCAAAGGTGCTCCACTATTTTAATGTTCATTTTACTCTGAAAATGTCAGTGATTGTACTATTTTAACCATGTTGAAGAATATCAGGGATAATGCATTTCCATGCCTTAATCCCTCATTTATACTAAATGGGCCAGAGATTTTACACCCTTTTCATGCTCCATCTTATTCATTGCAAATAGTGACTATGCCTTTTTAAAAATGTTTATGGAGTTATAAATTCCTCCAATGTAGCTCAAAGGCCATGATATAGCATCGTAAGATTTCTTAAAATCTATAAGTCTGCATATTCATTCTGATTATAGTGTTACATCTTATCAAACATCTCACGAAAATATTTAATATTTGGTAGAACTCTTTTCCAGAATCCTCACTGGTGTCATTGAACTGTTCCTGCTTTATTTAAAAAAAAAAAAAAAAAGAGAAAAAGAAAGTAAGCCTTCTGAGAAAGCTTTATAGATTTTAAGAAAAAGACAGGCGCCACACTAGATTTTACATTGCATTTGTGAAAACCACCTTCCATTGCTCTGAAACTTTTTCAGATATCTGAAATCAAGAGGATTACTCTGTACAGCCTTTGGCTTCATTTACCTCCTCCTCTTTTTAATAATTTAATGGCAACCCTGACAACACATGATGCCAAGCTCTTCCCAAAGGGTTGTAATTGTGTCTTGGATCTCTTCAAAACAGAGCTCCAGAAACAACTCAGGTCCATCCCTCTGTAACTTCCTACTTTGAAAATAAAAGATTTTCATTGTTCAGCAGATTTGCAAGACAATGATACCCTTTCCTCCAAGCTTAGATTCTGCCTTCTTCTCAGGCATTAATGTTCCTCCTCTGCTCCATCCTCTCCACCATGCCATTCAAGTATTGTCTTTCACATCGGCTTTCTCTCTTGGCATTTTCTTTTGATTCAATCTCATTGTGAAACCGATCCAGCTTCTGAAGGCATGCAGTCCTTGCCGCATGCTGATCCTGATTCTTTTCCAAATTCTTTTATCTTTCCTCTTGGAAGTATGCTGGTTTCTTCAGCAGTTCTCCCAGTGTATCTCTGATCATCTTACACTTAGTATCAACATCATCTGCTCACTTCAAGTAGAAATCTTCCAAAGCTTCAAACCTGTCCTTAGCTGCTACTCAGTGATTCCTGAATCCCTCAGAATTTGTAAGTTTTATTTGTAGCATGTATGTTTAATTTGACTCTGCTGAGACAAGCCTGTCTCTTCTATAGGCCTTTAAAGTTTTGATAGCCAGCCAGTTGTTTATCCACCCTGCATTTTGGCTTCTCTTGCACCATATGCACTCAAAACAGTCCATGTCCTCAGTGTCCACCTTTTCCTTAGATCTCTGCAGTTTTATCTGCTTTCCCAAGACTTATTCAAGTGTTTTCTAAGATTTTATGCTTTTTTGTGAAGAAAAGACCTCCAAATCCAAGCAATATTACTTTAATATGACCCTACTCATTTAGCCTGCCCAGGTTTTTACAGTCAGCAGAGCTTTTGGAGTCACACATGTATCCAAGATATTCTGTTATGTCAAGATCCAAGCAACTCTAGCCAGAGCAGGTGTGTTAACCATTGCCTAATTTCTGTAGTACTATAGATCTAGGGGTTGTTTTGTGCAATACTTGGAGGGTGAGGGGGGAATGTTGGAGAAATTTAAATATTTTAAGTGAATTAATCATATTGCTGTATAGGTGTTCTCATCTTAACCTGACTGCCATTTTATATGGTTTGCCTCCCACTGTGCCTCTCCCAGTCCCATCAAAAGGAAAACATATAGCTTTATTATCTCTTCACCACTGAGCCACTGATATTACTAATGGTAGACTTCATGTTATTATTTAGTTTGTTTTATAAACTAATCCATTTTTCAAAAGGTCCTTTAAAATTGTATGGCTCAACAGTTGCTCAAAATTGAAGCGTTCAGAACTTGTGATTTACCCTGTCTTTGCTCAAGCTTCTGTTACAACAGACTGCCTTTGTTATAAAAATTACCAGCCCAAAAGGAGTGCTTTGAAGCTTGGTTGCCTTTTGCCTGCTTTGCAAAACCTTGCTTTGGTGCTTTGATGGCAAACAACACAGAATTGCAAAGGTTTCTTTATTTGTGTTCCTGTGACAACGCAACGTGCAAGCAGTAGTTTTGCTGTCTGGGAAGATCAACTTGTTTGGTTTATAGACTCTAAAAATGAAGGCCAACAGGAAGGGTGTCGGTAGCTGTACCCATACAGATTATGATTTCAACAACAAGAAAACCGGCATCACTAAACTCTAAATAAGTAAAACTTAAACCAGTAAACAACATGACATTTTGCTTTCTGATTTCTCACTTGATTGTTAGGAGTGTGATATACAGGTGAAGTTCTGTTTCACAGGAGGAGAGACAGAATAAAATGCTAAATTAACTCATATTTACCCCAAATGGTACATTTGCACTCACACACACACACATTTATATATGTGCCTCATCTATAGAAGTGTTAGTTTGGCTCAAGGTCTGTGTTTTTGCTTGCAAATATATATATGATATCTTTCTGCATAAAGAGAGTAGTGTCCTCCTGGGGTCTGAGGACTTTTCTGACTTTCCTTTCTAGTTTTACATAGACTGTAGCTGAAAGGGGGTTTTGCTTTATGAGCAGGTACCATCCTTAGTTATCTAGAAGAAGAATGAGCCTCGATTAAATCTCTGAAATCTTCAGGCTTCCAGTTAGGTAGAAATTCATGGCTATGGACCAAAACAGGATCAAGCAAAGTGGATTTAGTGTAAGAGGCTGGATGTGCATCTCTTGTCCTTCAGGTGCCAGAGTGCTAAGGCCAGACTGTAACATTTAGCTCTTTAAGTTCTTTAACAGATCTTAGGACCACCCTTTTGAGGTATGTCAGCAAAAACTCATTGATGACAGAGGAATGGCACAGGTTTATAGGAACTGGGAGCAAGCCCAAAGCTTTCCTGTGGTGTAGGGACTCTTTTTTAGATTTATTACTATGATGTTTATCCTTTATATTTATTTGGGATCATCTTGTTATATCAACTGCAGACATTGTATTACATTGCATCAGGGCTTTGTATGCCAAAGATTGTAAGGATATGCCTCTATAGCATAACATATTACGGTGCAGATCTCTCCAGCTAACTCTAGGTGAGTTAGTCTGGGTACCAGAAGGGCATAGCTGCATCAGCACTGTACTGCACCCCTGCTAATAGCTTACTGCTCTGCAGAGCTAATTAGCTCAGTGAGAGAGCACAGGTACAAACCAGCTTGTTCCCAGCTAGCTCAGGTAGCTCTGCACAGCGTTTAATTTTGCTGTCTAGTTTCTAAGTTAGCAACACTAGCTGGATTAGACTGAGTGCCAAAACAAAGTAAATAACAGCCCTACTCCAGGAATACACTCAGTGTTATTGAGTGACATTTTTCAGCAGGATTTCTTCTATGAGCTGGTGAAGCAAATCAAATGTTAAGATATTCGTATTAGTAAGTATATTGTGCCCTTAAAAAAGTCAGTTACTCCTTCTCCTCTGAAGGCTGGCACTAACTGTGCTGATCTGTGGAGTCTGAGTCATAGCTTAAAAAAAACAACAGTCAGAAGAACTGTGTACTAAAGAACAAGTGGCCAAGGAATAGCAAATATTCTTTGGATTCCTTATGAGCCAGCTTTTATGAAAGTTTGTTGCCTTTTTGTCTGCTATTTCAAGCTGCACAGTTACTCTCTGTACCTACGTGTCTGACATTTTGTTAGGTGCTCCAGAAGTATTTAAACTTGTATCAATAATGAACAGCTTTCATTCTTTCTTAGTCAATGTTGGCATATGCAAAGCAAGTTGAAAGCTATGATCAACATAATAAACTGAAACATATATCTCTTCCAGTCAGCCATTACCTTGCTATTTTTTTTTTCACTTTAGATAAACAATCTACAATGTGTTTACTGAGGCTCGTACTGATATCCCTCAACGGTATAGGCGAGTCTACTTTTATTCCAGCAGACACAGAGAATAAGCCCACGGTGCACAGTGCGTGCAAACCCCTTTGAAACCTAAGATTTGTTCTCTGACTGTTCTAAGGTAATTAAGGAGCATTGCATGTTTCTCAATTAATGATTCCTCATTCAGCTGGGGATCTTTGATGCTAATTTGTTTTAATCAGGACAGAGACTGCTAAAAAACTAAACAATTCAGTGAAGAGGAACTAGGAATTTTTAATGAAGTGGAAAAGATCTGAATGCTATGAGGGACACATCCATCATAAGTTTTCACTTCTTGTTCATTTAACTTTGTTCTTTCAGGTCTCATAAAACGCTGCGTTAATCAATGCAAGAAAGTTTGTTAAGATGAAGAATGTGCCGTACTTTTTCCTCCAGCTGATGTGAACACTTGTGCAAAAATAAGAAGCTGGAACAAGAGCCATGATATTAAAAAAACATTCACTACTGGTTCTTAGTCACGCACTAAAGTTATAGTTTCATGTTTTGTCAAACATTATATAGAAAGTTGTCAATTGTTGTTGTGTTAATATGGTGGGGAGTCACTGGAAAAAAGTGCAGGTTTTGTGAGGGATAGGATGCTCTCCATTTAAATGTTAATTTTTTAACTGGTATCGCACTACATGCATACATTGGGCAAAGTGACCTTCTGTATTCTTCTCCACATGGAATTAGTATTTCAAATGCTACAGCCCATGCTACATAAAATGACATGGTTTCTGAGTAGACCGTGTATATGCTTGATAAAATAATGTTTTATTCCTAAGTACATTTATTTAGAGCACTGAGGCAAAAGCACTTCACAGTTCTCCCTCCTCCAGCTGCTTTACCACGATAGACTTCGTGTCTTCCACCATGCAAATAGTATCAATGTGTATCTTCTACTCCCATGGTTTCCACGGAGGAGGGGTGCTTCCAAGCCTTGGCTTCCAGGGGTCTTCAGCCATCTGACAGAGGTAAAGCCATGAAGGACACCTAGGTCCAAAAAGTAGATCTTCCTATATAAGCAGTAATTTGGCACCTGTTCAATTAAAGGCAAATTGTAGGTACTAAGGAATTTCCAGATCAGAAAGAGAGGCATGTAGTGGCTTTGAGGTTTTTAGTGTTAGGAAACATTCTCAGATTGCAAATTCTCATGTGACCTCCAACATCTTCCCAATTACTGCTTTTAATGCATGAATTCTGGTTTGGACTGGTACCTAACTTCTAGTTCTGAATTGGTTCCTGGCAAAGTGCTGTGTACTAAGCTCTAAACAACACCAAAAATATGCAGGGAGCCCAGATGGCTTCTTGCCACCTTGCTCTTCTTTCTTTATGACTGTGAACAACTGTGTTTATTTTGTAGTTCAGGAGTCCAAATCAACAGAAAAATCCTGCTAATAAATTCCTGATGACCTGTCTTAAGGATGAACTTTATGCAACATAATAGCAGCAAACCCTCAATTTTCTACAGTTTTTTTTTTAAGCAAGCTTAAATACACCACAGCTAAAAGTAGAATTCTATATGTTAAATGATTCCTGTACAAATGGAAGCACAGCTGTTTAAGAGTTTTCTATAGAAGATGGGTTTTTTTCACTCAAAAGCTGTCTGTACACTGTGAAACACAGTTCAGATGCTTGAACTTATGCTAATTGAAAGATCAACATTTTTCTTTCTTCAGTGAGTACCCTGCTCTTTTCGTCTTCGAGAGGGCTCTCCCATGTGCAAAAAATGAGCTGTAATTATGCCCAGCTCAAGGCAATCTCAGGATCTAAAATATCCTGCCAACCAGTGTGTTCTCAATCTGCCTTGTTAGTTCACAAAATTGTGCATGTGCCTTTGCTACAGTCTCAAACCTGATAATGTCACATCATTGGGACAGGACGCATTCTCTGATCTTATCTGAAGTGACACTTGCAATTTCAAGTTCTAGCTTGATGTGATCACATTGTCAGGGCTCCACATAAGTGTGATCTTTCCTGATTTGCAATTGTATCTGTTTTGAACGATCTTTACACTGTACAAGCAAAACCATATGATAATGTATTTTGTCAGATGCAAGGATAATGAAAGGGTGATTTCATGTTTCCACTTTTAGAAAATCCAATTCATGTGACTAAATTCAGTCAGTTTTCTTACCAGTTCCACCTCATCTGTCTAATTCTATTTGCACCTGGAAACTCTAGTACCCACAAAATACGAGCATGCATAAAATAGATGAGCCTTATTACCTTTAAACCTGTATTAATTCCATGAAGCTCAGGGCTATAAAATGGTTGGCACATGCTAGGGTTGTTAAAACATATATTATGCCTTAAGTAAAAATATTTAACATAGTAAAAGCTTGTAAAGTTGAAGAATACTTAAATACCTACATTGTGTTATTGGCAGTAAGAAGGTCTCTATTATTTAAAACCAGGAGACTCTGAAGTCACATTTCAAATGTTTTTTATTCATGATATTAATTTTCTTCAGATGTACAGCATACGGGAAGGAAAGAGCTGTTGTGAATGCTATATTTCCCTTTTTACCATATAGATTACTGAATCCTGTAGCACCAAGTAAAAATAGAGGAGGGAAGAAATATTGCATATAGCTAGCCTATTAAGACTTCAGGAGTTTCTGAACAGAACTGTGGTGGTAAGGTACAAAGACTTAGAGCTTCAACCCCCATTTAATATGCATTGTGACAGAGCCCTACATCAATGCGGATGACCAGGACAAAGAACAAGTTTTGACTTCTCTTTTAAAAATAATATGATAGCATATTTATTTGTCTGGATTGTGGCATATGGATCATAGTAAGAAGCAAGACAAACCACAGCTATTTGACTAAACTACTGCAAAGCCAAAAAATGAAAAAATATTTATTTGTCCATCTAAACTGCCAAAAGTAGAAGGCAATAGGAATCTAGAGTATTTGACTTTCTTGAACAATAAGGTGAGACTGGAGTCTTGGTCCTGGAAGGCTGGAGGAGTGGAAATAGAGGACTTTCTCGGCAAGCAGTTTTAAAATCCATACCAAACCTTTGACAATTATTTTTTTTCAGCTGAATATTATTCCAAAATAGTCATGTCCAAGCCAGAGGGAACACGATTTACTAGAGTTATTCCCATATTGCAATAATAATTGTATCCCTCCTACTACAAGATTAGATAAATATACAGTTTTGTTGTATATCACATACGGATATATGACCCAGATAAATCACTAAAAATTAAACAGAAAATGTTACATTTGGACTGACTAATCCTAGACAAATACTATTTCGTTAATAATGAATCCAAGCCCAAAATGCATTGTATTGTAAGGGAAGTGACAGTTCTGCCAAAACCCTACATGACTTGCAAGATGCAGGCTCATGTGAGATTACTGTGTACTGTGTTGACTAAGAAAAAGAAAGGACAGAATTAGGTTATTGTGATGCTACCATATATATTAGGCCACTGCTGAGATGGGAGATGCATATATAGTGCTGCCTCTGTGCATCCCTTCCAGGGTCAAAGCGCTCTCCAAGTTTTGCTTGTGTTTTGAGGACAAAGTAGGCAGATGCCTCCCTATCCAATACGTAGGATATTAAAAGTTCTTTTACTGAATATTATTGTGTCATGTTTATCGCAAAGCTACTCCGATTAATGCATTTGAAGGAGAAATCTGTCTTACATTATTTCTAAGGGACGGGACTTCTTCTAGTTGCACAGTGTGGTTTTGTATTTATTCCCATGCTGATGCTCAAGCTTTATGACTGGATAGTTTAAAATGTTATTAGATGGCAAGAGTAGCTTCCAATCTATTGCCTGGTCAGCTAGATTTTTATTGTTTAAAACAGCTTAACCTTTCCCTACCATGTTATAGTGTATATAGAGCTTACTCCAAACCCTGTTATGCTTTAACTGAAAGATGTATTTAGTAGATAGATTTCAAAAGTACTGCGAGTGAAAATCTGCATCCTGTGGAGACATTTGCAGTAATCTGTTCTTGGCCTAATGCTAGTTATTCTTCAGCAATGATCTGGAAGAAAATACAAAATCTCTGCTGGTAAATATTGGAGATGACATAAAAATTAGTGGAGTGGTAAATAATGACAGGACAGATCATTTCTATATTCTGGATTTGCATCATTCCATAAGGTGAGCTCATCTGAACAATATGCATTTTAATACAGTCAAATACAAAGTCATATGCCTGGGAACAAAGAATTCCAATCACACATACAGAATAGTAGTAAAGTACCCTTGAAATAAAGTGATACTGATGAAGATTTAGAGTTTGTGATAGTTAGTGTCTGAATATGAGCTCCCTGTTCAATATAATGGCTAAGAGAAAAACATTAGCTTTGAATGGGTAAGCAGTGAATGTCAAGCAGGAGGGAGATGAGTTCATGGTATGACTGAGATAATTGCTAGCATTCTCTGTCCAGATCTTGTTTTCACCCATTAAGAAAAAATCTGAAAACCAGAAAAGGTTCAGAGAGGAACAAAAGAATGATTCTGAGCATGTGGAAAAACATTCCAATAATGTGTGATTTAAGAAAATTAATCTACCTAATTTGTCTAAGAGGAGGTTAATAGGTAAATTATTACCAGTCTTCAATATCTGCATAAAATAACTATATTAAGATTGTGAAGAAGTGTGAATACATCACTAAAAAGGGTAACAGTATCTAGTGGATGGAAGCTGGAGCTAAACAAATATGGACTTAAAATAAACCACACAATGTTTTAAAACTGAGGGTAATTGATTACCAGAACAATTTATCTAGGATCAGAACGTATTTTCCCCCTCTGATTATCTTTTTGAAAAATGCACTATTGTTTCAACAGAAGTTAATTTAACATAGATTATCATAACAATCCCTTCGGTTTTACAATCCATTAAAGAGATATCACAAATCTCCAAATATGACCCAGAATGCAGATTTTTCTTTGAAGAAGAAAATGTTTACAAAATGAAAGACCTATAGGAATACGTGCTTGATTCATTTTAAGTCTCCAGGAGAAGTGTTTAAAAGAAATAAGAAAACTCCAGTGATAGCTGCAACCCGAATATTATGCATCAGAATTTAAAAGGGAAACCAGAAAAGCAGTGACATGAGTTTCTGTTAACTGTCTAAGCTGTCCCAAAATGCCGAAGTAACATAACAAACTGGGAAGGTACAGCACTAAGAATTGAATGTAGTAATAGCATAATTATTGGCATATTGCTTACGATAAATCTTGTTTATTGCCCTTTTTAACTTGCCACTGACTTCCTCTTTTTAGCACTGAAATGTAGCCAGGATTGTGCCATGAAACTATAACCATTAGATGAAAGAGTTTTGGTGAGACTTTTTTTTTTTTTTTTTTGAAATATTGGTATCGCTGCTCTATATTTCTGTGGTTTGTCATGTGAAAGAAATGAAGAAAAATGTTAGTGAGGCATTAGAAAATGTTTGACTCTCTAGTAATGCTCTGTACTAAGTCATGCGAAAGAACTGCTCCTATTGCTGAAGACACTCAAGGTAAAAGATATTAATATGGTAATGACACCAGAAAGGGTCAAAGGATGAAGAAGTAATGAGAACAGACATGTCAGAAGGATGAATAGGTGTGGTCATTAATTTTAGTTGAAGAGGCAAAAATGTAGATTCTGGCAAGATTTAGAGGACAAGTAGAGGCTGAATATGATGCAATAGCTATAGGACAGACAAGAGTAGAACACATTTGGATAAGGCAAGAGAGAAGAGGAACACTCTCCCTGCATGTAGCATTTATTCTTTTTTACAGGGTAACACCTCATTCTGCTACAGGATGAGCTCAGGGACAGAAAAGGGAAGAGAGCTGCCAAAAGGCAGACTGCTTTTGTCTACCAGGTATAGCTTTTCAAAAACTGCTCACCTCAGTTGATTCAGGGTAGTGTCTGTTTCAGAGCAAATGATGGTAAATGCAATGACTGAACTACTTGTGAAAGAAAGTGCCTAAGTACAGAAACTCACAGAAGATATATTTCCCAGACTCAAGAACAGGAGCAGCAGCAAGAGGGAGTTTATCATTTCACACTTCTCCTCTTGCTTTAGAGCCATTATTAACACTGCTAGATAACAAGAACATATATAAACTAGGGGCAAGGATCTCAGCAAGGTGCCATCACAACAGCCCTGAAATCCTAGTGCATATGTTGGTTTTATAGCATTGTTATGTATGATACTCACCTAATCATTTTTCTGGCTGGATACCTACAGGGATGTAGTAATCCTAGAAATGCAGTGAAGATGAGAGGATATGTGTATATATATTTTAATGGCAAGGTCTTGGGCACTGATGTAATAGAAATAATTATCCAAATATCTTTGACATTCTGATCAAAGACACGCAAAAGCAAAGACTCCAGTTATTTAGTTTAAGCTCCCACATTTCAATTAACGTTCAAAGAAATCTTTCCTTCTAGGATGAACAGAAATGAGTTATTGACATATCAATGAGGAGAAAAAACTTAAAATACTAGTTTTATCAACTGATACTAGGAACCTATTTCTTTTCAATATCCCATTAAATGCTCTTTCTTTTTCTATTTGCCAGGCCCTCAGTTCAGGAGCATATTTAAATGTTTAAGGTAACTTATTCTATTCAATGAAACACACAGTTTCAAACTTAACCATAAGTCCCATTGACATTAAGCACATACTTAAAGTTAAGCACACAATTAAAGGCTTAGCTGAACTGGAGACTAAGCTCTTTATAAAAGAAGCTAGTTGCAAAGAGAAAATGATTAGGGGTTCATTTCTACTTAGTTGCACTTTACAGCTAGGTCTGTGTTTAAAGTGTATAGTGTCTAGAAATAAATAGTTAATCCTAATTCCTCTTGCAGAAGTCTCTAGACAGAGCCAGCTGCAAAGGAAGACTGATTGGCAAATCAGGATTTTAGGACTAACACATCAAGGACTATCAATTCTAGTCACCCAATTACTGTAGACAGCCATATTGCTTACCCCTTGTTAGCTCTTCTTTGAGTCTAGTGGCCAGATAGATCTGGAACTGAGGAACCATTGCCAACTGCCTGCCTGGTTACCTGGGCCAAACCAAGTCTTTAGTGGCATTTTATAGAAGCTGGTATTTCTGGAAGAGATGTCACAGTAGTGTACAATCAGGAAGATAAAACAATGTAATATGCATCCCTTTAGACTGTGAAGTCTCTAACTAACTTCCATCTTGTACTGCTCCCTCACTTCTCAGAGTTCTTATTTAGATTAGATGTGATGCAGACCATCACCATGGTTAGACAGTAAAGTTCATAATTTTAGATGATTAAACTGTTGTTGCAGTTCTTGAAAAGTGTTTGCAAGAGATGGTAATTTTCCTTTTTGAACAGTCAGGGACTTTTCTCCTAAATTCCCTAAGCCACAGATTGATATCTGAGTGTATGCATGTGTGATTTTTAGACCTCACACCATTGTCATAACCATTTATGATTACTGTTATTAATTTTTGTCACATATCATAGTTTGGGTTTCATATCACCTACAAGTCCTTTCTTGCAATAAACAGCATTACTTACGTATGCTTATCTAATTCGTTTAAAAAAAAATTCCAAGAGAATCTTTATGCTACAGTTGGATTCAGATAAATAGTCTTTTCAGCACTGCTGTGAGTACAAGTGACATTTTTGAACCAGAACTTAATAGAGAGCGACTGGAATAGCTGACTCCCGATTTTTTGTGGAGATAAAATGAAACTTCAGTCTTCAGACAGTCCTATCATTGATTTTAGTCTTTTATCTCCCATGAAAACATCCCCCTCAAAAATCATTTAGCTGTGGATTTAGCAAAAACAGAAAGCAGATTTTGTCTGTTTTCAAGCTACCCCAGTAATACAGTTATCTGACTTTATTAGGGCATACAGATGCTAGTTGGAGAACAAACCCACTTCTAAGCTTGCTTAACCCATTTCTTACCCTGACAGGAAGAAATATATTTAGTATGTATCCTTGGCAAGTCACATAGAAAGAGCTTGATGTTGGGAACAAAATAGATGGCAAAAAAAAAAAAGTAAATGGAATAGTAAGTGGAAGGAGGTGCCCTGGCCAAACCGTAGTCCAAAATTCTGGGTTCCCAGCAGCCTCATGTGTGTCATTGTAGCCTTGCTGCTGACCACGTAGTGCAGTCCTTCCCTTCCTCCTGCCATCCATCCTCTTTACCTATCATGTTTACTTGAGCATAACTGGTATCACAAGCTTCATAGAAGCATTTGATCACTTGTTTCCTATAGGTTGCCAGGACTCATCCAGTCCATGGTCCTGGGATAGGCCAGTGCGTATGGCGACTAATGCATGGGACCACCTACAGCTGGGACAGAACAGCCAGGAGAGGAAGTCTGCTAGCTCTCATCAGAAATGCTGTTGTACTCTTTCCTCTGCTGACACATATTAAGTTCTGTAGCCAGAAACCCTGTCCTCACCACGGGCCGGTGTCGGCATTCCTCTAGAGGCGCTGTGTGTTTCCTGGCACACAGACCTGGCTGGCTTGTGTCCCCTGCACCATGACCTCTGGGACCCAGCTGTCGTTGTGTCAGCCCACTTCACTCGCATTCCTGTACTCTGTGGGCCTCCTCATAAGTTAGTATGCTGTTGGTAACCCTCAGGCTGTGCAAACTCTAGGGCAAGGCCATGGAGCAAGGCTGTCATTCTCTGGTGAGTCCAATGGCATGCTCTGCTTGGCAGGAGGAGTACAACGATACATAGTCTACTCATGCACCCTAATCCCCATGCACGGTCCAAAAGTACCACTTGTGAAACCGTGGTCTAGGAGCACACCTTATCTTTAGACTGAAAATGCTGGGGATAGTGACTGTGATCATGTGAAGCTTGCACTTAAGACTGATTCTGTGGGTACTTCCCATTGTTGGACACCCCTCCACTTGTGCAGTCAGTGTCTCAGAGGAGCGCTCCTGGACTGCAGGCTGTAAGCTGCCAGTGTGGCTGGTTTAGTACAGTGGAATCATCCTATTAAAAATGAGAAGAGATATGCCCTGCTTGTGCCATGGAGTACATGAAGATGCATGCTACTAACAGCATGTGCTTTGCTTGTGCAGGCCTTATTAATCAGCCTTGCCAGATATATGGTGGTGGATATCAGGCATGAAAGCCTTAGAGTATGGAACATGCAGATTTCACATACGGATGCCTTGGCCAGGTCGTCTTCCCTACCAGGGACATACAGGCCAGAGTACTTTCCAAAAACCTTACTGTTGAACAAGACGTGTGGGAAGTCAGAGGTGTGAACTGCACAAATGGGAGCACCACAACAGGATGATGTGGACAATGCCAGGTAGCCTCTGTATTGCTGCATGGGCTTGTAGGTCTGATCCTGAATGACTCTACCTGCAGGAGCGGACCTTCAATGTGCAGACTTTGCGGGTTCTTAGTTTCAGGAATGTGAGGAGATTCAAGCAGTGGAATGAATTTATGGATGCTCGGTATGATAACAAGGAACAGGATAAAAGCTTCTCTCTAGTTTAAGATGAACACAGGAGGGAAGGAGGGAGGAAACAGAATTTGCTTATGAATGCATAGTAAAGCCTGAAGCAAGTATACTGGATGAAGGAGCAGAGAATCTATTTGCATTAGCTTAGCTGTGTGTGGTTATGTTTGTCTAGTAATTGGGCAACTAAAACCTTTGGGAAGTCTTTCCCTAAGAGCAAGTTAAATGAAAGGCAGCAGTTACAGAACGAATGTGTGCAGAGATGTGGAGAGGAGGAGGGTAGAGGTTGGGCTTGTCAGCATTCTGCAGAGTGAGGTGGGAAACTGCTGCTCTTTGTTTAAATGTCTGATCCCACTGTGGAAATTCTTCACTGCTATTAAAAAATGCAGTGGGGACTGAATTTAATTGCCTAGTTACTGAAGAGGAGAAAGTGGTGACTATTGGAAACAATGGTAATAAGGTGATAGCTCACGATACTGCCACAGGCTTTTCTTTGGTAGGATCTTGATCCTCAAAGTTGCTGAGTGCTAAGGTAATTTATACAGTGGGGCTCCATTTGGAAACAGGTTGGAAGAGGTCAAGTTTTCCATGGTGACCTTTGCTATCACCACCAGTCGGGTGGTGCCTCCGTGTATCGCTCAGTACAGCCCACTGTTGTACATCTCACCGTTTTCCCAGAGCTATACTAGAGCCAGCTGGTAGAGTTGGCATATTGGCCTGTTTGCTAGAGGTAAAATATTGTGGAAGCCAACTATTGCTTTCATTTTGATAAAATTTTGATTGTACATCCTGTGCTAATTGTAACAGAGCTCTTTTGCTGTCTGTCTCTGCACATGCATCTCTTGCAAACCACTCCTTACTGCAACTCTTTTCACAGTGTCTAGCAGCTGGTGCTGCGAACAAAGAGGCTTATTGAGCATTTCTTGATGCTGGGCACTGCTCTGGTGGCTGCAGCTGAGAGAACCGCAAGATGATTCAGTGTTTGTTGATCCCCCCCATTGCACTCTACACTGTGTCCTGAGCTTGAACCCCAGCTTTCAGAGCTGCAGTTCAGCTACCCCATATAAAGCACCAGGACAGCTGCTGGTTGTAGCTTTGAACTGTTACAGTACCAGGGGCTCAAGCTAGCCTCTGAAAATCACCCATGCATCATCCCCATGTCCCCATGGGGAGATATATACCCATATTTCTCATCTCTTTCCTGTGCGTGTAGAGTGTGAGCACTGGGAGCACAGCCTCCGCCTCCCCTCCTTGCAGAGCACAGACTGCTGCTGGCTTGCGCATGCCATTTTGCTTTGTTTTCCCCTTATCTAACCCCTTACAAAAAATCACTGAAGATCTCTAAATCCTAGGGGCAAGCCATCCTGCTCAGCGCTTTGTTGCAGCCCATGTTTGCCTAGTGTAGAAAAGCCTATGTGCGGCCCGAGCTGTGTACAGTACATGACAGATCTCAGAGCTGTACAATGCTGAGATCATCCCGGGGATGTGAAAATAACAGTCAGACAGGGAAGATCTCTTGACAGTCAATACATAACACCAAAACTCGTAGAGGGAGAGTGTATGTGAAAGAAAGTAATATGTAAAATTTAATGTGTATGTGGGGGGTTTTAAAGCTAGATATGCAGTTTCCATGGACACCCATTTTTATCTTATAGTATGTTTCCTTTTATTAAATATGCATAACCAGGCTTGCTCAGGATGTGAAGTCTGGTGTTTGATTTTCTTTACATTGTCACTAGGGAATTACTAATAGGCAAGCAGATTTCTGAAGACATTTAAGACAGTTTTACCTTCCTGCTATCAAAGATGGCTTAACCCTTAGGAAGCCAGCGAGATATAGGGAAAGGACAAAGAATACAGGGAAGGCAAACTCCTGTATGCAGTGTGAAAGGCTCGTCTTCCCCTAGCATGGCCCGTTTTCCACTGGATTGGATTTTTCATTCAGCAAGCTTTCCCACCATCTAGTCCTTCTCTTGTTTTGCCTTTTTCCTTAGCCTTGATAGCAGCAAATAGTTATTACTGATAAAACCTGATTCCCATGGGAAGTATTGGTCATGGGACTTGAGAACTTGTGGCTGCATGGGGAAAAGGTACGTGAAGCAAGAAAGCCCAGTGTTTAAGGGGAGAAGACTTGGGGACTTTTTTTGGTTGTTTTATTTTGGAGACATCTTGGTTTAGAAGAGGAACCTTTAAAAAGAGAAAAGGCCTCATCTGCTTTTGGGATAGCCTGGGAGGTACAGTAGTGTCTTACTAAGGTGCTCTACTTCAGAAAGCCTAAGCAGTGAATTATACTGAACTTAATACAGTGCATAACCAAAGAGAAAAGGTAGGTGTGTAGAGGGGTGGAGGGAGGTCTTTTTTTGAGTTTTCTTAAATTTTAGTGCAGAATTATTTCTTTTGGCTTGCTGATGAGGAGTTATAGGTGGCAGTTTTCTGAAGTTTTTCTTCTGTTTTCCAGTTAATACCAAAGCTCAGTGTTCTGAATATCTTCAACTTAAGGCACAGCACTCTCAAATGATTTGACCTTCACTTAGCTTATACCACAGATGAGTAGTTATGAAAAGCTATCTTGCCCATATGGAAACTTAGCTCTGGCCTCAGAGTGGGGGGTAAGCAAAGAATAGCTGAAATATCTTGATGCACATGATGGTATTTCATATACTTCTGTGAAGTCAAAGTAGATGCAGAAAAAAATGGTCATGTTGTTCTCTCTCTCTCTTTTTCTTTTTTTTTTTTTTAATCCAGATCCCTTCTTTAAATTTCCTCTTTGATGTCCAGGAACAGCAACTGGTGCTAAATTCAGCAAGTTTATTAAAAGCTATTGATCCCACATTGTTCTGTGTTCAAGTCCCCACCTGGTCATCTGGTTCAGATTCACACTGATTTTTACATTATTGCAGCCTTCTGGAATCAGGGAACATATATTTCTCTGTCAAGTTTAATGGTGAGAACATTGTCAGTGTCTCACTGATGTGCCATTTAGAAGAGAGAAGGCGAAAAATTCAGAATTATTCTATCAACTTCACTTTACTCTTCCCATTAAAAAGAAAGAGTATGGGCAGGTTCCCCACAAATGTCATCACTTATATCTGCTTATACTGCAAAGTCTTCTACCTGAAAGCTCTCATGAAGTTTTTATCCATTAGCCCCTTCTTTATCAGGTCCATTTTATATTAGCTTGGACACTGTGCCGAGCAGCAAACTATAAAAGCCAAGAAGCAGAGCAAAGGGCAGGTGGCATAGAGGCTGATGCGGAAGGAGGTGACTCATTTGGCATTTCATCCTGATCAGATTACCACATTTAATTTAGACATTGGAATCTGACATCTTCTGACACTTCTCATGGCAGACAGGAGGAGAGGTGGATGGGGGGAGAAAATATTGTACAAAGCTCTGAGATGCAGCAGGGCAAAAAAGATTTGTTGCCATTCTTTTGTATTGATACACTGGCAAATACAAAATAATTGCTTTCCAGCACAGGTATAGAGTCTCTTGGCTGTGACTAGGAGGCAGGTTACTCTGAGTTCAGTGCATGTCCTTTCTGGCAGAGGAGCTCAGGCTCAGAAAATGCACTTAGGGAGATTGCATAACTCTGTCTTCATGAGAGGCATGGACAAAGTGCTGAGTTATATGAGGCCCTGGTGGCCTCAGTTCCTTCTCTCTTGTATAGCAATTACAGGATCCTGGTGAAAGTTTGTGGTCTGACCACGTGTATGGCCATGTGCCTTAAAGTCCTGTTATTAATCTCTGTTAGTTTATAGCCTGCATGTGAGTCAGGTAGTTCTTCAATAAGGCAGAAATGGATTCTGTGTGGTGAAACCTTGAATTCCTTATCCCAGTGCTACTGACGAGAGCGTGAAAAGGACTTAGACAGGTATGTTTTTATCCCTTTATCTGTGCCTAGGTAAATGCATACACCTGTCACTTACCTGCCTCAGGGAGGTCCCTTGCGCCCCCTCCTTTTACCATCACTGCCCTGCTGTCTTGTGGGAGGCAGGGAATCAGAATTAGCGATTAACATTGTTTCACTAAAGTGCCTTTAGAAGAGATTTTTTAGCTGAAGCCTCTCCAGTGATAATGATCTAGTGATAACCTGCCGCCAAAGTACTAAGAAATGCTTCGATTAGCGAGCTCACTGCAGTATGTTCAATTTGCACTTAGTGTGGACACCATCTTGAGTTACTTTTCACACCAATCCTCTTTGGCATGGAAGGTTAGTAGCGAGCTGCATTGATTGCTTAAGGCATGTAGACATGGCAACATGTAGTTTTGATGACAAACAGGGATCTATATCAATGCCCCCACTCTGAGAAGGTGGTCTGTGGTCTACAGCTGCCAGTGCTGTGTGTGATTAGTCAGCCCTAATGCTGAACTCTGCAGATTAATGTGTTGCTCTTCTCCCATTATATCGCTTCTCCATGAGGCAGTCTATCTCTTGCATCAGTAATGACCAGCTGCAGAGCCTCAGGGTTTTCTCTAGCTACTTTTAACCGATCTAGCACTTCTTATTTTTTCCATGCTCTGCCCTTTCCTTGATTGGTAAATTCCCCAATGGCTTTAATCAAGCTGTGTTGAGCCTAGCAGCTCTGGCAAGTTTTCTTTTGTTTTAATAAAAGGTGAGTTTGTTCCCCAGGCAGGCTCTGCCAGCACAATTTCAACTATTGCACATTTGTCTTTAAAAAAGGGGCCTCCCATCTCACAACCATAGGCAATACAATATCCCAGGTGAACTCCTGCAACCTGCCCTTTCCCCTTCAGAGGAAAAAGGGACTTTTGCCTCCCACTTCACTGAGGTCAGTGTTTTGCCCAGTGCATTCTTCCTTCACAGCTTTAGGGTAATGGACACAAAGGGTTTAGTTGTGCGGCTGATGTTCAGCCCAGCCTCATACCTCAGATGGCCACTTGGGCTCTCCAGAAATGTCCTTAATTAATATTCTGACAATGATAATGTTCGAACCTGCAAAGCCAAAGTTAGGTATCCCTGAGATCTCACTGCTTGTCTCAGTTCTCATCCTCTCCCCTTTTCAGGATCAAAGCTGGAAGAAGTGTTTCAAGTAAACAGATTCTTTGGAAAACTGCACCTACAAGGGGAGAGCAAAACTGCTTACAATTTTGGTCAATGTGGGTGAGTAGATTTGGTTAGGAGACATTATTATTATTATTATTATTATTATTATTATTATTATTATTATTATTATCATCATCATCATCATCATCATCATCATCATCATCATCATCATTATTATTATTTCAAGCTTTTCTTGAGATATTACCTTTGTAGCAGCTCCTAATATTTACAAGCAGACACATGGGTTATGGAACTGGAGGACACATAACTCATGAAGACCGAGAAGCTGAAGCAATATAGACTTTGTCAATTCCTGAGTATCCCTGCAACTTGTCCTAGTGTTCCCTCTAGGATATGTTGTTCCTTCTGTCAAGGTTGTTTTAAAAACCATTCTCAGCTTTTATATTTTTTTTTTAAGCTTTCAGATGTCAGTAAAGCCAGAAAATTCAAAGGTAAGGCTAATTTATCAGGAACATTTCCAAAATTTAGACACTAGAAGTGTGGAAATTGCTATTAAAAGCATCTCTGTAATGCATCTAGCCCTGTACAAATACAAGTGCAGTGAAAAGTCAAGATGAGTGCCATGTAGGGCTGTTTCAGGCAGACAAAATAAAAAGTGAAATATAGAACCAAAATATCACTCTGGTGTGAGAAATCATCAAAATTTATAAAATGCAGTAATTTATTTAGCTCCATGGAATAAACCCCAAAATCTGTCATTCTTTAAACACTGATTACAGAAAGCAGGTGATGGCTAAAGGTAGGAGGGGTTTAGATACCATCCTACTCTCATTCAGTAGGTCATTGATTAGAAATAGTCACCACAAGATGGAGGTTCCAATTTAGCTTGTTTCCTGCCTGATGGACATCATAGAAACCACATCCCCACCTCCCAGGAGAAGCAGGTGCTGGATGCCATGCACTGCGCCTGTCCCACGGGTGTGAAACACTTCGGCGCTCCTAGGAAAAGTGAGGAAGGAAGGGAAAGCATGTGATCCTCAGTTTAACACCTAGGATTTTCAGCTGGGATGTAGAAATGCTTTGCAGTTCTTTCTCCAATTAACATATGCATGGACAGTATCAGAGGACAAACTACTGCATGTCCTAGGAAAGATGTATGAACCCTTAAAGCAAGGCCATGCCAGGATGGGCTGAATCAGATGCTGTGCGCATTTCCCTTAGGTATCACCGCAGTTCCAGACATGCGATTCAAGCAAGAGACCCAGGTTTTTTGGTGCTCATCATTCTCTAACATCTTGCTAGGCAGGAAGGCAGGGAAATGAGGGAACAGCTGCAGTGGTCCGTCTCGGCTGAAAAGACAGCGCACAAATCCTGGCAGGGCAGGAGATGGCATACTGCTTTCTGCTGAGAGGAAGTGGACCTCAGTAAAAATTAATTGAGTGGGTCTGCATTAAACTGTTGGGTAAAAGGTAACAAAACCATCTACCATCTCTTCTGAGAGTCCTGGCTCAATATTTTTTTCTCAGATGGAACCATTAGGAAATTTGACCTGAATTCAGAAATAGTTTCTGGACAACAGAAAATGCATTTTTTTGGTGACTTTATTATTGACTAAAAAAAATATGTTTACCCAGCACCACAGCAATATAAATAGCTTTTATCTCCATTACAAACAGGCTTATTTTATCTATCAGTGATGTACTTTAAATCTCATATTTCTGTTGCAAACAGGTTTGTTTTATCAGTGACTTACTTTAAATCTTGTAGTAGAGTTCTGCCAACCCTAATTTTTTTATGGCCAGATGCAGACCAAAGAAAAGTAGGTGCCATATACTCCACATTCACAATCAGGAAAATAGTGGGCTTGGCAAGCTTTCCTTCACAGTTCAGACTTTGTCCATACAGAACAGAATGAAAGGAAGATATTGGGGCAATTCCTGAGGCTTTCCAGCCACGGAGAACTGGGAGCAACTGGTTAAGTTTGGAAGCCCTGCAAATAGCGAGTGAGACAGGGAGGAGCTCATGCCTAAGCCACCATGCGGGGCTCCAGCGACTCTAATGCTCCCTCTGCATGGACCACCAATTATACAAATGTCATTAGATATAGGACACAGTATGTCTGCATAAATAAACCTCCAAGGCCCAGATCAGGAAATTATTGCACTTGCTTTCCAAACAGAACAAAGATTAGTGTGGTGATGAAGCTGTGCACTTAGCATTGAAGACATGAATGTATGAAGTCAATTATAAAAGGAAAGCTCTGTGGTGCACAAATAATTGGTACAACTACAGTGGCTCTTCCATGTGGAATATATCCTTAGTGTTTTGCTGCAGCCTTCCTACACAACCCAAGAAAAGTAATTGATTAGAAAAATATAAAAACACACCTTACAAAGTAAGTGTGAATGGAACAAAGATGGGGAGTTGGGGGTTAGCAGTGGGGTACATATTAATTAGTATTTTGAAAGCCCCAACTATGAATTTCCATACTTTGAGATATTTGGGGTTCTTTTAAGTACAACCAGAACTCAGAATCCCGAGTCATTAATGGCTGTGGTGATCATTAATGCTGGGCACCCAGTGAGTGTTAGAAACAAATAAAGACATAGTTTATGTTCAGAAGTATTTGCAATCTGAATTGAAATAGGGCACAGTGAGCAGAAATGATGAGCAAACAAAATACAAGAGAGAGGTTGCTAAGTCAGAGTTTTGGTAGTGCTCCAACAATTCAATGAAACTATTTTAAGTGTGCAGGTTGCTGTGGTATTGCTGCATCACCCCTCTCCATCCCTTCTCCACAATGCAGCTTTGCCAGTTGTAGTACCCAAGGTTGCCCCTCACAAAGTTTCAAAGGTATGAAATTCAGGAAAAGTCACGTAAACCATAATAACATCATGCCCTCAAACCTTTGAATTAGCTCATCTAATTTAGTCACTTAGGCCATGGTCATTTCAGGGTATACGCAGTCTGTCAGAGAACAAGTTGCTTCAAAAGCTCTTGTGGGGTTGATTCGCATTAATACCTCTCCTGGCAGCTCGGCGAGTCCAACACACTCTCTTCATCCTTTCATATGTCTCTTGAGTGTCTGATTTCCCTCTCATCGGCCACTGAGGTAAGAGGGCTGCAGATAAGCAGGTTCTTGAGGGTGCTGCATCTGAAGTCTTCCTGGTGGGAATGCCTGGCAGGCAGCACCAGAGCCAGACATGAGAGGGCTCCAGCCCCTCTTGGGAGCCACTGTAGTGGCTGTGCCCCTCTGCAGAGCTACCTACTGGCTGAAGAGGAGGAGGATATTGCCCTCCCAGAACTGAGGGCTCCCCTGGTGTATCATTCATGGGCTTCCACATTTGGGATGGATGATTTCACTACCTAGATGAGATTTTGGGAAAGTCTCGGTGCTAAGCAGAGTAGTGCTTAATTACAGCCATATCCAGAGACTGTAAGTAACTACCACATCCTGTGCCTCATCTGTTACACGTCTCATTAATGGGCTAAGTTTAAAACCCAAAAAGACTCCCGTTAGCTCTTGCTTCAAGCAGCAGAGGAACACAAGAAGTATTTAAACAGTGTTCAGTATCCAGTATTAAACTCAACTGAAATAGGATTTTGTGTCTAAATGCTAGGCAGCCTTTTCCATGGCCATTTAGGATTGAAGTGGGGCTAGCATAATACAGACAAGTAATTAAGCCAATACTAAAAAAGATTCAAATGACATTTCAAAGGAACTCTAGCTGCAGACATAGTCACTTGCACAGTGGATGGTCCATCTGGCAAGTCATTAGAAGGCATTAGAAAAAAAAGGAAAATGGGCACTGAATAACAAGATGGTATACATTTTTTAGACATGGTGAATTATTGGTCTGTTATCTGACTGTTTTTTTCTCTCTCCCTCCCTTCTTGGTTTTAGGGTTTATAATTTTGTCCACTCTCGTAGTCGTGAGGGGATTTTATGGAGTCTCTGGCATGTCTTGGTTTTTTAGATTTCATTCATTACCTCTCCTTCCTTCATTTAGTGATGGGAGGGGGAAGTTCTGTCCTATTCCAGGCCAGAAGGAGGTGTTGGAGCTTGAATGGCTGCAGTGATATTTCCCATGTAATATTTGGGCCACCTCCTCTTTGGTGGAGGATGGTGACTGTGGAGGAGCCCCCAGGCTAGTTCCTACCGTACTTGATTACTTCTCTTCAGGAGCAGAACCCGGGCAGGCTGTGGAGCTCTGGCAAGCTCTCCTGGCTCACAGGTAGCACAGCAGGATCTGGCCTGCTTTTTGTCTTCCTCTGGAGCTTCTGCTAAATAAGAACCACCTTTCCCTGAGCTGCCCTAGTACTGTGGAGGTAAGAAGAGGTTACGAACAGAAGTCTTAATTCCCTGCACAGCATGGAAGTAACACTCAGCATCTAGTTGCCAAGGAACAAAGTTCCTCCTAAGGAATAATGAACAATAGAGAAGCCAAAAATACTATTAGAAACTATTTGGCAACATACCCTGTTTTTATTTTGTCTCAAGCCTTCATCCTATGATTGCCTTGATAAAGGTGTAGAGCACAGGATAAAATGATGGAATGGGCAAGGAGTGTAGATCATTTGTTTCCTGTTCTATGTCACTGCTCTGCAGAGAGGATGTTCCTACCAGGGGACATGTGCATCGTTTTTCAAGTTCTGTGTCAGTCTTCTAAAGAAGATATCGGTTGATCACGCTCAAATTTATCTAGGGAGTATATCTATCTCAGCAGAGAGAAAATAATTCATTTTTTAGATCTGCCAGTCAGAGGAAACATCTGTCCTTACAGTGAGGAAAAATGATAGGATCCATATCCTCTGTGACAAGTTATCCCCAAGGAAGGGATGACTCTCTCTGTTAACATGATCTGCAGGAGAAATAGTGGTATGCAGCAGTAGCAAGAATCACTTTCCTAAAACAAAGAATATTTATCCCTAAATTTCTGATTTACGCTGCCTCATTGCTGGGAGAATTTTACACCATCCCCAGGAAACCTTCAACCCGTTTTTGTCTGCATTTCTGTTCAAATTTTTAAAAATGGAGTAGAGTTTCTCAAAGAGAGAGGTCTCATGAGCTGCATGAGACTAGACTGCAAGGAGACACCTTCTGTCTTTGAGTCCCAGCCATAGACTTTGGGCTTCTCAATCTTATCAAGGTGTTTAGGACAACAGAGTGTCTTTAAAAAGTAAATCGGAATCCCAGTAAGAGAACAAAGCTTATGTCAAGTGGCAGAACACAGGAGCAAAGGAATAGTGGCTATAGACTTTGATGAAGACAGGGGAAGGAGAAAGATAAAATGAATGATAATCAGGTTGTCATGTTTACAGTTTTATGACCTGTACACGCTTAATAGAATTTAATAGAGTGGAAAAGCCATACCTTTGAAGCTGCTGTTGGAATGCATATTGCCTTATGGGGTTAATTGAGGAAGGCCCAGAATTCTGTAAAATCTTAATAGTGCCATTTAAATGGGTAGAATATATATTCATTGTTATGTTGACAGAATAAAACAATTAAAGCAGTAGCTCGTGGCTGTACTCACATATTACCTGCTGTATATTATCTTATCCAACTTTAATGTGTTTTCTTTATCCTCCTTGTGTGCTGGTGCTGTCAAACTATCCCTCTTCCACTTTCCTTGTCCTTTTTGTAACTGTAGACGCTGTTTTCCCCTCCTTCCCCTTCCTCTATCCTCAGCACCGCATTCTGCTCCCCCCTGCCTTTTGCCATAGACTATATAGGGTGCTATGTTTTGGAGCCTTAGTTACAAGAGAGTAGAGAGACAAGCAGCAGCACCTACTCATAAAGCTCTGGAAAGCCCTTTCGCCAAAGCTATTGGGATGGCATATTTATCATTGTTGGCTTTGAAAGTTTAAAGCAGTTTGAGACAGAGCTATTGATGCAAAACCTTTATTACAGGAGGAAGCTTTAAACTTGAGAAAATATGGGAACAAGTATGGCTGTAATATATTTGGGAGGAGGGGGGAGGTTTGTGTTGCTTTTCTCAGCTGACTCTTTCAGTTTTGACTTCTTTTCTCCTTATTGAGTCCATTCTGTTAATGCTTCCCTAGGATATACCTATAAAACTATAGCTCTTAAGGCTCACTAGCTATGTAGTCATATTTAGATTTTTGAAAACAAGTAACACATCCTTAAGGGCTCTTAAGTACACTAGCGATAATGACAACTGAAACAGTGAGAGATCTTTCCTTTCTTGGCTAAAATACTTCTGCAGGACAGTGCCACAGCCCTGGCTATATTCCATCAGTCTCATCTTCCCTGGCTCACTGTCATGGCTTGGTAGTCCGGAACAAAGCTCTCAGACATGTTGCAAGAAATAAAAAAATCTTAGAGAGAAAGACAGTTAATGACCACAGTCAGAACTATTAACATCAACCAAAGGCGAGCTAAAGGAACATGTGGCAGATCTACGCACTGGGCTCCCTTTGTGACTCTTTGATCCTGTGCAGCTGTAGAACAATTCAGCCTAGCAACACCTCCTGTAAAACAGCTCAGTGACTGTGCTAATTGCTAAACTGAGGAAAACCAGCATTAAATAACACAAGGGTGACCACATTGTTTCTGCCTTCAATCACTCAACAACAGATCAAACACCGAGCTCTGCTGATGAAATGCAGTAAGAAGGAACAGGAGATCCGGCACTTGTGCTGTACTGAAAGCCTGAGTCTCTTCTAATGCACTCGAGGGAAGAAGTCGAGGGTAACTTTAAGGCATTTTAGGTGTCTGTGGGCTCTTCCATCAGTGTAGAATAGGTACATATTCCTGATGAATAGGTGTGGGGCTGGAAGGAAGCAAGTGTCTGCAAAACTCTAAATGCACATCGGTCAGCCCCGGGTTTCTGATGAAGAAGAGTCAGTGAGGAGCCATGAAACCAGCTCTTCACAGATGGGACAAAACTTCTGGCCAGAGGGAGTTTTCTGGGTAGTGTTTTTGGCCCAGCTGTAAGAAGACTTTAGGCAAACAAAGAGACCTGAAAAGATTTTAGCCTGTCTGAGAAATGGACTGGTAGGTGCTGAACTGAACTACATTGAAAAATGTAGTAGACCGCCTATCATGGATGTGGATACTTACTATTCAAAATACAGAGTATTTTTCATTATGAAATTAAGGTAGGTTTGAACTACAGGAGCACGATATTACCTTACATGCTTTTTTCCTTTACAATAGCTATTATACTATTTGCAGATCTGAAGCAAGCAGCCTTTTGTCATCTACAGTCATTGCAGGTGTTTTCACTGTAAAGATCCGGGGAATGCAACAAGATGGAGATTAATTTGCGGGTCTTACCTAAAATAGCCCAGTCCATGTATTTTAAGCATTCCTTCCAGTGTAAGACAGTGACAAATTAGAAATCCCTGCCCCAGTAAGGCTTGTTAGTAAATCTGATACGCAGTTAGCTGACAACTCTGATGCATGGAGTTTCAAACCTGCTCTTTGGAAACCCTGCCTTCTGCCCACCTCCCACCCCATTATTAGAAAGTATATCCATCAAATTTTACATGGGATAGCTCAGATTGCTATCTGGATGATAGCAGCAACATTTTCTGCATTAGCAGCTCTCTACAGATAACGTCTTGAGAATTGAGAGAGGGAGATTAAGTCTGAATAAATATCCCATGATATTCATATTTAATCATTGTACTTAGAGACTGTCTAATCAGTCAAAGCAACAACTGTTACTGACATATAGGTTTCATAAAAATATATACTAAATTTAAGCAATAAGCCTTATCCCTTTAAATTCACCTCAAGCCTGTAAGCGGCTCCCAGACAGAACAAACTGTGACCTTAGAAACTGATGGCTGTAATGAAAGAGCCCTGTTACCCAGGAATGATAAACAGTAACTTTAGACGTATCTACACAGCTGGAGGAAGAGGGAAGGAGAAATTGTCTTTTGAGTAGCTTGGTCTGGCAAGTAGTATACCTTTGTAACCCTGTTAGCTTCTGAGTTTGGGACAGATTAAAGCTGTTAAACCCATGTACCCAAGTACACACGTGTTAACATCACCATCTTAGAGTCTTTTTCCCCCTTCGTAAATGCCAATAGGATGGGAGTAAAGGGGGAAACAGCAGGGGGAGAGGGGGTGGTTTTGAAGAGACTAAAATGTTTCTGTTTCTCTGGGTACAGAACTACAATACTTGGCAAAAGGCTGGGTAGTGGCATTTGGGGGAAGAAGGAAGAAGACAGTGAAAAAGGACTGAGAGAGGGACAGAGATGGTGATTTGAAAATTTCTAGAAGTGACAGAGCAGATATATTGCTGATGTGCTGTAAGGAGAGTGCACCATAACCAGTTTGGCTGAGGTGAGCTGGCATGTGCTTTCACAATGAAATTTGGCTCCTCCATCACATGAAATATTCTCTGGTTGCTGCCCCATCAGTTAACAGCATGGCATTCTGCTTAAGACAGAGCAAGCTGTTCTGTACCTTTAGAGACAGTGAGTACGTGTAGCTATGTCTTGAATGTTTTCACTGTAGCATATAATAGAAAGCCTCTCCACTGTAAGCATTAGCAATGCAATTTCATAACTATCTGTTCAGACAGTGCACAGGAGCTTGAAAAACAACTTGAGACACTTTATTCCCTCTGGGAAATGCCATCCGAGAATACGTTAATCTGACAAATATGCGAAAGGCTGTCCCCTATTGGTGAACCATGAAGAATACCACCTTTTTTTTGTATGTATGTGAGATGTGCTCCTCCCTGCCGAGAGTGGAACAATCCTTACCCTCTCATCAAACCAGACAGCTGAAAAGTACAGAGGCATTGTGCTGCCTCTTTTACCTTGCAATGTGAATTTGATATTATCTGTACCACCTTTCACAATGCACTTGAAATTAATCAGAGGAGAAATGTCTTATTTGATTATATTTAACCATGAACATTGATCAGTTGCATGCAATTTTAACTTCAGAGCTGTGTGTCCAAAGTCCTTTCTAAAAAGGGCAAAACGTTACCCAGAGATACATGGGAGCTTGTATTATCTGAGTCTCTGAAAAGACACACTCGGGGGAAATGAGTATACATCTGGGAAATTAAAGAATCATTTACTGTGAAACTCTCTGTGAGAGATGGACAGTATCAAAAGAAAGATTCTCAAAACATCAATCCTTTGCCCATTCCCATGTTTTCATTGCAGTTTTCTTAGCTCGTCTTTAAGATTCTTGCATTAATTTCTGGCAGACTAGAGACTCAGCCAGGTCTCTGAGGAGACCATAGCAAAACCTGCTGTTCCTCAGCATTTCAAGCGGCACTGGAAGCATCTGACTTCCCTACATGTAGTCTGAAAAAAACCCCATGGAAACTACATAGTCCTCTAGTCCTTTTTCAGGCTTCCTTTCTGCCACAGGAGACTTGCTGCGGCCTTAGGTACAATGATAATTTGGCATCCTTAGGGCAGATCAGCCAGAGGACCTATCAGGCACACTCAGATAGCGTCAGGCGGGCTGAGACCTGTAGGCTCACACAGTATGCAGCTTGAAGGCTTTACTTTGGATGTAGTCTCTCTGGTCCCCTAGACTGGACTTCCCCACGAGGCATGTTGTTAAAAGCTCTCCAAAGGCCTGGTTGTTGGCGCAGACTGCCACATCCCCATTAATGGGTGGCACGTTTGGTACATGCCTGGACTGGAGCTTCAGGCTTAGCTGCCTTCAAAAGCTACCTTGCTGGCACGCACCAAAACTGCTCCACAAACTGAACCAGCACAGAACTGCACTGCTCTGCTGAACAAAACAATTGTGTTCGTGAGTACTCTGTAGGATGGCAGTGGAAAACTTCCCACTGTTATTGCTTGTATCTTAAATAGGTGGAGATCATCACTTGCCAGTCCTGGCCCTTCTCCCCCTATTTCTTGGGGTGGGGTAGATCTCCCAAATTTGGTCTATCCCATGATGCTCAGATAGGCCAGCACTTTTCGCTGATGAAAATAATTTAACCTAGGGTGAAAAAAGGAAGAAAGGCAGAAAAGAGATGCTTATTGTAGCATGTAGCAGGATAGTGGGCTGAAGGTCAAAAATATGTCTGCTCTAGTCTCCAGTCTAGAGCTTGTGATAACTTATCATTTTTCAGCTGCACAGGATCTGTGAAGTCAAACAGCACACATGCTCAGGCAAGCTTCTCTTTTCCTGAGAGAGAGTTAGGATTGCCACATTTCCCCCACCTTTCTCAAAGACAGGAGACTTCAGTGTAGCAAGGCAAATTTGCATGTCCTGAGAGGCTTTTCTTGACTGTCTCTCAAATTCATCATTCCTTTATAAAGGGCAATAGCTTTTCCTACCTCTCACTCCCTAACCTTCCTGCTCTCCAGACACCCTAAGGGTCTTGGATGGCATTTCCCAGAGGGAGTAAAGTGTCTCAAGCTGTTTTTCAATAGGTTTTTTTGGAACCTGAGGAGGAATTAATATTTCACAAAAGTGAATGGGTGGGTGGAGGGGGGAGCCTGAATACAAAATCCACTTGTTGATTGGAATTCTGGGGTGGGAGCAAAGGAAGAAAGCTTTGCAGGGAGTGTTTTCAAGTTCTTAAGAGCATGTTTTTCCAAGTGCTGTTCTTAAGCATAAAACTGTTAATAATAAGAGCACAGTAGGGTAATATAAATGACACAAAAGGCACTCTTTCATTGCAAAGCTGAATGGTTTGTGGTTTAGTAGATTTTTATGATAAAAGAGACAAAGGAATAAAAGTTTTTCCTTCTCAAAAGCTACCATGCCTAGTAACATCTTTTGCCAATAAAAAGCACTCAGCCTCCACCCCCTCCTGACATATGTTCTTACCCAGTTAAAGTCTTCCTGCAGATCTGTAGGCCTATTGACAACTTGTTCCATGTCACTGAGCTTGGTTTGCTGCCCTGCTACAGAAATAACAACGCAATGCCTCTTAAATGGTCTTAGTGTTAATAACTGGCAGAAGAGATGGAGTTTTGCAGGCTGCCAGCCTGCTACCTGGGATCTTCATTCAGTCATTTATCTTAGTCTCTGTTTTCCCTTCCGTCTTGTTCTTTGTCAGCAGCAGGGCTTACATACCAACAGGAAGAGGTTTCAGTTTTTTATTGTAGGAAATCAATTGTTATTGCTGTTGTTTTCTGCCTTTTTTGGTTTTGTTTTTGCAAATTTGCCCTAGGCAGGTTGGAGGTGAGAGGCTCCGACGTGTGTGAATTTGCCACGAAGGTACACAGAGAGAGGTTGCTATCTGTGAGCACATGGAGAGGGGAAAGAAACTCTGGGAAAGAGTCACAAGTGTCCCTTAACACAAAATCAGTCTGTAAAATCTTGATGGAAAGGAGGAAATCCTTTTCTGTGCAGAATACTAGGAGCCCAGTTCTAGTCCAAATAATGAAACCCTCTCAAAGTAGACCTGTAATAAGCTGTGCAAGCAGCATTAATGCCAACTATCATTTCAGCTACAGCCCACCAGCTGGTGCAGGCTATTTGTAAATCCAAGTATGCTGTTGAAAGCGAGGCAGTGTTCCCCCATTAGCAGTTCAGTCACCTTCTCATACAAGTGAATGGAATCCAGATAAACCTGACTTCGCTCCCTTTTCCACAGGAACATTAGGAGTAGCGGGTGTCACAAGCTCAAAACTGAGGGTCTCCGGTCGTGTCTTCCTCAAGTGTTCACTTGGTGGCAAAATCTAAGGATGAAACCATGTGGCTTTAAGGAGGAGAATATATGACTGTAATGCCTACAAGAGAGGGCTTTGTAGTCATTTCCCATTTCTTTCACAGACTGTGTGAAAGGCTTGGGTGGGTATCTGGCATGCTTTCTGTGAGCCCCTGAGGTATGTAACTCCCACTGAAATTAAGGGAAAGGCCTTAAATAACTTTTTAGGAGTTCTGCCATGTTTTATTATTGATATATAAAAGAGAAATCATAACACTTCCAGTTTTTTTTTTCCCCTGTTCATGTAAATTGCTTGTTTTGATCTGTATTTCCTTGCTGAATGAGCTTTTTCCAACCACATACAGAGCTCAGCACAAGGAGGTCCCATCTTTTGGCACCACAGTAGTTTTAGGCACAGCTCTACTATATGGACAGGAGGACCTAAGCAGTCTGTAGTCCTTGAGTCACCAGGATCTACCACAGCACTCACAGCAGAACACCTTTCCTCTCCACCCAGCTGCTGGATCCATCCCTGATCACGCATCTGGTATAGTAACCCTGGGTGGATCATCAACGGCTCTGCAAAAATGCATACACGAAGGAAAGAGCTGTATGTTGCTGCATGGCTCTAGGCCAAATCACTCTGCAGCATGAGAGAAAATGCCTAATACACTGTTACCTTCGTCTTTGCTTTGTTTCTCTGATTAAAAGCAAACCTTTGTCTCCTCTGCTGGATGCATTTGTTATCATTAGTTCATTGACTAGTGCATATACAGCTGTTTTTAGCCTCCATTTAAAATGGACTGAGTTTAAATACTGATGTGTAGAGTGCAGCAGGATAAATGAAGACATACTTGACCAAACATACATTTAGTCATTTATTTTTCTACCAGCAGTTTTAGAGAGTTGTGGGGTTTTTTTTAATCTAATCCATTCAGACAGCAGTCTCAAGAGTAAAAGCTTCTGCCTCAGCTTGGTGTTGATGCTTGGTCGAGTCTTAAAGCTTCATGGTTTTTTGACACTGCACTGAGTCTGAAGCTTTGATGTCTGAGACTGCTGCCTGCACAGAGTAAATCATATTTTAAAGTTTATCAGTACGAAGAGTGTGCCTTTCTCAGACATACACATATGCATCCACACATAGCATCTTTACACTTCTTTTAACTACCTACAAGTTTCCTTAGGATTAAATGATTCTTTCACTTACTGTTCCCACACAGGCATTCCCATCTTTAATTGAAAGCTCGCAGCATTTGTGGGCTAAGGTAATACAGACTTGTGTTTAGCAGTGCCAACTGAGGGATGAAAGAGAAATGAAAATGTTTTTCTCTCTCCACTACCGTAGCCACTGTACCTGGTCCACGTTGGCTATGTATCTCTATGTAAAAGCTGTTGCTGAAACTGGTGGGACTAAAGTGAAGGTCGGATCTGTGCATCAGCAGATACTTACTCCAACGAAAGTGCTGGCTCACTGCTCTTAACAGTGTCATGAAATAAGAAGTTTATCCCATTTAAACCTGTAGCTGCCACAAAGACCGACAGTGACTTTTGGTGTGCAAATACAAACAAGACCAACCTCCACGGGCCTCCAGGGAGCTCATTTCATGGGTTGGCACATTCACTGTGTAGCTCCTTTGGCTGCAACCTTGCCATTCCCCTTTTGGCTGGGTCTGGGGAAATGTATGAGCCACCTCTCTGAAGCATAGAGTGCCACGAGTTGTGAAAGTCCAAGTCTGCCTTTCATAGCCTAATGGAGCACATCGGGGCGTGGGATTAGCGGGATTAGCGGGATCAGCGGGATCAGTGTCTGAATTGTAGCTGTTCAAAGCTTTCTCCAATGTGCAGATTGCTGGCAGGAAAGAGCCGTGGCTCCCCATGTGAAGGGCAAGACACCGGCTAAGCAGCCACTCTTCTCTTACAATCAGTTTCTCTTTTCCCAAATGTGCTTTATATAAGAAGTGGATAGTACAGTTTGCACGTGCACGTGTGCCTTTGTGCCAGATGTAAACTTTTTAACAAGCTATTCAAAGCAGTGGCACTTATGATTACCTTTGTATATCTCCTGTTTTCCATCCACGCAAGTGAGAGCACAGTAAAGCACAAAGAGATTGTGCAGGCTAAAACTAGTGCTGAATTTCTTTACACAAAGTTGTTAATCAAAGAGCAGCATCCAGCACAATTCAGCGTACCTGGCACTGAGGGCTAAATATGTTGTTATTCAGTGACTTTTGAGGAGAGATGGTATCACCAGGGAGAGAGAATATGGAGGAAGGCTGGAAGTGGGAGTTGCTGGTGAGTGTACGGTTCAAGTCACAGCCACCCTGTGCCCAAGAGCCCTTAGAAACATGAGGCCGGGACTCTGAAGAGCTGAGAGAGCAGAATTTTGTTCCCAGCACAAGTAGAAAATCTCTTAGTGTAATAAAAAATTAAATTTAATCCAACATCACTTGCAGTTATGAAGGATAATGCACGAAAATCTGCTGTTCCAGGTGTTAACTGCGGTGTGGCATTTCAGGCAAACCTAAGGAATGTAATACCTGTCAGTGGGACTTATGCTCCTAAATCCCATCAGTGCTTTAAAAAATCCTCACTGGCCCCCTCAACCATTAGTTACCACTGCCAATGTCTCCTGAGGTCTTTTGTACCTACTGGGGAATGTCTGGACGTTCTCAGGGCAAGAAATGAAGCAGAGGGTTTTTCTTCTCCTGTTATTTTTAACAAAACTCTTTCCTTATCAGTCATTTATAAAGAGCTGGGATACTCTCTCTTCAGCACCTACCGTCTGCAGTTGTTACCTAGACGAAAAAGCCAAGTATTCAGGCTTTTTCCCTCTTTCTTCAGAGTAGCTGCACAGAGCTCAGATGAGAAGTATATTGAAATACATTAGTAGCATAGAAAACCTCCTCCACCTACTCTATCATCTTGGCATTTTTCCTCCAGCTTCTATTTATCTTCTATGTATAGATTCCCTGAATGAAGAAAATTCTTCTAGAATTCATGATTCAGGTTGTGGGGCCAGGAGGCAACTGGGGACAAGGAAAGAAAGGGCAGGTAAAACATAATTAATTGTCTGTACATTGCTTTCCCTCAGCCATCTATATAACTCTTTCCTATGGAAGTGTAAATGCCTTGGTATAAAGGTCAAGATATTAGCACACTGGGCATGATTCAGGCAATCTTTGTTCAATTCCTGCTATTGACTCTTTGTATGACCTGAGGTAGGTCCCTCATTTCTCTCTGTCTTAGATCTCTATCTGTAAAATAAGGATAAGTGTATTTCTTCTTCTTTCTCTAGTCTATTTGGACTGTCAACTCTTTAAGCCTCGGTGTTAGGTGTGGATGCAAGCACATCCACAGCCGTGGCTCTCGAAGCATAATGAGGGGAATGAAAATACGTAAGACTGTACCTGAGCTTCAAAATCTGAAATTAGAAGAAATAGCAGAGTTTATCTGGCCTCAGTGTTACTGACTTTTCGATTATTTGTATTCTTTGTATCAGTTACAATCCATGCTTTTAAAACAGTAAACTAGGTATGAGCCCTTCTGTAAAGAGCAGGGTGTTCGTGATAATCTTAAGCCAGCTTCAGACCACTTAAGCCAGTAAGAAACCTCCCAGGCAACAGGTTAATTTTTAACTGCAGCTTTGATCTGTAGGGACTTTCTTGAGAAATGTCTTGCTGGCCAGTGTTCACAACAAGGCACTGGACTACAAAGATCACAGGCTGATCTGGCATTGAATTCCCTGTCGTCCTCAAAGGTACTATAAGAAAGTGTAGCAGAAAATGGCATGCTATTTAAATTCACAGCAGTAACAGCAATAAAAGGTTTAAATGTCCCCATGAACCAGCTTCTTAATATCTATGTGGATATTAATATCTTAATATCCCATCAATGCTACTTCACTAACACCCCTGCTGTAACTGAGAGGAGCAATCAGGGAGACACGGGTTTCAGCAGCGAAGCTGGCCAAAGATGCGTTTTCCCCTGGCCAATTCCCACCTACCTTCTTGGAGTTCATCACCCCTCAGCTGTGTTGATACAACAGTTTATTATTGAGAGTTATTTTCAGGCTGTTCATTTCAGGAATCCAGGTTACGGCTCAGCTCCACACACAATCATGGTGGCACAAGTGAGGCATATCAGATACGGGGGTCAGGAGGGGACGTGCAGAACAAGCCGTGGGGGAGCAGGGACTTCCGAGGCTGGGCTTGCTGCTGAACCAGGACGCAGTGCAATGACCCAGGTCTCACTGCATGCAGCCTGATGTCATCTTGTTAGCTGCGTGAGTGTATATGCTTTCCTGAGAAGTTGGGTGCATAACAAATTCCTAAGGTTATTCACGGCATAGCATTCCTTGTGAGAATATCTGTGCTAATTCTAATGTTCATCTCACGCTATCTAGGAGTTGGAGGCACTGCTAGGAAACATAAGACATCTGGACGCATGTGACAAAGAGTGGGGGGCATTGAACACAGACCCTGAGAAATCATAAACAGAGGAGTCAAATAGAAAGGAATAACTATGAAAGATGATGTTTCATGAATTTTTATTTTTCCTTTTAGTCTTTTTTAGGGGGTGAATGGGGATGGTGGCTCGACTTTCCAGCTTGTAACCTGTAATTTTAACAGTGATCTTACTAAAACATTGTTGACCCTCATTTTGCCCGAGTTACCAAAACTGACTTCAATTTGCATGCTTGTGCAGAAACTTACGTAGGATCGCAACATTTATGGTCTCCAGATGGTAGCTGTTTTGACAGATGAAGGTCACATCTTTTTAGATCCGTTTGTCCTGTATCCATAGGCAAAATAGTTGAGATTTGAGGCTGCTTTGAATTAGAATGAATGGCTGAATGATGGAACCTCAGCTTCTATACAGGACAAGAGCGTAACTGAGAGCCACTAAGGATACACCTATTGATCAACAGATTGGCCAATGTCAGCAAGCACTTTTTTAATCAGAAAAAAGCCATACCTGGGGATACATGCTATGAAGATTACTGGCAGGGGAAGGAAGTAATTTCACAAGGAGAATATTGCTAAATTTAATCTTCCCAACAGAAATTGTAGAGATAAGCCCATTAACAACCTTCTGCTTCTGCTTCTCTTTGCATTATTTTTCTCTTAGTTGCAAAGTTTAAGAAAGCATTTCATCCCTTACAAATTATATAGTTTTATGCCTATTTGTCTACTTAATTCCATTAGCAAGGGTAGAAAGAATTTTTTGTCAGTTATCGTATCATTAATCCTGGGGTTCTAGGCTTGATTTGACTATTGTGAATAGAGTCACTTCCATAATCTATTTGAAAATTATTATATCCATGCTCTTCTTGTGCAGAAAAATTGGTGAGCTTTCTGACAAACGGTGTGCATAACATGCAGTTGCATTCTCACAGGTGGAACACACAGCCTTAAAATGACAGAATCAAAGCCCAGGAGAAAGTACAGGCTGCAGACAGCAGAACAAGGCTGGGTTCTCAGAAGGGACTAATGGTAAGAGGTGCCTAGAAGAAGATCTGGCTTCCAGCTAGCTTTGAATGTCTAACCTCTGAAGATTAGAAGCATTTAAGATGTCTCAAACCTGAGCCAAAATCATCTTCACTCTGGAGTTTGCTCACTGATTCTTCTCCTCTCTTTGGGCTGATGACTTCATTTGTCCCACAGGTCCTTTATCAATGCATTTCCATATCGTGCCTGTACTCCTTTCATCTCGCCTCATTTCCTGAGAGAGCTAAACTATTTGGAATTCTTTTCTTTTTCCAAATTGAGAGTTCAAAGGATGGATTTTTAATTAACTATTCCTGATGAGTGGTTTCATTAAATGAACAGAAGGGAAATTGTTCTAATAACCTTCTGTGTTGCAGAGGAGAGGGATAGTGAATTTGAGATCCTATGAATAAAAGGGCAGCCTCTCACAATACTGAGAACTTCCCAGAACTGTAATATGTTGTTTTCTGCAGAATGATGTGGATGGTTTGGGCATACTGCTACACCTTTGCTTTGTTGAAATCAAGATGAAGTCCAGTAGTAAAGAGAGTGCCCCTCATTGTTCACAGTGGTGATTGTCCCAGTGTGGTCACAATGGTTCACTAGAACTAGGAGAATTTCTCCACAAAGAAAGATCATAGACATAGAGCCAAAATCTTAGTGCATCTCAAGCCTCTGGGGTCATTAAGAGAATATTTGTACAAGAAAAATGCAGTATTTGCATGCACTATGACTATTTTGGGGTACCGTACGTGTTAGATATAGAGCATCCAGTACAGTTCCTTCCAAGATAATTGGAGTATTGCCACTATACACTGATCTGAACTGCATTGATAAACACAGTGGGACTTCCTAAAGCTGTGATGGTATCAGCCATGGTCTTGACAAAAGACATGTAGGCTTGTGAAGATTTTCAAATGATTATTAAGATAGATAGGGCCAGATTTCATCTACTGTGTTTAGAGATATGACTAGCCAGGGAAAGTCTGTGGTGTGTAAAGCTAAGAAGAAAGGGTAGTACCTATTCACTAACAGTCACTGGGTCAGACTCCAGAATGCCTGCAAACGTCCCTGAGAAGTCAAAAAAGGACTGCTAGTAATGGATTTTCATGAGCTAACCTTTTATCTTGTCCTTTTCAAAATGCTGTCATGTAACATGAGTTATATGCTACCAGATAATTTTCCTAAAGTGGTTACGGTATGCACCAATGATAGTTATGCTCTTTGTCTGGACTATCATTTTAGAATATGCTTTAACTGCATCTTCTGTAGGTTGTAGCCACTCAGGGAATCTTTCAGAGACACAATTCACTGCAGACAATCCATCTCTTACGCGTAGTCATGCAAAAGGAAATAAAACAAGTTAAGAATGAAGGCATCAGTTGTCTTTGAATGTATCCAAATTTTCTCCCAGGAGAAGGCAGAAAGACAGTGATCATAATCTTGCTGTAGCTTGTACAACACTTACAACATTGATTAACACTTGTACACATGTTGTCCCCGATTTCAATGACAATTCTATGTGGTTTCTGTGAATTTTGAAACCCTCAGATGAGGTATTCACTGAGGGTTACCAGCTACAAGGAAACAACAACTAGCTCAACTGGCATTGCTTTCTAAACCAGCTTCAGCACAGGAATGCGTGACTGGGCCTGGCTTTGGCTACAGCCCCGTGGTTTGGGCTCCTCTGAAGGGCCAAGCAGGGCCTGGTCTCTGGGTTTCCCACATTTTGCAGAAATTTTTAAGAAATAGAAATTAGCAGTAGGAGGCAGCACCAGCACAGCACCCTGCTCCAGCACCGTTTTCCATTGGGATCCTTGGCAGAGTTGAGGTGTTTTTCCATGTATTCCTGAGGTGTGATAGCACTTTAGCTGGGAGACAGGCGCCTTTCTGCTCCACCCAGGGAGCCTCCCAGCATGCAAAAGTGCTTAATGAGCTCTGTAGTCCAGCATGAAGGTACCGACCGAATTAAGTCATCTTTGGGATGAGGCAGTGTGGAGAGCAAATACTGTACATCACCTTCTGAGAGGCTGGCTCCTAACTTCAATTTAATCCCTATTTAGACTGTTTGAATCTTTATGTCCTCATCCATAAAATGGATTTAACAGCATTTGCCTGCCTCTCAAGACAGCTGAATAAGCACATAAAGGTGGTGTTGTGCTTTAGCACAAATGAGATCTTATGAATACTGTAAATGAGTACCCTCTAGATTAAAAAGTTAGGGGCTTTTCTTTATTTTGCTAAAAGGAACTGAATCACTAAGATCACTTCTGAGGGGGCATCCCAGAGGAAACCTTTATATTTTGTGGGGGAAACAGTGGGGCCAGAACCCATCGAATGTAGAGGTACATGCATAAATATGCATACAGCAGTCCAATATTTTCACCCTGGGGAATCCATTTGTTTTGTTTTATTTTACTTTTTTTTTTTCTTTTTTCCACAGTAAGAAGACTCAAGTAGGGGCAACTGCACTAGGGAGAGAGCTGATGCCTCAGATCACTGTTTTTGAGCTCCGAACACCAAAAGCGACAGAAGAATTCCCAGGTCTTTCAGTCCTTCCTTTCTCATAGAGACACAGGGTCAAAGGAGAGAAGAAAAAAAAAATTCGTTGTTTCATACATAAATTATTTAATCCAAATCCACTAATTATTATGATATGTGCTTACAGACGTTGACTAGTGTGAAATATGGCCACATCTACTCTTTATCAGAGTATTTTTATTGTACAGAAGAAGGGAGAAACATGAGTTTGAACTGCATACGTAAGAGCAGACTGTTCCTGCTTGGCCAAAGGTACAGAGGAGTTATTCCTCTCATGTCTGCTTTGCCTTTTGCCCTTTACTCATGTGCATACCCCTTTCTATGCTTGTGCCCATTAGTAATGGTTGATGCAATAAAATGTTAATTTGTGTCAGGATCAGGAAGTGATAACTCTAAGCAAGAGAGGAATACCATGGCATAAAATGACTTGAACTTTAAATTGCTACTTGGGGCTTGAATCCAATGGACTTTATTGCTTATAATTTGAAATTGAACAAACCACTCTCTTCTTTTCTTGGTTTTCTTTCCCAGGTGTTTGAAGTATGATCTTTTGAAGCATCCTCTGCTGTTTGTTACAAAACCAGCTGCAGAGCAGAAACATGTAAGATGTACAAGGCAAAATGAATAGCGGTTGTCATTCTTTCTGATTTGTCTCTTCCTATAGACTTTCTGAGGTTCCCTTACAGCGATACCAATCATATGTGATTATAGTGTGTATGTTTATGTCTGTATGCTTAGTACCAATTTCCAAGCTGAAGACTATGATTTTAATGTGTATTATTTATAAAGTTCCTGCTAGGCCTAATGCTTGCTTCACAAGAAATCACTATTGAATATTTGAACTGAACGTGTCTCATTCCACTTCACAACCCACTTTATCAGCATACTGTCCGCAATAATGCTGAACCATGCCCACTTCACACCAGGGTAAATTTTAACTGTTCCATTACTTTATCAGAAGATTTGCCTTCCTTGTTGAGAAATACCTTCCTAATACCTTGTACTGACTGTGCCACCTGACAAGAGGGTCAGGGTTTCTTGCACACAGTTGAATGTTATTTCATCACCAGCATTTTACTCTGGAAACTTTGGACTATTCTCAGTTTTTCAAGTCAGCAATTGGATCATATTTATTTAGGTCTGGCTGTGCAAATGTATTGATTTGTAGCCTGTTATTGTTTTGTGCCTTGTATTTATGTGGCTCTAATGGACTGAAAGTGTTTCAAAACTGAAGGGGCTTAAAATATAGGGCTTTTTCTCTGAGCAAGTGTAGGGAATATTATCAACTTGAAATCTGTTTTAAAATGTGAATTTACAGCATATATATACTGTTATTTTAAACCTAGAGATACTCTGCCATCTGGTAATTGAGTACAAAGCCATGAAAAGAGTAGACAGAAACTAGCGTACAGAGAGGAAACAATGAAGTTGGCAGCACAAACCCTTGTCAAAAGTGAGGAATGAGCTTTGAAACAAGCTCTGACTTTGCCTTAGCTTCACTTGCTTGGTCAAACAATCTCACCCCCTAGCCAGATGTCACCATATGGCTGGTGACAACTTTGCATTAAAGGCCTGTCATGTTTATCATCTCCTTTTACATGTGGGTAAAAAGAAGTCCTGTGATCTGCCTGTTGCCTCTGAGAGGTGTTTGTGCTCCTTTAAAAGATGCGTGTGCCTAGACTTGCCCCCATCCTTAGTGCTTTAAGTTTCCAAGCCCAGATTCAGTGTTTTGAACACTTGTTCAGCCACTACCAACCCTGAAACCTGGATTGAGCCTGCATTTTCAGAAGTCCCTAGGTACTGAGGATGGTTTTTGGAGAAGCTTAAGGCTCAACTCCTGACAGTGCTGAAAATGCCATTGTGCGGTTGACTCAAGCCCCACATGTTGCTGCACCTGCTTTGGCTGCCCACTTATCCAAGAGGCATTTTCAGACCATGCCTACACAAATATGAATGTTGTGTTGCGCACCTCAACTATTGAGCAAGGAACATTATTCTGTTGTAACAGCACCAGTCACACTTACTAAGGAGTCTTGGCACCCTTAATGAATGAAGGATAGGTGCTAATGATCCAATCACCCACTCATTCTTGAGATTGTTTAATCTTTATACAACAAATTTGATTATAGGAGTTACCATGTGTCTTAAGTTAACTGAATGTCCCTATATGCATGGCTGGGCTTTCCTAGTAATCCTATACAGTGCATGTATCCAAGGCACCATTCAGTGGCTCCTTGCAAATCCCCACAAAGCAATTACTGGCCTTTCTACATATTCAGGAATTGTCAGTTTCAGGTGCAATTAAAGTAAAATTGCTTTCAGTAGATACTTGGCTGTGATAACTTTTGCTGGTCATAATTCTCCCTACACTTTGTTGTTTCTTCAGATAAAAATTATATTTCTCTTGTGCCCTAGAATTTCAAGCTCGTTTTTGACCCAAAGTATCCTCAGAGAGTTATAAAACTTAGATGATATAACTGCACATTACCTAGTAATGAACATAGTGAGAATCAGGCCAGGAAAATGAAGGCAAGAGATGTGAATTAATGTTTTAATAATCTTCCTCAGATTAGTACAAGTCATACAGGCAGGGATCCCCATAACTGCTGGTGAGCGATGCAGCTCCTCCAGTATGGACTGATACTGCTTTATAACTCTCCAAGGAGATGATACGCTAAAGTCTGCAAGGACAGATGGTCACTCAGTTACCAATAAAGTTATGACCTTGTCCTAGCAGCATGGTGCAACTGTGTACTTTGGACAGAACGGCTATTTACAGTGCCACAGCTTTTGCTGAAGACACAGAAAGCTGATTAGTTTATTTTTACTTCTATTTAATCCTAGGCTATGCAAGACATTCTTTTCTACCGATCCAGGGCATTCACCATTTTTATAATGGAAAGCAAGGACCTGTTCAATTTCTGATAGTCTAACCCTAGATTTGAACTGAAATACAGCTGTGAATCATGCCACTTGGTTCTACAGCGGTATGACAGAATACTTGCTGGAGCAATATCTCTGACTGCACCCTGCTGGTGTTATCCTTCTCCAGTACAGGAGTCAACCACTATGAAACATTTTGCAGATCTACACAATGCCAGACACATATGCCTCCAGTCAAGATATTCTGTGATTGCTCCACGGTTGAAATAACCAGAATAGTGCCTTGTTCTTGCATTTTAGAATACAAAGAATCTTCAAAGACAGTGCAAAGACTAATCTGAAATCTCAAAGTGGCAACCCCAAACACTACAGAACTATATACTAGAGAAGCAGGTTTACCAATTACAGACTAAAAGGTTGTCCTCTGGCACTATGCAAGGCGTAGGAGTTTCCTGAATTATTATTTGAACACAGCTTTTCTCTGGGAAAAACACCTTGTTTGGTTTTAAAGATTTTGTTCAATGGTGGAGAACACAGTACAAACCTTGTTTACTCGTTCCTATGTTTACTTACCTTCTCTGCTAAAAATGTGACACTTTTCTATTCTGAACATTGGATTTAACATCCAGCCAGCCAGCCCTGTTAAAGCTTTGTCTATGGGATGGAAAACTTTCTATTTATTTTCTAATTTCTGTTCCTTGTTAGGTACCTACATTCGGTGTTCAAGACAATACATAGTGAGTTTGTGATGAGATTGCACTGTTAGAGATGTATTATTAGCCATGCTTTTCACAGACTCTTAGCATCATCCTTTTGGCTCTTCTTGGAACCATCTTCAATTTTTCAGCACCAGTTCGATGAGTTAGTTACTGAAAAGGGACAGTACTGACCCAGATGGCTGCCCACCCAGGGCTTTCAAAACAGGCAACACAACTTCCATTCCATGCATGTTACAATCAGTATAGCAACAAACACAGAAAAGGATTTAATCTTACATTTTTAAGTACCTGGCTGCTGTGAGATAGGTGCAATGTCACAGAAATAGCACTCAACAAAGCCAGTGTGCCTCAGTTGACTCTGATCCTCCACTTGGGCGGTCCAGAAAATTTGGCTTCAGTACAAAAGGGCATACATCTGCAGTGGCTCTAGCAGATACAGTCTTAGCAAATGTCAGTAAACCACAAAACTGGGAACAGGGGGCAGTTAGTAGAGAAACTGTTACGGCTGCAACCTCCTTTGTTTTCTTTAATATACCCTCTTGTTATGATGTTCAGTGTTCAGAGTTACCTTCCAGTTCATCAGCCACTGTTAGTCCAGCTCCTGGTCGACAAGTGCTGAAAAAAGTCAGTTAACCAATAAAAACCTCAGCCAAGCTCCAAACAAGCATCTGGCATTGGTTGTTTAGATGTGTCTGTGAGTAATGGCAAGCTACAGGAAAGCCAAGCCAGTATTCAGACATTACTTTTTGGCAATGAGACTTGCTGCGTTATTTCTCTTCTGTATTAACGGAAGGGGTCTGGCTTTTGTTTTTTAACCTTGTTGTTTCAATGCCAGAACAGTAGAAATATAACACAAGTTAAAACAATAGCTTTTAAAAGATGTGATATTTTCTTTCATCTCCTGTTTAGTAAGCAGCCTTGGTAGAGCCATTTCATATAAAGAACTGCAAAAGTCACAAGGTCCGGAAATACAATAATTCCAGCAATGACAAAAAAAATGACCTGCTTTGTCTTTTTATTGACTATAAATGTGGTGGAAAAGGCCATTCCACATCCTCAGCCGTAACTAGTTAATTATTTTCTGTTGTTTTTTGTGGATGTTGCTAACCAACATTAAGCAAAATGTACATTGTGGAACAAACCATCCATACAGTATATGCCATAATTACTGTTTAGCAATTTCACACTAGCAAAAATTTATTAAAACTTCACGACTCATTAATAGTAAGTGATCATAATCGCTTAATAGAAAAGGAAACTGAGCTAATGATAGAAGTACTGATTAATGTTTTTGACCTTAAGACAGGAAGTCAAGTGAAATTAATGTCACTGGGTGTTGAAAGTTAAGTTATTGTCAAGTGTAGATAGTCTGTAATCATAAGAGAACACCCCCCCCCAGTTACACAAATTCTGTGTTCTTCAGCAGAAAAATTTTCCTTTTCTATACCGAGTGGTATTTTTAAAAATCTTACTGCTACATTTCAAGCAAGCACAAGATTGCCTCAGTTATTATAAAAATTGGTTAGAAAAAAAGTTATCTAAACATGCATATATATGTTCACTTCAGGAGGAAATCTCACAGCAATACTTAATGTGCTAGCAGCCAAGGGGCATTATATGTAGCTATTTATCTCCTTTTTGTTCAACAGGATTTCCTTTATGAGCTCAGGTGAAATATTATTCAAGGGAATAACACAGTACAGCTCACCAGTCAGTTGCCTGATCACATATCAGGTACTTGGGTACCACAGGACCTGACAGGACGACTGTTTCTACAGCCAGCCGTGTGCCTGGAAACCATCTTCCTTAGCTTCGCATCTGGCTGCTCCTGATGCCCACTGGGGCTGTAGCAAGTGGTGGCATTTGAGGTGCAGCAGGCATTGGACCGCACTAAGAGCTCTTGCGACCAACCTCAGGTCAGATTAATGTGGCAGGATAATATCTGTGTAAAGCCCAACATGCAAGGCTCGCAATGTCTGAGGCAACACAGGTACCAGGTTGTAGAGTGCAAAAGTCTCCTGCTTCAGTGGTAAATATATTTTTTCACACGTGCTTCTTTCTTTATTTGAAATGAGACATTACTTTAAACCAGCGTCACCAGGACATGCTAGTTCTTAATTATGCCCTGTGTGCTCCATTTAAGGAGGATGAAGGTTCTGGAGCATCTCACAAATTGGTCTAATCCCATCCCACTGAGGAGGTCAAATGGAGATGACGCAGCCTTTCACCCAAGAAGGCAAACTTCCTTCTATATGCTAACGCAGGTTGCTAGCACTCCAAAACTCAGTTTCAATAATCTTCCTTAGATTATTCAACAACTCCCATGATAGGCAGAGAGGGAGAGACAATTTCTTGCAAGTACGAGCAGAATCCTGGCTATGTGTTAGTGAACTTTAAGTTCATTTGACATCAGCCAAAGTCACAGAGGGAAGGACAATCCCTTTCTAATAATGTCATTCAATATTTAGCCTACCTACATTTGTATTAATAATAAAGCCCTCAGGCAGTGCGTTATGTGCAACCATTGATCTGCTCAAAACAGCACTGCAGTATTGACAAGTATTGTTTTGGAGACAAATAAAAGCTAAACTGTATTTATAGCCACCAGATTCTGACCTCTGACAAACAGGCAAATATCACTGCTCAGTCAGGTTAATGTTACCTTTGAGGCCTCTCCAATCCAGAATGAAGCCAGCAGTGGATTGGTGAGTGTAGATTTATTTTTTAATTTTTATTTTTATGCTTGTATCTCTCTGTGTGTACTTTGTGAGACACTTTTGCAACTGCCTCTCTTTAAGATTTTCGTGTTAGTGTCTCTTTTGAAAGCAAGAGGGATGTGGCACACTTGCAAACCCAGAGATAAATGTACTCTGTTTAGCTGACCTCACTGAGAATGTCGGTGGAATGTTGTTCTTTTTTTAAAAAATTATATACAATAGCAATTCAGAGGCTTGAATGCTGGGTCCTTCCAAAGCAATTGACTACCAGTCTTTATTTTAGAATGCTACAACACATAAATGTGTTTCTTATTAAAGACTGTGAATTATGCTTTCTACCTCAAAGCAACGTGTTTTCAAGCATCCTCTTTGGGAAAAAGAAAAAAACAACAAAACAAAACCAAAAACAAAAAACCCTTCTGCACAATTACTTTGGAGCAACATTTCCCAGTCCCTGTTTTGGCTTTTTCCTGGATGTTGCTCTGCAGTTTTCTGTAATTAATATAGATAAAAAAAATTGGCAATGCAGAATCAGGGGATGTAATTTGTATTTGGGGCCAAAAAAGACATGCATATCACCAAAACAATTGAGTTTATTGTTACCAAAAAAATTGTTTCAGGAAATCATACTCCTGTCTCTGAATGTAAAACAGAATTCAGTATGAAGCAGACAATAGCACAGACAGTTTTTGTTGCCAAGACACAGGAGCTGTGCAAGTGTCAGGGCTGGCCGATTGCTTGGGCAGAGTGGTTTGGAAAGCTGTAGGAGCATGCTTGGAAAATGGTTCAGACCACCTTTCAAAATCCGTGTCCTAGACAGCTGAGACCCTCTACTGGTTTAATGGCACACTGGAACTGCACCTCTAAGAAAACTTCTAACGGGAAGCTGGCCAATTTGCCCCCTCTAACATGTCCATCATATGCCTGCTTTGAAGATGTCAAACTGCTTTCTTCATCTGCTTACCAGGGTGTCATTTAAAATGTCTCTGCATAACTCAACCCATTTAACTGAAATGATTCCATAAATGCCATTAAAAGTAGATAACCCTACTTACCTGGGCATCACTAGACCTTACCAACATTCCTACCGAAAGTCAGACAAATTGCCTGGTGTGATGGGTGTTGTTTGTGTAACACCTGGCATCCAGGACAGTGGAGAGAGAACGCAATTTCTTCATGAGAACGCGATTTCTTCTTGAGGACACTGGTCCTCTCTGTCACAACAAGAGACAGATGCTATGAGCATCATTCTTTATTAATGGCATAATATATACATGTGGGAGAAGGGCAATGTGGCACAATGGTTTATGTTTGTACACCTTCTAGGCAGACCCCTGGTACTAACTTACCCAGTTGGCCTTTGTCCTGTAAAAGTAGCCTTGTTGCCATTACCTTTCAACCCAGAGGGAAATCATCAAAGGGAGCCTACGTGTGAATAGTAACAATTAAAAGTAAAAAAAAATAAAAAATCAACAAAACCTAAAAATCAAACCCACAGACGACACACACAAAAGAACCATCTGGTCATGCATAACTGGCTGCTTACTGGTGTCGAACACAGCTTGGTTTCATCAGTCCCCAGAGAGGCTGCTGCTCAGCGAGTTTGTCATGGAGCTGTACCTCTTGAATGGAGGCTTCAGTGCTGTCCCTCCCTCCCTGTTCTCCTCTTTCACAGTGCTGGTGCTGTGGCAGCATAGAGGAAGAGGGAAAGCAGGCAGAAGGAAAGCCTAATCCTTACTTCTTCTATCAAATATTTTGATTGCTTTTGTGCATCACATTCCCCAACTCTGTGTCTTTGAAATGGTTAAACACTTGGGAGATGGCACTGCAGCAGCTGAAGTACCTGCAGCACTTTTTGCATAGGACCGTAATGGCAGCAGAGTGACTCCTAAATCCAAACAACTTCAGTAGGTGGCCCAGGAACTCAAGCTGAGCTGTTGGATGCTTCCATGCAGATTCTGCTGCCTCCAAAAAAACAGATCATCTGAGCAGCAACTGACGCTAGGACAGCTAAGCGTCTCCTGCTTGCATCACCCCATGCAACTCTAGCCCCTTCTGGCACTGCCAAAACGTGACGGTGAACATGTAGGATGGTGACCTGCTGCTGTGTTAGCTGGGAAAGTATTTTCAGCCCTAAAAGAACAGCCCTTTCATCTTGGATTATGGGCATTTCTACCACTCCCATCTTTCCTTCTTGCATCCTGCCCCTAAACCTTGCTTTCCCTCTCTGAGGGAACAGCAATTGAAACTGTCTGGCCTTGAAATGGTAAGAAGCTCTGGCCTGCCCTTTGCTGTGCAGCAGTTCTTTCACAGGTGGGTGTGATTGCTCTTTGCCCATAATATATTCATTTGTTAAGTCTCAGTTCGAATATGAGTAAATGCTGAAATAATTTTCCTGGTTTCTAGTCATCAACACGAGCAAGTGCATCATGAAAGCTTGTTTGTCCACCTTCCCTTTCTCCTTCCAGCAAACTCTGCATTTCCTAAAATATCCCCCGGCAGACCCTTTTGTCTTCGAAGCCTTTGCAGCTCTTTTGCTCCCATTGTGTGAAAATAGGAGCGAGCCCTTTCTTTCTGGCCTGGCAGGATGAAGGGGTGGGATGGGTGTGGAGGCGTGTTTGCATGCCAGAGAGCGAACAAGTATGAATAGTGCCAGCTGGCCACTCTTCTGCCCGTCTTTCCATCATTTCCATCTGATATTGCCTGCTCATTGTAATTTTGCAGGCCACATTCACTAACACAAAAAGACTAGGGAGCAAGCAAATGCACGGATATTTAAAGGGAAAAGCTTTATTTCTTATTTTCTTAGATCATAGTGGACTGTAAAACAACAGGGAACAATGAGATCAACCTTTAATAAGCTGCTTCTCCTTTTTTTTTTTCCTTGCCAGTCAAGCTTCCTTTCTTTTGTATAAATCAAAACAGAACAAACAACCAGGAAATCTTTTGCACAAAAACATGCTTTTTAATAAAAAAAGAGAATAATGTTTTATTGAGAGGGATTGTTTTCTGGATATGTACAATACTAATGCAGGAGGATTATGCTAACAGAAAACGCCAAACATCATGAATTGACTTCCAAAGTGTGGATGGTCCAAAGAGAAATGTCCTCAGAGAAATGTCTAAGTAAGTCAACAGGAACAAGTGAACAGTGTTTTTATTTTTTTACAACAAATTACCAGCCATTATGACTGAAGACCTGACACATAATAACCTGCAGTGAGATGTACAGAAATCCATAAGACAGCATAGAATTTACACAAGAAGGTAAGTATTTGTGTAAGAATTTCCTCCAGAAAATGGAAGGATGTTCTAGACAGAAAGTTTTGGAAAAAAGAGGAAAAAATAAAAAGGAAAAAAAAAAATAGGCAGGAAAATACTAACATTGGATATCCTCAGTTCACAGTGAATGCCAGTCTTCCTGGGTCCAAATGGTACCAGTTACCTTTACCTGTATCCTTTCTGCCGACCCTCAATTAATCCTTTTATCATTGCGATGTAACAAAAATTACTTTTACCTGAGCCTTCCCCTGCTATTTCCTCTTTGCTGCAGCTCTTGTCAGCTCGCACTTTACTCAAAAAGTGCAAATTTAGACATACGCTTAGGTGAAAGACACATACACCTTCCCAGCATGAGCGGTACTAATCACAGCTGATCATTTCAGCACTAAGTAATGACACACAAAACATCGTACAAACCCTGTTAAGCAAACTCAGTAGAAATAATTTTGAGGGAGGGGAGAACATGGAGATTGATAATTGCCACCAGTTAAGTTTCCCACGTGTTGCAGTGCTTTGAAGCAATTTTTTCCACTACCTGCCTTTTGGATTTTTTTTTTTTTTCCTTTTCCAGAAACAATGGAGGGTACCGGGAAGAGGTAGAGGTTGTGTTTATGCCTCACATCTACTCCTAGAGAGGAGACAAGGTAAAATTCAAGACCATATTTTTGCTTTCAGTTTTTACCTCCACTTACTTTTCTTTACAAGCAGTGCGTGACTCAGCTCAGCCTGGGCTGCGCACTCCTGACTGCCAGATGCAATCCACCGTGGGGCTTTGTTCCACCTCTAACAATCCTGGCAAACACTCTTCCTGAATTAACTTTCAGTTGAGGGTTGAAGTCTTTGCCGCACCCCAAAGCGTGCAGAGGATGTCATTACTGATAATCGGGTTTGGGGATGTGGGGGGAAAGAGACACTGTGCTCCCATCAGCTGCGTTTTTGGTTAGCATACTCCTAAGAGAATTGCTTCACCTCTCAAAAAGGGAAACAGTTTCCATGGGCCAATTCACAAAGTCAAATAAAAAAAAAGTATGATTTCTCGGTCTTCTACCTATAGAGACCCACATTTCTATTTCTCAGCAGTGTGCTATCTGCAGTATCTCCTGCTGAAATAAATGGTGGTTCCCTAAACAGTAACTTTTGCATCTTCAGGCTTTCTCCTGTTTTTGACAAAAGCCTCCTTCTGTCATATATCCTATTCCATAAACATTATCAGGAGAGGACCATAATATTTTAATTTTATTTTGAAAATTACTCCAGAGTTTCAACAGATTTGCTGGCTTCTGTGCTTGAAGGAGTTTATGTTTCCCCGTGGTTCAGTAAATCTATGGGATTTAGCTTTTGCACCTTCTAAGTCACCTAAGGACAAGCGCAGTGGTCAAAATCACCTTCTTATTCTTTGCAGACCAGCTAAAGAGATGGAGCTAGCAAGCCTGGAATGATCTACTTGTCGGCTTGTAGCTCTGTAAGGTTTATTAGTGTGGTCTAAGTGAACTTCACACTGGGTAGACGGGCCTGGGTAGACACAGTAGTAGAAGTAGACACAAAGGCTAGGTACAATACAGACCAGCTAGTGCCAACATACCTCATGTTACCAGGGCATCTGTGGTCAGCCAGAAGAATGCTGCTGCCTGTTAGTGCCTACTGTGGTACTGCTTTTATGCAACTGGTCAGTAAATACGGACTGAGATTACTGACCTGAGATGGATTTAGGTTACTGAGACTGATACCAAGAACTTGGTGGCATCACTCAACCATCTTCAGCTCTTTGGTGCTTCCAAGTAGATCAAGAGAATTAACTCAGAAAAGGGTGGGGTGAAGGCTATATTTCAGACAAGAATAAGACAATAAAAGGCATAACATTTTTGCACTTACAACAGCAGGACTTTGAATGTCATGTCCTACTGTCAAAGCAGTGTCCAGTTGAAGGAGCCATGAGGAACTTTGCATCATTGCTACCAATGCTGGAAAACTGCTTGACATGAGCTGGCCAACATGGGGAGCAGCGTAATGCCATGACATCATCTCCAATTACTTATGTTTATCCATAACATCAATTCGTAGAATGAGTGGCTTGAAGAAGCCTGAAAACAAACATGGCCTCATTTACTGGAAGCCGAATCCCCAAAACTCCTGCTCAGTTTCACAAGGACTGAAGGTGCTGGGCAGGGGGTATTCAATGCTTTGGAAGAAGAAGTCCATAAGAGGTCAATTATCGTGGTATTTTGGCAGGAAGAATTTGAAGAAAATTGCCCTTAAATCTATGATTCATGTTCTCCTGGATTCTAGGAAATTCTCCTTTTGACAGATTAAAAAGTAGTGCAAAAGAATTAAAGTGTGTTGGAATCACTAAAAGCAGGGGGAAATGGGCTAAGGGGAACCCTTGCTGAAGAGGGATCAGGTTTGGCTGCTGTAATCTAGGCAGCAATTAGCTCTAAGTGTATGCATGGCAAAGTTCAGCTATTGGCACCTGGCAAAGCCAAACCAGCAGAAACTGCAGCTGCTCTGGTTAAATGCGCTCAGAGAACTTTAGTGAGTGGTCTGGATGGTACCAATTTATTATACCAAATGCTACTGAGAAATTGGTTGACTCTGTGCTCTTTTAAACTTCAGATAATCTTTAGGCCACATCTTGAATTTGTTGCTCTGGCTTTTATGAATGATAAAAGAGAGAGAGCATCTAAGGAGGAGTTGCAGGACTTGGCTTCTGATTATTGAGGTGACCATATCTAATATGTATGTATTAAGCATAACTGTCCCCTGAAGGCAAACACACTCAGATGAAGAGAACATGGAACAAGGGTGTATGAAAGTCAAGATAATATTGAGTTAAAAATGGGAATTCACCAGCCTCCCTGATTTTACTTTAAAAATGGACCCATTAGAATTTCCCAATGAAACTTCTTACACTTGAGAAAAAATACTACTTCATGAGACTTTATCTATTTGACTGAAATTCCAACTGGAAAATACAGTAGAAGTATTTAAAAATTTTCTAAAAGATTGTGAGAGTTTAAAACTTTTTAATTCTTATTCAGTACCAAACTAAATTTTAAATTCCATCTAGGGAATAGCAACATCATGTTTTAGCTTGTTCTAGTCAAACCAGTGCTAAACAGATAAAATAGGAACTTGCAATTTCCTCCCCTGTTAAGGTGTTGGTTGTTCAGTAGAGACATATTCCTGATCACATTTTTTTTCTCAGAAGCAAAGGCTGTAATTTAAAAAAAAAAAAAAAAAGAAAAAGGCAACACTGAGGCAAATCTATAAAGTGGATTACTGTAATGACCTTCCGAAGTTAAAGGAGAAGTTGAAATAGCCAATAATTGAAATGTCATAGGAGGAACTGAGCTGGTAAGAAAAAGCAAATATTTAAAGATGAGAAATATTTAACATGTCACTGGATTAATTTCTCTGCCAAGTTCATCAGAAGCAAATATATTTCTATTTGATGTCAGGGACATCAGGTAGAATCTGACTAACCTTATGGGCATGAAACAACCTCAGAGGTCTCTTTAGCCCAGAATAGTTTTAATGCAGAAGTCCTGTCAGTGAATGTATATTTTTCAGTGAGGTAGATCCACCTTGGTGTTGAAGACAAACAATTGCATTTTATAAAAGAAAGTTACAGTTGCTATACAAATAACTGCTCATTCTGTTGTCTTTTACTGCTTACTCTGAAGGAGCTGCTGTTCCTAGCAGCATCCAGCTCTTTTATTTCCATGAGTCCCAGGTCTGAGATACTCCTGCCACTTGGCATACACAAAGTTTATGTCCCTTCAGGGAACTGTTCTGAGTTTTGCACTTCTCCTTCACTGGTTTCTCACCATTTCTCTTTCATCAAAATATCATCGTGATTAAGCCAACAATCACAAATTAAAATTAGATTAAGATTTCAAGGTGATTCCTTCTCTGTTTTATTCCTCTCCAGCCTAATTGCACAGGCTTAGCAAAGGTGTGTATTTTCGTGTTTTCAGTCTACTGAATCAAACTGCAACATCCCTCAAATTGTGAACAGCCTCATATTCAAAAGGTTGGGTCTTACAGGGACATAATTTAATTAAAAAAAAAAAAGGCTGGGAATAGGTCTCCAGAGTCTGTCTATGCAATGCTTTGAAACGATTAAGAATTCCTGTTCCTCCTAATTCTTCCTAATGACACAGTAGGAATGAAGATGTTCAATGGAAAGTGGCCAATGCCTCAGTGAAGACAGACGGACGACTCCTGCTTAGTGCTTGGTACCTCCCTCCCCATTTTCTTGAACCAGCTGTGATCTCAGAGAGTGGAGTCAATGAAACAAGGGCTGCACTCCTCGTTACTGACCGAATCACTGCACAGCAGTGTCTACTCCTGTAGGACTGCTGCCCGTTGGAGGATGGCACTGCCTGCACTGGGGCAGGGGAAAGCCTCAATTGCTATTATTTTTACTAATATCTGAAAGGTTCATCTTCAGTGCCTCTTTCATTGGACTAGCTTGTGGAATTAATGTACATTAAATAGTGCAAACCCTTAGCCATAGACTTCAGTTCAGTCTGAATTTTATCTTCGTGTGTACTAATTTAAGAAGAAACATAAACACAATAATCAGGTTATTTGACATGGCAGAGTATACACACTCCTAGTAATACTAATGACAATGTCTGTTCCATTACGTTATATGAAAAAGGTGATTTGTATATGTTTACGGTAGCCCATGATTTAATTTACACACAACTGAATTGGTTAAATTTACAGTTTAAACAGTAGATCATCTGAATGTACATCCTGTATTTGGACAGCTCCTATATTGTTATATTGAGAAAATTAATGTATTAAAGGAATACGTAAAGCCCAGCCTAAGCTTGTTCATTGAGCACTCGACACATGGCATTTTAGTGACTGAAAGGGGAAAAAAATTAAACAATTTGCATACTTCAGTACAGTAGCAAATGACTGCATTGACAAGGTCACTGTGCTAAACTGATATCATCCACACCACACCCAACTTCTAAAAATCCTCCAATACTTGCATGGTGATGCCCGTAAAAAAACTCATTAAGTGTCAGACTCTTAGGGTTTTTTACCTCCTGCCTGTTTAATAAGCAATTGATTTTTTTAATTAAGAATTCAGTGTGCTTTTAATTTACACAGGAAAAAAAGCTTGAGTGCTCTGTTTTGTTTGTGGTAACATGGCTAGCTGTATAAAACGTCATTTCTTCCTCTACTACATACATAATTGTATTTCCAAAGGTAACTCTCATTGAATCAGATAACTAGCAATTTCTTTTGTAATCAGGACCTAATTAGGTTGTTGTTTACAGTATACGTGATCAATAGCTTTTACACTGGATCACACAGTGTCAAAGCTCTAATAATTGGTATTAAATGTAATAGAGAGACTGTAATCAAACAAAATGTAAAAAATCTTCAAAAAGTATGTACTATACTGGGAGGTTATTAAAATTCCCGATACTGCTTAAAATGTTTAATGTGCTGAATACAAATGATATTTTAAAGAAAGCTTTGTGGATCAAAGATGGATTTAATAATTGTAATGTTTATGAATTTGTTTTGAAAATATTTTTAATTGGATAATGTCGGACTTTTGAATTATAATGCTATGTTCGTTAGCATTTCAATAAGTTATATTATCAGCTCCTTTTGACATAAAATAATTTGATTTATTTTTTAAATCATGAATCTCGTTATTTTTTTCTGTTGTCACTAGTTTTCAATAATTTGATTAGCTTCTACAAGAAGAGCAACAGGAACCACATGGGCTTTGCTGGTAATGATGTGCTATATATTTCTTTTCCGAAAGCAGCTCTGATGCCTTTGAAAGTAATTTGCCGTTTCTTATCAGTACAGAATTAAAGAGTAATATTGTCTAATTTGTTATGTTCAGTGGCACAGAGCATCCTAGAATTCTATCACATACACGGTGCTTTGAAACCTCTATTATTTGACCATAATCAAGAGTACATAAGTGAATTTCAGAATTTATGAAAGTGTTTATTATTAGCTAAGAAAAAGCTCAAAAGATGAACTTGTCAAGAGGTTTAATAATCCCTTAGTAAGACGGGTACTTTGCACACTCCCAAACTTCACTGCAGTTTATAAAACAGTAATTTGCACCTTATAGTTGTATTGCAAATAACTGATCTGGACATTTCAGAGCAGGCCTGGGCATAATTGTGTAAGTCTCAATGTAATCTGTAAATTCAACATGATGAACTCCTTGCTTGGTGAAGTTATCTTCTACTTTCACTACAAACAAAAACTGATTACTGTTGATCATTTAGACATAACTGCCTGTAACAGTCAACAAGCCATCACAGTAAGGTATAAAGACAGCCCTTAGGAGAAATGCTGCCTATTTGATGACATTTAAAGCTTTAAAGAATTCCTTCTAGATACCGCAGAAAATCATCACGAGCCAGCACTGGCTGTCAATGTCACTGAATGAAAATCAAAGCGATCAAATCATGTATACTGGCAATATTGCCCTGCAAACCATTAAAACAATTTATGGAACTGGTCTTGCAAACAGTTCATCATGTCAGCAATGCCAAGGTCTGCAGTAGGAACTATCAGGGTGAGAAAAGCCCGTCACATGGGTGAGTGTGCATGATGCTGCCTTGTAATTGGATCAACCACCCCTTTGTGTTGATTTTAGCAATCTAAGAAATAAAACACAGTTTAAATGACATCCTACTACTTCTTTTCCCTCTACAATGTTGTGATAAGAGAAGTAAGGCATGAAGTTCCTGTAACTTTTTTGAGCTGACCTTATCAGCTGTGTATAAATAGATAATGCTGTTTTAATAGAGCAAATAAATTGTATGTAATTTTTATTAAACAAACAGTATAATAACTGGGCTATATTATCACAATGAAAGCATAGAAGGCCATGGACTGTACAGCTGAAACCCTGTAGCAAAACTTGTTTCTACTGCTTACCCTCAAATTTAAAGAAACATGTCTTTCTCAAGCTTTCACAATGGCGGCTGCTGCTTGTTAATTTAAAGAATCTTCACCCTTGTTAAGGCTAGATTATTATAATTAAAAGATAAATGTACTGTTAGAAAGTTCTATGCCACACTCTATGAGAATTTAACTGAAATACGTACATTACACCTGTATGTGAATTATAATGGCTTCTCAGCAGGGAATGCAGAACCACTTACAGTACATAAACATTTAAGGAGGAAAATGCTAATACACTGAAAGAGTTTAACATCAGTAACAATTTATCAAATGAAGAAGTTTCATAAAGTCCACTCTCTGGGAGAACATTCACCGTTAGACAAAAGCCTGGCATCCTCGATAGTCTGAAGTTCAATCAATTTGAAAACCAAAACCATTCAATGAGATAAATAGGATCTTAAGAAAACTGCCATCCTCCTTCTCAGGTAAAAGCCAGAATCAAAATAATCATTATTAAAATAATCCAACCAGGTCGCTTTACAGGCAAATTTACACTCTGTCTCTTTAAAACACTGCATGCCCAAAAGCCTTTTGGGTTTGGAATGTAGCACTGCACCAAGTATTTCACAAAGCCTCTAAATATCACAAGAAGCTTTTTTAGAGAGAAAAAAAAAAAATTCCAGCTGACTGAAACTGTTCTAGCAGGAGTGCCTCAGCTTAGCTCCCAGACCTGGAATTCCAGATAAACAACAGAGGACAGGAAACAGAATTTTTTTTTTTTTACACGTCCTTTTGTAACGCAGCTACAAGACGACTGATGAGCTTAGGAACAGACAGAGTGAGAGTGCAAGTGTCATCAGAGTGAGCGGTGTGCTTAGATAGAAGCTTCTAGGAAGAGCGAGCGAATTCTCCGAAGATATGTGACTGGTGGAGACTCCTGCTGTGTTGTCTTTCCCAATAGCATTCTGCAAGACACAATACTTTCCTTGGTCACCATTACACATTTTCATTGCAAAATATTTAAATCTACATCATGAAGTTCATCTTTTGTTTGCTCATGTCCACCCTCCAGTTACCTATCTACCACTATCACAGATCGAAAGATACAAAAGACATAAAAACAGATGTTAAAATAACAGTATTTTAAAGTTAGTTTAAAGGATAAAAACACCAGTACAGCACAATTAAAAAAAAAAAAAAAGAAGAAAGTATTAAAAAATCCCTACTTTAGCAATGGTTCCATGTGTAAACCTGCCCTTGTTAAGTATGGCAATTTTTTCACGATCTGTGTTTATTATGCCAGTTTATTTTAAAAAGCAAATACAGGACCCACAGAGAAACTGCAACTTCTGCACAGTCAACGGAACACCTTTGTTTGGTAACAAGTTACTTCTGGATAACAATAGATAAAATCTAATCCACGGGATCAGAAAAGACACAGGTTTCTGGCTTATGAAAAATTATCTTTCTCACGCCTTTTTTTCCTTTAATTGCTGCATTATTTACATTCTTTTTCTTCTTTGCTACTAATAATTAAACAGCATGCATCTGCAATACAGATTGGCAGACTATAGTAAGCTGCTTAAGGAGGAGGTGCAACAGGAATATTTCTCATTGCTTATCATCCTCATTTGAAAAAAAAAAAAACCAACCAAACAGGTATAATCACAGAATCGGAACAATTTAGACTAGAAGGGACCTCTAAGGTCCTTAAGTCCAATCTACTCCATACAAAGTTGCTCAGACCCTACAGAGGGGACAAGCCTCCCCCTGTGCTGGAGAGGCAATGTGCCAAGGCACAAGCTAGAAGTACCCAGAAGAGCAGATACAAAGAATAAGAACAGAGCATCAGTTTCTGCCGGAATGACTCTCTACAGAGCCAGGAAGGTGTTCGTGGATAAATCTCCGTGCCATTCCCTCACTTCGCGATTGCCTGCCAGGACTGGCTAACTGGAAGGCCTTGAAATGTAAACTGTTGGAGGTAGTAGAGGCATTGGGGGAATTATCACAATATGCTTTCTTATACTCAGCCCTTGGCATCTGGTTTTTGGAAACTGTCACAGATAGAGTATGGAATAAGATGGACCAGCAGTTCTTATGGTAAGCTACAGTTACTAGGACCTTCTTGTGAAAGGTCTTTTAGCCAGCACAAGATGTCAACAGATCTGTTAATGTTACTGCATTGTTCCCCCACATGTTACTAGGCTTCATTCTAGTATCTACAGGAAATTCTTAATCAAATCTAAAGAATTAGGAATGGGCTATAGAATTGTCATTGTTTAGAAGAACTGCAAATCTGGACTGGTGAAGAAGAACCTGAAAGATATGCTCACATCCATGTGGTGGCTTATGCCAGTACAGCTGGCTTGCTCCAATGCCTAGGCTATGTGCTTCCACATTTTAAAAATTAATTTATGTACATCACTAATTATTAAGCTTCCTGAGAGACTCAGTACAAAGGATATGGACTGACAGACATGGAAACTGATGTAATGTTTACGTCTGAAAGGGCGCCTTGGAGGTCAGGCTGAGCAGACTACTCAAACAGCACTGGGAGGTTCATGTCTCTTGGGGCTGTCGATCTGTCTCCTGATGTAGGAGCATTGCATCTCCTGATGTGAACATCATCTCATGCCCTAAACTGGTCATTTTTGTTAGCCACAGAATGATGTCTAGTATGTTTCTGTGTATTTGTTAAAAGCCATATCATCTTGTGTTCCTGCAGATTATTAATTAATTATACTCACTAGGTGCAATGGCAATTACCACAGGATCTGCCTAAACATGTACTCCACAGCTATTAAAATATAAAGTCAGCAGAGGCCACTTTGAGCCCAGCTCCAGATTTCTGAGTAAGATCATTCTTTAATACACTATGGTATCCAAACATAACAATACTAACACGACTTTAATGTAAGGTAAGCCCATTATAATCTTTACAGACTTTGAACATTTTATATTATGGGAGACATCTGTGCTGTGAGACATACAGGACCCACACTCTTACCTCATTAAGACAGAGCTCTGTATCTACAGATTCATTGGATTTCCGCTTCTTCTGTGCCTATGAACAAATGCAAAATTTATTCCCTGTACAATTTATACATACAGCAGCACAAAACAATTAGAGAAATTTGCATGGGTTGTCATATTCCTGTAATTTTGACAGTGATTTGCACATGATTAGCAAATAAACTCTCCAAATGTAACTGCATGTTTTCCAGTAACATTCACATTCTGATCTGAATTTACAGCAAAACTTCAAACAGTCAGCTAAGGGTACTTAGTAATTACAATGATGAGTGCCATCAGCTGCTGAGAACATGTTATGTTCTCTGGCCCCTTAAAATTGTGCTGGATGTTCATGAGAAGTAATGAAATATGACAGTTAATAATTACCATAATATCACTGCATATCAACAAAAAAATCTATCGTATGTCTCAGTTCTAGGAAAATATACAACACAGGAGTATTTTATCCTTAATGATTCTTGCAATTTCTCCATGTATTATTATGAAAATATAAATATAATTTTAATACATTGCATGACTGCCACAGTCTCTTCTAGAAAGTTACAAAAAGAACATTTAATGTCTTTTAAAATATATACTTGTAATTCAAATTGAGCTGTTTGTTTACATTGCATTCACTAATTAATATAGATGGAATATTATTAAATGCAGGAATATTTTAGATGATCAAAGACTAAAAAATGAATCTGTTCTATCTTCAGCCATGTCTTACGATGAGCATCCCTCTGTTGCTACTACTGTGTGCTCTCCACACTGACTCAAGTAAGAAACATTCCTGGTGGCAGCATCATACAAAATGAAAGCAATAGTGTGCACTCTGTCTAGCGTCATAAGGTGTTTAATATTTGCATTGTTCAAGCGAACATGACTGGGCTGGGAGTTTTCTGCTTTTCTATAATAGCAATAGCAATCCCCATGGGGCTGAAGATATTTTCAATAAATGGTGCTGTGGTTGATTTAAGTACTTCAGTGATTCTCAATATCATTTCTTTCTTTGTATGTTCCAGAAACATAAACAGCACTCTTTTATAGAAGCCACCAGTGTTAAATGTACAATCAAGTCTTATAAGAGAAGACCTGGATTTGCACACAGAAACTGCTGACTGCACTGAGCATGCCTGATACTTCCTGGGCGTTCTGTTGGACTTGCAATTCATTTCCTGCAAAAAATGAGGATCTGAATCTCACTGTGTTGCGTTCATTGTACACTGCAGAATCCCACTGGTTTTGGCAGGGATGGACTGGACTGAAGCTGATGCGAGGAAGTGCTAAGCATTCTGATTTTATACTCTCAAAAAATTCAGTTCGTCATACAGCTATTTTATTTTATATCTGAGAGCCATTGGTGCTGCCTATGGATATAAAATATTCTTTGACCTAATTCCTGATTTTAGAATCCAAATGAAGGAACTGAACTTCTCATGAGGAAGCACATTCCCTGCTTTTCTTTATACTTTCATATTTATAAATAGATATATTAGAGACAACTGAAAAACTAAAACAGCTGGGATTTAAGAGGAAGACAGCTTAGCTATAGTAAGAATGCATACTGTATATATGTTGATAGTTTTCAAATATATGACAAAATAATAGCTCAATTCATTAATAAACAACCTCCGTGAAATCTCTCTCTTACATACCCTTTCTTGGTAATTAGTACCATTAAAGTGGTTATGGTAAACATAAATTTAACTATCTCAATGGAAAAAGAAATGCCTGGAAATAAATTCGCTACAACAAGAAGCAACACAGTGAAGCCTTCCTGCTGTGTTTGCAGTGGCGGTGGCATTCAGAGAGGACAGGAAACTTCCTTTAACGGCAGCTGGGTAGATTTCAACTCCTACATGGCTGGCTCCAAGGAGACGGGTAAAGAAGGAGAAACCGGATTTCAATCCTGATTTTCTTATATCCTAAACACCCATACTACATTGAATTGGAATGTGAGGCTTCAGAGGAGGCCTCAGGTTCAGAGGTTCAGATCTTGACAGTGTAAACTGTAAGGATCATACAAGCCTCGTATTTCTTAGTTTGTCATTCAGTGCTAAATTTCCTAGTCCACACAAGCATCTGTCTATTGGAAACATTGTGCTTTGCTGCTTATGCCTGCTTTGGATTCATAATACTGTGTTAACTACAAGTCTACTCTTGGTAGTTGGTCTCAACACCAAAGTTAGAATTTATGTTCCTTCTGTATTGTGTTTTGCAAATGAGAAAAGAGAAAAATATCATTATTCTGTCCATATGCAGCCTTCCTTGACTTCATTCAGCCTGACAGAGTGCAACAGCTAAAACATATTTACCTTTGAGAACACTATTTTAAGGGTAAAATCAACATAAACAAAATCAACGTAAAAAAAGCTTTTCAATCATTTTGATCAATATTCCCTAGCTTTCATTTGGAAGGTAATACTTCTTGTATCCATATACTTAATGCAGTCATTCTAACATCAACAACACTTATTCACACACATCCTCTATTATAAAGTCCTCCTTTCTTAGAATTGAAAAGTAATTTTAATAAACAAGCAGGCTTTTCTCTTATCAAAACAGAAAGGACAATATCTTCCATTTAAAAATACAGGGTGGGGGAAGCCAGAGGGAAAGAAAAAACTATAATTCTGAAGATGAGATGAGACATTATATGCCAAGTTTCAAATTGGAAGAGTACATTTTTACTGTTGAGTTATAAACCTGTAAAAACGGGTTATAATAGAAATGCTGGCATAGGCTGCACTACTATAATACAACAGTGCATCACTAAATCACAAGTAATGAGGAAAAAAAAACACCTATGTGTTGAAGAGAGTGCTATAGAAAGTGTGTGTCCTGTAATTACAACCTAAGGGGAAAATTCTTCCCGCCCTACTCTTGGGCAGAAAGGACTCTACATGTAGCAGAACTGCTGTATTTGTGCTACAGTGAGTGAACACCTTATCAGAGATAAAAAATCAGGGCTTGGAAGTTATGCCCATAGCCTTGGTGGAAATACAACAAGACTGGGAGACATGCATTTGAATTATGAAGGATATCCTCAGCCATCACATATTTACCTCACAACTCCTTCCATTATCCTAAAAAAATAAACAATAGAAATGTGTGCCCATCACGTACAGCTGCAGACAATTCTGACAGGGAATATCTATGCCATCAACAAATTTGGGAAATGAGGGCTGTTCATTATGCAAGATGCCAAAGAGTCACTGCCAACCCCCACCTCGGGTCTCCTACGTGCCTAACAAACAGGCAAGAAGGTACCTTCAAATGTGCTAGAAGTACATAATTCCACAAGAGTAAAATAGCACACACAAATGGCTAATAAGTCTGTATTCAAACTTGTATTTTTTTGAATTTTAATATAAAGCTCCTATCTGGTGACAAAAAGATCTATGGGAATTTTGTCATTAAACAAAACACAAGCAGGGCTGGGCTGATAAAAATAATAAAAAAACAATGAAAAAAAAGCAGCTTAACAAAACTGGTTCAACATATGGAAAGAGGTATGAGATTTTTTCTACTGAGGTAAGGTAGCATTTGCTAATGACTTATACACTCAGCTGTGACATGCCTCTGACTGTACAGCAAAGTTATGTAAGACGGGCTGACACTCACCCCGGCTTCTCAGGGAACTGTAATTCAGTAATGTGGGCTACTCTGACAAAGCTGCCCCCGTACTGCCAACGATCTTGCACTCACATAAGCTTTTATATTCTGTAAAAATGAACATCTGCTTTTACAGAGAATCTTATCACTGTGGTAGCACAAGCAACAGATGATATTTAGAGATAATCATATTCATGCACCTCTTGATGAGATCTTCACTATCCTGTACGTTAGTCACACAAGCCTTGTTTTGGTCTTCGCAGCCTTCAGCTTTTAATATTCAAACCGAAGTGTTGGACTGAGTCAAGAGCTGGTAGAGAAACCAACTGCATGTCCAGAAAATACAAAACTCTCATGATCAGAAGCAGAATATTACTTATTTCTTTCCTAGAAAGAAATGAGAATCAGGGCCAGCAGAGGAGCTAGTGGTTTTCTGAAAGGAGAAAGGAATATCGCTTGTAGAGGTATTTCTCCTTGAGACACAGGACTCTGGACCTCAATGTTTCCTTCTAATCCCAATGGCTCCTAGATGAGTTCAGTCATATGTCCTTGCTCAGACACACCCTAACCTAGTCTTCTCTTGTCCTGCACCTAATAACCACGGTAAGATCCTCCCAAACCTAGTAACTCTCTGCTTCCCAACCCCCAAATCCCTCTACCGCCATCCTTTGCAGACAGAAATGCTATCCTGCAATTATGCATCCAGCTTCTACAAATCACAGCACTACGTGGTTAGTAAATGCATTAAACACTGCAGTGGTATCTCACCAGGAGTCAGTACACACATTATTTATGGCTTGTCATCCAGCCATTTTTATATATCCACTACAGCACGCATATCTATGTTACTCACAGCAAGGAAAAGGTCTGACCAGGGACGGCTCCAAACAGAGGTGAGCTTTAATTTGGAGGGAGGGGAGGGAAGAAGAAGCATGTAAAGGTAACTGAATACGTTGGACCTGAATGCAAACAGGCACAAAGTGAGCATCCCAACTCAGAAACCAGTCCCTTTCTGTTAGCTACACACTTTGGGCCTTATGTGCTTTATGGAACATATTGCTTAGACATTACAGACAACAGAAGTATCATTACGATAGATATCTGTTATGTGGGTTGTTTTTTCAGCTAATTTTAATGAGTGTGCCTTTGTCCTCTCCTGAGACGCCTGGTTAGTTATGCCCATATTAACAAGCCTTTCTGAAGAAGAGAGACAAATCTCCCAGAATACATCCTTCAAATGGCCACGCTTCTGAAGTAGCTGTAACAAATGAGGGCGCTTTTTCTTTTTCTTCTTCTCTTGTGTTGATTAGAGAGATTTACTATGCAACTAACCTGTTTTTCCAACAGCAGGACACAATAAGCAGAGAAATATACAGATTGTAAAAATGTAATCAGTTTAACTCTTCTGCGCTCACTAAGCATTGCGTGCATCTATCACAATTGTCAATAGTATTTTCTTATTAGCACAGTACTACTGTGCCATGCTGGAGTATAAATTACTTTCAACAGGGAAGACAGGCAAAGTGCAGGTCAGAGACACAGGCCACTAAAATAAGGATCCAATTCAGCACAGAGTAATTTTGAAACCCATACCATACAGCCAGGGTGCAAAGCTATTTAAGCTATAAAAACAATCAGCTTTGCACAATCCTATAAAAAAGAAGTCAGATCTTTTTTTTCTGGTTCTTTTTTTTTTTTCCTGTGCTGAATCAGCCCTGAAGATACAAGCTTGGGGCATGAAATTATCGGTCGTTATTCTGCATAAAAGCACTACAGTGCTGTCACCCTGCTTTGTAGTGTGAAGAAAGTATCTTTTAAAAACAAGCATTACCAAGACACTGCTGGCACTAGTCTCCAAAGCTATGTAGATAACACCCAGCACAGTAAGAATGAAATCACAAGTTTTTCAGCTGGGAGACATTAAATAAAGCAAACCAATTATCCCCTTGTGCCGAAATATGCTCTGGGGAAACACACATAGAGTTTCGCAGGCTGCAGTGCAGTGCAATGAACAGTTTATCAGGCAATCCCTTCAGATCCCATCACCTCCCAGCCCTAAGCTCCTGTCCCCCACAGCTTTGTACCTGTCCTAAAATCACACAGTTTGTCCCCATTCTCCTACAGGGGTCTTGTCTGGCTTTCCCCCCACTGCTTTACCCCAGCCGGGCAGGGCGGCGGACCCAGGCAGTCCTGTGCACTGCAGAATGCCCCGACTGCCTTCGGGGCCAGCCACCCTCTGGTTTGCCAGTTCAAGCATTCAGAAATCACGAGTCAGGCCCCATACAAAACCAGCAGACAGCTGCTCTGTGGGCGACACTGCGCAGTGACAGGTCTACCTAGCTCACCTTCACAAAGCTCTGGCTTTCTTAAGGGAACACGCATGGCATTTTAAAAAGTCCCCTTATCCCTCAGCATGAATAGATTCTTGCTGGTTTTGAGTACTTAAGCACCAGAAACAAGGGATAGAGGGCAACCTCAAAGCAGGGAGTTTTATTTTCTGGTCAGGAAAGGGAAAAAGGGATGGTGGGTCTCCTGAGATCATTTCCACGCATTCCTTCAGGAGGAAAGGGGGGTGAAAAGACTTCACCGCAGGGGAGGCAAGAGAAATCCTTTGGGAAGAGGGGCTGGGACACATATAGGTCCCTGTTTTGCTAAAGCCGGCTTTCCAGCTCTTTGGTCACCAACGAGGTAGCACTGCCTAGGCTCTTCTGGACAGGGCCAGGCAGGCTGGGAATGGTGTCTCTTCCCCAGGCCACTGGGTAACGATGGATCAAATTAGCTCTGGTCTAACAGGTGTCCAGTGCAGAGACGTGGGTCTCCTGAGAGTTGTAGATGGAAACACACTTAGCAGCAGACATCACTTCAGAAATCTGAGAAATGGTCCTAAAAGTTGATAAAGTGCAATACAGATAGAGAAAAACCTCCTCCCTCCAATCTCTTCAATCTTAAAATTAAGAGAAAATTTGATTGGGGGGTCAAGGGAGGGGGCTGAGAGTAACCTCCCAAAATGAGCAGAAACAAGTGTGGAAAGAAGGAAAGATGACCTGTACCATATGGATTATTGCTGGACCATTCCCAGATCCTTATGTTAGTAAAGATGAGACTTAATTAAGCCCCATCTCTCACTGCACTTACATGGCTGCGACAATATGGCACGAAAACTTCCTAATAGCAATCTTAAAGGTTTTATAAAGAAGAGATCCTAGCAGAAACACCAAACTGATCAAACAGCTTACAAGGACCAGACACAGAGATCTTAAAATATTTATTTCAAGCAATTAGTCTCCCAGTAAGCACAGCACAAAATATGACACCCAGCCAAGACAACTGAACTGACTGACTTACCTCTCATGGCAGTACAGTAACTTGCTAACAATTTTGTTTTCGTGTTCAGTCAGTCATTTATCTGAGTAAAATGAATTTCTATAGTCCTAGATTCTTGCTTCCTATTTTTAGGGGATATTATGCAATTCTCCAAATATGGTCTTTTTATGGATTTGCCTCAAGCAAATATTTTTGCATTAAGAAAGACAGAGGAAAAAACAGAATACTAAAAAGCATAGATGGAATAAGTTTTGTTAGGTTAATACCTCAATGGCTTAGGCTGCCTAGGTTTTCTTTTTTTTTCCTCTAGTTATAAAACTGAACAGCCACGTAATCCAAAGTCGAGGTGTTTGGGGTTTTACTATTAAAACCCATTTCCCTAGTGATTCACCACAGCTATCAACCCAGTGCCATACATAGCAGTTACAGGCAGCATCTGGCTATTGCACACTGAACAGCATCTAAAGAAAAGCAGCAGGAACACAAAGCCATTACAATCCCAGTTAAAAGACATACTCAGCTTTTAATTTTGAACAAAGGTAAGCCACTGAAGAACTACAGATCCCACAACACTTCCCCAGGCTGGAGTGTGTGCCCTTGCGTGTCCAAATATGCAAACAAAGTTGTTCGGTTTGGCAGCAGGCGAAGTACCTACCTCCCCTATTAGACTGGGCTACGTGGTGCACTGGAGTGTGGTGTAAACACTCCTGAGCAGCTGTCAGCCATGGCTACTAAGGGACTAAAAGCAGCTCAGCCAGAACAGCACAGGGCCTGCATTGCACTAATGAGCCTTGAAAAGAGGCACCATACTTATGCAGCTACAGTGCCTCTACACCGCATCTCACACCTCCAGGTGTGCCTTGGCAGGTAGCTGCTGGCTGGAGGGCAGCTGCGATCTGCTGCTCTGTGCTAGGCAGGCAGGCACTATGCCTGTTACTTGCAGGCAAGTTCTCCTTCACACTGAGCAGATGACAGGACGGTCTGTGGCTGGGACTCTGCTAAGAAAAGCCTGAGAGCCTCCAAAGCCAAAAGCAGAGATGCAGGGAGAGAGCTCAGTAGGGATGCTCACTGCATCGGTTGGCCTCATGAGACATCCAGCTCTGAGCTGTCAGCAGGTGGAAGAGATTAAGAAAACAAGGTCATGCGTTGCCTCCGCACTCAGGTGGCAGGACCAGGGGTCCTCTGGTTCTGCAGCTGGAAGGAAAGATCAGGCAAGCTTACTTGAACACCAGTCTGCGTGAGGCCTGGAGCGCTGAGCATTACAGGAAGCTTCTGTTCCTGCTATGCCAACCTTAAGCAACTGTTATTATTGCTGGTTTCTTGAGCACCGCGTTCACTCATAAATTTTAAAAGGGAAGGGAACGACCATAAACATCTGCTTTTGGTTAAGTGACTAAAAATGTTCAAGACTTTTCTCTTTATTAACCATATGTGTATGCACGTGTATGTTGTGAGTACTGGCATGATTACGCCAGAAAGAAAACACAGAAAGCCTTAAAAGGGTTTCAAAACACTTCAGATAACAAGTCACTTGAGGCAAAAGCAAAGGCGGCAGATACTAAAGTAACCTTGCAGAGAAAGGCAGAAGAAGCTAGCCACCTAGTTGAGGTGCCCATCATACAGCTATGCCCTCCCCTCCTCAGTTTTGTTTACACATTTCAAGCCCAGTGTACTACTTCCCTTACATCCACAGTTATGTGACTATGCCTGTACCCGGGTCCCATTAAATCATGACATGATTTAGAGGCTGTTTTTTTTCTTTTAAAGTAATTCAACCTTGAACAGCTGTGATTTGGATTAATTGGTGAATTTTGCATTTTTGGCACAATCTGATCTCCAGAAGTGCCACTGGAATAAAAATTTAAAGCATTTTCTCCCTGATCCTATAATCCTGTAGCTGAATTCTGCAGGTGCACAGATGTATTCTCAGAACTGGCAGGGCTGAAATTTTAGTGAAGTTGCTGCAGTACTTGCCTCAATGTTCATGTTCCTTTCTAGCACTGAAAATACCATTCAGAATAAAAATATCAGAAAGACTATTTTAAAATAATGCAATCAATCATATTTACCAAGGTGAGTGTACTGGGTTTGTGTGGCAAGGTTTTGGTAGCAGGGTGGGCTACAGGGGTGGCTTCTGTGAGAAGGTGCTAGAAGCTTCCCCTATGTCCGACAGAGCCAATGCCAGCCGGCCCCAAGACGGACCCACAGCTGGCCAAGGCTGAGACCATCAGTGATGGTGGTAGCACCTCTGGGATATTATATTTAGGAAGGTGGGGAAAAAAAAACAAACCAAATTTTTTCCATCACTGAAACAATTTCTTAGACACAAAAAGTATGGTGAATGTTAGATATTTAACAATTATAAACCTATTAAAACAAATCTGAGCCTATAACAACCAGATTATGCAAATAATTATCAGATTATGCAAAATTGTATTCACAGGATATGATCCTGCTTTGTTTCATCACACAAATCATTCACAGAAGGACAGAAGGCTTACATTTATGCTTATATTTAATAAGCCAGAAAATACAAATAGATGAATGCTAATAGTGCAAGTAATGGAGATCAACAGGATCACTTTGGGTATATTTTGTAAGGTTTCCATACTAAACTGGAAGAAGATTTTGAAGATTTACTGTGAGTAGTTTGCCTACTTTTTGAAGGATTATGTTGTGGCAGACTGGGTAGTTCAGGGGATTATTGATGGGATATGCAGCCTTATATTCCAAGGTAGGTAGTTTAATCTAGCTCAGCTCAATACTGACAACTATTCTGTAGTAATTTTGAAATGAGGAGGCGGTTCTGGAGCACTTCTTCTCTTAAGAGGACAGGTTCAATGCACAAAAGTGGCACTAATTTGCACCTCAGGCAGTGCACTTCGTCAAAGAGACTGAGGAATTAATGGGATGCAGGTTTATAACGCCGCAAAGCACTCAGGATGTTTCCCCATGCCCTTCATTTCCCTTTCTGTGAGATGAGCTGCTCTGTTAAAAAGCAACAGTCCTCCTATATCCTCAGATTTTTCTAATTCCATTGCAAACCCTACAAGAAAACTCTTGAAGGTGCCCTATGCTACCAAATTTTAACATCCTTTAGTGGGACTCAAGGGAGAGATTAGAAGGTTTCACCTAGAAAAACATCTTGAGAGTGCTATCTGAAGAGAATCTTGAATGATGATGGTTGGCAGCAAATACTTCCCTGAACACATAACAGTTTTATTAATAGTTCTGGACTGAGCTGAGGCAAGTAGAAAACAGCACCAAGTGAGGGGTGGTTTTTGTGATCTACCTACTCATGCATCTAACACTCGCAAGCATCAGCTTTGTCTTCCTAGCAAGTTTCAGTGTCAATACATTGTCATCAAGTTTCCAAATAGGAAGCATTAAAAAAAAATACATCTGGGTGTGTGTCGACTACAGCAACAATATGGCTTCTTGTGTTACTCCTACCTCCAGACCAGTGGGTGGAAAGTCAGAACTAAGACAGCATTACTAGAGATGAGGGATGAGTATAATGCAGACTGTCTACTGTATATTAACATATGTATACTGCATGTACAGGCTGCATATGCACACCAGCACTCATACTGCACTAATGTATTGAGCTGTCCCAGTGAGAAGTGAGTTTAATGGGTTGAAGAGATGCCATGTTCAGTGGCCAAAATGGGATTAGTCTCTCTAGTATTTGAGAGCAGCACGATTAAAAGGGATCTGGGATATCACTATGCTGCTCACACTCAGTGAGCACTTGAACAGCAGAGGACACTGCATTTCTGATATGCTGTGCATGGATGAACATAATTGCACTACAACAGGCTTTGTACATAACAAAGGGCAGCAGATGATGAACGAGGACTTGCAGATCATATATGAGCAGATGCATCTCACTGGCTTGGAGATTATTTGGAGCTGCAGCTTTGCCAGTTGCTCTCTTTAAATGTTCATGAAACATCAGAGTCCAGTCTCCTGTTACACAGACATGAACCAGCATGACTTGTATTTTAGGGGCTGTCCCTGTGATGTGGACCCAGGGCGATCAGTTCAGCTTCCACAGAGCAGAGCTCTGTTACTAAGGGCACTTACCAAAGACTTGTACTGCTACTAAACACAACATTGTATCTCAGCCATCAGCCTGAAGGTGAAAAGCCTCTGCTTAATTAATGATTCCTAAGTATCCTCATTAAGCTGTTCTCTGGGTATAGACCGGGTGTGTTTTTTATCTAAACTTTTTCAGTTGTGCGTGTAACAATCTAAATTTCTCATCTGCAAATAACAGTGACTGAATCCTTAGGAATAATCAGGAGATCTTAATTAAAAGTAAGAGGGCTTAGGCCAACTCTTGATGAGAGCATGATTCTGCAAATAGTTGCAAGAATTTGTCAAACTAATTAAGCTCAAAATCAGTATGAAAAAAGGGACAATTTTTCCTTCTGAATCTGCATTTGACTTCTGAAATTGTACACAGGCAGTTAGTTCCCTGGAGGAACAGATCCCTAAATTTGCCCTCAGAACCAGATAATTACAGCGCATATGTGATTGAAGTGTGCGGAGTAGCATACTGACATAGAATTCATTATATAATGGTCTTCAAGAATTTAACTTGGATACATACAACTTTTCATGCACTACTTTTCCTAGAGGAGGGGAAGCCATTGTAAAAAACATAGTAAACACTGGTGATCAGAAAAGTTCTGATCGAACCACTTTTTTACGTTTGTGCAGACACAAATTTAGGAGCTGGTTTTCATAGATATTTGTAACTGCTTTGCTTTCATCTGTGCACACTTATTTTATATGCTCACTTATCCAACTCTGCACAAATTAGGTACTTACGACTGCAGGTAGCTATTTAGATCCTACCTGGTACACGTCTTACCTGCCATGTACATAACAAATTTGAATGCACACATTTCAAATCTGAGCATGAATTCAGTACATCCAAATGTTTATGTGCATGTGGTAATGCATATCTAGCCTTGAATTAGAGGCAACTTGAGGCTTCTCAAAACGTCAGTCTGGCAAAATAATGTAGTACCATGTAATGCAGTATTTAGTAAATTACTGCCCTGAATACCTAATTCTGTTTTAAGAAAGACATGAGGGAGGATAATCTTATAATTCTTTAGGACACATGCTGAGTGAACCTATGAAAAAATATTCTGCATTATGCACAACAGTCAGGCTGTTTACTTGTGGCTCACAGAAAGAGCTAAGCATGCAGGAGGACTTAATCTGAGGTAGGATTATTAGGCCAAGTCCACTGATTAGAACAACAATTCAGTGTGAAATTGTTAGGCTCTCCTCCAAAGTACAGATTAAAATAAACAGTTTGAACTCCTATTGATTTTGAAGGCAAGGTACTGAAATGGGTGACAGCATCTCATGTTCTGGAATTCAACACCAAGTTCAAAAATGCTGTAGAGTAGATGGTTTGCGGGTAACATAGAGATCTGTTATTCAGGTAAGAGAGCTGATTAGAAGTCATAGGGATAAAAAGTAATAGGAGATAAAGGGTGTGATTTATTTCCAGTATTTGATTACTAATGTACAGTGAAGACTATAAGTAAAATGAGCAGACAGGTTAAAAGCAGAACAAAAATATAATTATGTTCAGATGTTTTGTTAACTTTAATTTTTTTTTTTTTTACTAAGACTATATGTTAGCCAATTTGGTTAAAAGGCTGTGTTTAATTTTCTGTCCTATAAACTTGGTTTGACTACTTGAAAAATTTAGGCATGCTATGGAAAATGTTCGAATTTTAGCTCTTCAACAGTATACTATTTTTGCAGCTATGCTGCCTTGTCATCAATGTATGATTTAGAATGATTACTTACTATTGTATTCTAATTTCCATTGGGCTTTTCTGTATTTCATTTGCTGGTGGGTATAAGGAAGAAACTATTCCTAAAAAATCTTCTTTATTATCACTGAAATGCTTTTGATCATATCTGCCACATGATAACTGTAAGCCTGGGTAGTTTATTTTTTAAGAACATTAGTTTACGGGTTACATAGAAATATCAAAGAATGATGTATATATATCTGAGGAGTAACTGATAATGACAACGTACACTTAAGGATAATTGCAATGTACACAACAATGGAGTTATTCCATTTTTACAAGCGTATAAACAAAATTTGATTAGGTCATGTGATTGCCTCTTTAGGCTCAAATTAAAAGACCTTATATGCATAAATATACTTCATGTACTTGGGTTTGCTGTTGGCAGAGGAAGGCAATGCATCCTCTTTAATCAAGGATAAGGAAGCAGGGTTGCCTCAGGCTTTTTTCCCCCAACGAAAACACAGACCTACTCCAATCTCTTATTGCACCCCAGTATGGCCACAACCCCCAGCCCCTTCCCCTTTGCCCACTGTAGCTTCCAAGGCAGCCAAGCCAGTGATGGCGTGGTGACTCCTCCTGTGCCATACGGGCTCAACATCCCTCCTGCTCAGTCTTGTACAGTCCTTTTTTTTCCCCCTGAATCTGCATTTAGCCATTACATCAGACACAAAGAATAAAGAAAAATATATACTGACAAATTTCATATCATAATAAGTCTATGAGGCAGCTGAGTGCCCAAAGATTACAGAGAGGATCTGCAAGAAGAAAGAAAAACAAAAAAAAAAAGAGGAGAGGACAGATAGGAAAAGGATCTAATAAAGACTAATAGTTAACTGGAAGTGAGGTTTCAGAGGTGGAGTAGATATGCCAGTAAATTGAGAAAAGTAGTCTAACAAGTCACATCACATAAATAGGCAGAACTAGTCTTGGTTATCAATTCCTGAAAGGGAACTTTCCTCTATGATAAATAGTGTATTTCTTGAATTTCTATTACTTCCAATAGGGAGGGTTTCCAAGGGTACAGGAAGGTGTTTAAAAAGGATCTTTGTGTTTAGATCTGCTATCCGTGTATGAGTTCAAAGGAATCTCTCTCTCTACAAGTGGTGTGATTTTCTTTGCTGGTACTACAGAGATGTTTAGACCTCCAGAGGAAAGGTTACAGTTCTGTGCCAGGGAAAGTAATGTTGCCATGAGACTGAGTGTAAGAGGATGAACAAAGCTGCCACATCCACTTCCACAACGGGCATGTTCTGCAAGATGCATAAAAGGAGAGAATATGGTAAATGCTTTCAAGCCCATTTTCATCTGGTGAGTAACATCAGGTTATCCTTTCTATTTTTCTGAGCACTGGAGTACTCAAATTCATACACCTTCCTCAAATGCTTTAACTCATTATTCTTCATAATGATTCATCTAAAACCAGCAACAAAGCAGTCTGAACACTTGAAACTACTAAGAAATAGACAAGCGTGCACAAGTCTCCTGAGGCCTGTGGAAAACTCTATTTGCCTAATAACTGCTCAGGACCTACCACAACAGGGCAGCAGCTTCTGCATACTACCCAGTTCTTGTCTTCTTTGAAATTACTTTGGGCTGAAAATAAATCAGAGCTGTCAGCATAAGACAGTGAACTTTAATCGACATTTTGCTGTAGCAGTAGATCAAATGTGATCAACTACTTGTCCCAAAGAACAGCATAAGTTTGATGTGCTCTAGGAAATAGATAGCTAATCTATGCAAACAACCTGTTGATCATTAAGAAGAGCAAAAATGTCCAGAAGTGTCTGCAACAAGCAGATTGCAAGAGCCAACAAGGGTGACAGCAAATCAGAGAACTATAGTGCAATTTGAATGCAGTAGTCATCTGTGAGCTCTTCTCTACCCATTCATATACCCAAGGACTCATAAAAGTACTGGGGAAGAAAGATTTTGGGAAGACTCTGGGACCCTACTCCAGGATCTGGGACCATCTCTCCAACCTCTGGGGATTTCAGGGAGCAGGAAAAGAGACGAGGGAAACCTCATGACCCTGCACCAGGACTGCGCACAACGCATCAGGGTCCCTCTCGAGAGAGAGCCTTCTCTCCCACGGAACAACGAGGCTGTGCAACAAATTGCTACGCTGCTCCCCTGACTTCTCACGCTCCCTGCACCATCCACCCATGAGACGGAGAAGGCATGTAATTCGTAAAACTGTATGCATCTGTGATTAAAGTGCTTTGCTATCCTAAATTATTTAGCCTCCATGCTGTCATTTGTCTTAAACCGTCACACTACAAAACAAAAACATCAATACCTGCTTCAATAACAGTGTTTAAAAATACATTTCAATTCTAAAAGTCTTGTGAAATCCTTTTGCCTGCCTAGCAAATAACAATTCTTTGCAAAAATGGCAGAATTGATAAAGAAAGATTTTATTTGTTAAATTTTGATCAATTCTGGCAACTGCCAAGCTATTTTCATACTTTAGAAAGAAACATCTCTGTATTGGCAACAGCATCAATTACCTGAGATTGTACCGGTTTTTTACTTTGGTTTTCCTCATGTATCTCTGTGGATATACTTTTTGAGGATAATATAATGCATTAACATAGTTTACAATAGTAAAATATTTATTGTTTCTAGAGCACTCAAATACACTATGTGGTTTTCAGAATAAATAAAGGCTATGAGGTGATATCTTAGCTTCACTGAATATAACTTTAATTCATTGCGTTTTTAAGATCAGGAGTACCTTTTCATTATGAGCCTGTGGAATAGCTAGTACGATGGGATTCTGGTCTATAAGTAGGACTCCTGCAAGCTATTCCAGTTAAAATAAAAAAGTACTAACAATTTCAAGGATTCTGTTCTTGTTCTCTGTTCCATTAGAAACCTGGTGGCCCGATCACTTTTGCCTGCACTTGCTTTGCAACAGGGTCAGCCTGCTGGCATAACCAGAATTACTTTCACTTGCCCAAGTATGAATGGAAGCAGAGTCATGGCTAAAACCTCGTATTTGCTAACAGCAAACAATATGTCTTAAACAAAGCACTTTGTCAAGTCCCATAAATGCACAATATATTATGAACTATACTTCCAAAGACAATATGGTTAAACATCTACCATCACAATGCAATGACCTAGAATTTTTATTAGTAGTAGTTATGCCTTAAAATTAAATTATAATACTGTACTCCATTTTATGGCTGTTTTTGCAGACTATAGCGAGCTATCTGTTTTAAAAGGGAAATACATGATGGACTAGATATTTGATTGAGAACTAAAGTTGGCTGACATTAGGAATACATTTAATATGATGAAGAACCACATAAAGTAATAACATGGGCTATGAATAGTTTGATTTGGCTTATCTGATGCGATCCAATTTTCTGATTCCGGTTTATTCTCGCACTTTGTATTTTTGTGGGTATTTCTATAAGAGGATACTGATGTGGAACGTCAGCCATGGCTTAGGGGAACACTGCAAATGCTACATCTGCTTTTAGTAGCAATAATTTTCAAATTCTTTCTGAGGATGAGGACTATAATCTGTCCATAGAAATTTCAATTTTCTGTAAAGGTGTGTAGTTCATTTTAATAAAGTTGTGTGTCTAACTCTAGAGCCCTCAGCACAGGAAAGACATGGACCTCTTGGAGCAGGTCCAGAGGACGGCCACAAAAACGATCAGAGGGCTGGAACACCTCTCCTATGAAGAGAGGCTGAGAGAGTTGGAGTTATCCAGCCTGGAGAAGAGAAGGCTCCAGGGAGACCTTATTGCAGCCTTTCAGTACTTAATGGGCGCCTATAAGAAAGATGGTGGCAAACTTTTTAGCAGGCCTGTTGCAATAGGACAAGGGGCAATGGTTTTAAACTAAAGGAGGGTAGATTTAGGCTAGATAAAAGGAAGACATTTTTTACAACGAGGGTGGTGAAATACTGGAACGGGGTGCCCAGAGAGGTGGTAGATGCCCCATCCCTGGAAACATTCAAGGACAAGTTGGACAGGGCTCTGAGCAACCTGATCTAGTTGAAGATGCCCCTGCTCATGGCAGGGGGGGGGGTTGGACTAGATGACCTTTAAAGGTCCCTTCCAACACAAACTATTCTATGATTCTATGATTTGTAAGTCATTAAATTGGTTTTTAGTAACCTCATACTCATTTTCAATTGAACAATTATTAAACTATAAAACAAAATTGCATGATTCCTAAAAGTGTAGTCTGGAGTTTTACAGTCTGTTATAAAGTGCTGTATTATTATAATACACTAAAGATGCTCAGGCTATTAAAACTTTTTTTTTAAATGAACTGTAAAATATTTTATCATTGATGAAATAATTCTAACGTATTAGGCTCTCCAGCAGTATGCATGCACAATATTTTGGTATAATGAAAAGCATGCTAATCAAAAAAACATAATTTAAACTGTAATTCTAATATGCAAAATAAACCATTTTGCTGTCTTTCAGTAACAGAAGTTTATTATACCCAACTTCCAACATTAAAAATGTTTCATCAGAGTATTGATCATTAAATATAAGGTCCAGTCTTACAGAGAGCTCTACTTGCCAAAGAGACTGAACGTTAACCAGTGTACAACTGTGTAGCTCTGATGATAATAACAGAGAATGGTGACTTACACTGTCAGAGAGTTTTAGCCTGTATTTTACTACACAAATCGTGACTGATCTTGCAAGAGGACCCAATGTTCAACTAAGAAGTTCAACCAAGGCTGGTAAATGAGAACAATTTTCTACTGACTCCTGATGGCTGATGTCTCATAGCAACGCTGACACTAATATGATACATCTGAGCCTATAGGGTATGATACTTGGCTACATCCTCAAACTGTTCCTCTGATGTTCAAAAGAGAGGCAAAAAACTCTCTGTACTTAGAAATTAATCAGCTGTATTAATCAGATCTTTAACTTCAGTAGGATTTCAACAAGCTTGAAGATTATCTATCTTGTGTGGTCCTGGAATTCTTTGGCAAAGATGGTGAAGAACCCAAATGCAGCCTTGCTCTGAGTGGGAGCAGTCTACATGATCATACCATTAGTACATATGTACGTATACGTGCACTGCAAAGCAGCCTTTTGCCACTGACGCCCCCTGTTTGCACAGTAACGCAGGCGGACTGCCAGTCGCCTTCCTGCCTGTGAACACCGAGATTGCCATACAGACTGAAAACCCAAACCTGTCCCTCGCTCACGGTGACCTGACCTTCTCTGGGTCTGTCTGAAAGGTGCATGAGACATGTAGTAAATGAATACAGTCTCAGGGAATTTTATACTTCCACATTTTTTGAGGACCTACTCCAGCAAAAGCAATCCTTGTTTGCTTCAGCAAACAAGGTTTAACTTCGCTGAAATCAATGTCAATGAAATCAATGGACAAAGAAGTCTCTGTTTTGGTAAAATACAGAATTTTGTTTAGTGCTCCCCAACTTAGGAGTGTAAGATTAAAGATGAAACTTTAAATTACCCCTGGCTGTCAGATTTTAATCTGAACATGCAAAGCACACAACACTTCTTTAAGTACAACAGAATTGCTACTGAAGCAAATTAAAGATGTTGCTTTTTCAGAAGAAAAGCTGCCAATAGGTGTTCTCTAAATCACTTGTACCAGCAGGCTGACCCCATTATGTCAACTAATCCTGGAAGTAGAGAAGGTAAATTTAAATCTTTTCATTTGAAACATTTAGTCAATATTCTTTTTCTATTTTTTTTTTAAATTTTGTTCTGGCACAGCATTGGGAGTTTTACATTCTTGTCCATCTTTTGCCCCAGACTATAACTTTCTGCATAGCTGCAATGCCTGGAGGAAAAGGTCCAAGGACAACTTCTCCTGAGGGACAGAGCAGGCAGGGCATTTGAAAGGACAGTGCTTGTTTATCACAAAATGAAAAAGAAACCGAAAGATCACAGACTGTGCGAAAGGATGGGGAAAAGAGGGTGCGAGGCATATGGGTGAGCTGATACTGGTGCACAGGGGATAAATCAAGTTCCCTTTGTCTCTACTCCAGCGTACTATCTCAGCAGCTGTACTATCCCCTCATCAACAACACACCTACATGCTGCCTGTGTTTCCTGCTGATGTTCACCCACCACCCAATTACTAGTCCATGAAGCTCCACACCCGTTGTGTCTTGATCCTCAGAACACTACGCTGAAGCTTTTAACCCTCTCCAAACACCTACACAATGCTTTATAGTAATAATATTTAGCACACGGGAAGCTACATTAAATAAGTATAGACAGTACTTCAAACACCAGATCAGCAGATCCTTACACAGTGCTGAAGACCTGCAACAGACAGACCTACAAGGGGAAAGCACAGTCACTTGCAGTCTGTGAGTCATGTTAAAGCCCTAGTCTCCTCAGAGAACTGAGCCCTGTCTCCTGTTCTTGTCCTAAGACTCACCATAACAGGTATTTTTTAAAGTCCCAAGTTTATGTGGAATTACATGAATTTCTGGAAGAACAGCTTGCAATATGACCCACATCTGTTCTAAACACTCACTAATCTTACATGCAAATAGAAAGAATCGACATTTTTAAGTATCTAGATTTCTCTTTTCCTCCTTGTTCCCCACAAAATGTTTGAGCTTTTTAACTCCTATCTCATAATTTTTTAATTTTCCTGCTGAGAGTACAAAGGCATTCACATACTGGACTCAACTGAAAAGTACTTCAGCATTCATTCTGAAGGGTTATGTATCTCAATTACACATGTCCACTACTGACACTTCTTCAAAAGCACAAAAACCTTAAATTCCCTCTGAATGCTGAACTAAGGTTAACTAAAGCAAGATATTTATAACAAACGTGGGAAAACAAAGTATAGAACCAGCTAGGGAGTTGATAGATTTCGATGCATAAATTTAGACTTAAACATCCTTAACCATCTTGACTTCTATCATTTTTGTCTTGTCCAAAATGTCCTCTAAAATATTATAGCAAACCTAGTGTGAAAGCCTTAGTTTTTTATTTATCTCTCCTGATGACGTAGTAACAATAGGTCTAATCTAGTCTAATCTATCACTTGAAGTTTATTTCATTATCATCTTTCAGTTCCATCCATTTCTCCTAAATGTAGAAGCAGCATTTTTCTTGAAGAATACATGGTGTGAGTACACATCCAAACTCATTATTTTGTCCTTTTCAAATAATTCAACATGATGGTTCAAGCAGTGGTGGTAGAACGTGAGATTGAAAGATCATAATTTTTTGACTAGTGTACTGAACACAAGTTACGATTGAGAATGAAGGATAAACAAATATGTCAGTTAAATAGAAACATTAGAAGGAAAATATCATAAAAAAAGATAGGGATGGCAATTACTTAATAAAATACGCCTGTATAAGGAGCATGCTGTTGGCATTCATCTTCCTTTTTGTTCACACTATTTTATAAATTATTTTTATGTGGTGCTGAGGATCTTTTGCAAGATGTCAAGCACCTCAAAAAATACTTGAATCCAGCATTTTATATAAAACTAACCACTATTTACTCTCTGTGTTTAGCAAACTTTGTTAGAAGCCAGGTTTATAGAAGTGTTTATAGGATGCTTGATGAAGTTATGCATCTTCCTAGAAAAGACGGAGTACTGATTTAATTTAGGGATAGGAAAAGAAGTATATTACACAAATCCATGCATCTGTAAACATAAAATAAGCATAAACATTACAAAATTAAAATAAATAAATAAATAAATAAAAAGTAAACATAAAATAAGCATATATTAGAAATTAACATTTCTCTGCATCAATGGGAGATCTGTAAATTCTTGTAGCAATGGTAAGTTGAAATGAAGAACAATTTCCAAACAGCACCACTGAAACAAAAATTATTTAGAAGTCCAAACCTTCAACAGCTATGCAAAATAAATATTGAGTACAGCTAAACGAAGAGTATCTCATATTTTCTTTAAGCATTCACAACCCTTCCGATTCCGAGGTTTGCATGTGTGCAGGAGAACATGGCACAGTGACAAAACCTTTAGTGTATTCTCGCTTTTTGTACACCCATTCTGAACAAGTCAGAAAAAAATGTATCAAAAACTGCTCAGCCGGCAACACTCTTGGCAGATTGGGTTAGTGCCCTGTATTTTACAACCCCAGGAGGTTAGTATTTGTTCATTTCTACGGCGATTTACATTAATCAATCACTTCCTGCTCTTTCTTCCCTTACTATATTTATTTCTATGGCAATTTATACTAATCAATCACTTCTTGCTTTTTCTTCCTTCACTATATTTTTAAACCCCCTAACTGCAGCCTTGTAGCATCTCAATGATCATTTCCTTATCCCCTCTCTGCCAGTGTGTTTTTGTGTCGAGACTAATGCTTTTAGTTCTACTTTTCACAGTGTTTAGGCTATATTGCCTTTCTGAAACCTTTCAGCAACACTGCTAAGTGTATAACAAAGCCCTTCAGATTGCTTTTGGTCGCACTAGTTCATGTTTTGAAAATACTACAAAGGCATATTTTTCATGGGAGGAGAGCCTTGGAATGAATACTCTTCTCCAAACGCGATATGAATGCCTCCAGTTCTTTTGTAAAATTTGCATTGAGGTTTAAGTCTCACACGCAAAGTGGCACCATACTGTCCAACAAACACAGGTTTCTTTTCAAAAAAGTGTGTACTTGTTTTGGCTCTATTTGTAAGTTATTTTTTGAAAAATGCATTAAAATATAAGAGCTTTGTTCTTCACGTTTCAGTTCTGACACAAGGACGTAGCAAGCACCAGAACGTTGTGTTTCATAAACTGCTTGATTCACATAACTTCAGTGACCTTTTAGTGCAGACTTGTCTATAGTTTCTATAAAACAGCAGAGATCATTTATTTAAAGGAAGCCGTTTTCCCTACAGACCTTTACGTCTTGTGTCAAGTATATCAGGGGTGCGCTTGAAGTCATAACATAGCTTTAAACCAGTGCTGATAAACTCACGTGGAATGTTGGGGTGGTGCAAGATGTGACTTCAAAATGCCAGAGTAACAGGAATAAGGACAGGGAAGAATTTCATTCATTTTCAAAATACTGAACATTTATTCAGGCTTGAGGAACACTTGCAAATCAAACTGAATCCAATGGGATTTGTGATCACTTGCCGTTTCTTCAGTTCATTATTTATCATGTGTATTTTGGTAGCATCTGGAGACCTTACTCTATAGGGGACAGTACAAACACTGAGGGAAAATGTGATCTCTCCCATAAAACAACTTCTTAATATAACATGAAGTGAATTAATAATATCCCATCAAGGTCTTGCTTTAAATGCAAGATATTCCAAGTTCCAGGTTTAAAAGGTCATGTTTCTTTTTAGCATATGCTATTTGGTCAAATGACTACTGCATATAGAAATATATGTCTACGACTATCTCCCTCTCATCAATAACTCACAAAGCTTAACTAATAATGAATGCACAGATATGAAAAATAGAATTAAAACAGAAGGACCTAAACTCAACACCATCTGTCATTAACCCCATATACTTTGTGACTCCGTAATGCCTCTGAAAGATGTTAATTCATATGCAATGTGCCAATGCAAAATAAATGGAGAAACTAGAAAAGGATGAAGATGAGAGAGAGTGGTGCAGGAAAAATTAAGAAGCAAAATACATTTCTGAGGGATATAAACTGTCCACTTTAGTGAACACTGAAACTTTGATACAGTTTAATATGAAGAATACAAAATCAGTTTTTTATAAGTAAGTGAAATGTGAATGCTACAAGTGTGGAAGAGTTTGGGAATCCAGAAAAAAAAGTATCTTGATACCAGATGAGACTTGGACACTTTCATTTGTGTCACATAGCAATTTTCCTCCTGTAAAGACAAAAATAAACAGGCCAAGCTGATCTATCCCTGAACTAATTTTGCATTTAAATCACCAGAAATTTTTATAACCCCAGATTCTAATCTGGCCGAAGGATGTTTTCAGCTTACATTTCCTGTTACCTCTTTGTTGCCTTGATTTTGCAGTTGTCTCCTGCCCAAGTTCTTCAAACTTTCTAAGAGCTGCATAAACTGCCTTCAACAAGTGATGAACCTCTTTAAATCCAGAGTCAATGATGCACCATGAATAGCTTAATTGAAGTGTCAAAAAAAAATTGCTACAGCCATTGGCCAAAATCACATCATGACCTTGACTCCAGTTCAGGAAAGCACCTGATTCAAAACAGCTTTTATCTTTGTCCATCTTCTTCATCATGAAGTTTGTAGCACCACATATTCTCCAACATCCAGACCTACTCAGCCAAAAAACCTCTTAAGTTTACTGCCAATAACATAAGAAAGAAGGCAGCAGGACACGCTAGCTGACATTAAGAGTTCCCTCTGAATTTGGATTACTCAAGGGATTAATCTAATCTGACATATCCTGGCAGGCTTTGGAGAGTGCCACGTTCATAGCCAAACCTATGATAACAAGTTAAATGCTATGCCCTGTTTCAGAGTCAGAGAGGCAATAAAGTCCACTTTGACATATGCATTTTTCTGATTTAAAATATGGAAGTCTGATATTTTACAATATATACAGCTTGTAACTACATCATGGGAATAAACAGATATTCCAATTTAAGCAAGCACCTATTTATGCAGCAGGAGACTACTCTGTATACATATCTATGAAAAACCTTCACTTATGCACTGCAACAAGTACAAGACTCTCTTACCTGCAGGTTTGCACATGCTGGTGAATCGTTGTGGGTGGGTATTTCATTGTTGGTGGTCTCTGAACCTGTGTTTTTAAGTCTGGAAGCTGTTGTAGTTGTGGCTGTAGTGGTCTGTACTGGTAAAATTGGCTGCCACACATTCACATCAGTACCATTGCCGAAGGCCTGAATTGCATTTTCTGTAAAAATAAATCACAGGCAATTTTCTATTTCTAAACAAATGGCAGAAAGCAGAACTGACTTTTTAATCATTATTATTATTATTCCATTGAAAATGTGTATTTATAGAAACTCAATTTTTATGCTGAAAAATGTGTCTTAATTTTGAACATATCAGAAACATGAACTGAGAGTCTGGGGTCACATAATTATCTGGTACAGCCTCTTCTTTGTAATGTTCCCAGTAATTCTTAACAGAAGCTCTAGGACTTACTGTAATCATATTTGTTACCATCCAAAAGCCTCAAAAATTTACATTCAAGATTTAAAATACAGTTTGAATGTTATGTCCTAATTCAGGCGGGTGGTGCTACATAGCAAACTAAAAAGAGAGAGAAGGCAAAATATTAATTTATTTCTACAGCTTGTTCTAGTAAAACTAATATGCCTGTAACTACAAAATGGTTTAACTAAGACAATCTTTTCCTTACAGTTTTCAATCAAAGTCTGCATAATTAGGTGAGGGAAGCACGCTTAAACTAAAACTTTAGAATATAAAAGTTAAAAAGCTTATCATAGTTTCATGGGATTAAAGAGTGTGTTTATGGCAAGAGTAAATTGGTTGGGTTTTTTTATAAACAAATAGAAAAACAGTTTTTAATCAGGTCTTTGGGGATTCAACATGGATTTAGGGATTTCTTATTTCAAATTCTTTGTACAAGAAATCAAACAGTTTCACTGGGGACTAATATGTGGAAGTTATTAATACTTCTTCTCAGTGGTATTCCTCGCTTTATAAAATAATTTACATTTAATTCTCATCTGAAAAAGATGTATTTTGTTCTGATATTAGTCCTTAGAACTCCAACATGCAAAGAGAAGAATTTGTAAAAGGCACCACAATCAGCTGGATTGATGGGAACAAAATGGGAAGAGTGGAATGATATTTTTCTTGGTTTTACCTGAATAAGGCAATATATAAAGCAATATTTTCCTATGATTTCCTAAACTAACAGTAACTCTTTGTTTCCATTATTGCAAGAAGGATCACAGAAATACATGCAATCCGTCCAGTTTTCTAAGTAAAAGTGGTCTTTACAATCAGTTGTCTTTAGGTATTTCATAGAATCATACTCAATGATCCTTATGGGTCCCTTCCAACTTGAGATATTCTATGATTCTATGATAGAACCATAGAATCAGAGATGGTTTGGGTTGGAAGGGACCTTTAAAGGCCATCTAGTCCAACCCTCCTGCAATGAGCAGGGACATCTTCAACCAGATCAGGTTGCTCAGAGCCCCGTCCAACCTGACCTTGAATGTTTCCAGGGATGCAGCATCTACCACCTCTCTGGGCAACCTCTTCCAGTGTTTCACCACCCTCGTAAAAAATTTCTTCCTTTTATGTAGCTTAAATCTACCCTCCTTCAGTTTAAAACCATCACCCCTTGTCCTATTGCTACAGGCCCTGCTAAAAAGTCTGTCCCCATCTTTCTTATAAGCCCCCTTTAAGTATTGAAAAGCTGCAATAAGGTCTCCCCGGAGCCTTCTCTTCTCCAGGCTAAACAACCTCAACTCTCTCAGCCTTTCCTCACAGGAGAGGTGTTCCATCCCTTCTCATATTTTCGTAATATTTCAAACATATAAATTATATTTTAAATATATATTTTATATACATAATTTTCATACATATTTCAAATATATTTCAAACAATATAATGACCGCAAGGAGGTGCTTCAAGTATCTAACTGCTATAGTAAAGGTCCTTTCAATAATTTTTATTAACTAACCACTGCTTTATGCTTTTCCTCCCACTTGCCAATTCTTTTTACTGCAGTATAAAGCAGGTGTGAACAAATCCTTTGAACAGATGGGTAGATATACTGAATCCCATTCAGTTCAGTAGGAATTCTACAGTATGTAAATGAATGTCAGGATATTCACTTTCAGAGTAGCTAAAATAAAGTCTTAAGATGGATTTCCAGAATTTAAGATTGGCCAAACCCTAACTGGAGAGGCAGCAATTAGGACCACTGTTATATTACCAATAAACTTGCATCTTCTAATAAAGAGCATAAAAGCATAAGCAAAAAAGTGTAAATGGAATTTCTAGGCAAGTGCATGTGGGACATGGTAAACTCAGCTTCATATCCCAGCTCCACATCAGGCACAGTATGAATGTGAACCTAGGTCTCCAGCTTTCTGAGTCCCCTAGCCCTCAGGGTACAGGCTCAGCTATTCCACTTTGCATAAATAACCAAATGGGTTTTTGACTAAACATTTAAGCTAGGTTTTCCACATCTTCTGTAAATGCCCCAAATCACTGATGTATTTTCCAGTTTGAAGGGGAAGTATACTTTAGCAAAAGAGATTAGCAAGAAATTCCTAGTTTAATCCCATTGTGGAAAACCGATTTTTGTTTTGTCTAAAAAAAGTGGGAGGGATTTTAATCTCATCCAATAAACACATGACATTTTCTCCAGGCACTGGAAGGCCCATTAATGACAATAACAATTTAAAAAAAAAAAAAATTGGAACTTTTCCCGTTCTCTGTAAGAGGAAAAACTTTCTATTAAAGCAGAAATAACTTCGATTTCTTCATGAAGAAGACATCTCTTACAGCTAGGATGACTATAATTTGTCTCACAGTAACCTCTAATGTCTTTGATTTGTCTTCATTAATGCTTTTATACCAATAGCAAAAGAAAGGACAAGGGATCGCTCTGTCTTTATGTTCTAAAAGGAACCTGTAATAGTCTAGCAATTAATACATTCACAAATGAATAAAATCTGACGTATTACAGTATCTATAAATGGCAGCCCCATTAGGTTTGAAGAAGGTCTGATGTTATATTGTTAATTTTTACACAGTCATAGTCTGGATTGTTTTCTGGGTTTTTTTATTAAATGATCTTAAGTACTTGATTCATTCTTCCAAAACTTATTAAAGAGTGTACCAAATAGCAACTCAAGTCACTCACTTTTTGTATGCAAACCTCCCCATGTCTTCACAACAATGCTGCCTGTTGAGAAGCTACCAAGGGAGATTTTCAGACCTTATACTAAAATACAGACTGAGCTCTGCATTAACATTAGCTCAAGTATACAGGGCTGGATGGGACAGTCTGGATCATCGAGTTCATTTGCTATTTTTGAAAAAAGAAATGATGTACGCTTCTTTTCATAAGCTGATGAAATATGACTTTTAAAACTGGTAAGAATTTTTTACCCTCAAAACTCCTGCTGGAAGCCTATTTCTTAACTTTAGTCTGATGGTTAAAAATTTTCCAGTTTCGAGCCTAAATATGTATGTCCAATATCTCCCTTTTTGATCTTGTGCCAACATTGTCCTCTAGGTTAAGTAATCCTTTTCCCTGCCTGGGCTTGCCCCTCTAATGCAATTTCAGAGGACAATCACGGATCCTTTCAACTTCTTGTTCTGCTAGGCTAGGGAAGCCAAGCTCTTTTGGTCTCCTCATTTATCTGAAATTAAAACTCTGATGCACAATCCACATCATCCAATTATGCTACTCCAGGCAGACAGGAAATTTGAAAATAGAACCTGCCAAAATCGACTCCACTAAGCCATTCTGAAATTTATAATAGTCCCTAATTTGGAAGTGAGTGTGACTGAAAAAAAAAAAATCAATAATTCAACAAAATCATGAAAATAGGTACCATCCAGACCTGTGTTAAAACCAGGCATCTGAGATCAAGTAGCTTAAAAAACCTGAAGCTTGGCTGTAAATTGCAAGCACAATCCAATTTATACTTACCTACAGCAAATCCTTCATATCATAAACTACATGTCTTTTTTTATATGAAGTTCTTAAATTATACAGAAGCCCCTCAGGTGTTGCAATTTTTTGGTACAGATGCTGCCTGACTGTTAGGGTCCGAACATGATCTGTGATATAAACATATTGCTATGTGGTACAACTTTGTTATTTGAATTATGTTCCAAGAACTTCTTATGTTTGCAATCTTGGCCATAGTATCAGGTGTATTTGCTTGTCTGTTTAATTCTTACACTTACAGTAGAACCATGCTTACAAAGTGCAAAGAGATGGCCTTGATGTATCGTAACATACTTAAACAGTAAGGAAATTCCAGAAAACACGCTAAAACACATTTAAAGACATCTAATTTTGTACTCACTAAGGCATGTATTGTCCTGGAAGAAATTCAGAAATTTCATGCATTCATCTATGTCGTTACCGCTGTTGCTGCAGTCACACCACGGGGCAACGCTGAGACTATTTGAGTCTATGTAGTTTGGTGTCATCACTGTGCCTATTAACAAAGAGTGAAGTACAGTACTGTGAGTAACTTTTGTACTGAAATGTTCTTTCCATACTAAGAAGACAGCAAACAGCACTTGGTAAGTCATGTATTCAGAGATGGACTCACAACATAGACGCATGGCAGGGCTCTAACTTCCAGACTTAACAGTAACTGGCTCCCTTTGCCCCTTGACACCCAGCCCCGTGCTGTACTTCACACCCTAGTTTGTTTGAATGCAACCACTTTAGGGACTATAACATGAATCACACATTAAAGACCCGTTCCTTTCCTCCAAAAAGGTTTATATTGCATTCCCACAGAGAGCTGCATCAGCAGAATTGACAGGTGGAAAACCGTGGCACAGAGGAGGGATGGAGTGGGAGAAGGTAGAACCTCTTAAAAGCGCTTTGCTGCCAAATCAAACATATGTGGACCTGTGCCCTTAGAGCTGCACTCTAAAAATCCAATTTTTCTTCCTTGCTTGTGTTTCTTCTCATTTTCTTTCTAGCTGCAAATAAATGGCTGAAACTAGACATCCAGACCTGAGCTTCCTCCGTGCGCCTGCAGCCAGCCTAGAAAAACAATTCTGAAATGCATGAGCAAGGAGAACGCTAGTCAAGCTGAGAGGAGCCCTAATTCGTCTTGGAGCAGCATTAACCCCAGGGTGCTCGTCAGGGACCTGCCAACAGAGTGGGTTATGGCAACAAACAAAGCAAAAACATAACCACCATGCATAAAATGGTACAGCAGATTCTTTGCAGGTAATAAATTACTATTAATCTTGCTGTGTCGCTACTTTTTCAGTACAGTGATTGTTTCCTAAACATTGTCAACAACTTGCAACCACAGATTCATTCTAACTCTATTACAAATTCTTGGGTAACTATTCTCACATTTATATGTCAACTCAAGGCTAGCAAGAATGAAACAAAACCAAAGAATGCATTTTGTGTCCTAAAAGATATACAGCAACTGTTCATCACTCATCTGGATCAGGCAACTGTTATAGGATCACCACTTATTCAAACCACTAGTCTCACTGAAGGCGTTGCCCCAGAAGGTCAAAGATTTCAAACTTCCCTAAGGATTGAGAAGTTTGTACCTTTATTTTATTTGCCGGACCAAACAGGAAAAATTAAATAAAAAAGGACAGATATTCCAGACTTGTACTGATGACAGCCGTTTCAGGAAACACGTTCCGCACTTGGTAATCTACAGTTCTAGGACAGGCCATATATCATGAGGAAACGTGATCACGTCTCCTCAAAACTGACATCAAAGTAGTCATTAAGAAGATGGAATACATGAAAGATAAATACAAAAGACCCAAAGTGTAACCTAGCAGAGAAAATTTGGTCCATAGGTCCAGGGTCCCAGCATCTGCAACACCACACAGGAAAGGGCTATCAAACACCAAGCTAAAAAAAGGAACATTAGAAATAACACAAATCACAGAATGACGTCAAATAGGCTTTCAGTCACCAGGCAGCACTGGGAACTGAACAAATCAACATGCAAACTGCTTCATACATGATGTGGGAGACAAAGGAGAAGAGACATTAAGGACTGGCCCGAGAAAGGCAGTAATGTATGTGAAAATGAATGCAGTTCAACTGCCAAACCCAGAAAAAGCATCTTTTGTCGTGTTTTGGGATGTTCTTAAATTAGAATGCAATCCCATATCTTTATCTGCTTCCAACATTTAACAGATAGTTGCAGTAATAATTGCTCAAATTCTGCATGAGATTAGCACATGAGTAAATAGCACAGTTCGAAATTTATTAAATAGAGGTAGAGAATTTAGTAAAATAAGCAAATATCATTTGCACCATTAATGAAAACTTGACAGTAGATAAATAAGAAGAGGAATGATGTTAAATTAAAATAAAACAAATGAAAATATCTGTCAATTTTGTGTTTGATGGTTCAGTACACTATTTCAACCATGTGACATGATCTGAAGTGAGAGAAAATGAAAATCAGGAGGATTTTGCAAATGGAAAGAAAACAGTAGGCTTCAAAAAAAAAGGCTAAGTAGAAAACACTGAGTGAAAGGTTAAAAAAACAGAAAGGTATTGAGGAAATTAAAAAGGTCACTGAGGTAAGACTTTGTTATCACGAAGAGGTAATAAGGTAATTAAAATGGGTCAAGACAGGGGCTAAAAGTGTAACAGATCCCAAGCTACGATTGCAGTTGATGAATACAGGAAAGACAGGACAAGGAATGCATATACACAGCACACAAACTATACATCCAGCAAAAACAGAGTGGCTGAAAGAGCAGCTAGTAGAAAATCAGCCTGTCATTTAAACCTGGGGGCAGATGTGAACCCAAGCGGATTATATGCTTGGTTTCCTGGGGTGGATTTTCTTTTTTCCCTGCAATGTGTGTGCCTTCCCCTCCTCCCCTCTGCTAGCTGGCATCTTGGAAATTCTGCTGAAGGACACTAACGGATCAGAGAAACCATGGTGGTTGGCAGTAAAATAGGACATGCTTTGTTTTCTGTGCTCTCTCTATCAAATAGTTCTGTGATGGTCTCAGTAGTAGGCAGTAAGGTCTCCTGATTTTAGACAAAAGCAGAGTTGACCTGAACACAGCAAAGAGGCTGCTCAAATCAGGATCAGTTAAGAATGAGGAGATGGATGGTGAGTCCAGGAGGAGTGAGGTTCCTTTGGGCCAATGCAACTCCAGTTTATTCACATAAACTCTCATGGAATTCCTGGGAATCCCAGGGAAGTCAGATGGATTTTTCAGAAAACAAATGAAAATGTGTCAGAAGGTGAATGCTAAAGCAGCTCTTAAAGTCAATAGAGCAATATCTAACTGATATGGGAGTGCAGACAGGTCCACATGGCTTAACTAGGCTGTAACGAACACACTGAATCTCAAACATGGCTATCTCCAATCTTATTCTACATTTAATAATTTTAATGTTTTTCCTTTAATTTTTTAAACAATATTAATATATCCCTATTACTATAACAAGGAGCCTAAAACAATTAATTAAGATTCTCAAAATTCCTGTAAAATATACATAACTTTGAAATCATATATATAACACCCTGATGCAAACCTTAAAGAATCCTATGTAGACTGTTCTCCATTTAACTGGTAAAGCAACTGATACAAAAATTGCCTGACTCTATTCCCACTTAAGTCGTTTATTTCAGGTGGGATTCCACGAATTTCAGTGAAGTTAACTCTGATTTACATCACTGTATGTGACAGCAGAATCACATCCACTGTACCTTCCATAGAGAATCCTCAATTTCCTGAACAAACTCTATGGAGGCACAATCATAGCTACATTTAATGAAATGGCTAAATGAAATAATATTTTATCTTAATGAACAATATTTTATCTTAATTAAAACACCTGGAGATCCTGAAGCTCTGATGAATGAATGGATCTGTAACAGCTTCTTACCCACAGTCTATCTCTCTCTTCTTCCGTGTTTTATATGTATTAAGCAGACATGTCAAAGATTGTACCTCTGATTTCGATCTCAGCATCTTACAAATTTGACAATCTTCACATAATTTACTCCACTTTTATATCAGCTTGATATCAGAAGCAGGAATTTACTGCTTCAGGACTCAAAAGTTTTGTTTTGGTAATTTTCTTGGTTTATCTGAATTACTACCAAGAAGTAAAAACTCTTCTAACACTAGTTAGTAGCCGTCTTTTTGCATGTGCCTAGGGGCTAGCAGGAAGGAAGAAAAATGTTTAGTTTTCCCTTTGGAAATTAGATCTCCTTTTGATTTCAGCTCCTTAGGGATCCATTCCACATTTCTGATGTGTGACAGTGTTTTCCAGCATGGTCATCCACAGTAACACAAAACCACATGACTATGGAACTGGGTCATCCTTACGGTTAAATTGAAAAATGGATCCAACAAAACTGCCAGCAAAATTCACTAGATCCAGCAAGAACTTCTTGGCAGCTCTTACCCAGAAGTATCTATTAGTAACAGTTACTCTTTGCCAGCAGCTAGACTTCTTAATCTCATTGACTAGATCAGATTTCAAGGCTATTCAATTCTTTGTTTTAGAGTCAAATGACATTCTGTCATAACTGTTCATATGTTATACCCTTTGCACGTTGTCTTCATCCCTTAAGTCGTAGAAGCATATCTTTTGAAACCATCACATCTTATTTTACCAGTTGCCACATGGACTTACCTCACTTGTTAGCTGCTAGAGTAATAAGAATGATAACAATAAGCCAGTGAACATAGCTTTCAGTCATTTTTCAGCAAAACTAACCTATTTTAGAAATATTTTATTTTGTATATTATCTCCAGAGACATTTATTTAACAGCAGGATCTGCTTCAGGGCCTCAGCTGGGACCTTCGCTCCCAACAGAAGGGGATATTACTGCATCGCAGCAGGTGCAGGCTGTGAGCTTAAAAACATCTTATCTGGTGGCCTTTAAAATTTGTTTGTTTCAGAGTTTTGACATTCATTTATTCTTTATTGCCCAACCATGGTATTTCTACAACAAGTTCACCTTCCTGAGATGATCCCTCTCTTTCAGGAATCAAACACTGCATGTGGTATATGGAACCTGGCTTGCATAAAGGCATCCTTGTGCCTGTTGACAGTCAGGAAGGTGACAGCAAACAAAATGAATTATGTTGGGGAGGGAAGAGGATTTCAGAAGATAAATTTGGTCTCAGTTCACCTCCATTGATATGCATCTCAGAAAACATTTAGAGTGGACAGAAGGACATCAGGGAAAGAATAGCAGCTGAAAGTGAAACAAGGCTGGGTTGGTCTGTTGTCTCATTCCTCAAATGTCCTGCAAAATTTCCCTGAAGACCAAGAGGTATTTACCCAACCTTGTAATGACAGCTGCAAAATCAACCAAGCTGTAGTTTTACTTGCTCTTTTTAACTTCATTCTCCATGATCCTGTCCAAATTCAACAACCTTAATAAGCTTTACTTTGTAAGCCTGAATTTATTTCAAATTCAGGCACCTCTCTCTCCTTATTTTCTATCCTTAATTTCCTTGCAATGTACAAATTTACCCCAGGAATCTCTGTAAGGTAGCACAGGGCCAATACACTTAAGGTGGAGAATTTTGCCTAGCATCATATTGTACGGTATTATTGTGGGCCTTCAAAATATAGTTCGGGTGTTTTTCTTGGACAACAACGAGCCCCCACCCCTCCCTGCCTTCTTACCAATAAGCCCCGAGTAAGCGAGGAGGCAGTCAGCATAGTTCTCCTTCAGACAGCTACTAACAGACCGTGACTCAGGCTGGCAGTTTGTGAAGAAATCTGCAAGGCGAGATCTGCAACATGAAGAAAAATGCATATCTTCAAAAATCAAGCCTGCAGGCATTCTTACCTTTTACACTCTTTATTTTGGGACAAGCCTTAATACTCTTTAACTTAAATATATATTGGACACATTTCAGCTGATGAGAGTCTCTTTCTAAGACACATCTCTTTCCAGAATCCATTTTTGAAGTCAGAACAAAAAAGTGTAAGAAAACAGTAAAAAGGGACAGAACAACAGGGCAACGCCTGCTCTTTACTAAAAGAACTGCTCTGCATTTTCATGCCAAAAAAAGGACAAAGAGCGATTTTATCATATGAACAGCCATTTTGCCTGGATCTGAACTCTGACTGGAATCTGTTATTCTACAGATTCAGAACAGAGTTTCTGCTGTTTCACTGATTACACAAAACTGTATGTTTATGCTCACAGAGTCCTCTTATTGCATGACTTGAGGCAGGACCTGCTTTGGTACTGCCCTGAGTTTCCACGGAATGGGCTTACCCCTGCTCTGGACTGGCCTGCAGAACCAGCTGGCTGAACTGGGGTAGCAGGCAGATCCAGACGGCATGGTCTCCACAGCCCCCCGGAGCCATGGTACTGAGAATCTATTTGTTCTTGTAAAATGTGCATTTATCCGAAGTCTACAGTATTGAGCCCAGGGCTGAGAACCAGCTCTGCATCACGTTCTGCTGCTGAATGGCTGTGTTATCTTCACTTACCTCAGTTACCCCCTGTCCAAGAGGGGGAGAGCACTGCTTACTTAGAGAAACTGCTTTAAGACTAGCATTGAAATTGTATGGCAATTAACAGATTACTACTATGCTGGAAAGCAAAAAAAAGGACTAGCAGCCAGAACTCTTCTGGTTATTTGTGCTTTAAAGGCCACATAATGCTCCCATTCAGCTCTGTAAAATTTGGGAGGCATCACTGAGGTGGGTCAAGGTCCCACATCCTACAGCTGCTCTCCTCCCCATCTTGGCCTGCTTTCCTCAGCTCCACTAGTGCTTTCACTTAGACTTGTCAACTTGGAGCAGTGACTTTATTTATAAAGTGTCATTTAGACGTTTATCTCCATGAAAAAAACTATTTAACCTCCCTGCTTCAATCTTCTCTTCTGTGAAAAAGGGATGAAAACGTTCTTTTGCGTATAACAACTCACAGTGATGTTTCAGAATCAGATGCTTAATCTTTGCAAAGCCCTCTCAAAATCAGAATACTATAAGCTGTGCATTTTCAGCACTGCTCTAGCATTATGTAGATTTGCAACATAAATGCTCTTTTTTAGTTTTGCAAAGAAAACACAAAAGTTAGCAGAAACAAGTGATTTGCAAGTGATTTACTTTATTTGTTTACATGCTCCAGAGACTAATTATCTTTGTTTGCTTTATTGTTTTACCTATCTCAGAATGGGATTGGATGTACATCATTAAGTGGCCTGAAAATAGTGATGGGCAAACTTCAAAAGGTTCACAGGCTTAGTTTGAGAAAGCATCCTATAAATAGACCGTATGCAAACTGTACCTGAACTTATCTGAGCTATTCTCATGACCTCTTTTTAGTTCCAGCCCTCGCTAACTGTACTGACACCAGCAAATCCATGATTGCCTTTAAACCACAGTCAACTGTAAGCTTTTCACTTGCTCCCTTCCCTTATTTAACCATTCGACCTTGAGATGGACGGCTGTACCCAGTTGCCTTTAATAGCTTTAAAAAGTCAAGCTCCCTACCGATTCTTCAAGATACCCTATATGTATACATAAATTTCTAAATTTCCATAAAATCTCTACTTTGCTGGTGAATATATACGTACCTACCAGGGGAGAGGCGGAGAAGAAACAGATGCCAAGGTATGGGAAGAGATAAATAGTTGCACAATGAAGAAAATCCGGGCAAGGAAACCCTACGACACTGCAGTGATTCCTCTCTCAGTCAATAATTAAGATAGAGGCTCGGATCCAGCCTTCTACACAACTGGGAACAAAGGCAGTTGACAGTTTCTAAGGTTTTTACAAATTCTACTAATACCTGGATGAAGTCTGTTTTAGGACAGAAGAGAGCCTATTACATCTATCTAGTATGAAAAACGTTTGCCATGGTAGAAGGAGCAAGCCTGCTCTATGTACAGTATTTTTGTGTTTCTAAAACAAAGTAGCTCCTCAGATTTAAATTTCATTATTTATGTGACCACAAATAAATCTTTTTGGAGCTGCAATTATATGATCAGCATTGTGAAAATCCTGAAAACATTTCCTGCCATCATTTTATCATTCTTAAATGTCCAGTTCTCCCTTAGATTATTAGGTGCATTAGTCCGGAGATCATTTAATACATTCCTCTTCTCTGAATGTTTTTAAGGACTGATAACCAGTCATTTACTTCCCAGACTGCTTAAAGAATTTATTGTTGTGAATCCTAAAGGAGGCTAAAAATTGCTCTGCTGATCCCTCTTGCATACAGCTTGATTTCTATGTTAATTTCTGAAGAGTTTTTGTGGTCATAAAAGGTAATGATCTGACAATGTTGCACATTTAAGTTTTCGTAAGCCAAATATAGTTCAGATAGCTCTGGTCCAAGCATTACTCGACATCATCATACACCTCCTCCCTAGTGAGTCATGCAAACTTCATACTATCAAAGTTCTCACTCTCTCCTGAGCTGTTAACTACACCTGATATTTATGTGGATTCATTTCCACTGGAGATGAAGTTAAGGCCAGCAAATAAAAACAGAGACAGACCTCCATCTGTCATAAAATAACACCATCGTTTTCAGTGAAGATCTGCTGATTAACGCTCACTGAAGATCTAGCCGCAAACATTTCCAGTAGAGTGGCACTGATGAAAGCGTGCTCATCAGCAATACCAAAACAGTGATACTGCTATTTATCTGGAGAGAGACAAATTAGCCTAATTAGGAACCATATTATCATTTATCCTTAAGTATTTCACACGATATTAAGAACGGTTTGGGTAAAAGAGACAATCCTTTTAGGGATGCTGAAAAAGAGGAATCAGCTGGTAGTGGTCTTATAAAAATACGCATACTGTGTTAACTTAGTGTTCCTTCAGCAGGAAGCAACTTGTAGGTCGCAACTTGTGGGTAAGTGCCTATGACCGAGCAGTCTGGGAATCTAGAGGACAAGCAGAGCTTGCAACACGTGTGCCTTTAAGTGTGCACCATTTTACATATGCAATGTACATATGTGTATCTATTTGCTAGATGGCTGGATAGAGAGAGACAGGCAGGTTTATATTGTACATAACACGCAGCAGGACCACATTTAAAAGGAACTATTAATTTCTTTTCCTGTTGAAGAATCACCAATCCTCTCACAGCAGAATATGATTTTTTTTTCCCTTCCCTTGCATAAAAAAAGGAACCGAAGAGAACCACACAGAAATCTTCTTCCTTGAAAGAAAAAAAAAAAAATTCCTCTCTTTGTAGGGCAAAAAACTCACAAATTAGATGAGTCCTATCTTAGCCGTGGAAAATCTCCTCAAAGTAAACTGCAGATCTGGAAAGCTTACTTTAAATATTTTGTATACCACTAACTGAAAAAATAAGAATAATCCTATTGGAAAATTCAAAGAAAATATGCTCAAACAACAAACAGTCTTTCTGAGAAGAAGAGAAGAAAATCCCAAACCTGCTATTCTCTAATGCTTTGTATTCACACCAGTAAAATCATTTGTAACGGTTAAAAATACAAAGAAAACAAAGTTAATTTGTTTTCCTTATGATAGTGGTTCTTCAAATACTCAGCAGGATAAATCAAAACTTTCAAATTTTTCTTACAAATAAGCTTTGTTAATAGCAGTATTGTGTTTAATCTGCATATAATTTTTGAGGCAATTTAATTTTATATTAGCACAGCCTGTTGTGTAGGCAACATTGGTTAGGTTTTCACTATTTTTTATTCTCAAAGTTTTGTAAAAGTTCTTTGATGTTCTGAAATTATCTTTGATATTTATCAGGTCTCCCCCTTTAAAGTTGGGCAACTCAGCTTCAGTACTGGTGCAATATTCAAAAGCATGATATAAATTATGAAGTTGCACAAAAATTGCTAAAACTGCATTTTTAGTTTGGATCTGGTGTAAATCACGCCCTACTGGAAAGCAGCTCTACAAACTAGCCATGAGTCCTCCCCAAGAAGTACCACTATTCCTGCGTGGCAGGCGTTGATTTCTCTTACTTCTTTTTTTCTCTCTGGCTGCATGCATCTTCAATTGCTGGTACACAGGGGCTGAGCCTTGAGAGAGAAATCTCTCTTAGCCTTGCCTTTGCAGTGGTGATCTTCAGACCAAGAACGACATTGAATCTGGATCTCCCGCTGACTGCACGCACATACGCTACGACGTCCAAGTGAGTGGTTACGACTTGCCCTGTTAGTGAATGCAGGGAGCGATGGCTGCTGTCCTCTGCGCTCACCTCGATGTTAGGTAAAGACTGGACGTGCTCACTGCCACCTCTCTTTACATTGCTGCTTGTGTTTAGGTACCTGTTTATGGCACGACGGCAGTAACATAAAGAGTACGTAAATGCCAAAGCTGAGTGACTGGGGTGACTACACTAATTAGTCAAAGCTGCTCTAGCGTCTAGACACCATTTGGCAGACACAGTACAGTCACGTAAGGGAAGTGCTGCATCAATATTCAAAACAGAAAAGAAGTATAAATCTGACACTGAAAAAATTCAGACTAAGTCAATGAATATGTGTCATAGTGATAAATGACACCATTACAGAAAAAAAACAAGCCAAAATACTTGTTCTTCTTTTGTGGGGGTCAACTGCAGTATCCTCCTCTGTGGCTACAAATAGCTCCCATATAGCTTGGGTGGTGCTATTTCTGCTGGGATGCTATAGTGACAAGAGGGGTTGGTATGTGGCCAGACTAATGGCTTCATTGTTGGAGGAGCTTTTCATTTTATCTTTGTTTCATAAACACACAGTGAGTGGGCAGCAAGAAAATGAGGCAAAGGCTACATAAGAAACTCTATCAACCAGTGAGCTGAAAAAAGCCTCAGAGCAGCTCCATCACAAGAGAGATGACTCTCCCAGCACCTAGTAATATAGTTTTGACCCATTTTTTTTTCATTAAAAGACACTAGAGCTGAGTCATACTAATACATCTCATACCTCCTTAGTTATGTACACACAGTATTGAGCACCTGTGAGCAACTATGAATTTTGACAGTTTTTTTAAATGGCCATTTTTACATATATTTATTAAACAGCAACTCCATTAATTTTTTTCAGCAAAAAGGTTAGTTTTTCTGTGGTTGCTACCCTCCTTCTCAAACAACGACAGTGTCTGGGCCCTGAGGGCACTAATGTCCCTGCCCACCCCCAGGGCTTTCCCTACCCAGCCAATGGCCCAGGACCCCATTCCAGCCCTCCCAGGCCTCAGTCCCTGCCCCAGCGATGCTGTAGGACCTCGGTCTCCAGCCCCCCACAGCCCTGCCCTGCCCAGCCATGGGCCCCACTGAGCCAGGTCCACTCATGGGCTGATGTCCCAAGCTGTCCCCAGGGAGGTGCCTGATGCCCAGCGCTGCCCCCAGCTGCCCCGCTCCCTGGCTGGGGTGGTGGGACAAGCCCTGCCTGCAACGTCGTGCCCTGCCTGTCCCAGGGGGGGTCCCCACAGACTCCAGGGAGCCCCCAGCCCATGCTGCGCCCTGACATACAGCTCAGCATTTGTACCTTTTGGGAAGTGGGAAGGAAGGGTAAAAGTAAAAATCTGATGGCAGACCATTTGGCTCCCAAGACCTGAATACTGAAAGCAGTTTCTCTCATGTGAGCTGATCCAAATCTTTTGCAATGCTGGCAGAAACCATTACAGGATCTTGGACCCCAAATACCAGTTACTAACTGAAAGAAGCTGGTTTTTATCTGGTTTTGCTTCTGTTTTGTTATTTTAAATGACTGGCAGCCTAAGCCCAAGCAAATATTTGATTCTGGATTTGATTTATCTCTAAAAATTGTGTTGTTCATCTGGAAGTAAAATATAGACAATCCCCAATTATACAGAGGCAGCCTATTTGGACTGTGGAATAACTGGATACAGAAACAAACACCAGAGGCCACACAAGACTCATTCAGATGCCTCGTAGCATCACAAGTGCTTGCTCAGAGCATCAGACACAGACACGACAGTCCACCAAAGCTGGTTCCTCCAGCTGAGCACCCACACTTGACCCAAACTGGCTGGCTGACTGTACCGTGTTCCCGACCATGTCTGCCAGTACCTACGTTATCCAGGCTTTTTGTTTACCAGGGGCCTTCTAGACATCTAGCACCCCAGATTATGGAGAGCTAACTATTAGAAATTCAGTCATGCAAAATGAAAAATATTTCCACCTATGCATATCTATATTTTAAAATTAACAGTACATTGTATTCTTTTTATTCTTCTATTAACAAAGCTAATTTTCGGAGTAAGAAGTGCTCTAAAATAAACATACCCCACACCATGTTCTCTTACTGTATTTTATGCAAAGCAAAATGAAGCAAGTTATATACCATTTTCTGTTAATATCATCCTTTCTCCTTGCTCATGTCATCTGCTAGAGACCCGTTAGATCTTTTTACACAATGTCTGCTATAGAAAATCAAAAGAGCCTAACAAAACACTAATCTCATAGTTTATCAATGTTAGTTAAATCCTCTAAATGACTCAAGATCGTGCATGAGAGTAATTTTAATTTAATATATTAAGGTCTCCTTTGGGTTTAAGGAAAACTACTAAGCCCAAATGTGATTCTAAACAAGTATGATTTATTTGCAATTGGGTAATATAAATATTTTTATGCTACTGACCTTTTGTGTAATAAAACCAATTTTGAAAAATACCGTGCAAATCCTGAGCCCAAGGTAATGTAATAAAGAATTAGAACAGTGATTCTCAGATGCAGTGACACAAAACAGAATTTTCTCTTTCTGTTTGCAAAAAAATTACCTCACATCATTTTTGAGAGGCCTGTTTGAGAGAACATCTGGAAAGCACTCCACAGGAAATCAAACCTGTTTTAAATATGTTTTGTGGGGCTCTGTTTCCTTGCATTGACTTTAAGCACGCATAATGTGTTTCTGTCTTCTCAGCTGCAAAGAAAACACTTCTCAGAGAATCTTCTACAAAATGACAGGCTGAACTGTCAGTCTGGGATTTCTATCAGGAGATGCTGGTAAGATTTCTATTTAGTCTACCTGTCTCCATACCAAAGCTCTCCAATAACATGAACAAATCCACTAGCTGCTTTCCCAGTACCGTGAATTTGTGTATTTTCATTTTATTTCATTTCCTTTATGCTGTTTAATTTGAAGCTTCTAAATATAAATGACTGTCAAGTTTAAAGATGTCCAAGCCTCAGAGAGCGTCTCTTGATAGCATGTTACTCAGGAAAGAACTAGTGCATTATGGATAGAGCTGTTCTCACTTCATTAGCTGGGCAGGCAGGAGTGTCTTTGAATTACAGGCTGAAAACCTAAGAAAATCATTGTCACTCTCAAAAAGCAAGCCAAAGAAATTAGTGCCACTGCAGGTCCTTGAGTGTGCCACTGGATGCTTAGGTGTTTATTAACAAATATATCGTGAGTGCACACTGAAAGGATGTGGTTTCAAGTAGCTGGGAAAGACATCCATGACAATAATATTCTCTGTAACCACTTGAATAAACTATAATAGAATATTGCTGGCTCAAGCATGAAACCGCTGTGGAGTTTGGAGACAGAAAATAATCCAACAAGTCCAATACAAGTTCTCTCTTTACCAGAAAAGTTTCTGTTGGCAGATGCACTGGATCATCAGGTTTCCTAAGGTTATGTAGGGATGCTTTTTGCATAGGAAAATCCCTCAGTGGCACTGTGGTATGTGTGGTGGCATTCCTGAAGGGAACAACTCCGTGTCTCCTTGTCAGAGACCTGGCTGACAGAAAGAAAAGGTGCCCAGTGTCTCCTTGCACTCAATCGCGCCGGGTCTGTAGGCAGCCAGCATAGCTGAAACTCATCCTGAAGCTACTCTAAAAACTGTTCTGACTTCAGGAGTAAGACAACAAATATAAAATCAGAACTACAGCAGATAAAAGTGGATTAGAGTCTCTTTTATGTGAACCCTTCTTTTCCATGCACAAAACAAGCCCCATCAAACAGCAAGTCGAAAAGTTCTGGCACTAGCAAACCAATATAGCATTGATCTTATTCAACATGTTTTACTTGCTTTTAGAAGCTATATGGATATATAATGCTAGTACAAAAAGCACTGATTTGTAGTATAAGACTGGAAAATAAACCATTTTTACCAGTTAAGGATGATGTGGCTGTCTTAAGAGGGGTTTTTTGTCTCCATTGTCAAAATCCTGAACACGGCCACTGAGGCTGAGAGCTGACAGGCTGTGATACATCCAGATGTTTATGGAAGTTGCTCTGAAAGACATTGTCCATTCTGAAGAATATTTTGCAGTGCTGCATGATGGCCGGTTACTGAGATGTATCTCCAGCATTTCACAATGCCGAATTAGAAAAGAGAGCATTATAACTGAGAGGACAACCACTTAATTTATGCTTCAATTGGAAGAAAAGAAAGTGAACTGAACACTTGAACAATATGGTCAAGTTTGAATTTAACAGAGGTCTTAGTCATATGTGCTTTATAACAGAAAAGCTCACTGTAATGGTTTATAGAATGTCCTTGAACAAATATAGTGTAAACACAAACATGTGAATGTAAGGTCATCTATTAATAATCTTAGGCAACGGTCACAGTCAGCTCACACAGAAAATCTATATTCAACAGTAAACACACACCAGAAACTTTTTCTGTGTCACTTGTTTTAAAGCCAGCAGATAATCAAAAGCATAGGAAACAACCACCACCTCTGCTGAGAAGTCTTTGAGGATACTGGTACATTTACATCTGGCTTACACTTGACAGTAGTTACTCCAAGAGTAACATGGTAGTGCTTAAAACATAATGAAAGCAATGCAATTTCTATTCAGTAAACATTAAAATGCTAAAATTTGAAAATATGCATGTGGCTGTCACTTGCTCTGTTGAGAAACAAAGTTTTATTTTTAGTTCCAGTGCTTACATTTTCTAGCAGCTATTTGAATAGATGAACTGCCACCAGAAATATTCTCTCACTGGGGCCTGATGTAGAATGATATAAATAACCTTTACAAAGTCCAGCATAATGGAATGGTAAAATCAGTTGACATTCTTTTAATTAGCACTGCCTGAAGATTTACCTACACAGAACAGGAATAGCTAAATTCATCCCTGGAATAAATCCACTGAAGTCACTGATGTCAGAAGAAGAACACTGGGAACGGACTTGATATAATAGCTCTGTTATTCACATTAAACATACAGCAGCTTCTTGCCTGTAGCATATAAATGGTTTGAGGTAAATGAGAAAACATTTTGATTTGTTAAAGAAAATGCTATTGTGTGATATATATACACCCCTTTTTTGACCTCGAAACAGCAAGTTAGCCAAATGTGGCTGGGTGTACGTTAAAAGGGATCAAAAATGTTCTCTTCACCAGATTTAACAGATTAGTGGGTGGAAACTACTTATGCAAACAGTGGATGCTAAACTCCTGCTCTCTACAAAAACCTCTCAACTAACAATTCAACAAATCAGCGGTAGCAGTACTCTGACTGGAACCCCTTCCACCAAAGCAATTAAGCGCTTGCTTATCTGTAAGAACAGGAGTAGCTCCACATTTAGATCTCTATTAAAGTTTAATGCCAAATTTAACTTTCCTGGATTTCAATATTTTTGACTAAACAGGGGTGAAACTGCTTCATTAATAGATGTAGTTTAATCTGTCCCCCCCAATAAATGAACAAAACAGAACAGGTCACATTTGCCCTTCTGTAACCCCCTTCCTGGCCCATCTTTCTAATCTGTAGTCTTATTTCTTATATTATAGAGGCAGTTTTCCTTTCTCACTTAGAATAACAAAACAAGCCTTTTCAGACAAAATGATACACAGAGATGAAGGACCACATTTGGATGATACAAATGCCCCCAAGTTCTTAGAGCTAAAGTTTACTGGTGCCTGTACTTCAGCCCACTGAATCATTCTGGCTAAAAAGGGACTGACATGGAAGGCAGGGTATCTAAATACGACCTATAAAACTCTGATCATTTGTATCCAAGTTTATTTTATGATTGCTGTATGTTCACACACACATACTTTATTCCCTCTTTCACTTTTTCAACCCTGTAGATAGGTAATAATGAATATTCAGTGCCACGGTTTGTTCTTAACCTTAAAAGTAACCAGAAAGGACTAGCAGGACCTCAGCCACGTCAGGGATACTGCCAAAGCTACACCATGCAAAACAGAAGTCGCCTGAATCAAACAGCTCTGACGATGTTGAGGCATAACTTGTGTTTTACAGATAATGGGCACAAAAGAATTACGCTGCCTTTTCGTGGAGACTGGGTTTCAGGAATCAGCAGAGGTTCTAGCTGACTGAAGGGATGCCGCTTGGAGAGTTTCAAGCTTGCCTGACAAGGGACTTCAGAGTAAAGATACTGTCTAGTTACTGCTTCTTGGAGCATAAACCCCTGTGCGTGAGGCTCTCTTCATCATTAAAGCACAAAGCGATGTCAAAGTTGGGTGCAGGAATAAAGCTGCGCCATTTTTCTAATTACTATATCCTTGCGCCTTTGCTTCTTTTGGAGAAATGTCAATCACCCAGCAAGCTTTTAATCTTCAAGACCCTCTTAAGCAGAACAGAGAAAGTATAAATGAGGATTGGCCAAGCAGATCCTGGCACCGCAGAATGAGATCCATCTACACTTTAACAGGGACAAAGCAGTCTTGTTTTGCTGGGTGTTCTGATTTTTGGATTCCAAAGGGATATATGGACATGTTTTAAGGAGGAACTGTGTGATTCATTTGGAGTTTTATTCAGAGAGAAGAAATTTAAAATGACCTTTGTTTATGGGGGGGAGGAGAGAGTAATACTCTGTCTATTTTACTCTGCTAACGAAAGACATCAATGTAATGAATCATGTAAAGGACTAGAAGGGAAGAAAATAATACAATATTGCAGCATTTTCTATCTTTACTTTGCCTTGACTTGAAAGGGTTTTTGCTCATTTTGCAGAGACTGCATTAATATTTTTTTCCAAGCTAGCAATTCCCCACACACATATTCTACTACACCATCATGTTTCCTCTGCAGAGCACACCAGCTTCTGTCCCACCTCCCCCCAGATCCCATTTTTTGAATTTTCTGAACTGTGATCATTCCTCACTATTAATTCATTAAAATGAATTAATTCCTGGGGGTTTTTCACTTAAATAAATATGGTACCTCTAGCAATGTATACGTATATGCATACACTTGTATATACATATAAAAATCATTCTTCTTCAAATTCAGGCTATGCTTATAGATGTGAGGTGAGCTTGTGGGCGTGCTGAAATGTATGGGCCAAAAGGTAGCTTTACATTTTTTTCTGTCCCACTTGGTATTTTGCAGACACGGGAGCTTTCCTGATGTCACGCACAGAGAGAGCAGGGAGGATTTGCAGGTAGGCTGAGCTCAGGCTAACCCTATTACCCTGCAGACACCCTACCTCTAGTGCAGGGTGAGTCAGGCAGCACACGAGGTTTTTTGCCCACTCCCTGACTCAGTCTCCAAACATACACTACAGGCATAGCCTGCACGTCTCTAGAAATCAAGAATGTCCCTGTTTTAATGTCCTTAACAGTATAACAAAAACTATGTCGTTGTCCTGGTTCGCATACCCACAGCAAAACAATCATCTCAAGGAGCTGCCAGACAGCTTTTAGTGCCAAACTGATATAAACACCCCGGAGGGATGCAAATTCACCTCTATTATACAGAACTGTATAATGCTACTGTGTCCTTCACGAAAATATCCACTAAGTGTCCTTTTAACACGTAAAGCTAGAGCCAGTCTGAGACTGAGCAGTCAAGCTTAGTAGCTGGCCAACTGAATTGTAACCAATATAAGCTACAAGGCTCAGAAAGGGAGGTAGCACCTATGTTTTCCTTCTCATTTGCTGAATTGCAGATGATCACTGGACTGTGGCAGGATATTGAGGGAGGAAAAGAACAACAGGCAGAGGAGCAGGTGAGGAGGTACTGTAAATGGCCGTAATAGAGAGAATTCAAATGCAGCAGAGAACTGGTCAGATAATGACTGGGAGCTCTGGAAAGAGGAGATGAAAGGAGACTAAGCAAGGGGAAGAGACATGAGAAAAAAGTAAGGGAGAAAGTGAGAAAAATGAAAGCGAAGTCTAAGGAATAGAGAATTTGAGGAAAAGGGCATATTTCTTCTTCCCCTCTTCCATCTGCCCCCACACACCCCTTCAGTGCACTCCTTCCTCCTACTTGTTAATGCCGTAACTGAAGAAGGCTCCCTCCTGACACAAGATGCTGGGCTCCCCCTCTGCTATAGCAGGACAAAAAAGGCTGACTGCACGTTTATAACATCTCCTCATAGACTTGCCTACAGTGTTGAACCACCCCCTCCTCTTGCAAGTCTTACCCATGAAGGTGTAGGTTTTGCAACCAGTAATGGTACATGTTGCAGGAACAGCCCAGAGGTCTTACGCAGAGAAGCCACTTTTACAAACAGGTACTGGTATAAAGCATTTGCATATTTACACGTGCCTTATGGAAAAGGAGCACAGATACAGTGACTCCCTTTCCGCCATAAATGATCATTAAAAATGTTCAACAGAATACAAAGAAGGAAAATGAATTTCTTGGCAAGTTTCTTACATTTTCAGGAAACGTAGCGAGCAGCTGAGCTTTTGTTCTAACTTTTACTGTGGATGAACTCTTTTATGCACTGATGAAAACGATTGCATATCTTCACACAGTGTTCTTATACCTGTAGATGCAGATTTCTTTCATACAGAATTAAATGGGTGGTTGCAACAGAATTAAGACTGGATAGGACAGATGACCAGAAACTGGTCAAGAGGTAAGAACACACCAATGAAAGCACATTTATAAAGATTTAGCTCTCTAAATACACGTGCTGAAAACATCTTTATTGTATTTTCAGGGAGATGACCCATCTACTGAAACCTAATAGGACATTTCATTATTATCCTTCAGACAACCCACAAGGAAAGGTTATTTAAGTATATTATGCAGCCATTTTATCTTTTTTTTTTCAGTATCAAATAGCTGTAGCCAGCAACATGTGCTTTTTATAGAACTAAAGGCAAAACATTAAGAATAGTATTTATTTTAGCCAAAAAAAAGGTCCAAACAGCTGTCTTCTGAAATTAGTCAAGAACTACTTTCTGGCTACTTCACCTTAAAAATGAGCCTCAATGATTTGACCAACCGTTTTGAATATAGTAATTATGGAGGACAAGAAACTTGCTGTTACTGGATTCTTATATTAACAAAAAATGCCTCACTTTATGCTACCCTTCTTTTCAGATCTTTGCAGCATGTGACAGGATTGATACTGTTCTTTTAATAAATAATGCGTCTGTATCATTATCATTCTGGTCAGTGCCTTCTGAACATATCCAAGAGACAGAGCAAGTATGCAAATTCAAAACAGATTATTAAAAAGACCAAACTAATGACTCACACTTCCATTACTCAAAGAGAATAGTATTTGAAATACTGTCAAATGTGATAGTGGCAAAAATGAAGCACACTGGCCTGCATTTACAGCAGAATGATATTTTTAAAACATGCCAGTCAACTTTCTGATGTTTAATTGGTGGCTGAAGTGATCGGAAGAGGAGGTTCCTCAGAGGTTTGCGCTATTCCAGGACAACATCATTGGTGAAAGTTTTTGACAGTATATTGACTTTCCTTAGAAGTTTTGTTTATGTTCATAATAAAAAGGAACTCTAATGGCTTCTTTTTGCTCTTTGTTTTTTTGCTTTTCTTTGCAGTGAGCATTGACAGGCTTTCTGAGAGACTCCAATCGGTTTCAAAGCTGGATATGGACTGGGATACAAGCAGAGGCAGCAGAAAAATGATAATGAAAGTGAACCATTCAGCATTCTGATGAAGTTGAAAAATTAGGACTGTTTACATAAATCAGAACTTATTTGCATTTCCTGACATCTCTGGTCTCTTTTTTCCTCAATCAAGAGTTTATGTTATATACCAGATAGATTAGTGAATAAAAAAGAAAAAAAAGTAGGCAAAGCATGCTGCCATCTCAGTTAGTGGTACCTGCAGTTCGGCCAAATCGCGTCCCTGCTCTTAACTCTGTTTCAAAAACAGATTCAGTGATACACGCATCCAGGACAAAGCTTTTAAAGAGCATCCAAAATTGCATGTTTAAACACTTGTTTGCACAGGCCCAGTTGATATTTTATACAGAATACGGGCAGATTCAAATCTTGCATTTCTGAGTAAGCAGCACTTGTAAACCATTTGCGAGTGTACTTTCAGAAACCCTTTAGAACTTGTCCCACTTGTCTTAACTAGCATTATGAAGAAGCTTTAATAGATGTAATAGGCATGCAAATAATAGTTTCTAAATGACTCTGTTTCGCAGTAGGCAGAACATATTCTCAAATTATTCTCCCATTTAGATACTCTTTCTGATTTCAAAATGAAATAGTAATTATCAGAGTTAGAATTATATGCCTACTACTGCTTTTAATTATTCTAAACATATCTGGAATTACTATGTAGACTGATATATATCAGTGCAAATACTTCCAATATCAGAGAGGAGATCTTCTCCCCTGCCCAAGTCCCTGTTTTCCTGTGGGACAAGGGGAACAAATCACACCAACTCCCTCTAAGTGCACAACAAGTCACAGAGACAAAATGTCTTTTACCATATTATGGATAGGCTGGAATAGCTCAGCTGCTGATACCTCCTCTCCATGACAGTAGAGAGGGAATGTATTAAATACATTAGCAGTTTAGAGAGCTCAGGAGGTATTAACACCTACGTGAGATGACTCTCAGCAACACATCAAGCTTGCTTTACCTCCAGGCATAGGACCCAAGTGCTGCACTCACTAACTCTGCCCCAGAGCCTGCAGGCATTCACCCACCCATTCCCTTGTACCAGTGCTGCCCCTCATCCTCACAGCCAGGTCTCACTGAGCCTTGGAAGAGTCCAAACTTTTTAATTTTGGCATTTTAAAGCAAAAGAATCCACAGCAAGAATCCATAAAGAAATCCATTTTCACCCCAGTGCTGGCTGCAACTTAGGGCAACGGGAGCAGAGATTGTACCAAGCTTTCCTCTGCAGCATTGCAATGGAGAAAACACAGCACCAGACTCGTGAAGTCAAATTAAACAAAATGCCATTAAAAACTTAGCTGCTGAGACAACATTAGATCAAAGCTGACCAAAGGAAAACACAGTCATGAGAGGAGTAATGGCATTAATTTAACTAAGTAATTCCTGAACACTACAGCCTGAATAATAGGAAGAAGTCTCCCTATAAATTCCTCTCTCCCATTTCATTGGCACTGTCACACACTGGAAGTTTGGCAGAAAACACAGTAAAGATACTGTAACTCTACTAATTAAGAGGGCTTGCATATAGGGAAGACAATATATACAAGCAAAAAGACTAATGGCGCAATATGGAAATGGAAAACAGGTAGTTCTCAGACTACATGTATCCAGCTTTCATAAACTGCTGTAGCATCAGCTATGAAGGTGCTGAATGCAACCCACTGGACTGAAGTGAGAACCCTGCTCTCATTTAAATCTGTTCTGATTTGGGTCAGCAAGGAACCGGCTCCAGATCTCCCCTGCGCCATCGAGGGTAGGGCGCTGCTTGCCTCCTCACCTCTGAACAACACCTGGGCACATCTGAGGGGCTATGGCTAAACGCTCAAAATCAGCAGTGGAGATCTCATAAACAAACTTCAAAGTAAATATTTTACCAGGCATATGTAAGCACTTATTAAGATTTATATCATATCTTCAGTGTCCTTGACATTTTACAATAGTGTTTATTTCCTTGCTTGCTAATTCACAGAATTGCATAACCTACAAGGAATTTACACATTAGAAATGAGCAAGATAAGAACTTCATAAATATGACATTAGCACAACGTTCTAATATAAACATACACAATGCTAAGTAGGAATAAAGCATTTCCTAAGGGCAGAGGAGGTCCCGTACGCCACTGAATAAGTGTTGTGTGACAACCTGCAGGGAACTCAACGAAGGCGAAAGGACCCAGTTTGTCCTGTGAAGCAGCGCTCTGTGCTGCCTCTCCGGGCTGAACACACAGAGGAAAGAGGCTGGGGATTAGGTCAGTGAATCAATGACCCTCCTGTTGTATCAGCCCAGCACTCCTGTCAGGGGAGGGGAGATAAAACAATTGCAAGGCTAAAACAGCTCTACAAAGATAGTGAGATCTAGTCTATAAATGTGGACTGCTTTTTTTCCAATGAAGAAAAAAAAAACATGAGTAGTCTGTGTATTGTGACCATTTATAAAGTCCGACATGTGGCTTCTATTCACAGATGTTAGAGCTCACATGTAAGATTACAATGAAAATTAATCCCATTATAATGAACAATTCTATTTTTACCTGGTCATTAATGGGACATAAAAATCATTCTGAGACATCATTTCATAGAGGCACCTAATGAAAATTTTTCCAACAGAAATCTGTAAAAATTAAACCGGGGGTTTAAAGATTCCTCCGTAATGCGAGGGAGTAGGTGTGAACAGTTTTGGAGAAGGCGCGCACTGTAATCAGATGCGGGCTTTTGTTATACTGTGAAGGATGTCAGAGGCATTTGCTTTTTTCCCCTGACTCATCCTTTTCCCTAGTGGATATTCTGACCCTTAGTCCTGGCAAATTCAGCAGTACCAAAAAGTTCTCTCTGGTACCTCATTAATCACTCCCCTGCCATGTGCTATCTTACCTGCAGATGTAATTCTTCTTGCAGGATTCTTGTAAATTCAGGCAGTTTGGTTTCTCCCTGTCCTCATATGAACACACAGGAACAATAGTCTGCCGCCTCCTTTCTGTACAGGCTACGTCTCGACAGGAGCAGAAGAGCATCCCGTAGCTGTGCTTTGGGGGAACTTTGTCAAAAAATAGCCGGAGGGCCTTATGACACTTCCGCTTGTTACAGATTTCATTAGACGTGCTGCTGGTGCAGGGGGTTATGTAAGCAGATCTGAACCTCTTGCAGGTATCATTTAGGTTACAAGCTTTTGCTGCATCCAAGCAATTGTTCCCCTTTGAAAGTACTGGCTCCACTAGAAAAAACAACACAACAGCAGTAAGAAATGCGTCACATTTATATTGTGTTTTGATGTTTGTGTTTATTTCACTGTTAATGAGATCTTGATTATATATTTGTTACATACAAAACTTTCAGTGCCAGAAACTGCCACCAGTCCTTATGTTTCCTAGGGTAATGGTTTAACGAGTGAACAAGAGCTCAGGCATGCGTTAAGATCAGAATGCTGGCAAATAAATGACGATTACACCGGGCAGGTTGTACCTTATCTTCTTTGTAGCAGACATGCAGGATGAATATTGGGTAAGACTTGGCCTCACTAAAAAACTATTAAAATCGCTGGTAAATTGGAAGGGATGTGTTTGGCCTGTCACAGAAGAACACAGTGATAACGTGGCCTCCTAACTCAGGTTGTGTAAAGCTCTGACATTTTTTATTTTTTCCTTGAACAGTATAAATGACATTCAGTGTCCACACCAGCTAACAACATTTAAATGTAATTTGTGTACTCTGCAGAATGTAAAAGCCACATGCCTGTTACTACAGTTTTGGAGGTATAAAACCAGCCCACCCAGACAGAAAGGAAAGCAGGTGCAGACCCATGACTGTGAGCTAAGGCCACCCACAAGGCCTGTAAGCTCCATGCTTAGTTAAAGACATTGTCACAACATCTATAGATGCCACCTGAACTCTGTAAGTTTTATGAAGTTTACAAGCTTTGAAAAAGCTGATGTGGCTGTGAAAGAAACATTTTAAAACAAGGAGTATGTCTTTCGCACACACACACATGCACACGCTACAAGAAGTTATAGAAAAAATTAAACTCAGATAAAAGTTAAGGCTATAATTACACATTTAATTTTGCAATACATTATCCAGACATTAAAACCCAATATATGTTTTGCTTGAAAATGAAGGCAACTGGCATTAGAATGCAAAATTCAATTAAGAATAATCGTAACGCTGCTTTCAATATTAGGAATGCCAACATCACAGATCCAAGAAAATACATTAACTTCCCATTGCTACAGAATTTGCAAGCTGAACAAAACATTTTTCAAATATCCAAAACTCCGCAGCAACCTCTTAGGGGGGATGACCAAAGATAAAACATCTCAAACGATCTAAAAAGCTCTAAGTTCCTCTTAAAAGAAGCTTTTTTTCTTGATCTTCCACCTTTTCCCAAAAACTCAGTCCGAGGCCCTTCTACAACTGAGTGCCACTCCTCTCCATTTCCCTACTACTCTGCCTCCCATTCCCCGGCCAGAACATCAACTTTTTCTCCTTTCCCACATCAGGAAGAGATGATGTAGCTTGGCTAACATGGGGCACCAAGGTACTGCATTTCCTTGAACTGACTGTGCCCGAGACAATCCTTGGGTGCTAGCACACACTTCACCGTATACAAATATATTACCTGCTACTACCCCATGGATCTTAGATATCCAGAGATAATGCAATGCATAAGTAGCATTAGATTTTTCACTCTAGCGGTATGCTGTAACCACGTTCAGTGGGTTCGTACATTTAACCTTCCTACATTTACCGTTCATACTCCAAGTCCTTCCCAATCCCAGTTTCTTGCCCAATAAACTGCAACTTTTTGCTTCTTCTCTTCACAAATTACAAAATTATAAACATGCAGCATTTGACTATAAATTAACAGAGCCAAGGACTTCTTATAATAGCAGCCTACCACACACAGTTCAAGCAATACCAGATGCAGAAGAGATGAGATACCCAAAATACAACCCTCTCATAAAATTGTAACATTTTATATAAAATGTTGCATTACATTAGCATACAACTATAATCTTAACCATGAACTCACAAAGTTTTTTTTTTTATATGGTATATAGAATTATATGTTTAGTACAAATATAATTACTATGTAATCTGCAGGGCATATAATTATGCAATATATGAATAGTACATGCTAATTACTATGTGATTGCAGAGTAATTACATGGTTATTTGTGCTGGGAGTCAACTGCTGAATTCCACTCTTTAAAACAAGATTCCATGGAAGAGCTCTGAATGGGGCATTTCAGTATGAACAGACATCAGCTTACTGTATGATATATTATACAGCATTCTTTAAAAGAAAACCCAAGATGTAATAAAGCACCTCTTTGCTAATATCATATACATGTTTTCCATTAAGGGTGTAAAATGCAGTAAATGCTGATACAGAAGTGAAAAGCACTGTGAATACGAACACCTCAAAAATCAAAATGGACAGGTTAATCAATCTGTTTAAAAAATAGAGCACAAGCCAATTCACTGACCACACAAACAGCAGTGAAAGTTACCTTGGATGAAAGTTGAATTAGGTGAAAATTGTTTGTAAACAATAGTTATGCTCATTGGTATCTTTCATACAATTTACATCTACCGAAGACTTGCATTCCTCTACATGTCAACTCTGAACATAGGCCAGGTGTTTTGGTGTTTGGTTTTTATATCTAGAACTACCCCTGGCTGTAACTTGCCACTTGTCTTTTCTATTTTGATACATGTGTCTCTTGCTATTGTTTCTGGCATATTTATCATCACATTATACAAATTATTTCCACCTTTTAAAACCAAGACTAATATACAGCACATGAGATGCATCAACTGCATTTGAATTAAACTAGACTGTCTAAACCAACTCTTCTCATTAATGCCAGCTTCTCCCAAGCTTTTAAATCATGTTTTAATGCAAAATTCACAACCCAGAACACACTTTATGCTTTATTTTTGTTGCAAAAGTACAACATAATTATTTCTAAGTCCTGTGGTAACTACAAACAGTTAACAAGACTGAGAGCATTTCTGAGGATTACTTACACAGCAGTAATACATAAGGTCAAAATTTCACCCAGCTTCTGTTCTGCAAAGCTTAAATTATTAAGACAGGCAGGAGTTTGGCTCTTACTAGGTACTGACTACGTTAAGAGCAAATGGATCTAATCCAGAGCTACTTTTCCTGCCAGCATCCTTTGGAAAAGGTCTCTGTAAGGAGATCCTTTTTCAGTTCTCCCCTCTCTTGGGGCTCTTGGATATGGATTGAGGGTGGTCAGAGCAGCAGCCTGGGACAAGTAACGATTCCTTCCCACCACCATTTCCCCACCCAGAGCTTCCTCTCTCCCAAGTCCACTTTGCCTTGGGCCCATTCTGGAAATCTCTGCCAAACCATGCAGCTCTCTGCGCCTGCCAAATCACTGCAGACCCTGAGGTACGTTACTTCCAGGCAGGTGATAAGTGATGCCGCACGCCTGGGTGCAAGGCACTGGTTCCCACCCGCGGCAAAAGGCCCAGCAGAGCAGATCTGCAAACACCAGGGTACTGCCTCCCAGCAGAAATCACCAGCAGCTGCGAGCTGCTTTGCTGCTATGGCCGCTATCGTGATGCGGTGCAGGCAGTCATGGCAGCCCAACATCCATAGAGTTAGGTCGCCTAAAAACATCCTCCTACCAGGCAGTTTGCCGTACACTATGTGCAAACACTCTGGGGCAAGAATAATTGGTTTACTGATACTAACTTACCTCTACACGGATCACTGCCTCACAGCTCTTGTACTGCACATGTAACACGTGCATGCAAGACCTTTTTCTGATAAATTTTACAGATGAAAAAACAGGCCTTGTATTATAGTATAAGGTGTTAACACTTTGATATTTGTCATCTCCTGAACGCCCCCCCAACCCTGGCCCAACATTGTTACAGCTGCAACAGCTCTGGACTCAAGCTTCCATTGGACAGCAGAAGGAAGCCAGCCAAATGCTCCAGTTTTTTATCCAGAGATGTTTCTGAAGCTTTGATAGGGTTTCCTCTGCCCTGTGTGATCTTCCTTATGCTTCACCCTCTTTCACAGTCTCTTCACCTTAATCTTTCATCTTCCTTGCATTTCCATTTCTGTTTCATTTCTGCACCTACTGAGCCTTTGGCTGTCTCCTCAACTCCTGTTAACCCCATGGGGCACAAGAAGGGATTCTCAGTGGATATTGGTGGCTTCTTATTCGTGCTCCCACTAGATGGAAGGAGTGAAAGGATTATTTCTTGTTCTATAAGATTCTTATTAAACAGCAAAACGGACACTTGTTTTTCCATTTTCTTACAGTACATAAAAAGCAATTTACTGAGGTTGCCATTAAAATTACAATTACTATTTGCAAGTAATTAGCCTTAGTAGGTTTTCTAGGGTTTTTAGTGAAGGGAATGCTGTAAAGAGAGCAGTAAATGCTAATGTGATGGAAGGCAAAATTACAAAGTGATAGAGGTGACTGCATGGGTATGGGCCTACTTCAATGCAGGTGCAGAATATGGCATACAGGAACCAAAAACCGACCAGAATAAAGAGGAGAACCATGATCCCACTTTAACAAAAGTGCTGCTATGGGGTTCACCAAAGTACTTCTGCTTTGTAAGAACAGATTAAAAAAATAAGGAAAGCATGGGAAATATTGTGATTTGCATCTTAATGGATTCAAATAAACTACCATTCTCCTGGACAAATTATTTCTAATCCCAAATGGCAGAGAAAAAACAAGTCATCCCTGAGAAATCATGAGACTGATGCACATACATGTTCATGTTATTCTGAGGTTCTACTTGTCTTCTGCTCAGCCTTTAACAGTCAGGCCTACTTCAAACCTTTTCCATAATCACGATAAGCAGGTGCTTTACTTTTTAAAATTAAAGCTAATACATTATCAGCTATACCCAGGGCTTTCAGAGCACTACCAAATACAACAATATGCATGTTGAAATTACAATAGATGGCAGCAGTAGGTACACCAGGTGACAAGGATGTTGAGACGGACTCCTTTGTGCAGAAGAGCACACTCAGGGCTAGAGCAACAAAAGGACCTAAAACAAAACTGCCTAAACTGAGACTTTAGGTTTCTGAGACCAAAGCCGGAACATTTTCCATTCCTGGTCAGCTCTCCCCAGTGCTGGGCATGCAAGTCTTTGATAACGCAAATTCCACAGGTCCCTAGAATTCTCTGCTGAATACACCCATAAATCCACCTGAAGAGGTAAAGACTATCTCCTGTCCAAGCCCTATAGAGATTAAAAACATTTACATTGCTCAGCGTGAACCAACAGACATGATTTAGAAGTGTTCATCGCTACCATGTTCTGCACAACTGCTATGCCCAAAGTCTTTTTCAAAACACCCTGGCCTTCATTTTCATGAGACTCCACAGATGAATCATCAGTCGGGATCTAGGAGACTTTCATTCAATGCCTTGCCTGACGTGAAGCTGCTCTCATTTCCCAGAAGGGTTCTCAAACATCTCACTGTGGGGCGTTCTCAAGAAGGTGCACGGGAAACAGTGCATATTGCAAAACACATGAGAGAGCATGATGCTTCAGCCCAAGGATGAGAGATCTCCCTGGGAGGCAGATTGCTGGGTTCTGGCCCGCACCCAGGAAAGAGAGTTATTTCTCTTATAAGAGCAATGACTGGAAACCAGGAAGATGACTCCCTTAATTGTAAGTCTGCAGAGGTGCGATCCCACTTATGCTCTCTTCTTCTAATCCCTTCTAAAAAACATAATCCTTTCTATACCACAGCTCCTCCCCTTCCTTCCCGACCAGCCTACTGCCTAATCCATAAGGTAGTCTCCCAGGCTTTGGGAAAACCTGCACAGAAGAGCACAGAGCACAGGCATCCCACCTCCTCAAAGACTCTTCTCATCACTAACTTAATGACTAAAGCACCATGACATCTTCTGCTAGGTGTCCATTAAAAGAAGAGTGGCTCTCTACTACCAGGAGCGTACACCAATTGCTGTGTGGACAGACAGAGGCTGTGAATCTGGCTCCTCAGGTTCAAAGTCTTCCAGCAAATCTGTTTCTGTATTTCTTATTGTCCATCTAGAGATTTATTGTGCCAGGTTTTTTGTTGGTTGTTTGGGGTTGGGTTTTTTTGTTTGGTTGGTTTTGGTTTTTTACACAGTATTCCCTGCGCACTTTATAAGGATTCTGGGTGTCTTTAGATATCACCTGGAAGCAAGGGCTCCTGACTTTACGTGCCTAAATCTATCTCTTGGTCTGTTTCTGGATGTTTAATTCTACTAAGAGGGCCACAGGCCCTACATGCTGCATTTTGCATTGCTGAAGTTCACCATTGGATCTGGCCTCTAATACTTAGCAGGACTCTTGTCTCCATTTAGAGTTAGATGCTGATACCTTTAGTTGACCATTTCCTGGTGCATTTAATAGACATTACACATAAAGACTGCAAGAGAGAACTCCTATGCTGGATATTTGCTGATGAAAAAGGAGAGAAATGATGTCTTAAGATTTCCTTTGGTACCTTCAGTCTTTTCTGAGCAGGAATGGGGAAAGGCTGAGCAGAAAAAGCAGGTGGCTGAGCCCTGTGGGTTGGCGGATGGACATCTGCTCGACTTACAGGCTATGTTAAGAGGAAAGTCTTGCAACCCCACAGTGAACTGGTTTAAATTTTTGTTCCACAAGAGCAGTGAGGGAGAGGAAACCCTGCTCCCCGGTGTTAACAACATTGCAGTCTGCTGCTGAAATTCTTTCTGTCTTCACTCACACAAATATCCTGATCTATCACCTTTCATTTCTGCTACAAATCTAATGAAAGGTTATGCCAGGGTCCCTAATTTTTCCACATGGCACTGAGGACGGCAGTTTTTCATTATATTCACGCCGGCATAGTTAAATCCATTTTATTCACTACAGTTCTGAATTTTCAATAATCTAAGCTCAAGAATTTGGTTCTTTAATGCTACTTTTACTTCTTCTGTCCAAGGTATCTCATGTAGGAGGCAGAAATATATGAATAAAATCAGAGGCTGCTAAACAAAGACACTTCCAGTTGTTGCAAATTGATCCAGTCACTGTTTCTCACATTACTGCACCAATGATTTCAGTTCTACCCTAAAGAGTTTTAGGGTGTAAAGGTCATTTTAACGTACCTACACTGAACTAGCATTAGGGATGGATTATGCATGACTGGGACCATATACAGAATATATTTTTTTCTGAGGGAGTGATCTCAGCCATTCCCTATACAATTCATGCTCTGTACTGAGTCAGAGGCTGGTTTTGTGATGTGGATATCACCACGGTTTCAGCTGAGTTCTTCTAATTAATTTCCCCTTAAAATATTCAAAGTGAAAACGTGTTACTGCATATGCCCTCATGTTATGCAGTTCAGTATTTTATCATTGGCTAAATACTAAGTCAACAGAACTGAGAAGGAACTAGCACACACAGAAATACAGAATAGGCCTGTGAAAATCTTCAAACCTACACGGTTGCCACGAGAAGTGATTTACTGCATGCAAGTTCTCAAGACACAGTGAGGGACTGTTTACCAAAGTCATGCCAATTTACAGGGCAACTTTCAGCATTTCTTTTTATTACTGCAGAATTGAATTCACAACTTGTTTCCTCTTTTCCTCAGACTTGATTAATTACTGTGTTAACATAACTATTGTTCTCCTGCTTACAATGGGCTCCCTCTAAAGTGCTGCCCCAGCAAAATAAACTAGGAGAAAGCTTCTAGCTCTTTGCTCTAGCATTGCAATCCTTTCTAATCTCACTATTTTTCAAATTTATGTTCCATTCCAATAAAGCTTGTGTGAATATTATAGCAAATCGGATAATACAAGGTTATGACCCTTGCAATTGATCCTTCAAGGTTCTTTTTGCCTTTTTCCAGTTGACGTGGTAAAAATTACATTTAGCTGTGCTTGTTGACACTTGAGAATTCACTTTGTTGGTCATATACACTGTTTCAGAGAGATCACATTACATAATGATGTATTTCTAGTGCTTTATTTCTTTTATACCTACAACCCCATTAAGCTGTAAGCAAACCTCCCATGGGGCTGTAAGACTACAAGTATCAAGGGGGCAATGCTCCCATACTGTTCAGAGGGAGTACAGCTGGAGAAAGTATTATGTGCGGATACAGGGTTAAACATTAGCTGCTATTTTAAAATATTTTCAAATAAATAAAAGCAGCTTAAAATAAAAAGTTAAATTTCCATCTGTAGAAAAATACACGTTTTAATGAACAGAGACCACGTATGCTGGCACTAGAAATGTTATCTGTAGCAATGGTTTCTGTATCACATGACCACTGGAATAAAGTGATTAATTGGACTGTCTCAGTAAATGCGATCATTACACTTTTAATTAACCTTTTCAACCTCTTGCACCTTTTAGTTTCGTTATACATTAGATTTTTGCAGTTTTCCCATTATCATGCTTGACTAAGCTTAAAACAATGCAGACTTGTGTTAGAAAGATAAGAAAAACAATTCAAACAATTCTTACTGTTCCTAATAAGAAAATACCACTGATACTGTCATCATAAGAGTAGTTATAAATCAGGTGGAGGACACACATTCTGAACTCTGTGGCTACGTTCCCACCTAATTTTTGTTTTGGCAGCACACTGTTATTTAATGGCTCTGGCTACCAGGAAACTAGCTTTTGAAAATTCTTTCTCAACCTAGTTATAATTACTCCATATAAATCATACAATGATCAATTATAATAATCTTAGCTTCATCCATTATTTAAACTTAGCATTTGAATCTACACAGCAGGAGTGCAGGAAATTCCAGAGTCCTCTCTCTGCTCACTAACAACTGCTTTATTCCTGAAGTCATGCCAGTTACAGAAAAGAAGGGGCCAGATATGCTCTTAGCTATGACATCAAAACCTGAAATAACCACAGATTTCGGACGAGGAAAGGTTTTTGGCTCTGAATATGGTATTTTTTCTAACCACACTAGCTTCCTGTTGTTGAAGCTAAATTTAACATGAGATTTTGCTTTCTTTACATTGGTGCACCAAATTCAGAGGATTTCTTCCACAATTGTATACACTGAGAGTATAGTATATTCCTACTTTAAAATGGCTTAGATCTTTCTCATATATATGCATACAGACCAGACACCTTTGTATACACACGTGTATATGTACACAGAATGTTTCAACATATTTGGCTGCGTGTCTCATTTCACAAGAAAGCTACTTACATGTTTATTAATAAATATGAGAAATAATCCAAGTGATTTTGTTTAACTCAAGGTTGATTCTAAGATACCTGAACTCAGTGTGATTGGAACGATAAGTTTGATGGAAAGAGGAGAGACACTAAAAGGAAACAAACTTTCACAAAGGCTCAAGCAAAACATCCAAACATTTTTCAGAAAAACTTTAAAACTCTAACTGGATTTCAAATTAGTAACAAGGATTCTTAGAGCATTTTAATAAAATAACTACACATTTTTGACTATGCAAAATATTAAGCTTATGATTATTACTTTTTTGTACCTTGTCCTATTTCAATCTCAGCCATAACATATGCTATGAAATGTAAATATAGGGTCTGCTTTGAGGTTTAATATTTTGAAATTTTCCAACACATATTTTAGTGTTTCAACTACATGCCAAGAACTGCTTTGTCAATAAAGCTGTAGTTTTCTGGTTTACTTTTTTCATTTCATTAAAAAATAAAGCTGTTAAAATGTGGGAAGTGAACACATAAAAAGCATTAGGATATATTAAAAAAAAAAAAACAACCCAAAAGTAGTGCTTTTGCACATACAGAACCACACTTTTTCTCAACATCAAAAGAAAGAGTAATAGGTGAACCAAAGGGAAAGCGGTCAAAGGTGGGAACGTGAATACTGTCTGGCACGACAGGAAAAGGGCTGAGAAAGCCCTCAACTTTCACTACAAATCTACATACAAATGGGCACAACTCCAACACCAGGAACAAAAATATATATCCATACGTCCAAATTTGAGCATCACATGAAATTTGCCCATGGACAAAACACAAGTAGAAGCTCAGCAAATGGTGCATAAGTAGAAATGAACTGGTAGGATTTTCAATTTTTTTTTAAATAAGAGGCAAATATGACCCACAGCAACTCTTTTCAGGAGATATAAAAAACTCTTCCTCAAAAGCCTAACTAGGAACTCCATTTAGCTCATCGGACGGGTAAATGCACAGTGGAGGAACCAAGGAACAACTCTGTGCTCCTCAGCTGGGAAGAGTTTGATCTGTCCAACACCCTAAAAACTTGCAGCATTTAGATTCAAGCAGACAAAGGAGATGTCAAGGAAGGAGAGCTTGTCAGAGCAGGAAGGAAATTCTAGAAAGACAAGACTTCATACATGATAAAGCTGTCATTCATATTTGATCTTAGAATCACAAAGTTGGAAGAGATTTCATAAAATAATCCACCCTCGTGCCCCACAGCAAGACCAGCTATACCCAGAACAAACCCTGACTGATGCTGTCTTAGACATACCCAAGTCCATAGGACCAGAGGGTATTCATGCAAAAGTGCTGAGGGATCTGGCCTACGTCACTGTGAGGCTGATCTCCTTTTCATAGGTCTTGGCAATCAGGGGAACTTCCTGATGACTGGAGTGAAGCAAATGTCACAAATATCTTCAAGAAGGGCAAACAGAAGGATACAGGGAATAACAGGTAGGTCAGCCTAGCCTCAGTTGCAGGGATGGTTATTGAGCAAGCCATTCTGGAAGCCATACCCATGCACATAAAGGACAAGATGGTGATGAAAAACAGTCAGCATGGATTTACCAAGGTCAAATCAGGCTTGACTGCCTTCTACATCGAGATGACTGGTTCAGTGGACAGAGGGAGAGCACAGTCAATTACATTGACTTTAGCAAGCCTTTTGATAGAGTCTCCCATATTAATCCTTGTAGCCAAACTGGAAAAACAGAGCTTGGAAAAACAGTTTCCACAGGATGGAAACTGGCCCTGCTTGGAGTGGGACCTCGATGGCCTCTAAAGGTCTCTTCCCACCTTAACCATCTGCCCAATCTATGCTCTAACCTGTTTTTCAATAACTCCACAGCCTCTCCAAATAGCTATCCAGTATTCCCTACGCATCCCATTCGAATTTTTTCCTGGTATCTAATCAGTCACTTCCTGCAACATAATTCCCCTCCTTCCTTCCTAACTTTACTCCTTTCCTCTTAGCAACGGCTTTTTAACTTCTTGAAGACTGTCATTCTGCCATCACTCCACTCTTCTTTTAAGCCAATCCTCTCCAATCTACTAATTCTTTCTTCAGAATATAAATCATGTTTTCTAGATATCTAAACTTACGCTATTTTATTCTCGGATTTGAAAAAAAATGGAGATTACCAAAAAAACCCATTGACCAAGAGTTACTGTACGAGTTGTACTCAGGAGATTGCTACAGACAGACAAAACCTGTTAATTCAAGAGTTGCTGAAGCATAGCTTACTCCAGCCTCAAGCAATACCAGTGTAGGTAGGAATGGTTTACACACATTGACTGTCTACTGCAGGAGTATATATTAGCTTATCTATGACAGCAGCTTGCTCCTGATGGCTATAACCTGAGAAAAGAGTCAAAGTGTATAAAACCTTAGTAGAAAAATTATCCTGCTTATTCTCCAGTATTACTCTTTCAGAAGGAAAATCAAGAGAGAACAGAGGGCTGGAGAAGTGACTGTGAATCGAGTCTGACAACAGCAGCTGATGAGATAAATCAGGAAACATATGAAAGCAGAGAGTGCAGAAAGATACTCTCTCCAGCATAACAAGAGGAAAGCTCTACCTTCTCTAAAGCTCTCCTGAAACTCCTATCAGGTAGACACAGATGTCTCTGTGGTCCTGACAGAAGTACATTAGCACAAGTAAAAGAAGAGGCTAAAATCATAGTGAAAGCAGCAGTAACAGAAACGGGGCAGATGCTCAATTAGTGACAGCAGCAGTAGGGGTGGGGCGAAGGTTGCCATCATGGCAGCGGAGAGAGCAATAGAGTCAGAGAATCACAAAAGTCACAGCAGCTGTGGAGGCACCGAATCATCCCCCCTTTCCCTGCTGCTAGTGAAAACAATTTGAGGCAGTTATCTGGCCTATCTACCAAACAATATGAGCCTCATTCCATTAATCCACCACCACCAGCTGCTCTTCTTTTCTCTATCAGTTGGTCCCAATGCAATCCTGTTGAATACAAATAAATTCACTATAATGTGAAGAGGGTAACACTGGTAACTCTTGTATATTCACGGATTTGCTGTGGATTGGCTTCAGGAAGCTTATGTGAGCTGCAGTCACTGTGTTGCTGCTGACTTCATCTTAAGTCTCATTGCTGAGGTTTCAAAAGCCAATGATCAAGGAGATTTGTGCATTGTGGCAGGTGCACTTAATGGAACGAGGGAAACAAGATACTTTGGAAATAAGTAACTTAAATGATACTGACTTAGAGATTTAGTAATGATTGTGATGGTCACTATCCTACTGTGTGTCCAGAAGATAAAGCAGTACAAAATGAAGGCAAGGCAGCTGTGTATGATGTAAGTCACTTACCTACATGCAACTGGGGGTTTATTAACTTGAGATCATTATGTTATTTAATAAATTAGACCACACTAATAATTAGACCGCTGCCTCCTGTCTACTCTAAATTACCTTTCAGTTCCACTTATGCCACGTAAGACATGTGGCAACAGACAGAAAGCTTCTTTCTGTTTTGTCTTCAGTGTTCTAGTCTTTCCTCTATTCTACGCTGATCCCTCTCCCTGAGCTAGTCTGGTTTACCTTTACGTATCTCTTATAAATGTCCAACTTCTCTTTTTTTTCCAAATGTAAAAATGTAGTTCTTCCTGAAAAAAGGCAAGAAGGAAATCAAATTATTTTGACTTCATTGTTATCTACATAGCACGTGTGACTTTTTCAAAGGTGTTGCCCCCATGCCTCAGCTCTCTGTTATTTAGTGTCCAGTCTGAAGCCCACTGAACACAGTATTTTGACTTCCATTTGCTTCAATACACTCTGGATCCAGGTTTTATGCCCTAATTCAGCCTGTGCCTTAAACCCATTTAAATCAACTAAGCATTTGATTAAGTGCTATCATGAACTGGGCATAAGCTTACTCTCTCCTTGGCTCCATTTTCAACTCTAAAATACATATGGAATGCATTGGCTTTTATTTAGTGTACACGTTTACAAATACATGAATGCACACACACGTAGGAGTAAAGTAAAAACAACTGAAAGAGACAACCACTTTTACACTAAAATTAATTATTTCAATGTTCAAACACTAAAGTAAAATGAATGTCCTCCTAATTGGTGAGGAGTGATCCTCACTAAGTAAAATGACAACACTATTTACATTTAAATAGTCTATTTTATTCAGAGTCACTTCACACACGCACACTACTGAATTGCAGCCAGTTCTGGAGTGGAGAATTATACCTATCCAGCACCAGTAACACTGTCCAAGAGGCACTGGAGGTACACGGATATGAGATGAACTAAGAGTGTATAATACTCCTGTAATCAAAAGTATAACATTTACCCAAATGACTATTATTATTTTTTTTCAACATTAACACTCCTGATCAGGAAAAAAGTGTTACTGCTGCCAGGAATTCAAAGCGTGAGAGTGACATCCCAACCCACATCCTGCTGGGACACTTGTGCAGTATTGACCTAAATGGATGGTTTTGAAATAATAATTCACTGGTATTAACAATATTAATCACATTCCCTTCATTGCGGGTGCAGCCAGTACAGTGTTGCAGAGACAGCAATTGTACAGCGCACAATAGTTGTACAGTGGTAGAGTCATTCCTCTGGCACACAACACGGACCGCTGATCACTATATGATGTGGTAACATGGAGGCTACGGCTCCCTGAACCTCCTTGCATAAACATAGCTCTCGTTTATGACAGTTACTCTGACTTTCTGTGTCACTGAAGCCATGGATACAGGATGGGTGCAGAGCCTTTGTATTGCTAATTTCTGTCTGCAAACCTCGATGCTTAACCAAACTGAGCAGAAAACTTTGGCGAGTTTCAATTTCCGATTTTTCTCTACTCTCTTTTTCTTGAAGAATGGATTCAGTAACACTGCTAGGAAAATCCTAGCAGAAGGTTAAACTACTTAGAACCAGTGCCCCTCACAAACAGGCTGATGAAGAGTTTCTTCTCAGTCCTGTTGGAGATAGGAGATCAGCACCGTATGAATATTTGCTCTTTGTATTTACATGCTTCTTCCCCTCCATCAAAACCAAAAAAGAGTTTGCTTTTATATATATATTTTTTTTTTTTGCTTATATATACACCTATTGATTAGTGTCAATAGCAGTATTTTTAATTTTGAATATACTTAAAATGCATATATTTAGTTAAAAAATAGTACTCTGATTAAAGCCTGTGACCTAAACTAAACCTGCATCTTGAAGCTAGTGATGCTCTAAAATTATTGTGATGTATGAGAGAGACGTAATAATAAAGAGCCCAAACCCCCCAAACAAGCACAACACATAGAAGCATTGAGGAGAGAACAGAATCTCAAAATTCACTACACATTGGATACCACCATGCACATGCATTTCTCAGTCAGCAACAGCTCTTGCTCTCCAAGGCCCTCATACAACTTTGAAACTTTCACACGTCCGATTAAGTGTAAATCCAATACAATAGTATAGTTTCCTCTGTAATTCAAGAGCATGAGAAAGAAAGATTAAGAGCACTATTGAAATCAACACCAAAACTTCAAATAAAATGAATCATGATTAGCTGTTAAAGTTAGAATGATGTAGAAAGGAGAGATATCCACAGCACGGTAGTGCACCAGTAAATAAATAAAGCACAAAAGTCCCACACATTTGACGTTTGAAGAACAAAACTATCCATCAATGTCTTGGCATGGATCGATCAAACAGAACGCTACTGCCGAAAACCTAATAGTATGATGGTAATAATGTAGCCATAAAGCCTCTACTCTATAATTGACTGCTTCCACTTCAAGCTAACATGTCTAAAAGAGTGACTAATGTTCACCTAAAGATTTCACTTGCATTGAATGACAATCAGCTACACCTCACGCTATTCTCTGTAGATTGCTTATGCTGGGTAATTGTTGAGGGACATGAGCCAGAGGGGAAATGGTCTACTTAAATAAGGGAATTTATGTGACGAATGGTATGATAATCTCAAAGGAAAACATACAGTTTCTCATCTGATTGTAAAACACAACGCAATACTCCGGCCAACATATTCCTTTCCTAAAGCAGAAGGAGAAGCATCAGTAGTGACTCCATAAATAGGTCAAAGTAGGTTTTATATTTCAAACAGGTATTTAAAGTTTCAGCAAGATATAAAAAATACACTGTGTGCTTCTCAAAATTACAGCCTATATTCTTTGAATAAAGAACATATTTCTGAGAATTTACAGATAGATTATATAGTTTGGTCAGATTTTCCTTTGGTAGAGGAGGAAATAATGCAATTTCACTGAAAGCCAATAGAGTTAATTAGTGTTCTAAAACCAAACACAACTATACACTTCAATGACATGATCTGTCTTTATAATTTACTTTTGTGATCTTACAGAGCAGACTCTCTTAAAAATAGTATGAGATAACACAGTGTTTATTTAGTTTTACTTCAGGAAATTAAGATTAATTTAAGCATATTTTTGTACTTTCCTGAATGAAAAAAAAACTGAAAAATTGAAGAATCAGTTTGGGATTTTTAATTTTTTGAGGCCAGAATGAGAAATTTAAATTTGCTTTGCAAGTTTCACTGCAGATAAAAATATATTTATAATTAAAATGTTTGGAACTCTCTAATGGACCATGAGTGTAAGTCAAATTGCTCTGTCGCCTTTGATATATACTTAAAGGTAATTGACTAGTCTTAGTGATGTATTTTTAAAGAGCTACCTATTGATTAATAATGTTTCAGTATTAATATAACCACTTTGTGTGGATCAAGAAACATCAATAGCAGAAACCCATATTTATCCACAAATTAACTGGATATAGATCTGTTGCTTTAAGCCAAATGGGGTGCATTCACTCATTATTTTACAAGAGGAATGAGATAACTGTAACAGTGAAGATTAAAGCAAAACTTGGTTTTATATCTCAGCTGCATACAATGGATAAAGTTCATGTTTTTATGCTCTTGCAGAATGCATAAAGAAAGGATGCAAAAGCAAAACTCCCACCTGCAGGAATCCATGACACAGTAGATTTGTGCTTTGGGGCCTTCTACTCAAATGCTGGACAAAATGAAATGTATAGTAGAAACAGAGATTTTTTTTTTTTTTTTTTTAAATCCAGTTAAAAATTGATTAAACCAGTAAATGATCTTGTAATCTGATGTGTATAGCCAGAGCTCTTACAGTCACACTCATCTCACTGTCATCCAACAGGCTCCATAAGGACACAGAGGTTTGCTGATTTAAAGAGGTATTTGAAAATAATACCCGGGCCTGCATGTGGTCAGCCATCACACAAATATATAACTGAACATGAAAAACTGCTTGCAGATGAAAGTTATCTACCTGAGACTACAGTGTACATTCATGCAGTGTATGTAAATATGTGAGAAAAAAAACTCAGTTAATTTCCATAGGAAATGGCAGAAAAAAGAGTGTTCTGCCTTCCTACTGCAAACACTAATGAATAAATTCAGGAAAGCTCCATTGTCAAGTATTTTACCAAGCAGTTCAAAACCTGTATTGTGCTGTGAAATCTTAACAATATCGGAGAAATTCAAGGCTGGAAGGAACTGTAATGGTTATCTAGTTCATCCTTCCGAGGCAAGCCAAACTGAGCCCATCCTTTGCAAAATATCTGTCTATATCTCCCAGCGGAGGGGATGCTACAGCCTCCAGGGTATTGCATACAGTGCCTAGTTATTCTTAAAGTTGGATTTCTTTTCCCTAATATCTAACCTAAACATCATATACTACAATTCAGATCAATTGACAATTACCCTGTCACAAAGGATATTAGACTGCTTTGACATTTGTTCTTAATGAATCCACACTGACCCTCCTTATCACCTTACATCCCCTGGATGCTTTTAAATCAATTTTTTTAGTACCCTATTCTATCATCCTTCCAAGCACTGCGTTTGGGAACTGGATCATAATTCCTTGGGCCTTTTTCCTAGGTTTATTTTATTGATGGTATGTGTGTATATATATATATCTATATATATAATTTTTTTTTTTTAATAAGGTAGGTACTATGTTAGTCTTTCCCCAGACCTCTGGCATTCCTTCTTTTTTCCCTGAGTTCTCAAAGATAATTGTTAATGGTACAGCAACAGCTTCAGCTTAAGTACTCTAAAATGTATTTCATCAGGCTTTTGGAGTATTTTCAGGCCTTCAGAAGGAAAAAAACCTAACATTTCTTGTGTGCTTTTCTTCCTTTCTATTCAAGACACAATTTAACTTGAAACTAAAAAGGAAATATAAATCTTTAACATGTTTTTTTGGTGCCACCTCATGTGATAACATACCATATGTTACAGGTCAAACATCTTAAAAGTGCCTTCCTAAATTGCTTGCTGAGTTATGTTGAATACTTCTTAAGACGATCTTTTACCAGTAGAGAATAGTAGTTTTCAAACTCAAAAATTTGTTTTTTCACCTCCAATACATACAGATCAGCAAGGAATAGACACAGGAAGTGAGACCTAAGGTCTTGGCAGTCTTTGGTTGTTTTTTTGCTACTCTGGAAAAGGAGAACAAACTTTCACCCCAACTGACAAGTTAAACCAGATTTCTGATGACTTTGTCTCACCACAGTGGCCCAGAGAAGTAGAAGCATTCTGATAAATCAGACTCTGAAACAGAGCAAAGTTGGCCAAAACTTTATTACTGTTGTTTCATTTATGATCAAACACATAAATTTCTATTTAAATTAACTAAATTTCTATTCAAATTAACTAAAGCCACCTATGGCAAAAACAGGATCTTCCAATGTGCACTCACATCTCTAGAGCTTCAAAGCCCCAAGCTACAAGCAAAGTGTCCTAATTCAAAAGAGACCACAAAGCCACCAGCCTAGGACAACCTATCCACCATTGGTTGCCCCATCACCCTCTTAAACTTGTATCTGACCACCAGGAGGAATAAAATAAGGACCTCTTGAATCTCAAATGCATGAAACTGCTTACCTTCCTTCCTATTTTCCTAAGCAGGTAGATGGAATCTCTCTTCATCTCTCTTCTGGTCAACATACGGGCAAACTATTTGAGCTAGGACAACAGTGGCTAAAGCTACTGTTATAAAGAATGTGATACAGCTGAAGAAACACAGCAAATCCATATGGAGTCTCAACAACGGGAAGCAAGACAGCACAAATAAGATCACTCACTGCCTACAGCAAAGACGGTACCTGAGTCATGACCTCCAGTGCTATAGGGCTGTGGATCCAGCAAGTCAAGGACTTCCACAACGTGTACTTTAGAGTCAGATCCGCAAAGGACTTTTTCACAGCATTTGTCTTCAACAAAACTAGATGATTTGTTGAGGCTTACAGTTAATAGGGCCTCTTCTATCTGTTCAGGAAAGTAGTGGCAACAACTGGACTAGAGGAGCTAATCAGTGCCCCAAAGCCCTATCCCTGCAGAGCTGTCAGTCAGTCAGAGCCTGGAGAGCTCCAAACCCACTGTCTTCACATTTCCTATTCATTTATAAAATCGCACAAAGCTAGCGAAGGGACAGTGCCAGGAGCATCAGTTTCCATTTCTGATGGGCTCCTGGAAGAAATCTCAGTCTGCTCAGCATTCAGCCCCGGAGTCGCAGGGAGTCAGGGAATACTGAATCAAATCAAACATAATCTATGGCCTTCAGATGAGGGCCACAGCCATTAAATGATCCCCCAAGTGCAAAACTATGGAAAGCCCTGCTATAAAAAAAGGAGGTCTAGCTCCTGGATGAAGCACTTTGTCCTTCCCTAATCAGTAATTCTTTTCAAGGCAAATTAAAGTGTTAGGATAGAGCTACTACTATGTTAGAATGGCTCTTAGAATTCTGAGTTCCCTTCTCTGCTGGGTTTGCAAAAGCTTAGAACAAGCTCAATAACAGGGTATCCGCTCCGCATTATGGTAGACCATGCCATCTCAATTCCACAGCTGGATCCCTCAGGCTTCTGAAGCAGCAAGAGCAGGAAGGGGAAAGCAAAGGAAGCACAGTTTATTATAAACAACAATTTACTGTGAATCTGCATGCCCTAAAATTGCAGCTACTGCAGAAACAACACAAGGATTAGCTGCTTCAACAAACATACAGGTTGCATAAAATTTCCCTATTTTATTCGTTTCCTAAGAATAATTCTAAGGTCATTTTTGCCTTTCTGTAAAAAATTAAATAGTCAACTTTTCTAGTTTGTCTTCACCCAAATATTTCTGTAAAACTCATTGATTGGACTGCTTCTGGAAAAGCTCAATTTGTACGTAAAGCTTGCTGCGAAGTAAGTTGTGAAGAAGTAACATGGCACTACATCAAATGAAGTTTAAAATTTTCCTATTTTCTTTTAACCAATCTCACAAGTGCTTTGCATTTTGCTACAATATTTTTATGCAATGCAGAATCCTAAGTCACAATGACCCACTGAAATTCCCAACAAGTTAAGCAGATGCATAAGAAGCAATTCAGAAAACAAGCAGTAACACTAAGAAAAAAGCCATTAAACGTGCAGAGAAAGCTTTTACCAGGGCAAAGGGATAGGTCAAGTTGTGCAAAAAGGAAATATAAGGAGCAGTTTAATGGCCTTAAATGCATCAGTAATTTTACAGCATTTGCGTTTTTTTTTTATAGTGAAAGGATGTACTCAGTACGTAAAAGCTACTATATTTAACTGGAAAAATGAGTGACCACTGTTTACTACTACAAAATCCAGGCCCTAGGTCCATGACAAAAAATTACTATTTACTTCAAATCAACAGGCTAAAAGGCTTTCATATATTAAAATACATACTTTTCTGAATTTTCATCCAAGATTCCTCATTGTCATTTTTGAGAAATTGCAGCAAATTAATAAGTATCTCTAACAATGGTTGAAAATATTTTTTGTATAACAATGAAGTCATTACTCTTTTTATTTCTGTAAATTCCATGAGAGCAAGAGAGAGAAGCACAATAAAAATCTTTTTCATAACAGTTGATTAGAAAATATGGCCTGCAGAAAGTCTAGCTCTCTTTGCATTTTGCACATTAAGAATCCAAATACGTTACCAAAGCTGGGATTTTAACCCCCTACAGCTTTAGCACAAAGAAGCACATTAATAAGATACAATTTAGATTTGCATTTTTTAATAAGCAAGGGGATCAAAGAAAATATGAATGCTGAAGGGATGTTAAATCATGTGCAAATTCAAACATCAAGGTGTACTACAGAATGAAGACATGTTTGCACTGAAGTAAGTGTAGTAAGGTTTTCCAGAAGTTGTGGTGAACAAAATGTTCTTTGTGAACTTTTTGCCTGTGCCTAGTATGTCTAGGAGAGAAGCAGATGCATTCAAGTTGCACCAAATATTTGGGGGATTTGCATACGTTAATGGCTGATGGCAAATCAGCAGGGATGGTGGAGGACCAGCAATGAAAGGATTAATCTTTCTAATAACCTAGTACTGTTCTCATTAAAGACTTTGGCCTGTTTCTACATGAATACATGAATATCTTGAACTACAATATATTTTCATTCAGACTTCAGGATGGCATATCTCAATAAGGTGGCCAGACTGCTGTGATCTACTGGGAGTAACCATTAGTATGGGCATGCCAACCACAATGGACTGGTACAAAAGACTGCTGATGACCTGCCATTAAAAAGGGCTATGTATGCACATCTTCACATCCCATGAGGCAGCTGAGCTACCTCCCAAATGGCAGAATGCAAACCAGTACCACCACTTCTGCCATTCGTACATATCTAGGACAGCTGACAGGTACATAAAGGGGTGTACAGTTGTTGAAAAGGGCACCAAGAAAACAAGGAGGAAATGGCCTTTGACAGGCTAATGACAAACATTCTCTTCTGTAGAACCGTTTTACATTTTTTGAAGAATTGAGTTCAGAAGCTAAAGCTGCCTCCAGGCGTGACCAGCATTTACTCATCAGATCACCACAGGCCTCGATGACCTTGGCAGTCTTACAAGGATCATATTTTTACATGGATGAACTGTTCCTGAACAATTTCTCCAAACAGGATTTCTATCAATGTCAGGCACACTTGTCTTTTCATTCTACTTCCCTTTCCTTGATTAAATATATTTATAGTGGACATTTAAGAGAGAAAAACAAGTCTTCACTAACATTCAGGTTTAATAAAATTAAATCAATCAATCATAGAACTAAAATAGTGTTTGCAGTTATCACACTCTTCACTGCTTGCATGCTTTGTCCCTCTGTCTATCCTAGTGATTTACTTTGTAAGTTCATCAGGACAGGGTTTATCTTGCATTCCGTGTTTGCGTACAGCCTGGCAGAACGGTACCTCATTCCCAAACGGCTCTTGAATGTTATGTAATAAACATGATTCATATGTGGATCAACTCCATCATTCTTACAAAGAGTGACAGAAGATAATACCTTTTGAAGGAATCGCTTTCAACACTTCAGTGTCAGTGTGCAGCAACGGCGTACACTTACTGTAAACTTCCAGCCCAGGAGTTTCCCATGAATTTTGAGGGTAAAATGCTCAATGTAATTGGAGTATACAGTGAACTATATTCTCTGCTTGCAATTAGACTCAAAAATCCACAGTAACTTTGTGGCTTCACTGAAAGATGTCAAATTCTGCCTCATTCCATAGCCTTCTCCCATCCTCAGAAGAGACCAACACAGAACAAGAAATCTAATCTACAGCTCCTTAAGCATCACACAGAATAAATGAGGATGATATTTATTCTTTCTCTGCATAAATAATGTGTAACAGAAATCTATATATTAAATTGGGGAAGAAGACTGTTCTAGCGCCCATGGAGGAGCCTCTACTCAAACACAACTACTGAATTTACAAGCAGAATTCAAGATTTAGTTCTTAATTACCATTCCCTGTCTTGCCTCCACTTGTACTAACAGCAAATTAATTGATACCATGCCACACACATACCTGTCTTGCTACAGTGGAGTTTAATGGAGAGGAAAAAGGTACAAAAATGTCCTGGAAAGCAGCTGTTATTGGCTGCTGTCAGACAGGGATGGATGGACTTCTGTTCTTATTCACTGCAGGGATCTTCCTATTCTTAAATTCCTAACACATGCATAGATTTTATAAGAGGCTGAACAGAGCGATTACTCTATATCTGAAGATTATGATTTTTTCTTTTTAGTGGAAAATAAACTTGGACAAAATCTCCAGAAAAACTTCTAAAACCCTGCCCTAATCATTGCTAATTTTCAATAATATATTTATTAAGTCATATTTTCAGTCACAGAAATACAATAACAAATGGACAAATCTGCTGCTTTGAAAGCAACAAATGAGTTAAATTTCTCAGTTCAACAACAATTCAGCTAGTGCCCTGTGAAAATTTTAAAGCTTGGCTGCCTGAATGTAAGATGGCATGGGTATCACATGGCACAGTAATCATCCTGGATACATACTTGAATTACTCACTGGGACAAATCTATCAAGCTTTATTGAGTTGGTAAAAACAAATGGCTATAAAGATCAACTTTGGTTTATGAATCTGGCCCATAGAAAGAAAGAAACAAACATTTATTCAAATCAGTTTCCAGCACAATAGCTGAAAGCAAGCAACAGACAATAAAACAAATTGGTGCTTGATCTACTACTATTCGAAATATTTTAAATATTTTGTAGTATGCACTGTTATATATGTCTTATTCAAAAATTGCTCCATTTAGCTGTTGAAAGAATACAGTACGATATTAATGCCAAATCTTAACAGAAGCTGTTTTGGCTCAGCCAAAGGGGAAAACAAAAAAAAAACCCACAAAATTCTCATTTTCTGTACAGCACTGTCACTAGATATATAGCATGGATACCGAATTGTAAACTAACGAGAATAAAGGAATCACCCTTTTAATGAGTGTAATATATCACGGCAATGTCAATTTGATTAATGTAATGGGGCGACATTTCAGAAGAAGGAAATTACAGGTCGTTAGGGTAAGTCAAAATTATGTTATAGATTTGAATGATTTTCTTCATTTTGCTAAGAATTTATCAAATATTTTTCTTTGGATATCTTGTGTGTTTCTTTAAAATCTCATACCATTCTTCTTGCTTCCAACCAGTTTTAACTCAGAAACCAACAAGCGTGAGTTGTAACGTTTTGTTTGATTATATAACATCTGGATCCATTAGAAAAGAAAAAAAAAAAAACACCTCATAAATCTACTATGAAAAAAACTTCTTTTTATTAATATAATTATGCACACAAGTCCCTTTTTTCAACATAGATTTTTAGTAAACATGCAGTTGCGTAAGTTTTGTGCCTTGGGGACACAAACAAAATGTGACAAGCAAGACAAGGCACAAGAGTTTAGAGGATGAAGACAAAGATTTTGGAGGCAGAGGAAGCAGCTTAGGGAAAGCACAATATAAAAGAACGAGATGAAAAGCAAAACGGAAGGATGCGATAATATGGGGAGAGGCAGTTTGGGCAGAATATGTATGTAGGGGACAGTGAGAGCAACTGAGGTTTAAAAGTAGAGACTAAGAGCTTGAATGTGATCTGGTATAAAATAAGAAGATCTAAAGGATGCACAAAGCTTACAAAGAAACCACTAGCCTGCCAAAAATGAATAATTTCATATGCTTCTACTCACAGTTTTAAAAAATTAACTCGATGCAAGGAATGAGATTTTCCCCACTACTGAGGATGGCAGAGAGCATTAATATTAACAGAGGGGAAGCATGGAGCCACCAGGGGGGCAGAAGATGCCCCAGAAGACAGTGATGGGTGAAGAAAGAGGACATCTATTCATATACACCTACACAAATGTTTTCTTTTGGGGGCAGAGAGAGCGCCTACTACTTTGTCTTTAGCAAACACAGGAAGGCGTAAAGCAAGACTTCTACAAATCCAGTCATCTCAAGTCACAGTGTGAAAGAAATATGTCAGTTAAAACCAATTCAAATCACATCATGTTGGTACACCAAATACTCGAGTGCTATCATGCACTTGGAAGGCTGCTGCAGAGAGCGGCTGCTTTGCATGCTATACAACCCTTCTGCCCGCCTCGCAGAGCATCTCCCAAATGCAGTCAGGTTTCAGCATGAGGGCATGGAGTTCGGGAATATTCCTGTGGCATTATTTTGCCCCATTATACACAGTTGTTTTAAAGTAAAATTAAATCATCTCTTGACTCAGGCTAATGAAAGAAAAAAAAAAAAAAGACTGATGAAATCCAGCCAGTTGAAGATGAGATTTCATTACGGATTTTTGCAAAATATGGTATTTGATTTGAACCAGGCAAATCATAGTTCAAATCAACAGATCTAAACACAGATTTTTATATTTGAGGTTTCAGTAATTCCGTTTTTTTAATCATTACATATTTCTTCCTACTACCACCAAATATTAATGAATTTATCATTTATCCACCTAATATCTCAGAGGGGGAACATTATAGTTCCAATTTATAGCTATGGAATCTAGGCACAGAAAAAGCATTTATGACTTGGTCAGACCACACGTGAAATCTGTGTATTCACAAGGGATTTAAGAGATCCCTTGAGCAGAAATCTTAGGTCCTCCAGTAATTTCTTAATCATAACACCATCTTTCCATACAAAATTTTGATATATCCTAAGGTCTTAGTTGACATTGCAGATAAATGGACCCAGGCATTGTCCCAAGCAGCATTAAAAGAATGATTCTTTTGTGGGTCCCAAAATCCAAATTCTAATAAAGCTTTTAAGGTAACTTTATACATTGTTAAGAAATCTTTTCATGCATTTTAGAGAAAAAATCCCAACCAGCCTTGAATGATGTCTCAAGTAAATTTGAAACTTATCTTTTCATCCAGTTAGTGATTCATCAGTGAAAGCCACGTTCCCAGTCTGACAGACTTCCCAGTAACATTTACAGAGGAAGCCAAGGTTAATTTTGTTCAAATGTGGACAGTTGAAATGAGCTCTTACCCCAGTTAAGTCTTTTCTTCTTAAAATGGCCATGACAGTTTTTCAGGAAACAAACTTGAAAAGGCTGAACACTTCACTTGCCAGTGGTAAAACAATGATCCATAAACCATAAACTAATACATAACATTATACAGTATGACAAAGACTACTTTAAGTCTACTTTGCTGTAAGAGTTATAATTCTGAATGGGTTAAAAATCGATGACCAATGTACAGTTTAGAAAATATATATATACTGTCTTTAAGAAATTTCAAAGCACTAGGCATTTAGCCATACATAGATTTATGATACTCTTATGCATACTGTTTTTAATTAGGTATTATTTTAACATGTTCTCTTTGAAAGCAGAAAGGCATATGTCAATAACAACTATGAATGGTTAATTCTTCTGTTATAGGATCTTAATTTTCTAGGCAGGTAACATAAATTTGCCTAAATTGAGACCTAAGTATATTAAAAATGTTAACAGAGGGCCAGGTCACTGTCTACATTAATTTGATAAACAAAATGATGTTTTTCATTATTAAAATGTGGTTCCCTGAAGTATAGATTAAAAAAGATGAAAGGACACTAAAGAAACCAGAGATCGATGAGCTTCAGCTTTGTGCTGCATTGCACAGAAGTAATCTCAACGGCATGCAATCCAAGACAACTTCTGAAAAAACAGATGAAATCTGTTTGGATAGAATAGACCTCCAGAAAGATGACCTCCTTCCGTGTGTGCATTGTAGTGAGAGAACTCAAGGAAGGAAGGAGTCGGGAGAAGGATATCTATAGGCAGAGGTTTGTGAAGCCAAAATGTAGCGTCTGTAGATGGCAATGCCCTGCCAAAAGGTCTGATGGCATCAGGTCTGCTCTGTAGGTCTTTATATATCAGCTCCAGCGCCTAGGGAACAGGCAGTGCCCAAAACAACTAGAGACATAGAGAACTGAGTGCCTGATAAGTGAAATATGCTCTCAATAGTACAAAGATACTCAAAGTTCATTAGCATCTGGGAAAACTATTTCAATGCCTTTGGATCCTACAACAATTCATACAAAGTTAATCAGGCTCCTATTTGTCACTAATATTCTTCTATGGTAATATTATTAAAAAACTCCCTTAGCATGCTATTCAATATTCCAGCTTGGCATGATGTGTTACTTTATGGCATAGTCTTTCAAAAAAACCTACTCTGAAAACTAAGGCAAGCCACTTTGTAGCTGAGACATGACATAAGATATTTCCACCCGTGATCAAAACTCATGGTTACACAGCTGCCACTTATTTTTAAGACTGTTCAGTTAAGCCATCCTTGACTTGGAATGAAAAGAAAAAAAAGAAACTTTTCTGGTCAAAAATTGCACATTTTTATCAAAAGGACATTTAACAGGTCATGTTCTTATTCTGCATAAAAACATCAACATATGGAGACACCCACATATACACACACTAGGTATATGCAGTGGAACGTGAAACAACATACTGCTGTACAGTAACATTTTGTAACTAGGATTAAGTGCAGTGAGACTTTACATTGTTCAGCTGCTACAGTAAGTAAGCTGATAATGCTGTTCTTCCATTACCTCATGAGAATCTAAGTACCAAAACACAGCAGTCTCTGCTGTAATGTGGAGTACACAGAGAGACTGAGAGACAACAGGAGGGAGAGCGTGAAAAATGGCAGAGGGCACTTAGTAATGAATAAAGAAAAAAACCCACTGCTAATTTCCCAAGGGGTGGGTATATTTAACTGTCACATCTGGAATCCACGTTTAAATATCATTAAGGGAGTTGGTTTTTAAAGAAAGGTTATAAACTGAAGTATTCTGAAATCACTATGCAACGCTGTTTACATAGCAGAGCGGCTGCAGGTTTTACAGCTGCGTGTTGGATACTGATAGCCACAAGAACCAGTAACCCCACAGGGATGCTCACATGGACATCCTCCCCGCCAAAAAGGGACGCTCACAAAAGCATAGCAGCTTAACACCAGCCAAAGAGTTTGAAAGTCTCGGACACAGTTCTAGAGCTATTAGTACAACAATAGCCTCTCCTGGGCCAAAAAAAGCCACGTCAAAGTGCTGCTTGTATAGATTCTCATCATGGTAACTACACTCCAGCCAAGCGAGTGGCTGGAAGAGCAGCAAAGGACAACAGTAGGAATTTTAGTGATGTGGCATTTGAAAAACACTTCACATATAAAAGAAAGCCTTTGTTTTCAGAGGTCTAGCAAAATGCAGGTCCCAGTTTACTCAGGAAAATCTTTACTCTAAAAAACATCTTCTAAAGGCATTCCAGGTTAGTGGGAAGTCTGAATTAGTAAAGGGCCTGAAGATTCAGCCTCTATTCATCTCTGCATATGTGCACTTCACGTTGAATTTAAAAGCCCCTAAAACAAACAAAGAAGTGAACCTCAGTAGTTTTGGAAAGGTCAAAAGCTCTTTGATTACAAACAACATGGTGAAGTGGTTTGGACTGCTAGTGTAAACATCTTTAGCATTATGGTAAAGATGAAAAGATAGAGAGCGGCAGACAAGGTACAAAGAAAGACAGTATTTCTCCTGCAAATGCATATGTGGATTCTGCATGTGCTAGTTTGCTTTGAGCTGTGTTAGGTCATGCTGTGTGACACACATTTGATTTGATATAATATTTGGAAGGACACAACTATCAAAATATGTTTATAAACTGCCTGCAGAATTAGTCAACTGCGTTTTGCCTACATCTGAAGTAGATGTGGGATGTTTATTTGTAGACCCAAAGGCTAACCCCAGTCAAGGAATGCTGCTGGATTCATTTTTTGTAGGAAAAACAACTGGTATTCATTCTATTGCCACTGTATTTATAACAATTTTGTTTGAATATGGAACTTGGGAATTAAGGCTATTTCCCTCAGCCTATTAGAATCATACAGTGCAACATCTTTACTTAATTATTGCTTTTAAATTATAACACAGCAGAGAAAACATAAGACGAATTAAAAACCAAAATGAATTGATCTGTTTACATCTGTACACAGGAACACTGGAATGAATGACAGTGATTGCCATTATAAAACAACATTTACGCTTCAGTGAACAAGGTGTTGCACTCTATTGGAAGAATATAACTGTATCTCGGAGAGCACTGTTTAAAACAGCAGCATACATAGTTTGTGTTTATAGAAATTCATATTTTCATTTCTATCACTGCATGAATCTGTAGAAGCCAATTTTTACCTGATAAAAAGGTTTCCAAGAAGAATGCCTACAGGCTTTCATCTGCTTATAGACTTCTTTATGTCAATGTCTTCAGAAAGGGGACAAACAGAAAAAAGTATACAGATTGGAAGGAACTATTCCTATATAAGGGAAGTTTAACATACGCTCCCATCTTCCTTTGGTGTGGTATCCTAGTCTGGATCTTCTCCCATGCACCAAGGACCCACAAACCCATTTCCTCATGGTACTTGCAGAATGAAGTGCCACACACAGCCACTTTTGAGTTTAAGTCATCAGTCTGCAAGGAGAAAACATGCTCCATAGGTAACATCTGATGGGTATGGGAAATCTGTCCAATTTTAATTTAGTGTTTACTGGCAGACAAAAGACTACATTCTTAAAAACATGGCTGAACTGTTCAAGCGAAACAGAGATCGAAATTTTAATTGAGTCTTCTCCCAGAAAGGTTTTGCTTAGATCTGTGAGAATACAAAAGGCCAGTTAATGGAAATATATGCAAGAAATTTTGTTTATTTGGTTCAAATCATATAGACAGGTTAATTAACAATTCACAAAGGATTTGTTTTCTATGTATCAGGCCTAGGGGTTCTTGGTGTTGTGTTTGAACAGGTGCATAAAAGAGCAATGAAGGGAAAATAGATATGTATCCTGAAAGAGGAATTTAAAAAGAAAATCAATATCCCAGGCAATAGAAAAGATGGAATTCATGATTTGTGCATGCAAATGAGAGGGTAGTTGGGATAAGAGCTAATGTAAATTTCTTACTCCTTTTGTAGTCCTGTCCATTCTGAGACCTCAAATTTCAGCATATTACAATGAACTGATAAAGACCTGTATCATCAGAAGCCCCCAAGCAAAGAAGCATGTGAGAGGTAGTACATCCCTCACATGGTGCAGAGAGGCCACCTTGTTAGGGAGCAGAAGGCCAATGGCCAAACAGAGCTAGATTCTCTCCCTCTCTAGCCCAGAAAACAAGTAAGTTTGGGTAAATTTCCTTCAGAATTTATCTGGGATAACAGAACTGCCCAAGTTGGAAGTGACCTCGAAAGATCATCTGGTCTAACCTTAACGAGGCATACTCAGGACTGAAGTGAGTGCCACAAAAGGACTACCAGCCAGATGCACTACAGATCTGACACTGAAACCAGCTCCAATGGAAGCTGGTCATTTCAGATACTGAAAACATCTTTCCAATGTAAAGAAAGATTCTTATTATTTGAAATCTATAGTTATAACTGATTTTCTTTTCTTATGTCCAGATCCAAAGTATTTAGGCTCCCAAGAGGATGAAAACATAGGGGCTGAAACAGTAACAAGGCACGTAGGTACTTTTTTTGACTGTGGCCCTGGAGTTTAAGCCAATTCTCATCGAAGTCGAGAATAATTCCAGAGATTTCATGGGTAAAAACACTGATGTGCCATCCACTTGTATTTTCTATATTCTCACTGTTCCATAAAAGGCTGTTTAATAGTTCTGTTGTTTAATCTAAGATGGGAAATATTAATAGCTGGCACATCTGAAGGAAACAGCTCTGGCCCCTAGAGAAGGGGAGAAAGATCAGCTTTATCCACCAGAAGACTGTGGTTTCCTTCCGAACAATTTCACGCAAGGGCCACTGCACAAGCAAATGCAGACAGTAGCTCACACCTCAGCTATGAAACACCAAAGACATGACTCTAGTCGTAGACACCCTAAGCAAGGGGCAAAACATAACTATATAATGGATTCTGTTAGAGTACCAGGGTCTTTCTGTATCCCATGCTCCAGAATTCTGTGGTCCTGACAGAGTAACTTTCAAGAATAGAAAAAAGTGGCCTTAAATGCATGTACAAAGAAGGTAAACTTTGAAGAATGAAGTTTTTTGGGATGGAGTAACAGAGGAGAGGTGGTGAAAGTAGTAAATGGCATATGTAAACATATGCTGAAATAACACAGAAACAGAAGGCAATGAAGAGATAACGGATCACTCATATTGAGTCATTTAGAAAAGTATTCATATAATATGCAGAAGCACTGCTTAAAAATATCTAAGATTACATGCTGATTTTTTACATGTAGCATGCTGAGTATGCATATATGACTTATGAAACATAGATTTAAAAAGTATTTCAAGCATACCATTTTTTCCTCCCATTTCTTCTAAGTACAGAATTTTACTGTATATTGTCCCGTTTTTACCATTTCTCTGGACACAGTTACAATATTAAAAAAAGAAAACAAGGATAACTAATATTCCAGCAAGTACTGACTGCTACTACAGGCTGAGCTGGAAGCTCTCTTTGGCAAGAGAGGAATTGCAACCATTCATTCTTTCAGAATAAAAGCTTTTACAAAAATAAAAAGCACATTAAGAGCAAAATGGTATACTAGGTTATCTCATGTCATAGTTGTCAATAAAAGCAATGTTTTTTCTAGAGATACTCAACAAACCGAGCTCATCCTGAGTTACTGGTAGCTGGGGAAATGTGGCAACTCTGAAAATCACTTTGATGTGAGTACCTCAACAGGAACTGAAATGCATACCTTCACGTATGCAGGCTTGACAAATTTGTCCACTGTTTCCCAGCCCTGATGGTTACAAAGATAACCTTCCAAGAGTGAAGTGCACACAAAGCAAATGCAAAATTGTCCTGTTGAAGCTGCTGGGGTGGAGGTGTTTGACACGAATCAAAACCCCAAACCAAAAAATAACTGAGGAAACAACACAACCACCACCTCTCAGCTGCTGCTTACAGCCTTCTAACATGGCAAGAAACCCTAAAATTGACAACACTCCTGTCATAACACGGATGCTATTAAGAACTGTGCAGGGCTTCTGTAAAGCTTTCAAAAGTCATGTCATTTTCATGCTGCTGTAAACTGGGAAATCTAGGAACTGAAGCACAGGTTAGCACTGACTTCACTTTTTTTAAGGAAAAAAACACAACAGAATTGGAGCCAGAGGAGTACTACGGTGGCTGAGACACCTCCTTTCTAAATCCAAAAAATAAAGTGGGACCGAACATTAAACAGTAGAGGGGATACAACCTTTACCTGTGCCAGAAAGCCTGGAGAAAAGGTAGAAATGGGAAGGCAGAGACATAACCTAAGAAGGACACTTCACTTTCCACTTCAGGCATGGTTATGCAAATCTGAGAATTTGCATAGACAGAAGAAAGCAGAAAGAAGCAAAAGAACAGCAAAAAAAGGGTGTAATCTATCAGAGATCTACCAGTTAAAAGTTTGTGTCAAATCTAGGCTTAGACTGAGCTCTGAAACAAAAGCTGGTGAAAGCTGCAAGTGCAAAGAAGGAAAAGTACTTGTCCTCTGAGGGGCTGTCAGAAGGCCAAACTTTTGGCCCTTGGTTTCGTTCTCAACTTTAAATGTGGTTCTCTGCTAGTAGCCATCTAGAACCATCTTTCCAGTAATGTTTCAAACATATCTGTGCTGGCTCTTGGCTGGAAACTAAGCACTTAATCCAAAATTATGAAGTTCCAGGCCCCTGCTCAGCTACTACAAAAGAGAGACACATGAAGTCCATAAGCACTTTATTTACAGCCCTGAAGTTTCCGTATGTTTTGAGGTTAGACGTTGGACTTTCGGTCATGGCCATTTTGCCACTCTCATGTTACTAAACTGTACTCTGAGTTCAATCTCTGCACTTGTCCATAACATCATTGTTACTGGGGAGAGCAGGTTTCCATTTAGCTGATAATAAAGTCCCTCAAGATCCACAGAGGAAATGTTCTCTCTCCCAGACCTAAGCAGCTTAAAGTCTACTGGAATTTATTTGAACTTGCTTAATAAACTGAGTGCTGCAAAAAATGCAGTCATTTTAACACGGGGCCAGGACAGAAAATGAGATAGTGACAGTCATCCAATTCAATTATTTCTGTTAAAGGCATAAGCAATCCTTGGAGCAGAACTGAACTGCACTCCACTTCCCCAGGAGAAGGCTGACCACTAGGTTACAGAATCATTATCACTCCTATATCCTCTCATCTCCTTTTTGTCACAGTGTGTAAGTCCTTATGTGGACATAGGGCCTAATTAATTTTGCAAACCTGACATAATGTAAATGTCCAAATACATTTAAGCAGTTTCCAGCTAGGGAAAAAAAAAAATAAAAGGGAAAAAAGAAGGATGCTTGAAACTAGCAAAACTACCCTCTCCCTCAAGTTCTTGAACTGCATCCATCACAGCACTGTCTCAACACTTGAGGGCACAGGAAAATCCTGATTAAATGGACAGGGCTTGGAACAAATCCAAAACATCAAACCTCAAGCTTAGTTAAAAGTACCTACTATTGTGTAGGACTTATTCTCAGTGCTATGTAGATTTTAAACTAAAATAAAGACAGAATTGTACGCTGCTTGTTCGAAAGAGAAGCAAAGACCTTATTTTTCGAGTACAAATTGTATGTGACTTTAATAGTATGAATTCTGTCAAGTGGTCCATAGAATAAATTTGCACACAGTTCAACATAACATGTGCACATTAAATAGGATTTGGCATTAAAAGACCCAACATTGAATGGAAATCGAAAATAAATGCCCACATTCTCCCCAGAAGACTATTCACCCCAAGGCCTTAGGCATTAATTTAAGTGAATGAGGAAGCCACTAGGGCAGCTGTCGGTAGCTTATTTGATTTGTGAATAAACAATGGCTTCATTTTAAATGCTATTTACTCCTACTCCATACTAATGTAAAAATCGAAAACACAAAAAAGAACTGACTATTTAAAAACACACATTTTTAAGAAAGCTTTTATACTGCAAAGTTCTTCATTTCAACATGGTAGGAAAATAAAATCGGAAGAACTTCTGTTGCATTATTAATTTTAACTGCTACTAATGTTAAGAAGCCCTCAGGTTGTATCTTATACTTAATTGATATTGTGCATTTGGCTGTATATTAATGAGAAGTTAGGGTATCATAGGTCATTCCAATAAAATCTTTGGGCTTGTCAGCTTGAATTATGTATCTTTACATCTGTAGAAAACAGTGGCAATATGATAATTACAGTAGTTGATACATGTTGTTATAACTTGTTAGTACAATCAGGTACATCACGTCCAAGTGCAGATGCCAATCCCGTCTGGCACTAATAATCAATCAAACAGATTATTAATTATGAACAGTTTCTATGCAAAGAGAAGCATTTAGCTGCACAATGACTTTTCAGGTTGGAGCACAGTAATTTCTTCTTGATATTATAAAGATTTAATTACAACACAAAGCCACCATCTCCCTGGTACTACAAGATGAAAACGAAGACCTTTACCCTATACATCCATATACAAAGTGCTGAACTTTATGTGGAGGTGTGCCTGTGGGTTTGCAGATAACTACATATATAACCTCATGCAACCATTTAGGTTTCATATGAAGCAGCTTCATATTATCAGGATTCATATTTATATGTAGGTTTTACCTTGTGCAGAATTCCGAGATGATCTGTCTAGAAAGATGCAGTTCTGTAGCCTTCCTCTAGGAGAACATACATGCTGAACACTTCTTGGTTTCCATGTAATTTGTAATTTAAAAGAAAAAGGAACCCAGCTGCCCCAGCCTACACTCAATTTCTATTTCACATATAGAGATCTTGCCCTATGATCAGATTCTTGTTTGACATGTAATAGAGGTATGAGGGTCTAAGAGAAGATGAAGAATTTACATAAAAGGAGAGGAACTGTTCCAAACAATAAGTAAATTGTATCTGTTCATGAATGCGAATCTGACTATAAAGCAAACTGAGTGCACAAGTTAAATATGCCTTTGTGCAACTGGCACTTAGAACAGCCGATAACCCAAGATGAAGCTGTCCTTGAAAGCATTGCAGTGACAATGTATGGATAAATTGTTCTTGAATAATTTCTCCAATACACGTTAAGCACAAAAAGGCTTGTTTTCAACACACACCATACAAGTTCAGCCTTCTTGCTTTTCCTGGTAAACATGAATATTCAGGATAGCAAAAGAAAGGAAAAAAAAAGTCCCACTGAGCAGTTCCCATGCTAATCTCTGCTGCTAAGATGTGAACCTAGAAAAACTGCACTGAGATCCAAAAGGTGTTCTGTTTGTAAAATCAGAATCCAGCCCTATATATTCAATTACATGGCCTCCAAAAGCCTGAGCCCACATATATATTACATATGAATGCACATTTTTAGCTTATTCATTTAAATTCACCTAGGCTGTCCTGCACAAAATAGCAGGGTTTAGGGAAAGAAAAAAGCACGAAGAAAAACAGACTGCAGGTACTCCTGTCCATGTGCAATGAACCAGTCCAACAGCTCAGGACATTTCCGTGCACAAGTCAACTGTGTAGCACATGTGGAGGCAGGGAATCCAGCTGCTCCCAGTGTTTGCTGTGCATGGCTGTACGACATCTTATATGCACACCAGTTCCAGCTGGACTGCCAGATGTCTGAGATTTATGGACATATGGCAGCCTACACGGTAGCATCTAAACTTCTAGGACATCCACAAAACCCTGACTAATCTGTTAAATTCTTGAAATCTACATGGACAAGAACTCTGCATGCAAAAGGGAATGTGTCCAGGAGAATGCAGATGACTGGTGGTCAACATGGTTTAATGGCCCAAACAATCTACAATCTCTTATATTTGGAGAGGAGCCATGATCCCCACTAATTTTTCTTTCTGAGTTACAAAGCAGAGCTCACCAGGTTGTAAAAGGGTATATTCGATATATTAAGAGCATATTGGCTGTAAGCATGTTTTGTCTTCCTGAGGTAGTGCTCAGGTGGTGCAGTTCCACATTTCCTCCTCGGTGGGCTGATATTTAACAAAGGAGGCACAAAGGAGCACCAGCTGAGCAGGTCAGGGTTGGTGTATTGTGGACAATAAATTGTTGCATCTACAGTAAAGGATAAAGATAAGAAAAGAAGGTGGAGTGAGTTGCTTGAAAAATGTCTCTCTCGTCTATGGACTCAGATCTACAATTGAGTTGCACATTACACAACATTTCAGCACATAACCTCTGCAGAGCTGCAGTCGCTGTCTGCATGCATGCTGTGGGGGAGCAGCATCAGGTAGGGCAAACTACGTCCATCATTAACTTTTGAACCACAGTTTTCTGTGCCGGGCTTCAGAGAAACATGAATCACAGCACAGCTCGGGGAGGAGCTTCTGGCAGCTAATATGACTTACCAGAACGATGCTTCTAAAGCATCTGTATTTTCACTTCCTATTTTGGTTCAAGTGTTTAAGCAAAAGAATTCTGCTTCTGGGCTTTTGGATTCCAAAAATTAAGCACTGAATCTGTATTTCAGTACCTAAACAGAGCTGCCCTGTTTCTCAGCATCATCAAAGCTGTACACTTTCAACCAGTGCTTTTCAAGTTCAACTGTTCTTTCCCACTCTTCAAAAATTATTCGTCTTTTTCCTTGCATAAAGAATGCTCAGATTAATAAGACAAGGAAGAAATGCCCTTGCAAAAGAAAAAGAGAGGGACAGACATACAGACACCACACTCACTTAGGCCTAACAACAGGCCTTTTCATTAATTATCTTCCTAATGATGGATTCTCGAACAATACTGCAAAATTTCATTCAAAATTGAACTACTCGCTGGGGAAAGAGTGCGTTTTATCTTGTTCCCTCAAGAACTCTGAAGCCATCTTCCTCATATTTATATTCTAATCTTTCTATGCTCGCTTGTAAAAGCTGATAATTAGGAAAGCCTCTTTGATGGTCAGAAGCTGAACACTATTTCTGTGTGCATGGTAACAGGATGAATCACTGGCTGCACTAATCCTGTAAGAGTGTTAAAGGTCCCATGTGACAGTTACTCTGAATGCTAAACCTGCCCTATATTATGCTATTTCCAACTAATCCTAGGAAAATTAATGTTAATTTATTATGAAAAAAGGTTAATTATACATTTACTTCTGATTTAGGCACATTAGACCAGACTCACAAATGACACAGATTTTTTTTTTTTTTTTTTTTTTTTAAAAACAGGAGGATTTCTCTTTTAGCATACGATCAGGGACTATACTCCAAAGTCATAACAGGGTGGGGAGGCAGGACAATGACAAGACCCAATGGTAATTCTAATTATTATTCTGATCCAGTTTAAAAAAAACTTTAGCTTTTGTTCTTTATGCACAACTTGAAACAGTAGCTGCTTCATCTCTTCTGCTAGTAGTTTTCAAGCATACGTTGAATGCCAATTCTGGTTCAGAAAACAGATTCAAGTTATTTAATTACCTTTTCATTGCTTATTAAAGTAGTACCTTATAGAATAAAATTTGTTCCTTTATGAAATACTTTATTGTAATTAAATCACAGCATTTACTTGACATGAAAAAAACAACAAACCCCTACATTTTGAATGATTTATTAATATTAGCAGACTCTAATCCCTAAGTACAATCCTGGCATTTTACCCCAGGTCACGTAATAGCTGCACTACATACTATACAAACCAACTTTCAGAGATTGTTCCCTGTTCATCCAGTAAAAGTGGGGGCCTGTTGTAACAGGCTGTTTGTAAGGTTGTTCAAAGCATTTCTGACAAAGGAAGAGATAAATTAAAAGAAAGATCTTTTGCTGAACTACACGGTATATCAACTCCAATGCTGATGCAGCCAACTGGTTCTTGTATGACTTGGCCACCTACGCTGTTCAAAACTAAACTGACATATAATTTGTATGCTGCGAAATATAAGCAGCGTACCTTTTTCAAATCAAAGGTTTAGACAGCTATTATAACTTCTATCAGGTACCATAGTTTCCATAATAAAGTGCCACAAAGAGGCAGCTATTTTTGCCAAGAGTTAACCTAAGACCACATTTCGTATAATATGGCTATTAAACCCACTTTTTAAAAAAGACACTATTGCCTAAAAGGAAATGCATTTTTTCACATTATGCTTAAAAGTCACTTGAATGCTGGGAGCATGTCCTAAAAGGTTCCCCCTCCTCAAATGTCTGACCAAGTTCATTTATGACTAAATTCACACCCAATTTTGGCAGGCACAGCTCCACTAACTATATAATCTTGTATTTTTCTCTAATGTGCCACTTGTCTTAACTGCTGGAAGTAGAAGTATGCAAAGCAATAGCTTTGAGGGCTACTTATAATACTGTTTAGACAGGCTACCTCATAGTGAAAACCATGGAGCCTTGTCTCTCCAAAAGTGCATAATGCAAGAAAATAAGTGTTTGGGTTGTGGGTTTTTTGTTTTGGTTCGTTGGGGTTTTTTTAGATCAGTAAGCAGTTGGTTTAATTATTAGCTTATGTGCTTTAATCAGCGTCCATGTCTTCTGAACATGTCCCTGCTGGAAGGCTCAGTCTCCATCTACCTCGATACTTTTTCAAGCAGATCAATGTTTGCACATTTGGGTTGTTTTCATTGCCCACAACATGAGGTGAAGAGGAAGGGGTTTATGAACAAGGGGTTTAATTCACATGAGGCATCTTCCTTAACATCTAAACGGAAAAAAAGGTTTCCCCTGTAAGCCTCCCCCTTACTGCTGAAGTGTGCTTCCTAAAATTGTCTTTTGGTCCAGTGCTCTAGTATCTCCCCGTCCCACCACACAGAAGCCTCTGCATATTCCTTAAACTCGGCACAATTTGTGCAGTACTGCACAGTACCTGCCAGGAGACAATACCAGGGCGTCCCCCATTGCTTCCAGACAAAAACCAACCAACAAAGGCAATAATGTGCATCACTGACATTTCTCAGTTACAGAAGTTAAAATTCAATTGACCAGCAATGGAAGAAGTTAAACAGACATAAACTCTATCATTTGCATATATCCCAGTGTTTTCTCTGGTAAACCTTAACTTCTACTACATCACTATTTAAACTTAAATGCATACTTTTATAACATGATGTGGATCGGGACCAACTAATATTACTAAAATAGCATTTACGTTTTTGCTTCCTTTTATATTAGATGTGCCATCATAATGTGTGATGAAAAACCATTTCAAATTCAGCTTCTTTTCAGAAAAATTATAACACCCAATTATTAACAGACAGGGTCTATCCTATTTCCTGCATCTTCCAATAGCCTTTTGAAACCATTTCTCTGCTTAATATCCTATAAATTTTTGTTAGAAACATTCTTCATTGTCTGTGATAGGAAAACTGTGCTGAAAATCAATAGTCTGCATACTTCTTTGCCTGCAATACATTATATGTCATAATCCTGTTTTAGAAGAGTCTAAAATGAGCTAAAACAGATTCAATTTTAAGATTCAGAATTCAGACTAATAGGTTTTAATTTAAGAAAATATCTGTCACTGTGAATAGGCAAACAAATGGATTAGATTCTGCGGTTTTATTCCTTAGGCCCTAAGTGTTAATCTCTCAGCAGAACCAACATAATATACCACTATAGATTATCAAAAGTGACTACTCACTGCCATGAATTATTCATTTGAAAGGTTATGCACCAGTGATAATATAAATTATATTTGAAAAATATTCATATAACATTTTAATAAGCTTTAAAAAATGATTTCTTTTCCAATGTTTAAACTAAAAATAATATTTAGTGTCTCAGAAGGAATTATGGATTTATTGGATGTGTTCAAAAGTCCTGCCATAAGGTATCTGAGACGTAGGGGAAACTGATCATCTAAATGCTCTTTAAGATGTACTTGCTTCATAAATTAAAAATAATACATGTACATTTCTCTCAAAGGCCTCCAATCACATTATTCTCAAGCATATAAAGAGCTGGGGACTGTTTACAATTTACGATAAAACCCAGGAATTCTTGTTTGTGCTGATGGAGCAAAGGATCTCAAGGAGGAGCTTAGCGCCCAGGACAGGCAAGCAAATGCACTGACTTTGTGTTTTGCATAGCAAGGCAAAAGAAGCTCAAGTTTCACTAGCAACACCCCGTGCAGCACCTGAACTCAGCCCAGGGTTGCAGTGTATCTGCACTGCTCCCTCCAATACAATATCAGAAAAAGAAAGGTTTTAAAAATTTTGAAAGCATAGCAAGAGTTTTTAAAACGTAGTGATTTGGGGTATGCTACGCATGGCAAAAAGTGCCTAATAGACACTACCAAAGAAGCCTGATTTTCTCAGTATCCACTTATAGAAGTGAAGGCCCTTTTAAAATACATTTTAAAAGATATTCTGAAATTGAAACATAAAAAGTCTCTACTCACATTTGAAAACCTTAGTCTTCAATTCTTACACCATCTTAACATTGCTAAGTGAGAGTTTTGATTTATTCTAGTGTATAATACAAGATTTGATAATAGCTTACAGTTATATTTGAAAATAAAGTGGTTGAATCACGGAAGGAAAATTTAGAAGTTCTTCATCTACTTGTTGATAGCAACATCTGGCATCTTTTTCTACTCACCCAATGGTAATAATCTGAATCAAGTTAGACCTGACCTGAGGAATGAAACCTACACGTTGGATAGAATAACTACACCAAAATCTAAGGACACTTCTGTGCAGCAAGAATGGAATGTCAGGACGTTCCATTTGGGCTTCCACTAATATAGACTTCTCCTAAAAATCAGAAACCAGCAGTTTAATTACATATGTAATGGGGAAGGTCTTCTACTTATGAGATAATTCTTATCTTGCCTCTTCAGGTATAGTGCATATGCACTTTGGTTTTTTTGTCTTCAGGCTCCATAATTATTCTAAATATTCCATTTACAATCCCCTTCCAAACTCCACATTTGATAAGGTTTTCATTTGTGTATTTGATTTGTGGTGCAACTATGTAATACTCGGTATTCGCTCCTCTTTCCTACCATGGCCGCCCACTGTAAGGTTTGACAGGTCAGCGCTTCCTTTTTCTTCCTTTTGCCTTCATTGATCTCCAGTGCAAAATCTCAGCCAGTCCTCCTTCCTACTCCTTTCTCAGTGAGTTCACCTGCCCTCAGCTTCCAGCACCATTTTGACACTGATGAATCACCGATCTTCACTTGCATCTTTCATTTCCCCTACATTGCAGGCTATCTCACTTCTTTTCCTGCTTCTCAAACACACAATTTTGATGTCAAAGTCAGCCTCTTGAAAATTGAACTTCTTATCTTTTCTTCCAGTTCTCACCTCCTTGCCATTACTGTTGACAATACCACTATCTTTCTCAATTCCCTAGATTTCAAATTTCATGGCCCATTCAACTCTTTTCTCCACCACTTGATCACAGCTCAAGCTGCCATCAAATCCTATCAGTACTCTTCTATGATATCTCCAATATCCACCCTGTCCTTTCCAATCCTTCCCCCAAAATTTTTGTCCAAAACTTCACATTACTTGCATCAGTTACAGCAAATTCCTGTTTAAGGTCTTCTTCCCCATGCTCCAATACATGTAAAATATAGCTGCTAAAATAATTACCCTCCTTGCCTGCATTGACCATATCACTATGGTCACCCATTAAAAAAAAGTTACATGAAGTAACTCATTACTTTCTGTATTAAGCTAAAGGTCCTGACTCTTACTTCCAAGTCTTGTACATCTCCACTCTTAATTATTTTTTTCTACACTTTCTCTCTCCTGTTCTGCTCCTTTCTGTTTCCTACAAACTGATTTACTACTTCTTTATTGTTCTTCTGCCTCTCTCAAAACCTCATACAAGCCGCCACAATGCTGAATATACAAAATATCTTTGTTTCTTCCCTTCCAAAACACAACTCTCTGTCACACTTACTCAGGTATCTCTTCTTAAAATTCTCTGCTTCCTTTCACCTGCAGTTAACCAGTGAAACATAATCCTTGCCTTTATTTTGAAAAAGGAAGTAAGCATCATAACTGAGCCACTTCTTATGCTGTCCAGAATGGTTTTGCTGCTCCTGCCTGGAGTTTTTTCTTTTAAACTAGTACAAGCAAATCATTCCACAAGAGTGACATCTTCAAAGATTTAAAAAACCCCAAGCAAACAAACACAAAAAAAAACCCCACAACCCTCTCCTCCTAAACAGAAATAATCAGTTTAATTCAGAGTGTATTCAATTGAAAATCAATGCTTCCTAACAACTAAAATTCAATCTTTCTTTGGAAAAATCATGAGACAGTAACACGCAAAGCAAAATTTAAATCAATTATGCAAACAGAAGCTACTTTTAAGCCACGATTTAAATAAAGATTAATTAAGTACATTAATCCACTCCAGCCCGATGTAATACCATAGTATATTACATTACTTACATAGCAATGCATATACTCAAAATCCTTTAGAAAAAGTTGCACACACAATTTAATCTGGAGGAAAGCTGAAGTGATTTTATTCCCATCAAACAGAAGGATAAGCTGAGACAGAGATACTAGTCAGTAAATCAGTGGCATATCTAACGCCTTGAACTGAGGTCCGCTAATCAGAACAGGGGTGATGGTCATCAGCTGAGCCCCCCTTAAGACCGTGCCTTTTGTCTGCACCATTCGGACATTGCTACTGAGCCAACAATTGAAGACGTGAAACCTGAACAAAGACTACAGGAACAGGTCAACTTCAATATCGTATAATCACCATTTTCCAGATAAATTATTTGAGCATGAATATACAATAATTCCAGAAACAGCTATAGTGACTTAACGGTCTATCACCCACAAGGCACTTGACATGACCCCTACAGAAGAGACATTATAATGGATTATGTGTCTTTCATATGAAATCACCCTGCAGCAATAATTCAAAGTTAGCTCTACAGAAAAAGACTCAGAATCATTCCATGACCTATTACAGAAGCTCAACTATGGGGAAAGGTACGATCCAGCAAAGGAGCGGTAAGAGTAATTGGGCCCAGCAGTTTCTTAAGCTTCACCAGCACCTTCCCCGGAGACACCAGAGGGATCTCTAGCTACACTTCTGATTGTTGTCACACCTTATCTGAGGCAAAAGATTTTTTGGAAAGGAGCGAAATGAGTATTATTATAATCTATTTTACAAATTCAGCAGTGTTTTCAAACTCCTGATCAGCTCAGACAATACTAGAAGCCAGTGTTTTTAGAGAAGTACAGCAAGGGAAACATCTTCAAAAATAAAAAACACTTCCCCCAAAATATCCAACTCCAGGATTTTCCAAGACGATAGAAAAGATTTAAATATAAGTGTCAGCATACCAGTCAGAAAGTCTTTTTACACCACAAATGCAAGTAAAGCAATAACGTTTAAGTGCACTGCCCTTCAATTAAGGCCTTTACTAATTCATTATTTCATAGGGACAACCCCAGATTTTAATATTACAAACACTTAATTCAAAGGATTTTCTAGCTATGAAGACTATTGAGCACTAAAGCAAGAAGAAAAACAGATCTAAACTAAAAGTGCAATGAAGTGATTATGATGGTTATCAATCAGCCCTCCATTATTGAGCCACTTTAGCAGCATGTAATAGATTCTGATTAAGCTCTTTAAGCTGAATTACAATGCACTATTAGAAGACTACTCAATTAATATTTTTCAAGGCCTACAAGCTAATTTTACCAGCATCCACTAATTTTAACCAAGGTCTGATCAGACCTTACCACAGTCTACTCAGTGGGAAGCAATGAGCCAGCTCCAACTTTACCAGGCCTGCTAATAAAAACTTCAAGCTGACATCAAAGCTCAGAGATCTGTCACTGTGTGGGAGCTTCTCCCCATGTCACAGGTAAGAAATATAGGATTCCCCGTGGGAAAGTTACAGACATCACACACTTATAACAGAGGCAATTCCAAGCAAAATTTGCCTGTGGTCTGGACCTAGACTGCAGTTTGCCATATCAGAAGCACTGCGCTACTGTAAAGCTATTAGATGCCATTCCAAACATTTAGAAGCCGAGACAAGAACAACGCAAGCAAGTTTTCAAATCAGTTTATACGGTGCTCCTGGCAATGGAAAGTGATAATCACAGCATACCGTGGCTCCTTTACTGCACAATTGATTTTGAAACATTGCAATCATTCATGTTCCCATCGGAAAAGATACAAGACACACACAGTATTGTCTCCCGTTATTCACAAAATACAAGCAGGAGTATCCACATTTACTAGAAATGGCAACAACTGCAACAAAATGGCACTCCAGCAGCTCCATCTACAGAAAACCTGGGTAGGAAATGACTGTGTTTACCTTAGAGACAGCAAACAGCTCTCTCTGACCTATGGGTCATGTTAACATCTGGGGAGAAAAAAGGTTTGTTTTATGAGATTCCTAACTGAGAACATATCTTACTATAACATTATAGCTTAATTTTACCTAACCATTTTCATCCTAGTAAATGTGATGAATTCTTAGTGTAGGCATTTCATTAAGAAAAATAGGCACATTTGCTCCTGAATGCTTCAAATAGCTAGTTTTGGTATTGAGAATCATGTAAGGGAAGACAGTACAAGTTTAGCATTCAAAAAACGTTTTTTTTCCAAGTTCCCAGATGTATTTTTGCAGTCTGGACTATTTTGCATGCCACTGAGACTACATGGCACCGAAATCCAAATTTAATTAAAATGTTTGCACACTGAATGCAATGTAGACACAGCCCATCTAAACCAAGAGATCTCTCAGATTAATATATAAAGCAGTGCACGGTCATATGCCAATTCACATGAGCCTGATCATAAAATCCTCTTAGCCTTGTTATAAAAAGGATTCCTCAAGCAGGTTTGTCTACATAGATTACCCATAATCATCTCTAAAAATGTACTGAGAAGAGTTTACTTTTCCAATCCACTCAACTGTCATCCATTTTTGAGAATGTTGTAGTCATTCTTTATGACTTCTACTAAGTAGAGCCTTTGGAGCCAGGTTCTTCAATGGCATGGTTTAACTTCACTGCTATCTGTTTTTAATCTTGTCTCCGAAAAATTTCATTTTAACTTCTAGTACTTATCAGTAATTGATAAAATATGTTTCAGCATCTCCTTTGTTTTATAGCATTTTCTTTTCCGTGGTCTTGTTTCACACGGAGCAATAAGTAGCAGGTCTATTTTCTTACAGCCCATAAATATTTACGGATTGTGAATAACAAATAGCACTGCTTTAAAAAAAAAATCCTCTCTCATATTTTTATATACAGCAGAAGGAAAAGAAAATTTCCCCTCCAGAGCCCATGTGTGGGAGTGCATGTCTTGGCACCGTGTGTCATGGAACCATCTGAGACAAAGGCGCTAGGTCTGTATTCTTACAGTCATCCAGTCATTCATATATGTATGTATGCATGTGAGTCCATGACATCATGCACCTTTAATACATTTCCTATAAATTCAGGCAGCTGGTCTTTGAATCAAGTTTTGAAATCCCACCAGCCTGGAGACAGTAGGAATTTGGAGGAGGTGAGTAAGTTGTACTGGGAATTTCTCAAGTCCTACACTATTATTTCATTATTTTAGATTTCCATTAAAAAAGAATTTGAAATAGTTAGTTTACATATTAAAACCAAATCTTTTTGCATTGGTTTAGTGCCAGCTAAAATTTGTGCAGTCCCCAGATACTTACAGGTAAACAGTGGCTGGAATACACCTTAGGTGATCCACGCTTCTGTAGCACTATCTGAGGCCAGCTGTCTTTCAAGGAGGGCTTTCTAAATTTGTATGAGCAACCTGAGTGGCACACAAGTGAACAGAGTGAATGGAGGGTTCTCTAGGCTTTATGTGCCTCCCAGAGAAATGGTTTTATCTCCGTTTACCCGAGTTATCTAATTATCACTTATGCTTTGATCTCATCTAGAATTTGGGCAAGCAGGTCTTTGCACCACCATCCTTTTTAGTGGACAAGCACGGCTCAGTCACCCACATAACATCATTTAGACTAAATCTCACTCTTCCCTCACTGTGTTTAGACAGATGAGTAAGGATCCCACCATTTAATGATCATGGCCCAGCTGAGCATTAAGAAGGGACAAAAAAAATGTTCAGCACTATCCACTTACTTACTCTGAAGGAAAAGGGAAGTTCTCCCACCTACTGCAGCTGGAGTCCATGGGTAGGTCTCTAAAACCTGTATATCACTGTCACAAAGCTGCTGGAATGTTTACAGTAGCCTTGGTTTAAATCTGCCCACTTTAGTAATAGTTTTGTCGAGATTCTTTTCTATATGTAAGAATTTTTGAAAGGAACAGGATAGGCTTCCAAACATGAATTAAAAGTAGTTTCATGCAACGTGCCTGACCCCAAATCTGTACCTATAGATATATTGCTCCTTTGCCGCTCAGTTGAAAGGCAGCAACAGAACCAGTGAAGAAGGCTACGCACAAAGTGCTGTTGCACATAAAACGCATGCCTTGGAGAACAGAGGAATTGTGTCCTCAAAAAAGGTGATCTGTAACAGGGTAGGTTTGCAAAGACACTCTTTTGATCTGCAGAGAAAAGGATACTGAAACACTATCATCTGGCAAGATTGTCCATCTTGTTTGCAGCCCATGCTTACGGTGGTTTAATGATTTCTGGCAGTTTAGTTACTGACAGACATAACTTCACTGTGCCCTTCGTTGTGCCCATTTCCCCTAATGGATGAACAGCTATGAGCTCAGAGAAGCCTGTCTGCTAAAAAATCACCAGTAAATGGCTTGCCATTGACCTTCTAAGCAGATTTAAGTACAAATATTCCTTGGAAATAAGAAAACAACATATTTTTTAGTTGTAAAATACATGCTCTCAATTGTATGAAAACAAGCATCTTAATTAAACACTACGTAGAGTAGGCTGCTTTGCAGATGTGTTACCTCAAGAGCAAATTTTTATAAATGCCTACTGGATGAAAATACATGTTTGTAATTGTAAGCATAAAAACTCTACACTTTGTGATACTTTAACAATTCTATATAGACATCTTGAAGTGTCCAACTATATTTGTACTCCAGGACAGATGAAATGTGATACGTGATTTTTTTTTTTCCAAATAGCAAAATAGCAAGAGGGAGAAAAAGTGTTATTCATATACAGACAGTGACAGTTTCTAATTATTGATGCATCACTAAGCAAGGTTTTGCTAACAGCTAAATGAGCTATTGCACTTACAAAATGAGGGCACGTGGCATATCTGATTAGTTTTACTTATATGTCTATGATATTATGTAATTCTAGAAAGTTGGTATCTCTTTATCTTTTGGAAAAATGTGCCACTTAAAGGAACAGTTGTATTAAATGCCATATTGTTTTCTACCCAATTATCTTTTGTTTTCAGCATGCAAATGGAAAAATGCTGAGTGCTCATTTTAGGTCCTATATATCATCATAATTAATTGTGAGCTAGCTTCTGCTTGCACTTGTCACATACAGAACATAAAAGAAATTAAATATTCCTGGCAAAAGAAGGTACAGTATTCCAAGAAATCTGCTTTTTGCAAACTAATGAAACAATTTTTAACAATTTTTATTACAAGCATCTGTGAGCTCCCACCAGGCAGCAGCAACAGACTTGTTTCTGCTTATATTGCTCAGTTCCAAGCTAATGTCCCCTAAAGCTGTTAGGCTGAAAGCCAACAGAAGATATATCCACAAAGAGACCTGACCCTTATCCCTGGAACTAATAATGTCTCCTGGAAGTTTTAAGTTAATAGTCTATGTGAGATTCTTATTAGTGAAACTTTGCCTTTTTCCCAACCATATTTGGTGAATTATACTCTTCAGGCAGTAGAAACCATGTACAGGAACCAAACACACTGACGGGAAAGAAAGAGACTGAGAGGGAAATTCTATAACTACAAAATGTTTGAAGCCTCTTAAATAAATAAATAAAGCCTAAATCTAGAATTCTCTTTTCCTTTCTATTTTTACTAAACATGGTTTTACTTTTCCACTTACCAAATCTCAGAAGGTCATCTCTAGAGAATTTGGGTGCCTGTGAATTCCGTTCTTAATTTCTTTGTTCCCACACTTCAGATATGTGAGGGAATGTTTCTGTGAACTATTAGACAGCATGAAGTCTCAGACACTGGAATACCATGGCTGTTCATGGGTTGTGGCCTTGGGTGTTTTTTTTACCTGTATTGCTCTGAAGATTCTGACAACAGAGTCCACTGCTGTGACCCTTATCGAAAGCCCTTGTTCTTGACACAATTTTATGTTTCTGCTACTGCAACCAGAAAAAATACTGGACAAAATGGCATCAGTAACCTTAGTAAGTGAACCGACTGATTGAAAATATTTGACTTTACAGTGGGTAAATTATGTGTAGTTGAGTCTCCCAACACTGGAAACTGAAGGGGAAATAAAACGAAAGAAACCACAGAGGTCAAGACTTCTAGAGCAGGAAGCTTCAAATTAGGCTTCCTTGTACATATTTAAATACTTAAGCAAATAGTAGTTGGCTCTTCTGCAACAACTTTGACCTATACTTAAAATGAATCTAATTATAAGTTGCGGGTTGTTTTGTTGGTTAATAGCCAAATTCAGAACAGCATCTGGTCTGGTGACTCCAAGGCCAATGCCCTATCTGCGGTAAAGCACTGTCTAACCAGGAATCATTTAATGCATGACTGAAAGTTCCTGTCATGGAAAGAAAGAGGGTAAAAAAAAAAAAAAAAAGAATTCTGTAGAAGAAGGAGCTGGAAATATCGGCTGCCTGAGCCAATGTGATGTGGCAACAATTTCAAGGAGTGGATCAATTTCTAACACAAAGCATTATTTGTAGGTAAGATGGTAAGATCTTTCCTCTGAATACTGTCTCCGAGAAGATCTGCAAGAACACAGACACAAAGTCCTTGCTACAATGGGAGCAATAAAAGTACTAACTAGCCAGCACAGTCTTCTCTGAACCCATTATTTGTACCATGCTGCAGTTCAGACTCCTTGCACAGGACAGAGCAAGAGGCTATTTGTCACGAGTTTGGAAAAGATGATTTTTTGAGTTGTGGAATAACTGATAACTGCATTTTCATTATGTGAAAATTAATGTGAAGTACTGCCAACAAATCTATCACCATGGATTTCCTATGTATGGGATAACATAATGTTGTGCAAATACCCGCTCATCTCTACCTATAAGTTATTACAGTGGTTTCTGATAAAGAAATGCAGATCATATGGTAAGTTTAATTCAAGGAGATTTTATCAATTTAACCCAAAACATATCTTCCATCTATTTACAGAGGACAACTACACTTCACAGTAGAGATTACCTAAAATGTACACCTTCAGTTCCAAATTATTTTGCTTGCTGGAATTTTAGGAGTGCAAGTTTTAGGAAATAGGGCATAGAGAACCTATGAGGATTTATAGCTACCAGACCTGAACACAAGGTTATTCACAACTTGATCCTGAATAAAATCTAGATTCAGGATTAATTTAAGGGATCACTTATCTTCTAGGCTTTTTTTTTTTTTAAAAAGTTCTTAGCCCACACTAAAGATATATATATAGCCCACACGAATGAATATATATAAAACAACAGCTAAAAAGTATTTTACAGAAGGCAGTAACATTACCACCTGAGTCCCTGCACTAGAGTGTATATAAGAGTTTTAAAACAAACCAAACTACCAAAGAGAAAACAGCTTGGATATAATGAAGTAGCATTTATTCTCGTAATGATCAAATTCTGACACTAAATATTCTGAAAGGTACAAATGGCAATTAGGCACCTAAGTCACCTGGGATTTTTCAAAATTCTCCTTCCGTAATGAAATTGAGATCACCCCAAGAAAAAAAGGGACATGTCGCTATTTCATTTTTGCTACATCTTCATAAGCGTAGAAGAACATGGATGAAAAAGATCTGATAAAACAATGGTAAGACGGAGGAGGGAACGTTAAGTTTTAAAGTTTATTCTCTTCCCATATAGTGAAAGAGCAAGTGCCTTGTGCAGAACAGTTTGGCATAAACGAAATAATTTCTGGATAACCGCCAGTGCTAAGGTTAAAACGCAACATTACAAGGCTTCCATGATGACAGCCTCCTGGGAGACATTTGTTGAAAATTGCTTTGCCTATCATTTAGTCAGCAGAAAGAAAAAAAATGAAAAAAAAAAAAAAAGGCCTTGCAGTACTAGTTACGTTAGAGCTATGTTGAGTCTGTATCTATAAATGATTCAAATTGTAAGCTTATAAAGCCCCCATACAGGTGCAATCAACATAAAAGCCTAGCATTTCTCTTCTTTTATATCACAAAGTTCTATATATTTTCACCCTATGCTGTTCCAATAAGTGTGTGTAATTATAAAGGAAGTATGATCTAAGATTTAGATTCAAGTTTCAAAAATTAAATTAAAATGATTTTTTTGACAACAGGCAATGAAGTTTTCACCAGTTACACTGTGAACAAGTAGAAGCCTTACATCTTGCAACGTCAAATAAAACAACATGTTTTAACTATACTCTTTTACTCTGCGGGAAATGACAACTTAGGCGGTGCAAGTACTAAATTGTAGTATTTTAACTGCACTATATATGTCTGCCTTTGAAAGTCCACTAAATACATGAAAGTCTTCTACAATAGTTTGAAAGAAATAAGAATAAAGAACTAAACCTCAAATTTTCAAAGAGGTCCATACAGACTGTCATTTGACTCTCATTTAAATTAATGGCATTCAATCAGCTGCTTCCCAGAATACTGCTTCAAAAACACAGGGCTAAGTGGTCAGAAGGGTTTTTTCAATATAGTTAACAAATTAATATTCATATTCTCCAACAGCTTTTATCTCTGTATTATCTATTACTGACAAAGAGAAATTAGGATTCTGATCTGTGTTTTGGTATCACTAAGCGATTCAAAAAAATATCATTTATGGTTTCCTTTTTTAACAATTAGCCAGTATCTTCAAGTGAAACTGGATTTAAAGTGATTCTACCCTGTAATCAATAGGCAAGAGTTTATGCATATCCTCCTTCAAAATATGGTGCATTTTACATCTTTTCTTATCTTTCTGGACCAATCCCAAGGCAAAAGCTTGTGTTTTTGCAACAATCTGTTTACTTATCCACAATGTGTGGAAAGCCTTTGCAGTTGAGTGTCATCACTGGGGACTCAAAGCATGTGTTGGTCGGTTTTGTTTTGTTCTGGGTTTTTTTTGTTTGTTTTGTTTTGTTTTTTAATTTAACTTCCTACCTCTTTCTCAATAAATGACTACTTTTCCTACAAAAATGAATATAGACAATCTAATGATGAATTCCTACATCCACAGAGAATTCATAGCTCTGTCACTAGCTCCCCTCTTTTAAAGAATTACTTAGAAAGTTTCTCTCCAAGACTTGACTACCATAAAGTAAAACAGTAAAAAGTATTATTTGGTATAAGCAAAGGTTTACTTTATATTAGCATGATTTCTCCTTGTGACAACTGGATAAGGGTTCAGTGTAACTCATAAGGCCAACAGAAAAACTACTCTAGTACTTCAAACATAAATTGGTCTCTGATCCTTGAACCACATTATATTTGTGTATATCGCATTTTAAATAAAGGAAAAGATAAAAAATATTGTCTGATGCTGGTCTCAGGTTAAAATCTGCTCACACAGTATAAGAGAGCTTCTGGCTCTGTGGTAGCACATAGAAATTTCCCTGTAAGAAACAGGAACCTCAGATACTGTTTTTACACCACTGATACAAACTATACTTGGAGATTAAAACCATGAGTTTTCTTATCTCATACTTAATGTAAAACAAATGACAGCACTTTGGTGCTGTCAGTTTGGTAGAATTATTGCAATTTGAAAATAATTCTTTTTCGCAAGACTTCTGGTAATTACGCTCCTACTGAGACCTCACATTGTTATGCATCTATACTTTTTGCATCCATAATTATGAAAAAAAAAAAAATTGCTTCTGCAATTCCATAAATATTGATATGGGTTTTATTTGAGTTCAATTCATATTCTTTATCAAGTGTTACTATCTCTAATTAGTTTATACACCAAAGTCCAAATTCAGTATATCACAAATAGCTAAAAATTCAGTGGTGTTTTATTTACTTTTACACAAAGTGATGTTGGTCCTGAATTTGACCTCTGCTATCATACCAATCAGCCAGTGACTGTCAGCCTTTTTTAGTTCCCTAAAAGCCATGAAAAAACCCCAAATGTCAAGTCTGTGCCATCATCCACAAACTGACTAGAGATGGATACAGAGATGGAGGCAGAAATGCTACACAATACTGACAAATTAAATCAAAGGGAAAAAAACAACCCTTACATTTTACATAAAAAAGAAACCCCTAAAATTAGGTTTGTACAAATAAACCCTGGCTTGACAAGAAGTTAGACAAATCTAGCTATAGTGGGTGACATGCAGCCATGACATTCCAGATAAAAAGTTTATTTCAAGAGAAGTGGAGAAATTTCCTTTTTTCAGTTGAGCATCAAACAAATACAAGTGAGAACAACCTCTTGGGCCTTCGAAAGAATTATTTCTAGCATTCTGTGCAGCTGTTAACTACTTTGCTTGGGTATCATCACCTCCTTCCACTCAGAGATGTGCTTTCCCATAATGTATCTTCCAGCTGGGTAACCTGATTTGGATAATACTAGTAATACAAAAACCCAAAGAAAGTTATCATGTATGTAGAACTTTTCAGTTAGTTTGGGGAGGTTTTTTTTTTTATTTTAAAAGGCACAGTGAGAAAGAAAAATGTGAAGGAAGAAGAAAGGAAAGCAATGGGCAAAAGGAGGATTGTGGTGTCAGGGAGGTGCAAAAAGGAAGGAGGGCAGCAACTGATATCACTCAGCCTCTAGTCCAAAGTTGCAGAATTATCAAATGTGACATCAGGACATTGTTAATGTTGACAAAGAAATTTTTATATACTGAGGCTGCTAGGTCAGAGAGCCCAATGATATTCCCCTGAGGAAGAAAAGCTCAATGCAGAGATTGGATAGAATTCACTCACCATATGTAATGGCACAGGAGGGGTGGAACAGCTGTGGAGCTATGACATATCTATGCCTGCTATGTAGATGTTGTGCTGGGGCACTGGCCAGTAATTTGTATGCTTGCAGGCTCACCAACTGCTACTGCCAACCTTCTCAACATCCTCAACACACCACTGTGAAATAGCTACCATGGAAGTTATCAGCTCTCTACTGCTTGCACCTATCCCGTACATCTAAACCCTGCAGCTGTGATGTTTTTCGTACTGTCAATGCTTGCACGCCAAGGGAAAGAGAGATTGGATTTGGTCCAAAGGATGTTACATCCATATGCTTTCAGAAGGATGAAACAGATAACAATTTCACTCTGACCTCTAACATTACAAAAGCTGTCACCAAAAGATATTAAAAACAGCTACATTTGTGGCAACTGGAAATGAACTCAAAATCCCCTGACTACTGCATATACAGTGTTCATCTAGTCTTTTCCTGATTTTATGCTGATTGCCATGCTGTTGTAATGCAGAAAGTACCTCAGGATGAATACAGACTTTGCTTATGAAACACATGTACACACATGTACAGAGCCAAGCAGCCTGGTAATTTAGGATATTATATACCTATTATTACACTTCAGAAAACACATCTCTGAATATATTCCACATTGGTCTTAAACAGGAGACCGGGCAACAGGAAATGGTGTCAAAATGCAACCTTCTCAGTGAATGTAAAATGGCATCTCTAACAAACGTAACTCAAACTTATGGTCCACTGGCCCCAGCGTTTAAAAACCAGTCGCAGGGAGTTTGAGAAGGCTATGGCTCATGAAAGGATCTCTGTGACAGCCTGGATGGCAGAATTTCTAAACTGGAGAGACACTGGGTTGTTATTTATGTTCGACGGTAAAACACATACAAACACATAAGTAAAAATAAATACTGTACAGGCACCATACTACTTAACATAGAAATAGAAAGTAAATCATTGCTAGGGTAAAAAGAGGCAACAGTGAAAAGGAAATTTGCTTATGTTTTACAAGTAAAATAAATACCAATTCCAATAAAATAAAGTAAGTTGGGCAAAAAACCCTCCCTCTTCAACCTCCAGATCCTTCAGGCCTTTTCTCAGTGTTTCTACCCCTTGCATGGGGCACTAAGCATACGTAGACTCCCCTACCACACTGAGAGTAGAAGATGATGAGACAACCACAAGCATGGTGGTTCTCAGGGATGAGGATCTGCTGTGTTGAAAAAAGAAATCACTGATTTTTTCCATGCAGGCTAAGAGCTTTAGCTACAGCTGTAGGTAGAATTTCAATGAAACAACAACAAATATTATTCAACGTCCTGCATCTCCAGCAGTGCAAAGCATAAACCCGCCAAATGTATCCTTTTTACAACACCACAGCAGAAGTTACTCTGGGGATGCATTTGGCCCAGGGAGGGTTTCTTTGCAGAGTATTCAGGACCAAGTACAGCAGCAAACTCTGGATCAGAGGGTACCAGGTGGTACCAGGCTGCTAGATAGCGAGTTGGGGCGCAGATGCCAAGCATCTCTGCATGTGTCCTGTCTAGTGGCGGACTGAGAGGCATTACCAGCAGCCTCACAAACAGCTTATTCCACATACTGGCCAGAGGACGAGTGCTGTGCTGGTTATGGCAGCTGGGAAGGAGTGTGTGGAGAGGGGAAATAAAAATGGGGAAACATGGAAGGTCTCACTAGCCAAAAGAGATAAACACATACACACGACACACAAATAATCACTGCAGCTTCACAGCCTGTTGGAAAGCAGCACTAGCTGCGATTTCTAGATGTTTCTGTCATATTCGTAATACACAGAAACAGGCATAATGGAAAAGGTTAATTTAGAGGATTTCTTAAGTTTGCAATATCAACTGGGGTGAGAAGAACTAAAAAGCCCCCACAAAGGACTACTGTAGGACTTATGCAAATATTTCCATCTGGGTTTAGAATAAAAATCAAAGCCCTGAACCAACCAGCAGACAGTTTCACGCACTGCTAATGAAGAGAGAATTCAATTCTCCTGTTTGCTGAAATGAATACTGAACTTGTATCTTGATGTTTTACAAGAATACAGTATGTATGTCAAAACAAGAGTTTCACACTCAATCGCAGGCGCACTGGCAGCTTCCCATAGTGCTTGAGGGCTAGATCATGGCTTTAGCCTGAGACCTGAGTAAAGGACATTGAGTAGCCATGCCCCTACCTAGAAATATTTGGAATTCATACAGTAGCCAATGCGATGGCTGGGTGCCAGCCTGCCTTTGGCATGGCCCCCTTCCCTGCTAAATGGATGATACACACATACACACTGGGATACATTTCACAGCAGTACAAGTTAACCTATATCCTAACACATGCTCCGGCACCTGAACCTGCCAGCTATTTTCCTCAGAAAAAGGATGGGGAAGAAGCTGAGCTGAATGGAGCCCATCCAGCACTTAGGGAGGGTGACAAAGGGACAAGTTCCCGTCAGTGGGTAGCAACGGATGAGCACACGCATGTTGCTCATACAGCAGCCTGGAAACAGACAGCAAGGGCAGGATTAGGAAAGGAGTAGGGGAAAATCTGCTGTTTCACACTGCTGATAGAAAAACTGAAAAAAAACGGTAGGATGATAGATGACTCATAAAAGTGTTAGACTACTGCCAAAAGCAGTAGATTTGGCAGCAACGCAAGATACGCTGCCTCAGGAGAGACACGCTTCAGTCCCTTCCTCCAGTGGGGAAGCGAAATGCATGAGCTCCCATCCAGGGCAGCTTCCTTACTCCCCGCCACGGGCTCCGCTGTACCCCCCCCCGAGTTTGCTCTCCGCAGCACAATGGTGATGCCATTAGCCTGTCTTTTCCTCCTTGGTCCCAATGCTGATATAACACTTCAAGTAACAATTTGACAGTAAATTAATAAATGTATTCCTACACTGCTAAGTTTGAAATGGTTTATAAATTAAATTTTTTTCCCCTTGCCATATTACTAAAACTCTGCTTTCCTTCCTCCCTCCTTCACTAAAATCTTTTGTCTTAAATTTTTCATTTGTGGCATGTGGACTTGGGATTCTTTCTTTTCCCAAAACTGTTCAATATAAATCAGAGAGGCATTTGGGAAATAAAAGCGATCTGAAAAACAAGAGGAGCTGAACCTTTGGAGATGTGCCAAAAAAAACTTGAGACAAAATTAAGGCAGTAAATACATATCAATTACTCAGGGGAAACTCTTTACTATGTTTTATCAAAGGTTACCTGCTCCCAATCCTTTCTACTCTAAACCATTATACTGCCAAACCACAATACTGTTTCAGCATTTATATGTCCATTCTTTAAATACAAGACTACAAACTGACTCTCACTCACCATAGGCAGACAACCAACCCAAACAGACATTCCTTTGCTTCACATGCATATATGCTGACTGCAAGAGTCACTAACGACTTTCTCAATCCTTCCTTCACCTATAAATGCAGGTTACTGAAGCCGTGATACGTTAGGAGACTCCCTGGAATTTCAGGTTCCATATCTGTTAGGTCTTTGGCATAGGCTGATAACAAGAACGTTCATTCATATCAACATACTTTTTACTACATTTTTGTAACAGGCACTGTTTGGGCTACAGAGCTGTACAAAAAAATCCAGCAAAAGTAACATTACCTGTTGGCACTTGAGACACTTTTTCAAGCAGTCTCTTGAAATAGAGTAAGCAAATGGTGTCCTCCTGATACTCTGGAGAGAGGTTTTAAGGTAAAAATAGGCACCCAAGTGGGTTGGTTCTTTTGTACACATCTAGGGGTATGAGGAGGAGACATCCAGAGAGTCAGGGACAACAGAAGTTTCATGTAGCTTTCAGATGCAGGGAAAGCACAAGTCCATCTGGACTCCTTCATCCACTTGACGGCTATTGTACAAAAGGTCATTAACAAAAAAATTGGATTTGCACATATGTTTATGTGGTCTTCCGTAGTCTTCTGACAACATTGTCTAATTGAAGATTTCTTACTGGCATTAGGAACTCCCCTCTGTAATTTGATTCCTTTCTCACACTAACATTAAAGCAGAAATCGAGTCACCAGCCCAGAGAGCTCCAACTTCAGTGGCCGGAGTTATGAAAGCACAGTCACTGCCCTCATCTCTGAAGTAAGAATGAAGTAGATATTGCAGTTGAGAGTGGTATATGCTCAGCACTTTTAGGCAACAAGAACATTGATATTGCTATTCTGCAGGCTACTGTCATCTTTTATATTGCTAAATATTTGTTACTTCCATTTAAAGCCAAAGAAAACTCTTGACGTGACCTTCACGCTGCTGACCTTCTAGCCCAGAAAAGCTACAGTGCAGGTGATGCAGCAAAGCAAACATCCTACAGGCCCAAGTAAAGTGTTGAGCAGGACTTCCCCCTATTTAACTTATACCAAATGCCATGAAGAAGGCAAGACATCAAATACTGCTGGCATGAAGAAGGGCACCCTGATTATCACTGCTGAAGTGAGCTGAGACTGTACTTACAACATCAGTCAGTGCTCAACACCAGAATCCCATCAGCAGACCTTGCAGTTTGTGTGTGCAATGTGGTCCCACAGGTGTTTCAAGGCCTGCCCAAGTTGTCACTTCTTCAGATGTTTCATCCCATCTAAGAGTACTTCTGACATTTTAGGAGAATTTTACTATTTCACTGAGAAATTTCAGAACTCTAGACGTTTCAATTATCAACCCATTCCTTGCAGAAACTTATCAGAGAAGGAAATAAGAAGGATAAAAAGAATGAAAGCAACAAAAAAATATTTACTACAGATTTACGAGACAATTAGATATTTTGGGAATGAGGGCTACAGAGCTGCAGCAATTATGCAGGTATTGACAAATATAGACAATTTTCAAAGTTCTTAAGTTTCTCAAAGAGTTTTTCCTCAGTATTTGTTTCAAATATCCACAAATAATCTAAAAAGTTCTCTGTGTCTCCACACTGAAAACTTCTTAAAAATTCCGGCTGTTGTGTCTGTCATAGGTTGACGTATCTGCAGGTGTATGTGCATATATGGCAGTATTCAGGGGCCTGGCTATAGCCCTTTCATTCAGACACAAGCTATACCACGACTCTTCCTTGCTTTTTTAATATTTCTTCTCTCAGAAGTTCAAAATTAAGCTGTCATTATATACAAAGTTTGGATTTTATATGATACTGCCAAACATCCAGCACGCTACTATGCAATGTGTCATTCAGAAAGCAATTGTATTTATAACTTTTCAATTACACTTGCTGAACCTAACACCAACTTTATTTGGGTTTTTTTTCAATGTTCTAAGCAAAGATTGAATTAAAATAGTGAGAGCAATAAACCATATATCAAGCCCAGCAACTCTAACTGCCTTACATCTAGACACAGAAGAAAACTATAAACATAGAATTTCTATGCCTTTATACAGTGACTTTTAAAGCATTGCCTTGCACAGAGCAAAAAATTTTAAAATATTTTTAGTACTTTAGTGTTTTTAATGTTAGTAACGCCTCCCAATAAGAAAACTGTTCTCATATAATAATGTGAGGAATTAACAGTATAACAACAACTTCTCCAGCCTTTAAAAAAATGCTACTGAGTTTCCAATTACGAGAAATTTTCATAAGATTATGCTTAACAGCATATCATGTTACTGACTGGCAAATCCTACCAACAGAATGGCAAATTTTACAAAGTATGGCAAGCTATTTAGTAATAAACCTAAATTTATTCTTTGCACTTCAGTGGTGCTCACAAATATGGCACTTAGATTTTAGCATAAATGATAAATCTGTCTTGTGTTTTGCACACAGAAAGACTTCCACAGTAGAAACAGATACTGTGGTAACATCAGAAATACAGTTTATACTCTTGGATGTGTTTATTTCTAATTTATAAAATATATTATAGCCAAAGCTGTCTAGATGGCTCAAGCCAATTAGAAAGACTCCCAATAGATATGCATTCCCACAACAGATATTTCATTAAAAAACAGCCTTATCCCCTTTTCAGTTTTGTTTGTTCAATCTCAACTAAATATAACCTCTAATGCAACTTACAGCATGTTGGGTTATATGCATTACACAGAAAGTCTCTGTAGGAAAAAAAATTATAATATAGCCTCTGGAAATAAATAATGGATAGCCTACAAACAGTAAGCATCTTCTTTCCCACACCATATGCCCCCAGTAATCATTAATACATCCTGATGTTCAAGAGACAGACAGACAACTGTGTAAATAAATAGACCACTAGAGACTGCATTTTGATAGCTATATAAATGAAAAGTGTATTCACTATTTAATTAATTCAATTAATGTACCAGCTTCCCCAATCTTTGGGAAAATATCAACATGCCTATAGCTATCCATTCCCCAAGTTAGGTATTTCATTTATTAATCTTAAAAGGATGTCAGAAATCAATGTCATGGATCTGCAATAGCAGCAAGGAGACACTGAAGTCTACATCGCTCGTTTGGTGGATCAGTTCTTCCCACCACAGCATATACCCTTCTTTGAAGGGTCTCCGAAACAAAGCAAATCAGTGAGAAGAGGAGAAACATGAGTCATCCTTCTCTGTGCCTCTTACCCGCAATGTCCTTGGAAAGCACAGTGAAAAACATTCAGGCCCGATCTGATTTGATAAAATGTTTTCTGCCCATTGTGCGCAGGGACAGTGACTCCATAAAGCAGAAGGCAATAGAGAATATGACTCATGAATTGTGAATGAGAATTCTGAACCCCCCCTCTGTGGATGGCAAAACTTTCAATGACTTTTACCCACGAAGAACTGGCCTGCTATTACAATCTGTTATTCATACACAGAGTAATGCCATATTACAGCATAATGAGATCTGTATATTACATCCAGATACCATTTAGGAAAAACTCAGTTTTGCCTTATTTAACAAATGCAATGTACACATATTCTCAAATGTTGTTGATTGTTCGTTCATAAAATCATAGAATAATTCAGGTTGGAAGGGCTCTCAAGAGGTCTCTGTACAAAGTACTGCTAAAAGCAGGGTCAGCTGCGGTGTCAGACCAAGTTGCTCAGGGCTTATCCAAACAGATTTTGAAACCCCCAAGGATGGAAAGCAGACTTCACACTGTACCTTTTACAATCAGCTTGCAGGGACATAAGCAAATAGGTAACATGTGCAACTGGGTTAACAAACACTCTGTCAGAGGGCAGCCAGGAGATATGCTGGGTAACACAGCTGGGGAGCCGAATTTAGTCCTTTGTCTGTAAGGCCTGCTTCCTTCTTAATAGCCAAGTACATCTTCCATCTCTGGGAGATTCTGCCTTGCCTGCTCTACAAGCACTAAAGGTTGTCTCGATCTTCTGTGTAAATTAAGACAGCGCTTGCTGTACATTGCCACTGACCACCCCTCAAAAAACAAAAATTTGTCTTTAAAAAATCAGAGATGTGAGTACAATCACCACTCATGCTACAAAAGTACATTTCTGCTATTATATCCTCCTATTTCCAAGAATATCCTAAAACATTAATTGTGACTAAATAAGAAGAGGAGCCTTACACAAGAACAATCCAGAACACTTTTTTATCTCTGTATCTTCCTTTAAGTGGGCACTCCAATCCATAAAATTTTCTCCTTTGTTCTCATACAAGAATAATATCAATAGAACCAATAAATCAGTTAGGATTAATTTGTCCAAAGATCCATTATTATATCAATAAAACTATTGGTCTCAAAACGAGGACAATACAAAAGCATGAGCACAAGTTTTTTGCCTGTTGAATAAAGCTTTTGAAAATGTTTTTCTCTAAAACAAATGCTGGCAATGTGAAATTTAATGATCTTAGCAGCAAGTAACCATAGGTAACTCTATAGGAAAGATGAATCCTAGGCCCAGGGACATGAGTCTCCTGAAGACAAAATATCCATCCCTGCACTCTTTCCCAAAGTTGCTCTACAGAAGTTGTTTCAAGAATTCTTTCTCTACACATGTCCAGTGAACCACAGACAGCTGTTTATAACACAGTCATGAGATTTTTTTTAAATTAAAGGTTCTTCTGTTGCCTCTTTTTTTTTTTTTAAATTCCTTTTGCCTGTTCCAGATATGTTTTGTCTGCAGAAATTTAGATGGGATATTTATATGACCTGTCTCCTGTTCTCAGGGAGTATCATAATTTCCCCTTTCTGCAAGAACTTTCACCCTCTCACCTTCACATTCTGTCTCTAGTAATTAATTCCCGCTCCCAACCAAGCTCTATTCATTACCATAAGCATAAGGATCAAGAGTACCCAAGAGAACACCCAAACTGCTTTATCTAAGAAAATTGAGACTTACTGTGAAAAAATCTCAGAGGTCATTCACATTTGGGAACAGAGCTGCAGCTCTCAATGAACTACACCTCCTCTGGGCAACTGTGATATTTAAAAAAAACCTAGATCTGATTTTCAATACTGTAACATTACCTTCTTCCTCAACCAACCAAAGATCAACCTTCTACCCCATAAACAAGGACAAGTAAATCAAACAAAGGAACAAAACCTTTCTCTTCCTCCAAAACAATGTGAATCACAGACTAAACTCTCCCCTTGCACTTGACCATTTCAAGAATTGCCCTATTTTGAGCTTTCACAAATTTCACAGTTCCACGTGCTCTTTTACAGGATCTGTGTAGTTCATGCCATGCCTTGTTGCCTCTACCATACAATTGCTCTCATTCTCCTTTTATCTAAGTCAGAGTTTAATCACATTTGCTGAGTAAGCAAGAATTAAGCTGTATCCCTGGGTGAATTTCTAATGCTAACAGCATGCAACAAAAGGAGAATCCCATCACCTTATTGATTCTCTTCACAGAAAGGCCAAAACCTGATTTAGCATGAATGGGACCATTTCTTATGTTTAAAGGCTGCATCATAATGAATGCTTATATTGCTTCTGTACACGATCGGGGGAAAAGAGGAACACATTGCTCAAATGTATAAAATTAAACATAATAGATCTTAAATCTATTTCAGAAGTCCGCCAAAACTGGGTAATGATTTCATTGCAATACGGGAAATCATCTAGAAAGGTAACAAAACTGGACAATAATCCATCTTCCAAAATAAACTACACTCATTAGGGCATTAATTCAGTTAGTCCACTTAACCTGATGGTAAATCATATCATAGAGTACAGGGATATAAAAGCTGTAACTGAAGATAAAAAAGCCCAAACAAACCACTTTTCTTAAAATAAACCAAAAGGTATTTCTAAAATAATAGTGTAGGAACATCAGCCTAATGTTTATTTTACACTTGAATACTTTCTAATATCCAGACAACCTCAGTGTGCAAATTGGTGTTGTTCGTAAAACTAATTAAGAAGACAGGATAGAATATCTAGACATTATAAACATTTTAGGCAACTGATAAAGCTTCTTCATCTTTTCTTAATAAGTATGTTCAACTATTTTTCCACCCACAAGAACATTCTGAAGAAAGATTACGGAACAGGACACGTTTATAGGCAAAATAAAATAAAAATATGAACCCCAAAAGACAAGCACTTTTTCAGCTCGTTTTAGAAAATAAGATTCAGAAGGAAATAATACAACAAGACACAACACAGGAAGGATCATCCTGTTGCAGATCATTACACTGTGACTTTATGGGGTTGCTGCCAGAAATTAGTTGCATTAAATGGAATTCATTGGTAGTGATGTAATTTAGGGATGAGAGAGAGAGACTGTGAACAAGGAGGAGAAATAATTTCTTTCATTTAGGGTCAACGGGTGCTTATGATACTCAGCACTAACTCAACACTAACCTACTAACTCACAAAAAGTGAAGATTAGCATGTTTTACCAAGTTCTGATCCACACATCCAATTTCTGTCTGCCCTGACCCCTACTACTGCCTGGTCTGAAAAGGAGCAAACCAAGCAGTTTAACTGCAAAAATGGCCAGTTCAGACAGATGCCCTCTGAAGCAAAGGGCCTTGCACTGTTACACACCACTGCCTGCACCCTGTTCGGTTTGCAACCAACAGTTGCCTATGGCAGTTTATAGATATACAGATAGGAATATATGATAGATATACGAGGAAAGGCTGAAAGAGCTGGGGTTGCTCAGCCTGGAGAAGAGAAGGCTGTGGGGAGACCTTATTGCAGCCTTCCAGTACTTAAAGAGGGCCTACAAGAAAGATGGGGACAGTCTTTTTAGCAAGGCCTGCTGCGACAGGACAAGGGGCAGTGGTTTTAGACTAAAAGAGGGTAGATTTAGACTAGATACAAGGAAAAAATTTTTCACAATGAGGGTGGTGAAACACTGGAACGGGTTGCCCAGAGAGGTGGTAGATGCTCCATCCCTGGAAACATTCAAGGACAGGTTGGACGGGGCTCTGAGCAACCTGATCTAGTGGAATATGTCCCTGCTCGTTGCAGGGGGGTTGGACTAGATGGCCTTTAAAGGTCCCTTCCATCCCAAAGCTTTCTATAATCTATGATTCTATATAGATATCTCTCTGTAAATACAGAGAGAGAGGGAGGGATTGAGGGGCTCAATGTATTGAATACAGCACTGCACAGAGAAAGTGAGAAAGAGCTCTTTCTATACACAAAGAGCATTACAAACCACATCCCAGCTTCACTGCAACTTGCATCTTGGGAGAAGAGTCTCTTCTCTCCATTGTATCCTAGAGCTCCACTACCCTTCAAAGAGGGACTAAATACATTTTATAATACCACTCAGGATCTGTCTTTTGTACAAAAGCAAAACATCAAGTAACTCGATTTCTTTTCATATTTTATTTGGGAGAAAGCACAGAAATTCTAATATGTTTTTCTCTTTATACAAAACATACCTGAATGAAGAAAAGATGAAGTAGGATGTCTCACTGTGGATCTATTTAAAAGAAAAAATTCTCAGTGCTCAATCTCACCCTGCAGGATAACTACTGCTGCAGAAAAGGAGTGACAAAACACTTTGCCTATCATTTGAGGTCCCCATAAAAATTTTAAAAAGATTGCTCCTCTATACCCACATGTCATTACTGAGAATATTGAACCATTGGGGCTCTTTGATTTCTTGACAGGGACACAAGTCAGTACCAAAGTTAGGAAGTTTAAAGTCAAACTTTAAAGTTTTAGTTTAAAGTTTAAGGTCTTACTTTAGAATACAATTCTTTCTAATGCAGAATTTTTGAGAAATTTGTATAAAACTGAGGGGTTTTTAAATACCTGTAGTCAAAAATCAGACTAATCAGACTAATTTGTATTTATTGGACTGCTAGTTTGCAAATAAATATCTGTGATTTTCAATGTTTCCTAAATATTTTTCTTCTGAGGAAGAAGCCTGTGTTTCTTGGTAACACTAAAGGTTCTGGACAGAAAAGTACAATTCCTTTCTGTGGTCTTCAGGTCTCATTTTTTCCTGCCTCATGGAAAGCAATTATGACAGTATTGTTCTATTTTTGCTCCACTGAATTATCATGTCTTTTGTTACATGCTGTAAAACGATTTGCCATTTTTTCTGCTTTTGGACTCCATTTTTTATGATTAGGAACAAGCCTCTACTTGCCATTTTCTTTGCTTCAGCGTCTATTCTATCTCCAAGTAGTACATACAATTGAAGACGTTTTCCACTATCTCAATCCAGTGCTGTCAGGACTCATTTTCTAGACATTTTGCTAGCATCCCTTGAAATTCACAAGTTTCAGAATATCAGCCCCCGATCATTTCCCATTTTCAATACAATGCAAAACACAAGGCCAGTTCTGCCATAGTTTTATCTTTTCCTTCTTCAGATCTTTAAAGTATGATTATCTATTACAAAAGCCATAAATGCTAGCTGTGCTCTCAAAGAATCATGGAAAAATCACGTGACCAGAAAGAAACCCCACATACACTTGCTTATATTTGAATGGACTGCTTTTTGCTACAATGCTTATAGCTTTGATTTGTTAACAGATTACATATGTAAAAATAAAATAATAAAAATAGCCTTGAACTAGTAATACATTTACAATTTTTATGGAAGGCTTTCATTGCTATGGATCATACTAAATTTATAATTCGTGATTTAGTGGTGATGTTTTTAAATGCATACATTGAAGTGCAATGTTCTTTTCTGTTCATAAACTAAAAGCCTAATTCAGAACAGGGCATGTTATTAGTAGAAGTATGTGAATACCACAATTTATATCCATTTAGAATTTCTTAAATTTAATTACTTTTTAATTACAATACATGTAATTCAGGCATAAGGAATTAAGTACAAATATTTAGGCTGTATTATTAAACTCTCTGGGATATAAAAATATATTAAACTCCATCCCTCTAGCAGCTACTGATTACTTATCTGAGTCTAGCAAAGCAATATAGATTACTTTTTTCCCCCCAAATACCTTGGCAAGGTCACTTTTTTGAGAGTTGAAATGTAAATTACTTGTATTACAGCAATATCCTCAAAAGCTTTCATTTTGTGGATTATTTCTCTCCTAGCTCCCCCTCATTCCATCTGTGCTATTTTAGGATTGTGAAGTCTGAAATGTTTGTTTTCATAAAAAGACATGTTAGGACAGAACTGAGACAACAATCTGGAAAATGAGTTTCACTTAATGTGACAAATATGGCCAGGTCCTCCCATTGCCAATCCTTCTTGACCCTTGCCTTACAGAACTTTACATTTATTAAGTAGCTAATCTCCCTTTGCTCCCTCTGGCCTCTGCCACTATAATCTCTCAAGGTCATTGCATTTTGGCCTGGCCACAAGAGTATTCTTGGCCCATCTGGTTTTGTATCACCAACAAATTTGATCATTGTTGAAACTGCATCAAAGAAATACCCAACAAAGAAGATGTGAAGCAGCTACACATCAGACAAAAAGGCAATAGTTTATAGTTTCCGTCATGAAAAGAGCTTCTGTTATTGCAGCTATCCAGAACAGTCAAACACTACTTGAGAACCAGTACAAATTTCACTGGTATAACAGATGCAGCACACCAGTACGGATTGTCATGCAATTCATCCCCCAAAAGACATGTATTGTCAATAAGATCTTTCCCAAAACAAGCACTACTATATCTAAGTTATGCTGCTGAAAAAGAAACTGGGCATTTCATTAAATGATAAACTACAACATGATATCCTCTATGAAAATAAAAACACATGCAAAAAGCCAAACAGATATAAATACGCATATGTAATAAGACCACCTTGTTTAAGCACCCTGTTCTTTAAAACAGATACTCCATTTCTTTCTCCAAAATCACAGGCAGAGGGAAATACTTCTCCAGTACAATTGATATGTCCCAAGTCAACAATGTATTTAAGTTGGTAAACTTCACACATCTTTTTTCTAACTTTCTGAGAAATGCTTTTTCAGCTGTATTTACAAGTCAACTGGTAATTAAATCACATCTATATATTCCCTATGGAGAACACATGAGGTATTTCAGAAGTCCTATTTAATGTTTACTGCAAGTAAGGTCTGAATTCAAATAGGATGGTGACTGACACCAACTGCACATACTGTCTTGCTCTTACTTAGCTTTTATTTCAACATACTATTTTAAAAATAAATCTAGAAGAATGCCAATAATCATTACTATACTAAATTGGCACAAAAATATTGTGTAATCAGAATCTCTGGACGTGAAATGCAATAAAAGCTTAGATACTGAGTCAGTTCTGGTATTGAATTCTTGTTGGCATGCTCCAGCCCTAATCAACATCCAGAAAGTTTTACTGGTGTAAGTGGTAACTGCATTGATAATGATTTTACACTTATATTTCACCTTTCCTTCGGAAAAATTCTCAATATTTTATCAAACACGTACACGTTTAATGGGAGAATCAATTTATACATCACTGATACCCAAGCATTTTTTAACAGGATGCAGGTGATACAGTCCTGCTGTGCAGCAACAGGCCTAAAACTGAAGACTGCTGTACAAAATGGAGGTGGAAGATTTCAGAAGAAAGAAAGGAAAATCTTAATTTGGACATGACATCAAAGCAGATTCCACAAAGATTAGGGAACTAAAAATTCATGGGAATTTTAAGATATTTAGCAGAACCTATGAGGAATTACAATTTTTTTTCTCCTGAATGGTAATAAATTAATTCTCTGTCCAGTAATACCACAAGATGCAGCTGGTTTCAGTAAGACTGTGGGAAGAAGATATCCCAACAATTTTTAATGAGACCAGTTTTGTTTTCTCCCATATACTATCATAGTTTTTCCTGAGCAAGGAAATAACAAATGCAGCAACAGGTAAACCTAAAGACTGAAACTCCTTCATCCCCCTGAGGTGCCGATAGTTCGGATTCAGTTAGTTTTCTTTGCCTCTTTGTTTTCCATTCTTAGCTGTTTACATCCTAGAATATATTCTCTTTCCGAAACTCTGGAAACTCAAGGATTTGTTAGTAATAATGACATTAAATTCATAATATGCCCAGTCAAGTCCCTTGGGCATTGCAATAGAATACTCATAAGCCTCCAAACACAAAGAAACACCAAAATGTGTTGGCACTGGAGGCAAAACAAAAGGAAAGAAAAGGAATGCAAATTATCCATGCACCCTTCCTTTGTTCCATCTGTTTTCCAGTCCATGTCAAAGCAAGACTTTTCGTGGTCAAGTGCTTCCTAAAATAACGCAGACATTAAGTCCTCTAACTTGAAAACACAGAATTTTTTGTTAAATCCAGTCAGAAGTAACATATTAAACACAGCGATTTTCTAGACCTTTAAAACCAATTCTTTATTCTTGAAAGTAATACGCATCCCAATGTCACTGCCCTAGAGACTCTTAACGTGCTCAGTTTGTCCACATCAGTTACATTTCATGGCTTTACATGGCAAGACATAATACAATGTGCTCAACTACACAAAAAGCAAGTCAAATGCTTGAGAAAAATGGGACTTCTCCCAAAGTAGGTATGAGAAAGTAAAAAGCAACAAAAGTATTCCTTAAGTTTTTTGGTTAAAAACAAAGACACAACTCTGGAAGGGAGTCAACAGACATTGACTGAGATCTGGGACTTTGAAAGAAAAGAATTTGGGAGTACTAGAAATCTGATATAGTCTATAGCAGTGATTACACAGAGTAATACAAATCAAGCATGCTATTGACAAGTTTTATTTAGCTTAATATGGAAGCAAACTTCCTTTTAAACAATGCAAAATATTTGAAAGCTCAATAATATTGGCAAAAATAGAACAATAATTAAAAGTCAACGGAGGAAGGAAATGCAATTGCCAGATACCTCACAGAAAGTACACCTCTGTCCGTATGTTTGGAAACTTTGGTCTCCATCAAGACTGAACATAACCAAAGACACTGGAGGTGCTGAGGATTGCACAGGGAGAGTCAGCGGACGGTGCAGATTCACTGGATGGGCTGTGAACTATAGGGGGAAACACTCACAGCACCCCTTGCTCGCAATTAATCCACTCAGTTCAGGATTTAATGAAGAATCTTTCTTCCACCTGTGGCAACTTTTCTTCCTTAATGAGTTAAATTTGGAATTACATGTCCACCACTAGAGGGTAATTCCTACAGTCTATATACACTATATACTATTTAGTATATAGTCTATATACACTATACACTAAATATACACACTAAAACAGTGCTGCGCACACTATATACTGCACTATTTTAAACAACGGTGCTGCTTCTTTTTGATTAAATCTCTTAAGTGGCACAATTGTGTTGCTCTCAACCCCTTTATTAAATATAAGATCTTGGCATCATAGGGCGTGTCTATATAGCACAAATATACGTTGAATAAAATAACTCACGTTCCAGATAGCTGCATTAGCACTTTGTTCGACTCAAGCTAATTAGCCCCACCGAAAAGATGCACTTTTCCCCACAGCCTATGATTCAATCTGACTTCTGATTACAATTTCAGTTATAGTTGAATAAATAATAAATAGGATGCTATATGCCACTAAAATTTTTTTTCAACACAATTTTTTATAGAGAATTATTTTATTTAGACTCTAAATGGTAATTAACTTAGGAGTACACTCAGCAGTTGTAAAATTCATGCTGTTCTGCACTTGTAGAGGTACAAAAGGTCCCTTGTTTGCAGTACTATGCTGATTGATTCCTATGGTAGAGCTGTTGATTCTCTGCATGAGTTTTCTCAGATAACACATGGCCTTTTAAATATTGGTGTACTGGGTATTTATAAAGCATATATTTTCTACAGATAAGCTGGGCAAAGAAAGCTTATTGAACTTTGTAATTTAAATCAAACATTGAAAAATTAGCGAAGTTTTATACAACCTATTTTTAAATGATGAAGGCAAGTCTTATAGTGACAAAAATGACCAGTATCAAAGAGAAATATATTATAAACAGCATTTATATACTGGAGATTGGAGGTACTTAAAAAGTGTATTTGTGACAAATATACCCAAATATGCTTTGCCAGATCAAAAATAATAACTGCTTCATAAATACCTGTATATGATATGTGATTTTTGCAATATTGTGGCCAATGGGGCTACACTACAATACATCGTCAGTAGGCAAGCACCTCAACTGTCTGACCTTGGGACCTTCTAAGGTCTATGCCCAGCACTGTGTATTGCTGCATATATGACCTCTACCTTTCACTGCTTCTACACAGAGAGCTAGAAGGTGGAGTAGTAGTTACTCTCTCTCCTTTTCCTTGTAATTCATATCTTTTGTTAGCAGCGTACTTCAACTGACTAAAGCATCTTGAAGAACTGAAGTGGCCGTAGGAGAGCTATCTTATTTTTCTTTGGGTGCATGCCAGCATAAAGCCAGGCAAGAGTGACTGCTAAGCTGCAGTCTTTTCAGAGTGGTGGCATGAAAAGTGCCAACATTATCAGTTAAACAAAGATGGGAATACTGCTCTCCCAGTGCATCAGCTCTGGATCTAGCAGCTGTATTCTTTACAAATATGAGCAGCTTGTTCTGTTTGGGGGCCTCCTAACTTTCATAAAGTAGATGGCTTTACAAACAGGACAAGATGTTGCTGAGGATCTGGCAATGGAGGAAAATACAGCTGCTATCTGATTGCTGAGCTATAAACTGAGTTTTCCACATAAATAATCCTCTCCATCTGTAGCACAAAGTTTAGGGGAAAAACATAAGGCCACCAATTCTGTTCTGCAAAATGCAGGCATCATCTTTATCAATGAATTTCATACAAGGCCTCAGTACTATTTTTTCATGACAGAGCAAGGCATATAGCTTTTATACCATAACTGTCTAAAGCTTGTGTGCTCTTCTGAAGTGAATACCAATTTTAAGAGTCAGACGATGATCACAGCAGTGCTTAAAATACACACACGATGCATGACGAGCATCACAAACAGGACATTAAAGCACTCCACAAAAACCTATTTTGTCACTAAAAGGGTCTTTAAGAACTGTCACCCGTATGAGACAGAAGATCAGGAAGTAAAGTATTGAACACTGACACACATGTGTTACTATCAGACAAACTCATCAATGCAAGAGAGGGTATGGAACATCCTATGCATTGTAAACAATTACAGATCTTTAATTTCAAGACTTGCCCACATGGAAAACCTCCTCTACTTGGAAGGAATTTTCCTGAGTCTGCGTGATGTAGTCTCCTTATCAGATTTCTCAAAGCAAAGAAGCAGTTGTCGTAATACGAGAATAATTATCAAGAACAAGTCCTGTTTTGTGGAAAAGATCTCTCTAGGATTATCTGTCAGAGGCATCAGACTACTGCATGAAAGCCTATGTAAAACCTCTGAGAGCTTTTAACCCATATTTTTTATGACTAATGAAAATAACATTTAGAATTAAACCAAAGGCATGAAAAATATTTTTTAAATGTAACAGAGCTTAGAAATACACCGTAGAGGGTAAACACAATCCTCTTTCCTCACATAACTTAGAGGGAAGGTAATAGCTGTGTCCCTTTTATGTGTGAATAAAGCAGGCACAACACACATATGGAGTTCCAAAAGATGCAATTAATCAAAACATCTCAAGGTTGCACAGACAAGGTGTATTTGCAATCTAGAATACACAAAGAAACATCATTGTTGACGGTGGTTATATTCTGCAGCTTGCTTGGGAAAGCTTCATTTGCTCTTAACAAAAATTTTGCCCAAGGAGGGACTAAAAATCTGATCTGGTGAAGCTGATTTTGATCCAACTCTGATGGAAAACAACTGGAGACTCAATGGTAGCTGAGAGCCTACAGTACTCATAACGAGACACTGATAATAGAATGTGAATGGGTATCCTGTGACTAAAAGCAAGAGAAAACACTCTTCTACAGTTAACTATACAACATATTCTACAATAAATATTTGCCATAATTTAATGCTATGAATATGGGTTCTCCAGATTAAAAAAAAATCTTTCCAGATGAAGAGACAAAATAATACAAAATGTATTTTGCTCAGTGTTTCCACCATACATGAATGGAAAAACAACAAGAAGCCAATTTCACAGGAGCTGATCTAACCCCCACATTACAAAAAAATCTGTAATTAAAAGAAGTAATTGGCACACTACTGTAATTACTGCAACATATATTCTTCAAAGAACAATGTGACCTGATGAAATAAACAGGTTTAAACATGTAAATATCAATTCTCTCCCTCTGCCAAGTGTCCTTAAGAACTACTACTTTGCTTGCAAAAAGGCTGCTGCAATTTGACTGGTCTCCATAAAACCAAATTTCTCCATAACATATCCCTAAGTTTCCCATCAGTGACCAAATGACAACTAGTGAAAACAGCAACAAATAATGTTTATGCTTCATTACACATTAGGATTGATTGTGTTAGAACATAACATTAACATAATACCAGAGTTTAAGGAATTCTACCACGTTAGAAAGCAAACTGGTCATTTCTTTGTCTCCAACACCAAATAGAGGCACTACACATTCTCCTCCAGGAAGATGTTGCCACCTCTCAAGTTTTGGTACTCAGTGGAGTAGCTTTTTGATACACATGAAAGCAGAGTGAAAACAATCAGAGGATTTTCTGTTTAAGTATCTTTTACGCTACCTGAAGCGCTCCAATTTAGAGTTTGATACACTCTTTCATTTTATTCATATGCAAAATGTTGCCTTCTTCCCTTCTAGTCTGCCTCATTTCAGATGTTACTTTTTAAAAAATTATATTTCAATTGATTATTCAACATTTACTTGTCACCAAAGAAGGAAAGAAACTGCCAGAAATTCAGGTATTTAAATTCCAAGTACAGCATAAAAATTAATGCTGTATGACAGTCACCACAGGATACATTCTCTAAACAACAAAAGACAGATTTTGCTTATGAAGCAAATGCAACTTGGTTCTTCCTTGTTTGTTTTATTAAATAAAACAGTGGCGTGATTGTCTATCTGAAGTACAATTCACTTTATTAACTTTAATAAAATAAATGGGCTCTGAAAGCCAGATGTGAGATGAGACTTCTGCATACTTTTTTCCTACCAACTAATACCCTTGAACTCATTTCACTGTGATGCAACAGGTACAGACAGAAGAATTGGCACAAGAAAATAAACTCTGATGTAGCCTGCAATCCAACAGCAACAAATACTGCTTTGAGAATATTTGGCCTTACACTGCTAGTGTCTTTAAAAACATGCTGACCTAATATCCTATGGTTTAAGGACACCACGTTGTATTACAAACAGGAGGGTTTGGCTCTTTACAAATTGCAAACTGTTGTTCAGCTGTATGAACGGACACGTACAGACACACCTCTCTTCTGTACAGTCCTTTCTAAAAAGCAGTATAGCACAAACTGGTGGCCCTTCTGATACCACCTGTAAAGGTTTTGAAAACTCCTAACAGGAAGAAAAATGCAGTTTCACAGAACAACCAACCTAGAGTACAGACAGGAAATTAGGATAACTGCATTTTTTCCAATGGAAAAGAGCTATTTTGGGGGAAAGGTCTGGAAGTTTATACAAATGAACCTCTTAACCTTCCTTTCAGTAAACCTGCTGTTGAATGATTTATGAAAAGAAACTTTCCAGTCAGACAGGCCCAGAATTAGAGATGTGTTTGTACCTTAACTCTCCCTTTAATATATGTATTAGTCAGATTTTAAGTACATCAGCAAAGGTGATCTTGGGCACTAGTACAACATTGATTCATATCACATACTGGAAAAGGAGTGTTTGAGTGTAATTTCAAGCCTGTGTCAGAAAGGAATTGTACAAAAGAGAAAAAGCTAAAGTCATAAGTTTCCTGACCTCCAAATGCTTGCGTCTGCCAAATATACATTAGCTCAGCTTTTACATTTAATATGAAAAAAAGCTAGAGTCCTGCCAGCATCTACTCACTCAAGTCTTAAAACAGCTAAGGATAAAAGAGTCAAAAGAATGAACTCTGCCACATCTTCTACAAAGCGTGCAGCTTCTCATGCTAGCATTAGATGCAAAGAGAAACAACCTGGGTTAACATGTGGGTGTTATAATGTGAAACACTTCATTTGCCAACTAAAATTATCACGATCTTCTATGACAAACACGCTGGCTGCACCTCTTCCAACACCAGTACACCCCCACCTTTCAGGTGAACTCAATCAACTAAAGCAAATCTGAGGTACTCCAAACTGTACAGAAGAAATGTGAACAGCAGGAGTCCCCCAGTGGTAAAAATACCTCAAAGAAACCTTCTCCTCTTCCCAGATATCTGCTATACAGTATTTTGGGCAGCTAGCCAAAACCTTGTCTCTAAATAGCTGTAGAGTGATTTAGAGATGTATTTTAATACTTTTGCCACTCTTTAAAAATAGTTCAAAATAATACATTTACTGCACACTAATAATACACATCTGAGAAGTTAACACCTTTAAAATACCTTTCTAGCTTTCCTGTTATAGAGTCTAATAAATCATTCCTAATATGCACAGTAATTTCTAGAATTCTGTTAAAATACTTTTCTGTTATTGTATCGTGTCACCCAACAAAAAGTCATTACCTAGAATTAGATCACTGCACTCAGCTGCAATCTGGGGAAAAGATGATTTGTAAAGTGTTACTCAAATACCAAGGTTTTCTGAGTTTAAACATATTTCAAATATTATAAATCCTTTTAAAATTCTGAAAACCATGAGGAAGGATAAGTAATAAACCTTAATTCTCTGTGACATGCTCCTTGAGACTCTGATCTTGTTCAACATGTAGCATTCATGCTCAGGAACATTATGAATTGTCACCCTAATCTATCAGCGACACTCTTTGCCGTAGAAGAAGTACAACCTGCTCCGTAGACAGAGGAGCTGTCTGTTACAAGCGCTTTGTACATCTCCCATTCTGACAGCTGCAGTGGGAAGTGGCTCTGCTCACCACAGTCCAGCTCCAGAATCATTTATTCTATTTCTCATTCTGGCTGAAAACAGAAACTGGTCACTTTAAGTATTCTACAGGCTTGAATATCGACTCTTACAAAGCAATCCTGAGTCCTTCAATTAGCACATATTACTGCTCAAGGGGAGCTAACTATTGGCTCTATTTTATTCTTTTTGCGACAAAATAATTCATTCTGTAACTTGTAAATTACATTTCTCTTCACAGTCTAGACCAGATATTGCATACTGCCTGCATTAGAGAAATCTGTGATTTTTTTCCTGAAGATCCTACTGAGAACAGCTTTAGAGAAAACATTGCCATTTATGAAATGAATTTCTTTTGCCTCCTGTTAGTGTCCTAGGTATAGTCACTTATTGATTATCTTTTAGGTATGATTTTTGTTTTATTAAGTCTGTCTGTATAGGATTAAATACACATTTAAATCACCAAATTAATTTAAAATAATGATAAAAATCAGTATATAGAGTTGCAATGCTACAAATACAATTTTGAAAGAATAACATTGCTCATTTTCTTAGCTTGACAAAGTATTTGTCTGAAAGATTTTTATGGTGATATTTAAGTCTCTGAAAGATTTTTATGGTGGTATTTTCTCCTTAAAGTAGGACTGAAAGTTTGCAACATTTAAATCCTTGACTGAACGCAACAGGAAGGAGATAACTCTCTTTTTAATAATCCGAGGAATTTATAAGCTTACTTGCAATTAGCATAAATGAAAGCCAGTATCAGACTGTATAATTATTGCACAGCAATGCAGTACCTAAGCCCTAAAGATGACAGCTTCACAAGTGCAACCATTCTCTGTCTTGTTAAGTGAATAATTTAAAGTAGATAATTAAAAACACTGCAGAGTGGCTGCTTGCAGTGGATATCGCTAAAAGTCATCTATTTTCAGAAGTATCCCTGTAACATCAAAGATGCCCAGATACTCACACATTTTTTAATGAACAAATAAATAAATAAATAAAGTTCGACCATCACAATTATTCACCGTTTATGGCTGTAGTTATGCCATTAACGATGTCTTTAATATATTGACAACCTCACCTTTTAGTCGCTAGTTCGAACACAGTCCAAGAGGGTAATGACCAAAAGTATTTATACAGCTGCACAGTGAACTACAAAGAACACGCTAAGGGGAAAGGAGTACGTTAAGGGATAGATATCCGAGCTACAGAAATCATTATAATTGGCACCTTTGTTGGCAGCTTCCACAAGGAGGGGAAGGACTGAGTGGGGAATGAAAAATGAACTACCTTCTAATTTCTAGGACTCCTAGAGCCCTGCTCTAGTAGCAGGTTGCTTTGCTCAACTCTGCCAGACTGGACATGTTGTAGGATTGACAACTTAATACCATTTTGTGGATAGCTAAGGCATTCGGTACTGTTTTTCTTCAAAGAGGCTAATTCTAAATTTATTCTCATTCATGTTTTTTAATTTTCCCACAGCTCTTAGAGAAAGGTCAAGGGCATGAAGATATTTTTAGCTATACAGCAGAAATGTATTCAAAAGCTAAATGAAGTTCCAAGTCAGATTCAAATAATTCTCTATTTACTAAATTTAAAAACATTGTATGCCTTTCTCCCTAAACACTGGAGCAGTTAGAGTTCATATATTCACTTTCTACCCAACCCAGAAGAGAGTTGTCCAGATATTTTTAAACTGTGCAAAAATTAAAAAAAAAAAAAAAAAACCAAAACACCAAATCCTGTGTTCAACAATTCTCACACCAATTTATAGACAAGATTAAACACACTAACACACCACATTTCTTTGCAAGTCTCCTTTAATTTTCTGTTGCGAAGGTGGGACATTTGGCAAGGGGAAGAGACATCTCACGCATCAGCAGCCTTGGGGAATGTTTGCTTAGAAACGCACACAGTTTGACCTCTCAAAGGATCAAAGCAGTTTACTTCATCGGGTCATAAGTGTTATCAACTGCTGCAAGTTTGTGTCTCCATTTCACAATTTAGGGGACTAAAATTAAGTAAATAGATTACGAGAGAAAGAACTGACACAATTTCTCAGTTGATATGGATTTATTATAAAGCTGTAATTTTCATGACTTTTCATATGGGAATACTATAGGCAGTTCTTATCTACGCAATCCTTTAAAGAAATCTGACAAGCAAATTTTTCAGTTTCTAATAGAGTTTCAAATACTGCAGACACTTCGCTGTTTTCAATTGTGTCTTGTTTCGTGACTCTGTATGTGGAGAAAAGACTTGTTTGTCTGGGTCCTAATGGATAACATGATATACATTCCCATGGCAATATAAAATGAACAACAATAAAAATGATAATTTACTTTGCTGTCAGGTGCTGATTCTGTAGGTGTGAAGGAAAGCAAGTAAAGCTGCAGGGACTGGGTTTTGATCTGGTATTGTATTTAAATATTCTGTAGTTGAGATCTAATTGCTCTTAATCTGCTCAATAAAGTTATCGTCACCGTTATTAGTATCCCAGATTTGTGCTATTATATAATCCTAACCTATTTTTTAAACAGACATTTTAATCTGCTGCTTAAGCATTCATTAATGCAAAGCTAGTGCTGTGCAGAATACATTCCACTCTATTTGCAAGTGGCAAGCCTGGGGAAGTCCAAGTATTTGGACGTGAATTCTTTGACACTGCTACCAAATGCTAGTATCGCCTTTCTTAATTTTGTTTATGACCGTACCACAATAAACATTAGCAAAACTTAATCCTTAATCCTATAAATATTCCACATGAAAAAGAAGATGACTCTTAAGTGCAGCGTCATTTGTAAATACAATGTGGTATCATGCAAATAGTCAAATGCCATATATGTGTTCATATACAACAGCTTTTGGATGGGTCCTTTCTTTCATGTTTCATTTCTAAATCTGAATAAATAATCTTCATGCCAACTAACCTAAATGCATGAATTATTCCCCATTTTGAGAATCCCGAGATGCTCAATTATCTAATACAACTGTCAGCCATCAACTGTACTTAATTGTCTGTATGTTTCAAGTCCACTGCCTGTTTATTTATATCACTTGCACAACACACTAGATGTTTTATGAGACTAGAATAAGATATGTCACAGTCTAATGCTTAGCGATATGACAGGAACCATATTTGCTTTCTTTAATCCTAATTTTTCAAGGAGATGTAGGTAAATTGAATATTAGTCTCCTCTATCTTCACACCCCTGCAGCTCCCAGCGATTTTTTAACCCATAGGACATACTCGAACAAATTTGACGGAGGAATGAATATGAAGTTCTTACAAATTTTATGAAAAACAGTTTTTAGACCCACGTAGACCTGCCTGCCTTGTCCTTGGCAAGCATGTGGCTGGCTCTGAGCCATTCCAAGAGGCAGCAGGTGTCTGCTCACCCATACAGTCCTTCCATACTTGTGTAACACCACACCAGCCACAGCATGTGCTGCCCCACAGAGACAAGAGACGTGGGACAGAGTTAAGGACTAGTGAGGAGACAAGGGCGTACCTGTGGAGAAGGCACAGCATGGGGAGAGAAGATAGGAGATCTGTCTGTGCAGGCAGCAGGGGCATCCAGGAGATGGAGGACTCTGGTAGGAAACCAGGCTTTATTCGTTCCATTCCTCAGGAACAATTCCTTTTACTAGACCACATCTCAAACTCTTTACAGGGTGGGTGAGAAAACCGTTTGGAGAATGTTGGAAAAAGCAGAGTTTAAGGGAAGCTTTCAAGGAACAGAGAAGGCGTTGCCTCACCAGAGGTACTGGGCAAGGGAGGACAGGGTGGTGGTGGGGGAATGGAGAAAGGGGGAGCAGCAGGGTGGAGGGCAGAGGCAGACTGCAAAGCAAAGACATCAGACAGGAGAGCAAAGACAAGCCTGTCACAAAAAGGAAAGGGAAGAACTGTAGTCAGATTTCTGAGAAACGAGTAGCTGAGGTGGAAAGCTGAGCCACTCCATGCTGCAGCGACAGAGAAAGAAACCACCCAAGTCCTACACCCGGAGGGGACTTGTTGGAGGACTTAAGGTTCAGAAAGAGCAAAGTCGATAATCAAGGCACGGCGGTATATGGAAAAGGTATGTCAAGGAAGCGACAGCAGTTAGCACTAGCCTGACTGCCAGGGTTAAACGTAAGAAACATCAGCAGTGGGCTGGAGGCTGTGGGACTGGGGAGCAGGGAGAACCAGACAGTCTCCTGCAGGGAGACGGCGATTTCTGGTTTTGCTGAACTGAGCTTTAGTACTGAATTTAGGGTGCAGAATTTAAAAGCAAGAAAGTGGAAGCTTTTAACACTTCTGAACCTCATCAGCTGCATGACAAAACTTTAATGGGAAGATGCATTTTATGGACACCAGACAGTGATAAAATCATATAACCAGTGAATGCAGAAATTCATCTTTATTTATAGGTTCCTACTCAAATTGTTTGATATCTTCAACTCTCTTTACAACCCATCATTTCTGCAAATTTCTATGCAGGAAGAGCTATCTCTATGCCATTACACTTTGTGTCATGCATCTCTCATGTTAAATTTCAGGCTGAGTGCAGATTGTACAGGACAATAGCCTGACATTTATAAAGATTGTCAAAGCATCATAGTAACTAAAGAACTATTCCAAAAATAACTTAATTGCATTAATGCCCTAGCTATACTGACAGCATTGTTGCTGCATTATTTTCATCCACAGAAAATGCAAGAATATAAAAATAATACCAAAAACCTAATATAAAATAAATTACAGAATTAAGTTTTCAAAAACAAAAATGGTCACATTTCTAAAAATCAAAGCTGTAAACACATTACTTTCTCAGGTTAAAATAATATAATGTACAGCTTAAAATAAGAAATGTTGGATACTTATCACAAATAAGTTCTGCCTTACAATCCAGAAATTCTTATTTCTTCTCATCACACACAGACATTTTACTCTCAGCGTTTTTAACATACTGTCAGCTCCTGACAGATACCACTGGCTTTTCCAAGACTGTCAAAGTTATCCCTGAGAGTCAAATACAAATAGGGTTACAAAAATAAAGTTTTAAAATATTTTAAAATGTAAAGAGCCAGAGTGCAAATCACCTGCCATAAACTGCACCTTGCTGTGCCATCAAGAGACAGAAAGCTGCAGCACGCTGCTCTTTTGGGCACTGTTCTCTGCATTTCACCAGGGGACACAGCCTACAGACAAGGCACTTCAGGAATCCTCCAAGGAAGACTGCCATTGAAATCTGCCCACTCAGCGCAGGCTTCTCTTCTGCACCAGTCCTTACACCGCCTTTATCACCTCAGTATTCCCAACAGGATGCTCAGCACTGCGCCAAAGCTATGCTACACGGACCATGGGCTTTTTCTCACTCTCACCACGTCACGCCTTCAGCAGCCCCATTAGCAGGCTGGTTGTGTCCAACTGCTTACCCCTGCACCACAGCAGAGTCTGTAGATAGCTGACAAAACTGGAAGCTTCCTGGCAAGTTCTGTGTTTCTAAGGTCCCGCAGCAGCCCACATCTGTTCCTGCTCACCACGTCCTTGAAATGGTGGTACCTCTCCCCATAGGCAACCAGATTCTGCTTCCCTCCTCAGTGACTAGCAAGTACCCGATCGCTTCACGTAATTCCACCAATACCACTAGCAGCGCCTGTGTGCTTTTGCTCCTACTTCATAGGAACTAGCGTGGCACTAAGCAAACCATAAAGCTAACCTGTAACGTGAAACAGAAGAATATACAATTTGCTGCTCAAAAGCACATATGCATTTGCTTGTTTGATATCTGGCCCACCGCACTACAATTGAGATTTTCCTGCAAAGATACAGATTAAAGGGATGGCAATTCTGCTCTCCAAAGATGCTACTCTAGACAAAGAAAAGACATGCTTCACTGGATATACTATACATTGAAAGCAAAATGCTTGGCCATGCTTATTCAACTAGCCATCTCCCAACACTTTCCTTTGAGGCTTCAGGAGAATACTGCTCTTCTTCAAGTTTCCTTCAAGACTCCTAAATATTCTCTCTTACTACTCACAGCGTTCAAGGAGACACTGAATATTCACACATAAGTACTCTGTGTTATATCACCAGATGCTTCCTCCTTCCATGGAATGGATTTCATCTTGTTTCTCATGTTGAAACAGGTTGACAAAGCCTGCCTAGGCTACTAGGACAAGCAGAAACTACATTTACTCAAAGCTGTGCATTTTAAATACTTGAGGAACAAAGACCTTTTCTTCTCTCTTACAGATCTTCAAAGAAATTAGCAAAAAAGTTCCAATAATCTCACCAAGGAAAGAAATGTGGACTAAGCTGAGGATATCTACATATTCCTATTTGGGGTGTCAAGGCCTCTTCATGTTACTGCTGAAGTGAAAGTGTGTAAGCACTGCCTTTATAAGCTAGTCAATCAGTCACTGCAGCAAGGTACTTAATTCCTCTCTCATAATCAGATCTAACTTCAAGAAATGTAGAAAACAGGAAATTCAAAGAGCTCCTGCAAGCCAACAGTCACCAAAGTGATTTTCTTCTGTGTGAAGTCCAATCTGATTATGAAAATGCAGAAGTGGAAATCAGCAACTAGTATCTATGGACTCTTGATCACTTGTTATCTGACTGGAAGCCAGCCTAGTTGTCTCTGCAAAGAAAATCTGCAGACAGAAATGTCAAAGAACACAAACATTGTACATGCTCATATTAGATTTATTTTTGTCAAACTGTTTTCATTTTGTTAAATGCAGCTAAAATAGATGCCTGTGTTTGGGTGTTTTCTTGCAGCAGGCAAAGGGCCACAAATTCACACTGGGGAAAGAAGAGTTAGTCTTGATTTATAACTGTAAAAACAATATTATATATTGGTCCAAGGACTATTATTTTAATGTATTGCCTTACAAAGGAAAATATAGTTGTGCATGTGACAATCTAGTGTAGGCTAAATTAACAGTATGTTTTTACTTTTCTGTTATCAAAAGGCTCAACCCCACACCAGAAAAACAGAACTAAGCAAAAAAAAATTACAAGAGGAAACAGAATACATCATAATCAAATAAAAAGATTTTGATGTGTTATGCTTACTTCAGTGGGAACAGAATCAGATTGCAAGACTCCTATTAACTTAATAAGATCTGGTTTATTGTTTATGAAATTGGGTGAATGTGCAAAGTAACCAACATGAAGTATCTCCTTTTTTTTTTTTTTAAATAAACTGCAATGACATGGGAGGTAAGAGCTAATAAGAGCATTGTAAATAGTCAAGAGAAATCAACATTTTTAATATTTTGTAAATTAAACTACCTTTGTAGAAATGTGGCATCTCAAATACAGAAATGTCAGAAAAAGACATAGTGTTAAATTAGAAAAATATGTAGCTTTTGAAATATACACAGATTTAGGAATAGAACCAGGATTAGAGGCCTCAGGCAGTATGAACTGGGGATGTCATACAGTATTAAATCATGGGAGAAGCCACTAATTCATGTGCCACAAACCCCAAAAGGAAAGAGCAGTGAATCTGTTGGCTAGGACAGAGCTTCTAACTTATCTTTTTGACAAACAATTAAAAAAACGCTATATATGGATTCTACAAAAGAAAAGTAATTTACCAGGTAGGAAAAAAAAAGAAGTAAGTGATAATTAAAGTGTCAGGGACCTACTACCCAGAACACAGCTCTTACATTAGTTCAAGAGTTCAAGAATTCCAAAAATGAATGGGGTAACATTCAATTCTTGATTAAAATAATTTTGGGGTTATGAAAGTTTGGGCTAAATTAATTCACTATGATATGGTGTTTTCTAGTTCTATGGCCCCTCTTTACAGACGTAGCAGAAAGAGAATATATGAGGAATCCTAAAAGATCTTAAGCACACAGACAAGGAAGCCCTGTTTCTTTGGATCCTGAGAATTCGTATTGAAAAACCCCAGCCTTCCTCCCCCACCTTTGCCGACAGCAACTTCTCCAAAGGAAACACTCGCAGCCCCTTCTCTGTGATGTCTCTACCCCGTCCCTGGGAAGGATAAAATAATGGAGAGGGGCCAGACAGCTGTCAACAATACTCAGAGCAGGTTTTATGCTGAGGAGGGGGAAGTCTCCCCTAATAAAAGTCTGTCAAATCTTGAGGGAAGTGTTTTGCATACTGGACTTTATCTTTTTTGCATACTGGACTTTATCCCAGCATCAACTTACTGATCTGTGAACGCCAATGATACAGGATGCCTAAAAGACTTTGAAAAACTCAGAGGAAGAAGGGAAAGCTACTAACTAACCCACTCTCCTTCTGAACAACGTAGAGATCCTAGAGGGAGACCCAGACCCATCTTCATGAAATCCTACAGAAAGAGTGTACATGAGACTGCCTTACTTAAATGTCACCAGCACACACACCCTTCTGAGAATTCCAGCACTGCTAACTTTTTATAGTCTCAACTTTCTAAATTCAATAAAAGGCCACCTTACTGACCACAATTGTTTGTATTTGCACTTATAGCTTATTCAGTATGCAAATCAAAGATGTTAACTTCATGTACTGTTCTGCCCATGTAATAATGTGCAATGATACACTCCAGTAAGAAGCCCTATGTGCTGTGCTGTCTACTGAACTCTTTTTAATTAATAAATTTATTATAATAGATATAAAAAATACCCTTTTCTAAATATAAGCTTCCAGATACCTTCTGCAACAGAAGATTCCCAGTGTTTTTAAAGAGTGAAGAGCCTCTCATGAGAACAGCAGCATCAGGAAACACTCCTTTTGACATATAATCATACAAGCCAGTTTCTTTCTCTCATTTGTTAATGATACAAAAGGCACTTTACAAAAACCGTTTACTACACTAAAAAGAAGTATTGGCAAAATAATTAATTTCTACCTGTCTTGCATTTTAGCAACTGGACACAAGACGTAACTAGCAGCATGTAACCTACCAAGTCTCCACAGATTACCAGCAAAACCTAAATATTTTAAGAAATATTTTTATTTATGTAGCCTGTTCTTTAAAATTATTTCTGAACATAATAGATGTAAAAGAAAGAAGAAAAGATACACAAAGCTGAACAATGCGATAAGAAGCCCGTGATTAACTGGGCAACTTAACAGTGAATCCATGGGAGGAGAGCATTATGTCATCCTAAATACAGGGATCTAAATAGTCAATTCTTGCTAATAGTAAGTATTCTATTTACACTACTTCACAGATATGGCGTAAGGCATTTTATTCAGCTTTAGTGGCTCTCCATTTTGTGCTAAAATGACTAAGACATTTCAGAAACATTTATTTTGGAAGTATTTCTACAGGTACGTGAAGCTACAGTTTTCATGCAGGATGTTTTCTTACAACATGCCACAGAGATGACCTGTATTGGTTGATACTGAAATAACGAGATGTCTTCCAGTTGTGAGGCTCAACGTCAAATACAATACAAATTCAAGAGGCAAACTGTTCCCCAGGTAGTAAAAAGCTGTAGATAGCTTTAACAAGTGACTAATTCAAGCATCTATCCTTAATTTGTTGTGAAACTCACCTCTGAAATCCAATCAACAGATTTTGCATTTAGTGTAGTTGTGACAGAAGTCGATGGCCTTAAAATGTTTTCACCTCTCAGAAGTTGTTAAGGTTTAAGCAAAAATGTCTGTTTAAGTAAAATCTTTACATCATAATAACTAACCCAAATCTGTTACTCTCTAAAACACACCAGTCTTCAGAAATTTGAAGAGCTGCCTGCCAGCAAGAAATTCGCACCCTTGAGGCAGAAGCACCACATCAGACATAGTAGTTCTAAAGAAAATTCAGACCTAGACATGCCCAAAACAAAAAACAAGACAGCCTGGTCCTTCAACTGGGAAGGCTCACAGTCCTGGATTTGGCCATGTGAGGTGTCAGAGGACTAACTTTACAGAAGGAGCTCAATTATGAACTTAAAGTGTAGATGGAAAGGAAGGAAGATCAGACTCTTGAATACTCAGGATACATCATCACAAGGAAACCAAACACTGAACTCACATTCCTATTTTAGCCATCAATTATATTTTTTATAAATTACACTTTCCTTGCAAATTTAGTAGTGATTCAAATGCAAAATTCATGCTTTTTGTAGCTAAATATATGATACCCTGGGCTTAACAGCTTGTACTATGATAAATAATTTTGTGGGTTTAGATTTTTCTTTTCTGTGTTGTTGGACATCAGTTTAAATTTTATATAGAATACTTAGCTTGTCCGTCTAGTTCTAGACTAACTACACTACTAGTCCCAGTATAACATAGACCACTTAAAAATATAAAAACAAAGCTTCACTTTAGTAACATAACTGCATCACTTGTTCCATTAACATAACGGAAACCAGAGAGAAACTACAAACTTAGTAACAAGTTTGGAAATATATTCCTGATTCTTGTTTTAAATCAACATATTGATGCTTGAACAATTAATGAGAAAGTGCCATCCTGTTTCTATAGAGGATGCAATTTTGAACATCTTTCAGTATAGAATTAGATCAACTTTAACTGCTTTTAAAAACTGTCCTTATATATGCTACAAAAGACTTATGTAACACACAAAACAGTCATCTTAGCCAATGTTTTTCCCCTTTTATGTACCATAAAAGACAACAGTTGTGATTTTCTATACTGTCTCAGAAATAAATAAAAAAAGATTATAAAAGCATTACAGTTGATATATACCAAGTCATACAGTACCACAGAATGGCCTTTGTGAAATGAAAGGGTTAATCGCTGCTTTTAATTACACCCAAGTAACTTTAATGAGAGCGAATACTGCAGCAACATCTATAAACACAATGACAACATTAGCAGAACACCAGTTATGAAACCCCTGCCAACACTGCTTGTACAGGGCTTTTTTTTGTTTTGTTTTAATCAAGATATAAAAATCTTACCAAGTTCTGCTGTTTGGGGTATTTGCAGAGCCCTGCAAAAAAATCTGTAAGACTAGGCAGCTTTAGAGAGTGTAGCGTGCAGCAGTAACCATGACGATAAGAAAAATGCTTTTGCTAATCTTTTTCTTTCAAATGACAATACTTCCAAATACTGGTGGTTTTCCACTGTATTACAACTGTTGTTTCTTGCTCCTGTGAATCTAGGCCTCCAATCCTTGTAAACCTGAAACTTCTGACAAAGTGAACAGCAATTTGGGATGCACTAATAACACAGAATGAGTCCTAACCAGTCCACCAGCATCTTAAGTGACTGTGGTAGGATGGACATCACTTGTTGGCAACTGTGTCTTATTTCATTGTTGCACAGAACAGGTAGAAAAAAAATGTTACATTTTTAAGATAAATACTTTGCAAGTAAATGGGGAATCTAAAAAAATAACAGAAAGGCAGAGTGTACATAGGGTCTCTATGGAGATCACAAAACTGCTGAGGTAGGTTAGAATTTGGCCCTCAGCAGGCTGACCATAAACTTTAAGAAAACAGCCTGGAACTCCTCTGCATTGATTTTGTCTTGGTTTTGTATTAAGTTGGGGTTTTTAAGCAATAAAAAATAAAATAATGAAAAATCCTTCAGAAATTTATATTTGTTCTCTACTATTTCTCCAACAGATTTGCTCACCAAACTAGGATAATGCTTTCAAAAGATGTATGTGATTTGGATCTGAAGTCACATTTTGAAAAGTGACTAAAGGGCTGATTTTCAAAGGCATTAAGATACCTAAAGATGCATTAAGCACTTAGAATTTTTAAAACTGCCTGGGCATCTAATGCCTATTTAAATCACTTAGTCCTTTCTGAAAATCCCAATGGGCAGTTACCTACATTTTATGTGTCTATGTGCCTTTGAAAATCTGTACCATTAAATACTTAACAACCGAAATCCCCCTGGCTTTTAATGAGACTTAAGGTCCTAAAAAGTGTAAGTACTTCTGAAAATTGGTCAAGCCACTTTCTCTGGTCTTTTCTTCTTTCTTTTAAAGAGCCATCTACTAATGCTTATCCATAGCATGTCACCTAACTACAGCTTCAACATTGTCAGACTTACACATTGTACTGTGCACGTTCAATGTTTTTATGTAACTAAAGAAATAAAGGTCCTGAGTACAGGCTACATCCTCATAAGACTTTCTGAAGCTCCAAAAAAGAAAATTAATTCCAGCCTGTAACCCCTGTGAATACCCCAAAATCATTGTTTCAATAAGTATGATCTAAAATGAGTATAATTTAGGCAGATAAAAAAAGCATAGTTTAATTACCAAGCAACTTATTCAAATTACTACAAACAAGTTCTGAAAGACAGCCACAAAGCAACAAAAAATGTTCAGAGAAAAACTAGAAAAAGAAGGAAGTTGTGAAGAGGCTCTTTAAACAGGCAGTAGTTCCAGAAAAGAAGACAAGCCTTAATTCTGAAATTTCTTTTTTAAACAAAAATGTATGAAACTGTAAAGCATTCCCTTGTGCAAACATTTGAAAGATTTATCTTCTGATCTTCTTTAATGTCAATGGGAGGTAACTTGCACTGACCACATTCCCAAAAAGGAACTGATTTGTAAATTAGGAACGCAGGGAATCAGATTGCCACCTACAGGAAAATTTAGCATTTATTGTCAAGAATGACTCAAAAAGAATACAAATTGCCAGCCTGCCAAGCACTCTTTCAGTTTTAGTCATCATTTCAAAACCAATTAGTATTTTCTTTTGTGCAACTATATCATCAACTTCCTAAATCCAGAAAGCCATTAACATTTCTTTTTATTTAAGAGAATATTGCTTGAAAGTTCCATAATTCAACTACAAAGCAGCAGATTGCAATCATGTTTCAGAATTTTAAGTCTGCTTACCTGATACAATTGGTGCTAGCCTGAATATGTCTGATAGTCTGCTGTTAACTGGCTCATAAGGGGAATCTTCAAGCAAGTCATTTCCTAAAGACAAAAAATATTTGGATTTTTTTCTTATATGAGAATTCAGGATAAGATTTTGTTGTTTACTTTTACTCTGAAATGAAGCTACTCTGTAACAGCAAAAGGTACTCCCCTTTAATCTGTTTACATAGCTGTTTCTCCTCAAAGCATTATCTATAAAAACACCTGAAAGAAGCTAGTTGTTTATCCCTGACACTAGTTCTTTTCTCTCCTTCCTCCACAGATAAGGTCATAATTTGCAGAGGCAGGCTGTGACATCACAGGGACTGTCCCATCTCATGCCAGCAGGAGAGAAGCTGTAGCAGGGATGTTCCTCTTCATTCCCTCTAACAGCAGAGCTCTTTTTTAGAGGAGCAGCCCAGGTAACAGCCAAAAACTAGCATCTTTGGAATAAAACACTCCTAACAAGATGCTGTTGGAAGGGAAACTTTTTATGATGCGGGAAATGTCCAAGAATAGCATAACTCATTATGAAAGTTAGAACATATATTGACTCATTAAAACATTTCAGTTGATGCCTGGATAAATGAACAGAGAGGGATGCCTTCCCTTTTTGCAGAAGCGGCTACAGAAAAAGAGTTAAATGGGGACCACACTGAAATGAAAGACTGCATCTTCAACTCCAGGGCCAGAGCAAAACAGGGCTAAAAATGATATATCTCATATAAGGACCTGACTGTTCTCAGCAGGCTATGGGAAATTTGCCAGTGACATCAAGAACTGAAGTCCCGAGTCAATCATTGTCATATCCCTTCTAACTGGCACTTCTACACACTCTAGGAAGCACAACCTTCTTTTTTTCTGCCTCAGCATGTCCAGGGAATATTGCTAGTAAATACAGGAAATGAAAGAGTAAACTTTTCCTTAAAACAATGCTCCTCTTCATATTACATTTAACTTTCAGCAAAGAGCTAAGAAACTAGTTCCAGTGTCCTGTGATCTTGTTAGGTAAGTCCGAATTAAGGAGTTTAAATATTATTAGGAAAATGTCTCCAAATGGTTGTTTTTGTAGCTTTTGCACTTGCTAGTGCCCTTATCTTTTTACTCAGGTTTAGAAAGGTCAGCTGGGTCCCCTGGAGGAAACCCTCATTGTGGATTTCCCAACAACAGGAGACGGAGCAGCAGCTGTTCTTGAGTCGGATGAAAGGTCCTCAGTTTGCAGCTGAAGAGCACAATGTGAATTACGGGGTCAGACTCTTGGTTTAGCCTCAGTGGCAGTAGCTAGCTGCGGATGTGAGGGGCTGCAAAATCACACACTGCATTAGGGGAGTGTAACGTTTCTTTGTTTTGCAACGTACCCTGTAAGCTCTGGTACATGCTCCAGTAAATGCGCAGGCAGTTTTTCTCCTTCTTCATGCCCCTCTTACAGCGGCAGTTGTACAGAGATTTCTGCTTGAGAGCTTCCATGGCGCTTTTGCATTCGTCCTTCGCCTCCAGGCCTGTCGCCCGGCTGAAGTTGCTCTCTTTGCCGGCTACACACTGCCTCAGTGTCCTGTACTTAGTACTACAGCTCTGCTCCTTGAGACACTGATCGCTGGCTTTCACACAGTCAAGGCGGTCCCCTCCAGGCAGCCCACTCACTTCTGCGGACAAAAGTACATCTAGAGAGAGGAGACACAAACCGACAAACTCTTGATGAGGGATGAGGCTGATTTAACCAGGGCTCCAAAGCGGGCATCTGGGAAGCACAAGGCACCTCCTCACGCAGCACATGCGGCCAGCCCCACGGGCAGCACCTTGCAAACCTCAGGGCTTCATGCTACACCTTAGGAAAAAGCACACGGGGTTTTCATGGGCTTAGATCTGCTTTTGTGGGAGTCCAAGGAAACCACACATTTTAACCCTGCTGGTTGATTTATGAGAAAACACAAAAAGGAAAGAAAACCCACAGGGGTTAATGTGCCTGACAAAACAAGCATTCATTATTCCTTAGATCCACTTTGGTGAAACAAATAACCTTTCCATTCGAGTGTTTAACTGAGGGGTTAAATATTCAGCCTCACTTTCCACAAGAGCTTTGCTGTAATTTCAATTACATCCACGAACAACCCGCTCAGAGAGATAAGTATCCTCACTGATTGATATTAGCCTCTTTTTGCGTCAGTCACTTTTTAAAGGCTGTACACATTTTTGCTTATTCTACATGTATAAAGGTAAAATTTATGACTCCCCCCCCTCCATTCCTCTCCACGTATGATGCTTTTCCAGGAGAACAAAGCAAATTACATTAACTCTCTCCTCTCCATCGTGCCCCCTGTCACGCTCCCACAGACACACGCCGATGGAAACGCAAGCATCTCCTGTGGAAAGGAAACCAGTTTGGGCTGCAAACCACTCGCAGTCAGGCAGGCTGCCAGGTTCAGGTGAAGATGTAATCCTTCAGCTGGTTCTTGTCACCCCCCCCTCCCCAAGCAGCCTTATTTTATTAAAACGAAAAGTTTCCCTGTAACTTGCGAGAACCCAATTTAACAAGAGGCTAGGCAGGCAAGTATCTAAGCCTGTAATCTCCCAGAGCTTTAAATGTAGACTGGGTTAACTGATGTGAGGCAGAGCCGTAAAAACTACTGGAAACTTCACTGTTCAGCCTAAACAATAGACTGACAACCGTCAGGCATCCGAGCCCATAAACCCTATGCTTTGCTTTATGAAGCGATGTACAGAGAGAAATCAGACACCAGCAACTTACCCACTAAGGGCAAAGCGAAGTACAAGATAGCGAGAAACATCTTGCTGTTTTCGGATGGTTTCCCCAAACGAGCTGATGTGCCACAACAAAGAGGATCAGCATGTAGATATTCCAAAACCGCCGAGGTCTAAAGACTCCAAGTTCAGATCCATTGAAATCAAGGAAAAAAAAAAACCTCTCTCCTCTTCACCGCTACCACCACCAGCGGCAGGAGCGGCGACGCAAACGCTGAGCTTTTTCCTTTAGATTTCAGGTCTGAGCAACCTGAAAACACAAGCACTGACTTCAGCGAGGGAGCGAGAGAGGCGCACGCATGGGTATATGTGTGTGCGAGTGAGCAAGCGGGAGCGGGGCAGGAGCGCCGGTCGCCTCCTTGGGTGGGCAGCGCTGTTCCCAGGGAGGGACCGAGAGCACAGACGGGGGGGCGGGAGGGACGAGATCCGCGACGCCCGCCCGCCCCCGGCCCCGCAGCCGGGGCGAGCCGCTGACAGCCCCGCAGCCACTGGCAGCCGCCGGCTGCGGCTCCCCCAGGGCTGCCCGAGCTCCCTGGGGCAATTCGCCTCTTCCACCCCCGCCGGTCCGCAACTTTATTTATTCCTTCACGCCGGGGCGGGGAGGCGGTGCGCGGGGGGACGCGCAGCCTGCGCGGTGCGCTCGCCCCCGCCGCTGGGTCGGGGCGCGGCGGGGGCAGGTGCCGCGCTGCCGGCAGCGGCTGGGAAAGTTTGGCAGGGAAAACTGGGACGGGCGAAGGCGGCGGCGGCGGCGGCGGGCGGGGGGGAAGCTCAGCGGGAGGCGCGGAGCCCTGGCGGGGGCGGCTGCTCCGGTTCCGCCGACCGGAGCGGAGCGGCCACGGCGCCGGGAGCAGCCCGGGCAGGGGGCCCCGGGAGCCTTTCCGAGGGGAAGCCGCCGCCGACTGACCGAGCTGCGGGAAAGGCGGCGGGGCGGGGGTGACCCCGCTTCCCGCCCGCCCCCGCCCTCCACGGGGGCTCGGCGGCGGAGGAAGCCCGGGGCGTCCCGCTGCGACCCCGAGGGGCGGCGGGGGCGGGGGGGAACGGGGACCGCCCGCCTTTCCCCGCAGCCAGGCTCCGCGGCTGCGGAGCCGCGCGGAGGAAGCGCCGTCCGGCGCAGGCTGCGCCCCGCCGGCCGCGGAGGCGGCACCCGCGGGGGGCGCATCCCCGCGCTGCTGGGCGCGGTGCTGGGCGCGGTGCGGGCCGGCTCTCGGCCGGGCCGGGCCGGGTGTATCGGCCTCCACTTGGCTCCTGAATAAACAAAGCGAACATATGTCCCATATTCGTGACAGATGGCTCAAACAGAGAACTATTTAGTGGTTTTCCCACAGTTGCTACTATGTAGTGCTCCCCTGAAACCCAACAAAATGCAATTAGCCTAAAATAGCATCAGTTCCCCGATTTCCTTGTTTTCATATGCAGAAAATTCGATTCAGGTGTTTTTATGTTTTAGCTGCAACCAAATGTTCTCTTAAAAAATAAATATCGGTATATACTTTACTTGGCAATTTTGTCAACAAGATACTTGGCCCGTTTGACTTCAGGAATTTGTTTCTCCTCACAATAAATTTTGCCTAAAGGAGTTTGCCTCGCCTCATGAGGTGGAAGATGATCAGGCTGGCCACTTTTATAGCGAAAACTGGATGGCACATAGAGCTAAACTGCTGCAAGGTACTTCAGAAACACTTACTTAAAAGCTTAGCATATGCCAGGTTATACAGAGAATACGACCTTCACAGAACCTGAGTGGAAGCTTTATATTGATTCTTGTTTCTCCTGCCATTTTTTCTTAACAGATAGATTTGTATTTCTACTAAAACAAACAACAAAAAAGCAAAACTGTCCAGAGCCCCATTTCTCTCCATGAAGCCATAATAGTGATGCCGAGTTGCAACTGATGAAGTCACAACTGTGTTTTGGTCGTTTAATATGAATAGGCATATTATATGGTCACAAAATCTATTGTCTGCTGCACGTACAAGGATATAATTGGAGAAATAAAGACAATGACCAGATTTCCAGAGTATTTCAAAATAATTAGAAGGTGCTAAGTTGGTGATGGCATTGATGATTCAAGACAGGTTCAGCTTTTGAAGCAGCTGGTATTTAATGGAACAAGTTGGCTTTCCAAACACCTCAATAGATACTGAACTGGGTGATATAGAGAAATGATTACTTCTTCACTGGTAATTTTGACACCATTATGGCACATGATAAGCTTTGTACAGAAGTTAGCTGTATGTCTAATGCACAGGTAGCATTATTCTCCTGTTATTTACAAGTCTAAGCCAGGAATAGCTACACCATTCACAGCAGAGCCAGGCAAGTGAAAATAAGACTGAAATCCAGGCCACTATTTACAAAACCATTCATGCAATAATGTCCTGAATAAACAAACACACACACACACATGTATACACACACAGTATTGTTTGGCATATAAAAGCAACACCTTGCAAATCTCTGCATTAATAGCTACTTTTGCTGTTATGAAACACAGCTTTAGTGGGGTGTTTACTATTACAGTGAAACTGAAATCATGTTTTAAGTGTTAAAAATTGAATAAAATGTTAGTGACAGTTCAGAAATAACAAGACAGCTGGAAAGCATGCATCCGAAATTCTGAATATTGTCACTGAACACTCCTCTTGCCAGTATTTTGAGTCATCTCTGGAAAACTATCACCCAAAGTGAAAAAAGGTTAAAAAAATCTTAATCCAGAAAAGTTTTAAAATGCAACCATGTTCTGAAAAAAAAAAAAATCCAAGGAGAAAGTCCATGCTACATACAGTTGCCTAGAATGCCCAACCTCTGCACACTCTTTAACAGGACTGTAGGTGTGAGAAAGCTGCTGGCAAATCACAAGGTCATTTGTTCCACAGCAGAAATTACCAACTATTTTTTTTTTTCTTTCAGAGATGGAATTATTTATAAATTTTGTCAACTTATTTCCAGTATTTTTTAATTAATCTCTGGACGCCATCCTTTCCGTTTATTACTAAACTAATTTCCATGTCCTGCTAGCACTGAGACAACGCAAGTACTTTACTCTCTTTGTAGAGGATCGCTGTGGTTTTGGGTAGCTGAAGTCACTTGCGTGTTGGACTGGTGTCACATTAACACACCAGGTATGCAGCTTTCCTGAGCTGAAGTGCCATGTTGCATTAGTATTGCTTATGTCTACTCTGCCACAAATTGTAGCTACAAATCGTTTTCAGTTTTTTTAAGAGTTTAAAAAGATACCAGACAAAAACCCAGAAGCCACTCTGTGGCTGGAGTCACAATCCCTCTGCTCTTTGCCCATCCATTTCCAATTGCCTTTTACCTCCTCTGGGGTAAAATTAAGTCAATGGATGCTTTGCTGTTGATTTCAGTCAAACCAAGGTCCACCTTACAATTTGTATCTGACAATTGCTCAAACCATAAGGCTCTTCAGTCAAATGAATAACAAAAAAAACCCCAAACATAGAGAAGTCCTTAATGTGAACATTTTAAAGATATTTAAGCTGTTTTTCTCCTCTGTTGCTTGAGTTTTATAAAAAAGTTCCGGAAAAATTGATATAACATATATACGGTACAGCTGTTAGGGACAAGCATTTCATTAGGAGACAGATAACAACATAATCACCACTGAGTTATTGTTTAAAGGACATTACAATATAAATAACGTGCAAGACAGTACTAACTACTTCAAGCTACTTATGGCCAGCATTAACTGCTAGTACTTCAGTCTTTATATAATTTTAGTTACTTGCTTCTTTCCAGTTAGCTACCTTAGCTAGTGTTCTTCATTGAAAACTTTTAATAAAGAAAAGACAAAGTAATGAGGATAGAGGGGTTATTTGATACTAAAACTTCTGTAAAAAACAGTGCTTCAAACACGGGTCTTTCCAAGTAGGTTGAGACAAGTGAACCCCTGACTAAGGGCAGTTTTAAGCTTCCTGTCACCTTGCAGGCTGAACCCAAATGCTCTGAATACAGCAACAGCATCAAACTGCACCTGTAGTCAGGGCCATATGGTACTTGAGGCCAGGCATACAAAATGTGCAAAGTCAGAACACGATTTTTTCTGCATTCCGTTTTACTGGATTTCCTTCTGCCTCCTCCTTTGCATGTAAATTAATGGCTGACAGTAAACTCTCAGAAGGGTGTTGTGCAAAAAGAACTGACTCAAATGCAGTCGATGTTATTTTGCAGCCAGTCCCACATGCAAAAGCTGTGGTGTTGGAGCACTGCATTAGGTTGTTATGGCTGGCAGCAGTTCAAATGACAATGTAACGGTAAGCTGACAAGAAGGTTGAATTAATATATTGACTGGGCCACAGTCAGCCTGCAGATTCCCTTTGTCGTCTCTGCCACGGACCTCCTTTTAAAGACTGAACCCGGCAAGAAAATATTGGAGCCACTGAGCCTGGGGAACATTACATGATATTATCTGCAGGCCCGGTAGATATGTGAAGAGAAAGGATGCTGAGAACAAGAACAGGGCCATATATATAATTCTTTGGGGAATGAATAGGTGAAGCAAAGCTGAAGCTGAACTAATGAGTCAGATGGAGCAGGTGAGGGAGAGCAAGCAACTGATGGGAAAACGTCTGTGTGCCATGGGAGCACAAAAAGTAGTGTTTACACAGGAGGCTGTATTCAATAATGAGAAGGGGAGAATAGACAAGTTAGAGAATTACTAGGGACTGGGGGAACAGTCTGAACAGCATTTTTTGTCTCACATTTATCTGCTTACCATGAAGTCAAAGTGCCTAGTGGTGGGAATAAGGCAAGAAGGATTTGCTCAAGGCATTAAAGTTTTGTAAAGGACAGATTAAATAACAGGGATCCAAAAATCAATTTTGAGGGGCTTATGAAGCCTTGAATGGGCTTTTGCAGCACAAAAGCAAGATTGAGTTTTTACTGAACCTGTCATTTATTTGGGTTTAGAGCTTTCAGTAAGTATCAAGAAAAACATAAAACAAAAGCAAAGTAAGCAATAAGCATTCACACAGTAATCAAATAAAAAACATATGGAAATGCAATCCAAATTACTGAGTGACTTAACTGATGCAAAAGTATAAGAAAAGAAAGTCCCCCCTTGCTTTTGTCAGACCTGGTAGTGAATTCCCACAACTGTTCTTGGCCAGGAAGTTTCTCCTAAACTCTTGCTTCCCTGTCCTCACCAGAGGTTGTGTTTATGTAGTATCAGACCACCTCAAAGGAAAAAAAAAAAAAAAAAAAGAAAAAAAGCTGCAAAATTCCTCTGTGAATTCATATCTAATATGTGACCTGATTATGATTTCAGTAGAACAGATACATAAGTACTAAAACAGTACAATACAATTCAGAGAGCTTGTAAAGAAACAGAACATACTAGTTACCCTTAAAGATTTGAAAATATGTACAAAACTGCAGCCACTTGTGAAGCTCTGTATCTTATAGAAATGATTCCATCAAACTTTAAATACCAATATACAGGCATAGACATTGATGTTTGTCCGAACTGGTAAGGAAAAAGTTGTTAAGACAGACTGATAATAGTTGTATCCCTCAATTTATGTCTTGTTGCTTTAAAAATGGAATAATACAGCCCTCTAGCTGTTTGTAGAAGCAATTCATGCTAACGTGGGAGAGGTGATTCATGCCTCTACAGCAAAACAACGTGCTAAATTCCATAGCACAAGAGGATACAGTCAGCAAAGAAACTCAGTAGGCAAAAGTATAAAAGATGAAAAAAACATGAAATATCATATATTAAGTGGTAGTAATTCATGTGCCTATAACATCTGGAGCAATATAATTCAGATGCTAGAACAGCATCATTTGAAACTTCAGCTTCTAAACAATATGCCAGCAGCATCAATCTTTAGCATCCCATGGACACTAGGGATTCCATGTGATTCAACCAAGGTCACGATTCGGTTTGTTAACTTGAAACCTTCCCTTTGTCTTTTTAAATTTCTGTGATTACCAGCAACTTGATCATGTGGGAACCATGCAATCCTGGACCACAGGAAAGGAAACCCTACCTTGTACTATGTAAAATACTCTTACATTAGTGAACCTCATAGTCTTTGCAGAAAAACTAAAGCTCTAGAAAATGACTTATTGTACATAAGTCTATTGCTGTAGGAACAGAACATTTCAGGCAGCATAAAAAACATAATTGTGGAAAGTATTAACATGTCAGAACATTTAAATCCGATTCTTGAACAGCACCTGAGAAAACCAGTGTAAAAATGAGAATGTTGGTATCTTTCATTTGCAAACTGCTTCACTTACATGTAGGTTCAGTCTCCTCCCATGTTTAATTGAAAGTGATGAAGTGTCTCTCTATAGAACGGTGTGTAAAGAGCAAAAAAATTTTCTTTTCAAACGTGCACAGCTCTAGCTAGTGATGGGTATTCAATTTTCACTGTTCATGCTACACTGGATACACACACATTTACAGAGCAAAGAATATTAAATCATAGAGGAATATTTTGCTTTCACTTACTATACACATCTTATTCTAAACTGTAGGACCAAATCTGCCCTGACTCCTGCCCTGTGTAGAGAAGTCAAAAAAGATGCATGGAGGTTAAAGTCATTTTAGAATTTAGTGACCAAAGGCAAAATTATCATCTTTGATTTTCAGAACTGTATTTTCTGTGCATTTTCTAGACTATCCCTGACAAGTAAAAAGAAAGAAAATGGGAGTGGAAGAATCTAGTGTTGTAAATGCCTTGAGAATTTGTCCTACAGAGAAAGGAAGACTGACTATTCTCAGATATCTGCCATCAGCTGCATGTAGCAGTCTCTCTACTGAAGCTACAGTGATATTTGGGGGTTTGTTGTTTGCTTTTGGGTGGAGGTATGTTTGTGTGTTGTTGGGGTTTGGGGGTGTGTTTTTGTGAAGTTTTTTTTGTTTGGTTTGGGGTGTTGGATTTTTTTATTATTGTTATTGGGGCTTAGGGTTGTTGGTTTGTTTACACAATTTCCTGAATAGCTGCAAACACTTCAGGAAAAATAAATGCACAGAACACAATTTGAAATTAGATGTTTAATCATAAAAAGTATTCTGTAAATATCGGATGAAAAGACTAAATATTTCTTGAGTCAGCAACAATGGCTCTGTAATTAACACATGCATTTTTATTTTATAGTTTAGAAAGAACCTTATGATGAGATAATTTGCCTGTAATCCAATTGACTATCAGCTGGAAGCAGTGTTGAAATTCAAGACCTGTTTGTTCTACTAAAATACCAGATAATTCCATTATTTGGCTTCTCTGCTACTACTTCTGTAGAATTCTGATGACAGCAGAATACCCACTGGGCACTGTACACACCGAAGAAGTAAACATGACAGGCTGCTCTGAAAGGCAAGTCTGAAAGCTAGAGTCACAACTAATGTTACTTGCAGTTTCTTCCCTCCACACTTTTCTGCAAGCGTTCATTACATCAACTACAGCTCTCTCTGTTAAAGAAGTTTTCCTGGTTTAATCATGTAATGCACAGTTAAATCTACAGCCCTTTCTTTAGAAAGATATAGTTACCTGCTGGTAACACCAGTAAAAAAAGCTTTTACGATGGAATGCCTGCATCTATGCTGCAGCTTTACTAGCAGACATAATTCAGATGAAAAACAACAATGCACACTTTTAAATTATGAAGGTGAACTATTCAGACTTCCTGGACACTGTCTAAACTTGACTCTGACTCAAGTCATTTACATGTAATTGCATCTTGAATATTCCTAAATAAACTGTATCCTATCATGGCAGTGAAAGTAAACAAATGTAAAGGACTCCACGCTTTTGTCCGTCCATCCATCTGTGAGGGATATGAAGGTAGATTTGGCCATCTTCTTTAGGCAGACACACCAAAGCCTTCTAATCTCAAAACCATATTTTATTAGAACAGAAAATAACAGGTTAGACTGAGCTTTGTTTTTCAGTAGAGAAAAACTTCCCCTCCCCCATTACCTCCAAGACCCAATTACCTTTGGGTCATTCAAACGTTCAGGCACTCAGGGAGAGGAGCCTCAGTGCTTCTTGGAAATCTCAGCACCCAGCTCTCTAGTCCTTGCTGACTTTGTCATGCCTGCCTTGCCATCCACTGCAGAAGGCTTCTCACTCCTCCTCCCTCTAGATAACCTAGATGCAGGAGCCAGGCCAAGGAGAACACATGGGCATCTTTTCTGTTGTCCTGGGACACCTTTCTAACACTTGGTATAACATTTGAAACCAGGAATTAGCAATTTCTTTGAAAAAAATCCAGGTTAAATAAGCACCTATTTTAGTTTACACCTTGCTTCAATTCTACTTCATTTAAATCACATTAGCTCAGGTTTTCCTGGACACTGGTGAATAACTATTGGTCCACTAAAGGGAAGAATGTGCTCCAGACTATGGAGGTTCATCTGCACTGTGTCTGTAAAACCCTTGAAAGGACAATGTCCTGACCCTAAAAAAGGTTAACAGCCAATCCCCTAACAAAAACTAGAAGAGCATCCAGCATACAAGACTGTCCAATGTCTATTTGTTTCCTTATTACAAACCATACCTGAAAAACATTTCTAAAGACCATATTTCTGAACATAGCGATAGCTATAGATGTAAGAAACTGAGCTGTATAATTTATTTTATAAATGGTAAAAAGGCTAGGAATCTGCAGCTCCAAGTAAGGAAAAGAAGGAAGTTTCTGATGAACTCATTTTCATAGGAATTTCTGAGGTATTAATTTATGAAAGAAGAAAAAAAAACATGTTTGCAGACAAAATGTTAAGAAAAATGTAAATACTTTATAGTAAATTTAACGCTGTAACAAGTTACATGCCCACAGTGTGACCCCTCCAAATTTCTGACTTGGTTAATTATCCTGTAGGTCACTATTTATAACAAAATAATGCAAACTTGTTTAAACATGTGCAATAATGGTATCTTGCCAGAATGAAATGTAAGCATTGTGTTCCCAGAATAACAAAAAATCCAAAGCAATTGTGATTAATATCATGATTTCTGAACTTGATTACATTCTAATCTGTATGACTGAAGCTAGTCAGCACATCCTGGCAGATGCACAGTGAGGATATTGTGAAACACCAGGACAGCACATCTGAGTTGTTCTTTTTTTATATATCAAAAAAAAGAAGCAAGAAAAAAAAAAACCCAAAACCAAACAGGCACAAAGGAGTTTCAACTTAGGGGGCAGCACAACTGAACTTTCAGGGATACCTGACTGTGGAGGACCTCCAGAGATGCACGGGACCAAGCTCACAAACACCACACATAACAGCCTGCTCCTCCAGATTACTACTAACCACTGCTCCTATCAGCAAGAAAAGGGGAAGCAGAGCTAACCACATTCCTATAACTTTGGATATTTGTGGCCTTTGTGATGGAGTGACTATTGCACAGGGTTTCATTTATCATGTAGTAATTCATGCATGTATTTAGTCTGTCCTGACCTAAACTATGACATCCTTATGAACAGAAACTTGTGCATTTCCCTAGAATATATCCTTGTCCTGAGATCTTTGAGATTCAGATTTTGTCTTTGTAAACTGGGTAATCACAATTGCCTTGTGTTTTGGTCTTGACTATATATGTTGTAAATGCTTTGAAGTAGGCGCTACTTTGACGCTGTTCAGAGAGTTAGAAAGGAGGCTACAGTCTTGGCTAGAACTGCAGGAATTACTATAACATCAGAATCAAACAGTTTTGATGAAGACATTTTGAGAGAGAGAATCTTCATTCTAAATGTCAGACAAAACTGGTAGGTGATGGCACATTAAATTCTTTGCTTTTGGAATAGTTAGCTGGGCCACAGTAGTTTTTGAAGACCTGGAGAACACAGGGAGAAGCAGAAAGAAGGCTGTTCATCCCAAGGTATCTACTTCACTGCATCACCACAGTCTTAGTTGAAAATGCCTACTTTGTACTTTTTGGTGGAATGCGTTGAAATATCTAAATGTTCAGCCTAACTGGTTAAGTCTTTTAATTCACATTCAGATCGAATACTGTTATATCTTAATTTAATTTTCACATTTGGATGCTTAAACTTCAAATTTTACTTGTTGAAAATGCTTAGAATTATGCCATTATCACTAAATAGACTCCACAGAGAGATGATCAAAGTCCTGGCATTGACCATACATTTATATAACAAAAGTGAATAAATTTCATCTTCAAGATGCAGACACCTGTGCAATATGAAAACTGAACTTCAGAACTGCCTTTGTCTGCTGGAAAATACAATGCTCAAATTCATCATCCTGTTTTTCCTCTCAAAACACAATTTGGAATTCTTTTGCGTTGCTCTTAATATTAAAAGCTCATGTTATTGACAGCACTGCTTTGCTAATCATTTCCCCACTTAAAATACCGCAAAAATGTGGTTTTTCTTCATTAATGGTATGTTTTATAAATTCTTAAAATATTTTCAATATGAAAAAATCATTTTAGTGTGATTGTGGTCACTATCCACAGGTTATACGTAACCACCAAAACAATGCTATTTCCTGTGATATTTTGAATTTGCACTTTTTTGCAAAGCTTCAATAAAGATACAGTTAATATTGCAAATATCAAAATTATATTCTTTCTACAAATTAAAGGAATATTATTCAACACATCTGTCTGCTTTGTGACAATTGTCCATACCCACTTTTATTCCACTGTAAACAGACTGAATTAAAGCGATATGCCAAACAAAGTACAAATAGCACAAATTTCAAAGTTATTGATTTCTGACAGTGCTTACAGGCATTAAGCAATACTTTTTCAGACATCTGAAATAGCTCACTTCAGCACAGAGACATTGTATTGAAGGAAAGCTGAAAATGTGTTGACTGCCCAGTCAATATTAATTTAAAATTGAGGTTTAGAACTTTTTTAAAAGTTAAAAAAGAATTAAATTAATTTTTCAATCATCTTTTATCCCATGGGAAAAAAAAAAAAAAAAAGAAGAAAAAAAATAATCCCTGCAGGAAGATAATGTAGTATTTCTCCCCCCCCCCCCCAGAGGAATGACCAAAAGTGTTCTTCCTGCAAGATTTCCACAAATAACCACACATGCTCGTTCTGTAAGATTTCCACTTTATGTATAATGTCCCAGTTGATGAATATTGACTAAAAATGTTTAAAAGAAGTATCAAGCACACAGAAGTTTCCCTCAGTCTGTTTAACTCCCTTAAAAGTATTGCTTAAAGATGTTCAACTAGCAGGAGTCCTGAGTAAATAAATCCTAAACTGAAGGTGAAACAGAATGGCTGAAGGAATCGGTAAAAAGACTTGGACTTAGTTACAGCTCTGAATCCTGCTAAGATGTTGGCATCCAAAATCTTGTGACATATTGAGACAGAAAGATGCTTACCAGCACATGAATACATTTAGGGAGACCTAAATCTATCCAGCTGTCTACTTCTTGGCCAAGCTGACAAGTACTGGTCAGACAGGGCAAACTGATGCAGACTCCCTGACTACCTTCCTGAACGTGATTTGCAATGCTAGCCCAGACTTGGCCAGTAAATTTGGAATATACCCAAACAGAAATATTCCCATGGTTGGGGTCCAACAAGGTCCTACATTGAGCTTTGTGATAAAGAACTAATAGAGATTCAATACTTCCCTGTTAACACTCATAATCTTAGCGCTTTTTAGAAGCCACCCTCAAATATCCTCTCCCTTCTCTTCCTTCCAAATACTAGCCATTTTTCTATACCCATCAGCTGCCAGTGATTCAGAGGAAGCAGCATACAGCAGTTACTGCTGACTCCTGTTTCAGAGTACCAGATGTATATTTGGCCCAAATGGAATCCAGTACTATAAAATAAGATGACAATCAGAACATAAAGCCTCCTTAGGAAAGAAAATAAAAAATATATTCCTCCCTCCAATACAGTTGGAATCTGTTAGAAGCCTAGGGTTGTAAATTTCTCTAGAGTTAAAAGTGAGAATTATTAGAAATATATATTCAGACTAATAGTGTTACTCAATCGATAACTAAGGCAAAGAATAAAAAATTATGTGAGATTTTGGAAGATAATCTGGTCCACTGAATACCGAAATCATGTTCTTAAATCTTTCTCTGAGGTAGCCCATTTCTTAAAACCATTTATATGCATAAGGCCCATCTCATTTCCATTGTGATACCACACAAAAGACAAGCCTGGTCTATAACGAACTAAGAATATACTTCATACTTAATATTTAAAAGTGGAAGAAGCATTCTAAGGACTCTAGATACATTTTGCATTGTTGTCAGGTAAAGACGGCCCTGGAAGCACAGTATCATAATCATTAACATACCACGTTGCACCACACCTTGCTTGTTGTTGTTCTTACTCCACAACTCCTGCACAATTTGCTGTTCGATATCCCCATCTGAAAGAGGAGCCTGGTAATACGCTAGGAAAGTAAGATTTTTAATTCCCAAGTGCTGTGCGAGAACAGAATCAAACCTTTCCTGTGCTGGGCAAATACTCTAGCCTCTACAATACCTCTGCCACAACATGCTCTGAGAGCTTCTAACAGTACAGGCCTTTCAAAGTGATCAGCCTTTCTCCTTTCCCTCTTCGTCAAACCAAATCACTGTATTCTTACCACATTTCAAGATCTCAATCCAACACTTTTGCAGGGAAACACAATATCTTGGCAATTAAAATGAACACTGAAATATTGTACTGACTTGTCTTCAGTTACACATAGTTGAGTTCACTTTCCATCTTTTGGGTGGACTTGTAAATATAAATTCAGGCCCGCTCTGGTTTCCACCAGGGACCTTGAAAGGAGATGCTAGACACTTCGCTACTCGCGCTGAGGCAATCTGGGACACGTGCACAGGACACAAGTAAAAGGACAAGAAGGTAACTAACTTTCTGCCAATAGATACTGGTGTCTGTTTAGCAGGAGGACTTTTTTGATATCAGGAACCTAAAGGCTTCCCAAGTCCTGATTTATGTATCAAAGTTTTCCTGTGGCATAAAAGGAAAATAAATGTCTGATAACAATAACTTAGATGGTAATAATAAGGGGGGAAGGGGGAGTAGGAGAGGAGTATTATGCTATCTAAAATGCTACAATGAAAAAAATCTGACAGAATCAACTTCAAAAATCCTGTATTTCTAACCAAAACTTAAACTGAGTAAACTTAAAATGACTCAGCAGAAACTTTTCAGCTTAAATTTAATCACACGATTTATTAGAAAAAAGCTATTTTCAGCTGGATTTATGTACCTAAGATGATAATAAAAAGAGTTAGCTTTATTTTATTGCTGTTCCAGATGGTAGCCAAAAGGGACTGAGAAGCGTGGGAGTAACCGTTCTCCATTTATGAGGGGTTTGGATTTAAAAAGTTACATATGCCATGCAACTGCCAACTATTTCTTAAAAGGTTTCATGGCTCCTAATGCTGGACTCCACAGAGATAATGATAGGAAGAACAAAGAAAAACTAATTTGGTGATTTTGCTGTTTGCATCACTAGCAGACAACTAAGCATTTGCTTAATTCAGAGCAAATGCCACATTAGGATTTTGCAGGACCGGCAGGTTTAGACACATTCATTTTCTATATATGTTTCAGGCGATCTCCACTGAAAAGTAATTTATCTAAGTATGTCAAGATAGGACTCAAGAAAACAGATACAGACGAGATTTGACCTGACTTACGAATCTGCTATTTTACGTCTCTGACAAGAAATGTAAGGAGAAGGACAGACTGAGCGGTGGTAGATTATACTGCCACTTAGTAATCCGTGCTTTCAGAAAAGCTTTCAAACTCCAACTTCCTGGATTGCAAGAGATAAACCACATCACAGAACTGATACATAGATACCACCGTACAGGTTATGGGAAATAAACTGCACAGTTTCAGAGTACACTTATTCAGAATTCAAGAAACAATACATAGATAAACTGAGTATCTTGTTTTTATTAGTGGCAAGAAAGATATCAGCATAGCCACTACAAGCATAGGTACATCAATAATTCACACTGAATTACCTAGTAGATTTTTTAACACCATTACATCCTTTGTGGCCTCTAGTTTGAGGATGCATATTTGTGTAAAAAGCAAGCTTTAGAACTAAACATTATAAATACCGTACGTTTACATCCCATCTAATTGTATCCACTTAACTATGACAGATGAGTTAGGAGCCTAGTTGCCACAGACTCCTTATACATTCAATGAGATAAAGCACTATCACTTTTCAAGTATTTCTTTTCAGGTAGTAGTAGTCAAGAAACCAAATCAGGAGGAAAACCAACATGTCTGTAGTTACTATAAAATGGATTTCATAAAGTTTGAAGAGCCTCAGTCATTTAGTAATGAGGCATCTGTAAGTGTGTTAGTGGAATATCCAAGCTAGAAAGCCCTGAGAATCCCAGTTAACAACATATGATGTTCTCTAAATACTTTTTAAAATTCTTTGAGCTGGAATCATTAATTAAAGGACTTTTTCTGCTGTAAGGTCTCAGAAATATCTGGTCCACAAAAGTCATCAGCCTTTTCTTTTTCAAAACTTACCAATACGTATGAAGTATCCTCGACTGCCTCTTAGTCAGGTCAATGCTACCTCAAGAAAAGTAAGATTTTCTTATTCAGAGGAAACTCTTGAAAGATCTGAAAAAGCAAACATTGAATCAAGTCCTGTAGCACACTGAAATAACATCCTATGTTATAGTCACACCCCCTTGTACCTCAGAATAAAAGACTGAAAAACACCAACGTGTCAGAGGACAGTAGAAGACGTTAAAGTAATGAGATTTTCTGACCAGCCACATCTTAGCATTCTGCAAGAGCAGGTACTTCACAAGTTAAAAACTCACATCCCATTCCAGGCAGTTTATGTTAGAGAGGAAAACAATACCTTCCATAACCCCAGCCAGTATCACTTAGAGAAAAATTACTTCCTGATCCCAACCAGGTGATCAATTTAACCCTGAGCATGCAAGCAATTTATATCCAGTTAACACCTGAAATCCTAACCAACTGCCCCATCTTTACCTGCTGCCAATCTTATCATTTAAGAAAGGGCAGTCCCCTTGTCCTGTATTGTGCACTGAGAAGGAACATGAAAGTCCTGGTATATGCAGAATAAGAGAACTGGTACATGGACCAGTGAAAAACATTTCTGTTTAGGGACTGTGTACGAAAAGTACACAAACAAGTTTCCTGTTAAACTTCTCTGGCAATGTCAGTAAGTATCCAAAGCTTTATATCACAAACTCCATATTGTGACTCATGATCACTTCACCATGTCACACGTATCCTTTCATTAATTTATACATTTCCATCTGGAAGTAGTTCAGGTCCCTGACTCCACGACCTTGTCTGGAAAGCAGTTCCAGAGCTTTGCACAAATTGCCAAGAACCTTCTTTTAAATTTCCCATTTATTCATAATTGTTTGTATGTATCTGATCTTGAAATAGTGTTATCCTTTGACATAAAAGTCTTCTTCCCTCACGTCTACCCCCACACATACTTATAAAGATATAACCATATGCCCTTTCAAGCTTTGTTTTGCCAGATAAGCTATTTTCATCTCAGCTGAGAAAATAGGTACTCCTTTCCCCTAACCATCCCACTCTGCACCTGCTGTGAATCAATGTGGGTCATGAGAACTGTAAACAATATTCTGAGAGTTGTCTTACCAATGCCTTGTAAAGCAATATTAACCCTTTATTGTCTTCACTGAAAACCCTTCATCTAATATACCCTGAAACTGCTTCACGGCCATGACATAATGATGGCTCATAGTCACCATACGGCCGACTAATGTATTAAACCTCTTCCCTTTACTATCGCCAGCAATTATCAAGACAGCAGCTTATACTAAAATAACATAATATTAATCCCCAAGCACCCAGAGCTACTTTCTGTACTATTAGGTTTCCATTTTGTCAGTCCATAAGGTCATTTATTTTTTTTCCGATATGCTAGTCATACTGCAATTTTGTGCCATCCCTTAATGCCATATCCATTCTCCTACTTTACCAAGTTCAAAAATACTAGTTAAATCAGTCCGAAGATCAGTCCTAGAGGAATTCTACTAGCAAACTCCTTTCATTTTGATATGTCCATTTTTAACACAACCCTCTTCTAATATAACCCTTTACTCAGTTCCTCTTCCACCTTACAATTCGTGCGTTAAAGCCCATCTTCTCCACCTTAAATAACTTCCCACAAGGAACAATATAATGCCTTATTTCGATCAAAGTAGATTAGGTCAACTGCATTACTCTTCTCTGGGACAATTATCTTATCAAAGAAAGATATTAAGTTAGTCTGATGTGATCTGCCCTTGATAAAACCATATTGTAGTTTTTCCCACTTTCCATTTACCTCCAGGTTCTTGATAATTTTTTCCTTCAAAATCTACTCTAAGACCTTGCATAGTGTTGAGGTCAAACTACCATGCCTGCATTTTATTTGACCACCTATTTTCCCTTTTTTGAATACAGGGAATAACTTTATTATTCTTTATTTGTATTGAGCTAGCCCTGAATTGAACAGATACACATAAAATCCCTGCAAATGCATTCCATGCAAATCAGCATTTGCGGATTCTTTCAGTGCCCTGCAACGGGTATTGTTTAACCTTCTCCCTTTCATCACAGTAAGTGTGCTACGTGTAGCCGATAGCTCACTTACAGAAACTTCCATTGCTCTGTCTTCATTCCCTTAAGCACCTTTTTACTATTCTTAGTCACTACTTTATTCCCACTGAAAAATGAGACAAAATATTCACTTGCTATTTCAATCATACCTAGATTGTAGTTAATCTCCATTTCATTCCTGGTATTCTATGTTTCCTGACTTCTTCCTTCTGTGCTCCCTTTTACTAATGTGTCTGAAGAACCATTTTGTATCCGGTTTAATTCTGCAAGCCAACTCAGCTTTGTTCTTGGCCATGCTGATATTCGTATATTACTCTTGAGAAGATCCATTATGAACTAGGAAAGGGTGTGGAGTATGATACTGAGGACACTGATGTGTTTCTATCCCTTATTTCCTTCAGCGCTCTCCAGAAAAGTGAACTGTGCCTTGATGCATAATTACACTAACTTCAACAAGGAGTATGGAGTACTGGACACAGTACAGAAAGACTTTACTAAATATTTAGCTGTGTTCATGCTGATAGGACCTCATCCTTTTCAGCTTACAAATTTGCGGGAACCATTCAAAGATATTTCTGAATTGCTCGAGTCTGTCTTAAAGAATTCGTGGAGGACTGGGAAGTTCCCAGAGAAATATGACAGGCTAAACTTAGTGTTTGTCTTTATTCTTTGGCAGAATTTTACACCAGACAGATTAAGTTTTAAGAAAGGCACTAGGACAAATTATTAAATAATTAAACTGCAGATACTTGGAAGAAAAATAAACAAATATAAAACACCAGTCAACCTTGATTGTCACAAACAAATCATGTCACACAACTTCCTTCCCTGATGCGGCACCTGGCCAGAAGGATGAAAGTGATGCAGTAAATGTGTTGTACCTTGGCTTTGATAAAGGATTTTGACACCGACACTGGATTTTCACACTGTCTTATATCATATTCTTATAAGTAAACTATTTTCTAAATACAAGTTGTTGCAAAACAGAAGGTCATACCAGGGGAAGAGTCATCTCATACCTATTTCCTTCTGATATTCCTTAGGCTTCTACTGCTGGCCATTGTCCCAGAGAGGCTGGGTACTCCCAGCTGGTCTGAGCCAGCGTAACCATGATCCTGATCTTCCATATGGTCTACAGTACTCACTATTATCAAAGTGCATAGCTGATTGAAAACTTGCTCTCAGTGAATAGTTTTCAATTATTTACTCTTCAGGACTTCACAAAAGGGATCCCACAGAAGTCTGAGCCAGGCGCGATTCTGTTCAGTGTTTTTACATCTTGGAAGATGGAATAGAGAGTGAATTTATAAAATGTGCACAACTCAATGTATAGTGTTGAGGAGGGGACAGAAGCTGGAGAAGGGGAAGAGAGAGTGTTTTGGAGGACAGAATCAGAATTCAGCATACCATGACAAATGGGAAAGATTGTGTGGATATTCACTAAGGGCAAGAGCAACACGGTACATTTAATGACAATAAATCTAATGCACACATGCAGGATAAGGAATGTCTGGCCAAGAAGCTGCCCAGCAGAAAAGGATCTAAGAACACCAAAGATGGAGAATATGGGGAAATAAACAAAGACAAGAGGCTAAGAAAATATGACTGATGCAGAAAAGGTGGAGGAATTGGGTGTGTTTACTCTAGATAATAAACACAGGACTGGGAGAGCCAGGCAGGACAGCAATCTGCCAGGTTTTCCTGAAGAGTTCTGCCCATGCAGCAGTTCCCTGTCCCCATGAGGCAGGCAGCCCCCCGCGTGCTTTTTCTGTCCTAACTGTAGAGTTAAAACAGACGATCCCCTGCTATTGCTTTTCAGCCCTCCATGCCTGTGATTCTTAGGTCATATACTCAGTATGTCCTACTGGATTATTCCTATAAATAAAGATCACAACTATAAATATGTGCGTGCATCAGGCTCTTCATCATTAAGTCCTTTGATTAAACAACTTCTCTCTTCTTTTTTTTTTTATTTTTTTCAGCACTGGAAGATCTAACAGCATTCACAGTCAACAACAATTGCTTCTAAACTGGTATTTAAGCTATGTTTATTTCTTTTAGCAATGGGAGAAGAGGGTTAAAAACACCATCAACAGCAGCATAGTTCTGTTATGATTTTTTTTTTTAAAAAGAAGGAGGAACAGGCCAAAACATATGTGAAAACACATATGAAAACACTGTGTTATTCACTTTTGTAAACTCTGCAGCCTCAATTATGGACATTAATTTTGTATTCAAAGAACTCACTTACTGAGAATATTTTAAATATTCTGATTTAATTCTCAAAATAGGAAAAAAGAAATTATTTTAAAGGAAGCAACATTTTTGCTATTTATTCTAATTCACTTTCCTTCTGTTATCTTCTTTCTAAAAAGGCAAGCTGTAAAAAGACAAACCCACAAGAATTATTTACATACTTTTCACACAATCTGTGAATAGACATGTTTAATGCTTCTGAACAGAAGTCACTGTAATACAATGCAAATTATTAATTTATGAATGTGGCACAATTGATAATACATGCTTACCGCAGCTGTGATTTTCTACTCTACTTGAATTTAATGCTTTTGTTATCCTGCCTACACGCCGAGTCCTGGCATATGTATGCAGATGTGTGCCATGAAGCCTTTGAAAACTTCAGGATTAAAGATAGCTAATCTCCCAGAAGCATCGGTGGGAAGGAATATGGAAGGGATAGAAGCACAACTATAGATTCTCTTTTTTTATGTCATCTTTAAAAAAGATTAAATCACAGCATAACATCTGTATCAATAGGCAGTTAAGTTTATATAGCATTATTTATCATTGTTAAGTCTTCATTAGATGTGTTCCTCTGCCCACAAAGGGCTGTACAGAAAATAGAGGGTGCAGTTTTATAGAGATCTATTTATTAGATTGGATTTTACAAAGCAGCTTTTACAACCTGCAGATAGAACGTACCTTTTCCACAATATTCGGGAGGAAAGAAGTATTCTGAATACTGTTCAGATTATTTTGAAGGAGTAGGGACAACAGCTTTCTTTCTGAATAAATAATTAGAATTGGGAACTTTCTTACAAGATAGTTTGTCACTAAAAAATACCATCTGGCCCAATTTTGGTGAGAGGTTTTATGAGACCATGCAGTTTCAATAGTTATGTTAAGAGCAGGTTTTCAGATTCAGGATATACATTTTAGTCAAACTGAGTCAAATTTCCTCGGTTTGGGCACTTGCATGGAATGTGGAATAATCTCTACTGCTACCTACTTCAGGCCATGGGCATGTATCCAAGTCTTCCAAACGTCTAAGGAAACTGTCGTATTTTTAAGCAGGAACATGGATGGAACCATAGAATTAATCTTAGGCAAACTATTAGCAGAGAAGCCTAAAAGTGTAAAGGACAACTCTTGGTTTCACATGTTTTCAGCATGCAGAGAAACTCATTTGGCTTTAATGCATACAGCAAAAGTATAACTGTTATCTAACCTAGCACTAAATAACGCTCCTGTTATGAATAAAGACAATAAAGCAGTTTCATTTCAGTCATCTGCACATACTCTTTTTCCTACAATTGCAGCATGAAGTAGAAATAGAGCTTAAAAAAGAAACATAAACATTTTAAAATCTCCTGAGGTATTTTAGAAGAAATAATGACAGCCGCTCATCTGATAATTTAGCAGCATTTTATATGAACTTCTAAGAATCAATTGAAATGGAAAAAAATTTTTACTTTGATGAACTAAATGTAAAATTATTACTTTCTATGTTTCAGCGTCCATTAAGATTTTTCTATGATTAAGATAAAATTTATGTGACAAAAAGAGATAAGCTAGCATACTGGCATTATACAGTTATAGGAAACATACCATCCTTAATTGATTAAAATGAAGTATTTTGAACAGATTGTTTAATGCATTTCCATCCAAGCTTAAATCTATTGCATGAAAGTTCCAGTCCTCAAAATGTTTCTTTACCAGCCCTTTATTCAGAAGATTTAATGGCACCCATCTTTTTATAAGACATTACAACATAACAGATAATTCATTTACATTTCTGCTAATACAAAATTAAAAAACAATCTCTTTCATAAATGGAAGATACAAACAATTAAAATCTAAAAAGTATTTTCTTACTGTTTCTGTTGTAGCTTCCACTGGGTGCCAACTTAGTGATAACCAGCACTGATGTAAAGAAAACTGCAGTTTTCCAGCCAAATAATTAAGAAAATTTACTACAAAAATGCAAAGCCAAGGCAGTATTTTGTACTGCGATAGGCACTCCAGATCTGAAAAATTCTTTCTCCATTAGACAAGTTACTACCGTTATGCCAAGATAAATAAGAGCTCTGATAAATGTTTCAGAATGAGAGCCTCATTTGTCACTTATCTAAATACTACAGAATAGCAGAGTAAAAAAGTTTTAGGATAGACTCTTAGATCCAGTAAGAGACAATATTTTTAAGACATTTAAGACACTAAAACACTACAGAGGAACAATGTAGATACCTGTATAACAACACAGTTACCAATCAGCAAAGAAAGCAGGTGTTGTGTGATTATAACCAAAAACAATAGAAAACTTAGATTTAAAAAAATAAAAGAGTAATCTTTGCTTTTGTAACCCAAAGGGATCCAGTGAAGCCTTTCCAGATGGAATTAGACAACATCTTGGATGTAAGACTCAAATGGAGATACCACAATGCAAATAGCAGGCTCTGTCCTTATAAAGAACATCTGCTGTGAAGTTGTTTACATTCCTACCAAAGTGGAAAAGAGTATAGCTAATTTTCCATTGTAGCCAGACATGTTAGGGGGAGTACAAAGTTACTTCTTAGTGTTTTTTAATACATTATAAACACACACAGCTTTTCACTAACTCACAATTTTGTCGCCTGAAAAAACAGACAAATAGGGATTTGGGGCACAGAGAAACATTCTGTATTTGTTTGCATATAATTTGCCAGGGATTTATTTCTACATTTTCAATTATTTTATATTTTATTATATGAATTTTTGTAGTTTATTTCCTCCCTGTTACAAGTAGGAAACAGAGTGCCCATTCATGAGTCCCTTGCTGAGCAGTCTACTAGAAATGGAGAGCTCCCAGCCTGTGGGCTAGCGGTTTGCTCTCACTCTTGCAGAGATAATAACTAGACTGTGTTTAACCTGAGTTCCTCAGGAAATTAGAGATAGGTCATAAATTATAGGTTATTACTGCATTTTAATATTCCTCTTCTTTACTGTCCTGCTCTAGGTTTTCAGAAGTAATTGAGTTCTTTTTTCCCTTTCTTTTTATTACTAGGAACTCAAATATATTCGAGCAGAGACCACCAAGTGCTTGTTTTGCTGTTCCTGTGCTCCCCCCATCGCAGCCAGCCTGGGCAGGAGACAGTCAATGGAGGAGAGAACAGCTCCATCCTCCCTTGCAGTGCAATGCGTGGCCAAGGGGAGGGGGAGAACAACCACACAAAATGTTCTTGATTTGCATTAAAACCACTTTATTGCATGTTACCACTTTACACTGCTTGCTGTATTTTAACAAGGAAGTTTTAAATAGTAGAGCTAAAGCTTTGATTTTAAAAGCCATTTTATAAAATTAATTTTGAATAAGTCTGCTATTTTTTCTGCTTACTTATGCCAAATAATTACTGGGTTTCTCTACTATTTGTGGTCTCTCTCCATCAGCATTGCTGCTCAACGCTGCATTCCAAGTGGTTAGTGGTCTTTCTTTATTTTTTTTTAATATATACACACACACACATATATGCTGTTTCCCAGTAAAGGATAACTCAGACTTCAGCACTGAACACAAAATGATAGCTGTGATTTTATGCCACAGAATAATTTGGCTTTATTCCTTCATGTAAGGTAGAAAAAAGTTAGTGCAAAAATAGATGGCAAATATAAACACCACCAAGAGCAAAGGAAGACCAAAGAGATGTAGTCTCGGAAGAAGGTTTGCTATAAATGCAACATTTCAAAAGTAAGCAATATAGTTTGTATATGGAAAAAATAATACTAACAGTGCTTAAGAACAAAAGAGGAAATCTATTTGTAACTATAATCCTATAATTTTTAGCTTCTACTACATATTTTTTATGGTGACCGTATTGCATCATCTAATTGTTACCCTGCCACTTCTTTACCTTTGCCTCTTTCATTTTTGGCTTTCAGAAAAACAGGTTTTGAAACAATCTGAGCGTATATGATTTAGAAATAAATTACACTGATAAATATTTTTATAGTGACTTGAAATTACAAAAAAAATCTTTCTTTTCTTCTTCCTACACAAACTAGAAAATAAACTTGTAGAAGAAACTTTACTATTAGCACAGCAGCCTGATTACAAAGGGCAATTACTAATTTTGAAGTACACTAGAAAGACATGACCTGATTACAGCACAGTGATTAAGATACAGATAAAGATTAAGATTAGGATGTACTGATATGACCGACAGAATAAAATTAAAGTCACCTTTCTAACAGCTAGTGATCTACAAAAGATCTTATACTTTGCAAAAGTTGGAGTCAAGCAAAGGTAATTGACATTTTACTTTTATTCTGAAACATTTAGGTTCATACCATCTCATCCATTTCCATGGGAGCCAGGCAACTACACACCTATGAAGTAATGGCCTTGATCCTGATTCTGAAAGCACTCGTATATGTTTCACATGTGTGGTTCACTTTATGCAACCCTGAGTTATTACTGTGAGTTACCATGTAAAAATCAAGCACATGGGAAACAGCTGCAGGAGTCAAAAGCTGCGAAGCTTAATGTCAAATACTTGTCCCACTTTGAATTTTTTCAGTCTCTGAAGGAATCTTTTACAGAACTGTTAATCGTGCTGAATGGTCATTCTCAGACAGTGAGAAGTATAGTTGGAGCCAGACTCTTCTTTCTAGGGAGAGCAGTTCCTTTGCCATAATTAGAGGCACTGAAGCACACTCCACAAAACACAGTCATTTCTTTAATAAGTGATACTGAACACTATCCCAGCCTACAGCAGCTTTCTCAGTTTGAAACACAAAAGCAGTCAAGTCTCAAAAACTTCAAAGAAAGCTTTTCATTTTAGTTTCTCCTTGATCCACTGATAGAGCAGTTCATTTTCTTGAATTTTGTAAAATGACTTTTTCACTCATCAGACCTGTGTAACAAATCACTGTCTTAGTCACCAAATGTTCCTGTTTGACTCATCTGCTTTTCCTTTGGCTTTTGGGTAGGAAGCTTCACTTCTCAAACATTTTCTAAACTCACTTTTGTGAACTCTTCTCCCTCAGTTGCACTTTGTTCCATTTTAAAAAATAATTGCATTTCCTGCAACATAATGTTCTAGTTTCAGGTTTTTAAATTTCATCAGAACCCACATTTTCTTTCTTAGATAGAGCAATGTCTTTTCTTTAAAAAGCACCATTTTATAGCACACTATCAGTTATAACATGGTGCTTTTTAAGCAGTAAATGCTATAACATAACATTTTTCCAGAATTCTCAGTTTCATACTGCTAATTTAGAACAGCTTTTTCACTAATAAGACATTTGTACTCTCACGTAGATTGTTTTGATTTTACAGTCAAAGATTTTCTCATTTCTGAACTTTGCTGCTGCAGTCTAGTCTAAGACAGTATCTCCTCTGAGGAAAACTCTTGAACAAGACAGGACTGCCAATAATCCTAATCTTTTTCAATGTTAAAAAGGCTGGAAGGCTATAAAGTTCCATTCCTCCAGGCTTTTCTGCCTTAAAGCAAGTAGGCCAACTTCACATGGGTATTCCCTGCGGGGAATGTAGTTAATCCTTTTCAAGAGGTAGGAACAAACTCGGTAATATGAATTACATTTTCAACTGGGTATTTACATTTCCAGGTATACCATCCAGTAATGTGCAAACCAGAAAGTTGCAGAAGCTCAGAGCATGATAAACTCATACACAAACATGCTCCAGAAGAGCGTGCAATGGGCTGCGTTATGATCTTTGCTTACTGAGACCAACTGGAACAGAAACACTGTCATTTTATGTTAATGGTGAAATGCAGCTGAGTTGAGTCTGATCACCGTTACTTAAGTTTTATTTAGTCAGCTTTACCATCTTCTGTATGATAGCGGATTTTAGCCTACTTCCTTAACTGCTAAGGTTAGACATCAGTCTTCAAAAGACAAATAAATCTGAGCAGCTGTAGTATTTAAAAAGGATGGTGATCACTCCATAGAAAAAAAGAAGGGGTAGAAATATCAGCTTCTGAACAACACAAAACCAGTATAAAGCATGTGGTCCCAGAGAAATAAAGAAAGTCAGAGCTGTTTGATCAAAACTCCCCAGACTCTGAGTCAGAACCAATGTTTCACAAATGTGCACAAGTTTGACAAGATTCAGAGTGTCAGCTGCCTTTTGCCTAGCCAAATATCTTCTTTCTCCTGCTCCCACTGTGCTGCTTCTCTGCCTGCTCGTTTCCATCTGCCGTGTTTCCCATGTCACCCCCAGCCAGTGATCCCCATTTCCCTCTGCCCGAGGTTCACTCTCACCCCCCTACTTTCTGCAGCCCACACTTCCCACTCTGTCCCCTCGTCCTCCTCAGCCGTGTCCCATCTACCACGGTCTCTTTCCCCTGTGGTCTGGGGTTTCTTTCCTGACCCCAGGGAGGCAGAGGCCAGAGAGCAGAGCCAAGGTCTGGTGGGGCGCGGAGCCCTGAGGGAAGGGCTGTGGCCGCGCCCAGCCTCACCTTCCTCCAGGGCATCCCAGCTTCAATCAACCAGCCCTCCATAAAGACAGCAAGACCCAGAGAGCCCACAGACTCCATGAGAAGACAGAAATGAACCTGGATGCTTTGTTCCAGCAAATACAGTTCACAGAGAAGCAAGCGAGGGAGAAGAGGCGCCTCATCCAACAAGGTCTGCCCCATGGCTGCCATTTTGTGGGTCCAGCAGCAGCACTCACCACACGTAATGGCCTCCCCATTTCCCGAGGGAAAAGCAGGGTGGCCCCACTGTGCTGTCATGAGGGGACTTTTGTCAGTGAAAGCCAGCCGGGCTGGCTGCTTCTTGCCAATGGCATGTTTTTATCAGAATGTAACTTCTACAAACTGAGCACACGTTCTTACAGGTTTTTGTTGTGTTGCAGCGAAATTCGACTTGCATGGAAGTTATGAAAAAATTATCCAAATAAAAGACGAGCTGAGCACTGCAAAAATGAAATTAGAAACTAAATTTGTAACTTTTACAAACTGAGCACACATTCTTACAGGTTTTTGTGGTGTTGCAGCTAAATTCGACATAAATAGAAGTTATGAAAAAATTGTCCAAATAAAAGAAAAGCTGAGCACTGCAAAAATGAAATTAGAAACTAAGTTCGTAACTTTTACAAACTGAGCACACACTCTTACAGGTTTTTGTTGTGTTGCAGCTAAATTCGACATAAGTAGAAGTTATGAAAAAATTAACCAAATAAAAGAAGAGCTGAGCACTGCAAAAATGAAATTAGAAACTAAGGTAAGCAGGCATGTTTATAGTATACATAATAATGAAATACATTACGTTTACAAATATGTGAGCTATTCTTTCAGGAACAGATTCATAAACACTTTGAAGGAGTATGCTTCACATACTGAATAACACCGCATTGAGAAAACTTACACTGTGTGTTTCTGTAGTGGTCTGTCAACATCTTTCCCCTGTCACAAACCTCACCCTACAGGCTGGCCCCTGGCTGTGTTCAGGGACTTGCTCACCTCAGGGGTAGTAACATTTCCAGATAAAGCTTCCAAAATCTGGAAGCACTGGAGACAGCGCACATGCACGTGAAAGTCTCTCCTGCTCCACAGATAGAGGTTGGCAGGGAGCAGGCCGCCATGTCAGGTCAGTGGTGCAGCTACGGTGTGAGCGGCCCTGTCTTAACAGTCCTGGAGCTTGTTATAGCACTTTCCTTCAGAGGCCCAGAAACCATTCCTTTGTTGCCCACTGCCATTCCTTAAAGGCCTTTCACAGAAAATATATGGAAACACTCCCCGTGTGTGCTTCACAGGATCTTGAGTCATATACTAAAGATCTTCCTCTGATCCTGTGCTCACAGTTAGGGCTTACAAGGCCAAAGAGTTTTTCTAGGGATGCCAAAGACAGAGGAAAGTTTCTGAATCTGTATAGTGTTTTTTAAGATTTTATTATGCTTTCCATTTAACCAAACTGCAGACATGTTTTCAGATTAAGCTTCCAGCTTTGCAGAGCTTTTCACCATTGATACCTGTGGTTACAAATTACTTAAAAATCCATTTGCTTATGCCTGAAAATGAAGTCTAAATATCATCCCCTGTGCTCTTTAAGTATCTGCGCTGGCAGAATGTGTATGCACAACAGGAAGGCATATGGAGTCTCCTTTGAAGTCAGAACTGTTGTATTCTATCACTTAAATAAACATCTTCAAGAGCCTTTGGGGAATTGCCTCAACTAGTTGTGAAAATAAATGTTTGGGGGCTGATTTTCATCCTTCCAAAAACAGGCTCTTCTGCCTTTTGTAAAAGACCATGTAATATATATAATAAATATCAACATTATTGCAAGGAGATCAGAATAAAAGAAAACTCATTTCCAAATATTTACTGGTTGCAAATTGAGACTATAATCATGCAAGCAGTTATTCACATGCTTGCATTTATGCATGCCACAATCTCAGAGCCCAAAAGTGCTTTAAAATAGTAACTTATTTAACCAACACGGATTATATCTGGGTGTTGCTTGTTAGGTAAAGTCCTTTGTAGCCTGGCTTATAAATTTATTTATGAACATCACAATTTTATGTTTATACTACTAATTTGTTATTGATGCATTGTGATTTATAATCAAGGTTTATGTGATAAGTACAGAAGGTCCCAAGGGTAGAGCCATTATTGTAAACGACTAATGGGAAGAGCTGAAGAACTATTCGTAATTAAATCTTATGTGCTTTACCCACCAGGATTAATAATATTCTCACTGATGTCCACAAAAATATATTTTACTTGCTTGCTTAGTCTGTGTCGTGGTTTAACCCCAGACAGCAACTAAGCACCACACAGCCGCTCGCTCACTCCCCCCACCCCAGGGGGAGAGAATTGGAAGGGTGAAAGTCAGAAAACTCGTGGGTTGAGATAAGAAGAGTTTAATAATTGAAGTAAAATGAAATAGAATAGTAGTCACAGTCACAGTCACAATAATAATAATAATAATAATAATAATAATAATAATAATAATAATAATAATAATAATAATAATATATACAAAGCAAGTGATACACTGTACAATTGTTCACCACCCACTGACCGATGCCCAGCACGTCCCTGAGCAGCGATCGCTGCCCCCCGGCCAGCTCCCCCAGTTTCTATACTGAGCATGACGCCATACGGTATGGAATAGCCCTTTGGCCAGTCTGGGCCAGCTGTCCTGGCTGTGCCCCCTCCCAGCTTCTTGTGCACTGGGCCAAGCATGAGAAGCTAAAAAGTCCTTGACTGGTGTAAACACTACTTAGCAACAACTAAAACATCAGCGTGTTATCAACATTATTCTCATCCTAAATCCAAAACACAGCACTGTAACAGCTACTAGGGAGAAAAATCAACGCTATCCCAGCTGAAACCAGGACAGTCTGACATTGATTCATTTATAGATAGGAAATGGGAAATAGGAAATAGGAAAACAAGCGGAATGGGAAAATGCATTTCAATCACACTGTATTTAAGTTTAAATATTATATAGTTACTTAAAGTAATTTATTTCTCAGTACACGAATTAAGTTTACATATGTCTACAGTAGTTAATGTGATTCAAATAATATTAAATAATGCTGTTCAGCTAATGCTCTTCGATTTGTCCCGCACCAAATAACTGCACTTCTTTATAAGCATGCATGTCCAAGCACGTGCATGCACAGCAGCCTATCCCTGATCAAGCAGATGAGACTGAGTTCAAAAGTGTTTTGACATCTATTTCACGGAGACTGCCTGTGGTCAATCAAAGATTCTTAGGAAGTGCTATTTTTTTCCTCTTTTCTGTAAAATCAGGTAGCATGTAATTAGAACCCGAATTATTGCATTTTGCTTTTCATGGCTCAATGATTTCTTAAAAAAAATCTGTTGCAAATGCATAGATTAAGTTGGCATCTTATAGATGGAGAAACTACACTGCAGCTCGTTATGTTCAGGAATATAAATACCATGGTATAAGACCATCTACTCTCTTTGAATTAATATGTAAAATAAATATTCCTGAGGCAAGCACTTCCTGGACACTTAGCATGCTGGACATATCAGGGATAAGGAAAAGATCTGGTCCTTTCCTTTCCAACTCTCACATTCTAGTCTTAGGGCATTTGATTCCACTATCCTCCTTTTTTGATTAGATGCACTTCATCTGCACTCTCTCCAAAATCATCTACATTATTTCATTTTATAATCTTTTCATTTTTACCTCTGTAATATCACTGTTATTCATTTTTTTCTGCTTCTGCACACACAAACAGTCATGTATCATCCTGACTATTCAATTTACTTCCTGATACTTACCCTGTGCCTTCACAGTCTGTGGGCAATTCTGCTTACTTTACTTTCCCTACCTCTTGTGCTGAATATTACTGTTTAGTCATTCTTTTGACCTCCTTTTCTCCACTTCATCAGATGAATGATTCTCATCCTTTAGGACTCTTCAACACTTAGCTTTTCCCTATTTATCTACTGTTATAGTTTATCCCACCATATATCTTAACTTAGGTTAGACAATGATACAGTAGATGCGCTGGAAAATTGAGAAGAACTTTTCAGCAAATTTTGAAAATGCAATGGTTGAACAGCATACCCTTCTATCAGATAAACTACTGTTTAAAATTAATAAAACTGAAAATAAAGCTATACACAAAATAGAAGTTTGGAGGGGGGGGGGGGGTATGGTCAAACTATCTTTAATCAATGAGCTGATTTCCATTACACTTCCTTGGCTAAGCATTCCAGAAATTATGCTCAGAAAAATATGAGCATAACCCTCCCTCCTTCGCATATGCAATAGTAGCATTGCAGAGTTGATGATGTGCACAGCCATTCAGTCAAAACAATGATATTGGACCCCTGTCCCTCTGATATTATTGTCTGATTTGGTTCATGATGAGCTTTACACAATTAGATGCAGGACACTGTGTTATGTTGGGTAAAAGATCCCATGTGATCAATATTTTTCCTGGCTTTAACCTGAAAAAATTTCTCCTAAACTGAGCAGACTTTAAAATGCCATTTTAGATAGATGGACCAGCACTAAATGTGTGTTTTAAAGACAGGATACTTTTCAAAAACTTAGTGGTATATTGGAAGATTATTGGGGGGAAAAAGAGCTGTTATGCTTTTGCTAGTCCAGCAGCTATGCCAGCTGTGTTTTAACTGGACCAAGATTCTTACGTACAATATCAAAGTATATGAAATAAAAAACCAATAACCTTAGTTTATAACCTTCTTTTTTTTTTCTCTTGGAAGGTTCAGCATCTGTCTGAAAAACAGTTCTACTTAGAAGTTCTGAAGAAACATGAAGACAGCTTAGAAAAACAGAAAACTGAACTTATTAACCAAAAAAGCAGTCTTCTTAAAATCTTTGTATGTTTTCAGCTACAGTATTCAGACAGCTCTTTTCTACTGTATGAGAGTAGTCAGCTTTAAAATTAGAAAATATAGCAAAAGTAATGTTTTAAATCTGGAAAATATGTTTGGGGTTTTTTTTAATTCTAGCATACTTAACAATGTAAATGTAGATAAATTCTGACTTTTAATTTAAACCATGATCTAAGGTAATGTATGCTGCAGTTTATCTATAAAGCTGACTTAACATTCTTGACTTCATTTTCTAATGTCTGCTGTTGTATGACTGAACCCCAATTCTGACATATTATTTCCTTTGTAGAAGAAAACTAGGAAAATTTCACCTTAAATTGGACTGCCTCATCCACAATAAAACATATTGAGAAGGATCAAAGGAAAAACTCAGGGAGGCCAACACCACATTTTAGGAATCCTGACATACCACACAATCTCTGTGATGCTAGACACATGTAACCACCTCTTAAAAGGCAGCTACTTGCAACATATACAGACAACAAGCTTTTCAGTTCTCTCTTGTGCTAACCTGAATATTGCCTTCCTCTTACTTCATTGTGGATCCTTGGATCTGTAGATATTAAGAAACGCCACAGATGAGTATTCTTTTCTGCATATGTATTTGTACTTTAAATCAGCAGAGCTAAATTTTAAACATTCAGTATGAATCACCAGTATTAACCCTAAATCTTTAGGCAGATATCCTTTTAATTAAGTAATATTTCTTCAGCGTCCAAAGTATTCCCAATCCTAAGTATACAAAGAAAGAAAGAAAGAACAATAAATATTATAAGTATCATAGAAAAATTATTTAGCTAATAAAAGCTAAATATCCTTTGAAGAAGTATGAAGTTTCTTTTAATTGTAACCAGTCAAGTTTGATACATAGGTTGTCATTTCTTTCTTCCTGTATATGGGGGTCATTTCATTTTATTTAATTTAGTAAGCAGTTAAGATTTTTTTAAAGGAATTTAGTAGTCTTTCTCTTTAGAATATTTTTTCCCCAAAATGAAACAGTTACTTCCTGTTTCAACTATAGCTTTCTTGTTGGTTATTGAGGGAGTTAAAGTAAGTCTGCATTCTGCAGAGTAATAAACAACACCTTTATTTCATTTAATAGCAATCACAAAAAAAGAGTGGCCATACTATGCTACTGAGTTTAAATAGAACTTTCTACTAATTTCAATAAAGCATTGAACTGAAAAACTGCTGTCACAAGTCTGTAACATAATATAGTGATTTTTCAAATGTTTTCTTATTAAGAATATATCCTTCACTTTTTCAGAAAAAAAAAGGTTAAAACAACAGACAAAATGATAGAGCTGTAGACCATTTCCTTATTCTCATGAGGAAAAGTAAATATACTACATTTATACTGCAAGTTTAAAGATAAACAACAGTGTGTTTCAGTCTGTCTAGCTTAACAAAGACTTTCTTTTTTTCACCTGAACATGCAATTTTCCCTTTCTTTTTTTCAGACAGATGCAAAGAGAAAAATGACTGAAGAAGAAGATAATTTTACTAGAGAAGTAACAAAGTTTAACAATGAGTATGGACTGACAAGTAATAGAGATCTTCTGATTAAAAAAAAAGTCAAGACTGAAATAAATGCTTTAGAGAATGAGGCAGCTCTGTTGAAAAATGGTAAGTCTTAATATAAGACTATAACTATTTTATCTTGGATTACCAGAGAATGAATACAAATCAATAAAATATAGCTGTGCAAAACAATGATTTGAATTCCATTCCCTTACTTTCTGGAACTTCCTCTTAGCACTAAACGGAAAGAGTGTGGTCTGACATACCACATTATACAAGCATAATTAAAGCCTCTTCTGTTCCCTATCCTCTTCAGTCCTTTCTGACTATGAGCACTATGAGGAGAAGAAGCAGACCTGCAGAAGTGGCTCCCAATATCGAATGTCAGCCAGCACAGAGGTGCACTGTCATACATAGCATACTGTATTAGGTTTGCACTGATTATAATCACCTATGGTTGAGCTATGTAAATTTCCTGAGCTTCAAAAGAATTATATTCATAGATGTCTTGTAGGACTGGTCTTTTACTGCCACAGTATAACTTTATCTTTGAGTTAAGATACAGAATATGAAATTTCTCAGAACGGAGAGTCAGACTGAAAAGCAATCCTTCAGCACGGAAATAGGAGTCATCATGGATCACAAGCTGAACATGAGTCAATGACATCAGAATGCCAACACCATGCTGAGACATAAACATAATTCTGACCTCTAAGACATTCAAAAGAATCCTTCACTCTATTTGGGGCAGTTAAGCTCTTAGCTGGAATACTGTGTATCTAGTTTTGGATGTTACACTTCAAGAAAAAATGTAGACCAACTGGAGAGAATCCACATGGGACCAGTTGAGTGATCAGAGATCTGGAGAACATGAGAAGGAAAAAAAATTAAAGAATTGGGACTATTTAACCTGTGAAGGAAAAGACTGATGGAAGATGGATATGAGTCTTCAAGTTGTTAAAGGATTCTGTAAAAAGGAAATTAATATATTCTCCATACCTATAGTGAAATGAATAAAAAGTAACAAGTGTAAACCACAATAAGGGAGCGTCTGGCTGGCTGCTTAGAAATCTTTCTAAGAACAGTGAACAACTGAAACACTCTGCCTTAGGAGATTCCATTACCAAAGGAATTAGGAGTCTCCATTACCATAGGTCTTTAAAAACAGGTTAGACAAACACCTGTCAGAAATTACAGAGGTACAGCTGATCCTGCCTTCAGGAGGGGAAATGCAGTAGACGACCTCTCAAAGTCCTTTCCAGTATCATCAAGCGCCAGCACTTTGAATTCCTGGTATCTGATGTAAAGTTACTGAAATATGACTATCCATTTGAGTTTGTACTTGGTGGTACCTTCTTTCTGTATTTCCTGTGGCTCTGATTCTGATCTACAACTGAAAGTCTGTGTTTGGTGGCACCTGTTACTTTTAATGATTAATAGTTACATATTCAGGCAGATCGGATCAGTCAAATCATCAGTAGGACATGAAAGGCGACTAACATTCTTCTGTAGGTTCCGTTGCTGGTTTGATTCCATCCTTTTAAATAGTACCTTTTTTGAGGTACAACTTGTCTGTCTTTCTGTCTGCTACAGTACTGAGCACGCTGACAGCACTAAAGAGAAAAGTTTAAGTAACTCATAACAAGAACATTATGTGAGGACCTCCAGCTGTTAGGGAAACAATCACAATTAATTCCAGATGCTGTCAATGGTCAGGTTCAAATGGCCATAACGCTAAACAAAATAACGGGTTTTTTTTAGTCCTGCTGAGAGGTGTCTGTTCATCACCTATTCAGTAAGTCATCTTCCTTTATAGCTGAAGCAACTCTAAAGCAAAACATTCTTTTTATGCCATCAACAAAATATGTCAAATATCTTAATAACATTTAAAAAGCATTTTCCTTTATAGTTATGAATACATTATGACATATAATTTCCTGTGAACTGGGTTTTATATGACTGCTTTTCATAGATTTTAGTTTTATATTTAAGGTTCTTTTTGACTAGCTGAAGATTGGTAGAAGTAGTTAAGAATATTTAAGATTAATTCATGAAGACTAAAACTGCAATGCATCTTAATTTAAAATATATTTTTTCTTAGAAATGGAGTCAATGGAACATAAAAATGTTCAGTTAAATGCACTGCAGCTGCAGACGAATGAATTAAAGCAGGATTTATTTACTCTTCAAAGTGAACTCAAAGGTGTGCCTGATAATCGCTTGTTATGGTAATTATTTGTGGCTTGACAAATGCTTCTGAAAAATCTTTTCTGGCAAGTTATTTTTCTCAAGAAAAAGAAATCATAGAAACAAGATTTTAATATATTTTTACATTATGTAATACATCCTTTTTAAACATAGTTATAACAAATATGGATTTCAGTAAGATTTTTTTTAAATGTCAGTGATACTGAGTTCTACAGATTTGCTAAATCATAAGCTATAAATATGAAAAAATTTTTACTTTTGCTGGTAAGTCATATATTTAAATGGAGAATTTAGTGTTTCAAAGTGAAGTTAAAATCAACATACATATTGCTTAAAACCCATTAACCTATATTTAAAGAATGTCACTAAAATTCAAATGTTTAACAAGCAACATGGCTTGGACTGATCAAGATAATTTTGGCCCAAGTGCTAAACCTCTGAGTTGTAATTCAACTATCATCTCTTTACTGACATTTTTGTGTTCATGTATGAAAGTCTGTGCATTAAAAAAAAAGAAGTTTGCACACAAAGCTGGGAGGAATGTGTCAAATGCACAGGAAACCCTATAAAAGAAAAAACTAAAAAGATACAGAGGGAACCAAGAAAGGTTCTGTGTCAAAGGTGATCACAAGCAATAGGGATCTAGAAGTGGTTTAGTAACTTTTTTACAAATGTGTACATAACATGTCACAGTAAGAGAGCTAAGAAAGACAGGCCATAAAAATGGTCATAAATTGTTTGGGAAGAGGAACGAAATTTTCTAGAAGATTGCAATATGATGCCAATTACAATAATAAAATAATTCATGATCTTTATTTGGATGCCTTTACCCTACAAACAGTTTCATGAAGAAATATTAGAAAAGATAAATTTAGAAAATGTAGGAAGTCTTTGAATATGAATGATAAATATATATTTATCGATAATTGTTATTTTATGTTTAGAACTTGAGAAAGTAATCAGGGAGGCTGAAACAATGACGAAGGATTTAGAAGCAGAAAAAGTCCAAGTCACTGAAAAATGTCAGACTGATCCTGAATGTTTAAGGTAAGAGTCTCATGTTAATAAGTTCCTAAATTTAATTTTAGGTATGTAACTGCAGACCAGTCCTGGTGGCAATGACTATTTTACCTTTCCTGTACAATATTCCTTTGAAATCAGAAGAATCATTCATTTTTATTACAGAACATGAATTCCGGTTGTTTATTACAGCCTTTCACGCTTACATGCGTACTCCAATGAACTAAAAACTGAAAGTGTTTGCAAGGAAGTCAGTCAAACTTGGAGGAAGAACAAAAGACTGTTCCTTGGGTGGCAGGCCAGTTCTTAAGTTTTTGTAAAAATAGTGGTGGCACACAGAGTGTTTTGAACTACCCAGTGCTGACTGGCTGTACATCCTTCCCCAGAGCCCGATTGCAATGGAATGGATTGGCCAAATAACCTCCTTGGGTCAGGTGGGCCTTGTACTGAAGCTACTAAATGTAGATTTGTTTTCTCTACAATCTCTACTATCAGTTCTAGTTTGCCTTCTAATTAAGGTAGTTTAGAACAAAATTTTGAAGATTTAACCAAGATAGAAGACCTCGCACTGTCTCCCTTAATAGTGAATATTTTTTCCCAGGAACTGAGTGGTAATGACTCATTTCTTGTCAGTTTGCGTAAGTGTGACATTCACACTTTCATTATACAGAAAATAATGTAATGTTTTCAACAAAAAAAATCTTCCAATGCAGAAAGCCCCATATCACAGAATTAACCATCTTTTTCCTGTTTTATGGTGTTCCAGATGAAAGTGCCTGTGGATATTTAAAAATATTTAATAGACAATCCAAAGGAACTCCTCCTAGAAAAGCTGGTCCAAAATATTCTCTAACAGAAATTGTTAGGGAAAACACAACTTTTGTTACCATCACGGTTTTTTCCCTATATATTTCTGAATTTTTGACAAAAAGAAATAAATATCTTTTTTTTTCCTAAAAACTTTAAATGGAAAAATAAAATTTTGCAGAGAACCCTCTGCATTTTTCTGAAAGATGACTTGGTAATGGCCCACTTTTGCTGAATATTGGTTTTTGAAAGAAAATGATCTATCAGCCCTATTACTAACGCTCTTCAACCTCTTACATGGTGTTGAGACATGGCCAAAATTCCCTCAGCATAAAAATTAATTATCTCACAATTCTGCATACTGTAGCAAAAACTTTGCATTCAACATATACATAGAAGACACAGTGTAAATAACAGCAGCAATTCTGTAAGACAGGCCGTTATAATTCACTCTTTTACATTATTCATTCCATCATGGTATATTAGGTTTTGTGATACATGAGGTTGTCAACTTCCTTCTAAATAACATACTTCCCTTGGAGTAGTTTACTGCCATGATGCCACTTAATATCCAAATTGGTGTAATTCGTTTTCTATAACGTTTCCCGTGTATAAGGTACAGAAGTAGCAAACATTATATTACTTTAAATCCCCAGCTCTGCCACTGATTGCTATGAGATCCTAGGCAAATCATTCAAATCCATGTATGTCTGTCTTTCTATGTAGTGAAATTAACTCGCAGCTCTGTGGAACGATACTTTGGTTTTATCTGGATGGAAAACACAACAGTGGATAAAACATATTAAATTCCATTAACTACAAAACCAGCAAGTGTCATTTACAACCAAAGCAAGAACGATGATAAGATTTTTTTATTTCATAAAATGCCTCATTTTATGGTCAAGATAAGCTTACATTATTTGATAATTGCATGTAGTGCAAAGTATAAAATGCTGCTACTGCTATTACTGCTATCACAAAAAGCAAGCACTCCTTGAAGTGTAATAACATATTGAAGAAATTTTCTTTACACTGAAATATTTTTTCATTTCAGATACTGGACAAAATTTAGGACAGATTTGCCTAAATCATACTTTTATCTTGCACTTGCCTTTCATCACAAAATTTCAATGCTTTATAAAGAGAGGTAGCCCTGAATAAGTTAACTCAGATGCCAGAAGCAACATAGCTATGTTACTGTATTTCCATGTCAGCACTAATAGAGTCTGCTTTTCAGCAGAGCCAAGCAGGCAATCCTCATTTGTCTACTTCTGCATGTCATAGCGCTGTGCTGTTCAGAATTATCCTAAACCTTATCAGAGTCATGCAACTCAATAAATACTTTTTTTTTTTCTTCTTTTTAACAAAACCTACTCACCACTTCTTGGTTTGGACTACTGAATCAAGAGAATGAAAGGGAATTTAAAGTATTATATGCTATAAATAGTGCAGTATATAAATAGTGCCCCTGGAGGTACCTGATCACCCTCCAGTACCTACAAGGAGGTCATCAAGAAGATGGAGCCAGGATCTGCACAATGCTGCACAGTGGGAGAACAAAAGGCAAAAAGCAGAAGTTGAAACAAGAGGGGTTTAGAATGAATTTAAAGAAAAACTTTCTCATGATGATAGTATAACAAAGGAAAAGGTTGCCCAGAGAGGTTGCATAGTTGCATCCTTGAGGGTTTTCAGACTTGACTGGATAAAGCCCTGAGTAACCTGGTCTGACCTTGTAGCTGACCGTGCTTTGAGAAGGACATTGGGCTAGATGACCTCCTGACATCTCTTTCAGTCTGAATTATCCAGTGAACTGATTATCACTGTGGATTGCACAGCCCGTAGATCAATACACATGCACTGGCTTGTGCCTTCACTACTCAGAGGCAGCATTACCTGCAACAAACCAGTCACCTCCATGCTGCCTAGCATTTGGTGAGATCATATCTGCTCTGGTCCCTTTGTAGTGTTTCTGTGACATTAAGATATAATGTCATGTATATACACACACATATTTTTCCATTTCAAATGAATGAAATACTTAAAGGAGTTATGTCCAACACAGCAGAGTGCTGGTTCAAAATGACAACACCTAGCATGTGCATTGCATGCCTTATGATGTGCCAGAGAAGTATTTGAGAGACCATGGCTGCTGTAGCAGGGCGAATCCTTGGAGCAGATACTTGAGCAAACTATCCTGTCCGCTTCTGTGGGTGCCCTCTGAAGGGAATCTAGACTAAAGAAGAATTCATGCAGTGTCAGTGAGAAAAACTAAAGTACCGGGCACTTGGGGTGAACCAGGAAGCCCTCCTGACACTCTAGATACACCTTTGGCACTTGCCATTTAATGCAATCTTACATATGCTAGTGTATATCTTAATAGGAGTCAGTTTTAGTCATGTTAAAATCAATGTGATTGAACTTACAGTGTTTGAGAAAGAACCCTTTTTAGCCTAACAAGATAAGCTTTTTTCCCCATACAGAATCTATTGCAAGAATAGAATTTTAGTTTTTACTGAAAATCATATTTAGTGTGTATAAAGAGAAGAATATTTTGACACAAGTAATGTGGATCAAAAATACGTTTTTTTTCTATGAAATAAGCACAAAATTTGATTCTTTTTTTACAGAGCAGGAAATCACACCACTCTTTAAATGGTAAAAATACCAATGTTTTTTATGCTTCCTTAGAACAAATGTGAGAGACAGTCAGCATCAATAACCTGATATATGTAGCTCCCAGACTACCCTGTAAGTCTGTTATTGTATCACATACCTAGTCTCAGCTTAAAAATCAATATCAAAAGTAGCTGGCAAGGCAAGAATCTTCATTAAAATTAAGTATATATCTTAAAGTAAATTGCATTTCAGCTGAAGAGTGTAGCCAGCTAATTCAAATTACAGCAATTCATCTTTGATCTGAGCAAAATGCCTTATACCATGTCTGCAGTTTCATAAAATTTCTCCCAAATCTATCAAAGAATTACAAAAGGTCACGAGAAGCACACACCAGTATTTCCAATAGCTGTTGGTGCTGCAGTTATAGGCTTGTTCTAATACACATCAGGCACAGGAAAAGGCTAACAAGAAGTTGAATGTTAAGTACAGATATAGTTATAGATAAGACACTGTACCCTCTTCCTCAAAGTAGGCACCCTGGAAATAGTAAGTCTCATGAATCAGGTGCATAATTCAGAGAAATATTTAAGAAAAGAGGGCTTTTTTTTCAGAAAAGATCTGCAATTAAAATCAAAAGCCTTATTTTAATCATCTGTTCTGCCAATGCCAACCTCTAATACAAAACAGCAGGAAAGAACTTTGGCATCAGCTCTCTTGAGTCACATTTCCCTGGCAGGTAGCAAGTAGCATCACTTAAGTGGAACAATACAGGAGTCAAGCAGAGACTAACTGATACCAGTAAATTCCTAGCTATGTAATTTCACTATTTTATTCATTATAATTACTTACTATATTAATTATTTATCTTCTTTCACATTTTAATTTTAAATTTATGTGTTGCCTTATGTAAAGCAACCTAGGAATAATTTTAATTAAACTTTATTTAGACTCAGAATAGACAGTTTCTACCTAAAATGGATATTTTTCACACTATTCTAAATATAGACTAAGGATAAATTGTTTTTTTGAAACCTGAATTTCTTTTCTCCTTCAGAAAAGCAGTAGCAGAAGGGAACTGCATACAGTCAGCTTACTTTGTAAATAATTCAAGGCTTTGTATACTTGCCTAATTCCTAAAAATATAGTATTGCTTCTTATACTTCATAATACAGAAAAAGAAAGTCCATTACCAAAATTAGGAAGGAAAAAAACGATGCTTTCTTTCATACAAATCATACAGGAAATATGTTCCTTAGAGCTGAACAAATGTTTCACGCTAACAGCAGACTGCCTAAGGCCATGCATGGTTCTGGTGGTTTAGAACAAAATATTTACAATTTAATTTTATGTTAAATTTTATAATCAGGAAATATTAATCTCTGGAGTAATATATGTGATTCAAAATGAGTTTTTTAATAACAATCTCCTCATCGATTTTTTAAGCTTTTCTTTTTAATAGCAGTGCCTAGTGGAACTATTATAGTTTGAATTATGTTAAAATAGGTTTCCATTATAAATTGCGGTATGGATTTACAAAAAGTAGATCAAATCTGACTAATGATATCTTCCTTTGATAAGACAACCAATTGCTTAGTCAAAGAAAAGGCAAATGCCATCCATCTAGAGCTTAGCAAAGTATTTGGTGTTATCCAGCACAGGAAACCTGGGGAAAACATATTAAAAATTTTAAGTTAGTAAGGAAACAACTAATAGTAACAACAGTAATAGATCTGAAAAAAGGAATTTTGGGGGCTGGAAGAAGGTAACTACAGTCACAGCTGGTCTTGTTTAATGTTTTAAATAATGACTTTGGAATAGAAAGTGTTTTAAGACAATAGTGTAAAACAATTGGAACACTCTAGACCTTGTAGACTGAAGTAACTAAAAGAGAGGAGGAATGGAATTATATACAGTGGAAATTTATGTACAACTAAGGACTTCAATAATAGGTACCTGGAAGCAAAGGAGAAGAGAGGCCTGAGCATACTATGTAATCAAAAGACAACTGTAAACATCAAAAGTAAATACTGCTGTGGAAAAGATAAAAGAGGTATTTCCAACAAAAAAACAGAAGGGTGTAAGAATACTGTGTACAAATCTCTCACCTACTTTTCAAGAAAGACGCATTCAACCTGGAAGATGAGCAGAGAATGGAGAGCCCATAATGCAGAAGGAAACATTTCTAAGTCATTTCTAGCTCTGAGAAAATTATATAGTTCACATGAAGCAAAGCAGTACAGTAGAGAGATACTAATTTCAGCAATAGGGTAGCCATATTAATACATCCAGATTGAGATATAATTTTCCCTGTACAATAGAAAAATCAAGATATTTGAACTAGAAGGCTCATTGACCCATATTTATTTTCCTTGCCTTTCAATAGGAATCTTATTGACCCCTAGAAACACATTTCAGTTTTGATGTGTCTGATGCTTATAAACTTTTTCTTTCCTGTGTAACTTTTTCTTATAGTTCCTATAGAAAGTAGTCCATATAACTTGGGTTTGCTCTCTGCACAAAGGCAAATCTCATCCGAAATGTGTAGTTTAATTCAGTGTGCCTTAACCTTTTCATGCTTATTCATCTATAATATTATATTCCTTAAAGACTTCTTGTGATGTTTTATGTATTTGGGGAACATAAATTTAAAAACAAAAACAAACAAACCCAAAAGCCAAGCCACACTTTTCAAGACCTGTAAATATGTTTTATAAATAGTTGTCTGATAGCATTCACAAAACGCAAGCTTTAATCAATGATAATTATGCATTTTACAATCAGCATTTGATCCAGAACAGTAAAAGTTGAAATTTTCTTATTTTACCTAAGGTATTTCTAATTATTTTAATTTACATTTAATTCCCATTGTTATGTATCCTAGTACCCTGTTCACTTTCATGTTTCATCTTCTTGATAGCATTTATTATTACTACTAGATCACTTTCTTAATTCTTATTCTATTTCTGCTCCATCAAGCACATACTTTTATAATTTATTTGTTCAACTCAAGTGCTTGGGTTTATGTTTTGAGATACTGAATTCCATTTAGGACTCATTTTCTCCCTTCCTCAATCAATTGATAAAAGTCTGAAATTTATTGACTTCTTCAGCTGTATCAATACCATTTTCTGTTTAGTAGTGGCAGCAAAGTGTAGATACCCACCAAAATCTTGCTCTCACTATAGAAACACACATTAATTTAGTCCCAGTACTGAACTGAGACTGAATGACCCCAACACGTTATCTCTACTTCAGCTTGAGACAATAAACTGAAGTCTTCTATACTTTTCTTCTGTCTCAATAAAGTCTTAAAACCTTGATAAACGTTTCTGCTGACCTTCATGATAAAATGCAGGAAAATGAACATACATACTATCAAGTTCATATATAATTCTTAGGGAACTTCGTTTTGTACCAAAAATTCTATGCCCTGTATATCAGTGTCAAGCAATTCCCTTTTATACTACACTCTAATGTTTTCCCTTGTATTTATCGTTAAAAAATAAAATGGTGGTCATAAACAAGGCAAAGACAAGAAGGAAAATAAGAAAAAAGCGTTTTACTTGTCTCAGCAAAACATAACCAAGCAACAGTCTGCTCTATCTGTAGCTCCAACAATAATCAGCCAGCGTCTTCCATCCCCACTTTAAAAAAAAAAAAAAAAAGGCTCTAAAAACACATATTCACCCTGCCTGCTACACAGACTATTTCTTCTTTGAGACCTCTTTACATAAAATTATTCCTGCAATGCAAGTTTGGGCTACTGAAGTCTTGATCCAGTAACATGAATCTGTGGATCATTTTCAGAGAAACCTGTTTGACAATAACATTACTTTCATCATAGTTCAATTCATAATACCAGCATGTATTGATTTCACAATTATTTCTCCTGTTTGCCTTCTGCATATACAGCTGAAATTCAAGAAGAATGCGTATCAACCACAAATGCCAATGACATTTAATAGCTGTGCTCATTTCAAAGCTGCAAAATCAATCATCTTCAATGGTCTCCTCCTTCTTCATCTCTTTGTCACTTCTGGCATTCAAGAGTAATGGAAAATGGACCACTGATAGCAGACCTCAGTCTAGGGCATGCTAGCATCCAAAAAAATGCTGATGCTGTTGTCCCACCTACTTGATTTAAGGCTAGGTTTTGCTATTGCTATTTATCTTGAATGTTTTTCAAAGGAATAGTTAAACCTCCTTTCACAAATATGGCATTTCAACTCCAGCTGTTCATTAGAGCCCATTACTTGTGATGCTGTAACTTACGAACACACTGTTAATCCAGTGCAATGACTTTTCTGAAAGTTATATTTTATTATCATCAAAGAGACCAAAATGGTAAAAATAAAACAAAAACAAAGGACATGGAAGGCCAAATGCTAATGTGATTTTTCAGTTGCAGGTTGTTTTGGGTTTTTTAGAGATTTGCTTTTTATCATAGTCATAAGGAGGGTATAATTGTCATATTAGTCCTTGATCTGGAAAAAGGTACATCTCTTTCCATTTCCAAAGGCGACAGAAAACCTGCCCTCCATCTAGGCAGTATAGTTTCATTAATGATTGGTTTGCATATTCAATCTGATAGTGGAAAGATTAATATGAATATCGTGCTTATCTTAAATGTAAAATAAAAAATCTGCTTCCAGGTTAAGCATTTTTTTGAATAGTTCCATTGTCTCACATTCCTTCTGGTAAAACTTCATCATTTATTCAGTAACTCAGACGTCCCCAGTGCATTAATTGTGTAGACTGTAACCTAACAGACAGCCCTTGTTTTGTGAGTATAATATTCCTGGTACATACTGTAATTATCTAGCTTCTAAATAAGAAAGAAGGAAGACCTGAAAGCAGAATCAATTGATTAATGTAAAAATTAAACACCACATTTGAATTAATGTCTTTTATCACCACTACCCCATGCTACGTAAGTTGTGCTGTCACCACATTTAAAAGCTTTATAAAATATTTTAAATAAAATTTTAAAATCCATATGCAAAACATTACAGTTTCAGAGCACATCGTCAATAGTAATTAATTCACAGTCCCAAGACACAGACAAGCAACTCTTACTGCTTATCTTCTAGTTGTTCTATCCTTAGTGTACACCTAACATGGACTGGTATCATTCTTAGCTGACAACTAGCAAACAGACTATGCATCAATTTTACAATGTGGAAGACAATGAGAGAGCATTTTCTCTGAGATTAACACACTATGTCTTTTCCTAAAGTAAATTAGGGAAAGTAGGGCTTTTATTTGTCTTAAACAAATTAGGGTTCTAATATCATGCTAACAGGGGACACAGAGAGAAAAATGAGGAGGCAAGGCAAAGAAGTTAAGCTGACTTAATCAAGATCAGAAGCTGATCTTAGACCTTGAAATGAACTTCTCTTAATGAAAATGGTCTGTAAACTAGCACTCTACTAGAGCACAGTGAATATTTAATTTCTTAAAGTGTAGTCCAAAATTTCCTTTTGTTCGAACATTTGTATGTATTATGAATGCAGGAGACATATTTCTGAAAGAAGAGGCATTTACTCCTTTGCAATACAAACGCACAGAGCTCATACTGTTTCCATATTGACGGTAAGATATTTACATTTTCCACAGGAACAGCAAAATTACCTTAAGGTCCAGTCTTAAGCCACTCTTCTAATGCCACATGGTGACTAAGCCATTGCTTGCATATGAAGCTATGCCTTTTATTTTTAATAAAGCCATTTTCTTGTGTAGAAAACAAACTCTATCTGCAGTAGGACAGCTAAAGACGTGCATCATCTATATAATAAGGTTAAATAATTTATTCCCTATTGTAGTATATAAAAGAAAAAATGGTTGCTACCTCCTCTTTCAACTTCAGGAGAAACAAGGTCCTGCTTTGATGCATCAGTTTAGCTATTTAATGAGAAGCAGAATATATACTTTTCCTCCATTTTTTTCAGTCTGTTTCTATGTCCCAGAATATTCACATTGTTTGCTGAAACTGTATTAAGGGTAAGCAACTTCAGCTTTCTCATTATGCTTTTCTTATGACAGCCATGGAAAGACTCAGTATAATCTCATCACCTTGTATTCATCAGACTACTAAAAGCTCTGGCATAGATTTCTCTTGGCCTACCGAGTATTAATTTAAACCACTACAGTCATTGATGTGCAAAGTTTAAGTGTCTCCTTTTAGCAGGACTAAATGCTCTTCTGAATGCAAAAATCACTACATTAAATTAGTCCTTATTGGAATTAGAATTCCTGGCTGAGACTATTCGGAAACAGTCAGTGCTGAAGAATAATAGGAGCAGTGGGGAGAGAAGAGCAGCAACAGCGAAGGAGTCTGTGGAGGGGTATGGAGCAATGATTGCACAGGAATGGCTGCACAGGGTCAGGCAGAGGACCCATCCAATCCAATATTCTCTCTCCTCCAGCGGCTACAAGTATATCAGGGAACGTAAGGACAGTAACATATGGTACTTCCTAAGTATCAACATTCAAATTCACATGTTTAAATAAGGAAAATGATGACTAATGAGGCCATAAATCTTTCACGGTTTATGAAAACAACACGGTCCAGAAATTTGTCTAACAAAGTACTTAGTCAAGATATACATTGTAAAAACCCACAATGCCATTTTCTGAAGATCCTCACATTGCCCTCACAACTGCCAGTGCTGAATGAAATCCAACAATACTGTGGGAGAGCAGCATATTGGACTGCTAGTTACAAAACTAGCAAACTTAAATCTTGATCATGCAAATGGATCAATAAGGGCTTTCTCACATAAGTCAAATTGACAGTTGGGACCAAAGCTGAAAGAAAGTTACCCAAGCAACAGTTCTCTGATGGAAAATTATTTGGTTTTGGACACAGGCTTAAGAAAGAATTGGAAAATTGCAAAGATGAGGATTGGGAAAGTATCTGTGAGACTCTTCGAACAGAAATTGAAATTCTGCAAATGGTATGCCATTTTCATTATGTATTTTAAGTGTTTGATAATTTTAGTTTTAAAGGTGTAATTTAAGATGATTAGCAGTGGTTTTAGATAAGCAGTTTTTTATACTATGTACACGGCCAAACATCCTTGCATTGCAGGTGCGCTCCAATTCTCATTTGTTTTAGCTTATTATTTCCAAATGTCCAGAAATATCACTTCTCACAGAAAAGGGAAGTACAGAAAAGAATTTAAAGATATGTTTTTAGCACATGAAAGACCTATGTGGGGGACTAGTACTAATGATTAGTTTCTTGAAAGCTGCAAAAGATTATGCATTTAGAAGCTAAATTAATATTTACCTCCAGCTGTCAGTTAAATGGAAGATGGGAATATGGAGAAATAGGATGATAATAGCATCCTTTTATGTAATATTTTATTTTGTCCACTCACAAATTCCTTACAAAAATTTATTAAAGTGTTTTTTTTTCTCTAAATGTCAATCTTAACTTCAAATTTCTTGATTGCCAGTCTGTGTAACAATACAAGGAGAAAAAATATTTTGAAGTCTCATTTTTGGAAATAAAAGGGTTTTAAAGGTTCATTTCAGAGCCCCTGATTGAACTGTATGAAGGTGCAGCTGCCACTAGCATCAATAGCAGAATAAGTCATGGGAAATTTGTATTACTCACTTGTATGATCAGTTTCAAGTTTCTGCTGGAGGAATGTAACTTATTTGTACTTTATCTGTTAATTTTATGCTTGTCAAACTTCAGAAACAAAAAAAAACACAGCTGAATGTTTAAAAACTTCTCTGTAAAGAACACACTGAACTCATTAGATTTCATTTTCTATAATTCAATTCTTTCTCCTCTCCAGAATCTATCACAAAAAAAGTCTTCAGACAAGTGACTGATATGGAGTGTCATAGAAGCTAGTCTTTGAGTATTTTAAAACTATTTTACTCAGGCTTTCCCAGGTTTGCTTCCATTTTTTTGTTTGACTAAACCACAGTTTGTACCTGCCTTTACTTTTTATTAAAATAAATTTTTTTTCATTTAAAAGTAGTGGGGGTTTTGTGTTTTGTCCTCAAGTTCAACAGCTATCCCTCTTTGGTTTCCTCTTTGTTGCCTGTGAATGGACAGTACATAGTCCACTACACATACAGCTGAGTTCCTGTATTACTGGCTCTATTCTCTATGTACTATTTTTTAGAATGAATGCTCTCGTATTTTTAAGGTAGTGATGGGTTCTTATTTGAGAGGAAGACTGCTATTACCATCAAGAAATACTTAACAGGATCAATGGCCATTTAGTTTATACCTTGACAACGCAATTCTGTAACAAGCTCTCTGAAACAGCTCAACTCCACCAATACTGCATGATAGGCCAGAAGAGTTTCCAAATCTACTCAGCAGTAGATGCCTCCATTGATGGTAAGCCAGTCCATTACTTAGCACTTGTCTTCTGATTACATGAGATCTTCTTTTCTTCCTCTCCCACAATCCACAAAATACTGAGTGCTAGGTTCAACACTTGACAGCAAAGATAAAACCGTATTCTAAATGAAAAGTCTGCATTTCCAGAGAACTGGTGAAGAATTTCCATTGAATAAGGAGCCCTATTCATTCAAGCACGTAGGACATATAACTGCTACAGCAGTTCCCAACCCCACAGTATGAACTGACTTTATGTTTCAGGTGCTTTACAATAGGACCATGTAAAAACATTCACTCTGCTCAGCCTCAGCCCACTCTGTGGTCATCGTCTCATCACATCCAGCTGTGTGTGCAAATAATTTTCAATCTCCTTCCCACCTGGGGGGTGGGATGGATAATTGCTCTGCACTAGTTTCTCTACACCCAGAGCTCTCCAAGCTACAGAGGCTGTCTGTCACACATAAAACTGCAAAAGATGTTTTATTAAGAAGGGAGGAATAAATCACTTTTGGAAGCTAACCAAATTCTGCCTGCAATGGAGAAAGTTTTTTCCTCTTGGGATACAGCTGCAGTTTGAAGTCTGGCAAGATTTGATCTGCAGCACTGGTATCAAAGAGTATTCTGATCCACTGAGTTAACTAGGATAATTCCAAGAGGTTGCAATTATCATTCTTAATAATCAGTGTTGTTGGAGCCGACATCCTTATAAGGTTTTTTTGTCTCTTCCCTAAGAGAGATCCTCTTAGGATGTGCTTAATTTTAAACAACTTAGTCCCTCTGACTTCTGTGGGACCCTCTGACTCTTTTAAAGTTAGGCAACTACTGCTTGTGGATTTTGATCAAATCCAGGGTCTATTGCAAAATGATGGAGTTGCATATCAGAGTGTCTACAGATAGCTGAACCAGTGCTATTTTTGTGTTTAATTGCTGGAAACAGATGTAAATTTAGGATTTGCTTAGATGGCTGAGTTTATCCTGATCGTTTTATTCATTTAAGGGAGCTTGCTTATGTTAAGTGTATTGGTTAATCAACCAGGAAAAGCTTATTTTTAAACTTTGGGTTTAGGCACTTGTAGTTGCTTTTATTTACAAGGATCCTTGCATCTCTTTTGCAATGGTCTCATATTTATATAGTTGTTTGGTCCATATAGATTAAATACTCTGATAGGACATGAAACAGACCTCAATGATTTATACCAGCATTCTACATATATATTTCAGGTAAGTGGAATGAGCAATAGCATCCAATAACTATCAATTAATAGTATAAATTAATGTCCCTAAGTCACCTGAAAAAACACCTGAGGAAAAGAAATATGGTAAGGCCTTTTCAGAGATTCTTCAGATTCCAGGAAACCAGTTGCAACTTCAGTTTTTTGGGGGGTTGGTTTGTTTGTTGGGGGGGTGTTTTGTTTTTAATAGCAGTGAAGGTCTAAGTTCTTGATTATTGTACTAGAATTACGGTGTAAGTATAGCAAAATTTGTAATAACTCAAGTGGCTAAAACTCTCAGAATCAATATAACAACAAAACAAGAATAAAGCTTACCAAAAAAAGTGAAACAGAAATCAATACAAATCCTATTGGGCTAAACAAATCCCTCAACAGCTCTGAAAAAAATATAATGCCAGACTAAACCAGCTGTTGCAGGATGGATGTAAAACATACTAATTTCTCCAAGTATAAAAATACATTTGTCACCACTGGCTTATGAATAATGTAATTTGGGACAAATATAGTATTTCTGTTTGGAAGACAAACTAAAAATTAAGCAAAAGTTTGTGTTTTGTGGATTTTCTTTAAAATTCTCAAACCAGGGATGAGTAATCTTTTAAATAATGAGTGCAAAAGAACCAAATCTTTTGTCGTGTTTAACAGATATGTTAAAGAACAGAACATTGCCAAATTGCCATGAAAATACACACAAGTTATTATGAATAAATAAATTCTTTCACAGATGACATAATATAAGTTGTTTGGGTTTTTTTTAAAGGATAGATTATATATTATACACCTTGCATATGAGAGTCTAACAGAACGTCTGAGGCCAGAGGAAGTAGTTGTCCCTTTTTATGACCAAAAAAGATGAATTAGAGCCATAGAAATACTTGAAGCAGTTAGTGAGAAAGACAAAGATCGCCCAAGAAAAAAGTTACTACTCTAGACTAAAAGAAGGCATAGGAAAAACTAGCTGTGCTTCTGTATTGGACCTGGGAACAGCTGCTTTTTAGGATCAACAGAGAAAGACTCCCTCATTTCTGAAGAGACAGAGAAATACTTTAGATTACTAAATTTACCTGGGACAGATTGGGATTTGCCAAGTGTCAAGTCCCACATCCTTCACAAAAGACATGATGAATTGCAGTTTTATCTGACACCACAGCACCTCTCCTCTACTGTGACCACATACCTAAGACACAGCTGAGCAGCCTGATGGTTTGGGTTTTTTTTTTTTTAATCATCGAATCACAGCTCCCAGCCATGCTTTGTAAAAGACGCTTCCCAGTAGCAGCCTAATGCAAACAGATTGTTGCAAAGGAGAATCCAGGATCCATTTGAAACAAATCTAACAGGAAAATAATTAAGCCAGGACATGGACCTGATAAGGCTTGGCAAAAATCACTGAACTTTCAAAAAGAGTTTACTAACCAGGGTGAGTAAGGTCTGACCACAGAGGCCCAAAAGAGAAAGTCTGTTAAACCTCGAATCTACAAGATTATGGGTTTACAAATCAGCCTTAATGAGTTTGGAGGTAGAACAAGGACAATCCAAGGTCAGGAGCCAAAGAAACTGGGAGACATACTAAGCCAAAGTCACAGTGAGAGGCCATGCTGAGGAGTGGAAGACCCAAGAACCACAATAGCCAAGAAGCCAGCAGACAGAACACAAACCACAGCAAAGATGTAGCTTAACTGTGTAAAAAGTGCCCCCATGATCTAATGTTACTTACCCAGATATGTACCTATTCTTGAAGCAAGAACAGCTTCAACTGAGAGGAAAAAACAAAAAAAAAACAAAACAAAACAGAACAAAATGAATCAAAATGCAATTATTTTGTTTCTTATAAAAAGGAGTTAACTACTGCTTCATGTTATTTTATTTATTAACAGCCAATTCAAAGACTACCAAGAAAACCACTGCAATATCTAACCACAGAATAAAATTACAGTTAGCTAATGCAACAGTACCCATGCAAATTATCTTTAATTGGTTGACATAAATATGATTGAATTGGTGATAGTGCCAAATTAATGTTATAAAATGAAGAACAGCAAGAAATAAAGAATAAGTGAAAAAAAAAAGGTACCTGTAACTGAATGACAAACTGAGTCAGTGAGAAAAAATTCATATGTATGACACGGGGCAAAATATCAATTGAGGTCACGCATCCCTGTTCAGCTGATCTTGCTTATGGGGTCCTCAGTCACAGAGGCAACTGACAGTCTCCAGCTACAGGGCTGGCTGCCTACATAGAGCTTGACAGTTTGGCAGTTGACTAATCTAGAAAAATTAGACCCCAAGAGAACAGAATATTTGTTTTTAAAACCTGTGACTGAATTACATGTATAGATCAAAAATGGATAGGAAAAGCACCTGCAAGGCCAACCACTGCCACAAAGTGTAGCGGGGAGCACAGATCCTACAAGAACGATAACAGGGGAAGACCAGAAAAAGAAGACATGTTCCAGCACTGCCTCCCCAGTTAAGGATGCCATGACTGACCAGCACTGCTACCGATCTGTAGCAGGTCCTCCGTGTCCTTCGATACAATAAAGAGCACTGCTTTTGGATTTGCCATTCGCTACATTTCTGCTGCAGATTCAATCAAGTGTAGAGTGTTAGATCTTACTATCTGATGGGGCTTAAATACATTAGAATTTTGAAGAGCTCTATGTGTTTATCTCTCTGTGTGTACCGTTTGGGTGCTTTCTGCTCTAATTGATACCATAGTATCAAGTCAGAGTAAATTTGGATGAAACAGTGGGTCTCTCTCTCCATGTTGTCATGCTGGTCCAAGTTTAAACTCATACTAATATGCTATCTCAGGGGTAGAGTGAGCCAACTGGCTTACCACAGTCGTCTTCAATTTGATAGGAGTTTGTAACACAAGAAAGGATTTTACCACTGGCTGAGCTGAAGTAATAAATAGGCACCTGCCCTGAAGCTTTTAGTATGAGAAAACACCTCCAGGTGATTTCCATGGAAAAGATAACAGGTTTAGTAGTTATGCTGCACACCCATTCCCAAGGATGGCAATGCAAAAACAGCTACTGGGTAAAGAGGACTAGCAGAATAGTTCCAGTCCTCTGCTCCGAAATTAAATGTGATACTAAAGTATGTTAACTGGGTAAAGGATCAGATTCAATGTCTAACAACCTCTGCCTTGCTTGTCAATAGAGTATTTAAGTAAGTAGTAGCTCTGCTTCTTTTACTGATTGCAGCTGACATGCAGTGTTTATATATTCCAGTGATAGCCTCACCTTCCAAATTCCCATCATTCTCATTGTGTCTGCTAGGATTTGTCAGCCCCTTATCCAAACAACTTTTGTAATTATTTGGTTGTTTATTTGGTGAATTTTTGGGGCTGAATTTATCGAGTTTCTAGATGCTCTTTTTATATTCTAGATACCAGGCTGCTGTTAATAGCCCTTTGTGTAGCAAAGCATCTATACTCTGGGCTGAAAAACAATTATATTTAGTAATACCTTCATCTGCAGAAGGACAGTTCTCACCTGGCTCACTGGTAAACCTCCTAAAGCCCAAATTGTCAAAAAACACTTACAGACTTGGAGTTCCAAGCAGGGGACATGCTAGCTCTGATTCTCTGAAGGGCCAGACTCAAGGCACATCCATACATTCACAGTCACCTCCAGTCACCCTGGTGTACCTGCTGGTACATGCAGGGTTTGAATGAATCTTCAGCATGAGATTGTATTTCATTTATTTTTTGACTAAAATTGTACCAGAAAGTATAATACTACATCACTTTCAATTTTAAAACACTAGATATGTTACACTGAACTATATACCTTCTGCATTTCTTCAACCAGACCTATACAGTAATTCCCAGATATTATCAGTTTCACTGCTCCTATGATCACTCCCATCAGCACAAGTCTGTCAGCATGAATAGTTGAGGAGCTTAAAAATTTCTTTGGAAATGTGAAGTGGGAGCTGGTTCCTTTCCTCCCACTTAATGTCTTGAGTATTTAAAGACAACGTCTACTTGTTTGGAAGGGACGGCTTTACAGTGATCAACTTTACATGTAAACAATTTATTAAATAGATTAAACGCCAGAAAAAAGTCTTTTTAAGTACCCAGCGTATTTCTTGGGTTTTACTGAAACAATAATTCCTGTTATTGTGTACTAATAAATTTCCAAGCAGTCCTGATACCATGTCCTAGTGAGAGAGGAGCCCATAGCCTCTGTTTCACTGTAGAATAGAGAATTGCTGTAATTTATTTAACTGAATTTACTCTAGCAGGAAGAGCACAAGGCCTAGCCAGCAATCAAACTATGGATTGGAATGGTGTTCAATTCTGTATTCGAAGGAGAATTTGGTATAATTTGGTACTGATTAAGTTCCCTTAAACAAAGTCTCCAAACATTTAAGTGCATAAAGATAATTCAGATAATCATAAACTGAACAGTGAATGGGATATTGTGTACAATAAACAGAAAGAAAGAAAATTCATCCTGTCTAATATCAGAATTTTATGTCCCTTGGATTCTTCCTACTATGGTTCATAAATTCCTTTTAGTCGTGATTAAAAAACATGGATAATCAGGCTATCAGTCAAAGTGAGAGGATTTGTAAAGGGATGTTTCAGTGCCATCTAGTGGTTTTCATATTAATAAAAAATGTTCCCTCTCATATGACAATTTTCATTTTATAATTGTAATCAGAAAACACTTTTTGCTGCTGCTATATGCTTATTTTTTCCTCAATTTTATCCATATTGATGTTGGACACATTACCTTTAAAATACTTCTATTGGCTCTGTCTAAGGACATACTATTTCTGTGCAAAAATAGAATAAATATCATGCAGTGTGGGAACACACTAAACTATATTATGTACAAGGAAGAAGCATCATATTGTGAGGCTGAGACCAATAATCTAGCCAGGTTAAAACCCATCTTTTGGAAAGGAACACAACTTCAGTTTGAAGATTTCAAGGGGCGAGATGCATCAGACCTGTTCTGCTGAATAATTGGCATGCTAATCTTTGGCTAATTGATAGTTTGAACGTGTTGGCTGTAGCTTCTAGTCCTTGCTTTTATGCTTTCTTCTCTGAGATTAAAAAGCTTTTTAATACGTGGTATATTCTCCTCGTATTAGTACTTCTGTGCTACAATCAAGTTACCTTTCAGGCTCTTCTTTGGTAAGTTTAACAAACTGCATTCTTTCTGTCCTTCACAGTAAGGCATTTTTCCACTGCTCAGGTAATCTGTGTGGCTTTCTTCTTACACCTTCTCCATTTCTTGCACTGTTAGAAACACTGACAGCTGACTTGTAAGCAATATTCTAGTACTGGCTTCATCAGTGCTTATATAAACATAAAATTGCCTTCCTACTCCTACACACTGCCTTCCTGAATAGATTTAAAAATTCTTGTTAATCCTTTTTACCTCACACATCACATCAGCAGTCTGTGTTGACTCAGTTGTTCAAGATGATTTATAAGCACTTTTCAAAGTTGGTGTTTTCAAGGATACTGTCCTCCCCTCCATGCTTATAAACTGCATTTTTTTCAGATATACAACTATGCATGTGAATATATTAAAACAGTAGCTAATTGCATGGGTTCGTTCTGCTTACCAAACTATCTGTGTTACTCTGTGCGACTTCAGCATCATTATCTATCGTGCTGTCAACCTCTGTGTCATCTGCCTGTTCTATCAAGAGTGACTTTGTACTTAAGTGCAGGTTATGCATAAAACTGTAGCATCACTTTGGTTTGAGCACTCTTCTTTGGAAGACACAATTGTAAACAGCCTCACTGGGTGATTATTTCTTACCAGCATTATTTTTCAAAACCATCAGTTTCAGATTTTAATTTGTTTTTTATAGATTGTATGTGCTATGTTAAATGACCAGCAGTATATTGTGCTAGCTGAATGTCTTCCAGCAGTTAAAGCCTATGATATCTACACGGTATGATTACATCTGTAATCTTTCAAAGAGTTAAATCAGGCCTATTTTCTATAAAATCACACTGACTAGCATTAATTGTATTCCTATCATTTAATTCTTTATCGCTGAAATCCTTTGCCCTTTCCCACTATTTCACCTGGAGCTCACATCAGGTTAACAGGCCATTTAGCTACAAGTCCTTTTCAAATACTCGTAAGCTATTCACAGCTTTCCTGCTTCTACAATTTCCCCAGCACTCCAAAATTCATTTCAAAAGCTAGTTAGTGTATGTGAAGTGCCTCAGCCAGAGGTGTTTTCTTTGTGGACTTTCAGGTGCAAATGATCCAGTCTTGATCATTTTAAAAAACCTTATCCCTAGCAGATGCCTAACTTCTTCCTTACTTATTAATGATTCAGTGGAATGAGTGCATTAGCATGCTTCTTTCCAAATACAAAATGTAAACACTATATTGAAGGTCTTTGCCTTTTCTGTATCATTCTAAATAGCTGTAATATCAATCTACCTGAAGGGTCCATTTGAAATTCGGGAACACTGCCCAGAATCTTAAGTAAAAGCCACGTGGAGTTGTAAGACCACCAGTCATAATCTGTCACTCCGCTCTAGCTCCCGAGGTAAATCTGTAGCCACACCGGCCTGCCTTCTAAACATGATAGCAAAAGTAAAAACAGTGATATCGCATTATAGAAAGAGCCATTGCATGATGGGCAAATGGCAACACCATATTTGATGTTTCTCTTAGAATAGTTTACTCTGTCAGAAAAGGTACTTATAGCTATATACTTACAATACTACAGCTTATAATTATTAAATAAACTGATTTGCATTCTGTTCATACTTGAGCACTTTCCAGTCTCACTGAATTCCAAAGAATTATCCATCAACCACAAATTTGGCCCCCTAAGTCTGTACCCGAAGCTTTAAACGCTTGGCTTTTCATGTAGGTGAGATCCCTTTGCCAAAATCACATTAATGAAGGGGATACAGAAAAAGAAGAGGCCTCGAAAAAATACTTGATCATTGAAATAAAATGTATTTAGTTCTTTCAGAGTTTAGCTAGCCCATAAACAGGACTACTATTAATACATTTGTATTATTTCTTTATGTGGAATAAGTATACATTTTTTATTTTTGAGGAAGGGCAAATACAGCTAGTATTAGAGGAAGTTCTGCTGCACTGTAAGTAAACTATATGTATATTTTCCTTATTGACACAGCATTAAAATAGGGCTGGGGAATTAAACATAATGATAGAAAGCATCAACTTGGCTAACTTCTTTTTAAAAAATGATGATAATATCCACTTTTGACTCTGAAATAATTCATTAATAGAGAAAAAAAGATCCAATATAAAAAAAACCACCCAAGCCCTTTGTAAATGGACAGAATGTTTTTATGTATATTCATTATTAAAGAGTTATACTAAGGACCAACATTACATTTGGCCTTTAGGAATTTTATTTAAATAATCCCTATATCATTTGAACATGTCTATTGGACATACCTTTTAAAAAAAACAGACTGTTCCATGAGAAAAATAGAACGGAACCAAAGTAATAGGGACACACTAGGAATTAGCAACATTAGCTCTTTAATCTGTACCATTTTTTGTTAAGACCAGGATGCTAATACCTATGAACTTAGAGATTTACTGTGGTTTCACATACCACAGCACGTGAGATCAAGACAATCTCCTCTCCTTTTCCAAATCACACTTCAAATATTAACAGGTTGCTCATACAAATCAACCGCTGTTCATTCCTATAAACCCACAGCTGAATAATTCAGCAGGAATGTAGGTGTGTATTATTATGCTACGGGAATGATTACTATCTTGAAATTACTATATACATGTGAGAAAATAGGCAGATAAAGCATGGAAGTCAGTGTACCTTTTACAGAAGGCTTAGAGGTAGAAGAACAATCATGTTCTATTTCTTCCATTAATACAGAGTTATTACTGTTGTCAATAAGTACATTAGCTAGTTTAATTATTCAGAAGAATTCATTAATAATAAAGACATATTGTATATTGCTGTTGCATTGAAACATGAATTGCACTAGGTGGTAGTATGAACATGCGCCTCATTAGGCAATGGTCTAGGATTAACAGTAATAGTTGTGATACTCATTAAAAATCTGCAGTGCTTTTTCTTTACCTAGGAGAAGCTACTAAGCTGAGTGTAGTAGTAAATACTGAAAAGCAGAGAGATTTTTTTCAGAAATTATCTTCCCAAAAAGAAAGGCAACCTTGTCTCATATTCATGCCTGTATATCTATAGCCAAACACACATGATGTATCTTATTGCTTCCTCAATACTTCCTCAATACTCAATACTACAGCTAAATACGTAAGGAGATCAAAGTATAAATGGGATGTAGTCCTTTTTCTCCAGTCCCTTAATCCTTTTTTGGCTCCTACAAAAAGATTTTTTCATTCTGAGTTTTCTTAATTTGCACACTTATTTTAGAGATCTTTTCTTTTTCTCTTTGTTTGCCTTACCTATCTGTATCCTCAGCACCAGAGTTTTTCTAGGCATCTTTAATGCTCATGCTAACAGATTTTTCAAACTTGTCCACTAGAGAGCATCACCATTAGGTTCAGAAGAACACACTATACTTTGAAAATCTATACGATCACAAAAATGTCTCAAATTTACCTCTCTGATGGTGGCTCAGTTCCAACACCCTATTTCAGCACTACTCATTGAGGTTCAGAGACTTTAAAGCAGGTCCCTGGATGCCACCCCACGTGCATACGGGCAGCTAGAATCCTCCACTAGAACTCAATGCAAGTTTTGTATCACTAGACACAGACATAATCTTCATACAAAAATCATCACCTCTAAATTTAGAGCATTCATATTTATTTATGGCACCTGGAAGTGAATTGGTGCCTCACAGCACAGACAGATTACATGGCATCACAGAAGAGCTAAAAATCTCATTTCAGTCACAAGCAGGAAGCACAACGGCATGGTGATTGTCCCCCTGTACTCGGCACTGGGGAGGCCGCACCTTGAATCCTGTGTTCAGTGTTGGGCCCCTCACTACAAGAAGGACACTGAGGTGCTGGAGCGTGGCCAGAGAAGGGCAACGAAGCTGGTGAAGGGTCTGGAGCACAAGGCTGGTGAGGAGCAGCTGAGAGAGCTGGGGGTGCTCAGCCTGGAGAAGAGGAGGCTGAGGGGAGACCTTATCGCTCTCTACAGCTGCCTGAAAGGAGGCTGTAGTGAGGTGGGGATCGGTCTCTTCTCCCAAGTAACAAGCGATAGGACCAGAGGAAACGGCCTCAAGCTGCGCCGGGGGGGTGGGGGGGTTAGATTAGATATTAGGAAACATTTCTTCACAGAAAGCGTGGTTAGGCATTGGAACAGACTGCCCAGGGAAGTGGTGCAATCACAGTCCCTGGAAGTATTCAAAAAACGTGTGGATGTGGTGCTTAGGGACATGGTTTAGAGGCAGACCAGGCAGTTAGGTTAACAGTTGGACTCGATGATTTCAAAGGTCCTTTCCAACCTTAATGATTCTATGATTCTATGAAGGGAGGACAAGTGATGCTCATGTAGCGAGGCTACAGGGGTACCCCAAGAAGAGTGTGTCTTTCTGATACTTACACATGACCAAAAGCAGAGGAATGTTTTGCAGGTGATGTGTAGGAAGGGGATAGCTGATGAGAGCAGACACTGAGCTCAAGTTCTAGGACTAGCAGCAGCTTAGTAAGAGGACGTGCACTATAGCAGAGGTGAGCAAACAAATCAAGGCTGACATTACTGGTTCAGCAGAGACTGGGGCAGCTCAAGGAGCATAACAGAGCTGTGAAACTAAGTAGAGAAAGAGTTATGTCAATTCACTTCCCTTAGGTAACCAGCTGTAAAGAAAAATCATCAATGAAAATAAAACCTGCAGCCTCTCACTGGAGGATATTTATGAGTATCAGCTGTCATCCGTCTCTCTGTCACACTCAGAAATGTAGACCATAACTCTAGCTCCTGGCCGTAACTATGCCAGAATGAGTGAAAATTGGTAAACACTCATCCAATCAGTATATATTCTTATTCATTTTATCAAACAAAATAGCACAAATAAATAATAATTTTAAAAAAAAAAACCTAACCACACTGCAGTGAGAAGGATCCTTCTCAAGTTTCCAGGGAAACTACCTCAACCAATAGACTAGCGAAAATCCTTTCAACAGTTGTCTCCAACTATATCCAAATGGTTCATGCTAGTGCTTCTCAGAAAATACTCAAGCAAATATGACATAATAAATCAGACATATTTGAAGATCATATTATTCTGGGTCTGGTTGATTCCTCTTGAACTGAATGCACATAAGTAGAGCTTTTCACACCCTTTGAGGATTCAAATAACATCATAAACTGTAATTTTCTACTCTGATAGAAGATGCCAGTATATGCCACCTGTATGGATACACTTGTATATGCCACTTCAAAGATCTCAAAAGTACTGATACATACTTATATCCTAAATTCTAATAACAACATGCAACAGTCATTTGTGGATATATTGTTGCATGCAAATATCTCTATCCACTTGCCAACATTCCTAGTGTTTATTTTATTTTCTTTCAAATATGGTGCTTTGGTAGAATGTGAACTCCATTGAACAGTACCATTTCATTTTCCAACAGGATCTGCTTCACTGCTTTTCAAGGATTTTTCCTCTTTTTTTGCACTAGTTAACATACAGTTTCTGACTGTAATTTCTGCAAGGAAATAAGGCATCACAGTTTTATTATTCAGTCATGGGACACAGGAAAGTGTAGCTCATCTAAGTTAAGGCTTAATTCCAATTCTCAAAAAATTCAACCAGCTCTAACTTTTCATATGTGAGAGCACAGGTATAAACTAGAATAAATTTCAGAAGAAATGTCATGAAACAGTAAATATGAAGGGACAAAAATACCACATCAGTTGTCATATCTGATTCCTTTAAATCCTCCTAAGAGACACTGCAGCATAGTTTTACCTAGAGAATCCCATTAACTCCTGACAGCTAATGGGGTAGGCAGCAATGACTGCTGTCAATCATCTCATATTTTGCTTGGTTCATCACTGTCAGTCTCTGCTTCTTCCATCCCTCCTGTTTATTTCATCTTTTAGCTGCATCAGGGTCAAGATCCTTCCCGTTCATGTCTGTGTAGCACTAGCCTCTAGGTGCTGCTGTGATGCAAGTAACTGGCAATAAGGATGACGGAAACGACACTATAAAATGGAGTTAAAAGATGCATGCAAAATTGCCCTCAATTTCATGACCCTCTGTATTAACTTCTGAGCTTTTTCCTTCTGCATAAAATATGTACAGGTGGTTGTTGATCCTGTCCTGTCCAAGTAAAACGCTTGCTCTGTGGAGGTGTTTCTACAACTGTAATCATACTTATTAGCTTCCTAGGAAACTCCAAGCACATTTCAAGACCCAAAACATCAAGTTCAATTCACAAGAGTGTCTTGCTCTGATTAATACATGCCTGTTATATTTTATTATCATTTCTAAATGCTCATTAAGTGTTTCAGTACTTCAGGCCCTTAGATACTATTTCAAAATTAATATCTGATAATAAAAACTACTTGCAAATTATTTTTAAGTAGACATTTTAAAGTATTTCCCTTTAGGCAGCTAGTGAATTCATCTGAAAATGCCAGTATTAATAAAATGATACCTCCATGGCAGTCCCAGTGTCCCACAGACTCTGAACCCCATGGAGTGCCATCGTGGCTCAGGTGTGGAGCTTTGAGTTCATTCAAACTCCAGAGGTGAGACTTGCTGACTTCGTCACTCTTGCTCAAATTTAGGAAGATTAGCTGCAAGTATCTTGACATGGTACTTGTGCAGGGCCTGGCATTTTGCACTCCTGCTTCAAGCAAAGTTTCCTAGGAATATCAGTAATACATATGGGTAATAAAAGTAGACTGTATTCCCAGTGCTACCATTTTATACGCTTAATTTATCCTTCTCCAAAACACCATTTGGCAAAAGCATCATTTTCAACCATCAAATGCCTTCTTATCCGAACACAAGAAATTAGGAGGCCAAGTTTGCACTAACTAAAGCAAGAGTGTTTTCAAGTCATCTATTGATCTGCTATGCAATCTAAAATGCAACCGGAAAAGTGATGTTCCTAGTAATTTACTTTCAATTTTACTGATAAAATGCCTGCATGTATCAGTCTAATGGGATTAACTAATCAGGCAGCCTAATAATTAATGCATTGTTTAGAGGCTGTACTATTTTAAGGTGATAATGAACTAGTGGTGTTGCTCAGCGATGCAATGAAAGCTGTTTTTTTTCTCTAGGTTTAAAGGCTGGGGCCGTCTGGGGTGCACCATACAGCTCTCTTTCCAGCTGACTGCTATGTGAAGAGAGGTGATGTGTGTTGGGTCTCGCCCAATAATGAAAGCATTGCCAGAGCACAGACCCCAGCCTGAGAACCAGAAAGCATTCCTTCCTGGGGCTGGTAATCTAGATCAATCATCACATATAAATAGGGATCAGAGTGTCTTCACCAATCAACGGAAACTATGGGTAGAGATGCTGGTATTTACACATCAACCTTGCTAATTTTGGAAGAACAGTTCAGCTATTCAGGGACCCCTCTAATAAAATAGGACCTTGATTCTGTTCATAAAATAATCATTTTTGAGACATATTATCCTTCTTTATCAATTTTCTAAATGTATATACAGCATCAGTTTGAGCCACATGAACATTCATAGCACAGACAGGCAGAACTCAGGGCTTGTTCCCTCTGCCATTTCAGTAACCTAGACTGTTACCCCTCTGTGGTTCACTGTTCTGAAGTTGTTCATTGTTAGTACTTTTTCTTTATGGGCAGGGCATGGGGAACGTTTCATTAATGAAAGAAATCAGTTTATCTTATAATGGAATGCCAAACGTGCCATGACTTTTTTGGCCATTGTGAACGGCAGTCATGCGTGTGCTCCTCGCAGACTGGGAGGGCTGTAATTGCTTCTCGTTGGGCCCCAGAGCTCCCTGTAATCAGCATTTACGTAATGGGAGAGACAGATTGTGTAAATCTTGAAAACGCATACCTAACTCACTCTCTGTCTACAGATTCTGTAGTTGTCTGAAGACAATTCTCTCTTTTTATCACTCGAATGACTTAATTTCCACGGCATTAAAAATTACGTCTAGTAAATATCTCATTCAGGTATCATACAGACTCACATACACAAAGTTCAGTAAACACATTAAAAGGCACACATGTACATAAAGAAAGAAATAATAACTTAGGTTATTAAATTTCAAGAGTTTGTAAAATATTACTGCAGGATATGAGAAAAGTTTCAATGATGAAATCCTACTGGGCTAAAGGGTGTAGCAGAGAAAATCTATAAAGGCAAAACCAAGAAGTGCCATTTCCACTATATTTAAGATTTCATGCCAGTGAATGTACTTCCAGTTATTATAACAAGTGTTATACTAAAAAAGCTTAAAAGGCCTTTAACTTCCTTATTGCCTTCATTTTGTGTTATAAATTGCAAATTAAAAAAAGAAAAAGTATTAGCTTACCCCACCTGGTAAATTTTATATTTTATAGCAAAAAGAGAACTATTACATTAAGAAGTGACAGCAGCTAGATGAAGGCCATGAAAAACAGTCCCTTTGAAGTGTGTTTTCGAGGCTAGCAAAAAAGCTGGATTTCTCAGACCCCATGAAACTGCCAGCGATGAGGATGGGCTTTGTTTTCTTGGCCAAATGCTCTGTCTTCTCGGGCCAGGCTCTGACGTCAGTGAGATCACTGGGCTCAGGTCTCCAGCAGCCGGAGGCAATGGAGCAGTCTGTCTGGAGACCCCTTATTTTTTATCACATCTGATGCAGGCTCTGACTGCTGTTCATATCACCAGTAGCCCCGAGGACTTTGAAAACCGCTGGCTCCCAAACTTGACTTGCCTGGCTGACAACACGTTCTCATCCCAAATGAGTTCTCGAGGCTCCCCTTTGCCTGGACACAGTCTAGCATGTCTACATTGCCTATGAATAATAGAGTGTGTTAAGACTATGTGCCTGGCTCACCAGCCCCAGCAGTGAAACACTGCAGTGAGCAAGATAAAGTAGTTTGTCCCAGTGGTGGCAGTGGTCCTGATGAGTCTGGCAAAGGCTGTGGTAAACTCCTGTTACCAGGGCCTATCCTGCGTGCAGCCCAGGCATCGTTTGGCTCTTACCTCTTGTGACTGTTGATAATTCTAGCTTTGATCATTAGATGTTTTACATTAATCTCAACCAACTCAAACTGTAGTCTGACTGGTAGTACCAGAAAGCAGATAATGGTTGTTTAAAACCTGCTGTTTACATATGTTGTGTATCACTAACATTTCAAATGACAAGAAATATGGGTGCTGCCTCCTTTGCGTACGCCAGCGTTGCTCAAATCAGTCCATGGTTAGCGTGTCCATAGCAGACTCTCAGCATCCTCTCTCCTGGAGAGGAGACAAGGACATACACAGGCACAGTGCAGAGCACATCTAATGTGACCAACGCATCTGGGAAGCAAGTACTGGCTCTGCACACACAACCTGACTACACGCTGCATCTGTAACGTGTCCAGTCATGGGACTGAGGAGGACTAATGGCCTAGAAGCCCTTACTTACCACTAGAAGATTTTTATCCTTCTGTCACATAATTTTAGAAGGATGCCTACATAGCCATTTCTTTTTATAAGATTTAACTGTTAAATAATCCCAAAATAGGCACAGGTCTGTGAAAACCCAAGGCCTGCATGCTGCAATCATCTACAAGTGATGTATTCACAAACCACCCGACTGGTCTTCAGAAGCCTGAAGCCCACACAGCAAGCAGTCCTAAAGCTTTTCGCTCTCCAGTTCTTCACACTTAGCATTTAGTGCCCATCCAGTAACAGAGCACTGAAATACTACTGAAATCTGACATCTTTTTCAGACATTTGTATGCACCTCAAATACAAACCACAGCTCTATATACCCTGAAATCAATACTGCAAGGCTGACTTCTACCCCTGCTTATTGAAAACAATGGCAATAACTTCAGCTAGCTTAAAAAGAGGCTGGGTTGGACTCACATTATGAAATACTCCAGTTAAACTTATTAGGTCTACTCGGTGTGGTAATGCCTTTATATGTTGCATGCTGCACCGATTGCAACATCCCACTCCCACATTCCTTGGCCTTAAAATGACTTTGTGCTTTGCAATCCTGCCTCATAACTCTCATTTGGGGTAGCCCTTTAAAGAGTTTTCTCTGTTCCTCATGACTTTTTTCTTCACAATTTAAAAAAAAAAATCTGTGGTTTTCTAATTTCAAAGCCAAAAGGCTTCAAATTGAAATGGCGATGCTCAGTTTTTCTGAAGTCATATTGAATGTGATATTGATTTAGCTGGCGTGCAAAATAAATTGATGCCATCCTGTAGCTTTTTTGTTACTTCATTTACAGAAAGATGCTATGAATTCGTTACTTTTCTTCATAGTCTACCCTGTATTGGCTGGCCCCTCTCAAATGAGCATTGAGAGACCTTCCAAAAACAGCAGAGGGCAGAGGTAGTGCTTCATTAAAACCTGATTTAATTCCAATAGTGGAATTAAATTATTAAAATTATTAAAATTCTGACAGTATTCTCAAAGTACACTAAAAAGCCAAACTGACTGAAGAAGCAGCAGTGTTCAAAAGCAAAATAAAGAAGGCTTCCTGTTTGCAGGCAGTCTTTGCCACAGGCAAATATGAGAAAAGATTATTCCCTGTGTAAGTCATCCCTTTGTACAGGGAGTGGCAAAGCCAGTGAGAGGCACCAAGCAGACCTCGGGAACGATCCATCTACTGCTTCGCCTTCCCGGGGTCCTTCCAAGGAAGGAATCTGTAGATCATCATGTGCTTTAGGTGCACAGGTCCAAATTCAAACCTCCTCTCCAGACAAGACGTAAATTAGGGACAAACACAAACCTGCGGTCAGGCCACAAGCATAGAGGATACTATAAAAACAATATGCAGTTTTATTAAACCATTACACGTGTTGCCACACCACAAGTAGGTACGAACCTAAAGATATTGACACAAACATAAGAGCACCTTGACGTAAAGATCCTGTACGCAACTGAAGTTAAAGGAAGTGCGATGGAACAGAACCCGCACTTGCAAACTAACAACCAAACCCTCATAAACCAGGCCACATATCACATCAAAGGCCCTATATGAAACCACTTAATTATTTTATTAGATGTTTCTATTTCAGAGCAGCTAACAGCCTGTAAAAATTAATATTATTCTATTGACTTTATCATCCATTTTTAAACACGGAGCGTTCTGCTCCGACAATTACAGACATTTAATGGTTGGAGAAAAATGAGATATAAGGATATGAAAAACCTGATTAAGACTGAAATACAGGGGAAATCTGGTGAGGGACTAGAATATGCAGAATGTCTATGTCTCTATCTTTAGTTTTATCTTTCAGAAATAAATACATAAAATTATTTTATCAACATATAGAAAATAATTCAGTCATCCCGCAAGCTGATGTTACCTGTTTAATATAAGATGTCTTCTTTAATTTCAGACAGAAGCAGCAATTAAAAAAAAAAATGTAGTGCTTCTAAAGGCACATAGTAATTATGCTACCAGATAGGGACTTGTCCCAATTATCTCATAAAGGATGGCTTCCTATTTTACTAATAACCACCAGCTTTAATTAACACAATCAAAAATTCAGAAATATAAAATCAAAGGCCTTCAGCTAGAGCTTCTATCCCACCATGTCATGTAATCTTTAAACTGTATAACAAAATTCATCATGATTAATTACAATTCATTTACCATGGCCTTCTACAGGGCTGTGGAAAACAGCTATGATTAAAATCTTTACTCCATGCGTTCCCATTAATGTGTGAAATCCATTTTATATAGTATTTAATTGTCTCTTCTTAAAATAATTTCTAACTTTTCAAAAGTACAAAACTAATAATTTCATGCTAGATGGCTGATGAGAGAAAGAAAGAAATGGCAGTTGGTTAGGAAAAAGTCCAAAGGTTTACTTATTTCTTTCATTTTTTTGCACTGTAGTTAACTAATTCACATCTTGAAATTTAGATCAACACACATAGTGTCCATAGGCTTTAAAATACCTTGCTGGAGGAGATTTAAAATTTTCTATATGTATCACATTCTTCAGTTCCCTATTTTGTACTTTTAAATTCAATGCTGTCCACAGAATATGCATTAAGCAGAAGAGTGTTTTATCACAGAAATGATGAAAAGCTAACTCAGTTGGAATTCTGTTTGACACAAATGAAGACATAGCTGCAGTAATAAATTTTTGTTTATTAAGACACAAATTTCAAATCTTACCTGGTGTAAATCAGTCTAACTCTACTGAATCCAGTCAGTGCCTCTGACCTACTCTATCTGTTTCAAATATGTAGCCTAGACTCTTACAATCTGCAAGTAGCTGCTGTAGAGACAAGCACAAGCTATTACTAATCAGATGGTTATTAGCAATTGCACAATTATCATGTGAAAATAATAAAATATATGTTTTCAAGCTTGAAAGCTTAAACTCACTAACACTGTTTGAATTCTTTTCTTCTCTGAACTGTTCCAGGCAGAGGGATATTTTATCAAACTGAAGCTCTGCGCAAATACGACTTTTTTTCCCATTTTTTCCAATGTAAAGCTGATGTTACTGAACTTTGCCAAATGAAAGTTAAACAGTACTAGGGCTAAAAGAGGATGCTTATCTCTGCTCTCTTATATCAGCAGGATATGGATCTCCAGTTTTCTAGGAGCTCTAAACTGACACTGAATTAAATAACTTTGTAGCATAGTAGTGGGATGTTTCAGACCTACTCGGATATACCAGATACGTCCAGGACAGACCAGGCTAGACAGCGCTTCTTGATTAGACAGTAGAAGGCCAGATGAAGCTCAGAGGAATGTTTCCTGCAGTATTCCTTGTGAAGTTTAATCATTCCTCACCCATCTGCTCAGGAGTGCCAGTAAACCTTATAGTTAAGCGAGCCAGAAGGATAGTAAACAGAGGTAAGCGTGAATAAAGGATGGCTAATTACACACTCACATCCTTGAAAATTCGTATTGCTATGAGGAAAGCAGATAGGAGCCAATGCTCTTAAACTACTTCTTCACTCTATTTTAATTACTGGGACAAAAATAGTCAGGAGCATTACAGAGCAAATCTCATGGTATCTCCAGGCTCACCGCAGGGAGTACAAAAAAGTACCATGAGAGGTACGAATAAGTCACACAACAGTTGTTAGTTTAAATGGTATTAAAATACAAAGCAAGTAGAACTTAATATTTGGTGCTCTCTCTTTAGCTAAGAAGTATTATATTCTATGCGTGATTCCATTGGGATTGGCATCAATAAAAGTATTAGAGGCTGGATCATAATGAAGGAACAGCAGATAAAAAAGAATAATCCTTTCATATCTATTTCAGCAGCCAAGCAGACTGGAAAGAATAGAAAAATACTTGCTGGTATTTAAGGTTTTTTATTCAAAACTGTTACTTCGTTAGGGCCTTACAACTGATGTACTGGAAAAGGGGACCTTTACATTACTGTTACCATTTATGATAAAAATGGTTCGTACACTTCCCAAAACTCAGTTACACGTCCCACAACGTGCAGAGGTAGGTAGGTAAGTCCCTGCCCAGAAAGTTTGCTCTCTGGGTTAAGACATGACAAGTGAGTGCAATTACAACTAAAGGACAAAAATAAAAAAAAAAAAAATAGCATAAACAGCACTGCACAATAACTTAAGTGAATTACCCCTGTTAGTTCTTTTCTTTGTCATAACATATTATACGCACTGTACCTCATCATGTAAGTTCCTCTCTTACAGGTGTTGCTATAGAAGGGTGCTTTTAGGAGAGACTGCACAAAGCTGTATTCGAGCTGCAGAAAGAACCTTCTTCCACCTTTGGCCACTTCATCCCTCAAGAAAACACACATTCATTGACAAAACTTCAGGACAGAAGGAATTTTCCTGACTGGTTTTGGTAACGGAGGGCAAAAGACTAACGTTTATCTACTCCAGCCAAATGGAATAAGCAGTCATCTTCCCACCTCCCCTGGCATATAAAGGAAAAACAGAAGTCAGCCTGGAAAAGAGACAGGGGTGTGAATGTGGTCTATAAAATGAAGAGGATCATGGAGAAGGCAAATGCAAAATGATTTGTTCATTTTATTCCACGCTAGTAACAGGGGACATGAAATGAAGCTGGCAGTTGCACACCTCAAGACAAACCAAAGGAGATGATTCTTCTCACAGTTGCATAATTGCAATGTGCAGCTGTTTGATAGGGGATGCTGGGTGTGCTAGAAGTGTGCATTAGTTCAGGGACAGCTTGGACAAGTTCATGAAAGAGAAATTCTCAAGAACTTCTAAGGGATGGAAAGTCAGCACTTTGTGGCTTGCTACTTCCCGCATGGGTCCCAAATAATACTGAAGTAGTTAACCCCATTAAAGTGAGTTTTCTAGAAGCTGACACAGAAGTGCTGATATCTAACAGTGCTGCTGAGCTACAAGCTTTCCTAATATTAGTAAACTGGCACAAAAAAACCATTTCATGCTTGTCTGCTGGAGTAAATCCTCCAACTATTTTGTTACATATATGAAGATGCCTTGCTCTCCCAGTAACCTTGTCTTAAACCCTGGAGGAGACCTGTGGTGTCTCGTTGACTGCTGAAAGGCAGCGTGAACGTCACTACATAATCACTCCATGTGTTGTGAGAAAAGCCTAGAGAAGTTAAGCTCCAACTGATGTTCAATACTAGCTAGAATGATGATTTAGAAGAATTGCATAGTACACGTCTGCATCTAGGATGTGAGACAATGATGTTCTCATCATAGGTAAAATCAAAAGCCCTTAAATATCTTGTCATTCTAATTTTAACTTGGCAAAGTCACTGAATCTTTTAAGTGATCTGAAATCTTCCCTGCCAGACTGCTGTTGAAGTCCATGTTGCAGCAGAGGGTTGAGGTATAGTTTAGGACTATAATACCAGGTTCCAGAAAGGCTTCTTAATGTAATGGGTAATTCTGATTTCTTGAGCTCCCCAGAGAACGTATGCACCAAAATACTCTCTATAGGTAAAATCTATGAATTCAAATTAACGAGAATAATTTACTGAGTCAACTAGGTTAATTTAAAAGTTTGAGTGGCCTGCCTCTGCAGTAAACTCTCCTTCTGAAGTGGGAAGAAATTGTGAGGATAGAATGAAGTGAGGGTTTGGTCCAATATGATAAATAATAGAATTAAATCAGAAGCAGGTAATGTCAATTAGATACTAATTTTCTGTGGGGCCCTTAAATTCTAGTGAATCAGCCCTTCTGAGTTTGTCTATAAATGCTTAGACATATAAAAAACCCAAGCATCCACTCCTTTTGAATGTGATACTCTATCATAGATCTGAGCACCCAATCACTAGATCTGAGTATACCATATACTGTAGTATCAGAGCTCTGAGCACCTGTAACTGTCACTGAATCCAGTTTTGTACAGGATGACCTAGGATAACTTGGAAGCAGATTTTTTTTGAGGCTTTTGTTTCACCATTTCTTCCAAACACCTGGTAAGGATTTTCATTTGCTGAATTCTATTGGTGACTGGTTAACTGACCAATTTGCACCCTAACAACAGTCTTTAAATATGTGAGCATAAGAGAACTTAAATGAATTTTAATGTGAATAATTCAACACTTTGCTGGACTAACTTAGTCCTGAAGAAATGAAAAAAACAAACTCCCTGAGCTACATACTAACCTCCCTTCTTAATTTTCTGCTAGGGTTACAGAGCACAGAGATGGAGGATCTACTTGCTTCTAGAATCTGTATCTGAAGTAATTAACCTTTCAAGGCTAGCTAAGCAAAAAAAAAAAAAAAAAGCCTGGAAATGTTTTTGTACCTAACATTCTGAGGAATCACTTGACCCAGTTCATAATTATATGTGCTAGATATAAGTCTCCGTGGAAAGGTTTATACCAAAAGAGAGTCTCCCCTTTCTGTACACCCTTGGCTTAGGAGGTGCCAGTAGTGACCCAATATACTTAAAGGGTTTAACATTAAAATGCTGAGTTGTGAGCTTCTCATTTGTGTCTACATACAGGAACAAAGATTTCTAGGAAAGCCTGATCAGAAATGTTAACATAATAGTATGACAACAATATAGTACTATGTGAAAAGACATCATTATCAAAACACTAAAAACTAAAATTACTGCAATTAATACAATTTAATTATGAAGATTCATGGTGGTTGGATGTGGTGACAATCTGCCCAAAGAACTATTCTGCCCTGTTTAAAAGCATTTCTGTCATCTTTTCAAGGAAAAGTCAGGCAATTCATCCACTAGCAAAATTATAGACGAGAGAACTACAGGATGAAAAAATGACAGACTGAGCAATTTAATTTTTCTAACATTTTTCATCCTTCTCTCTTCTTTCTGCCTTTTCTCAGGTAACAGCTTAAACTCTGCAAACATATATGCTAGCTGATCCCACAACACCTTGTTTGTGTCTTGATGTTGTAATGGTAGACTTAACTATCAAATAAAATTTGAAAATTTTGATTAAGACTGTAAATTATTTAAGGCAGGGATCAGCTCCAGGAAGGATGGTTTTGCTATTAAAACTCTGGAGTAGGACCCAAAAGACTGGGGCTTTGCTACAGCCTTCTGGTGTGATGCCAAGTCACTTGAATCCCAACTGAGCATCACACCAAGATGAGCAGCCCCGTCGATGGCGAGGGCCTCGTTCCTGATCCTGAAAGGCTGTGTGTTTGTTCAGTGTTTACATTACACTTCCCAGAACTTTTTAGCTTTAAAAATAATTACCGATGGATGACAATAACACCCTCTTTGAAACTTTGCATTAAACAGGTGGAGTCATGCAGCAACTGGTCTGACCTGGTTCATGTTATCTCGGATAAAGCATGCCTGACACAAGGAGATCTCTTTTGGCACTACCCAACAAAGTCACAGATGCAGCTGGGAACCCAAGCCTCGTGCAGCAGCAGCGGGGTGAGTGTCCCTCTGCCATGTGCCCTCTTTGGGCAGGCGCAGTGCTGTCCTGCTTCGTTCCAGCCTCCTCAGAGGGCTTCTGCAAGGCTTGCCGCAATCAACGAAGAGGTGGACCACAGAACCTGCTCTGAGCCTTGCCAAGGTAAAATGGGATACATTGGAGACAAGAGCATCTAAGAAACTTAAATTAGGTGCATCATGATAAGGTATGGGGTATCTGGTGAGTGGCTAGGGGAGAGGAGATGGAAGCAGGACACGCTTGAACCTGCAGTAGGTTTCACAGGGATGAACTCTTTGCTCTTAACAGCGTACTACTGACTTCAGGGGACTGGGGGGACTGAGGAGACTAGGGGTGGGGAGTGCAGGAAGGGGATGCAGGACTCTGCCTGTGCTGGATTCACTGGAGGATCAGGGCCTGATATTAGAGTTTTCTAAGAATGATCTTCTTTCCTTTGAAGATAAGTTACTAGTAGTAGTAGCAAGACTACACTTAAAAGGCTTTCCCTATTTCACCTCAAAGTAAATGACTGGTTCCACTTACTCTGATGCTTACCAATCAGCTGATGATTAAGTGATCAAGCAGATCAGGGCTGATAAGTGCACATGGATGATAGCAATGATCAAAATGAGTTTTCAAGACTATCTGTATGATTTAGAAACACAAATGAAGTTTGTTCCTGGGTTCTTTTAAATACAATCACTGAACAGCAGTTCTATGAGTACCTTTTCTACTAAATGCTAGAAGAAACCACTCTGTAAAAAAATGTTGTTGCAAATCCTTTAAGAATTTAATTTGCTTGCCCATAAATTCCAGCTCTAGAGAAAAAAAAAAGCTTCTGTTTGTCAAAGTCAGGTAGACAATCTTTAAGAGATGCTTAGAGGATATCCCACGTATGCAAAATCTCCATGGCAAACCGAAAGAATCCCAAAGGTATTTTCTTGAAACCCTGCTGTCTTTAAGGAAGTGTTGATTCTTTTGGATCCAACTCATTAAATGCCTGAAGTACTCCTATGGTCACTATAATTTTTTTAAATGGGTCAAGGAAACCCTTAGGTGAATTCCAGATTCTATTTTTAATTAGGTTTGAACCGTGTTCTTATTTGCTTTAGATGTTTGCAGCATGGATCACTACTCTTTTTCTTCTTGATGCAGTCAGAGGTAAGACACATAGTTGATAAAAACTATAAACAGTAAAAATTGTTGTGTGCAGCTTACACCAGAATAACTACATTTTAGAAAAAGGATCTGCTTTGGAATGGATTTACAAGACTTATTAATGAGGAACATTGAGTTACATCATGTCTTTCCCGCATTTAACCTATTACTTTTTTAATTCTGTAAAGGCTTTTCCAGCTAGCAAACAGAATGGGAATTAGAAAGGTATTTTTATATATTAATTGATACTAAAATTCTTCCAGAATAGTTTCCACTACCCACCCTCAACCCACACCAGCATTTATGGTAGCTACAACACTTGTAATGTCAGCCTAGGCACTTACTCTTCACAGTGCTATGCAGAGAACAAGAAAATAGTCCCAGTCTAAAACACCTCTTTACCAATAGGAAAGAATAGTTCAACAGGGACAAACACACAGAAAGAGCAGAGAGAAACAAAAAGAGACAGTCCAAAAGTTCACTGGCATCAGAGGAAGGACCCCTGGGAAAATGACTGGATCACTTGTGGAGTCTCTAGCTGCAGCTCCACAATTAAATCTTCCCTTTCTCTAGATGTATTTCCAGTATCTATCAATCTACCCCTGTGTTTCGTACAGAGCAACGAATAGAGTAAGTCACGGTCTGATGTAGTATGGATCTGTCACCTAACCTAGGTAACAATAGTTTCTCATTGTTTTCAGTAGCTTTTTAATAGCAATAAAAATTATTTGGGATTTCACAACTGTTGTGCTATAATAGTGGGTAAGGATGGCATTTAATGGCAACACCCATATGTCATATTTGCATCATTACTGTATTAGAGCCACAATAGAAATTGGGAAACTCTAATCCTTCAGGCACAGACCACACTTCTGAGGCTGTGCTTTGCTCTAGGCTTCCACTCAGACTCCACTTCATTGCTTCCACTAAAATCTTACAGTGATAAAAAATAAGGGAGGTGTTTAGTGTACGCTATGGAGCAACCAGAGGTATCTATTTTAATGTTTTAGTTTCATTTTACTCCTTCATGAATCGTTGCACAAGAAATAACAATTTAGATAATCCCTGGAGCATTAGCATTAATTTGAAGGACTGCTCTGTGCTGGCAGCAAAAGCTGACTTGGTTCTCTAGATCCATAAAGGATCACAATTTTATTGTCTTTTTCCGATGGCTGTGTAACAATATGTTTGACAAAATAAGTCATGAGATCACCAAACTGAGCTCTACACTGTGTTTGCAACAGGAATTGGTCTTGAAGTTCAAGTCCCTGCTACATGCACAAGGCACAGAAGTGCAACAGAGCCCCTGACTGAAAAAGGAACACAGGAGCCATCCTAATCTGAATCAGCCATTTTCCACTTCCCTGGTCTAAACATTATCCTGCCAGCTTCTTGTAAACTGGCAGTAGCCTAACCTGCTGTGTTCCCAGAGCACTAACATTCTTCTTTGCGTACCCCAGGAAGGGAAGTTTGCTACAAAAGGCTTGGATGCTTTACGGATAGCCCCCCTTGGTCTGGGATCCCAGGGAGACAACTAGCAGGCTTGCCCAGCTCTCCAGAAGCTGTAAACACCAATTTTCTCCTTTACACCAGAGACAACATCATGAAATATCAAGTAAGAAACTGCTTTGTTTTAATAACTGATAGTGTACTACACTTTCAACAAATTATACAGACAGTTTCTTTTCTCCCGTATTTTCCCTCAAAGTCTCCCAGGAGAGGCCCCAGTTCTACATTACGCACTCCATGAACAGTCCATCCGAGTTTCCTTTCATCTCATTTCAGCTCTCTGACAGGCCAGGTATATTTACAACATACTAATCACAGCCTTCTAACACAAGTCATCTAAGATATTTTGGATATATTTTATATACTTCTGTATGCTAAGCCCAAATTCAGTTTCAGTTTAGCATTACAAAGCCAGAGGTAGGGAAGGCAGTACAAAAGGAAAGCTCAGTTTTGGCTCCTGTGTGTCTCCAGCTTAAAACCATATTTCAGGCCCATACACACGACTCAGGGATTTGGTTCATACATGCGATGACTAGGTCCTCTGAACTACATACGATTGGTCTCAGAGGCTCTGCTTATGTGGTGGCCAACACTGAGCCCTAAGGGCAGGTAAATAGTTAAGAGTGAAGATCAGAAGAGAAAGTATCTATGTTCACCAGAGAGGGGAAAGAAAATAGGATGAAAAATTAAAGGAAAGCTTAGAAAGGAAAACAGGAGACTAAAGAAAAATGAAGGAGAGAATGAAATCATATATGGAAAAAGGAGGGAACAAGCAAAAAGATAATTAAATTACAATGGATAAAGAAATAAACAAATATTAAACGTTTTTTGGAAGAATGGGACTGAGGGAAAATGAAGACTAAAAAGCTAAAGAAAAAGACGTGGGAAGATAGAGCTTAGAGGTTTGTCTTACAGAGAGTTGAACCAGGCTATCCCTCATGAAAACACATCAGGTAGAGAAGCACAGGGACAGCAGACTGGAGCTGTATGGAAGAAAAAAAGTAAAAAGGTGAGGTTATCTACAACATCTGCAAACCAGTGGCAGCGAGAGGAAGCTCTGGACTGACAGAGTGACAAATGGAAGCAGTTAAAAGGAGCCTGCAGGACTCTAAGATGGATCAAATGGGAACATACTGACAGACGCCAGCAGCGTGTCAGCCCTTTCCTCTGAAGATCAGCAAGTGCTGGGAAAAGCTCCCAGCAGGATGCTCGAGGTGTTGGAAGTATCTGGGCTGGGCTCATCCACAGCATGAAGCAGTTTTGTGGAGCTATAGACCAGTCTGGTGAAAGAAGAGAAATGACCATCAGAGAGTGTGAACTTCACTAGGACAAAGAGCAAGAAAAATGAAGCAAATTAATAAGAAAAGGGAAGGGGGCAAATTGTTGCTGTTGTTGGCTTACAGTACATGAAAAAGGCTTCATAGTTGTCTTTTTTACACAAATGGCAGTCACAAACAGTGGAGGTGTTTAATGATTTCTCCTCTTTGAGTCACCTCAGAACAAGTCCAATATCTCTAGCTGAGAGGGCCTATGAGGTTTTAACTTTAATCAGTCTTTCACTGAAGGTGAGATGTGTGCTAATTAGTGCATGACATCCCCTTTTAAGCTTACAAAACCATAACAAAAAGTAAGTAAGAGGCAAGTTTCAAAACAACCCAGTATTCAGAATTCCTTTAAAAGAAAATAATGCCTTCCTTCTTAATAAACCCCAAAATACCGACAGCCTCTGGCGTTGTAAGCCTGATGGTCTTTCTCATAAAATATAAATAAGCGTAGCAATGAAGGTCTTATCTTCAAAGAAAAAAGAAAGAAAAATAGGTATAGATTCAAAGTCGACCACATAATACCTTGCAGAAGATGCTATCTTTGTGCTTCTATGGCCAAGTTTGATAAAATCTTGTATTTACTTGGCATGTTGTACCAGTATATCTCAAAGCATTGTGCAAAAGATGCCAGTATCATTAGTTCAATTAACTAGAGGAAATGCATCATTTATTGAAGCGATTAATAGATATCCCCCAGCAAGGCAGTTTACAAGTGAGGAACAAGACCCCTCTCTTCAGAGACCAGAACTATGCCTTAACCATTGGGGTACTCTTACCCTGTATCAAAATGCACACGGAGCAGTACATCCTTGTTGTGTTGTTTGTTGGTTGTTTTTTTTTGACACAGAAAATTTCTGCTACAAATCCTTCAACTATCAAAGCTTCAAATTTCCGAACACACAGGAAAACTCGCTTCATTATACATGGCCATCTTGCTGGAGCAGACCTCCCCTGGATAACAAATATATGCAGGGTATGGTATGACTATTGTCTGACAGTCATTTTACTTGTATTTGGAAGTGCAAATATCCACACCACCCCATTAACTGGCTTAAAATTCCCACGTAAAATTTACACCTCTGTTCTGTCGTTAATTCAGGGAATATATGAGGGGAAACAACCTCAGAATGAAGCTCAGTTCCACATGACCCCCCTCTTCTTCCTAGCTATGCGTATAGTGCACTTCAGCCTTCTGCTAAATGCCCTTTTGCTGCATTCACCTCCACAGAGAAAGCTATAATTAATTGATTTTTCAATTCCTTGCCAATAGTAAAGGGGAAAAAAGTCATTTTTCTCACCTCAGCAAAAAGTCAAAATAAACTTTTCAGTTTGAGTGAGGCATTTGATCTAATAAAACCAAAATGCTTTGCTCAGCAGATTGGTTTCATTTTATTTAGGCACATTTCAAAAATGAAATTGTTTCAGAATGAAAAATCAGAATGTTCCATTGCCAGAAGTGTATAAATAGAATATTCTGGTTAAAATATATGAACTTTGGGGCTGAAAAATTTGAGCATATGAACACAAATTTGTGAATCCTTTTAAATGATCCAAGCATACAAATTTTGAAGAATAAAGACTGGACAATAAAAAAGGAGTCGTACTATCCTCTTTTTCTAACTGGGGTACTGTCATTAAGAGAAGTTGATACCCTAAACCGTACCAAAGCCTCTGTAATGGAAAAAAGAACTGAAGCAAGCTTCTGTGTGTCTTTATACAGTGTTCAAATCACTGGCTCCACCCCGCCTCCTTGTGTTGATTCTTAAGTATTAGTAGCAATTAATATACTAAAGATGTGTCTTTACCAGTCACACAAACAAGGTGAGTCCCCAGCTATAGCAAAACAAAATATTGTTTGCATATACCCTGCTACGATTGTAATTTATGCTTGTTTGCTTCTGTTCTCCTGTTTTCATGTTCTCCACCAGTCCATGTTTCACACTGAAGACGTGAACTGCATTTTGACTGACTGGAGAGGTGGCTCTAGTGGTTTGTACACTGACGCAGTTAACAACGTCCGCATTGTGGGGGCTGAGCTGGCATATCTGGTGAACTTTCTTGAGGTACAAGTATCCGTGGAACGTGAAAGCCAGTGCATAGTCCGTATGGTAAAGGCTGCGTTCAAGGTGGCACCTTGAGGTTTGATGCAATAGAGTCAGGAAGTACAGAGGTACTCAATAACACGGCTGAAAATGTCCTAAAAAGTCTCTAATCCCACACAAATGGAAATACCTACGTCAGTGTCAGACCACAGATAAGCACATCCCTAAAGGCTGACAGGCCATAGTTTCTGAAAGTTTTGCTCATGGTGGGCTTTTTACTGGATAAGGCATCAGATTGGAGACTGTCTAGCAAAACTGGCATGGTGGAGAGTGGTTAAAACATCCCTCTGTGGGTCACACACGCTGCCTCCTGCAAGAACGGAATGGCAGCACAGAGAAGCGACTCTTCTGCAGCCACCAATGTCAGGCTTCCCATGCAGAACCTCAGCTGGGCCTGGCACACCAGCAGCCATGGTCCCCCCTGTCCTGCAGGACCTGTGCGGTGGAGCATCTCCATAGCAGGATGACTGCTTGATTCACACAGAGGGTATGCCACAGACAAAGGCACTGAAAACTCCACCACCGAGCACTATCCTGACTGGACAGACAGGTTCAGGGGTGAGGCAGTGGGGTCATTCGCCCTTTGGATAAGCAATCAGAGCAAATGTAGGGGAGCTATGTGCAGAAATTCCTTTTTCCACCCTTTCTGCCATAAGGGCCAATTCCTGACAGAGATTACTCCCTTCCAGAGGCATGATATAAGAGGGGATGGGATGAGTTGGGAACTGCTTCTCTTTAGGTACTGATCCCACCACCCGCAACCGTAACTTCCCACCCAAGACACTCCCTCCATTGCCCGCTGCTCTGGCCATGCCCTGGCACAACATGGGGCCGTCATGCAGTGCCACAGGCTTGTATCCCCCACTTAACGTGCTTGTTTTTTCCTTTCCATGCATCTTTACAGAAAGACTATGGCTACTCTCCTGCCAACGTTCATTTAATCGGCCACAGTCTTGGAGCACATGCCGCAGGGGAGGCAGGGAGAAGGAAACCTGGCATTGGAAGAATAACAGGTACTGAAGCTATTTCAACTGATGAAACTTTATATTTTCATGCAACTTAAGAGAACTGAGGAATCACTGCTGCCTTATAAACGCACAATACAGACCACAATGGGCTGGTTTCTCATAATTAACGGTATACAGCTAGGATGATGGCACACAAATGAAGCCGTGTCCTATCACATGCCGTGCATTTCACACGTCAACGTTCACAGCTCTGAGAAAGGCTCAACTGCAACAGATCAGAAAGGCTTAACTGTCACGACTGTGGCTAAATAGAGGTCACTTTTCACAAATCACAACAAGTCCCAGGGAGCACTTGGTTATGATTTTTAATGGTATAAACGAACAGGAACAAAATACTGTATTACATGAGGAATAACAGACTTGTAAACACTAGCAACTCATTGTCATATTTGGTTTTAAAAGCCCACTCTAACATGACTTTTCAGCAGTTCAAAAGATTGAAAATCTGAAATGAAAAGTTAAAAACCCTAGATCTAGTATGCATGAATCAGTAAATAGCCATGAACACCCTGAAAAGGAAGAAAGCTGTTAGTCACATAGCTACACAGAGAGACACAGTGTCATGACACACTCGCATATCACTTTTTTTTAAAGGCTCACTATTTTCTGCTTTCCTTTCTCCTCCAGTCAGTTCTTTTCTCTGCACAGGCATTGCTTTGACTAAGCTGTGCACGCAGTAAGCAGTCACGTAAGCAGTTCAGGGCAACTGGGATCAGAACTCTTGCTTTAGCCCCAAAGAGAGCTCACTGACACTGAAGGGGTAACGTTTTCAACCAAGCTCTTTTGGAAATAAAAATAGATTTTTGACCAAATAAAAATTCTCAAACAAATCTACATGCTCAGACTAACATATCAAGATTTCATATTCTTCACTAACATGCAAAAAAGCCCCAAAACACTTCTTCTTATAACATTGTTCCCCAAAAGTAAGCCAAGCACCCTTCAGCATTTTACTGTGCTGAAATGCCTCCAGCCATCTTTCTATTAAAACCCTGCTTGTTTTGCTGGCTGTGGACCACAAAATAGATTTTTATATGTGGAGTAAAGGCAGAAATGTAATGACATACAGTGTACACGCATATAGTATTATTTACTCAATCAGACATATCTCCATTTATTTAGGTTTGGATCCAGCTGGGCCCCTTTTCCAGTATACTCCCACAATGGTTAGGCTGGATCCTTCAGATGCAAAATTTGTTGATGTAATTCATACTCACGCTGGTCATCTTTTCTTTGACTTTGGTAAGTTTTCACGCAAAGACTGACACCAACGCAGAGGTTGGCCACAGCACACCTGGGAGTGATCAGCCTCAATTCACTGTGCATTTCAGCTCCAGGGATTCTTCAGACTTGTGGCCACCTGGATTTTTACCCAAATGGCGGGAAGAAGATGCCAGGATGCAAGCAGCTTCGAGTACCTCCCGCAACTCGGAATATCAATCACCTTATGAGAGGTGCATATATATTAAAGTAATACCTCTATTATAAGCTACAGTTAGAAATAAAGACTAGGCTAAGGTAAAGCTTTTTGAATGTATATATTATTTATATAGCTCAGATTTGGAGTAGGGAAAGACTGCTCAAAAGTGGGAGATTTAAAGCTGCCTGTGAAATACCCTCCAATTTTCTTTTATACTAACCAAGGCAAATTGCAGATAGAAACATCAGTTAAAGCATGCAGACTTGTTCATCCCAGCCCCTATAAGAGCCTGCCACTGTGCTGACAGACTGGCCTCAGTGGGAATTCCACACATGAAGGACTGGTAAAATTTCATTCAGGAATAATCCAAAAATGGGTATTTTTAAATCTGAGCTTCCCTTCTCCCCAGAAAGACATCAGTCCCAATATTACTGGGGTTAGACGTACTCATCCAGGCCATTAACAGCTTTAGTGTCTTCAAAGGGAACAGCACAAGGTTAAAAATATAGAAGAAGATAAAATGACTGCTCCATTGATAGTTCATGTTCTTCAAAGAAAGCTGGGCAGTTAATCAGAATTACCCTGGGATCCAGTACAATAGATCCTCAAAATCCTGTCTTCTGATCCTAACCTACAGAAATGAGAGCATCTGTTATTCACAGCTAAATGTTTTGAAGTCCCTACCACTAGTTAAGTAATTTGCTTTCAAAAATACTCTGTCTTAGAACTGGCTGGAGAACTTAGTAACAGAGAGGACTGAAAGCTGGCTGTGCACAAAGTCACTTGGAACCAAAACACCTTCCAATCGGACTGCATAAGAATGTCTGCATTTTCAGAAAAAAAAATAAATATTTTCCAGAGGCGTTTCACAAGGCTGTTTGCAATGTTTTGTGGTGAAGGAGAAGCTCAGCTCTATCGAACACAAGTAGATGGAGCTGGTTGTTCATGCAGCTCCTAAAAATAGAGACAGCCTTAACTCCTGCCTCTTGGTTAAACCTTACTTCATGCATATCTCTTCTGTTTGATAATATTTACATTTATGTAGTGCTTTTATGTATGAAGTGCTTTAGAAATGCTATTTGGTAACTTCTTTCTACGGCTTTTGATGGAGTAGGGAGAGGAGTATTATGTTCCCATTGTATAGATGTTAAGTGAATTTGGCACTAGCACAAAGTCAGTCAGCCATAAGAGCTGAGGTTTTTAAAGTTAAAAGCACAGACCCTTCTGAGTTAGATTTAAAGAAGGAACTATAAAGAAAACATACTCAGGAAGCCTTGATGATACAGATTATTTTCAAGAAAAACAGACAAAAACACTTTTCAACGGGTGTGTTTTTTTTCTTTCCTTATGTAAAGAACAATGTGTGTCAACTGGTCAATACCAACTGGTCTGTCTTTAAGATGCATAAATATTGACAGTAGGAGAAATTCTGAGTTCACTATAAACTGTGCCAGCTTGCAATTACTTCAGTGCCTCCAAGACTTCACCCTGTGATTAGGTGAGCCCTCACACACGCTGAAGCAGAGTAGAGCCTATTTTTATACAAGCTAACTTTGGTATATTGTGCTTTGATAAAGGACAGACTTCAGAGGCAATGAAGACCATACTTGTTACAAGGGGCCTGTTAATATAGTCCAAGTGACACTTTCTTCTTTCCTGCACTGACTGCTTATAAATTTCACTCTGATGGGAAAATGTACTTGTTTCAAATAATTCTGGCAAAATCAAGGATGCATTGCCAAACATCTTGCTTTTCAGAGCATTTCACAGAATCATCACTGAAGTTAAAATCATTACTACAATTCCCTTTAATTCTAGAAATGAGTGGAAACGGTGGTTTTACAAAATACAGTTAAGTACCCGCAGCAGGACAGGAAGGTGCACCAAGTCCACCTTGGTGCATCTCTACCTCTGTTAACTTCAGCATGAGCACAGGGACACGTAGATTAGAACCTAGCTCTTCCCCATCGAAAAAATATATGTAGCCATAAGTACACTTTTTACTGTAAAACCAAGTAATTCACACTTTAAACATATTTTAATTATTACTTTTTTTTAAAGAGTTCGCTACATGTACAAATGCTTTTGAGGAAAAAAGACCCACAAGTGTTGTTTTGGCATGGACTTTATGTTAATATATAGCTTTAATCTTTTTTACCTGGGCTTTTTCCCAGAATATAGATCTATCGGATGTGGACATAAAAGAAGTCTCCGATATTATGCTGAGAGTATTATCATTCCCAATGGATTTGTTGGGTATCAGTGTGAAACATATCAAGCATTTGTATTGGTAAGTGCCAGGTACATATTTATCTGAGGGGTTATAGCCCTGCCTTTCTTAATAATTTCTGGGACAACTTCTACGCTCTGGATCATGGGATACAGGGGGGCTATGCGGACCCACTGACCACCCTCATCCAGACCATACCCAAAAACCAGGCAAAATATAAAAGCAGAAAAGTCCAAAAAAGAAAAGATCCAGAAGAAAATAAGTCAATAAATGCAAACACCAAAAAGAGTTACAAAGGGAGATACCAAGAGCTGAGTAAGAGGGCAACGAGAGGCAGTGGCTGGGTTCAGCCTTTGCATAGGTCAGCAGTAAGGGACACTCGGTCTGGTTGAGGGAAGTCCATCTAAACCTGGTGAAACCCATCACCAAGAGGACAGCCTCTGGATTCCAGACATGTTTAAACATCTGTATAAACAATAAACATCCACAGTATGTAGGGCAGAGGAGATATTTATACAGCACAGCATTGCTCACACAACCCTCAGGTGGCACAAGAAAGCAAGCAGCATAATGTCCTGGTGTCTCATGCCTGATATAACTGGGCTTTTAGTGGACCAATTCTGGCAATATAACTGAGGGCTGGTCAAGAAGGAAGACAAGTCTGAATTTATTTCCAACTACTCCCAAAAGGAATGACTACAATACTGCAGAAAACTTGTTAATGTTTGTAGCAATGTTGCCACGTAACTTGAAACTTTGATGTAATTCAGGACTTGAAAACATGAACCCTGTGCAATTTAGTGATGTGAGGGAAATGTTTTTTTCAGTCTCATAATGAACAAGTAATGATGATCATTTAGCCTTTTATTCATTTAATGCCCAACTAGCCAAAGATCTGCAAATACCAATTCCTACAGAACATCCCAAATATCAAAATTGAACTAAATGTAACAATACTATTTTTTCCAACTGTAGTTAAATCACTTTCACCGAAAACATACATGCTTCTCTTTTTTTTTTTTTTTTTAGTTTAATGGACATCAAGGTCTTGATCTGAATGTTTGATCTATGTAGGTAGATGAATTTCATTAAGATTCTGCATGGGAATAAAGGCTGAAAAGCAGACAGAACACATTCCAAAGTGAGAGCCCAAGCTTCAGTATTCCTAAACTTAAATATCTTTACCATATGAATGAGATATCCAGCCAGACCTGCTTGCAAATATGGTTAGCCACCCATAATAATTAGCAGACAGCCTTTCAATGGGCCCTGTGAAAGATAAACATATTACCTGTATTTTACACATCAGGTAATATGCATTAAGGTATTTACTTATGCTCTCTGCAAGAGCATAAGGAATTAGGCCAGATTTTCAACCTGTTTCTCGTCGATTTTCAGTCAGATGAAAAAAGGTGACTGACCACCTCGGCTCCTTTTTTCACCACACCAATAAACACTGAAGATATGATCCTAACTCAGAAGCAAGTACCTTTTCAAAAAAGCTGGGAAAAAGCTGAAATACCCTAATTTCTTATACTTTAAGAAGTGGGATTGAAACAGATAATGTCTTGTAACACACATTATTATTTTCCCCCAGGGAGACTGCTTCCCATGTCCGAAGGAAGGATGCCCACTGATGGGTCATTATGCTGATAAGTTTTCACATAAAACTGAAAAAGAACAGCAAAAGGTTTATTTAAACACAGGGCCCTCCCCTCCATATGCTCGTAAGTGCTTCTTTTGGGTGGTGAATGCTAAAGTGGCGATGAATTATGTGTGAACAAATATCTGACACTTCCACGGAGAGCTGCTGGAGTTAATGAGTGGCACTTAGCACAAAATCTAGAGTTTCAGGTGTCAGGAACATGCAGTACCAGCATTATCTGGGAAAGGCTGAGATAATTATAGAAGCAGCTCAACTGATGCTGACCTCCAAGTTAGAAACCATGCTAAAATTCTGTTAATTAGATTCAAAAATTCTATAAAGCTGAACGCTGGAGGAATGTTATGTTGAAAGTGCAAAATTTGAAATCAAAAAATGTTACATTGTTTTTATTGACAAAAATTTATAAAACTGGATCATTTCAGGATATTTTTGCAAAGCTCACCAAGTCAAGATGGCAGGGAGTAATAAGAAGTATAGTTTTAATTGTGATTAATGTAGAAGCAGCCACAGAACTGGGAAATAAGAAAATTCATAAAAAATTGTAATCCATCACAGGTGATGAACTGCAAGGGCAATAAATGAGAGAGGGTCTTTATTCACTAGGCACTAAAATATGAAAGCAAAATTAAGAACAACAACAAAAAAAAATCTTATATCAAGTCTCCATAAGAGCAAAAAGTAAAAAAGTATAAAGAAACTAAAAACTAAAAAAGTATAGAGAAACTAGCCATTTCTCAAATCTGAATGAACACATTAATTTCAACATTTATAAACTGTTGAGTTGCTAGAAATTATAGCCTGAACCCAAATAGAACCTTATGAAGTGGGTGAAGAGATGCTCCTTTTAACAGCCCGAATTAAAGCCAGTACGAAAATTTACCGAACCTGGTTGCTTGAAATCAGCATATGCTATTGCATCTGAGACCCCGCTTCTGCCTTAGAAAGACATGTGGGATGACAGGGTCTCCTGACAGCTCTTAGGCTGTGCACAGGTATAAGAAAAACGCTAAACACTCTGTATATGGGGATCATCCTGGGAAAGCTGCTGGTTTTGTTTAATATATCTTTAACAACACAGCAGTCCAGTGGACTTCACTTCATAGTTGAGACCTAACATGCTACCCATGAGACTCCCCAAAGTGCCCATAAGTGTAAGAAATTACAAAATTGAAAGTGAGACCAAGTGGAAGAGCAAGGTGCAGTATTGGCCATGGCAGACTAAATACTTGGCATAGTCAGTAGGTCAGCAAAGATTGCATTTGCTATTTGGACCGCTGTCAAGGAAATTACTACCAGAATCACGCAGAACTAACATTTTCCTTAATAAAGAGTGACATTTTGTTTGCTTACAAGCGCATTTGAGCAATACATTCCTCTTCCTGAAAGACACTGAGACGTATAAAAAGTTTTACCATTAGGAAAGAAATCTCCTTACAACCGTAATCTATTTCATTTTGCTTTCAAAGGCTGGCGAAAAAAGATATGTGTCAGAGTATCTGCAACAGAAACCATGAAGGGAAATATAGACGTAGCCTTGACTGGAACTAATGGGATCAGGAAAAAATACACAATTGACAAGTAAGTTTAACATGACTGTTGAAAAAATGGCTCTATCATTTTTATCATGTTGAATTTATACACAGCTATTTTTACATGTCTCATCTTGTCCTACATGATCCGTGATTTACCCTGGTAACAAAAGTAGCTGATAAGTGGTTGAAGTTCCCCATGCTACAGATTGTGGTCAAAATCTGCTTACTGGTCTCTCTTGCTCTGTATTTTATTTTCTTTTCTGAGGATGACAGTTAGCATAGCAAAGTGGGCAAGAGCAAAGAGCTCTGTGGCTACTGCTGGGCTCAAACACCATTTGGTGATCTCTGAGAAGACAAAGAACTGCATGATGTACGACCATACATTTGATCATTCCCTCAACTAGGGAATATGTGAGTAAGAAAGTTGCAGCTTGCTTATGAACTGTGCTGGAGGCTGGGATTCCTGTCTGCTCAGCCTGGCTTTTTCCAGTAAATGTGAATTTAATTCTCATAAACTTATCCTTATCAAGCGCACAGTTTAAATATTGTAGAACCAGCCTCCTTTGTGTTTGATCATAGCCCTGTTACTGGTCTGTACCAGGAGTACCTTTGGTTGTAAATACACTACTGTAGCGATACACCTACAGGTAATTTCTATGTTAATGTCACACTGTAATGTGCATTCTATTATAATGAACACTGATACCACAGAAGGCACAAATGTAAACTATAATTTTCAATTTTCTTCATGGTTGAGAGCAAGCAGAAACACTGAGAGAACTTTTTGACTTGGACTTATTTGAAGATAGATCTCATTTTCCAAAAATAATGTCTAGAATAAATACTAAATACTGACAAAGGCAGGGCTAACTAATCTAGAGTTTTCATCCTGAAAGGCACAGGAATTTAAGCAACTAAGTCATTTGCATACTTCTGTAGATCCCTCTGAGAAGCTATCTCCTCCTTAGGTACCAACAAGTCTATACATTGGGTTGATCGGCTGAAAGTGTGTAGTGGGATCCACAATAACCTCCCCAAATAAGCAGGAATGGTGTTTCCTCTGCTTTCTCAAGCAAGGTTAATACAGAGACTTTGTGGCCTTCACCAATTTGCCTAGCTGGTATCTGCACCACAGACTTCAGCCAAAGGGGGAAAAAAGTGACATTTAGTCCTCAGAACTTCCTCCAGGTATGCAGGATAAATCATGCTGGGAGAGGTGAGGTAGCCTCAGCACCACCACAATAGCTTCAGGGAAGGCAAAGAATTGCACTACTGATTTGGAGGAAGAAATCAACCAAAATGTCAACAAGACATTCCTTCCTAATCCTTACAAAAAAGGTTAAATGAAAAGTGCATTACATATATTTTTTGTGGGTTTTTTTTTAATCTTTAAGTTTAGCCTTGTTACAATGTTTACCCAAAAAAGTATTTAATATATTTTATGTACGAAAAATCCAAGGTCCAAGGACTTTATAAAGGACTTGGCTACATGGCTTGAATGACTAGTCAGCCGAGAGGACAGAACTTTTCTGGACCTGAGACATGATCCCCTACTGCCTGAGCTGAAAGCCTCAGATCTGTGTGAGGCTCTGCATCAAGAGCCCTGTGCATTCCCCAAGGGACATATTCTCCAAGAACATGTTCTAACCTAAAATTTTGCCTAACATCCCTGATTGGTAATTCTTGAAAAAAAATGTAATAAAATTATACCGATAGCATTCAAGGCTTTAACTCTCATAGCATCCCACAGCTCATCTCCCTTTCTGCCTAAACTGTAGCTTTTTTTTCCTCATTTGTAAAGAACACAGAGCACGACTTCTGTTCTTTTGGCAGGGGAACGTTCAAACCAGGCAACACATACTTGAACTATATTGATACAGAAATTCCTGGGAACATTTCAAAAGTTGAGTTTCTCTGGAAAAAGCATCTAGGTCATGTACAGGGAGGCTGCATGGGAGCTGAAGAAGTCACAGTAATATCTGGGGAAAACAGAAACGTGTGAGTACACAGTCTAATGGTGTTCCATTCTGTGGGTCTGGGGGGGGGGGGGGAACAAACAAAAAAAAAATAGAAAAAGGGAAAAAATACCCAAAACACCTTTGCATGGTATCATGCCCCTTAAAACAAGTGGGTTTAACTACGGAAAATAAGAGCCTAATCCAAATTTCATGGCAGTACCTGGGTGTTTGGCTGACTACTGTTACTCCTACCAGCTCAGCACTGCAGCTAGGCTTCCCCAAAGAACAGAGATATCAAATCTGAAATTCTGGGGGGTGTAGCACTGCATTTGTAAGAAAGGTACAAGTTTTTCTCCTAAATTGCAGTTTCATGTGCCTTCGTCTGCATTAGCAGGTAGCACAGCACATCAGAAACAGCTCTGCTCAGTGCCCCAGTATACTTGCCCTGGCAAGGTGCTTTAGGCTGACTCCAGCCTGATCCCATGGACTGGGCACCCACTGGCATCTGCAGTACATTAGGCGCACTCCTGGAGCACGCCTCTTGGTTTAGTTTTAACCAACATGAATCCAGCTGATGTGTCCCGACACCACTGTGTCATGTAAACAAAAGTGTGGTAAGTTGGGAAAATGGAGTGAGAGATTCCCTTCAAAAGTGCGCTCCTGGTCCAAATTAAAATGCTGATGGGGTCTGAGCATAAAGGCAAACACATCTTAAAATTTAATAATTAGTCACTAACTAGTAATTCTTTAAAAAATCATTTAATAACACACACCTTATGTTCTCAGTCTACTAGAACTCATGCTTTGACCTAACATGAAATACAAATAGGATTTCTATTGATTATCTTGGGCTGCTGCTAAGAAAATGTCCCATTGTGCTGAAAAATATTTCCTTAAACTCTTCCTCCCTCGCCAGGTCTGTGTTCTGCGGCTATGGAACTGTACAGCAGAGCACGTGGCAAGCCCTGGCGCTTTGCTGAGGCTCGGCGAGGAATGCCGTGGTTGTCCACCATGGCAACCCTCACCGCCTGGAAGAGGACACTTCTCCAGTCAGCAGCAAACTATTAACACAGCTCCTTCAATAAATTATTAAAAACTTGCCCAGCCCACTACAAAAGCTCTATTTCCAAATGAGTGTCGTCAGCTTTTATCCATACAGGGGAGTTATACTTCTGTGAATTCCAGTTACAATGACAGCTAACATGTATTTTACTAGTAACACACACATGCGGTGTGATTATATTTCAGAGTCAAGGGGAAAATAATAAACTAGGAAAAAAAAAAGTCCTAGCCAATTCCCCTTTGAAATACACTTAATTATCTTAGGAGGAGCATCCAAAAAGAGGCAACAAAAAAAAGAAGAAAAAAAAGAAAAAAAAAAAAAAGGAAAGAAGGAAGATGGAAAAAAAAGAAAAAAGAAGAAAAAAAGGGAAAAATAAAAGATAAAATAAAAAAGAGGGTGAGAAAAGAAAAAAGGAGCATAGACAGCCAAATTCTTTAATAGTGCCTACTTCTTCAAGAAAAGGACACTTTTGTGCTTTCAGAAGCATCTGATTGCTTCTATGTCAGGAGTCTGAGGAATAATTTTAAATACAAAAATGATCAGAGTTTGAATGGCTTTGCCTGACATGTCCTTCCTTCCTGAAGAATACATTTAAACACCATTTTCTCAGCACATCCAAAAGACTGCTTAGGAGCTGGGACTGCGTACTGAGTTGTACAGTAGACCTTGAGAAACTCTACCATCAAAGTTCACCATGTGTCAAGCAGGACAGTCTAATGTACAGCAAAATATTTGATTGTTGCCTTTTTCCTGGGGAAGAACTCATTGATGTGCCCTATTCAGCTCTTCTGAACACTGGGTGAGCTGAGATTCTTTCGCTATACCTGAAACAGGAATCTCCTTTATCAAAACTATGTTGAGCTATTGAGGATCTGCAATTTTCTGGCAGCCTTCAAAGTAACTATTTTCTCTTTACTGGTGAAGCTGAATTTTCCACCTCTACCTTACCTTTCTGAAGCCACTGAAGCTGGGCCTGAGCTGCATTACTTGCATTAGCATATAGCATTGCCCCCCCAAATTTAGCACCATTTTAATTATACCGGATAACAAAAACAGACTACCAAGAGTTATCAGCATCAGCCAAAAAAAGCTAAGATTGTTTCTGTTTCAATACAAGCTGCCCACAAAAATTCTTTTGGTTTTTAATTGTCCACTGTAGTCTAAGACATACAGCTAATTTTTAAATCTAATGTGAGGTTTATCATTTGGGTGCAGAAACCCCATGTGTGAATCACATTGGGCAACTCTGTTTTGTCCCATCCTAACAACTAGCTATTCCAGAATACTTCCAGTGAGGTTATACCAGAAGGTGTTAATGAGACGTGTTACACAAGGCTAAATGGCTAAATATGAGTGATGAACAGGTGTGTTTCAAATTACGCAGCAATAATTTCGAGATGTCAGAATCCAGTCACCTCCTATGACATTTGCCAGAGGAGCTTGCTTAGGAGCTTTGCAGCAAAGTTGACAAATCAGCTGTCTACCTTCTCAGACTCACTGCTTCAGTACCCTTACGATCTCCACCCGTGCACAGTAGGATCCAGAAACCATCCCGAGGAGGGAACTCATCCTCCTCTACCCCCTAGGGAAACTCCTTAGGCAAGACCTCCTTCTTGTGTAAGTAGGGACTTCCCTCTTCTGCGCTCCCCTGGAGAATTACAAAACAACACCCCAGGTACTTCTACGCAGTTCAGAAATATCTGTAGCTAGTAATTACACCATCTTTAACGTCCTTCATAAATCAGGCATGGCTTTCTGCCCCGGAGTTCCACAAATAAAGGAGACTCAGGGAGGGAGAAAGGAAGACTTCTTTTCCCTTTCTTATAGTCAGGAACTGAAGCAAAAGAAATGTAAATATTTTCCTCAGGGTCACGAAAAAGTGTTGAGCAGGGCCAGGCACTGGATTGGGTCATCGGATTTTACGACATGAGACAGCAGTGCGAGCAGTGCAATACAGGCCATCGCTTCTCACAAGAAGGAAGCAACGTCCTGTTGAATTCAAGATTTCTATAAAGCCCGTCCCCTCCTGCCTCTGTACTTGGCTGTGCCACTTTTGCAATTCTAAAAATTAATTTGAGTTTTTATGAATAATAAATCATATTCTTACGTTCAAAAATTCAAGCTTTCATTTTGTTTAATTTTAAGCTATTGATTTCAACAGTGTTCTGACAAAACATAACAGCTTATATGGGCTGATGACTACTGCTACAAATGTGGTCCAGCTGATTAGACCACTTAAAAATATACATTTTCTCACCCAATCAGTTCAGCTAAGAATAAAATATTGCATTAATTTCTTCCCCTGGTGTTGTTCTGTTTTGCATTTTTGTCATATACTGTTTCCTGAGTTAATTTTCATTCTTTAGTATAGTAAACATCAACACAGCACTTCTTTGTGACTACATCTATAGACAGAGCAAGAGAGATTCCTTTTTAGGCGTCAAAGGTGAAAAAAACATTGACAGCAGCTCTGTGTTGCTGGTAGCAAATAGTCTTCCTCCTGTTTCCTTCTGTATTTAAAAATGAAAATTGTTACTTGTATGAAACCTTTGGATACTATCAGTTTGTATTAATGAAGCCAGTCCAAAAAAATACAAGGGTTTGATATTTCACAAGACAATCTACTTTTGACAAAGACTGGAACAGGTAATTCTTTCAGATCTCCACAGCAAGGTAAGCCAGCTTTTAGAACAATTTAAATTGCACCTTTAGAATGTCAAGTGAGATGCACCATTTGATATGTTTGGCTGTCACGCTGAAAGGTAGCGCTTTTTTTAATCAAATGTGATTCATTTGTCTAGGGTTTTTAAGGACATATTATGATTTGCATTCAGTCTTTTGCATTATTTAAATGTTCTGCAACACTATGAGTGCTTCAGAATTAAATACAAATTTCATGTAATACTCCTTAAGCATTTGTTCACTACAAAAATTATGCCAAAGGTAAATTACTAACAAAGCCATTATAAAGCATTCAGCCTCAGTCCCTTTTCTCTCTCATGACACTCTTTTGGCAATGGGGCAAGGTAAAACAAACACACATACAAACGAACCTCTTAAATCTTTTGTAGAAGAAGGGAACAGCAATAATTAGTCCAGAATACCAACTCTCTGCTCCACTTACATCATCAGTATTTGCTCTATATGTGACATCAGAAAAATCATTTTAGGAGAAACAGTATGCTTGTCATAAAGTGATATATGCAGGTATGCTAATGAGAAACCAAGGACCATTTTTGTCAGAGTTCTCCATTAACAGGAATAAAATACTCTATTGCATAGCACAGCAGACTCTCTTCTTTCCAAAAAGCAGAGCCTAAAATGTCCCTCATAAATATTTGTGAGCCCAGAACCAAAAGCATAAGAATACTTAATTAAATAATTAATTAAACAGAACTAATAGGCGGAGATGTCAACATTCACTTTATGCAGCTGTCTCTCTTCCCACTTTTGATTCTATCTATTTTATTTCTGTGATTTTTCAGATTTTTTCATGCTACTCTAATATCCTAGAATATATTGATAACATCCTCGTAAATGAACCACAAATTTGCAGGAATAAGCCCACCAAGTCCTTTTGGTCTTTCATCTTTGTTAGAGATGAAACTTGACAAGGCTCCTATACAGAAAGCCTCCCCAAAGCCTTCATTCTGCCTTTAAGACTATCTCCTTTCTGATTATATCATTTTATAGCCCAGTCACTTGCCAGCATCTTTCCTTACAGAAATTCCACTGGAAATTCCATAAATTTCTCCAGGTAAAAATACATCAGGCTTTTTTCCTTCTCTAGGCAATCTGTATTTCACATGTTTCCACAGAATTTTTTTTATCAGTTTTTGTTTCTCTCTTCAGGCTTCTATTTCCCCAAGAAAAGCTAATTCTTTTCTACATAGGTGCATTTTGATAAGTCTTTCTGATTTCTCCCTTTACATTTAATTTAGGTTAGAGTCTTTTTCTTTGGCATACCAGAAGTGAGTGAATGATTATGATCGCTCAATGCCTGAGAACGCACAACCTGAAGGTACTTCTGGTAGATCTGAGATCTGGCTTTAATTTTTCTCAGCCCACAGTTGTGTCATACCAGTTACCAACCCACCTGTAAGACCACATCGCCTGGGAGCAAGTCTATTTTCCCAGTTAGCATTCTTGCAGGGGCGCCGCCTCACTATCTTCTCTTGCATTTCCTCCTGGATATTTTTATAGTGAAATTATTTACCTACACTTCCCCCACTCTCTTCCCTCAGTGAAAATTACTGATTTTTCCTACAGCAGGCTCCAATTCTCAAATGTGTATCTGTTATACTGAAGGTAAAATAAAATCTTTGGAAAGTGATTTTGCTGAGAGTTTAATGCAGTCAGGGTATTCTGTGTAACCCCTGGCTCTAGCAGTTATGTTTGGCAGGCTCCTGGGACAGAAGCAAAAATGAAAATCTTTGTGCATTCCCAACATTTATTTGAGTTATTCTTCCAAAACCAAAGCTGCCTGGGGTTGGAGTTGCCACTGGGAGGGATAACAATTGCTCACTGACCTATCAGCAAATCTATCTACACGGACTATCTACGAAACTCGTGGCTCTCTTCTTCTTTTATACTAACTTCGTAATTTCAAATAGCTGCTTTAAGTTATTCTGTTTCCAATAACTAGGAAGCAGAAGTTGATAGCATGCCCAAATCTATTTTTATGGCATATTTCCAAGATAAAACCGAGCCAAGAATCTGTTCTTTAACTACCAAGGATCTAAAAACTTCCGGAAAGAACACGCATCATCACCAACCTTTGCACAAACAGAGCACGCCTACATTGCTGTGCTGCGGCAAACACACCTCTCCTCCCAGCTACCACGAGGCTGGATGGGGCAAGTGCCTTGCAACACCGGAAGCGTAAGCAATATGTGAAAATACAGGCTGGCATTGGTGTCAGTCCCCTTTTCATCCCATAATTTTCCCTTTTTTTTTTTGACACTGGGAAAGCTTGGGACCTAAAATAGGCAATGTCCCGAGCCTTAGACAGCTAACTTTGTTCTGAGCCACTGGTCTGTATCCGAACTGTTCAGAGCCATTCTTTTATCAGTCTAAACATTCAAGAAGATTTGCATTTGCCTCTCAATCTCCAAGGCAAAATCTACAGTTATTCCCTTTTATGTCAGCTGCTTCTTTCAAATAAGTTTAATATTCTAGCATTAATAGGAGATCAAGCATTCAGAATAATGGACTTAAACCTATTCCCTTTAATACTGCCCATTCCTTGTAAAGAAAGCCTGGCTGTCCCTGCTGACTCCTCTCTGTCTTTGGTTACTTTCATCATATGCTCTAAAATTCTGCCCTAGTATTATTTCCTTAAAATGAAACCATGCTCCGCAAGTCTCCAGCTCACAAAACCAGAAGTTAATGTTATCTTTGCTTGCTTTGACTGATTTAATTAGCACACAACATGTGTTATGGAAGGTCATAAAAATTTATCATTTCCAAAATATTCTTTTTATTGTTGTTGTGCAATACTGGAAGGGATATGCTAAAGCAAATTGGTTTTGCCGTTAATCAGTATAAGATTTGTTCACTTCACCAGAAGAACACATTGGAGTTAGGCAACAGAAGTATCAAGAAAGTCTTTTATTGATGGCTCTGCCACTCAGAGACTAAAGGTAAGATTCTGCCAGAAGGTGAGTGGTCTTTGTCTATACGTATTAGCAATTCTCTAGGGGATGGAATACACAAAGCTACTTCCAGATGACCTCCATCCAAGCTAAGAAATTCATTGACCATCGTCAAACTAAAATTGAAATAAGAGAGAAAAATGTTACTTTTACAATTTTATTTTAGCTTTCCATGAAAGCCTTGGTAATATATATATCACTGCACTTGAAACGTGGTTGCTGAGATTCCTTCGGAGAACATGATTCTCAAGGAGTGTTTTAGATCCTCTTTTTCCTACCTATGTGAAGGCCATTACTACCAGAATGCATTTATGTCCTTGATAATTCTCAAGCTGGATGTGTTCACTTACATATTGTCAGAGCCAACGGCAAAAGCCAGCCTTTTCTTACTGTCCATAAAAACCTGCTGTTCCCCTTCAGACATAAAACCAGACCCAGAAAAACTGACTGTTCCTAAAAGAAGATAGACCTCAAAACCCTACAACATGGGCTAGAAATTCTTTTTACTATTAATTCTGACTTGTCATACTGTCCAACATTAATTTAATCCGCACTGCTGTGTATTCCCTCTGAAACACACCGACAGTGAAACTCTTTTGCGTTGAAAATGTATATGGTCACCCTGTATCAACCAGGTTGTTACTTATCAACATACAGAGCAGATCAAAAAGCAAGCTAAAGAAGTTAGTAAACTTCTATTCTTGCCAAATGCAGTTTTCAGCTACTTGTGTACATTTGTGCCCGGAGGTATTCTTGCGCGCATGTACTTCTGTTTCAGTTTGTAACTGGGGGGGGGAGAGCTCGGTGGCACTGTTTTAACACTCACACACAAAGAACTAGCTCTGTGGAAAGTACAGCAAAATATTTGAGCATATCCAGCAATCCTGGTCCCCTAAAAAAAATGTTTCCAAGGGGTCTGATTTTCACACAAAGATGTCCAGCAATTTCTGAAGGTGTTTCATCATTAATAGAGGCACCAGTTTCACTGGCTGCTTTCCATTTAACTTATATGCCAATATTCTGACAAATGGGGCACATGACATTCCTTATCTCTTTTCTGTGGCTCCCCAACCTCATTCCTTCCCAGAATTATCTAATGAGCTACATCATCTGAGGAGATACAGGTCCCATAACTGCTGCCAAATTTCCATCTGCCCGTCAATGAACATAGACTTAACTGTAGATAATTTCTTATTAGCTAGATCTGCTCTGTCTTATCTGAAATTACATGTGTCTTCAGTGTAAGCAGTAATTAAATATGAGATCCAGTCACTGACTAGCCACTGTTTCCTCCAGATTCCTCTGAGACTTCTTTCTAATGATTATCATCATATATGGCACTGGTTTGCACCACTTTATCAACAAGAACCGGACCCAGATCCAAACATTCATATAGGTGCCATGTGCTACAAGGAATGACAGACACTCTTGACTTGGTTTTTACAATGCCTATCAGGCTGAGTGCATTATGTACAGCTCAGCATATGGAAAAACATATTTTTGGTGTTATTCCTGAAATTATATCTTCTCTCAGGAAATGCACATAACTCAAGACCACAAATTGGCTTCTTATACGAACTGTAGATTCAACCCAAGTTAATTCCTGCCCTTCGGCACTTGAATCACTCCTTCTATAAGGATGACAATCGCTCCTATACAGTTGTCTGAACAGGTGATTATGGCAGCACCCACCCTGTAGACAAGTGTAGTGACTTGAGGTCTTTCCCAGGAACTGAAAGACCTGGGTTGTGACGTAGTTGTGACCCACAACCTCCAGAGCACAGGAGATAACCTAGGACTTACACGATGGACAAGTCACGAAGCCATGACAGAGAAAAAGATGAATGACATGACTATCATCAGCCTATCCTTCTCCTCCTGACACAATTCTGAATCTGAATGGCTATGGTTTCTCTACTCTAAGCTGATCACAATATCATTAGTAGATGCCAGATATATTCAGAGCATGCCAACCGATGAGAGAGCTTGGTACAGAGGCACCTAATCTGTGAATCCCACATGGCCTACGAGGACATAGATTAGTCAAAATGGTAGTGGGCAGACAGAGCTTGAGTAACTTCACTAGAAAAAGCTCATAAATGCTCAGGCACCTATATTCTCCCTAAGCTGTAACACAATTTTTCTTACTCCCCCCTTTCTAAAAGAAACTAGACAAGTCTCTGTAAAAAAATATAAACAGCTTGATTATATGAAAATGTACAAGGGTTTGCTTCACAGGGCATGCATGTCAGACAGATAACAAACAGATAGCTGGTGACTTCCAGCGGGTGACACAGTGCAGTGAAATTGAGCTCGTGAACTGACCTGCAGAGGAGGCTCAGCCCATTGCCTGTAACAGGAGCTTACAGGTACACAGTTCACATTGGCTGTGTGGATGTTGCACGCAATAACCCCTTCGAGGGTTAAAATGGCCTTGTCTTGCTTTTCTTCAAATCCATAACAAAACTTTAAGAGGCGAAAATTTTGATGAATTAGATATGACAAGAGACAAGAAAAGGCAACATCTGTTATACCCAGCAATAAGGGTATCATTCTTAACAAAGGTTCTCACTCACCCACACGAAGCCTATAATCAGACACCATGTGGGCAGGTCCACGCCCACCGTCATGGGACTGGTTCCAAGAGAAAAGAGCCGGTAGCAACCAGGATTTGACAGGGAGCTAGCTGAATGGAGCTTGCAAAGCAGCAACCCTTTCCGCATTCAGAGTGGTAAGTGGCTGAAAACTTGGTAGGGTTTTTGGGCAAGTGTCCTTTACTAACTGCTGGTTGGGGCTGGAGGACTGTAAGGACTCCTGCTTAAAAACAAATGCAGGCTGAATGGTATGGTCTGAGTAAACAGGCGTAAAGCAAACAGCAGAACTCAGTGTGATCCTGAGGAGACCCTGGCAGCAGCCAGAAGGCTTAAAATTTTTCAATTCCAGGAAATCCCGGTAGCAGATGAGAACTTCTAGGCTGTGATAATGTAATGCAGCTAGGAAAACAGGGTGGATTCAGTGGGGCTAAGGCAATTTAAGACTGAATACATCCCTATGTTTTTAAAGGAAGAACAAAATTATGGTATTTGCACATGGAATCTGGGCTTTTCTTTTAAAGGGAAAATGCGTGAGAACACAAATAACAGCCAAAATGAAAGAGAAGGATAAATTAGGCTACAAAATTACACATTATTAGGAGCACTGCAAATTTAAAGGGAGAATGGAAGTGGGGAAGAATTACAGAGCTGTTATATGGAAGCATGTGGCAAACGAGATGTATTTTGGTAGACTACCATATACAGAGAAACTTGAACTAGTCATCAGCAAGGGTTATTCTGCACTTCAGAAATGGCAAAAGGAAACTAGCATTGGTCTTAGAGCTGACTAAATTTAACAGTAGCCTAATTGTGAAAAGGAACAGTGAAGGTCCTCCTGGAAAGACACACAAGTGGCCAGATGGTGGCTGCAAGTCAGCTGAAGGCTCCCTAGTTAGTACAGAATTGGCACAGCCACCACACAAAACTGAATTACCTTTATTGTTTTTTTATGATGCTTGTAGTCAGATTAAATTATCATAATTGTCTCTGTAAACTTAAATGTATGAGTACTGGTGTAGGGTCAAGGTGAGAACCGTATTATTTAGGAAATCAGAGCAGATACTGCACAAAGTCCTGCAGTGGGAAGCCAAGGACTTGATATTTAATAGGTTTTCTTTACTATTGTCCTGCAATTTCTTTAGGTTGTTCACCATTTCTAAGCAACTAACCTCAACACCTTAAAAGCTCAAATCTTACTGCATCCTCGTGATGAACAAATACATGTACAACTTTGCGTACTCACTAACCTCTTATCGGAGTGCTTCCCACGTTAAACGCCTCAAGAAAAGAATTTGCATCACTATTCTGAGTCATTATTTCAGGTTAATGCCCTCGTCCACTGTCTCAGATTCAGTTTAAGAGGTCAGTAGATACTCAGAAAATTCTGTTACCCAGACCGGACAACATATGTGAGCCCTGCCTTGCCTTGGTTGTTACTTCGTATTGGGTGGCTGGGAGAAGGAAATCTGCAAAAAGTTCTGGACATCTTTGCTCCACTACAAAATTGATCTATCAGATGTTAAATTGGTGGCTTTCAGAGCTATTCAATTAAGATCAGTTTCCTCCTGGAGAACTTAACTGTACCTAAAAGCTGGTGAGCCAGCAGGAACAGAGACTGGCTAATGCCAAGATGCTCTTTTACTTACTATTACCCATTTGTATTGAAGCAGTGCCAAAGAGTCTTCATCCGGAATCAGGACCCTACTATGGGCTATTTATGGGGAGGAGCTGGAGATGAAATTAAGTCTTTTATCAATTACACCTGTTACTCTGCTACCTGAATTAGAATCATAGAATTGTTAAGGTTGGAAAAGACCCTTAAGATCATCGAGTCCAACCATTAACCTGTCATTGCCAAGTCCACCACTAAACCATGTCTTCGAGCACCACGTCTGCCCTTCTTTTAAATACCTCCAGGGATGGAGACTCAACCACTTCCCTGGGCAGCCTCTTCCAATGCCTGACTACCCTTTCAGTGAAGAAGTTTTTCCTAATATCCAACCTAAACTTTCCCTGGTGCAGCTTCAGGCCGTTTCCTCTCGTCCTATCACTTGTTACTTGGGAGAAGAGACCGACCCCCACCTTGCTACAACCTCCTTTCAGGCAGTTGTAGACAGTGATAAGGTCTCCCCTCAGCCTCCTCTTCTCCAGGCTGAACACCCCCAGCTCTCTCAGCCGCTCCTCATAAGACTCATTAGTACACCATATCACCAGCACTTGGTCCAGTACTGTGCTACCAGTTTTCAGGATTTGATAGTTTGGACAAATACTGTGTCGGAGCTACCGAACAGGAACTGTGCCTGGAAAAGATGGGAATGGGCTGGACAACCTCTACAAAATTACATTCAAATAAAAGAAACAAAAAAAAAAATTATATTGTACTTTCAGGTATTTGCATATTGGTTAATACGTACATGATTCCCCTTACGAGGCCTAAAGATACTATTGGAATATTTTTTTCCTTAGTTTCTTTTACCATTTTGATTAATGTTACAATGCTTGGGTGTGCAATTAGCAAGCGTTCTCTGAGCGCCTCAGGCTCAAAGCCATGCAGGAATTTGCTGAGAGAACAGGAAATTGAACCGGTAACTTCTATACCCAAGGCTTATACGCTAAACTCTGGATGGCTTCTTCTCCTTTACGTTGCCTTTACACTGTTAACTGAGCACTGTGCCAAACTACTGAAAAATATGAAAGGCTAAAATAAAACACTTGAAAGACAGAACTGACAAAAATATTCCCTGTTTAAGGACAGTGCCAGTGTAGGAAATATAGGAATTATGGTTGGGGTGGTAAGGCAGGAAAAGGTGGGAAAAAAAAAACCATAAACAGTGAAAAATAAAAAGACTTGAAAGAAGGTAAAGAACTTCAGTATAGAAGGGGGAAAAGCAGACCTGAAAATTGGAAAGACTGTGTAAGACTGAAGGGACAGAAGATGCCATGCTTAGCTCTGTTGACAGATAAAAACGAGCTAGCACTGCATTGTTAGTGCAGAATGAGCTGCTCCTGTTCTACCACTGCTTGTTTTGAACATAATGGTATTAACAAAGGCTGCTCCCCACCTTGGCGTAGGCTTCCCATAACTCCCATTTGGCCTCTTTGAAACACAGGATGAAGTGGAAGGCACCATCTAGGTCATCAACCCTCGTCCATGCCACTTGTCACTGTCACAGTAAAATGTGATAGAACTCCATCTTAAAACTAGCTATGTTTTTTGCCCTGTGACTCCAACTGGATGGCTATTTCAGGACAACACACTAGACTGTTTTTTCATGGCTAGTTCTTGTTCTACTGCTGCTGCTTTGTTTAAGTATCACTTCTCTTCTGGTCTCACGATTTATCTTTGGCGAACAACCATTTACACTTCTTACTCCTAGGCTAAAAAGTCCTCTCCGCCTCTTGCTCTGCATTCCTTCTTTTCATTCTCGTGATGATCCGAGAACCACCTTCTTCATTTTGTCAATATCCCTCTTGAACTGTGTGTGCAGCACCAATGAAACCTCTGTACTCATGAAACAATACCCCCACCTCTATATTGAATACAATATATATACTGAACATACTGTTCTCCCATCTTTATATGTGGAAACAAAGACTAACAAGTTCCTTGGCACTTCAAAAGTCACTAGTAATACATTAGCAAGACTTCAGTTATTGCTTCCTCAGATGTTCAGTTGCATTCTGTGAGTACGATATGCAGTGTGACTTTCCCAAACAATAAAAAATAATCCAGCATTCATGACCTGGACTTTTTATTTCCTAATCCCTTAGTCTAGATGTCAGTATTTTTTCAGTATGAGCTCACATCCAGCAATACCAGTGTTGAAAACCAGCATGCAGTGTAATACCAGGAACTGATTCCTCTAAAACCCTCATCAGTGATGATCCATCATGAGCAGTGAGTGACTATAGGGTCAAAAAACACAGCTAAAAAAACATGATCACAGCTTGATCATGGTGTGATGCAATGGTGCACAGTAGCAAGAACTGTATGTGTAAATCCAGGAGTTGCCTTCTAGTTCTTTGCCGTTATAATCTGAGATGCAATAAGTACACAATTTTTAATCTGCTTAATCCATGCATTTAATTTTTTAATCTACTTAACTGTTATAATAGTGCATGTATATAATTTTAATTTCTTAACAAAAATATCAAGTAGTGGAGCAGATCTTATTAAAATCCAAGTATCATGAGACTTAGAATGCTGATTTTATAAGAGTGTCAGGTTAGTTTGTCATATCATGTAGCTGAAATCAATTACGCAACTTAATCTTTTAACAGTTTTTCCACAATTTTTCCTTCATGACTGAGTATCCTGTGGGGAGTTTCATTATTCTACCTCAGGCTGATATTGACTGAAACTCCACAGGTCTGAAAATTCCTCAGGTCATTCATCCTATTTTTTTTACCTGTTAGCATGTCAGTTTTCTTCAAACCACATCTCTGGAATTTTTTTACTAATCAATAACTTAAAAAAAATTGTCAAGAGGTTTGGGGTTTTTTTATAGCTTTTTATTTTTTTAAGGATCTTAGCTATGAGTTACCGAATTCTAATTATTTTAAAATATGTAGTTCCAGCAACTGTTCTACAGCAGATCTAGAATTACTGTCTGAACAGAGTACCACCGCGAATACTTTTTTCCTGGTGCAAACAACATCAGCTGATTTTGGTAAAGGGAGAAAAAGAAAAGTGTAAACATTTCACCTCAGCTGCATCATTGCCTTTTGCTCCATTTTATCTAGTAATGGACATAAGACATTGCATCTTTTTAACTCTTCCATGCATATATTAATTCATTCTTAATTCATGTCTTAATTCTACTGGCCATAAATGTACATGTTGGCATTGCCGTTTTCTTTATAAAATCTGTGTGACTTCTAGCTATTAATTCCCAGTTACCAATATTCGCCTTTTTCATCCTCTTGTATTCTTCCAGTTTCTTTCACTTTACCAAGTTGCCTGTAGCTTTTTAATCTCTTTTCTATTACTTTCTTTTCAGCGTAAAGCTACTCAGTCTTCATTAAAGAAAACAGTGGCCATTTTGTATCCTGTTACTGCTCACCAGGGAAAGAGATAAGAAGGGTGATAAGAGAATGGTGAGTAAAATTCTTAGCAATTAGATAAATAGCATATCTTATTTTAAATTAAAAAAAAAAATCTATTTACTGTGGTGAGATTATTAGGTTAAAAATGGTGATGATTAAAAACACTGAGATTTGGGCCTGCTTCTCATCAATAGACCATCTGTGTGTGTTTGTGCTCATGTCCTGAGGAAGGTGTGTGGGTACCTGTGTGGGACTTGAAAGTACACTGTTGACAGTCATTGTACAGACTTTCTCATATCTCACAATCCATCCACTAGCAGCCCATGAATCACAGGTTGAGCAACAGTGTCCGGAAGGTGACTTGATGGCCTATCATGAAGGACAACTACTGTTCCAGCGTATGTTTTATACATTAGGATGTCAGTCTATAAATATTTTTTTTTTTCTGAGCTGAACAGCAATTTGGAAATATTTAGTGCTGGTTTTGCTTCAGAAGTGCATGTCCTCTGTCCGTTGAGTGTAACAATTGAGGTCAGCGTTCAGCAGCCTTCCCACCAGCAGTACTGGCTAGGCTGAGATCACATTCACAAACAAGTCATTCCAGTTCCTCTTGTTCAGCACTCTTAAATGCCCAGTGAAAGAATTTTCCCCCATCAAATTGCATGCCGCCTCAACTCTTTGTAAAAAGACATAATTTCTTGACCTCTTCACAATTTTTGTCATTAAGTTAACATAGACCACTATAGAAAACCTACCACTAAAAAATTGTCTCCTACCCAAACTACACCTCTCTTAATAACAGAATGAATCAACATTCCACAAAAAATAAAAAAGAAAAAAATAAAATTTCTTCCATTACTTACCTAGCTACATGTTCATTTCTATTTTCTGCCTTCAAAGGAAGAACCTCTGGAAACTACTGATCACTTTTATTTGGCGATAACCTCCCACATTTTCTGAAATCATTACTCATTAGCTGCCTTTCAGATTTTGGGTCAGAAAAGAAATTATACTGTCCTTCCTGCTGTAGTGTTCCCGACATGGACTATACATCTCCAGAGTATGAGAGCTCTCCGCTAAATATAAACAAATCCCACTGAGCTCTCCAATTCATTTGATGAGCCACATCTTCTGTGATTTTCCTGCACTGTCATCAGGTTCTCATCATTATGATGGGCACTTCTTGACAGACATTCCAGCTGAACGGAGGTGCTCCTTTTGGCTACCAGTTAGGACCTCTCTGTTCTCGTCTGTCACCAGCTGCTTAGAATAACTCCTGATCCTTTTCCCTCCTATTCTTACTCACTGTCAGACTTTGCCTTCCACTCTCCTCGAGCAGCTAGTTTTCTTCTCTGTTAAATACATCAATGGATATATGAGACTTGGGAACAGAATTGTATTTCCAAGGAAATTTCGTGATTCCTCTCAGCCCTGCACTTTGCAACTCCAGCTCACTGCTTAGATATTCAGCCTTGCTCCTCTGCCCTACCACATAAACACCGAGCTATTTCCCCACGGGGACTTCAGAGTTGATTAGACAGTGCTCAGAGACACACTCTCTGCCCTCTGACCTATCCCATTTGGCTTGGTTAGGAAACCACATCATTACAGCCAAGTAATCCAACTTCCACCAAAAAAAGCACATAGGTGGACCACAGGTCTCCTGTCTAACATTTGACACGCAAACTTCAAGGAGAAATTCTGTGAAATTCCCAATTGTTTCTTTTTTGTTTCTGAGAGCATTTGGTAGCATCAATGGCATTTGGAGCATTGCTTTTCTACCTTTTTCACATTGCCAAATCTCTAAAAATATCCCTTGGAGACAGTTTCCCATGTAGCAAGATTTATACCTACTAAATTTACCATTTTTTCTTAATTACTTCTAATGATCTATCTCAGTGGCCAGGGATGACAGTTCAAAATTTTTGCTTTACAAGAAAAGCAGTATCTGGAAAATGGGAGGCAGGTGCCCTGGGAAACACCCAGAAGAAGAGGAAAATGAGAACAGTGAATGAGGCAAACGGGAGGGGAGGGGAACGATGAAATACATGGAACCCCTGCCATGGGAAAGCCAAGTGAGGAAAGTGCAGAGAAAAGGAATCTGAATAAAGCGGGGAATACGAAGGTGCAGAAATGGCAGGAGTCCTGATTAACAGCAGCAGAAACAGCCTACAGAAGCTGTCAAGCCTACAGACCTTACCAAGTTGCAGGTATCACTGTCTTTGTTCTGCCACATCTCCCACCTGTCTCCGCACGGCTGGCAAAAGTCAGGACCTCGTGATCTGATTCACTCCCTCGGCAACTTGCACGCAGTATTGGCTGTGCAAGAAGTGGAAAGAACAGCAGGAGTGGAGGGGAAGGATCACCTCCCTCATCCTGAGGGTAACACTCCTCCTAATGCAGCCCAGGATGCCACTGGCTGCCCTTGCTGCAAGGGCATGTTGCTGGCTCCTGGTCAAGTTTGTGTCTGTCAGGACCTCCAGGTCTTTCTCTTTCTGCAAAGCTGCTTTCCAGCTGATGGGTCCCCAGTGTGTACTGACTGGCGTACGAGGTTATCCCTCTTCAGGTGCAGGTCTTTGCATTTCTCTTCGCGTTACACTCTTTTAAAAAGGACAAATCACTCTACAGAAAATGTTTAACCTGTATATTCAATTTGCTTTAGGTGGTTGGAATGTGGATTATTGCATTTTATCTCCTTGGCACAGTAGCAGGTGAGACACTATATCTGTAAAAACTACCACTAGAAGATTAATTCAGATGAAATAATAAATAGGAGATGGTGACTGGTATTTTCCTTTACATTGAAATTGTAGTATGATTTGTGTGTCATTGTATGACAATGTCTATTACTGTGCATAGAACTAATGCTAAAAGGCTCTTCTCTGTTTAAATTTTATTATTCAGAATACAAGAGACATAACTCCGTGCTGAAAATTCACAGAGAAATTCAGGCACAAGCCCTACCTCTATCAAGACAGTACACGAGCTGTCTTTACATGACTGCTGTATACAAAGAGCCGCTCAGCAACAGGGTCCTTAGCAGAACAAACAGTGTTAAAACATAAAAGTTGAACATAAGTGAGCAAGAGATGCATTTGATTTAGAAAAAGCTACTGTATTGAAAGAAACGATCATTTCATTCACAGTACAAGGTTACTGTGTTGATATCCTCTGTTCCTATGAGCAGAGACACAATGCTTTGCAGTAGGAAGCATGCAGAAGCAATTCTAACAAGCACTTCTCCAAAAGACTTTTTTTTAAAAGAAATTTAATTAATCCTTTACAAGCCTAGAAAATGGTGTCAAAACAGCGTCTGGGTCATTACTTGGTTTATCCTCAAATTATTTAGCTCTCCTTGTGTTACCTGCCTCAGGCAATATCCACAACGGAAACAAGAATAAATCTCAGTTTCAAAATCCATCACAAAATGAAATCCTTAGGTTTCTGTTCTTCAGACTGTAGTAGTTTCAAATCCACCATCGAGCATAAGAGAGTCCAAAATATAAACAAATTGTTTCTTCTACTCTAGGTAAAGAAGTTTGCTACCCCCGGCTTGGCTGTTTTACAGATGACCCACCCTGGTCTGGGGTACCAGGGAGACTTCTGACAGGTTTGCCCGACTCCCCAGAACACATGAACATGAGCTTCTCTCTCTACACCAGAGAAACGGGAAATAACTCACAGGTGACATTTACTGTTAACATCAAGAACGGGCTAAACCTATAAATGTTTGTTAACTTGTTAAAAAGTCTACATCACTTACCATAGGCAAACAGGTCAGAATACGAAGACAGTTTGAAGGTACAGTAGTGAATGTACATTGAAGCTGTTTGGGGTAAAGCATGAAAAAAAAAAAAAAAAGTTGTGAATGAACTGTAGGACACAACAGCTTTTCTGGCATTTTCCCGCACAAGGATACAGGTTATGGCAGACTGCCTTTTGCATACATTTAGCTCTCTGAGGAAAGCTGAAGGCTCATTCAAATAAACAGCCTTCTGAGTATTCAGATGCAAATAGTGCTGTTTTGCATGGAAGCTGAGCTAGGAAGGTATTGTGACTTTTAAAAATAAAAGTCTGAAGACGACTGATTTTATGCAATTTCCAAACCCACGTTCCGCCTTGAAATCTGAGTGATTCTACATTCTTACCTGCCTCTCTGCACTCTGAAAATAAGACAGAACTTCTGAAGTTGCTTACTCTCTGAAATACTGAGCAGCGCAATGCAGAGGAACCTGTAAGGTGAGGGGCTGGGACCACATCACTTCAGCAAATGCTTATGAAGCTGCTAAATCCCTTTCAGGCTCCCAGGGCTAGTGCACCCTGAGCTGTACAGGGGTGTTTCGGATTCCTCTGCTGGGAACTGTGATGCCATCACTGCCGTTGCAGACATCACTGCTTACAGCAATCCTGGTTGCCGTGCTGAGAATCCAACTCGGGCTGTCTAAGGATGAGAAGTTGTAGCTGTAGTAAACTTTTATAATCTGCACAGCAGTGACGTGAGCACGCAAGATACATTCAGCAGCAGTTTACTCAGCACTTCTGTTGTTGATAAAATAAATCAAAATACACCTTGCACTACTTCCCAGCCACTAAACTTAAATGTATCTATGATCTAGGGCACAGCCCTTCCACACCCAAACTCCCTGAGCTCACATCACAGACCTTGTATTTGTCTGAAAACAATACAGATGGTCAGAGAGCATTCTCAGAGTAAAAGGAAAATATATAATTAAGCAGCTTGCAGCAATGTGTGAAGACCAGCTTCATCCCTGTTGCATACAGTTCTTGCACGAAATTCTTTCAGACTTTCTGGAGTAGCTAATGACAAAAACAGGCACAGAAACATCACCTATCCAGGAAAAAAAAAAAAAAAAAAAAAAGCTGTTGCTTAGATGCAGAGCAGCACATTGAAGCCAAAGGTGATGTCAGTAAAAGGGCAGGCTGGACCAGGAGACGTGGGGCTGGTGGGCTGCTCCCTGGAGGAACTTGTCCAAGTCAGGCCAACAGGCACTGTGTGACGGTGCATCCCTTCTAGGCAGCTTCATATTCCACATCAGCGGGTTCTTCCTGTCTGAAGCAAAATTCATAGGAGCAGCAGAAAGCACATGGGCACAACATCTTTGGAAACCATAGCGGAACTGAGAAAGACAAGATACAGGGTCCCTGGGTTCCAAAAACCATAGGCTCTGCCTGTTCAGAGTAGTCCCTTGAGTCCTACAGAGGGGATGACCTAGCTGAGTTTTTAAAAATGTTTGAAAGTATTGCGTAGATAAAAGAATTTTTTTTTTTTTTTTTTTTTTTTTTTACACACAGGTGATCTCAGCCATAAACTCCTCAACCATCCAAAACTCACATTTTTCCTCACATAGGAAAACCTCCTTCATCATTCATGGATTTGCCAGCACTGGAAAAAAAGGCTGGGTGGTAGAAATGTGCTTGGTATGAGAGAGTATCCTCTGATTTCCATCAGCAGTTGTAACTACAGTCTGTCAGTATCCTTTAGGTGCTAATATTCACCTTCCATTTTGCAATTCAATAGGTAATAGCAGATACCAACCAAGAAGTAAATTTCACAAAAGGCAAAATGTTCCCACTCTGGAAGATGCAGCATAATCAAGGCTTCTTGATCATCCCTGACATTATGCTTCTCTAGAGAATTTCCATCCCCAAACCCTAGAGATCAGATCAAAGCAACAAACTGAACACAGATGTCCCCAGCCTCTACATCGGTCTCACAACATCGGATTAGCCGTGCCAATTCACTGCTTCTCCCATTAGGGGCAATTGAACTGTCCTTCAGCCAAAAGGCCTTCCAGAGTTGTAAAGCTCAACTTTCAATCTACAAACACCATCCTGGGTCACCACCATTCAGTTCTTAAAAACAAACAAAGCAAAACCAAAAAAAGCAATTTTTTTTTTTTATTATAGAGTGCAATGAAAAAAGGATTTAAAATACGAAACGTGGAAGCTACCACAAAACAGAGCTGGTGCACTCTGGCCAGCAGAGTGTACTGTGTCAATGACAGCCTTGGCTCTGATTGATAGATAAGCAAAATCTGCCCTAGTTTCTGCTTCTTCACTGGCAGAGAAAAGGACAAGCTAGAGAAAGATGACCACTGAATACTAACTCACAGATCTGCATCATTATTTTTGTTCAGAAATCTATGAAAACTTTTAACCTAGAATATTAAATTTCCAATTTTTTCAGTTGAAAAGAAACAGCAATTCTACCTGCCTCTCCACACTACAAGCTGTGTTTATGGTGCCTACAGGAGAGGCGGGAGTCCAGGATTCAATGCACTATTACTTCAAGCTTCTGTTTTCCTTGTCATTTACCTTCAGTTGTTTACCATGGATTAATTTTTGTTTCCACTCCTTGTTCTTTCTCAAACCTTAACTAAGCCTTAGTCACAGAAAGCTATAGCTGCAGACTTTGATATATAATTCTTCCAGTGGAAAAATCACTGATCTCTGCAAGACAGTGACCAGTACTGAAATGACCAATGCATTAGCTTTCTTTGCTGAAATAGAAACTTTCTATTCTGCTCCAAACCATTCCAGTCTGATACGTCTTTCTCAGTTTTAAAGACATTTGGTAAATACGTCTACTTCCCATACCATTCAGTGAAACTACCAATGTCTCTCAAAGTCACATATTGCACATAGCAGCTACTGTGCAGCTGTGTGGCTTTTCCAAGTTATTTCAAGTACGTACACAAATGCCTTATAAAGTAAAATATTTTTATTACAGTCTTTCATAATTGATACTTTTTGGATTAATGGCTTGTTATATTCTATTTTGTAAGAAGATGTGTGTTTCAGTGTGGTACAGGCTACACTGAAGAGTCCTGTTTAGTAAAGAACGAGAAATTCCATTATTATATTACCTTTTAATGTTTATTCTGATCCAAGTTGAATCTCTGTTGGTTATTTTGTTTCCTTAAATACTTTGCTTTATGTGTTCCCACATTAGCTGTTACTGGAAGTGGAAAATATCAACTGCATTGCTGTCGATTGGCAAGAAGGTGCAAAAGGCACCTATATCAGAGCAGTGAACAACATCCGTGTGATCGGGGCTGAGGTTGCTTATTTCATAAACACTTTACAGGTAAAAGACACAGCTTGACCACCTGCAATTCTTAAGTGGATCTAGTGGGGTTATGATGCTGCTGCTTTGATTTTGAACCTTGTCCAGTGTGGTCAGCCAATGCTTCAGGAAGAGCTGTACAATGCTCAGTTGAGATCCAGCTAATTATACTAATTATCAACTCTGTAAGGACTTCTCACAGCCACAAAAGATGCAAATGAAGCTAATGTGGTTGAAAAGAGGTGCCAATTAATTAAAGACCAGTAGATGGCAACATTTCCATATGATGATAGAGGCAAGAAGGCATTCAATGGAAACGAGGCAAGGCCTACAAGTTCAGTGCTTTCAAGAGTTTTGCCAGCATTATATACATGTGCTAGAAGTAAATTAGTATCTCAGCTTAGCACCACCGAAACGAGCAGGAGCTGGCTCGCTTGATAATGCCATATTTGCTGTCTACAGCCACGATAAACTGTCCAGTTCCCTTCTAGTTGTGAACTTGATGTTCCTGAAGGCAAGTGTTCACATTTACACATGTGGCACAGAGCTGCTCAGTTGCAAAGTTTAAGACTATCAGCATTTCCCACTGACTTCTAGAAAGACTCATAACTACTTAGACCTGCTGAAAATCAGAACCCTGCCTGGCTACACACTTGATCCTGGTCAGGAGGTGTTCATCTTGAAGTGCTGCAAGAGATGGTTCAGAGCCCAGAAGGCAAAATGCCAACTTTGCAAGCACCTGCGCATCAAAGAACACTTCCCCAGAATCTGCTGGGGTACAAGGTACTGCTCCTACCTAGGAAACTCACATCTAGCCTCACGCTTCTGTATCTTTCTTGTTTGTGTACAAATCCCAGGTCACTTGAAGGTGGGTTCAGTTTCTCATTTAATATCTCTATTACTGAACCATTTGCAGTCTAGGCCTCTCTTTCTTCCATTACAAAAATGCGTCAATGATCCTTAGACTTAAACTTCTCGAGTTTGACTTTAGGAAAAGTTAAACTGCATATGTAAATGGAGGGACCGCAGTAAAACATATTCAGAGGAATCCACTGTCTAACAATAAAGGTAGACAGTCTGATACTACAGATCTGCTTTTATTTTGGTACACACATTACAAAACAAAACCAAATTTAGTGTAAAAGCCTCAAGCAATTAGCAAACAATCCTAGTTGTCTTTGGTCATTACAAAACCCAGCAAATCCCTGGATGAAATGTGTCCCCTGCGTGCAGCCTACACGCTGATTAATCTCCATTTCCACCTTCCACGTACGTGTAATATCTCAGCAGCGCAGGTCTTGTACAGGTGACACTTGGCAAAGAGGAGAATGAATGTTGCCCCACCTAAGCTTGTCAGTGAAAATATTGAGTGGTATGATTACATATTCTAAGTAGACACACAGAGAACAGACATGCGATAGAGAAGAGCTCCATAATAGAGTAAATAAAGAAAAAATAATATAATTTTGATGGAAGATGAAATTAGAGGTTGATCCAAATGAGAAAGAAGGTTCATATTTTGTCACTAAGGGTAATTGAATATGGTAGCCATATGCCAACACTACAACAATGAATCCATCATAACTAGTCATTTAAAATTATGGATTGGATCATTTTCTATCAAGTCTTAGTGTAGTTTAAACAATAATTAACTCAAGGAACTCACACCCTATTTGCTGTGCAGGAAGTCAGTCTAGATGGTCCTAAAGGCCCATAATGTAAGACACCCTCTTTGCTTGTTATTTAAAGCCTGTGTTCTTGTCTCCCACCACCACCACCGTAATGATCAGAAAATCTTCAAATACCCCCCTTCCAAAATCCATTTAATTGGCCACAGTCTGGGAGCACATACTGCAGGAGAGGCTGGAAGAAGGATCCGAGGCATCAGACGGATAACAGGTAGGCTGTTCGCCGAGGTGCAGAGCTAACGCAGCAAGTTTCTAAAGGAAAGAAACCTTCAACACTAGTCTGTAGACCGGAATTAAATTATAGGCAGTACTGGAGACACATCGCATAAGAGCGGGCAAACTATGCTTCTCAGAAACAAGGGTAATTATTACATCTTCTTTCTCTAGTCAGCTTAAAACTCTCTAGTGGAAGGACAAATATAGCTAATATGTTTGTAGCATTACTGTCATTCACTGGGTTACACCAAGCCCTACACAAAGACAAAGCAACATACCAAGAATCCTCAGTTTTTCCTACTCATAAAGCTTTACAGCCCAGTAATAAGCTCACAGGTAATAAAATGCCTCCTTCATACTAATACGATGCCATTATATAATCTATTGGAAAATATTTTACTTCTGTTGGAATAAGTTTGCAGAAAGGTTCACAAAGCCATATTATTGCACATTTTTTCAGTTTAGCTTAGAAGTCACATCATTATTCAACGTGCCTCATGCAATACTGCATATCTGATGATGTAAGTTGGCAAAAGACATACTAACACATGCAACACTTCTCTCCCTCCCTCAACCAATAAATGTGGGGGATTTTTAGGCTTAGACCCTGCTGGGCCCTATTTTGAAGGTACTCCTCCTGAGGTGAGACTGGATCCTTCGGATGCAAACTTTGTTGATGTTATTCACAGTAATGCCGCTCACTTTCCTGCCATAGGTAAGTGTTCATGTGCAAGTAAACGTTTGCAGGGATGGACATGTCACCGAGACACTCACATCATCGCATATGTATCTCAGGGCTTGGAATGTCCAACACCACCGGTCACCTGGATTTTTACCCAAATGGAGGAACTGTGATGCCTGGATGCACTGTTTCACCTCTGGAATTAAATCAAAGTGATTTTGAAGTTATCAGTGCAGGTAAACATACATTTCCAACATGCATAGTACTTTATTTTCATTCAATCCTGAAACGTGAACTGTGAAAGTAACTCCGTTTGGGAGAAAAGAGCAAAACAAAATTGGATTGTGCCTATTTACTTGTAAGTAAGAAAAGAAAATAAGAAACAACAAAAACTGGATCAGAACAGTGCTCCCCAGGGAACACAGTAGGGAAAGGAGGCATAGTACAGACCTAAGCTTTGCTTCTGTAGTTTGAAATTGGACCTGCAGAACACAAAAAGGCAGGGAACTGGGAGTCTGCAAGTCCAACACCCCAACAACCCCAGCAGGACATTTTCCAGGCTGAGACAGGCCAGTGTCACAACCAAACCTATGGCATGACAGCACCACCTTTGGTTTCTTACAGATGCTGCAAAGAGCATCGGACACTTAGAAGGCATGAAGTAGGAAAAAGCACTCGGTGTTTCCAGGGAGTGTACATGCCTCACCTCTCCACCTGAGACTTCTCTCTCTTCACAGGCTTTGGAGAGGTTGGCAGAAGGCTGGTGGATTCTCTTTGCTCTATTAAGTCTTTTAAAACTGTAATTAATGTCATCGTGCTGTGACATCTCATATATATATAGATATATAGATAGATAGATAGATAGATATGGCTATCTTCTTAAAAGGGGCTATTACACCATAGCAGACCAATGCATCCCACTTGAAATCTTGGGGTAACTGGCACATAGTTTTCTGGATAAAACACAGACAAAACAGTAACTTCTACCACAACTAGAAATGTGTAAATTCAGATGAAAAATTATTACAAGACCGCACTGCTGTTCTGTTCCATGCCTCAGCTGTTTCCCTGGTGAGGCAAGCCCAACTCTTGTACAGGAGAACTCACAAACTTTTTTCCAACAGATGCTACACTCCTTGTGGGGTGCCATCACTCACGCAGCCATGAGTTTTATTTTGAAAGTATCCTCTATCCCACCGGATACCTTGGATATCCCTGTGACAAGTACGACTCCTTTAAGGCAGTAAGTATATCAGCCCAGGAATGGGTGAGCTGTAAAGAAAATAATTCAGGTCTCTGCACTCACGATAGGTCCCACTATGCGCACAGAGCACTTGGATGCTGGTGGCTGTGCTCTCATGGTGTGGTTTGGGAGGAGGAAGCGCGCAGTGAGGGACAGAGTACAATGGCTCCATCAACTATTCCACTCTGGAAAATTAATCCTGAAGCACAGATGATATCACTAAAATAGGGGGGGAAAAAAATTAAACCCCATGCAATTCTCACCCTAAACCTTCACACAAAGAGCACGTAGATTAGATTTATCTATCCTACTAATTCTTGGCTGGAAGAAGAGACATTTGGAGCCTCCAGAATCCTTGACTATTCTCTAATTTACACTTGGCATGGATTAGAGCACCTAAATAAATTCACTTATGAATGGTCCGCCCTTCCCCCACCGCCCCCACCATGTGGTGTTGCAATGTGAATGCAGGCAAGCTCCCTTCCAGTAAGAAAGTAAAATTGGCTTATATTTTGTCCTAGGCTCTAGCTGAAAAATACTTGACCTAGGGAGTTTCAGAGCATCATCCACACAGGCATCAAACCTGCTCATTCTGCACCCTCTTGGTGTATGCGTGGGTGCAGGAGCCGTTATCTGAAACAAGTTTATCACGTTTTGGTGGCAAGATATGACAACATAAAGCACTGCCACAGCTCTGCAAGATCAGAACAGCATCCTGAGACTTAATTTTGTCAGAGCTAAGATGAAAAAAAATACTCATTAACCGAAGCTCTTATTTTCCCTAGGGAGACTGTTTCCCATGTCCACAGGAGGGATGTCCAATGATGGGGCACTATGCTGACAGATTCTCAGCTAAATTGAAGAGGGTAAACCAAAAGTATTTTTTAAATACAGCAGCAGACCCACCTTTTGCTAGTAAGTGGAGAAGGTTTGTTACAGTTGTTCACATGTTTGAAAAGTGATTGCCTTGATGTGATTGAGAGCCATGCGCCTGTGTTGCCAACATCTCTGACAAAAAATGTTACAGTAGTTATCAAAATTCAAGCTCACCGAGTCTTTTATTTGCTAACACAAATGAATTCCAGTTAGAAAAAAAAAAAAAAGAACTTTCCAGTATACAAGCATTTTTAGATCTCTCCTATCAATGACATTCTAGTTTTATTTTGCTTTTCTTTATGCAGCTTGGAGACAAAAAGTATTTATCAAACTGTCTGGTGTAATGAAAATGAGGGGGGACATAAACCTAGTTTTCCATGACACAGAGGGGAACACAAAAGAATATGAAATTGCCAGGTAAGATAAATTAATATTTCTCTATAGCATTTAATGCTGCTAACATTGACCTACACATTTTCCACATATTTAAGCAGTGCAAACACTTATTCTGTGTTGCAGACGTTCCGCTTAACATTAGATGTGAAAAAAAGTTATCACATAGATATGAGGGCAGATGAATGGTTGTAAAAAGGAAATGGAAATCGCCTCCTTTTCACGAGTTCCACGTTTCTCCAAGTTGCTCTTAAAAAAAAAAACCAAACGTACACCTCTGGAAAGCACGTACTTCATAGAGTGCTCACCCGTTTCATAGGCACTTTAGCAGGACCGCTCCCATACTAACGTGGCAGCACACACGTCAGCACACTCACTCGACGTGCTGACAAGACTCTGCTCTGCCAGTGACTTGCTGTATGGTCTCACGTAAGGCAATCCTATGCCTGAACTTATCAAATTTGCAAACTGGGTAACTCCTTCCTCCCTAGGGTATATTAAAAGCCATCACTACTATATAAATGGCACATTTATATAGTCTGGCCAGTGAGCTTCATTCACAACTCGTATCATCTCCCACCAACTACCAAAATAGCAGCTCCCACCGTCTTCTGTACCTGCTCTGAAACAAGCGCTTCCACGCATTCTCCCACGATTCCCTGCGCACGTGCAGACCAAAGCCCCACAGAAGTTCCCAGCTCATCTACAAAAATCCTCCCTGAAAGCCTTGCCTGGAGCTCTCCCTGCAGCGATATCTGCAAAACTCGGCACACTTGGGCGCTGGAGGCAGCCCCAGCCTCACCCGTACCACCGCCCGGTGGTCTCCTGCCACATCCACATTTAAAGTTTTCAGTATTGTTTTTCATCCTCTCCCTGTTCAGAGCATAACACCCCAGAGCCCCGGTCCAGCATCCTGTGCTGTTAAAAAGAACAGCAAAAGTGCAAATTTCTGTTGTAACAAAGGGGAAAACCGAAATCTCGTGGAGAACGTGATTTCGTTCAGTAATCTCTAAACTGTTAAACTTAGCATTGCTGTCTTCATTCTATTTGCAGTGGGGTCCTCTCGCAAGACCAAGTTTATACAAAATACCTTGATGTTGAAATTAACCCCAAAAATACTACAAAAAAAGAATTTCTCTGGAATAAAGCCATATTTACTCTGCTCTGGGCAAGACTGGGAGCAGAAACAGTCGATATAATTCACGGAGAAGATGGGCATAGGTAAGTATCTCCCCTTTACAGGTCAGAAAGAATGGGAAAAGAGTGCAAAAACTCTGGAAGACAGGATTGAAAAATGGTCTTAGTAAAATGGACACATGGTTTGCAATCAACAATGTGAATTTCAGTAATGACAAGGACAAGATATTACACTTTGGACAGAAAATCAAATGTTCGAGTACAAACCAGGGATTAACCGTCTGGAAAGGACTACAACAGTGAATAAGTTGGAATGTATACTGTTTTGTCCCAGCAAAACAATTACAAAGAAAGATAAAGCAAGTCTCATTCCCAGGTGCATTACCAGGATTATTGTACAGATCCAGGGAGTAATTATTCTAATTTGAATAACTGGAGCAAGACTGTAACCAGAAGCAGGGTCACTTTCAAGTTTGGAGAGTACACTTCAGGAACAATGCACACAGACAGATGTCTGAAAAACAAGCAAAAGAGATTTAGAAAACTTGACCTGTGTAGAGCAGCTGAAGGAAACGTGTTTCTCAATAAGGAAAAGCCTGGAGAGGAGCATAAAAACATGCATGAGCTCTCTGTGAAGGGTCATAGTCAACTATTCCACATATCTGCTGGGTTTAGGTCAAGGTTTAATTGACGTGTTTTACAACAGAAGAAATATTGTTAGATATTAGGAAAAAAACTTCCTTATAGTTTGGCATTGGCATGGATTATTTAGAGAGCTGATGAAATCCCTTTCAGTGTGAGCTGCTAAAAAAAAAGCTGCAAAGCTTTGATTGGGGCAAGCTAGTTAAGGGCCTAGCCTGAATAAAGGGAGCTTAGCAAGATGCCTTTCTGACTTTTTATCTAGAGCTCTACATTTGTGAATCTAGAGATTAATTCATGTTAAAACTCAAATTTTACAGCTGGTCCCCCAAAAGAAGGAAATTCACATTGTTACTGTTAATATGCAGATGCTAATATTCTGTACAGCAGGCTTTTAGGAAGGCTCACATGGAATTATGGGTCGAACTAACAACCCTCAAGGTGATAGCTGACAACTTTTCATTTTTCTTTGGTGGAAAATAGATAACTAAATCTTGATTCAAATATTTTTTTCTTCCCAGGTTAGCTTTTTGTGGCCATGGAACTGTGACATATGGAGTTCCCCAGTTACTTACACCTTGCTAAAGGTCACCGAGTACAACTGTTCCGTACACGGCAGCTGAGCAAACAGCCGGTCCTGTGCATGGGAACGTTGGTACACAAGGCTATTAAAGCAAAACTCAAACTGCCTGTTGCTTCCTTTATTTTTTCAGTTCTTTGCCAACACACTTGTCAATGTTTTTCACATTTGAACCAGATTTACTGTGTTCTTAACTATAGAAGCAACTGGAAATCATATATGTTAAAATCCATTTATAACGCTGCACAGTCTTACTCTACTAGTGCCTCAAGAAAAGCAGGTAAGAACCGTTTCCTACCACATTGGTAATTTGCCATTTTTTCTGTCCATCGAACACTCTCAAGGCAGCACACTACCTCAGCACGCTGCTGGGGCTGGGAACGGTCCCAAACACCTCCTTTCTGCAGCCTTACCTATCGCGCAAAACTTTCCAACCCCACACAAGATCACTGCCCTCAGAAGATGCTGTGGGACGAGGCAGGAACAGAACAAGCCCAGGACATTTCTGACAGCAGGTCAGAGCAGCGCTTTGGACACTGCAGCTTCAGGGAAGCAAAGGGCAAAGCCAAACCTCAAGTGTTCCCGACTTCGGAAGAAACAAAATGGCTAAATCAAAGCACCCGGCTACTGTTTCATTTCAAACAGATAACTTTGCTGTGGCCACTGTCAATCCTAGAGAGAAACTCTGACTTTGAGTAACTCCAGGCTTTGCAAAACCTGGGATTGACTATTTCACATTAAAACACTACTACTCTGCAAAGCATGGCATGAGTGAGCCACCTGACGCTTTAAGAGAGCAAGGCAGTGGATATTTTGTCCAAGTATAAAAACCAAACTCTAAGTTAATGAGCAGGAAGAGAGAGTTAGTCATTTATTCACTCCCATTTCCCCATGTTTGATAAATGATGTACAAGCACTTAGGCAAATAAACTGCTAAGAAATAGGAATAGAAATACAATATTACAACATTTATAATGAGTATAAATATCTGAATGAAATATTTTTTTAAAAAAAGAACAGCAGTCAGTATTGTATCCTGGACTAAACATTAATGATGCCTTTATGAAATCAGATGCATAATTAAACACAAGTCTGAGGTTCAGCCAAGAGAGCTCTGCCGGCCCGAGTACTGCAGGTCCCCCGGGGACTTGAGAGGTGGCAAGGGAAGCGTGAACAATGCCGGGAAGCACCGCGCTGTGTCCCAGGGGAGAGCCACGGCATCCTGCAGCGCAGGAAATCCAGTCCTCTCCTCTGCCTGCTTCCTATCCCAGACTACAGTTTCTTCAGGACTGCAGAAATATAGCAAGGCCCTTATTTGTTGCTTTCTTTCTTGAAAGCCATTTTTCTTCCAACAGCCCCTGACTGTGAGGCCGCCAGGACCAGAACAGCTCCTCCAGGCATAGCAAGCATCCTGCATCATACTGAAGGACATGCATGGTAGCCCTACCCCTTCTTCCCAAAGGAGAAGCAAGCAGCTGAAACCCATCTGACCACAGGCAAAGGAATTGGCTAGTCACTCAGTTTGCCCTGCTTTATTAGTGTTGAATAAGAGCAGCAGACTAACTATGATAAAATCCTAACTCAAATCTTTTCCACCACCTCTTAAATTAAGTGAACAAATGTTTTTGAACAAGTGTTAAAACTTTTGAACAAGTTTTGAACATTTTGAACAAGTGTTAAAACTTATCAGTGTACTAGGGCATGTACTGATTCCCCTGTATCACCAATATGAACACATTTACAAACTAAAATGCTGCTTCAACCAAGGATGGAAGCACTGAGCTCTAAATTAGTATCAAAGATGATATTTTAGAAAAAACTAAAAACTTCCCTACTACATAAAGAAATAAACTCCACTAGCATGAATGCTAGCAGTGTGATACCTGTGCACACAGCTGGTATCCATTTGGTTGTTCCCAGAGGTGGAGATGAGGGAATGTCAGCTCTGTAAAGATAGGTGGCCACAGCCAAAAAGCACAGCCAAGCTGACAAAGGTTTCTAGGTGAAGCGTTAGCTGAGGTGTCATTTCTTCTTGAGTTCACTTACAGCCTTCTAGAGATGAACAGGACCATGGGGTTCCCAGACCTAGTCCTGTTCATTTGCACAGGCTGTTTTTCACCTTTTAGTTGACGTCTGTAGTAGAACAACCTACTGAGTTCCATAACATTGCTAGACAAAGCAGCCATATTGCTATTTCTGGAGGAATTTTGTATGTTATTGATATATATTTCCAGCATGTTTGCTCTCAGTTCATCACTCGGAGGAGCAGGGCTTTCTCAAAAATTGCATTACATGGGTAGTAAAGAAAGGATCCAAAGGGGTCAACAACTATCCTTCTACATCTACTTATTTCAACAAGGAAATGAAAGGGACACCAGGAGAAGGTCAGGCTCTTTCACTATGAAAAGACCTACCAGACCCACTAAGAAGTTTTCCTAAAGAGATAAGGCTTCCCCAAATTGAGCTGATGTCGGGAAACAGGCACAAAAGACCCAGAAGCACAGCAGCATCCAAAGCCACTTTATGCAGAGCAAGGGAGGGGACTTAAAGATGATGTGGTTCCCTACTAACTCCCCCAGTAGAACACTACATCCCAGCTACACGACACGAAAAACAAAAGCCTTCCCTGCCAAGACAAGCCCTGAAATGCACTGCCACACAGACTCCAGAGCCACAAAATTCTTTTTAATGTCCTACTCCTGATGTGTTGCTGCCTGGGAATTACCCTACCTCTGGAGCTCCAATCCTATTCTGGGCTCCAGCACACCAATTCAAGATATCTATATCCATGGATTTTGGAGTTTCCAGAGAAACCAAGCATTAAAGTTGCTTTCCAGCTTAGCTATAAACTATAATCTGAAATAAATTTTCCTATCTTTCTGGGAACATTTCCAAGGATAAGGCAGACTATAAAAGTACACGCAAAGTTTGCACATTAGTGCACGGAGCTTCAAGACTGCATTGTAAGTAGTTCAAGCTTTGGAGTTTTTCCTTTACCTCATCAGGTATGTGGCTTCCCAAGACACAGCAGTATAAAGGGGAATGGCAGCTCACATAGGCATCCTTATGCTAGTTCTAAAGTAGCTACTACACATACAATTAGAAGCGTAGCATCAACAGGACAAAAATCACTCTGGATTTAAGCTGTGTTTTAGTAGCTACACAACCTCTAGAGGAGCAAGCAAACATAAAGCTGACTCATACATGCAGTGGTCATAGGTTGCAGAGAAGACAGGCACAGCACCCTTTTCGCCTTGAGAATATTCAGCACCAGAAAGCTAAGTGCGCTTGCTAATCAAGTGGGTTAGCAAATCCTAGCTGCTTCTTTTTCTGCTGTTCTAGATGCTTGGAATTTGGATACTTGCACTATTTCTGCTCAGCGCAGCAGAAGGTAAGCATATGGGCTTAGTATTTATATAGCCTTTCTATGCTGCTATATTTTGTGAGATATCATTCTACACTACGGTGCCTTAAAACTCACTGAAGTTATACGGTTCAGTTTCCTAGACAAGAATGGCGAGATGACTGTGTGTGTGCACGTTGTCTTTCCCCTTCTCCACTCTGGAAATCCCACCCTAGTAGCATGCAAGAAATGCTGGTATTTTGTACCTCGGAGAAAAGCTATTGCTCTACAAAACCTAGGAAATTATTTGTTGTACTCTTCTTTAGCGATGGAAATGGAGAAAAAGCTGGGGGTGGGGGACAGAGGCATCTAATGAGGGTATAGCTTTATATTCAGCAGAAGGCACTGGCTTGTATAGTATAAGACTTCTTGTGTACAGCGTAGTCAGCTGTTCAGCACAGCCTCAAGTTATTGCTGATTATTTGCAATATCTTGGCTTGGTATTAGGAGAAACTCATCAGCTGTCTTTGCCTTAGGCAAAACACAGCTGGGGAAACATACCCAAGGTATGGTACAGGATACTCACGGAGGAACTCCACTGAATACTTTGTTGATGAGCAAGAGGGTGGCTTCTTTTCTTGGGATAAACTGTAGCCTTTGAAGATCTGAGAGATGGCAACTGCTGGTCTTTGCTTTCTGTAAACTGTAGGATTTTCAAGAGACCAAGAGACCTCTAGAGAAGAGATGCTATGAGTTATGAATAGCCTGCTCCACTTCTGTGCTCATTCACATATTATTGATCCAATCTGTGTGCTACAGGCAAAGAAGTTTGCTATGAAAGGCTTGGATGTTTCTCAGATGATATACCATGGTCTGGGACGGCGGAAAGACCAATCCATAAGTTACCCTGGGATTCAGAAAAGATAGACATTCATTTCCTCCTGTACACAAGACAAAATCTGAATAACTTTCAAGTAAGAACTATTGCATTTTAAACATTAGTAAATCACAGGCAAAAAGCGTAAATAAACACGGACTCCAGCTGTGTTCCTGGAAAGTGTTAGAAATGGCCAAATCTCTACTTTATTCAAGAGACGACCTCTTCTGGCTGCTTGGCAAGGTCTTTGAGGCAGAACTCTCATACTCCTCCAGCCCTCCCAAAGCAGCACACGCCCCTGTTTTCTGTATGGCCACTGAGAAGTACTGGGAGACTGTCCATTTTTAAAATCATTGGGTAATTTTTTTCCCCCACAGATAAGATGAAAACACATTAAAAGTAAAGTTTTCACTGCTCTAAAATATGTGTCAAAGCTTGCTTTGAATGGAGATACAGACCTTAAGCTGTAGTCATGTGAACTTGCAGATGAGTTTAACAGTGCATAACTTTTAAACACCTGTACAGATAAGCATAGTTCAGGTCTTTGCAATTTTGCGAAGCTATTTACAGAAAGCATATTTAAATGTTTACTAATTTAATATCTACAACAGGAGATCTCTGCAGTTGATGCTGCAACAATTGGGTACTCAAATTTTAATGCAAGCAGGATGACCAGATTTATCACACACGGATTTATAGATGACGGAGAAGAAAACTGGCTGTCAGACATGTGCAAGGTAGGTGCCACAGGGAAATCCTGTCTCTGTGAAGTTCCTTAGTTGGCATTTATAAACACATTCCTATTAATTGTCTGTTTTCACTCTTACTAACCCATTTCTCTCATGGTACTTGTAGTGATAAGAAGGGGAAAAGAGGCCACATTTTCAAATTTTTAGCAACTTAAATATGTAGCTCTGCACCTTTAGGAAAAGCATGAGGTAAAATGCATTCAGTTCTTCTCTTTAGTGAAGTGAGTGACAACAGGATTTGGCTCAATAAGTGTCCTTTTTCTTGGTAAAAACAACACAAACCCTGGAGCAAGATACTGCTTAGGAACTAGGGCAATTCCAGAAATAACTGCAGGCTCACAGCAACTGCATCATGTTTCTCCAGACAAGAGACAGGTTTCTAGATGTGGAAAGTCCATCACAGAGGTATGGGCTACCACATAGGTGTTGGAGGCTGAGGGCATGGGCTGACCATTAACAGAAGCAATAAAGCTGTAGAAACATACATCCAGAAGGGACCTCAAGGGGATCATTTCGAACAAAGCTTTCAATCTAGGACTTGCTATGAACAGCAAACAAAGTAAAGCACTCTGCTTTATTGATTTTTTGTGCTAATTCCCCAAGTTTTTTCTTAATACTGTCCCCATACAAAGTTGCAATTCCAGCTGGTGGTCTTCTCAAATCCTATAAACATGCTTTCTATTGCAGCTGCAGCTAATGAAAGCTACTAGTCACATGGCACAGAGCAAAATACCAATTGATGGCTTATGACACTTCTAGGATAAGGTTTATCAACTAACTATTCGCACAACTACAGTTTTGTTTGAATTCTATATTCCTATTTTACTTATGAAAACACTGTGAGAAACAATGTGAAAGTTCACTAAAATCAAGGTACTTCACATTTATTGCATCCCTGCTACCTGCTTCTCTTTGATATTAGGTCAAAAGAAGATAAATTGAATTTATTTGACAGTTTCTCATTGAAAAAAAAAAATCTATCGATTATCACTTCATGAACATTGAGGAATGATTTTTGGATTTGTTAGTTAATAATTTGTTCAAAGTATCAGAAGCAGATTGATGTTTTTGTAATTCTTAGTCTTCCTTTTTCCACTCTTAGAATAGAGATTTTTTTCTAGAACCCCACAATCAACAAGATATAGCTCAGATTTTGCTTCAGCTAGTCCCTTAAATCCTTTTGATCAATTTTCACGAGGGTGTAGAGGCATGAGAAGCATAGAATAGCTTGGGTTGGAAGGGACCTTTAAAGGCCATCTAGTCCAACCCCCCTGCAACAAGCAGGGACATATTCCACTAGATCAGGTTGCTCAGAGCCCCGTCCAACCTGACCTTGAATGTTTCCAGGGATGGAGCATCTACCACCTCTCTGGGCAACCTGTGCCAGTGTTTCACCACCCTCATCGCAAAAAATTTCTTCCTTTTATCTAGTCTGAATCTCCCCTCTTTTAGTTTAAAACCATTACCCCGTGTCCTATCACAACAGGCCCTGCTAAAAAGTCTGTCCCCATCTTTCTTGTAGGCCCCCTTTAAGTACTGAAAGGCTGCAATAGCGTCTCCCCAGAGCCTTCTCTTCTCCAGGCCGAACAACTCCAACTCTCTCAGCCTTTCCTTACAGGAGAGGTGCTCCATCCCTCTGACCATTTTTGTGGCCCTCCTCTGGACCCGCTCCAACAGGTCCATGTCCTTCCTGTGCTGAGGGCCCCAGAGCTGGACGCAGGGCTCCAGGTGGGGTCTCACGAGAGCAGAGTAGAGGGGCAGAATCACCTCCCTCGCCCTGCTGGCCACGCTTCTTTTGATGCGGCCCAGGATACGGTTGGCCTTCTGGGCTGCCAGCACACATTGCCAGCTCATGTCCAGCTTTTCATCCACCAGTACCCCCAAGCCTCCTGGATTGCCTACAGCTCACCATGCTACTCTTCCAGCAGACATTGGGGTGGTTGAAGTCCCCCAGTGGGACAAGAGCCTGCAAGCACGATGCTTCCTGTAGCTGGAGTAAGAAGGTTTTGTCAATATGCTCCCCTTGATAAGGCAGCCTGCAGCAGACACCAACCACAAGGTTCCCTTTGCTGCCTCAGTCTCTGATTCCCTCTCAGATGAGATAAATCTTTAAATTCTTTCTCAGTTATGGTAGCCTATGTTTTATCACAGTACTCCAGTTTATTTTAAAAAAAAAATAAATTGGTCTCAGTGAATCTTTTCAGTAAAGAGGGGAGCAAATGGGACTGTGAATACATCAGCCCTCCTGTGTTTATCTGTTATTTACTTTCCTTCCCATTAAGTAATAATCCTATCTGCACATTTATTTTTACCACTTCTAACACAGCCACAGACACTTTTATTGCCTTTTTTGCCCTTTGCCGGTTGTGATTTGTTTTGGATGCTTTATGATGTCTGAACATAAAGCAAAGAAGAATAAATATACCAAAGCTGCTAAAGCAAAATACATTTAGCCGAACAATCCAGCTCAGAGGAGAAAAGCAAAGCTTCAGATTCTGTGGCAGACAATAAAGTATCTGCCTGTATATACATATTCCCAAATAAAGCCATAAATTGCAGATGAATACTCAGTGACACCAGCAATTTATGCACCCTCTTATAAAAACAGACGCTCTCTTTCTTACAAATCTGTATCATAAAAAAAAATCTTGATTTTTATCATAAAAAATATAAGTTCTAATTGAATTTGAATTAAAGAAGTACTTTTCAACCACTTAAGTGAATCAGTACATGAGAAGAGCTCTTATTTAGTGTTACATACAAAGTTTGATAGAAATTAAAAATTAAAAGTATCACTATTTATATTGTTTTCCCTTCTGCAAAAAATATCACTATGGGTATCTGAAATGATGGTGTGGCCATTACTACAGCATAATACCCCGTTTCAGCATTGTGTGAGCACACATATGCCTGTGAGCAGTCATGACCACATATATACGCTAAGGTTTTGGTTCTTTAAAAGGTTCTCATACAAATTCATGCAGCATTTGCGAGTTGAGCTGTAATAAGCAACATGAATCAATTCCAGATTGTATTTACTCTGGGGCTCTTTGTCTTTCACTTTTGTTTTACAAAACAGAGGATGCTTACTGTGGAAGATGTGAACTGCATCTGCATAAACTGGAAAAAGGGAGCAAGATGTCAGTACACCCAGGCATCAAACAACATCCGTGTTGTGGGCGCTGAAATAGCTTATTTTATAAATGTTCTTATGGTAAGAATCTTCTGGTTATAAAGCTATAGTTATAATGCTGATTTGAAAGAAATACGATTCAGGAACTTTCGTGAATGTAAGCAGCAGAAAGCACTTTCTTTACTCAGTGATCATTGTAGGAGTTGTGCTGAAAACAGACTCTAAGTTAGAGAACTGTGTCGTAACAGCAGGGTTAGCAGCTTAGGCCTATGAAGTACTGCAAGATATCCCCATAGTACAGCCACACAGTTATTCCATAGATGTTAACAGATGTAAAGCATTACGTAGTTTTAAATACGCAGAGATAATGGACACAGCAAACTGCCTTTTCACAGAGACAAAGCCTACCAAATGGCTCTTAAGAATGCCAGAAAACCAGCTGGCAGCCAGCAGCGGCTGGAGGACAACTGCTCTGGGGTGAGCAACACCACCTGGGGACAGATGGGACCCAGCCAGCTGCCTCAGGGAAAGCCACTGTGCACAGTACCTACGTCTACGGAAGGTGCCATGTGCCCCCTTTCTTAACCAGCTTCACAAGGGAAGCGACGCTTGGTTTGAAGCCTTCGTTTAATTTAAGTGCTTTCAACACACGTTTCCCACAAAAAGAACTATAAATAACTTAAATAGATAGTACGCTGGCTCTAGGAGCGCTCTGACCCATGTCTCACACTCTACTTCTGCATTGCAGCCACTGAGTTACTGTCCAAAAAGGTTGAAGGCATCTCCCCTCTCATGTCCTCCTCCAGCTGCATGAGGTGCTTGACCCACCAGGTGTAACTAAGAGCTCCTGCCTGGCTGAATCTTGCAAGCCAGATTAGCATCCTGTGAATTTGAATGAGTCTAGGATGTGAAAGGGATACAGAGCCTCTCAGGACTCTGTTGATAGAGCTGTATCGAGTTTTAACAGCCTTCAAATGAGGGCAGCACCTGAATAAGGAGTTTTGAAAAATCTATGTATTGGATATAAGCACATGAACTGGCAAACAGATGCTGAAAACCTATAGGAGTTCCTGAGTCTGCAGTCAAATTAAAAGTAGTTTTCCAGCCCCTTTTTGCTCTTCCCTGTTAACGATGAAAACAGATGTAGTAATCTTTTATATTGCTATTTTCTCAGGAAAAATACGGATACTCTCCAGCCAATGTTCATTTAATTGGCCACAGCCTTGGAGCACATGCAGTAGGCGAAGCTGGCAGGAGGGTGCCAGGGATCGGAAGAATAACTGGTAAGTCAGTGACTTAAGCCACAGCTCATACTAAAGACACCACTGCTTAACAAAATATTGCTGTTCGTTTTCTCTTATGATTGTATTTGATTGTGGGCTGTAGTTTAGTCAAGGGTAATTTGGACATTATAGAACTTAGCCTCTTCTCACAGTACAGGGAGGAGTGGTGCCCTGGTAAGTGTGGAAAGACAGTCAGAGTGATGATTATTTTGCTTGCATATGTTTACACAGCAAAGGAAAAGCTCCATACAGCTAACAGAGCCACAAGGCCCCCTGCAGTACGTCAGCTGACTTGCTGATACACATTAGTGGTTGCGGCAATCTCTACAGAGCTTGCTTTCTGGTGCTTCAACCTAGCAAAGTCACAGACCAGCGCTAGTTTGGAGCGGGACTGGAGTGATGCTCTAACATAATGACATTCCCTTGTCGCTGCTAAAAACAAACTCACAAGAACTAATGTACAACCAGAACCAGATGTAGCTGCCATGATTGTTTTTCATAATGATTTGTCCAACACTAATGTAATAAAACAGACCAGGAGGGTAATCCCTACCTTCCTTGCCCGAGCTGCTTTCCTCCTGGCATTTTCATCTTTCATTAATCTGACCTGTTATATAGCAGCACATCTGATGCACAACATCACCCACTGCTTGCAGGTCCCTCCAAAGCATGCTAGAAGCAGCACAAGAGTGAGCAGCTGGTTATTTTGCACTGTAGTTTTGCTAAAAACTATCGTTTTCCAGAAAAGGATGGATTAAACCTAATATTTCAGAAGCAGTAGGCTAACCTTCCTGATATATCACCCATTATCACCTCACTTTGCTATGTCTACATAAGCTTTTCACGTAGTAGAGTACATTAACACTAATTAAATTATCTTCCCCCCCCCCCATTTCCAGCAAACTTTAGAAAAGTTTCATTTCTTCACTTAACTGTTGATACACTAAGTCTCTGTATTTCGTTGGCAGCAAAAGTTGAGTCACATAGGATTATACCATCTGTCCAGATTCAAGTAGACTTACTAAGAAAGTGCAGTCATACTTAAATAAACAGTCTGATTTCAACCGAACCCCCTTTTTCTTATTGAGGGAGATCACAAGCATCATGTTTATACAACCTGTAATTAGTTTGAGCTACATAAGCTCACTCTTACTTTCCAGATAACATCAGAGCTGAATGATCAGAAAGCACACCCCCCCCCCCCCCATTTTCACTATATTCCTGAGTAATAGCCTGTCCCTTTTAAGCACTCCCACATTTCTGAGTTTAGGCATTTTCAAGTAATATGATGTTGTTGTCCTAATTTTCAGTCAGCTATACTGATTCAGTTTTCACCTCCCCAGCACTGAATTGCTCTAGTGTCTTTCCCTGTTGCGAGTTACACACTCTATAATCTGAGAAAGCGAGGAAGCCTCTCGCTGCCGCTGAGCCAGGTTTTCCTGTTTAATCCTTGACAGCAGGCATTTTTGGTTCTGGTTTGTTTTATAGCTGTCCACATGTCGCCCTGAATACACACTCTGGACATCCTCCACTGGTCCCATAAATAGTGTCTGTGTCTCGCAAGATAAAACAGATCAAGCCTCTGTGACTATTGGCCAGAAGCATTTTCATCTTCCCTTTGATCCAACAGCAAGTTTTCATTTTCCAGCACCCTTTGGCTCGTAATCTGCTCTCTACCCACACTAGCTGAGAGCAAATGACTCTTGAAGGAACCATTTTACAACACTGCAAGATGTCCTTATTCATCATGCAGGCAGCACCAAGGGCTGTGTGCATTAAGCAGAGTGACCTTTCATACACAAAAGACAATTTTAGATATTATTAACACGACCCTTTTCAATTGTTACTTTTCCTCAGGGATTTCAGGCTTGGTGAACCTTGGACTAATAGTCTACAAAATTCAGTCTAAAAGCAAAACTAAATCTACTGCCCAGGGACAACAAGAGATACAAGTATAAGAGAGCAAAAACTGTGCAACCTGCAAGGCCTTACAAGCTCCTGAAATTACTGCAACAATTTGGGAAACAAATACATTCTGTTTTCTGCTAGAATCAAAAGCAAAGATCGTCACTTCAAAACTAGGTGCTTTTCCAAAAGCTGTCTGGATCCAGAAGTAGGCAGGTTGGTTTCAACACTTCCAAGCACACGGGTGCTATCAGCATCAGTTTCTGTTCGAGTACGCTCAAACCATGCAGATGAGTTATATGGGATGCAGACACAGCAACCTCAATTTGAACAACATTATTAAAAGGAAGTTCAATTAAAAAGAGAAAAGAGTTACATCCAAGTGTTGGGATTCAATATTGCTGTGAATCAGTAAAACTCAATAGGCTTCACACAGGTAACCTGTTCTCCTGCCTGGGAGAAAAGCCACTTGGTAAGTGAGAGCACACGTCATCATTTTATTAATGCCTATTCTACTCAGGTATAAGGAGCCATAGGCAACTATATATGCGATATTCATTTTATACAATCATAGTGTTATGTGAAATGATACATCTATATCTCTTTATCTATACATAACACCAGTCTTTTTCTTTCAGGACTGGACCCTGCTCAACCTTATTTTCAAGGCACTCCCATTGAAGTCAGACTGGATAAATCTGATGCAGAGTTTGTCGATGTTATCCACACAGATTCAGCTCCCACAATCCCCTACTTAGGTGAGTATTCAGCTCTACTATATTAGTACCAAAGTATTTATGCCCTATAGCATTTGAGTATCCTAATTGTTCCTCAAGACTCAGTTTTGATGCATAGACACAGAACAAAGACACCATACTGATCACTCATGTCCTAAAATACCAAGCACAGACAAACTTCAAGCTAGAAGCTATAGGTATGAGAAAATATTAATTTGAAACGTGCTTACCCCTGCTTTACACACTTCAGGTTTTGGCATAAGAACAGCTATAGGACACCTTGACTTTTATCCAAATGGAGGACAGCAAATGCCAGGGTGTGAGAAGAACCCTATTTCACAGATCGTAGATCTTGATGGCATCTGGGAAGGTAAGTATGTTGATTACATTACAAATTCAGGGAAAGGTCACTAACCCCTTAACTTCTCTTAATTCAGGTGTTTTGTGTTAGCTTTTGGTGTGTCCATCAGCAATGGCAGCTGCAAAGCGCAGTGAAACTGTTAATATGCTCAAACACCATTTTCCAGAGCTTATTCAAAAAATAAACAAGACAAAGGGTTTGCCTCAGGAAAATGTGCCTCCTCTAACATATCTTACAGCAGAAACAAAAGTTACTTAAACCACGCCAAAAATTTTGAGGGGTCTGTAACAAGACATTTCACTTTGTTTCTGGCTAGCTGCCCAGCAGCAGTACTGGGTGGAGTGCGGCAACGATGCTCACAGCTACTTCTGTTAGGGGAACTTCAGCTGCAATTCTTCTGAGAAAGAGCAATTTTTATTTTTTTTGTTTAAATTCCCTATTACAAATCTGGGTTGCATTAAAACAATATCATTGTGTCTATTTTTAGTCGGCCAAAAAAAGATTGGCATGTAGCTGCTCAAATACACTTTTCTTTGTTGTTTTGCATGGTTCTAATAAAAGTTCTAATTATTAGAAAATTTCTCTGTCTTTATAAAGTTAAGTTGCACATAATATTAAAAAAACAAAAGAAGATTTCTGCTGTAGAGATTTTTCAGTACATGATCCGAGTTCTTTCTTACATTGCTGCAAACACCTTAAACTCTGGGAATCCATGAACTTATTTGTGATAACTAGCCTTTTTCTCCAGGTTTTATTCAATGCAGCTGGAGGCATTGCTTTTTTTTTTTTTTTTTGCCTTTTTTTTTCCCTATAGAGTAAACTTGTTATCAATAATGGGGAATTAAAGCACAAAGGAATAACTGTGTTGTATATGATCTTCTTTTTAACTTAAAGTCAGGAAAATAAAGGCAACACAAAGGGAAATAATATATTCATTATTTTAATTTTAAGAGTCTCCCTTCCTTAAGCACCCCCCAAATAATAATAATTTTGTTTTGAAGTCCTCAGCTGGAGCAAATCAGCATTGCCCTAGGAAGTTCACTGTTAAATACTTTTCATTTGGTTTTCTTTTGTTATGGTAATGCAATTGTTGCCTACAAAAGACCTGCTTCCCGCAGTTCTGGGTTCTATTGTGAAACTCGGTCAGATTGCTTGAATAAGTGTTGGGGAGGGGAGGGCAGGGCCTGAGCTGAGCTGAGCTGCACAGTCGGTCTCCACAAAGCATTGCGAGTTTGTCTTTTATACCTGTTGAGTCAGTGACATTCCTTAGAGCATCAATTCCTTGCAAAAGCAAGCTTCAAACCTTATATTTGATAGTCTAAGAATTGTGGTGAGGCTTTTGAAGAGGAATGATGCATCCCAATGACATGGCAAGGGCTCTGCCAGTATCCCTCCTCAAAAAGTACCGGAAAGGAAGAACTAACCTGGGAGCATCTTTTCACAGGAACTCGGGACTTTGTGGCTTGCAATCATTTGCGGAGTTACAAGTATTACTCTGACAGTATTATCTACCCTGATGGATTTCTGGGCTATCCTTGTCCTTCATATGATGTTTTTGAAACAGTAAGTAGTTCACAGAGCCTCAGGATGGACCATATAAAAAATAGTGGCTCTTACCCATACATCTGAAGTTCAATTTATTTATGCTAGCTTGCACTCAATGAGCGCATGTGTAAGAGTAGTGTCAGACATCCTAAAGTATTATAACTCATGCAGCTGACATGGGTCAAAGTAGGAAAAGGCACCAACGAAACAGGACATCCCTGGTTCTGTGCTGATGTGACAGCCCTGAGGTACTACTGGGGCTGGTGTGGCTTCCCCAGGCCTGCTCTGCTGCATCAAACTGGGGAAGAAGTGAGGAGGACAGCCTGTCCCTGTAATCACCAGATGTATTTATCAAAGAGCAATGAGTGGAATCCCCTACCGTAGCAGGTGAGCTTTCAAACATGGCTTAAATTTCTTCTCAAAACAACAAGAAGTAAAATAATATGTGATGGCCTGATGGGCTCAGTCCATGGTCAAAGTATTTTGGTCACTTAAGATGGCCTCAAGGACAAAGCACAATGGTTTGTGGACTAGGTCAGGAAGCCCTTCCCTGTCCCAGACTGGGAGATAGGAAACTACAGCCTAAGAGTAGCAGGGAGGTAACGGGCTTGTCATATCCTACAGGCAGCACTGACAGAGCTATCAACTTACGTAGTGTTTAGATTGCCCTTTATATGTCTGGGCAGGTGATGGAGATCACACTTCTCAGATCACTTTGGGAGAAGGTGACTACCTGCTTCTGTCACTATAGTAGAAAGCTGCTTTCATGACAAAAATGAGCTTTTTTTTCAAGACAAAGCCTTTCTTGACCCAACCTGAAGGAATAAGGAGACATCATTCTTTCTCATCAGTTGCTGGGAAGGACATTTCCTCCTCCCTGCTCCTCAAGACTACTCAAGGATGTCACTGATGTGGCTGGATTGAGCTAAATGGTATGAGAAAAAACATAGAGCCCTGAAAAATCAGAGCCTTTGAGAAAGTTGGCTAGCTTATATGATCTTTCTCAAGTCACGGAAAGGGTTACTTGAAATGTGTTGTTGCTGTGATACAAGGCCAGTTAGGTGGGTAGGTTAAAAGTAAGTTCTATGACTAATTTTTTTTTTCTTGGCTGGGTGGATAATTTTATTAATAGATACATTTGTTTTCACTAGGAAAGGTGTTTCCCATGCCCACCAGAGGGATGCCCAAATATGGGTCACTTTGCAGATAAATTCAAAGGGAAATTTAAAAGCGATTTCGTGAAACTTTACCTGAATACTGGAGAGGCCAAGGATTTTCCTCGTGAGTTTTGATTGCTTCCATTGCTACCTACTCCTTGTAAACAAACCTTTTTATTTTCCTGTTTTACAATTAATTTGAACAGGTGAATAGACCTCATAGCAGTGCAATGGCTCTTCAGTCCTTCATGCCTTTTCCTCTTTTGCTCCAATACTAGTGCCCAGTTTTGGGCCTTCCAGTACAAGAAAGATGCTTACAAACTATTATAGAGTCCAGTGGAGGTCACTGAGATGTTTAGTGGGCTGCACTACAAGGTGCAAGGAGAAAGGAGGATAGGCAATGCACAGAAGTTGCAGCAACAAAATTCCTCATTAAATAGTACGAAAATTACTGTCACAATGACAGTGCTTAAATGCAACAAGAGCCCAGAGAAGCTGGGAAATCTCCTTGTTTGGAGGTGTTCAAAACTCTGTTTGACAAAGGCCAAGAGCAAGCCGATCACAGCTGGCCCTGCTTTGAGAAGCGGATGGAGCAGATGACCTCCTTTACAGCCTAGGTTATCCTAAATGTCAGCTCTCACAAGATGGTTCTTCCTTTGCCTTTGTAAACAAGAATCAGAGGGAGAAGAGCTGCTTTTGCAAATTGTGTGGTAAAAGAAAGTTCCCACCCACAAAAATTATTTTCCTTGAGCTTCAGAATTTTTTTACACTTCTTTTGCACCGCTTATATTCTGGTACGTACCAGTATTTATTCCTAACACCTTCCACTGTATATGAAAAACTTCCTGGTCAAGATTCTGAGATCTATATTGTATTTACTGTGTTATGGACTAGTGCTTTTTTTTTTCTCCCAGAAAGTAACACAAATGTGTACCCATTTCTCAGGTTGATCTCATTAGGACATAATGACAGATCTGACTCACTGATGTTTTCTATTTGTTTTGCGGTTATAACCCAAGGAAGAGCAGGGAGCACCAAGATTCAGGTGTGAGAGAGCATTGTGTTAACCCCTTTCAGTCCAGACAGTCTGAGATGTCGCCTTGAGCTGAAAGTGAAAGGCAGTGATAATTTTCTTTTGCTTTCAAATACACTGTACAGACCAAAAAACTAACACTTGATATTTTGGAGACTGTTTCTCTGTGAGTACAATCTAACTTACTGTATTTCTTCTGTGTAGTCTGGAGGTACAAAGTAACCATGACCCTCTCTGGAAAGCATAAAGTTAAAGGATATGTAAATGTTGCCCTGTATGGAAGTGATGGGAACACAAGGCAGCATCAGATTGTTGAGTAAGTTCACAATTCAATAGAAAAGAAACCTCAATTCTAGAATGTTTAATTAATATTTTCAATTAATGTTTCTGTTTAAATTGGTCCTATTTTACAGATCACATTCTACCCCCAGATACAGCTCTCTGATGTAAATGCAGTGATAATTCACTTACTCCGGATTTGAAGGCAGAAGTTTAGAATGCAAGATGTTAAAATGTTAGAATTTGGTGCCACTTTTTTGCTGTACGACCCAGGTCTTGCTGGACCTACACTAGCAGAGTTCTGATCTCTTTGTCTTTCACAGGCTTGTAAAACGTTGCTGCTAAAGCAATGTCATGATTTACTGCTACTTTTTGTGGCCTATAGCTTCGCCTGCTTACACTGAAGCTGTTTGCTTGCCTCATGTGGTTTTGTTTATTTGCATTTTTCTTGTTTGTTTCAACTAAAATGTCAGAAATGATGACAAATAGGAAGAAGGAATTTTGTTGTGGGTTTTAGGTTTTATTTTTTGGGTTCGTTTTTTGTTTATTGACAACTATGTCACTTCCACTTTTCCAAGAAGGACTTCACATCTTCACACTTGGCAGCAGGTGTTTGCTATGAGTTGATCCCCATTTACAGGCATCCATGCATTCACCTGAGATCAGTCTGCCAGTACTGAATGCACTCCAGCACTCTCTAGCTGCTATTTGCAGGGCCTCTGTCAATTCAATTGCTGGAAGTGATTTTTTTTTTCCCCAGCAAATCTTGCTCTAATCTACCAGTCACCGCTGTGGATCCAGCAAAAAAACAAAAAGGCAAAGGGATTTGTCCTGTCTCTCATTACTTCCACTACCATAAGCCTTATAATATAGAGGAGAGCAAATGTGCTTGTCTGAAGGTAGATGAATGAGAAAGTGCAAAGCCAGGGGCAGGAATAAAAATCCTGTCTTTCTTGTGAAGCTTATTAAAATTATAGAGGTTTTTTCTGGGTGGTTCTGCTGGGTCTTCTGGGGTTTTTTCCCCTCCTTTATCTCTCACATCGTGTCTACAATAACAGTTCTACAGTGATAAAGGCATCACACATTCAAATGTCTCTTGACTTCATACAGCAGGGGTAAATTTTAGAAAATAGCCCTTCACCTTCAGAGGATGAGGGTGGGAGGGGGAAAGGAAGAGGATCAAAGAAACTTTGGCTCATATTCAGTAAGATGTAGTAGCTGAAGCCATTACCGCTCTCAAACTCCTGCCATTTAGAGCTTTCTATATTGATGCAACAAGAAGTAGTCAGATTATAAGACTCAAGAGCAGATGCACATTTGACTTGGCCACAGTGCTTCAAGTGTGGGAATCTCTGCTAGAGAGGCAGGCTGAGGAGCTGGCGCATAATCCTTTTGGCCATCCCAAACAAATCCAACACCTGTATCATATAAATTAATTAACATTAAATGAAAATTTCACTTCTGTGCAAAAACCCCTGCCTACATAAGCAACAGCGAGCAAGCTCTACCTTCTCGACAGGGTTTGTCCTGTAAAACTGGGTCTTCACTGTGAGGTGTGACTGCAGCACATCAGGTTTACCTGCCCTTGCTTCTTCTGACAAACACTGATCTGGGATGTATTACCTTGGAAATCTGGCAATAATATTACCATACTATAAGCTAAATATTGTCTCTTTACTAACTTTCTGCTCATTTGCTACCACAGCCAATCAGTTGATAGTACTGGTAATTAATATTAAATGCCAGCATGCATCACATTCGTAAAATGTTATTTTTCACAGGGGAACCCTGCAACCAGACAACACTTACACAAGCTTCGTCGATGCAGAAGTTAACATTGGAACGGTTACAAAGGTTAAATTTCTTTGGAACAACAACTGGTTAAATCCAACTTTTCCTGAACTAGGAGCTGCAACTATCACAGTACAATCTGGAGAAAATGGAAAACAGTAAGTATATCCATTGTGAAAATCTTGAAAGTTACTTGGGAAGATAAGTGACAAAATTATATGTGGGGTGAAAGCATTTTCACAAGAAAAGCTATTTAAAGCATTCAAAGACTCTCAAGAAAACCTTTTATTTCCTTCCTTTCAAGACACTGTTCATCCATAGTTCAGTTCACTACTACTTCAACCCTTTGCCTTAAATAGCTTCAAAGAAAAACTTAAAATATTTCCAGGCTTCAGAAGAGCAAACTTCCTGTATAACCCTTTGGGTGAGAAAAATTAGCACTGGCTTGGATTATCAGCATCAATCTTGCCAAGTTCCTACTCATTATCCACAAGAACTGGTTATCTGTCTCTGAGCTTGCGTTAGGATGTCTGATTCACTGTCAGCTGGAACCAGTGGAAGTTTTCCATTGATATTGATGGTCCCTGAGATCATGATTGGCAAGAGAGAACAGTGATAATAAGCCTGCCCTTCCAATGAGCAAGACTAATACTTGGAAGCTGCGCTTAAAAGGCTAAATCTAAAGTTGAGGGAAACAGGCTAAAACTGATTTCTGTAGACTCCATGGAATACGGTTTGGATGCTCAGATTGTAGAAACAGGATTTACTGATCCAGTTTTACTCATTTCCCTGGACTTTTTAACCCCCTCATTTGCCTGATCAGTTATGTTATTTCATCCACCCCGTGATTAGGTATCTAGAAAAGGAGGTACAGGATAGGTATTAGACCCATATAGAAATTCATAGTTAAAATGCCATCACTTAAAAGACAACATGGGAGATGGAAACAGCTTCAAGCAAAGCAGAATGATTACAGCCCAGCAGCACTACCTTTAAGCAGAGCTCCTAAGTCCAGTTGTAGTTCCTGTTCACCAAAGCACATTACTGATGAAGCCTATTTCTGTAGATATGCACGCACTCTTCTATTGACTCATGCCCTTTGCACAAGTAGTTGTGAACATCTACATAGTGATGGTAGCACAAAATCTGGAAAAAAAAGAAACAGTAAAATGAAAGGAAGGCAGGCAGTGAACCAGAATGAATACAGTCCATCGATACTTTCCTCAGCAGTAATATTTCAAACGTAGGAGCTCAAAGCATGTTGTGATCAGTTGTGTCAAATGACAAATCAGATTGACTTATATTTAAAAAAAACTACTTGTATAACCTCAACAAATGTTGACAACTCAAGGTGCTTGTATTTCTTTTTCTCAGATTCCGTTTCTGTGGTTCCGGGACAGTGAGGGAGGATGTTCTGCAAACTCTTACTGCTTGCTAACAGCACATATAGATGCCTCAAACCTTGCTACCAATAAAAGCCAGTCTTGCATAAAACACTGGAGTCTGCGGTCACTGCAGTTATAATACTGGTGATGTGTGTTGGGGTTTTTTTGCTGGTTGGGGGGGTTAAGTCTGTGGATAATTCTCCACAGACAGAAATTTTAGGAGTGAATGAGCCACAGCCCATTGAAAAAATTCCCCTCATTTCAGCCTGTTTCAAAATATTTTCAGACAAGAGGAGGAAAGGAGACAAGTAACAGAATCTGGATAGTGGCTCCTGGGCAGTACTAAGAGAAAGCAGACCTGCTTGTGAGTAGAAGGAGAGGAGAGGATTAAGGAAGCTGATGTTCTTAATCAAACTGAAGGCTAAACCCAGAATTAGTGTGAGATAAAGATAAAACAGAGATAGGAGGGCAGTGTTACAAAATGAGGACAGAAGTTTAATTTTATTTACCTGTGAGAGATGGAACAGTCAACATGGTGGAGAACTGGTAATGCATCCTGGTGCGTTAATGCTGAACTAAGCTTGTCCCATATGATCTGGACAGAATTAATTTGCGAAAGCTGCATAACAAATTTTGAATGTTAGTGAAGTTTCACTAAAATGCTTATAATCAGAACAATCACCAAAGTGTCCCGAAATCCCATGTGCTGGCCCTCAGCCTCGAGCAAAACTGCCAGATGATGTGGTCAAAACAGGTAATGCAATGAGGGAGTTGCTTCTTTCCCTGCTTTTTGATAAACACATTCAGCTGAGGTGCGGATAGTTCAAATTCATTTCTGTCCCTACGTAATCCTGTCTCGGCTCCCTCAGCCGGCTGCTGGAGAAGTGGGCTGCTGCTGCTCTCAGAGGAACCCCATCCTCCCTGAGAAACCCACAGAACTGCTGGGGCCTGGAGATCTACCGCCCTGTGGGACCTTTTCTCTTCAGCAGTTTCTCTTGAGGTTCCCCAGACTGGGGCACTCTGCTCTTTCTGCCTCTCTGCGTGACCTTTCCTCCCCCAGAATGTCTTCTCCTGAAGGATATCAACCCCTTTGCAAGCCTTCAGATTCCCCTTGCAGTGGTGAAGGTTGAAACCAATTTATTCTGTGTTAGAGCACCGCTCTCCTAATACAGAAGAAAAAGTAGTTTCATTAATTCAGTGCATCCTGCCAGCAGGATGGTGGGAGGGAGAGGGGGCTGTAAAGAGTAGAAAAAGAACGATCAGCACTGAAGATTGGCAACCTATGGGCATGCTCAGAGCTGGAATAAGTTCCTTATGTGAAAACCAAACTGTTCCTTGGTATAACCCAACTGAAGAGAATATCCCTGAGCAATTTCAGTTTTAGTCAGAGATGTGCAGTCTTGTTTTTATGTTTAAAAACCTTCCAAATTGCACTTGTGCTTCTTGCCCAGATTAAAAGGCGCTGCCCCAGTAGCACAGTATGAACCAAATTTTCACCTGGATAATCACTGTTTCCTGAGACCCTGAAACCTTGCCCTAGGGAGGAAAATAGGGAATAAATATGTGAATTAATAGAGGGGACACACCTTGCTATGCTGTCACAGATGTGTGGGGCATTAAAATGCTAAGCCAATGTCTTGTCCAGCTTCTCTCAAGAGGGAAAACCAAATGTTTTTCACCCTGATGATACTACTCGTGTCTTCCCCTCGTTAAATTGCTTACCCCCCTGTGCAGCTCCTCAAGGCAGCAGCAAGTGCACAGTGGAGGAGTTTGCTTTGTGTGTTTTCTTCCCAGCCTATGCTGCCCATGAGGGGTATAGGCTAACGCTTATTTTGGCTCATTTTTCCCACCCATGGCCATCCTTATAGTGGTAGAATAAGAGGATAAGGCCTAATAAGTTCAAGGATGTGAGTTGTTTGTCCTGCATCAGGCTGTGGTAAGTCCAGTTTTGGGTTGCTCCCGCAAAGACTTTCTTGGCTCTTGGCAGCTGCACAGCCGCAGCTGTGCAGGAGGCAGCGGATCCAGCCGCAGGACTCTGCACCCTTCACACTGCATTCATGTCATGCAGTCCGAGGAGGAACACACATCCCCTCTCCAGGGAGGTAAATAGTTACGGGTTTACCCAGAGCATGCATAACCAGGGACATGGGAGCCGGCATCCGACGTTGCGTTTCCGTGTACCCTGCGTCCGTTTGACATCACCTGCTTCCTTCTGCCTTGACTGTTTGTCTCTTCTAGAATTTGGCTTCCTGATCTCAGTCCCTCCTGCTGAGGAAACCTCAACAGGGCTATTAACTTCCTAACACTGCAGAAGAGTTTCTCCTTTGTCTTTTGTTCCTTTACCTTAGTATAAGCAGATTCTTGCCTACACAATTGTTTTGACAGTCATGATATTCTCTGCATTATCCTTTGCCATAGCCACTTCAGCAGCCCATGTAATTTTAACAAACACCTAACAGAATCAAGACGTTAAAGCTGACAATAGCATAATAAAAAATCTCCTTTTAATAATGAACTGGAGCTGCCGTCATCTTGTTTTAGCAGAGTAAAATCTCCCCCCCCCCCCCCGAACACTTTACAAAGCTATTACATAAAATGCAATGTTAAATGAACAACAAATTACTTTCCCTTTAGCTAGCTTTTAATGCTAATGGTGCTATTTATTCCTGACCTTTTGAAATATTAGATTTTTTAAATGACAACATAAAAAGAATTCTTGTTTGAAAACGCAAGCAACTTTAAACCACATGTTATTACTTGTAAGTATAGCATGCACATGCATCATTCATTTCAGTGTCCCACTTATGGCTAATTGGTATATATTTCAGTTGACATATATTGTTCTCCTGCAAACGTGTCAAATTCCTTAACGATGTCGGTGACAAAAGCATAGTGCTTGAGATATATAAATTTACGCTCTTTACCATATAATCATTCTTATCTATTGGGAATGCTATTTGTGACAAATCATGTTGAAAAATACACACTAAATTGATTATTTTTTTAAACTTTAATATCACACCATTCATGGCAAGGCTTTGATTGAATCTTTAAATATAGACATGTTTTGATTTTTATCTGCATCATTTTGTAGCTTTTGAAAAGCTCACTTTATTTATTAAAGGAAGAGTAGCACAGCGCAGATCTTAAAATGTATCTTTTGTTATCAGCATAAGAAAACAAATGGGCTATAATTGTGGATATGGAATGAGTAATCTGGTGAACAACGCTTTGTGCTGTAGTTTAGGTTTTATAATTCCTGCCAGAAATTACTATTATTTTGTAGGTGGGCAGCATTGCAATCAGAATTTTAAAGATGGAAGCAACTTGGGCCACATATTTTCATTACATTTTAGATTGCCATGTGCAATGTATTTCTCTCCTATGTTACAAATCATCTGAGAACAATCAAAAAAAAAGGAAGATTTCATGTGACTAATTATTACTGAGATATAGCAGCGCTCATTGTTGTCTTTAGACAATGCTGTCTATAGTCATTACTTTGCTCCGTAAATCAGTAGGATAATGAGGTGCTATCTTGCAAGAAAGATTTGAGCATATCTTAATTTGGCATTGATGAATTCTCCTTCCTGAACCTCTTGAGGTTTTTTTTTAATCTTGTTTGTCATATTAGAGCTTTCATCACCTAGCCACAGCTGACAGTGTTTATGTACGCATATTTATTTCCATACCTTTCTGGGATGTGTCCTCAGAGGCTGCAAATAGGAATTTTATGATGTTATGCCCAAAGGCTATTTTGTTCTTAATTTGAGTGTAAATCACAAGCTATTTCACCACACCCTCATACTTGAGAAATATATAGTCAGTATGGTGGTATTTCATTGTGAAAAAACAAGGCTAAACTTGTTAAAAATCTTGTTATTTTTAAAAATTGGAAACAGTTAATTTGAAGAAAGATATTTACTTGAAGAAATACTGTCTTTTGCAAAAAAAATTACATAATAAGTTCACATACTCATTTTTTCCTCTGCAAACGTTCTCGAATTTGAAGACAATGAAAGGGTAAAATGTGTCAGCATTTTTAATCAGTCAAAACAGAAGGCTTCAGTAGGGGGCAGAGGAAGAAAGGAGAAGGTCGATGTGATGCTCCCACAGCCCTAAATGAAAAAATAATAATAGTGGCCTACATGCCACTTACTTCTAAATTGTGCCTGTATACAAACAGAAATAAGAAGCGAAGTACTCTTTAAATTAGGCTAAATGTTGTACTCAATTACACAATAACAATTGAGTGGCTACTACACTTGCTAGCATATTGAAGACATATATTATGTGAGACCCAGAGACAAAAGTTGCATTCAAGTCCCTCTTTGTACTATGGCCCATGTAATTATTGCTGTGGTACATATCCTATGGAAAATCTTACCTTTAATTGCATTAAGTGGATAATTGCTTCACATCAAACCAATTAGGGAGGTGAAGGGGAAAAAAAAGGGGATATAAACCTCCAAAGCAATGCACTTTTTTGCATAATAATTTACATTATTATAATTTTGCATATAAGTTTAGATAAACATAAGTCTTACTTGATCTCATTAAAAATAACAACAATGAACAATACTGGTGGCTTGGATGCCTCAGTTTGGGGCGTGCAGTTTCAGAGTTTGGATTCCCCTGGGAGTGCTGATTATCCTCTTTGGAAAGTGAGGTCTCCCGTGAGAGCGGTACCATTTCTCACTCAGAAGAGGCTCTTCGTGGAGGAGGAATATAGTCATCACCTTAATTATGTGGGACACAAAACACACAATGAGCATGTGTATGTCTTGCCTGAGATGATGGAAGAGCAGAAGCCATCCCCTCCTTCTCTGAAAACCGAGCACTGTGTTTGCTGACTGCAGCCTTGAGCCTACAGAAACTTCCAAAGGAGCTGCTTAAAAATAAACCCAAACTCATGTTTTAAGCTGCCAACCTTTTCCCTACAGTCCTTAATTCCTTACTCAAACACCAACCATCTCTCATTTGATGAGAGAATAAAAATCAACAGGAAGGACGCATGCAAGAGGTTCTCCACCACCTTCAGCTCTCACCAAGGCTGCTGTCAGTCCCTTGGGAGGGTCTGTGGCCTGACCTCATGTCTCTCTCCACCATTTCTCATCTCCCCTTTGCTTGCTGTTTGGAAACCGGTGACATCTGGCCATTTTACACCCCTGCAGAGACACAGTAAATTCAGCGGGGAGTCAGAGAGAAGGATGCGTTTGCTCCTCTGCAACCTCAGTCTGCGATCATCCGTCTCCAAACCCGCATCACCTACAGAAGGCAGGGGGGGAGGGTCTGGGAAATGAGGTTTCTCCACTTCATTAAAGAGAGACTGTAGATCCTTAAGCCTTTGCTTTAATTGAAAAAGGAGTCAAAATGTCTTCGCTGGGTCCTGAAAATCAGCCTCTCAGTTCCTCCCACTGAACCTAAATTACAAACCCTCTCCCAGAAGCTGCGACAGAAAGGCCATTGAGGGGCAGTTCATAGCAGCGATGTGCCATTCCGTCCTGGGTCTGAAGGGACGGCGACATGGTGGCAGAAAGGGGCATATTTTTGTTGCAAAGGACGATTGTAGGGGCTTAACAACTTCTTTTTAACCAAGGAAAACGTTAAAAGTGAAAAGAAGTGACTGCACTAAAGAATAATTCTCCCTTTGACCCACAGAGAAAGAGGTGCCTTTCTCTGATCACGGACAGTGTGAAGATAACTGTCTGATCAGATAATGGAATTGTTTTCAGTGATAAGAATGAATCCATTACTAATGCAAATAACGATAATAATTATAATTTGCAATACAGTAAAAATCACCTAGTCTACCTCCTCCTCTGACAGGAGACTGTATAATAAATTATAGGCTGAGAAAAAAAAAATTCAAAGGGATAAAGGTTAAAAGATTAAAAAAAATTCTGAAACTTAAATGCTTAACAGGGAAGTCAAGACCTGAAAGCAGAAATTGGTGCTATTAAATAAAGCAATTGTGAAGAATGAGATATTATGGAATTGATTAACAAACCAGAAACCAAACGTTTCCTCATATCACTACCTCTTGTCACAGATTTCAATAATTTTGAAAGAACAAAAAATTAAGAGTTGGCATATAACAAGAAAATTAATTATTTAAATGTCGGTGAATATGCTAATAGTACGCTGTGAAGATGAATGTAACTTAACACACAAAAAGCCCCCAGAAGGGTTCAATAAATCTGGGGAGTTTCACCAGTTGTTTTTGCTCTGCTTTGGTACCTGAAACAGGTCCAGCTGTCCTGTCACTCCCAACCAGGACTGCATTTGCAGACCATGCCTGTCTATAGTGGCAGATCTTTTGGGGTTCTCTGGGCACACCAAGATGCTCACACCAGTCCCATAATCTTCTTTGTTCATGTGAGGGCTTTTGAGTATTGAGACAATGTGAAAAATGCTTCATTTCACCTTTGTGGAGGAGTAGAACAGGATAGATGAAACAAATCTTGTATTACCAAGTTTTCACTACAGTGAGCTGTTTTGTTGTTTACAGCAATTCTGCTTTCTCCATCGGTCAAGCAGAGAGGAAATAGTGCTACGTAGGGCTTACCATACATTGTTGGCATCATACCAGTCATATAGATTTAGGTGATGGAGCATTGGGAATCTACTAACACAGGATGTGATTCTTCCACACACATCAATTCGGAGTAAAATAGCAATTAAATGACCGAGTCTAAAGCACTGTCTTCCAACACTCTTCATTTAGATCCTCGTTTTCCAAAGCACGGTATGTCCTGCAACAGCCACATAAGAAGAGCCAGGGATTTTAATGACGGGGGAGTGTAAGGGAGACTTAAAGACCAGAAGTGCTGACACCTAGTCAAAAGCAGGGGTGACTACCAGATGAAATGAGTTTTTAAGCTCCTAGTGGAGCCTGGTTTTCTGCAGTTGGAGTAGTTTATTGCATTTTAAATTCACAGTTAAAAGCTCAATGTATCCTGCCTAAACTTCCCCAGCAAGTCATTCAGGAACTTAAAAGATTTTTCACCCTCTTTGAAATTTTTCATTGCAGCATTTTTTATGTAGCTGCAAAGCTCAACACGCTTCAGGTCAGTAAAGCACAAGTAGTTTATCAGAACTTCAACAGTAAAGGAGTTCAAGGAAAATGCTTTAACAATGCAAATTCTAAAAGCAAAATGAGTGCAAAACTCGCAGTATGTTTCATAACCATGATTTGTGATTACCTCATAAGTGCAATTTATCAAAAACACACCCAGCTAATATAATATTAACTACTGCAACAAGCTCCTAAGGTTTAAACACGCACCTCTCAGATTGCGTGCAAGAAGGCCTTTGATCAATGTTTGCAAAAGTCAAAACCACAACGTGCCTCAACTACTCACATCACATTTCATTGTTGATGCTTCGCCAGGGCTTTCTGTTTCATAGCGGGATGTGCATAACACAAGTCCTCCACGTGTGTGCACACAGAGTGGCTTTGGCACCGGTTTCCAAATGCCCTTCCAGCAACAAGATGTTTATCTGCAAGAAACCAGCGTCCACTGTCTAATCCTCAAAGCTGCCAACAGAGCCATAAAAAAAGATCACAGGTCTACAAAATGGTACTGAAAGGCCTGGGGTTTATTTAGAGAATTAGATTCAGGGCAAGCATGAGACTAGTCTTCAGATATGTCAAAAGCTGTCAGAAGCAGGAATGGGATGAAATGTTCCCGCATTCTCTAGGGGTAGAACAGCCCCAGAGAGTCAGAGTTGACGTTATCTTTGCATAGGAGTTAGCAGGGCTCATTGAAAGAGCTATAAACTAGATTTGAAGGGGAAAAGGGATAAAACCAAGAAGGCCAATGGCATCCTGGTTTGTATCAGGAATAGTGTGGCCAGCAGGACTTGGGCAGCGATAATCCCCCTGTGCTCAGCACTGGGGAGGCCGCACCTCGAATCCTGTGTTCAGTGTTGGGCCCCTCATTCCAAGAAGGACATGGAGGTGCTGGAGTGTGGCCAGAGAAGGGCAACGAAGCTGGTGAAGGGTCTGGAGCACAAGGCTGGTGAGGAGGGGCTGAGGGAGCTGGGGTTGTCTGGAGAAGAGGAGGCTGAGGGGAGACCTTATCGCTCTCTACAACTGCCTGAAAGGAGGCTGGAGGCAGGTGGGGGTCAGTTTCTTCTCCCAAGTAACAAGCGATAGGACGAGAAGAAACGGCCTCAAGTTGCATCAGGAGAGGTTTCGATTGAATACTAGGAAAAATTTCTTTACCAAAAGTGTTGTCAAGCATTGGACCAGGCTGCCCAGGGAAGTGGTGGAGTCCCCATCCCTGGAGGTATTTAAAAGACGTGTAGATGTGGTGCTTCGGGACATGGTTTAGTGGTGGACTTGGCAGTGCTGGGTTAACGGTTGGACTCGATGATCTTAAGGGTCTTTTCCAACCTAAATGATTCTATGATTATGTAAAACTTTAGAAAGATGAGGACAGTAAAACACAAATAAACTGCCTAGGTAGGTGGCACCATTGCAGCATCAGAAGTTTAAAACCAGATTAAACAGAAGTGAGTATCTTAGGCAGAACTAATAATGTTTTGCCACAGTAAGTTGATGTCTGAGGTCCTTTCCAGGTACATGCATGTCCTGTGATCCTCTAGCAGAGCTGCAATTGCAGTAAGCAAAAATAGTGGGTGGATCTGCACAGAGATATAGGAAAAAAAAAAGAAAAAAAAAGAGAAAAAATCTAAAGCCACAATTAATGCCATATACTACCTGACTCTGAAGGAAAGAAATGATAAATGCTTCTGTGGGATGCGATCGGTGTGTTTTGGCATCCCCTCAGTCCTGTAGAATCTTCAGTAAGTGTGGGACTTTCTGAACTTCAGTCTCATCTGTCTCATCCCTAAGACAAAAGAAAATAGCTACCAAAATAATTTAAATGTGTTTTGGTACACCCTCAGTCACGTTACCTGATTCTTCAAATGCCTTACACAATTATCAGACTTAAATGCTGACCTCATTGCCCCGAGCAGTCAAAATATCTATCCTCCTGCCCACCCATGTACTAGATACTAAGGACTTTTTCACGGACGAGGCAGCTAGCTGTGTGTTCCCAACACCCTGCAGATACTACTGCCATCTGGGACCTCTGCTTACACAAGACACATAGGGAGAGATTTATCTGAAGGAGGATGCTGTAATGTCGTTTGTGGAAAAACACAGTTAAATACAGAAACCCTTGCAGATGCCATGCAGGACCAGCATCTTTTCTGCTGGATTCGGTTCTTTTCACGGTTAACTTCCTTCAACTCCACTCATTTTGAGAAGTCGATAGTCATCTAGATAAAGCATATGTCGGGGGAGGGAATGGGCTGAGAAAATAGATCCATTATGACTGTCACTAGATGAAAAGTAAAAGCTCTGTGAACAATACATAATACTGCAGTGCTTTAAGTGCCACCTTGGTACATGTTAGCAAATACGCAGTGATGGCACATGCATGGTATGCAGCGTGCTTGTGTGGGGCCAGCATCAGGTCAGCACGGAGGTTGTTCTTTGTACTACAAAGGAAGAGGATAAGTTCAATCTGCTGTCAGCTCTTATCAGCTGATGGCAGATGGAAGTTCCTACTAGAGGTGCATAATTTATTCCTCAGAGGGAAGGAAATACTCCTTATTGTCCTTAGAAAAGGGACAGTCACCTTTCTAACTCCTTAGATTACTACAGTTTAGCAATTTTAGCTGTCAGTGTCACCACTCCTTCCTACTTTGAAACCTTCCTTGATCTTCAGCTACTGCTGGAGCACACCAATGCCTCTGTCCTCCTCCGTCCAAACCCTTGTGACACACCTCTTCATATGACTCCTTCGGTTTTCTTACACTCAATCCAGTGTCATCCTCCTTTTACTTGTTGGCTCTGCTGCAGCACACAATATTCCTAGAGTAAGCTTACACTGAGTTTTTCATTCCTCCATGTTTACGTAAGCTTACCTGTGGACACTGATAGAAGGCTTATAGCAGTTGCAATCTACCAAGTTCTTAAAATAATTATTTGCTATCACACGGTAGCCAACACTATGTCCTAGTTCAGTGACTTCTGCTCTGGGCCCAAAGCCAGTGCTCCTGGGATAGGTGCATCTAGTAAACTTTTCCCTATTATTACAGTCCCTGAAAAATGAGAAAATAGATATTACTTCAAAATTATAGCCAGTACCTACACAACTGTACGTTAAACAAAGAAGATACAGAATTTCTTGATGGTGTGCAGAAAAATGTTTGCAGTTAACTAACTTAATTTACTGCACTTAGTCCCTTTGTATCAGTGAGGTATGTGCTCAGCTGCTGTTGATATACCCCTTAGTGATGCTGAGATAATCTTGCTTTTTTTTTTTATTCAGCCAGCTCCTCAAAATCTATTTCATTTTGAATGTGTATTTCTCTGGCTACAAAGGATTTGAGGGCTCGGCTAACAGCCAGACTGAAAGCTCCCCTGAAGTCAGTATGAATCTTTCTATTGAATTTAATGAGATCCGAAACAGTCCCTAAACTGTGGAAAGGCTCCCTCGCGCAAGCGTTTATGTCATTTCCACTGCACTGTGAAAATTCGCACATAGGAGATTGCCTCCTGGCTGCCAAACAACAGCTAAAACAGGACACAGGTGACATCTTGTTTCAGACCGCCGGTTTGTAAGCTGCGTGCTGTTAAAATAGCTGTTGTGTTCAGACACTGATGCTGGCTGCTGGGAAGGAGTGCATGAAGCAACCTAGGAAGAAAAGGAATAGTGACAAAATTAAGAGTGGTAACTAAAGGGATGTTTTATAGCAGGGAAAGGTTATCAAGGCAACACGGGTTTCTGGGCTATCCTTTGTAAGACTGAAATACAATGAAAAATGTCAATACAAGACCACCTTTGGTTAAGATGGAGAGAGGAAAAAAAGCCTGGATTGCAGTTCAGCTTGAGTTGATGCATTTAAGAGTCAAGGCATGTTTGAATTTGGACATTATGTTCCCAAGAGAAGACATTCAATGGTTTGAACCTCCTCAGTAAAGGAGTCTGAGAAAATGTTTGGAAAGAAGGAACTTCAAATAGGTAAACCAGGGTCTCAACTTCTGCAGGAGTCCAAAGAACTGGGAGGAAAGCCATAGAAGAATTACAATGCAGCATAAGTTAAAACATGAGGGACATCATCTGTTCATCAGTACCAAGTAATTAAGGTTGCAGTGAAATTTGTTGTAAAGGTAGGAGTTAAATTGCCATGTAATAGAAATGGCACAATTTACTACTAATACTGTCTTTACTATTAGGACAGTGATTTCACATTCCGGACAATTAGATATGAATGTTTAGTGCAGTAAAATTCAGAAGAGATGAAAAGCACATTCTCTGGGAATTTAGACTTTAAGGTTTCCTTTGAAAGATTAGTTTGTTTCCCAAGAACTCAAAATTTAGATCCATGAAACTCTACAAGAAAAAGTTCAAATACAGATCACCTTTTAAAGCTGTCTTATACATTAGAAAAGCTACTGGTGCTGTGACAGCTCTTTTAGAGCTTCTGTACTTAGTTTTTCCAAGATCTGAGGAATATGCTTCCTGCATTGCCTAGGTACCTCAATCCAGCAGTGTAGCAAAATTTGTGCCAGATTTCTGAGCACGTGGCTAGTGAAGTCAATGAAGCCATTTGTGTGTTTAAACAAGGCATATTCATAAGAACATCCACATATTAAGTCACAGGTATGAAAACAGAATTGTCATGAAATCATAATCACAAATACATCACAAATATATCACCTCTCCAGAGGGTTACTCAGCACTCCAGACGTTTGCTGTGATGCATTTTCAAGATGGCACAAGACAGTTTTTGCTGTAAGAAAAATTTGCATCTGCGGAACTGCACAAGTTGTAGTGCAAACTTCTTTGCTTGAATATCCACTTTCAGGTTTCTAATTTGAAGGAACAACAGCACAAAATTCTGCCCCTCCAATACTTTGTTGTCCCGCTACAGCAGTCCCACCACAAAAATGTTTCTGTGTTAGAACACAGCAAGGGATAAATGAGAACTAATAAAACAGAATTTATTCCTAGAAAAGTACAAGTTTTCCAACATCAGTACGTAATGAGATTGGCAAATAACAGGCCTGAATCCCAGATACACAAAGCATCTGCAGCTCTCACCGATTTATCTGAGCTTCACCTCTTGAAAATCAGGCAGGTCTTGCACTGAGTAAGTGGATTCTGAATCCATTGCCCTTAAGACAGAGATCTGGGTGGTGTTTAATGTAGCTGCTTAGAAAACTGAAAGGAGAGAATCTCTTTGGAGACGTTGGACACTGCCATCATGGAGATTGTTTTATAAGTTGTTTTATTCCATGGCTATTAACATGAAAACACTGTCTGCAAATTTCAGTAAGGATTTATGGGATCTTGGTAGAACCAACGATTTATACAAACTCCTCCCGATCAAGATGGGGCTGTAACTTTCAACAGAAACACACTCATATGAGAAAAACTTTAGATTTAGAAGAGTCCAGCAAAAGGGCCAAATTCTGCCAGGGAGTGCACATACATGAAACTCCTCCAGAAACCAGAGCAATGTGCTAGAACACTGAAAGCAAAATTTGGTTCTTAATGTGTCCCTGAAGACTGTAATTATATTTCCTATTGTACTAGTAACATTAATTGAATGTTTGGCTGAAATCAAGTTCATTACAAGTTAAATACAGTACCTAGCCTATTAGGATGGTGTTTATAATTATAGTCATAAAGCACTTGTAAAACATCTTCATTGCAGCAAATAGGTGGAAGTTGGGGTGTAGTGGCTGCTATGCACCTCAGTTCATTCTCTGCATCTTTGTGTCTGAGCAGCGTTGTAGACTAAGGTCACATAGACCACTGAATTGTCTCCATAGCTAGTGCCAACATTGCTGAATTTTAGAGGGACATGGCCTGTAACAGTTAGCAGAAAAATATAATATTGCACAAACTGTTATACAAGTTTTTTTTAGTGCAGCTGGACCTTACTGAACATTCCTAGATCTAGAAACACACAGTAAATATGTACACCCTCATGCAGATATACTTGGTTATTGGCCACTTTATTGGCCTGATAATACAATTTTAGCAACAAACAAGCCTTTGACAAGGCCTAGGAGACTACAGTCCCCTCTGATAGATCAATTTTTATATTTGATTTCCCAGCTCTCTCAAAGCATCATTACAGAAAATATCTAATCTGCTTTTGGTATTGCCCAAACTCCTTCTGTCTTACCTCCAACCAACACCCTACTCAGAGCTACACCAACTCTGGTGGACGTCGAGTAATCCCCAGCAGTGGACTTCTACCCCGGGCACATATGGAGTCTCCCTGGAAAGCACACAAGGGAACTAAAAATGCAGCAGCCTCTTGTTGAAGAGTTGTGTGCGCTGCACAGGGGCCTGCAAGCCCTTGGCAAAGACTCGTGGTGTCCACACATCTAAAAGGGTGAAGAAATCTGATAAGCAGCACATTCGGTTGATGTCACTTTTGCTCAGTTACGCATATGAAGGAGTATCCAAATGCAAGTATAACCACTTGGCCTTTCTCACTTTCAAAATAACTTAGGTTTCTTTTTATAGTAATTTTCATAAAAATAGTAACACCCAAAAAGAAAAAATAATTTTACTGTATTTTATTTGACATGGTTGAAGACACACAAACACTCAAGATACAATCCAGACAAGTTGTGAACAGCTCCAAACATCAGTGAAATCTGAATTTATCTTGCACAGAGGTGAACAAGACCACAATGGTTGGTTTTATAATATAGTTTAAGACTATTTCAAGCAGGTGAGTACTGTGACGTTATGCCCAACAACTTTTATACTATTCATCCGCTTAAGCCACTTCATATCATAAATATGCAGCTTACCTTGGCGATTAAATCTCTGCAATATATAATCAGCCTTCTCATAATAATGCATTAAAACTCCTGTATATAAATATTGGTATATTCATACCAATGTAAACTTTCCTAAGCATCACTGCACATTTATCATATTCTAGCACAATTAATCATTCTACCACAATTAGCTGCTAACTTTCAGCCTAGGGTTAAGTTAACTTGGACCCAAACTTGCAAGTTGCTGCTTAGAGCAAAACTTCTGCTAGGGCCTTCTGCTTTCCCTAAGGGTAGCAAGGCCTCGTCTTTTCAACATTAAGTTGCACAATGTCATCTGAAACCCCTCCCAAAAAATGCTCTGCAGGGAATCTCCTGCAAAAGTATCAGAACTACTATTCTAAAAATAACTCATTTCCTAATAAATTTCATATTAATTTTACAGCCTAACATCCTTTATCAAAACGGGCATCCACATGCCACTTACAATGTAAAGTTGTTTAACTGGGTTATAGACTACAGACCACAGCATAATATTCTACTTACAATTCTAATTCCTTAGAGAGACAAGCTAATTTTCCATTCTTAGATTTAAAAAGGGCAATGAGGACAGTTGGGAGTTTGTTCAGTAGTTCAGTGCTCTGCAAAGATAAGCTTGATAGTGCTCTCATCAGACTGAATGAGGAAGTGCAAAAATATGCAAACCACATTGTACAGTTACAGTAGAGTCATTTCAGCAACAAACCCCTGCTTGGATCCAGATGGAATCTTACAAAAGGCGAAGAAGAAAGGGCAGGGAATCGCTACTGTGCAGGAAGCTATGCTTCAGAAGAGCTGCAGAAACTACCCTCAGCATTCCCTGCAGACAGGCTGAAAACAGGATAAAAATCACGGGCCACCTGATCGTGCAGTTCGCCTCCTCTTCAGGGGAGAGAGGGGGTGGTTGCAGCCATTTATTAGACCAAATTCTGTGTTAACCTAAGGCCATGGGAAAACAAATCTCTGCAGAATTGGACCAATTCAGTTTAACATAGGATGCGAAGACACCAAAGCCTACTCTTCTTTAAGGATTTTGTCTTTTGGTAGGTGGTAGCGGTAGACAGAATCTGGGTCTTACCTGCATCTACAATAAATCAGTGTTGCCTGCCTTTGGAAGGTAGTTTCGTGTTTGTTTTTGGTTTTGTTTTTAAACTAGAGAAGATCCTTAATAAATCCCCAAAACCTAGTGAAGAAGCTGTATATCCAGATCATAGAACCTAATTTTTAACTTGGTTTTACAGGAGGATTCATCCATTATTATGATGAACTGCTGGAGATGGAATGGTCACCATTTGAAACAAAGAAACGAAAATCCCAGCAACATACTAGTGCATCTGTGTAATACGCTTAACTGGTATGACTTGCATTGCAGGAAGAATGTTGTATTCTCTGACACACCAACATTTCTTTCCTATTATTATAAGATCAGCCTTTTACATTTCATATCTTACCATCTTTAAAAGCCTATAATTACAGAAGCTGATTGAGAAACTATGTTATTTAAAATTAACAGCTGAATGAAATCAACAGAGGCAAAGAGCATTTTTATACAAGAAAATAGCACTGTAGAAAGAAAGAGTCTGTACAATATTTAAATATTGTATATACATAAAATTATATTGTTCATAACTCATCTTAAACTTTCTCTTGTTTGTAAACCATGGAAAGCAACACACAAAAAAATCCCAGTATTTAGCTTTTAAAGCATTTCGCAGGCAGCAGGAAACTGAATGCTAGCAAGCACACTTTGTAATTATAGAAAGTATCCAGCCGGATACTGTGACTAGCATTCTCCATAGTCCTTTTTTTTTTTTTTTTTAAAGCTGAATGCAGAACAGATTTCACATTCAACTAGGGAATTCTGCAGGAGACAGAGAAAACTCAATGGCAAAATGCAGTAGACCAGTTCTGCAGCTCTTTACTGTGACAAAACTCCAGGCTAAACACAGAAAGCTTAAGTGCAGACTTGGAACGTAAATTAGTGAAATAATTGATAAAGCTTTCATTTCCCAAAAGTCTCAGTAATGGATTTAACTCATGCTCAACTTATTACAAATGACGGTTTAGTTTAACAACTAACATTGCAAAGTTTCAAAAATGTCATGAATTCCAGCAGGTAATCAGGCAGCTCTGTATAAATGCTCTGAAAGTGTCAGCATTTTAGGGTGATTCTACAGGTTAGTATCAGTCTGCCAGTTTGGAGTGGGATTTGGATTTGAATCTGAAGCTGTCAGTTCATGGCAGATATAGATTGTAGGTAGCATTTTGCAAAATAAAAACTGTTCCAGTTGCAGAAGAAATTGTCCAGGTGAACGTGCTTAAGAAAACATTTCCAGAAAGTTATTATTTGGAAAACAAGATGCTACCATGACCATCATTGTATTTCACCTGCATGAGAGTTGTGTGCTCGTAGCCATGTAAGAAATGCTTTATTTAATGTTATTTGTAGTTTCATTCTCTTGGCTTCTGCCTTCCACTTTACTGGCCATTCAACTCAACCCAGAAATATATTTTACTCAATTAAAATGTAGGTTACTCAAAATATATTACGGTACTTTTGATCTAGACATTTTCTCTCTTGTAAGTTGTTTAAATCTTCCTGGACAGCCATCATCTAATTGTGCTTCCAAATCTTAACACAGGGATTAACAAGAAAAGAAATAGAATCACCTGGAGAAGTGCTTGATAAACCAGATGGGTCAGAGGGACCTCTACAGGCTGGAGAAATGTGCAGACAGGAACCTCACAAAGTTCAACAAAGGGAAGTGCAAAGTCCCGAACCTGGGGAGGAACAGCCCCACGCACCACTATACGCTGCGGGCCAACGGGCTGGAAAGCAGCTTGGCAGAAAAAGACCTTGGGGTCTTGGTAGACACAAAGTTAAGCATCAGCCGGCAATGTGCCCTTGCAACAAAGAATGCCAATAGCCTCCTGGGCTGCATTAGGAAGAGCATTGCCAGCAGGTCAAGGAAAGTGATTAGTCCCCTTTATTCCGCCATGGTGAGACTACATCTGGAGTGCCGGGTCCAGTTCTATGCTTCTCAGTACGAGAGAGACATGGACATACTGGACTGATCCCAGCAAAGCGTCATGAAGATGATTAAGGGATTGGAATATCTGCCATGTGAGGAGAGGCTGAGACATCTGAGACTGTTTAGACTCGACAAGGCTCAGGAGATGCTAGGAATATGTATAAATGCCTGATAGAAGACAGTAAAAAAGGTGGAGCCAGACTTCTCAGAGGTATCCAGTGAAGGAACAAGAGGCAACAGTCACAAATGGAAACTCAAGAAGTTCCTTTTAAACGTAAGAAAAAACTTTTTTTGCAGTGAGGGTTGTCAAATACTGGAACAGGTGGCCCAGAGAAGTTTAGGCATCTCCATCTTTGGAGATATTCAAAACGGGACAGAGTATCCTGCTCTAGCTGACACTGCTTAGAGCTGAGAGCTTGGACCAGATAGTCAATGGATGTCACCTCCAACCTCAACTATTCCGTGATTCTGTGATTTCTGATAGAGACTAATAAAAATAAGTTTAGAAGAGAAACAGATTTGTTCTTAATAGTTTTCCAAAGTATAATGAGGGTAATGCCAGCTATTTTTTCCAACAGCTAGTTCTGAGAGCTGTGACAATAAAGACCTTGTTTTCAAACTGGATCAATATGAGGCTCCTAAACAAACAAACAAACAAACAAATTATATATATATATATATATATATATATATATATATATTTCCTAAATCTAATTTTAAGGATTTCTGAGGATTTTCTTTTCAGTGGGATCTCAGAATTTAAGAAACTCAGGTCCCATTTCTTTAAGTCATTGATCTTCAGCACTTAAAATTTTGAAAGCAGAGGGCAAAATCAAAAGAACAAAAGAATATTATAGACTACTAATTTGTTCCCATTGCCGGAGGATGGTGCTATTTAAACAGACACCCCACACAGATACACCCCCTACAACAACCACGTGGGTCAGTGAGTTTTTCTTGGGAGGAAGAGGAAGAAGAAGAACAAGGCAAAGAGATTACAATTTTACATCTTTATAACTGATCTTCAGGACCCAACAATAATCAGGATTTATCTAATAAAGGTAGATCTTTAAGCATGCTTGAGTAACTTGGGAACTTTTACTACCTCTGGATCTTTTGCTCCCAAAACTTTTTAAGGGTCTTTCAAAATCCAGTCTTTGGTCATCAAAGGGCACAAACATGACACACCCCACCTTACTAGCTGTTCTCATATAGCCTGCTGAAATTCACGTTGATTACATGACACATGAAAGTAAAAAAATGGAATAGTGGAAGATCAGTCTCACAAACAGGCTGTGGTGGGGAAAATGGGCTGTTAGTAGTTTAAGAAATCAATACCAACTTTGACACTTTTAGAGGTGGCAACATCAATGGCCATGGCTTTGATTTCAGTGTCCCCAAACTGCATAAGTGTTTTGATCTCCCGCCGGTTTGGCACTGAAGCATCAGTTCCCGTGAGATCCAAGCGAAGCGTGCCACACTTTTTTACTCCAGATTCGGTGATGAAGCTGACATTATCTTGTTCTGAGCTATAGATATTGATCACTATTACTAACTGAGAAGGTTTGGCAGGTGTGTAACTGCGTGTCACAGTTTCTCCGAGGGCTACAGATTGGTCGGCTGAGATAAATTTGTCAAAGACATCAGTGCACCAGCGTGTGCCATCTTTGATTAGAAGCTTCTCTGGTGGATGCTTCCCTTCCACAAACCGATTGAGCACACCCACACCGTAGGTGAGAGGTGAACGCCGCACTTTGATGACAGCAGGGTCTAGACCAAAGAGAACAGCTCCTTTGAGGATAGTGAGCCCCACATCCTGAGGAATGATGACTCGACATCTCGAACCAAAAGCACTCTGGACAGCTTGTTGGAGTAAGGGGGATTCAGCGAAGCCACCCACCAGGAACAGAAACTTGACATTGGTCACTTCTGGCTTATCAAACACATCACCTAAACAGAAACAGAGCCCATTCAATAGCGAAAAATCCACTGCGACAAGGCAATGCAGGTCAAACTCCTAATGTCTGAGTGCACTGAATGTCCCACGCGCATGCACAAGATCTGAAACTGCCACATCTATGCCCACGCCGCCACTCTCAGCATGCACTAGTTCCACTTCTGCAGACTCTTCTATACTCTGTTTCACTGTGAATGGAAACTTACCTCAAAGCATACAATATTTCTAAAGTGGCACTTGAAACAGAATTTTTATTTAGCTTCTACCAGTAAAGGGAGACATGGATTTCTTGCAAAGAAATCCTGGCAGTCACATTATGGGTGGTAGGGAAACAGACATCATCTTGCCACTTCAAGTATCAGTGAGATATTCCCAAACCTAACTGATTCACATACCCTTTACTGCATTCCAGATAATTCACCCCATTTTAAATTCACTTGTTATTTCTGAGCCTAACTTCTTAACCACGGTATGTACCATCTGCAAAATAATACCTCCTTACATTTCTACAGATGTTCCTTCTTAGATTAAGCCCACATCCCCTACTTTCAAGAAAATCACACAGTTCAGTTGTAGGCTCACCCTTAGTTCAAATAACCGAGGCAGCATGACTGAGGTTTCTATCACAACTATTGTAATTCTAGACCTCTACCTCCCTGCTCACATAGACAGCTAGAACAGAACAGCTTATAAGTTGTGACCTCTCAAAATTTATCTAATAATTCCTCGCATATAGTGAATAAAGCTGGATATTCCACTCCAAATACAATTCAATTAGTGCTTTGTAACGTGTAGAACAGCAATACTTTGCTCACTACATATATTATACTCTACTTGATACAAATCCAATCTTTCACCAGGAATACTTTAAATAATAAATTTTCCAATAAGCCTATGTCACTTCCCATTACTGGATAAATAAATTCAGTCTTGCTTAAGCCATGCCTGGAAGTACTTTTACCATGATGCATCATTTATTATTTGTGGTTTAGAGATGTCAGTGATTTGGACGGTCATGAACAAATGTGACTTTATAAGTTCTTCCACTGAGCAGAAATGAACTAGAGGTCTTAATAAGAGGAATAATTAGAAACTAGTTACATCTCTGGCGTTATTTAGTTGTTGCCTGCAACAGGAAAAAGAAAAGCAGGATCTGGGTTAGTCACTGCACTTCAGTCTTCTGAACGCTTGCATCCCTGGAAGTACAGAATAATCAAAAGCTTAGGCAGTAACAGGACTGAATCACACTCAATGTGTGATGTCCTTTACTTTTATTATTTTCCTAACTACTTTGTAGAGAACTACAAGTTTCAGAACTGAATTCCCTGCCCACATTTGGTGCGTACTAGGGGAGCTGTTTGACTTTAATTCCAGTTACGGGTTTGAAACAGGTAAGCAAAGCGGCAGTTTCAGCTCATCCGGGAAGCGGTATTACACATAGATACGTACTAAGGTGCTGAACAATCTGGTCAATTGTAGGTTTGAAAAGAGCATTCATTGCATCCGGGCTCATCCTCAGCATTCCCTGGGAGGACCACTTCACAAAGTCCACACTGGAAAAGAATAGTTAGAAAGGACATTAAAACAGTACAGCTGAGCTGTAAGAAACAGCCAAGCACTCACAAGATGCAGTAAATAAATAAATGAATGAGTTTACAGAATCTGCATGCATTTTGCTTGCAAGAAAGTGCCTCACCTCACCCTAGCCCCATACCAACTGCAGCAATGTAAAATTTCAAGGGAGAATTTTTGCTTGTCTAATTGTTGTTTTCTTTGCCTGATTGCCTTCTGTAGCATTACCAATGCTCAGCTGCTTCCTGAAACAGCTGGCAGTCAATCCAGTGCTCGCTCATCTGAAACAGCACTGCTTCATCCCCAGAAGGACAACATTTAGATTACAGGAGCAGCAGGCCAAAGCCACTGGAAACACACAAGGAAAACAAGCAAGTATGGGAAGCCTCAGGAGGCAGAAGGGAGCACAGCATTTTTAATGAGGCATAACATTTGTTAAGTGAATACAGGCATTATGTTATTCCATCACTGATGCACATCCATAGAGCTCAGTAATCTCCTTTTCATTCATGCACATTACATGTCACCTTTATACTCTTTCTATCCCATTATCCAATTAATTTCATTTTATTTGAAGCGAACATTTAGCACTCCCTCTAAGATTCACCATTAAGACTATTAATAAGAAGGAGATGGCCTTGTGAGGGGGAATATTTCCAGAAATTTTTAATGATTTCAGAACCTCAGTCTCATTTAGGAAATGACTCCGAGCTGGATTCCAAGTCATTTAGGCTTAAAGTAGATTTACCAATAACTTTAGGAAAAGATGCAGGAGTTTCAGCCTGCATGCTACATTCAACATTCCCTGGATTAAACAACACAGAAAGAAGCCAAGGTACAGGTACTATAAGTATCATGTCTTCTGCTCTCCGGTCCCAAGCGTTCTGCCCCACATTCGCAGGCTCTCTTGTTCTTTCTCTTTGATGCTATTAATCTCCAGGTGGCCTGTAGTATATAGCTTCAAAAGATGCAAAATGCCCACTTCTACTTTCTCCCCCCTTCCTTTTCTGTAGCAGCCTGCGACCTTGTCATTTAGGGTTCTTTCCTGATACTTACAATCAGGAATTAAAACCTCTGCAGGGAATTATGTCTCCCCGTCTACTGAGCAAATGATCTAACTCTAACATACCATGAGAAAAGAAAGCCTGCCATTACTTCAAAAGAAGAATGCTCTCCTCTTGCAGAGCTCTATGCAATAGTCTATGTTTTCACTGGTGATCTGGTATTGTTCATAACTTTCCTCAAGTCATGAATATACTTACACATCTCACTCAAGACCCTGGGTTTGTTCCAGGGCCCAGGCCTCTAAAAATTAAGGTTTTAGGTAACTAAATTTTAGACATCAAATTCTGTGTTTGATCCAACCTTCCTAATTAACATGTAAGAGACTCAAAATATATGGTCCAATTCAGGAAAGTGATGCAGTGGTGGCCTAACGAAAGTCATAGAAAACAATATCAGGAGAGTGCAAGTCTTGTATAGAAAAGCTTTTGCAAGAGTTTGATCAGAACTCTTCATTCTGGAAACTGCACTTCAGGCAATCCCGTTTTCTCATCCTTATATTACATTTTTACGTTATTATCTTTCAGTCTACATATAATTAGGGTATTTTAATTATTTGTCTTTGCTATCAGTAGTTAATTCTGCATGCATTTGGGTTCAATCATCTACTCACTTGCTTTTCCTCAAGGCATGTTCTACACTGTGACCTCGAAACTTCTTATAATAGTCAATGAAGGAGAAAGGCAGAGTGATGTTTAGTGGATTGGTCCTGTCTGGAGCTGCTGCCCGTTTACGGGACTCAAACGCTATCATCAGATCTACCCAGGCAGCAGGACGCTTGATTTTAAATTGCTCAATAAAATCTTCTCCAAATATTTTACACAGGAGCTTTTCAAATTCATAGTCCACACCTAGAGAACCGTATGGTCCACCTGTATTACAAACAAAACACAGCTTTAATATTCTGAACTGCTTACTAGATTTCAAGTTGACCAAATACACATCAGATTGACACTACTAGGACTGCCATAGGAGAAGGTCTACAGAAAGAGGTATCTTTTCTAAATATAACAGTTGGTCTAATACACAACATGATCTTACCTTTGCTTCACTTTTACTCCTATACCATCATAGCCACTGTAACATTACCACTATAAAACAGAAACATGTTTATTAGAAGCAAAGGAAGCTGCCTCCTTATCCACACATGAGAAGGCGTGAGTTGGACTCACATTCAGGAGTGGATAGACTTGATGTACAGCGTCCCATTTGCTCTTACTGGGTTGTTTCCTGAGGTAGTCTTACAGCCACCAAGGCTGAGAACGCTCAGTGATGAACCATACAGATGAAGACTAAAACAGTATGGAGACACAGGAACAAATAATAGGCTGTCTCATGTGGGTAACAGCTTAGTCACGGGACAAAGTCAAAGGGGATCCGGAGTTCAGGAAGGGAATACCATTCAAGGAATTGCACTTTATATCTTTGTTGTGGATCAATCATTGTGCATTTTTCCTAGCGGATTGCAGACCCTCCTTGTTACACTGTCTGTGAAAGCTTCCCCTTAAATCTAGGGAAACTTCTGTTCAGCCACAGTCACTGTACAAGGACCGTGTTGTGACACTCAGCTATTCATATCTCCACAGTATGTCTCTGAATACCTGGGCAGAGCAGCAATGCACAGGTGACCTCTCAAAGGACAGGAAGATGACGACTCTACTATCAGAAGTCAGACCAGGACCATGGCAGGAGGTCGTGGCCTGAATGGGAGTGAATAACACAGGAGATGGCCGTTCCTTACCCTTCCAACGTGAGTTTTACCAGCCCAAAGCGTCAGAAGCGTTAAGTGATTTACCCTTGTCTGCTGACCAGCACCTAGGTTATACTCATTTTGAACGCTGGTCTTATTTCAGGAAGAACTGTTAGTCAAATGCAGCGAATGATAAAGGCATACATTTCCTTCACTGACAAGTAAAAATATTACATAAATAAAGCAAGCAGTGGAAGTGACATACCTGTTGCCTTGTATAGCTCCTTAAGATGTCCTTCAGGGAGCCTTATCTGATGGACAGTCATATCCACTGTGCCTCCTCCACTGTCAACAACGATGTAACGGTCACCTAGTTTGCCAAAGGAATAGGCAAATGGTATTTATGGTAACATTATCACCACAGCGTATTGCAACGAAAACTTCTCAGAGGCATTATCATCATGAGAGATAATGACTTACAGAAAGCCATGAATGCCTATGCTAAAGACTTGATCTTTTTTTGTAATTATAATGCAATGATTGACAATAAATATGAAAATCAGATGTCAAAAGCTATTGACTTAGCACAGATGAAAAGCAGTTTAGTAGAATTGCTCATGCTGCTAGCATACATCCTAGGACGTTACCAAATTAATACTATGGCATATTTACAAGGCCTGTTCCGAGGAAAAAATTCTGGTTGCATTTTAACAGCTGGATTCCTTTCTACCATCTCCTTAATAAGCTGTATTTTGCTAGAGCATACAGAATAGCAGTTCAGCCTTAGTAACTAAGAGCAGCACATGAACTTGTATTTTTTTCTTTTCCTATTTATAATCACTGTGAGAACACTGCAGTGCACAGCACATTTGTGGGAAACACAATGTTTGCCTGCAATATAGAACCAGTGAGAGCAAAGTTTATTCAAGAAAGGACACTACCTTCCTCCAGTTCGGACCAGATCTCTCCTATGACATTTTCCACCAAAAAGGTACGACTCTGTCGATTACGACGGACGTGTTCCTTAGCTAGTCATTGACAGAGAAAAAATTACCAAGTATAAGAAAGCATGAAGAAGCTGATATATCGTAAGCTGCAGGAAACGAGTGCAAGCGGGCTGACAGATCTGTCTGTATCACTTCTTAACAAAACAAACGAAAAAAAATTATTGCATTATAATCGGGAACATTATAACATTGTTCCTAGAAAGAAGGAAAAATGTTTTTCAGCCACACTGATCTTCCTCGATAGTAACTGAATTACAACCAATAACCTAACACAAAAGCTATAAACAGGTCTCATTTACTTTTTTTTATATTCTGTTTTTTAAAGCACCGCCAGGAACGGGGAAAGCTTGCAGCCAACTGTGCTCAGCACAACCTCTGCCACAGTGGCAGCCCCGGCCTGCTACCAGACCAACAATCCCCACGTTTCCAAAAGCCACTTCTGACTTTGGGTGCTCAGGCAAAGATGCCTCCCGAGCCTTTCAGGATGTTGGTCTGTCTCAAAACAAGCAGCCAAAAGCACTGCTTCTCAGATTTATAACTTCTTACGGCCACAGTGATCACCAAGTCTGACCCTCATAATATTTTAAATATACACCAATTAAAAATTAAGCATAATCTGGCAATGCTATTATAACAATAAGTTAACTTACAAGACTTAATTGCTACTTAGACATTTAAAAGAGGCAGAACAGCCTGTAGGAGAAAGCAGAGTAGTGAGAGCCTTTGCTGTTATGCTTCTTAATCAACCCCTACAACTGAAAGATCAAAAAATCATCCCCTCCCCATAAAGACCCTGTGATGCAGACAAGCCGCGTCAGCCTCGCTGTGCTGACTTAGCAGCACACAGTGAGAGCTTCAACGACGAAGCATTCAATGACAGAACAAGCACTAGGTCCAAGCAAGGGCCTGACACAGAGCCCACAGAAGTCAACAGGAGTCCTTTCATTCACTCCTGTGGGCTAGAAGTGAACACAAGAGGCAGTCTTTAACTACGACTGAAGTAAGGTTATCCTGGCTGCTATGAACAGTAAAATTTTTGTTTTGATTTCACAGCAATAATATGGTCCTTGGAGTGCTTCTCTCTGTTTACATTTAAAGGGTTTTTCTCCTTAATCTGTTCTCAGCTTGTCTTGGGTGCCTGCCATGCCTTTATGAAATTTTAATTCTAACCCCAAATTAATTCACTCCAAACTTTGTTTTCATTAATTTTGACATGAAATCTTTCTCATCCCCAATAGCTTTTACCATACAAAGTCAAGAAGGAGAATGGTACCCCCATCCAAGAAAAAGCCCGCTAGCAGAAATCCGTGATCTGCCAGATTCTGCCCAGCTTCAAAACCTTAACCAGAGAAACTCTCTTCTTTTATTATTTTCTCAGAGGCAAATCCCTGTGTAGCCTGAAAGTGAGTTCATGTAAAATCGCACGGAACTGGAATGGTTCAGGACACGAATGAGGGGGACAGAAGGCGAGGAGCCCCTGAAGGGACTGTGTCCTGAAAATGGATTGTGTCCTGTGCTGGGCCTCCATAACACTGAACACATCTGACAAGTGCTGGCTAGGAGAGGCACAGATAGGAGAGAATGACTCCGCCTAACTAAAAAAAACCCCATACCCTCCAGTAAATAGAGGAATAGCTTTGCTAGCTTAATCTTCCACTTTCCTGTACTGTTTTGACCTAGTAAATGTGATAAAATACAAATTCTTCTGATAAATTCCTTCTGGGATAGACTGGTACACTACCACCAATCAGTGCAACTGTTACAGTTCACACAGATGGGAAACGTGTGCGTTATGCAGCAATCACATCTTACTGCTGCTTCGTTTTCCTGTTGTTTTTTTCTCTCCTATTTTCCTCCAATCTCAGGTAGGATACCAAGCTCAAAAATCTTTGGTGACGAAGGATCTTTTGGCAAGTGACTTACACTGTGGACCAATCTCTGTCCTTCATTGTAAATCAGTCTTCAAACATTGATATTAGCAACAGACCCCAGGTCAATAAATCAGAAGTGCTGTATCTAGTTGCTCTTCTACAAGCAGATAAATTCATTGTTATATTCCAATACCGTGTGTTCCCCTAAGTGTTGAAAGTAATTAATGATATTTCATAAAGATGACATCAAAAAGCATCTGCCAAAACTCTGGAACACCTCAAAGTCTCACTGCAGATCCAGTTATTTAACACTGCTTCAATAATGCAGCTAAGTGAACGCGTAATTGTTTCCAACAAATTAAATTAAAAAAAAGATCCAACACGAAGTATTGATTTTAATTAAGGCAGAAAAATACTGTTGTGAAAATACTAAAAGCCTCCCACAACATCCCAATAAAGACAAGGCAATGAAGCTACCTGTGTGCTAAAATTCAAGTGTGTGCAAACATGTCTGCTGGATCAATGCCTTAACTAGTCTAATTACACTAAACAGCAAAACAGTTTATAAAAGCAAACTGATGCTAGCCTGAAACATTTAGAGAGAACGAAGACAACAAGAAATGGTAAGAAAACAGCCCTCATGGCCAAAGCAAACTTAGGCATAAGAATCTAAAGAAGTGAGTTAATAGAAGCAGTACCCTGTGTAAATCCAGTTCCAATAGTGTCACTTGGGCTATAACCATTGACAGGCGCCCTACTACTCAGGTCTATCATCTGGTGCAGACGGAGCTTTCGGCAGTAGATAGAGGCAGCCTCGGGTTCCAGGGCAATGATCAACTGCTCGGGATTTTCAGGAGATGCCATTCCTGCCTGCGAGAGAGAATCGATCAGAGAAGTGGGGTGGGAAATACCGCAACCTAGCAGACCCTTTTCAGCAAGTGAACAAGCCTCCTTTCCCCAGCTCGCGGTTTCAGTCAGGTCAGCCCTCCAAGTTTAATGCGCAAAGGAGCTGCTGCCATTGGCTAAAGGTCTTGACCTGGGAATCGTCCTGCCCACAATCTATAGCACAACTTCACAGGCTGTAACAGGGAAGTATGCATGCACTTACCATGCTAAGTGTCTAACCGAGCAGCTGCGTACATGACAGGTGGAGAAAGGAGGAAAGTCACTTTGAAACCTGTGATGAATGGCCTAAAACCTGAACTCCTAATTAACCTGTGAATCTGCATGCTAAGAGGGGCCCCAGTCCACTTTAAAAAATGAAGGAATACCTTTGGCCTCTCCTCCCCACAATGATATTTTAAGTACGTCTTTCTCTATATCCCAGATATATATAGTCCTTGCTGAAATGGACCCTCCCCACACTGTGTAGCTTACTAGGAATATACAATACACTTTGCCAGTAATACATCTTTTGACTTAAACCCAACATTTTCTATTTCAAAATCCACTGCTTTTAAGTACATTCACCTTTATAACATCTTCAAAATTCTCAGTTTATTCAAGGACTCAAAACACAATAGGGCAGGTTCCCTAAAATGTAATGGGAACAAGCCTAAAAATAATCCCACATTATAAAAATGAACATTTGCCATTCTTTCTATTCCCTTCTGGATTTTAAGCCTCCAGACACAGAGATTTTCAAGAAGCCACAAGTTCTCATGTAACCACGTCACTCTCAGAGCTGGACTTAGAGAAAAATATGAAAGAGCAGTTGACAAAATTGTGTTTTCATTTCTTTTCTCCTGTACTTCTCCCTACCATATGATTTTCTGTTAAAGTAGATAAAAATACCTTTAAACTCTTTCTGCTCAACTTTTGGTTAACCTGCTGTTGTTTTTCGGTTAAGTGCCTAAATACTAATGCATGCTAGCAAACAAATAAATGTATGAATATTTTTCTGCTTCCACGGTCAGTCTTCCAGCAAACCTTCACTTCAACTCATACACACGCACTGTGGTGGCTCCAGAGCATCCTCAAAAGAAGGCAGACTCACATGGAAAGACTGCGGACCTGGACTGGAATTTGGCTTCCTTCATACAGCCACGCTGTGGGCTGTGGGAATTGCTGGCTAGTTTACACCTGCAGCTAGAAACTCAAAATGAAGCCTGTTCAAAAAGCAATGCTCGGGTAAGACTTGGAGACATAAAATGGTCCTTCGCATTTACTGACTCATTTTACCCTCTCCATCTTAATAAATAAGATAAATAGATTTTTATAGAAAGAATCTTCCTCATTGTTGATAACAAAAAAGGAAAAACAACAACAAATAAATTCCAAAGTAAGGGTTAAACTAATCATGGTTGCTCATTATTTTAAAAGCACACCTCATGACTGGGATTATGGCCGCTTTACATCCTTTACTATTAAAAGATATAAAAAGACTATCAATCAAGCACAGGTCCGAGCCAGACTCTCCTGCCATCATACCGCTTGCATGCAAGCATGTTGGCAGGCACAGGCTTAGATAAAGCTCTGGAGCTGTACTGGGGATGAAGTTCTCACGTTGTGCCTTAGTACAAACCCAAGCTTTCCTCCAACCGGTCTGGATGTACTAGGCACAAGCAGGGCTGGTTTCATGTCAGCTCACTTCAACATCACGTATCTCCAGCTGAGCTCTTCTACACACGAAGCTTTAATTTGTTGCATTAGAAAGGGCAACATTCAAGATATGAATCAATACTTGGTCCCTGACAGATACTTATCTAATCTGCTAAAGAATTCAAAAAACGTATGGCCTCTGCACACAAACTATCTCAGCCCTTTACTGTCTTTGCCTTTGGAAAGTTTTGCTAAAAGCCTCACCTGAATCTTTCTTGCTGCAATTTTAAGACCAGCACTTCTTGCTCTATCTAATAAGGGCACGGAGAACAAATAGCTCCCTACTACCCTGCTGCAGTTTTCACATACCTTAAAACCATTATCATGTCCTGTGAGAGCTCTGGATCTGAGCAGCAAGTCTTTTCTTTTAATATCCAGCAATGTGGATGAACTTACGAGTACTCAGTCTGCTCCATGGACTGGGCATATGTTAGTAGCATGGACAAAGCAATTTTTAGTCTCATGTCTAACCTACCCACTAAAGAGAAAATTATATTTTAGGGAAAAAAACAGTTTGTTGCTAAAGGTATTAAAATCGAAAAAAATTGGTATTAAAAAGGTATTAAAATCGAAAAAAATTGTATTAATTGCAAAGTCTAGGGGGGATTTTGGTACAAATTTCCAAGGCTGGTTCTGCAAAAAGAAAACAGTAAACCAATAACAATAACACTTGCTTCCTCCCCTCCTCCAGCAGTGGTCTGTACCATGAACTTTTCACATTGCAGCCTGCACATCAGGAGAGGAAGGCAGTGACCTGCAGCGGATGGACTCAGACCCATGTCCTCAGACCCTCCAAGTACAGTGGGTGCTATTCTTGCTATTTTTTCTCTCTAGATATTATTTTAATACACTCAAAATATGTCCTGAGGGAACCATTCAACAGAAATGACAGTTTGTAACAGTTCAAAGCACAGCTGATCCTAACAGAATTTCATGAAGAAAATGTTGGGGTTTTCTGTTAAAAAGCTTTCCTTACAGAGGTTGAAGGGCCAGTTACAACAAAGAATGTGTTATTTCACATCATAAAAAGACCATACAAGAACCTTGTACAGTGAAAGGTACTAGGCATCCAACATATATATATTTTTATATGCACATATACATATATATGTACACATATATGTATGGATCAATACTGACTTTATTTCATACCTTGTGTATGCAGTATTTCTACTTAGATCACCAGAGATAATACTGTACATATACATATCTACACACAGCACAGAGAGAATGGGGGAAGGGGAGATGAGAAAGAAACATGAACACATACATACTGCTGGGGAGGAATGGAGTAATGAGGTTGCTTTAATACAAGTTCTGAGAAGATGAAGACTTAGGAGGCAGTACCTCTGTCTCAGCATTACAGCTGAGGAGAAAGGGACAGATGGGGAGAACAATATCGAGCATGCAGAGAAAGAGGAGTGAAAACAGCAGGCGGTTAACATAAAGAAACAGTGACGCATACACTAACAATATTAACTGTAGAAATGTGGGAATTTGCTATATTTTACATGTTTTCCTTTCTATCTGCCTCACTCCATGCCCTCGCCCACTGCTGCCCAAGTACTACTGTAACTAAGAACAGAGATTCAGAAGTTAATGGGCTTGAACGGGACAGATCTAAACAATGTCTCTGCATTCAACATTATATAGATCATTCTGGCAGTGGGACAGATGCATCACGTTGCTTTTGCCTAGGGCAGCTTATAGCAGACTTTATAACAGAGCCGTTATCTTGCCTCTGGTCTGGTAAGGAGATTTTCTTTCTCGCATTATACTCGCTAACAGTATAAACCCAGTCATCACTTAGGAACCATGAAGGAAGCAGACAGAGGTTTTCCCAAAAATGCAAAATGTGGAAAACCCATCAGGGAATTACAAAAGTCCTTTGAGCATCAGAAAGTTCTTAAAAATGAATTTCTTTGCAGGACATTGCTGCATTTATATACCTGGAAGAAGCACAGAACACAATGAAGAGAACTGCTTTAGAAAACTGCCCAAGCTCACTTTGCTCATCTGCCTGAGCACCAGAATTTCATGCTTTGACAAGGGAACTGCCAGATTTTCTCTCACTCTGGTAAAACAGGTCTGTGAGCTGGTACCAGTGCGTTGCTGTTCATGAGCCAAGATGCATCATCGACAGCAAACCTCAGAGTGCTTCAAAGCCTCAAGTACTGGGGCACAAATAACTTTACCATCCAGTTGCAGGTGAATTCTCAACCTGGCGCACTAGCTCTGCTTTTACAGCCAGCGACGTGTCACCAGATGAGAGCCACAGCTGACCACAAATACATTCTTGATTCCCTGAACCACATCAGCTGCCAAGTGTTAGACTAATTCAACATTAGCAAATATTGAGGCCTGGACTGTAGCTCAGTACAGCAGTCTAAGTATTTCCAGAGAACCAAATGATACTCACTCATTCCATGCGCAGAATCATCACTACTACAGATTAAAAGATAATATGTTTAAAACCCAGCCTCACGTGCCATGATGCACAATGAAAAAAGCAATGCACTTTTATTTTTTTAAAATATTGTAACGTATATGGCCTTAAAGACAGCACTATAGTAGAATATTCCATGTAGTTTGAGCCCTTTTAAAAGGCAATGAAAGCCACGAGGTAGGCCTAGAAGAAAAGCTCCCATCTCTGAAAGCCACCATAATTAGAAGCATCAGCACTTAGCTGGAGCACTCCTGTATTTCATAACACAGCCAGACAGAACGCTGTTGCTCTATCAGGCTTTATTCACTACACCACGGTGAGCTCAAAAGGAATAGCTTATTAGGAAATACGCCATCATTGACAAGGTACACGTTTCCTATTACTATCCCTTCAAACTACTGAAAGCAGAAGTTAGATCTCCTTTTTTGCTTTTTCAGAGAGATACATCAGGCATCTTTTTACAGGCAAACAAACAAAAAAAAAAAGCCTGACCACTGACTCGTAACACAAGGAAAATGCCTTACATGGAATGCACCCATTTTGAGCTACTGATTAAAAGAACTGATACTAAGGTCTTAAGTAGTGAAAAAAAAACCAAACCAACCACGTACAGAAATTAGTTCTCCATACGTTGAATTTCAGACACTGATTTATTATTAGAATTCTGTGTTAACTGGAGTCAGCCGTGTACATTTTGTATTCGTCTTTATTTCCTTGAGCTTCACCTGCCTGGAAAAACTCTCTTTCATCTACACACATTTCCTCTTCACTCAAAAAACTTTCAAGTCAAACTTGTGTTCTGAATACTAGAACTTCTGAAATCTCACAGCTGACTGCTGTGAGGGCTGGGAAGCTCTCAGCTCACACTGCAGCTTTTCCCGTTGTCAGGGAACACGTAACCATGCTTTCCTGCACACAGCAACCTACTTTCAATCATTTCTGAAGCTTCTGCCCTTCCATCAACACCGGGTCATAACACAGGCAGACACACACACTTTCACAAGATTATTGCATAGGTCTAGCTTACTTCTGGAGCCAAATCATTAAAAAGGGCCAAACCTGCAGAATGACACTACACTAGGGGCACAACAGCCCTGTCTTGTGCAGACTTTCCAAGAACTTTTCTCTGTCCAAAAGGAAAGTATTTGTGTTAAGTTTGTACGCACAATAATTAGACTTTTATGTCCTTGAGGTTGTGTGGAGGAAGAATAGTCTATAGCACGGCTGTGAAACCCGACTGAAGGTGTGGACCAGCCCCACGGGCTAGCGGAGCTACCCTGCCAAGCTAGGAGGGACAGCAGCAGCTCACGGGACCAAACCAGCCCCACGCAGGCAGACTCTGAGAAGACCGATAGCAGAGGGATCTGCCTTAATGATGTTCTGCAGCATGGGGGGGGTGAGGAGATGAAAACAATAAATAAATAAAATAAAGGATGAGGTGCATTTTATCCCACACTTAGAGAAGATTATATTCAGATGGTTCTTGCACCCCAGTGTTATGTTAGGCAGAAAAGCCTCAACCTGTTAAGATGCAACTGTACTTAATATTATAAAATCAGCATCTTCCTTACGGTAAAAATACGGTGAAAATATATATTAATCTTAACACAGCCTCTGAAAAACATCCAAAAAGTAAAAAAAGAAATGGTTAAGAGTCAGTACACACTGCAAATAATGGAGGTACAAAGGAGCACTACACAGACTTAGGATTAATCAGATCTGTGCAGGCAGTCCGGTCCTGACCCCTATTTCACTAGAATCTAGAGTCAGGGCCAGAGCAAACTGCAGCTGGGTCTACTTCAGTGCTAATGCTCACATTAACTTGCAGAGTGGTGGTCCTCACCACTGCAAGAAGAGCACAGAGGCCACTCTGACCCCTTGACTCTCCTTTGGTCCAGGGAGTAGTTCAGGCCAGTTCTCTGAACTAGAGAAAAAAATCTGACTGAGACCTGTTTTTTACCCATTTAGTAACATTTGCTATATCACTCTCAGGGTCAAATGGAATAAGTGACTTACTCCAGCATATACTCACAAATATTAAAAAGTGCATTTTCTCTGGATAAGAACTGTGCTTATACTCAGAAGTGAATTTTACTTTCTGTTGTAGTACTAACCCGTGAGATGATCCTGGCGGACTCTGTACTCCTTACTAGCTCAGATTACCTACCTGTAAAATATGTATACTAGTGTCTTTGTCCTTTATGCATTGAAAGCCACTAAAGGAAAAACTTTTGTAAACTAAGTATAGCATAATATACTATATTACTTTCACGGCAGTTAAATTCAATCCTTCAGAAAGAGAAACAAACTAAAAGTGAGGTCTGACTGAATAAATTCTAATTTACTGCTTTGATAAATTTTGTAGTCATCTAAGACCTGATTCACTACTGTGTCAGTGCCATAGGCACTGCATTCACAATTAATAAGACATTTCCAGATACAAAAATGTAGCATAAATAGACTAAACAGATAAACATGTGCAAGAGAAGAACCACCCTCATTAGACAGTTGGAAAAACAAGCCACAGAGACTAAAAGCCTTGGCTAATGTTGTGCAGGAACCCACGATAAGGTGGGAATTCACTCCACAACCCCAGAACTCCAGTTCAGTGTCCCAGCCAAATGCCACCCTTTGCCAAACAGCAATTTCTGCATGTGGCACGTAGCAGAAGCTGCAGGGACGGCTACATCACAGCTCCATCACAGCCTTGGGTCCCCGTTCTGCTTTCACAGTTTGCCACCTCCACCAACTGCTTTAATCTCTTCTGAAGCAACGCTGCAGACCAGATAACTGTAATGATTCATTCTTCTGAGTGGTAGGAAGAAACTTTTAAACCTGTTTTAGTACTAACGCTGCATTTGCAGGCATCAGAGATAAATTTTAAAAGCTGGATTCCATGGAATAGCTCCGTAAAGATAATGTCGTTTATTAGGAAATGAAGCTCTGCAAAACAACATCAGTCAGCCAAAAAAACAGAAGCTGTGAATTAACATCAACAGTTTTCTATTTTCCAAGATATTTATTATAATTAGTAACAATAGGAAAGCCATGATTGCAAGTTAAGCACCACACAGCCTGCATGAAGAAAGTATTGTGTGACTGAATCAAGGCAACACAAAACAGCAGTTGGAAATTAAGTGCCTTGTGAAATTTACACTGTTTAAACTAATCAGTTCATTGTGTTAACAGATTCATGATAACACCATCCACTTAGTGCCTTGGTAAGTGAGCTCTTCTCTAATCCTCCTCCTTTTGCACTAGCTAGCACTTTCTCCAGTTCTATGGCATCAAACTGGGATGTCACAAATAAACGACCGAGATCTAATTACAGAGGCAGAGCATGCCAGGAACGAAGATGAGCAACATGGGAAAAGACTCTTAGCATTATCACAAAGAGGCGCGTAAGGGGGAGCTGGGCTGGCAGGGACTGGGGCTAGTGGATATCACAAAGCTGCATAAAAAGCACAGCGCATGCAGTTTTGCTAGATCTTCAGCCTTGAGACTTAAGAAGCTTTCACAAAAAATGTTTGAAAATCACTGCGCTATCATATACACTTTGCCATTAGTCTTCAGAGTGATGAAGACAGAGTGATGAAGAGTACCACAGTACAATAAATATCATGAATAAATACAACAGAGCGAGGTCAGACAGCCCATTTAGCTCAGTCCACTTACCTGTTCAAAGACAGATTCTTAAAATTGCTCAACAGCCACAAAACAAACAGGATTTTCAAAGGCACTCAGATTCCTCCTAGTGACCACAGCAAAGAGGCTGGGTTTGCCAAAGGCGGGAGGAAGAGCTGCTGGGTGCTCCCCTCCTTTCAAAAACTCATCCTCAGGATTTAAGAGCACAGATGAAAACTGAGAATTAACATCTTTCTTTTCCTTCGTTTTTTTTTTAAAGTCAACACAATGTTTGGGTGGTGGTTGATCCTGCAAAGATCTGACATCTACAATGTCACAGAGGCACTTTTTACTTTACAGATCCAAGAGCTTTTTGCTTTCTCTTAAACAACATTTGCTACACATACATGCATATACATAATAGATATACATAAACACATACATTTTCACACTATTGTTGCCTGTTAAGCTAATATTAGGTTTGTTGCACAGGCTGTCCTTCATACTATTGTGATCAGGTGCCACTGATACTTTGCGTTTCACAAGTGAGAACACAGTGGATAATTATCACAGCTGCAGAATTCCTTCAGTGTCAGCTTCCCCATCTGTACAGTTAAGTGACAGGACAAAGATACTCATCTCTCTGTGAGAAAACCGCTTGAGAGCGCATAAATGAAATCTCAGGCTATGGTAAAATAGTAGTAACTTCATTTTGCAGACAAGGGAAATAGAAATTATGAAAGATGAAAAGTGGAAAAGCCACCGGTTTAATGGAGGGGGCACAAAACTGGAAGTTAAGAGACCCCTGTAACAGTTTTCATTTATTCACTTTGCACTGGCACAAGTGATTAAGTAACATGAAAGACATAGAAGGATGAACCCCAATGTAAAAATCAGCCTTTAAATTGCCCCTAGAACTTTGGGATTATCCTGAGATCTCTCTTTGACACCCTGGATATCTTCCCTTCTGCCACGATGAAGTAGATACTGTTACTATATATTTATAAAATTTTTCCTTGCTTTTAAAAATACCAGAGCGTAGGCTTTGCAGTGCTTTTTGAATTCCCAGAAGCTCATACAAAGTAACTAACCCGCAGAAAATCACAGCCTTCCTACAGCCTTCAGGTAGGCTGAACTACTGCTGCTCACACTTCAAAGGTAGGACTCAGAAGCTATAAACTCCTGTGAAGGGAGTTTTTAGGTGAAATCTTCTAACCTGCAGGAAATCAGGATAGATGAGAATAAGGTACCTCACAGTTGCACCCATATAGCTGGTTTGGTGAACTTCACCAGACAAGATATAAATTAATTCTGGTTAATAGCAACACTACTCCCCATTTAAGAGTTTATGCATGAACGTATATGTTGAAGGGGCAAGAGGTTAGATTAGCATTTTATTTATAACTAGACTTAGTTTTATGGTGGAAGAAACTCTTGGATACCAACTTCAAAAAGCTGGGATGAAAATATGTAATAATTGTGCAAACTATTATTATTATTATAAATTCCAAAGAAACCACTGGAATCACTTACAGCCCTCTACTACAGCACTTACTTCCTTGTTATTGCTCAGTGTTAGTATTCACGACTGCTAGTTTCCATGAGTAATGGCTACAGAACGAGCTCTGTACAGGTCACCAACCGAACACTTTTGCACCCCTCAGTTCAAGACAAGACATGGAGAAAGTAGAGAGGGTTCAAGGAGGGCTGCTAGCGAACACGTTCTGTAAGAGAGACTGAGGGAGCTGGGTTTGTTTAGTCTGGTAAAGAGGCGGCCAAGGAGCAATCTAGTAGCTGCCTGCAGCTATCTGAAGGGTAGTTACAAAGATAGCAGAACACAACTTTTCGCAGTCTTGCCAGGAGGTATAACAAGGGGCAACAGCCACATATTGCAGCTTGTAGAGTTCAAATTGGATATCACAAAAAATGCTTTTTACTAGGAAGGTGATGCAGCACTGGAACAGCTGCCCAGAGAGGCATCTCTGTCCTTGGAGATATTTAAAACTTGCCTAAACAAAGTCATTGCTGAGCTGGTCTTGGCAATAACCCCTGCTTCAAAGGGAAGGTCAGACTAGATGATCTCCAGCAAACGCTTCCAATGAATGCTTCCATGATTCTAAAATGGTGCAGGTGTTATACACTGAGAAAGACCAGAAGTGCTAGTAGGAACCTTTCCTAAACGCCAAAGACCTACACACTCATTCTTTGTCTTTGTGAATGCCACGTCAAATCCTTGCCTGTATCAGCGAGAGGGAGCCCATCGTGTAGGACAGCAGTACCAGACTCACTGTAACAAGCCTGCAGTCATCCAGGGCCTCACAGGTTTCTGTATGGAGTTCAGTCATCTTTGCAATCAGAACTTTTATTTAAGTGTCTTGGGATCAAAAGGCAACATTTGTCACAGTACGCTTTTTTTTTTTTTTAATCTCAAAGGTACACTTTTAAAATCTGAAAATATAAAGAGTACAACAGTCCTAAGCAGTCCTTTAGTCTTAAACATCAGCCATCAATCACTTTTAAAAGTAATTCAGTATAGGGAAAGCAATGTTTAATGCATCAAGGATGCACAAGTTGAGTTTACAACACTAATACAATCTGCACCAAAAAAAAAAAAAATCTGCCTCAGTCCAGTGTCTTGTCAGAGAGGGAAATTCAATTCCTAATTAATTCCTTTTCCTGTATTTGGCTGTAGAGAAAAAAATGGTCTTGTGCTTAAAAGCATGAGAATACAAATAGCAGACCTGGACTTGAAGCTAAATTCTTTTGCGTTCAGCTCTGCTACAACCTTCCCATATAACATTTTGCAAGTCACTTAGACCAAACTTTGTGAAACAATCCACTAAAGCAAACACATCAATTTCTGAGTATCCAACTCAATACCAAGGTTTACAATGGAGTTATTGCTGGAGTTTGTTGGAACGGGAGGTGCTTGGACTCCGAATAATCAAGCTGGCTATCTGTCGTACACATACCTGGTCATGCTACTTAGCAAGCTGTTTTGGACCAAAGCAGAATCCATTTGATACTTCATTTCTGTTTACCAACCTACCCATAAAGTTACTCCTATGATAAGAAATAACGTACAGCCTGTAACATTGCTCCCTCCTAATGGCTGTTTAGAAACTATGGCATCATCCCATTCTGAAAAGCAAGAAGATAAATGTGGCACCTGGAACTGTAACGAAGCATGACTTTTCCTTTCAGCACAGTCTGAATAATGAATTTTGTGGAGTTGCATTGGCTACAGCCAGAATTGCTGCATTTGTGTGGTCACTGATTAGATGAACCAATTTGTTATAGATGGCTAGGCTGTCTTATTGAGATAAATGCCTTTGCTAAGCACGGTCAGACTGCCTCAATTTATTTTCCTGGGGTTGCTGTTATCCAGCTAAGCGTACAAATTGCTCTACCTGTGCATTTCTACACTTTATATTTTATACATTATTTTTACAATCTAGTCTTTGTATTTTCAACCTGAACTTGGAATTCTTTGGGACTGTAAGCACTGTTTGATTCTATTATTAAAACACATACTCATCAGGTCTTCTGGATTTTGTATTATAATTTCCTTTCCTTTTTAATTTATAAAACAACAAAATTTACTAAACATAGGATATAATACAAACCTTTGAAACTCCTAAAATGCATAATGGAATCCAGAGAAGGAAGAGAAGCAGATAATCTCAAGGGCTCCTGAACGCTATGAAGTATTACTCAGGGAAACATGAAGCTCTCCTGGGCAGCAGGAGCAATGACAGGACAGAGAACAGAAAATATTGTCGAATCCCTATATGTGACACCAACAGAATTGGAGAATATTGAAAGAATACAGTACTTACTGTATAAATGTTACAAGAATTAAGATTATACCTTTGGTCCAAATGCTAAGGTAAATACGGCTTCTTGCAGAAAACAACAATGCTGACAAAAAGGGTTCTTCTCTGTGAAGCCTTCCAGAATGTCGCCCTCCTCTCGCAGTCAGAGGAAGTCCTTTAACTGGTTTATCTTAGTTCAAAAACCTGAGGAAATTTATAATTTAAAACTGTACTGTGACAGCTCTGACAGGGGAACGTCACCCTAACCCCTAGCAGACATGTTCTACGACTCAAAGAAAAAGGCCTTGGGACAATCTTGAACTATTTTACAACTGTCAGACTGCCCATGCAGAAGATGGGCAAATCACCCAGAAATGTGCACAAGCTGTTTATGCTAAAGTTATGCTTTCATTGAAAAAATACATCTTTAATTTTTGAAGAACCGTTGGTCGTTTGTTTACTTCTCAAAGGAAAATACTATTCATGCTGAATCATAGACCATAGAATGGTTTGGGTTGGAAGGGACCTTAAAGATCATCTGGTTCCAACCCCCCAACCATGGGCAGAGACACGTTGCACGAGACCAGGTTGCTCAAAGCCCCACCCAGCCTGGCCTTGAACTTTCCCATGGAGGTGATTTCAGGGTTTTACAGGGCCCTGTGGACCTGAGGGCTAACATGGAAGGAAAAAAATATCAGTGTTCTGTCTTGGCAAAGGTAAGAGATGGAAATCAAAGAGATAAAAGTGTAGGAAAGAGTGTGTATTGCACCCATGGGAGGGTCTGGGAAGAGGGTCAGGAGGAACTGCCACATACCACTGCCTGTTTTACCCCCTCAGTCTTTGAATCCCCTCTTCATGCACATACTTCAGCAAGCTTATGAGCTTGGGCTCAGATCTGCACCAGCCACAGCCACAGGAACGGTGTTGGCTCACTGAGAGTTCACAGCTGTTTTCAACAGCCTGCACAGAGATGGGCAAGGGCTGCCACACCTCCCAGCAGCACAAAACAGCACCCAAAACTTCACACATGCTGCTCTCTGAATGCTTTCTGATGCAGTCACAGAGCCTATATCCCTGTCATAAGCCTCCTGCCTTCTCTCCTCTCCCCTGTACTGGAGCCTGCATCATCAGGAGGTGCATCCATATAACGCTTTCAGTGGAAACAAAAAGTATTTCAGCTGCCTTTTGCCAACTACTGGGAGGAGTGGTGTGAAAATTCAGTTGCCATTTTGCACTCTATGGCAGTCTGCCCTGAATCTCTCCCAATGGAAAAGATTCCGCTGTCCTTAAGACAGAAAATGAGGGCTCACGTACCCTCAGTAGGGGTGTCGGTTCTCCACTGCCTTTAGAAGATGTCCACTGGAACTGAATTTCTAGAAGTCACTGCTTTTCAGACAGAAACAGAGATATAGAAGTACTACTTTCTCCTTGGGGCATGATGAGAGGATTATTCCTGTTGCTATGTTACATCCAAAAACGTCCTCTTCCAATTACACTTCACTTTTCTACAGGAGAGCTCTGTAGTTTGCGGAGAAGCGACACTCACAGGTTGTAACAGTGAGATGGATGAATCCAAGAGCAAATGCCTGAGCAGAGTGGTTTGGAAAAGTGTTGTAGCATGTGCTGATGAGCAGGCCTTGAAGAAGGAATGTGGAACTTAAGGAAGGAAATATCTGAAATATGACCATTGGCTACCAATTACGAAGCAGCATTAAAACCACTTTTGTTTACAATGCATGGAGCAGGTTCTGCAGTCTACCTGTGCCTATTCCTCAAAAAGCTTTTGTGAACCACTGATAAGAAAGAAAGATCATTTCTTGCTACACACAGGCAAGGCACAAGCTTTCTGGGTCATCATGAGAGAAAAAAGGATTTCTTGTATTTGTGAGACAGAATAGACTATCAACAATTGCAGCAGACCTTACTTAGGACATCACATCTAGTCTATCACATTTTGGTCTCGGAAGTAATCCCAGATATGTAGACACAATTTTCTAAGGGGAATAATCTTGGATCCCTTACAAGGTAAGAAACAACCACAAGACTCTGAAATCATGAACTTTTTTCTTTGCACAACAGGCTACACAAGATCTCCAAATTGCTTGTTTTGTTGTGCCCCTGCCCCTTTATTCCTCCAAAATTTTCACAGGTATTGGGATCACAAATAAATCCAAATTAGCATTATTAAATCTGACTCACATATTGCTGAACAATAACATGATAAGGGAGAGATTATGTTTGTTGACAGGTTGATGGTAAGTGGGACCACAGTGGCATTGAGTCCATATTTCCACTAGGGTGATGTTGCTGCAGCTCACTCCCAAGTGATGTTTGCCACAGATCACATTTGTGCAGTAAATGAAAGCTTAGCTCCAAGTGGCATTACCAAGAACTTTTTGCTGCATTACATTATATCCCCCAAGGTGCAGGAGGGCATTAGTTGCAAGTTTTATGACTAGCATGCATTAGAGAAATTAAGCCATTAAATTCTCATAAGCTTCTCAATTTTTTATGCTGTATTATTCTAGAAATGCTTTTTGTACCATAGGCATGCACCAGTTACCACAACAGCAAAGCCTGACTCTCCTCCTATTTAAGTATCCTCCTAGTGTCTCAGGCTCTCCCCTTCCCTTTGTTTCAAAATATCCTCATTGTAGGCCCTTATGGCTCAGGCTGATTTTATTAAAGAGACACAAGTGGCCCTGACTGAGATCAGTTTCACCAAGAAAACTATATGCTTGCTACTTTCTGTTAGTTGCATTTTATGTTGTACCTTGGACTTTCTGATTTTGCCTTAATATTTTTCACTATACTTCCACTTTCAGCTTGTATTTCTTTTCTCTGTCTTTCTAATTGAATACTGGCATCTAAGATGCCTTTTAGACCGATGCATTATCCTCCTCCGTTGTCCTTTCTATGAACTTATTACAAACTATCCTACCCACTATTTTTTTTAGAACTTGTCCACGCTGATTTATATTTGTTTGTGGACTTGTATCACTCCCCCCACTCCTCCTGATTGTGGTTTAAAGCCTTTCAGACTGTCATTTTCTTCTTTTGGCTGGAAAATCTCATCTAGCATAGTCTTTCCTCCAGGCAGAGGGAAGATTCTGATTTTTGGCTATTTCTGTTGGTTCCAGTGCCCTTTCAGGCAATTTCTAAGCTTGCGAGAAACACGTTCCACAGCTTTATAAGACAGGCACACATCCATCTACCTACTCTTCCCTACAATGGTATGAAAACCTCCTGTTTTACTTGCTTAGCAAAATAAAAAGAAAACCTCCATGTAGTCCAACTAGTGCCACAGAAGTGGACAAACAGGAATGTACAGAACTGGATTAGCAGATGGCTTTGTCAACTGCCTCTGCTTTCATGTGAACCTGGCCGGGTAATTAAATCGTGTAAACTGAGATCAATTAGTACACATTTCCCACTGTGCTGAGTTCCCACTCTGTAATCTTCACTCCTCAATTAGTTATCCTTTCCTAATTAAACATAGCTACAAGACGCAGAATCCTCCCTAACATATAACTTAATAAACATTTTAATCCTTATGATTAAAAAGATCTTAATATCACAAAAGTGAAAGCATGGACTCAAGAGAACCCCAGAAGCTACAAATAATCAGGATGGTTGACGCGCTAACACATTTCTGCCTTGTCTGCCTCCACCAGCAAGTACCGTTTCAAACAAATCACCAACTTCCCAGTGCTGCTTATGCCTGAACATCATTGCCTTTTTATGTAGTTTATAGCAGGAGTCTGTTACACTGTGCCTAGACAAATAAATTTCAGTTGCATGTGGCTGATGTACCAAAGAAAATACTTACAAAGGATAAGTGTACCTCAGTTTCACAGCTATCAATCTGGTTAAGTCTCTCCAGTCATCTTTTTAAAATCAAACATACATCACATCATGTTTTCATTAGCAAGGGATTTTATGTGCTGTCACATTACTCTTTCGCCAGATTTGTTTACTTTTCTCTGAAGGTTTCTACAGAGCAGGGTAGTACTGATCAATGTAATGTAACGTAACCCTGGAACACAACGTGTTAAGTAATTCTCATCCTGTGCATTCCATGATGAAACTGATGTGCAAATATGAATAAATATTCAGTGTAAGATCCGGTTAAAGAAAGCCTCTGGAATTCCAGGCTTACATGCTTAATCCTATAACCTAGATTGCCTCTCTGTTTATGAGCTTACCATGCAAACAATTTTATTTGCTATTTGTAATTGGAATATAAATCTACTTCAGATCTCTAGAACTCCATCTCAAAATCAACAGTTCATATTAAAAGAAAAGAACCCTCAATATCTCTAAGTAGACCAGCCTACTGATGTTTGTAAGGTTACAGAATACTTCAGGCAAGTTTACAAAAATGCGCTATCCTTCCCTTTCCTTTGCTCTGCCCTGAGTGTATTTGGTATGTCATGTTTTATTTTCTTATTTTATAGCTTCTGCATTCACATACTCCTGTCACACTCCAAACTCTTCCTAAAACCTTATTCTTATTGGCATGTTCAAGGAATTCCAGCCTGCAGATTCTGCTCTGCACTTACTGTGCCCAAAGAATTTGTATTGAAAGATGAGCTGGAAGAATGCCTTTACTAAAAAGAAACACTCAGCCAAGAATATTGGGTCTTGTGTTCCTTTAATAAGCAATCTACAGTGCCTGAATTTCATTTGGATAAGGGATTAAAAGTGCTGCTTATGGTAATATATTAAGACAGCAAAGTGCTGTTAAGGCTGAACCAACTATTCACACCTACCTAGATTCAATGGATTTCTACACAAATAGTCTTGAATACTTTTAGAGTTTCACCTTTCCATTAGTGGACACGCAATTTTTTTTTTTTTTGTCATCAGTAATACAAGACTAACAAAACACTGAATTTTCTTGTGTCAGTACAAACTCAAAAGACACAGAGGTGGGATCCTGGTTTTCTGTCCATGTTCACAAGCCATTCTGATGAGGCTGTAGATGCCAGGCCATGTTCAGGAGCGGGAAGCGGCTTGCCTCCACACCTAAGCCACCTTTTCGTACTGGGGTCTAAAATTCGGGCCCCATGCAGGTAGCTGCATTTGGCTGCTTCTGCAAGGACCAGAATAAGGGCAGGTCCCACCCACGAGTGGGACAGAGTCCTCCCACATGCTGTCCAACCAGACCACGTTGCCAAAGTCTCCAAAATAAGAAAAATATATCAGCAGTTTGAATTTATTACTCACGATGTGAGTTCTTCATGAGAATAGGATTCCTTCTAATACTGGTAAATACAGCACTTCTGACAGAACTACACCAAAGCAAAGAATTTGAAATGGAACAACTAGGACACAGAAACAAAAAAAGTTAATGCTATTTATGATGCCTTATATTTTGCTGGGTGGGACAATAGGAAACCTGAGTGATCCATCCTAAGAGTCATTATTCAGGATGTAACGAACACAGATGCAATGCCCACTAACCCCAGCAGACACGCTTTGGGAAAGGAAACTTAAGCCAAAGTGGGTCCTACAGAGATGACGCTGTGCTCTTGCCACAGAGCTCTCTCCACATGAGACTGGACCTCAACAGGTGTCACACAGCTTTCAAACTATCTCTGGATAGGCAGGAATTAAGCATGAGGGACAGGAAGAAGCATCTCTGGACTGTTATTCAGGAAGAAAGTAATTTTGATTCAGCAAAGCAAGGTTATAAGGACATGCAGCTCTCTACAGCCGACCAGGCTTAGTCCCTCAGGAGGCCCCAGTGAGCAAAACAAATAAGAATAAACAAATACCTGCTTCAAAGAGGTAACAACTCAAATATAAAAAGAGTTAAGAATACAAAAAGTACAATAGATGAATACAGATGGGGCTGGCAGGGTAACAGCAAGAAGCAGTGAAGAGCAGTTTTCACATATCGATAGGTAAGTCATGGCTAAGTTTTTGTAGGCGTGACAAAAACAGCATTTTAGAGAGGGTTTCAGAGGAGGAAAATGAGTTAGCATTACAGATGTTCATGTGCAGGACATGCAGCTTATCTCTGAGATGACACAGATGAAGGAGTCAAATGTAGGTTGACTCCCTGTCAAATGCGAGGCTACGAAACCCTTTAGCGGCAGCATTCTGAAAGGATGCAAAAGAGGCCAGATCACAGTTGCCAAAGCCAAGGAAATGATGCTGTAGTAACTGAGATGCAAAATCAGTGACAGCTTTGATGAAAGCTCAGCAGTACGTACAGACGGGAAAAGCTGTCATGCAGACAGAATTAGCAGGAGCTTGAAAGAGAGAGGAAGAACTGTGAGCTGAAGGGAACACCCAGATTACTCGTTCAAATGAGAAAGCAGCACAGCAGCTGGAAGGGGGCACCGTGGGATCCCTTGGGCAGATTAAGATTTCCAGGTTAGCAATATTTTGTTTAAGGCAAAACAGAGATGAGGGGATGTCAGAGAGGCATTAAGATTGTAGGCCTTACAAAAGCTGATGGATGTTGAGTGCAGATGCAGACCTACAGCACCTACAGCACTTTTTACTTGATTTTAGTAATTCCATGCAATATTTAGCTTTGTCTAGACAACCAATTAACCATTCCAGAAAGGCTGGGCTTTATGTTGTGATCCAATGACTGAAGCGTTAATATTTTTGTTCTCTTAGAGCCACATCACTTGCCACAGATTACTCAAGCAGATTTATACAGTTCATTAACGTTTCCCACTAGCTCATCTTGGACTAGTGGTTGTACCTCAGTGTGTTTCCAGTAACAAAGTTTCTACCACTGCCTTTTCACACTTTTCTCTACTCGATGCCCCGATTACTCTTACGACAACAAGCTCTCATTTTCATGATGCCTGGATGTTCCAATAGCTAGCAACAAGGGCTGCAACTTCTGATCCGTCTGTACATACTGGTTTGAGGAACATGTTGGATCCAGCAATAGGAATCTGAAAGACTGAATGGCAATGCAGAACTCTCAGTTTTCTGCACTTCTTTGTTCATCCCCATTACTTAAAAAAAAAAAAAAAATCAACCATGTGTGTCAAGTAAACATCAATTATTTCCCTAAACTCAATTATTTCCCTAAGCCTTGTCAGTCCTTGCTATTTATCAAGCTTGCCGATAAAAGTACACAATCACAGACAAAACCACAGACACAGACACTAATTAACAACATTCCATTGTGCCACAAATGAGAAACGCCAAGAGATCTACCTTCCCCTGCCCTGCTCCTTACACAGCTCCCGGTTCACGAGCACACATGCACACAGACAGCAGGCAGACAACAATATACAAAGATAATGAATGGGTCTCTAGTGTTTCAGATTTACCTACAACCGTGTCCTTCCATCAGAACTTTAAGAGTGTTTTGCTTCTGGCACTAGTATTAGCAATCCCACAATAAAGACTGTTAAGAAAAATGTTGCTCAACATTAGAGATAGTTAGAAACAGAGTAGAAAAATCTGGGTGCTTCCCAGGAGCACTCTGCAAATTTCTCATGAACTACTAGATATTTTACAAACTGTGCATCGCATAGCTGCTGCCAATGGGTTACGCAAGTCTCTCACCAAAAATAAATAAAACAAAACAAAAAATTAATATCCTGATGAAAAGAAGAATGTGTATATCTCGTGTATCAAAGACGCAAACTGAATTTGAAATAAAGAACATGCATATGGAAAGTGCACATATTTGGGGGGGGTTGGGGGGAAAGGGTTAAAAGCAGATAAACCTCTTACTAGTGAAAATAATGTTTGAATTTAATTTTATATCCAGACTATCTGTTTCACAGTCCTTTCATTCCTACTGTGGGAAAATGGGAACTGGAAAGAAAGTCCCACCAAGGAGGCTTTTTGCTTTTCTTCCTCTTCCCTTTTTCTTTTTTTTTCCCCTACTGTAAAAGTCTGTGATGACCTAAAGAAAATAACAAAACAAAACTGCATCCAGTATTTTAAAATCAGCTTTCCCTTGGGTCTCAAAACTGCATCTGTTCCATGTGCACTGAATTCAGCAAGAATACAGTGTACAAGATGACTAAAACATCAGTCTGCAGTGAAGGACAGCAATATATAAAAGTAAATAGAAAGAAAAAGGCATTTAAGAGCTGAATATGTACGACTTAAAGCTACTGTCCGGTAAAGTTAATTTCTCTTTCAATGTTTCTAGTCTGACTCTTTTCTAGACCATTTTTATACAGTTTATACTAGCGCTAATTGTCCCAAATACAGTTTATCATTTAGGCTGTCAACTAGGGCTTTACAGGGGCATTTCTACCTTCAGCCTGTAATCTTACCTTGTAGGCAGCTTGTCTCATAAACTGCTTTGCAGGCTGCTTCCAAATAGCAGGCACTGTAATGACCCATCTTACTTCAGTGTTTTCAAAGTCCGAGCCTCCTTGGTCACTGAGCTCCTAAATAAAAGGAAAATAGAGGTGAATGCAAAATGATGGGTGTCAACTTTATAAGAAAACATTATTTTCTGCTGGCTCCAGTAACAGTAACTTTCTCTCTTCAATTTTTTTCCTGTTACATCTATGCTACAAATCAGAATTATTGCCAACCTGTCAAGAATGCTCTACTGTGCCAAAAGCTGGGATTAGGGTTTATGCCTTCTAAAGGAAAAGTTTACTGCTTAACATGAAATAGAAAAGTTAGGTTTTCCAAAAGCAGCTCATGCACTGGTGAGTATTACAAAACATTTATGTATGTTCTTAGCCACAGTGCAGGATTTGCTGTTAGTTTGAAGAATTCACACTTGCATCTTGGTTAACACACAGAAAAATATTTGAGGTATCACTGATGAACATTATGTTCTACAATCTGGATTTTTCAATGACTTCTTTATACACCACTTACCTTTAAATCATATTTTTACAACTCAGTTAACAAGCGGAAGTTACAGTTAAACCTTTTAAAAAAAAATGACTGATTGTTCCTTGAAAATTCTGCTTTAAGTAAACATTCAAGACTAGTTTAGTTCTTTTATTGTCTTTTTTTTCCCCCTTAAAAAAAGGAAAGTCTGTATTGCATTTGCAAATTAGGTGATATACTGACATGTTTTGGGAAACGTTCCAAGTAAAATGTCATTACCATATGTCCTATCTAAATCTCCATCCAAACAGGGAAATGTTCAGAAAGGTGAACAACGAGCCTTTAGAATATAAAAAAATGTTTCTGCATGTGCTATGCCGAGGTGTTGTGTTTGTTTAGCTATGCTGCAGCTCAAAAATCCATGCTAGAAAAGTAGTACCTTTATACTGCACAGGGCACTAGGAACGGGCAGATTATAGTGCAAAGTAACAGTTCATTGACACCGCTTGTCTAATTAGTTTCAGCATGCACTCACAAATCACAGGGATTTATTTATTAGCTTCAAGAAAGGATGTAGCTCTGAACAGGCAGCACAGCAAATATATGGGATTGTACCCAACAGCATTCATATTCGTGAAGAACTTCCCCAGACTATGCCCGCGTTCACGTCTGTGACTCCACAATCAACCCCAAAATCTAGTTAAATAAGTCTTTGACAAGATGAGGAATTTGAGTTGCAACAGTAGGATTGTTTCTCTGTAGCCATAAAGAACAGACTGAGATCTCACAGAGAATAAATTAAACCCATTCAAAAAAGTAGGTTAGTTTTTAACAACAAGGCTTTTTTAAACAATGCTTGCTTGGATTAATATTTTGATTTGACCCAGCAACTACTATGCTTACATTGACATTATAGTGGTGCATTTGAAGCCAATGTGTACTTAACTCACATTTGACTGTTTACATAAGATTTTAAATCTCAAAAACTGTTTACCGGGGACACGTATTTCACAGGAGAATACGAAAAACAATCTTGTAACCCAAGAAGAATATTGCAAGAAACGAGTATTGCAACATTTCAAATGGGAAATGGAAAATAAAATGCATTTTCCCTACCAACACCAGCCACAGTAGGAAAAAAAAAAAAGGAAAAAAAAAAAAAAGGCGACATAAATGGAGGCAGTCCATCAGAACACAGTATGAATTTACAAATTAAACCCCTAACAGATGTCTGTCTTACTTTTTGGTTCTCCCTAATGCTTGTTAGATTTTCTGCATAAACGTGCATTCAGGATCAGGGCAACCAAATCTCACAGCATAACAACATTAAATTCACCCCTGCAAAGGGTCAGCACAGGGCCAAAATACCATAGACTAATTGCGGCTCTTCGGCACACACGCTACAGTTTAACTGTGTAAAACAGAACAAAGGAGTGTTGTGCAAAGGTACCTGAGTTGGTTTGGGTAATGGAGGCTATATATCTGTGCTGGTGCAGAATTCCACGTAGGGTAATACGCTGAACCTCTCAGTGCAATCAAGTGGCCTTTACAGACCATTGCACTGGCATAATTAAACTATTTCCACCAGGTTAGCCAGCTTGTACACCTCAGCAGGTCATCTTTGTACAGACTAACAGTGAGATTCAAGTCACCAAATTATAAATGAGCTTTTAATAATCTTTCTATTACAAAATAAATCCAGTTCATCCGACTTCCCTTTGCTTCATCAGTGAAAACAAAGTCAGGTTGGGGCAGGAGACGTCAGTAGGTGCCCATCCTATTGCATTTCACAGTGTCAGCTCTTTACTATGAGAGAGAACCTTGTGTGAACACAGAACAATCCATTGCCCAAGCAGCAGAAGTGTAGGGGACAAGGACAGGACCCAGTCTCAAATTTCATTCCTGAGCTTCAGCTCCTGCACTTTTAAATTTTCTTTTCAAATCAATGTTTTTTTCATGAAAAAAGCAGTAGAAAATATTTAAGCTATAAGAAGATATTCAGAACTCTACATCACAGTGATACACTTACCATTATTGAATCAAGCTTCCCCTGTGCAAGGGGAAATCACTTCAGGCTACTGTGAGCTCTCCAGAGTCCACAGCCTGCCTAGAGTTTCTACAGCTGCCTTGCTTTGTTTACATCAAATAATACTGAGGTCAAAGCTTGGCAAAGTTACCAGTATTAAGCTCACATTTGTACCAGTTATAAATACAGAAACTCTAGATAAGGAAGCATTACCTTACCTTTAATGCCTGTTCCTTAAAGAACTGCAGAGCGTAAGCAAATATCTCGAGTGCTTTGACTTTTTTGCCATTTGCAGCTGTCAGGTCTGTCTCCATGGTAAGGTTCTACATGAAAGAAAATAACCGGAAGTTATTAAAAGGAAAAGATAAACATGAAATTAATTCCCACTGCTTGAGGGAAGGGAATTCTTTATCCACCTGGCTAGGAAAAAAAGTGACAAAATTGTTCTGAAGAGGATCTAACTCATCACTTGAATTTCCTGGAGCATGACATTTGCTGCTTATTTTAGACTTTGTTTTTCAACACCTATCATGTCTACAAATAACTGCAGGCAGAGAGAGAAACATGGACTAAATATTAAATAACAAAAAAATGTATTTGTAATTAATTGCAACAAAGCTGCAATGCAAGATATTTAATCCAAGTTAAGAGTTAAAAGCATAGATTTCTGGCTTCCCACCAACACATGAAACCAGAAAATACCTCAATACAGAGAGTACTGGCCAAGTCCCAAAACTCTAAAATGGCTTAGTTTAAAGACAAAAATATAATCAGTAGGGATAATGTCAAATTAACAGCACGATTTGCACTTGCAGTTTTGACAATGAACTCTGGGTAAATCTGCTCCTCTGCACTAGAGTTCAGTATGGCTCTCGTATTCTACTTCTGCTTTCTGAGGAAATTTAAAGAACAAACCGACCTCATGGAGACTCCCTAGACAGCTATGAATTTCACCCAGGAAAATTAGGACATGAAGATCTAAGCAAAGCAGATATTGAACTTCTAAGATCTACAAAGAAGGCTGGCAAAATACACTTACCAAACGGAGCAAGAGAAGCAAAATGAATCATAATGTTAACTGAAAAGTTTAGTTTACTTTATTTACTCTCTAAACTTAGAAATAGAGCTGCTTTACATCTAGTTCACAATTTTTAGGCAAAATCTAGCACTGCTCAAAGGAAGATGACTTGAGTAGCAAATGCACAATTATCCAAGACCATTGGTTATTACTTACACCGGTGGTATGTAGCTTCATCTTAAACTTTTCAAAATACAACCAGTGCTTTGATTCAGTGGGATCCAAGTCGTGGTAGAAATCTCTTGCCGCATACCCAAAGCTATGAAACTTTCTTTCTGGTGTTAGAAGGATAGTAGTTGGTGTCTTCTGATTGGACACGCCTGGATCTCCACCTTCCCATCGTCTATCCAACAAGTGAAACAGCTTCAGTAAGTGATACTAATGTTTAGAGCAGCAGAAAAAATAGTATATCGTGAGAAAAACAATCTGGCGACAGACTGCACAGACTGCTTTCCCCTCCGAAGATACTAGTTTCAATTCTCATGATACCAAGACCAAGTGTTTTTATTCACATCCAAGAAAAGAGGACTGAAATTTTAATTTCAGACAATTCAATAAATTTTGCAGTTAGCTGTATAATTTTTTACGGACATAATCATACCATCTTTGATAAGAACACAGGTTCCTTAAAGTAAGCCACACACAATTAACAAGGAAACAGTACTACGCTCACATTTTCAAACTAAACACAGATATGTAATAAATATTGTAAGGAAAAAAAAAAAAAAATCAAGTAATTATCCAAGAACCCCACAAATGAAAACCCAAAACCTCAACATGGCCTACCCAATTGTCAATCAGACTTCATGCACGCTTACTTGCATGGAGTATTTTTCCCCATTTTGAAACAGGGCCCTGTTTAAGTCAGCTGAACGCTGCTGCGGAGAAGTCAATTAAATCCCTGCATCTGTCACAGAATGCTCTCTGAAGCAAGACAAGCCAGTTCAACCAACACCTCTTCACGTGCCTAATTTCCTGGACACCTGAAACTCTGAAGACTTGTCTGCAGATACTGAGCTGTCTGCGTTGCACTCTCTACTCACCTGAAGTTGATGGATTTTGTGTTTTAAATGCCAAAAATGCTTTAAAAATTTTAGTCTGTCAAAAATAAAGCAGACTCCCCCAACCCCCAAGTATCTTATAGGCATCAAAACATTTCCCTCAACATCACCCATTAAAACAGTGAATAAAACTATCCTATCTTATCAAGATTGTGAAGGTATCTTCAGGAAGAGCCAAGAAGCACAAAAGTATTCAGGGAAAAGCAACACAAGGCTTCTTTCACAGAATGGATAAGGAAATAATAAGAACATCGAATACAGGAACAACCATTAAATGCAGCAGGAATTGGGGGGGGGATGGGGGGACCAACCACGTCAGACAGTAGAAAGTTGTACCACAGAGACAGCTGTGAGCATTCTCGTCTTCTCCTCACTTCTCCATCACAAAAAAAGCAGAATGGAAGAAAAAGAAACACATTACTGTCCCCCCTCGCCCCATATACACCTACTTTCAGCATGGGAAACAAACACTTAGCAGGCAACATTTTCTTAAAAAAGCATCAGTGGAAAATCTGCTTTATGCTATCAGACATAATCATAATGCAGCTCAAACAGGAGCCAAGTTAAGATCACACAGGCAACTGCATTCATTATTAAACCACATGTTGATTGTTTTTTTTCTAAAGATAGCTAGCAAAACGCACTTCCATAGTATACGACTGCCAAAGTCCTTGTTCTGAAGCACAAAAAGATTGCCTTGTTCTGTGGTACTTATTTATGTGACATAGGAAGATTATGCAGGAAAAAAAAAAAAAAATCTTCTTTTCCATTTCACTCTCAGAAACAGTTGAACCAATTGAAAATGAATCGACCTTCAGACCAAGGCAGACAACTGACATGAAGAATTTCTATCTAAGGGGTTAATACCTGGCAAAGTAACAAGGAATAGGATTTTCTAAAGTGCTGGGAACCCTTCAGACCATTCAACTAAATCAAACAGAGCAAAATCTGCCCCTTTTTGCACCAGCAGCAGTGATGGCAGGGAATCACATGTCTGCGGATTTACTTCAGTACAGAGGGCAATTCCACTGCTCTGAAAGCAGAAACAGTATGATGAGAAGTGGAATGATTTCCACCTTCATCCACTCGGAAAAAGCTTTCCTAAATCTCCCTAATCCCACCGCTCAGGCCCTAAGCTATTATCAGCTGGCAAAGGCTCTGCTCCAGGTCATTTCTTCTAACCTGCTGCTAGAAATGTACTTGGTCAACTCCAAAGTCTTTGAGTAGGTGTTCCAGCAAACATATGGTTCCAACGTGAAGAAGTTGGGATCCCACAGCCCATGAACAGAAAACACTGCCTATTTCACCAGAACATTAAATCCCACACACCCGCTGCAAGCAGAGAGGAGACAGACGGGTATCATTTTCACTTGGAATCATTAATGATTCATTTTGAGTCACTGGTGGGAAATTCCATAAATAGGATGCGGCTAATAACAATACTTCTTTATTTTTCATTACGGCTAGGCACATTTTCTCTTTCCGGAATAAGTACACTTAAGGTGCAATTTAAATGAAGAAAAATTGATGCTCAGTGGTACGGGCTGAAATTTTTAAAGCCCCCTAGAGAATTGGATGTTCATTTCCCAATGAGTTTCTGATGGAAACTAGACACGGCAATTGCTCAGCAAGTTCTAAAGTTCTCAGCCTGTATTAATGTTCAGTCACAGAAAGAGCAATAAGGAAACAGAGGGGAAGTCCAACTTTACCATTTGCAATCAGAGCTTTAAAAATATTCCTGTGTGACATCTTTTCTAGAGAGAAGCAGCTGCAAAGGCATGTGCATGGTAACTCCTGACTGGGACACTTTCTCAGGTGAAGCCCTTGCCTCTTTCCAGTTAGTGGAGGCTTCTAGTCACTAGGGCCAGGATTTCAACAGCTTTGTTTGCAGTTTTCTTTCATGGTCCCAATACAGGCAAAATGATGGTAATAACGCTCTCCTTAGGGGAAAAAAGTAGAAATGACTATTCAGAGCAGGGCCTAATACAAGCCAGCAGTACTCTCTAAATGGTAGTGGTAGTGTTAGGTTAACGGTTGGACTCGATGATCTTAAGGGTCTTTTCCAACCTAAATAATTCTAAATGCACGTGATGGGTATTTTCTCAAAGCCCAGTCAGAGCTAAAAAAATCTATTCAAGCAGAACCCAAGGTAGATTTTTGCCTAAATTCAGGCATATGAGACCAGTTCCTAGGCTGATATAAAGTGGAGTAGCTGAACAGAGCAGCATAGACCCATTTAAAGCCACAGAGGATCCGACTGTATATCAAAAGTGAAAATAGAGACAAGAGGAAAGTTAGTGTGGAAAGGATCACAAGGTTATACTAAGGTCAGAGAAATGCCCTTCCTTACACATGAATCTGGCTAACAGACCGAGCAAAGAAGAGTGATCCATGCAGAGTGATGGGAATTTGATCCAGAGCTGCAGCATAAGAGTCGAGGAAACAAAGCAGTGGGGTCACCAAGCTGTAGCCGAACGCCGCTAGGAGTGTGTTTGCAGGGGAAAGGCAAGCATGTGTCTGCCAAGAATTACAGTCAAACAGGGGAGAGAAGGAAAAGGAAAAACCTGAAGGTTGAAGTAAAGGTACACTGAAAAAAGACCACATTCTCCCTCCTTCCAAAGACAGGCCGCAATTTGTTTTATAATCACATGTGTTTTTTCACTTATTTTTTCTCCATTTGTGAAATACTTACATTCAGTTTGTTGCTATTTAACCAGCAGCCAAAACATTTATAACTTCACATAAGTGCACATCAATCAATAGGAGTTTTTCAAAACTGTGTAAGACCTCGTGTATTCCCTTCAAAGGAGACATTACTAACTTGTTCTCCAGCATCAAACTGTCTTTCATTATGGCTCTGGCACTGCCTTGCCTGCTGAAGTGCTTGCTGAGCTGATGGCAAGGCTGTTCGTATGCATTTACTCACAGTCTCAAGGTATGCAGAAAATAGCACTTATTGTGACATATACTTCTACTCTGCAACAAGATCCTGAAGGTACCCACAACTATCTTTACAGAAGCCATGGGGAAATAGTAAGAGTTGACTGATGTGAAGTATTACCTAAAATTGATAAAACAGTAACTAACATTATGCAACCAAGGTAAAGTCATTTATCAGTCATCTAGAAACACACACCCAACTCCAAACACATGCTTTAGTCTACTGCAGTGAGTGAGGCTACTCATACATTTAAAGCTAAGTATATGCTTAAAGAACTTTGTTAGGTCAATGCTCGTAAATTCTTTTTTTTTTTTTTTCAGTACTGGGCATCACAGCAAATAAACACACACAGTCAAAAGCATGACTTCGTCTACTTATTACACAACTAGAATCACAACTTTGTTGACACTACACTCAGACTTGGTACTAAAGCCCTGTGTGTTCACTCTTTTCTGAAGTAGGACCTTCTAAATAAACCCATCTTACCCTTCATTGAGACATTTACAGAAAAGCAGCTTTGTTAAAAGGCAGTCAGAAACCTAAATGTCTGGAAAGGATCAACACTAAGGAGGGAAGGTGGAAAAAATGTTAGGAAGCAAAGAGAACCATGCACCACTGGTATGCTTTATTTCAATGTAAACATTCTCGAGTGCGCCAGGAAGCTACATTTACTCTGCTGAAATATTTGTAAATTATCTTACATGTATCCCTCATTGTATACTGGTTTTGAGCTTCTTAATACCTTCTGAACTACCTAAGCCTTATTTTGATACATATACCATTCTTTTCATTGAATTTAATAATTTCATGCGCATTTATATATAAATATGTATATATTATATACATTATTTCATAATTCAGTTTCAGCTATATCTTCCCCAAAATACTTCCCTGCCAGCAATATTTATTTAGGGGGGTGGGGGGAAAAATAATTCTTGGTATTACAATACTTTCCATTGATTGAAATACCTGTTGGAAATCTGAACACATTCCCCCCCCCCCCCCCAAAATATGTTCCTCCCTTCTCGTTGGAAATAGATGAATTAATTCATTTCATTTCTTTGTACTTCAGGATCTCATTAATATCTACATAGGTCTGAAATCGCAATCATGCTACCATTATTGCATAAGGAACAAAATACGGCGTTTTGAACCATAAGAAGTAAAATGTCATTTAAGATTTGGAACATACTCTCAGCTGGCCACAGAGCACCCAGATTTCAGTGTCTCAGTGATCTACAGCAGGCAGTCTAGTACCCTGGAAGGAGAATCTGGTCTGTAATTTACTGCAGTACAGTGTGAACTCAATGGCAAAATCAAGTCCTAAGGTGAAATTTTCAGTCCAAATGGCTTAAAGGACATCCCTAAAACCAGCAGGGATTTCATATTGTAAAATCTCCAGAGAGATTATAGGAATAACACAGTATATACGATTTAGGCTTCCTCAGGTCTGTATCTGTCTTCCCTCATTTCATCCAACTTCTTTAAGAAATTTGATTAACTATTTGCTGTTAAGAGAGACTAGGAACTGATCAACATGGGTTCTGACTCCACAACCCTGTAACCTGTCTGAGACAGCAACACATGGCCTGTCCTTTGACTTCTAGCCTCATGCAGCTGCCTGTGCTGTTCACCGAACAAGAGGTGGATGGGATGCAGAAAAGGCCTCGAAGCATTACTTATCCATACTGAAAATGGATCCCTAATGAAAAGCAGACTGAAAAATAATGCTGTGGTGCTTATTTTCCACAGTTGTGCAAGCACTGTAAAAATGTGCCTATTAATAGGAAAAAATAAATTAATCCTTTGTTCCAGAGGGATAAAATATAAAAGCTAAATAATAGAAAAATAAAATAGGTAGGTGTCTTTGTAACTGGATGGCCTAACACCATGACAAAATTTAGGTCCCTTTAGGCAGTCTGTCACATCACCCAGTTGCACTGGATATCTGAAATACCTTGCAACTATATACAAACTGTATACAAATGCAGGCTGAGTGCACAGTCAATACTGTCTGCTGAAATTTAGAGAGCTGCATTCAGCTAGCACCTTTGATTAGAAAAGTTACTGTATATCACACTGCGCTACAGCAAGTTAGACTTTTTTCCCTTTTGTTCTCAGTATTACAGTGCTACAAACAGCACATTACATACTGCTATAACAACAGCTTTGTTTAGAAGAACTTCTATGGCTAAGCTTTTCATACATACCTTGTTTATGTCTGAAATTATCTGTATCTTGGTCTTGTTACAATATAGTCATTTTAAAGATACTTTAGTAAGAATTGTATAGGTTTTTAGTTAAAAAAAAATCTTTAAAAAATAAAGAACACTATAAAAATGGTTTGTAGGGCAATCCTTGCATGTACCTGCCATAATAGTTTTTGCATTTGTGACTGCATTAGATTTATATGTATAGATTTATATTGTGTTGATTTAATCAAGAAATAAAAAAAATAAACCCCCCTACATAACAGCATCTAAAATCCGTCCCTTATACACATATAATAGAGAACAGATTTCACACCAAACCTTAATTTTCACATTCACGCCTTTTGATTGCTTATTTCCCAGTATCACTGGTTCATTATTAGAGATTTGATTAAAATCTAATGCTAAAAAGCTTAAATCAGCCAAATGAACTAGCAGTTTTCTGGGTGCAAGTAACTAAGCATTGTTCACACAACTGTATACAAGCATGATTGCAGGGGACAGGCAGCTCCTGGGAAATGCCATGACCCTTAATAAATGTGTAGTTTCTCTCCATCTCTGAGATAAGGGCATCCTGACTTAATAATTATCACTGCTTCCTGAACAATTCTAAATACTCACTGATCCCTCCTTTCACTCATGTCATCTTATAAACTCAGCAAAATAACAGAGAGGATGTGTTCACATTGATTATTAAAGCAAATTAGAATACAGTAAGATGCAACAAAAAACTATAACCATGAGCAAGGTGTATGCTGCGGCAACGCTTGACAAATCTAGACATTTCAGGCTCCTGTAGAAAATATCTATAGCTACTGCAGACAATCCATGTTATCACGATCGAAAACTAAATGCTGCATTGCAGCCCTTACCTCATTACATGAATACATTCCGGTTCCTTGGTGAAGCTGTAGGCGTAGCCACTGGATGTTGTGCCAAAATCAATAGCCACAACAACAAGAAATAACTGTTCTACAGCATCATCTGCATCAGAGTCCTTCTGTTAAATAGCAGACGCAAAATAGACACTGAGTCACTGATTAGAATAATTGTAACCCGTCTTACCCTTCAGTATTTCTGCTCTCCAAGACATGCATACCTCTTCAGTGGAAATAAGGACTTCCCTAAAGCTGCATTTCTGACCAAAGTTGATACCAGAAAGCTGCACATTGCAATGGAAGTCAAAATTCAATGTACAACTCAATATATTTGCTGAAGCCTTTTATACCTAAACTTCTGAACCAAGAGTTTCCTTCATACTCATTTCTTGAAAAAGCTATTGTCCTGTATCATTAAAACTTACGGCTAAACACTAGGCTATTGGGTTTGGGGCTGGTTTGGTTCTTTTTTTTTTTTTTTTAAATTGGTCAACTGAAGAATATGTTTATATCCATCAATGTGGTATACTTGGGACTTATTTGGTGGTTTTAGGAGTTACCTATGTCATAACCTTGACCATGAGGTACCACTACCATTCAAAACTAGCGGAGACAGAACAACCCAAAATACAGCAATAAGCTTTATATCCCACGATAATTGTTTATTTATGAAGAATTTACATAACACTTGTTTTGTAAGCACTATATGCATTCTTTCCTCCTGTCTGTGCTAGAACGTGCAAAGCTGTTCAGCTGCATCTAGTGAATTTGAATCCTTCTCCCTGCCTTTACCTGCAATTCTGCAATCCCTGAAAAGCACAGTCAGGGGCAACATGGGAACGTTAACTAGAAGAGATGGAAGGGTTATGGCCCAAATCATAATGACGTGATACAAAGCACGACGCGAATAAGCAAGGAATTGTACCACTCCCCAGTATGCTGTTGCCTATTTTAAGTCCTATATAAAGGAGCAATAAGTAATGAAGAGCAAGGAACTACTGCTCGCGTGCTGATGGTGGCTAAAGCACTAACAGCTTAGCAAGACAGGAGGAGAACAAGCTGGAAATGCTGCTGACAGGGCTATGTGCTACAGGCTGGTAGATAGTGAAGGAGGGTAATACACCCATCTGCATACACATCATTTTGGCAAAATCACCGTGGAACAGACCTGTTGACCTATTACTATCCAGATCACGTCTGAGTCCTCCATCACTGCTGCTCAGACTGTACCCTCAATAACATTTTGAAGCAGTTGTAATTATCTTTTACAGATGAACTGCGAAATGTCCTCACTGTATGAGCAATATTCCACCATCTTCCTCACATATCTCCGTTATCTCCATGCCTGCTACTTCCAGCACCTTTCTATTGTACCCCTACATTTTCCAAGATCATCCCATAGGCCTGCTACTTAAAACACAGAAACAAGAGTAATAAGGTTTGGTCTCAAATAATGAAAGACTTGTTTGGATTTTCCTAATAAATCTTTTCAACTAGAGCAATATGGTATTTGTATGTCTTCCTCAAAGAGTTTAAGGAACAAATCTAACTGAAAGAGGATATAAATGCATCAGTATGACAGAAGTAAAAAGGGTAAGTTCTAGACTATATGGAGAAAAAAGGGAATAAAAGTAAAAATTTATGAGAGAACACTCTGGAAATCCTGAAGAGGGATGTCATACAGGCTGTCCAGGGAAGTGGTTGAGTCTCCATCCCTGGAGGTATTTAAAAGACGGGTAGACGTGGTGCTTGAGGACATGGTTTAGTGGTGGCCTTGGCAGTGATAGGTTAACAGTTGGACTCGATGATCTTAAGGGTCTTTTCCAACCTTAATGATTCTATGATTCTATAGAACTCTGAACTTGATTCAGAAAGCTAAGGAAGAAATCTGACAAGGGTAGCAATGCGTTCTGAACATGATCCCTTGCAATATCAAGAAACACACTGTGCATATACTGTTTTACAGATGATGCAGATGATCTTAAAAACAGATGGGAATTAGTTTTAATAGGAGTTTGTCAACAAAATGAACATGATGTATAAGAGATTAAAACACAATACCTTTATGGGACATTTGCTTGCTTAAAAGCTTACAGAAGTGGCTATTTTCCTTAAGAAACTAAAACAGTTCTATTTTGAGCTTCTCTCTCTCTGGAGGAGATTCTTTTCTCTGAGAATTCAGATTTTACTGTTGAACATCATATATATCCTTCTATTTTTTCTGAACAGAATGAGACTTTTTCTGAACTATCACTAAACGAATCAGTGATAAAGACAGGGACAGAACTTGGGAACCCTGAGGATCAAGAAGCCCCTGCATTTGATATAAAAATATGCAGGAGCAAATCTATCAACTCAGCAAGTAGATAAAAAAAAACAAACTCAGGACCCCAATGAAATGAATGAGAGCTCTGTCACCAACTCCGAATGAGAGCTCTGTCACCAACTCCAGTGTGATCAAGATTTCGCTTAAGACTATGGAGAGCATGAAAAGGATCACTATGCGAGGAAATGACAACTTTCTAAAGAAATTACATCCCACTGAACAGGCAGGAGAAAGCAACGTCAACATACAGTATGTTAAGAGTACATTTCTTACCACAATATGAGATGGAGACAGTGGAGTTATTCCAGGGTCTCCCAAACTTTTGGCTGGTGATGAGTAAGCAGATGTGGAAACTGCATCTGAAAGGAAACAAAATTCTTCAGTCAGTAAGCAGAATGAGTAGGATAGGACAGTTGCTTTGCATGCTGCTACACCATTTTCCTGTTGTAACAAATCTGCTAAAAAAGAAAACAAATTCCACAGCTGCCACGTAAAATATATTTTTTGCCCTTACAACATGCTAAGACACAACAACTGCAGTTTTGCTTTGAAATTGTTTGTCTGACCTTCATGACTAACTTCCATTCTTTTGCCTATTACAGTACTATGTATACTTTTAAAAGCCTTCCTAAATACATTCAGAAGTCATAGTTGATACAAGCAGCTTGAACACTATACACTCACATTAATGGCCTAAAATTTAAATGTGTGAATGCAGAGACTAGACACAAGTTGTGAGATCAAAAAAGACAGACTCATTTTAAGAGAAAAAGAGGAGTTGCTATCAATTTGAAAACAAACTAAGAATAAGTTGCAATTATTCCATCATGAACCTTTATTCTGAAACTTTCCCAATACTATCTCTGTTTTTATTCTTCAACACGCTCTGCACTGAAACATCTTGCAGCTGTTAATATTACTGCAGGACAGAATCCAGCTGGGGAAAAGGAAAGTATTATTAACAAATCATCAAAGAAATATTTCTACCCTGCATACAATACTGAAATTTCATTTAAAGGAACATACCAAATGAGTTACAAATACTGTCATGCACTATTTGTATTTTTCCTTCTTATATTTACCTCGTTGATGATAGAAAAGGAAATGGCGTATTAAAATAATTAAGCACTGATGACTCAGATGGATTTATATATAATATATTCTCTTATGAAAACTGCAACAGTTTATCAAAATGGAACATAGAAAAGGTGCCACACACCCTGTCCATGCTCATATCCCTCTGCCCCCAAAATTAAGCCCTGAGTTTACTGAATTCTCTTCTGCAGAATACAGGCTAATCAGCTGTAAAGCAGAATTATTTAATAAGTCTCTAATGATTAATAACCATAATAAATATTAGATAATACATTTAAACATATTTTTATCACCTACTTGGATGTATCACACAATAAAATGCATATTTATGTATAGCATGTTATTCCTAGACATGACTGACAAGTCAGAGCATTATTCTAAGATGACACAGGAGCTGCTCTCCAAGAAAAGACCTTAGGATGACTTAATGAAGAATCTTGTTGTTCCTGGTAATCAAGTATGTGTTCTTTCCCAGGGAAGATGCAAAACCTCTGCAGCAGGCAACTATGGGATAATCAGCCCACAGGAAAAAATCTTCCTCGAAAGCTTAATATTGGTCTTGTAATAATGTTTATTTCTGTTCAAGTTATCATATGCATGTTCAGCCTGATCTTCAGAAGCATTTGCAGAAGCAAAATCTTCACAGGTCCTATACAAGTAAGTTCTTCAGGAATACATAATGTTACTCCTCTTGTGGTAAAGAGGAGTAAAAGGCACAGGCCAAATACAACAAGCACTGAATCTGCTGGGTTCATTAAGATATATTTGGATCAGGTGTTGTTATCAGCCTCAGATGCTGTTATCAGCCTCCTTTGTGCAATTACTTCCTCTTTTCAAAACAGATGAATTTTTGTACCATCAACATGGCATTTTTCATAGAATTCAAGAACAATATTTCAGCAAAGGAAAAAAAAGGGAAATAGTAACAAAACAGGCTCCTTGCATTCTGCTGTCACTCCTGACTGGACCAGAATCAACACTTCTGAGCAGACCAGGACACCACAATATGACTCAGCCTCTTTGGAAACTAGTACATTTCCCCCACTTGCTGGCTTTGGAGCACAGAAATGTAGACATCAAATCATTATCTACATGTTTTCAGTGTTTCTCTTTGTTACTAATTCTTTTCATTACCTATTTCAGCACTTATGTTTCAGCAATCTATTTTCCAGCCTGTCTTCAGTTATCAGCCTGGGTATACCTTGAGAAGTTATTTATAGCTCTATACGCAACTCAGAAAGTCCTGTGTGACAGTATACACACATTTGTGTCTCTCGGAGAGCAGTGATTAAATAACCAATGCAATATTCATACTCATCCAATGAACCTGTGCTAACTTGGGTGGTGTTCTATCAAGAATTTATTCAACCCAATTAACTTCTGATAATCCAGAGGTATAAAATGTATACAAGGACACTCACTGTATCCACAAGTATAAAAATATTTGCTAACAAATAAAAAATGTTAAGCAGAGATCAGAGGTCTCTTAGCTACCTGTAGAAAATACCGCTTAAAAAAGAAAATGGACTTAGATATTTTCATTGAAAATCTTTAAAATAAATTGTCCATTTCAACTTCAGAATGCCCTCGAAAACTTAGGCATAAAGGCTGGATTTGTGGAAGGGCTAACTTTTTCTAATTCTTATCAACTGGCTCAACTCTGCTGGAAGGTTAAGGTTAATTAATCACTCTTGGTGATTTATCAGTATTTTTTGACCAGCGAAAAAAAATCCTTCCAAACTCATGACCATTCTGCACTGTACTCAGTGCTGCTCCTGCAAATACCCAGCTAAACAAAATAACTCTACGAGTCCTACATGCCGCCAGCCTACAGTTTTGTTGCATCAAGAGAGGAAAATCATGGAAGGCAAGGCTACAACCTCTAAAGTAGCAAATTAAAATTTCCACCAAAATGTTCTGTTACAGGGATTCTGGAGAGTTGCTATCATGTTGGCACAAGCAGCAGTTGCATTACATTGCAACTCATTTCGTGAGACTGCTAACTAATCATGTGCAATAATTGGGGCAGCCATAATTGTTATATTGTAACTCAGCTATTAAAAGAGGCCCTGACATTACCAGAGAGTTTGCAGAGCTAATAAATGAATGAGTGTAGTTCAGAACACTGGGAAGTTAAAAAGTCATTTATCAGACGGGTTGGCATTTACAGAAAATGGCTTGCAAGCCAGTCACCCTGGATTTGATGCCAAGAGTTCTTCCAGCAAGTAGTGAAACAGTTGTTAAAAGGAGGCGAAATTAGGAAATTTGTAACATTGTACTATCTATCTGCCCTATCTAAACTGAAAGATGTTAAAATATACTTGTCCATGTGCGAGCTTTAATATTTTGTTGAGTTAGTGTTTGCTTGGGGAAAAAAACGTGCATGCGTTCACAATTTTTACAACTGTGTTCCGAAGAGCGGTAAATGAATGGCTACTCCAGGATATTTAAACATCTCTTATTTCTAATGGACTGTGATTGGTTGATCTGAAAGAAAAAAAAAAAAAAGCATCTGTTTCAAGCCAGAGAATGGCTAACGGGTTGCAAGGAACCCAACTTGCAATCGTGCAACAAAAATAGGATGCCTAGTCTTTGTGAGTAAATTCCTCTTCTTTACAACTTAAAAAGATGTCCTGGGTAGTATCATGGTATTTGGAACAGTTCTTAAAAGTGGGATGAATTATTAAGGCTTCTGTAACAAAAACACACAATCAAGCAGTATCCCACATAGCTCACGTTCCAGCTTTATCTCCCATGTTTACCAAGGATCTCTATCTGTGTCAAAACTGCACACTATGAAAAAACATATAGCTGAACAGCCTGTGTTAAATAAACACTTAATTCTTGACAATTTGCACACCAAAATAAATGGAGGAATCTGATTTAGATCCAAATTAAACTAAGTCTTCAAATACTTATACCAATATTTAACATAATCTTTTTCTAAATATGATGGAAACTTCTTGAATAGAAATCCTTTAATATGAACATTAACCTGATATATGACTGTCTGTATGAGGCGTTTGGACAATTTAACTAAACGTGTATAGAATTAATTTGACCACATCATTATAATTTCTGACTTTAGTCCTAACCTAAGCAATTGTCAAAGAACACCTTGTGCATTTTCAAGGTGACCAGAAGAGGAAGGGAAAATGGAGAAGACTCTCTTTTTCAGCATTTTTTTTTTAACATTCAAAGGGTCCTATCTGATTTGCAAATCCCCAAACAATTACAGAACTGGTAAAATTATGAGATCAGCAAATACTGTATTAATAATGAATCATGTTCATTATCATATTAGCTGCAATTGCTGGTTTAGCAGATTTAAATTATTTCTTCTTTTCATCTAAACACATGCAAGAGTTTATTTTCTGTGGTTTCCTGCAATAGCTAATCAGTTTAGCTTTTTCTGTTTTTCAGTAAATGATCAGCCAGATTCTAGATTTCCAACTCAGCTGACAACAGAATGCAAGGAAGGATTAACTTTTAAGTGTCACAGAATACAGGGTAAAAGCAAAGTCCACAGCATTTATAAAAACTTAGCTGATGTAGTGTGAACATTTCACTGATAGCATGTTCAGCTGAATCTGATTTTCTAATAGATCCAGAAAGCAGGACCAAGCTCATTATTTAATTAGATCAGTTAATGGAAGCTGATCTCCTCTGCAATACTATCAGTCTGTTCTGAATATTTGGGAGACCCTGCCACACATTCTTATTCAGGACTGGATAAATGAGTTTTAATGAACCACTGAAAGTATCAGACATGGACCACTACGATCCCAGATAATCAGTTTTAAGACAGCAGGCTTAAACCTGCTGTAGGAAAGATGACTGCTAAACCTTGCAGTCATAAGTCATTAAAGTGGTACTAAAAGAAAAATTTTTTTCAGCAGCTACACATAACCTTCTCTTTTCTATTAAATTCAGCTTTTATCAAATATTTAACTTTATCTAATTCAGCTACACCAGGCATCAGCTAAATTTTCTGCTTCACATCCTAGGGAAATTGTTCATGTCAACAGTGAAGCGGCACGCCATGGCAGTGGATTCTCTGCTAACAGAAGATTCCCTGCAACCCAAGTAACACAGGCAATAGATAAGCTAAATTTTTTGCAAGTGTGCATTGTCTCTAAGTAAGAATTTAACAAGACACGTAAAAGCAGGAATTCAGGAAGCAGGATATGCTGCTCAACAGCATAACGCACAGAAATGCAGTCAGATCAGGGAAGGGGGGAAATTTCTGAATATGTCACCTGCCACCAGTTTAGCATATGGAAAAGAAACAATTTAAAAAAAAAGAAAGAAGGTATCAAGCCCCAAATCTACCATCAGAAACCCCAACCTGGACCTTTTCAGGCACATTCTGCAGTACTTTAGGGTCATGCCTATAAAAGAGAAGGCTTGGCCAGGAGAGAAGTGCACTTGCCAAACCTTCCCAGACCTCACGTCCAAGTGATGGTGAAAGGGACTCATCACGGTTTGGATCTCCTACAGCTGTTTTGCAAACCAGAAAATAGGCAGCATCACTATGATATCATCTCTCTGTAGGAACATGCCTGAACACTAGTGTGTATGTTATATTCCAACTAACGCATCTTAAGTTCATTTCTGTTTGTCCTGCCAGAGTGGCCACAAACCCAACACTTGCTAATTAAACTCTTCTAATGGTTTTCTGAATCAACAACAGGATCAATACTATTCCCTATTTCAGATCATACTTCTAGCGTTTTAAGCAGTGCTTTCACAATAAGAAGTCTTTTTTTTTTTCAATCCATAATGTACAATGCAATGAATTCCATTCATTGTGCAGATCTGAGCCTCTGGCTGAGCTTGAGGACCCACCGGAAAGACTGCGATACCGCACCCTTTTCCAGGCTCTCCCAAGCTCCCAACGGAGAATGCCTACAGTACACCATCCTGCCTCAAAGGAAAGCTGCAATAACGCTTTTTGCTTTGTATAATGCGTACCCACTGTTCCACATGCCAAATCCGTTCAGCCTCTCAGTTATTTGTAGGCTGATGAACCAGATGCACAGGGTAAGTCAGGATGCACTAGACCTACTAAAAATGCCACTATTGCAGCCGATCTTTATGGGTCCAATAAATCCAAATTAACCGATTTTACCGTGCACATACTGATCATTTTCACAGATCAAACACTTGCACATATCTGATGGCCATTTTTCTGGAATTTCCAGCCATCCAGCAGCTGGTGTGTATGATTGCTATATATAGCTATGATCTCAGTCAGATTGCTGGTCATATCAAAATCTTGTCCAAACTCTTCATCTTCCATTCAGGCAATATCGCTGGATTTAAAAAAAAAAAAAAAAAAAAAAGATGTACTGAGTGAAATATGGGTGTAGGGTAGCCCTCAGACAATAAAAGAATGGAATTAAAACCATTGTTTTTAATTCAAAACTTTGTATATCATTTTGAACATCAATAATAATTTTGCTACAAGGAAAGCTTGCTAATGATGTTTGCCAAACAGGAAAGGAAGGGTTTATATTGCTATTAGCTGGCAACTGCTGCATTGATGAAGGAAACCTTATTCAGCTTTTCCTATTGCTGAGATTTTGCTTTGCATTAAGCACAAAATGTCACAGCTTCCAAATGTAACATGACAACCTAGAGCATTTTACTGCAAATACAAAGATGGCCTTTGAAAATAATTATAGAACAAAAAAAAAAAAAGAGACGGAGAGAAGAAAATACAAAAAACCCACTTAAAATCTTCTTATGCGCAATGAAAAGATCCCATATTTCGTATCAGAAGTAAGAACCTTCTGTTTCTACTGAAATCAATGACACCACTGCTATCACCATCAATGGAATTGGAGTTCTTTGTTTTAAAATGCCAGTAGGCATCCAGCTGCAATACACTTCCCTTCTATGAATACAGCCATAGCCAATCTCTGATTGAAATCCAAGTTTCCTGATACCCTTTCATAATAATTGGTCACCCAAAGAGCTGGTATTCATTGCATTGATACCAATTAGAGCACAGTGATTCCCTAAGCCAAAAATCTCCCAATTCTTTGGATAAAATTCTAAAAGTAAGACATGTTCCTCATTACAACTTTGACCTTTTTCATTTATGCTTTTACATTGCCTCCTATCATAATTACAGTTTGACTGTAATTTGAATTAGTTTTCCACTATGTTATCAAGCTTTCTAAGATAAGTTTTTAATGTTTACTGTTAAGACTATCAAAAAAACAACCCCAGGTTCATCCCATCACTCATTTTCTGGATAATATTCATTCTCCTGCACCTCACCAGCAAAAGGAAACCAAAGGACACCATCTATTTTCTGTGAACTTAATTTAAGATGAAAGAAACACACAAGAACTTGCAATAACCTTCTGAAAATGCCACATGGGTTACATTCGCTTCTCCTCTTTTTGACAGAATGTAGGCTAAACTATTTTATCTAGATTTGATCTGACCTTGCTAATGCTTGGTAAGCTGGACCAAAACAGAACTATCACACTCCCGTGCACACTTCACAACAGGGTCTGTAAAGCCGCAGCCAGGTCCTTTACCAATAGCTCAGTCTGACCTCAAAGCTGCCTTGAACTCAAACCCCCTCACCATCTACACTGTAAGGTCTTAAATCCAGTTCCACCTTGAATGACCTGAGAGCTTTCCAGCTTTTGCCATCAGCCAGCTCCCTCTTCCCCCCCAGTCCTGACCTGGTTCCCCCTTGCTCAGAACCTGCTCACACCCCAGAGCCTGCCCTTCGGGGAACTCAGCAGCGGTGCCTTGCAGTCATTGCTCTCCTCCTAGACTCCAGCTCTTCCACACCCATGCACTACTGCCAGGAGAGACAAAACGGATCCTGCTTTACATGTCAGAGAGGGCAGGCTGTATGTTGTGATAAAGGTGGGTTAACAACAGATTTTGCAGCTCAAAGTGGTAGAAAACAACTCTCCAGGACCTTTCTAAATATTGCACAGATAGTTCTGTAACAGACGCCTTTAATACGCACTAACTAACCTTCTCTTCCTTCAAGAAGCTCTTCTATGAACTTGCTTCCTTCAGGCTTCCTTGCACTATTTGCCTCTGTGCAAGCGCTGTTTTCCTGTCTCTCATCTCCTCCCTCCTTTCTTCCAAACAGACAGACACAAAGAACAGAAAACAAAACACAGATGTACAGAACCTCGGTTCTGTGAAAAGATACCTTCCTAGAAAAGGTTTACTGCTGCTTCTCCTTCATCATCATGTCTGTCATCATCTACCTCATCTACTTGGTTCAGTGCAAGGCTGTCAGGAATGGCACTAATAAGATTATGCTCTAATTCCCAGGACCACACTCATAAAACAGAACATTTGTGACACTAATCATTTTCTTTGGGAAAAGCACCATTTACTAGCTGAGGGTGGGCTGGTTGGTTGTTTTTTCTTATTAAAAAGCAAGACCAAAATATTACGGACTTATAAAAATCCCTATTTTACGACAAGTTCTTATTTAAGAACCGTCTCAGGATGCAGTTGTATCCTGAAAACACCGCAATCCTAGATTTACCTTTCTAGATCAAGATATTCAAAGGAATATTATTCAAAGACTGAACAAGAATTACTGTTCAGCATTTCTGGACAACGCATCCAGCACACAGGAATAAGAACACTTTGGAAGGTACTTGTTTACTTAGAAAGCAAAAAGGTTATTTAGTTATCAAGCATTCCTAGATTAATGAAGCATCTTGCAATGCATCAAGCTCGATGAATGCAGTGACTCCTTTTTCTTAAACATTAATTGGGAAAAATACTTGAAAATGTTTGTTCTCTTCATCTTCACAATTTCCAGGGATGCCAAACACGATTCACGTATTTGTAGAATCTTGACAAGAAAAAACAAACCTCTCTCCCTCCCTCCACCCCCCAAAAAAAAAAACCAAAGAAAGAGGGAGACAGGGTAAAAAGAATAGCCAAACTAGAATAACTATCACTTCTCATAGTAGTCAGCATGAGTGATAATATATATAAATCCCTTGATATTCTTCAAGGCTATTAAACACAATTTTGTTCAAAGATGGGAAAATAAGAGAATATTAGTTGTTGCAAGAGTGCAAAAATTGGCATCACATTTGACAATTCATTAGCAAAGTCATCTGTGAATCCATAGTCTATGGCTATTGATTTAGCTTCTGAGTGACACTTTATAGCTAAATGAAAAGTAAGTTTGTATTTCTTTATTCTTTTTATTTTACAATCTCGAAAACAGATCAGCTACCAGGCTTAAAGGAAAATACCTTATGAGGAGAAAAGCCATGGACAGAAGTACGTACGTGTTTAAGGATTTGTAAAGCAGATGACAAAATCATGCAATCACTGATCAAAATCCATTTCCAGAGGTTTTTATACTAGCTCCCGTCAGGCTTACATTCAAATGCCATGACTACGCACACACATCACGCGGAGACCAACACTGACCAGCCAGATAACCAGCTGGAAAGTTACACCGTCACAGTGACAAGCAGATGGTACGGCCTGCAAAGGAGTTCCTATGGCTAAAATCATAACGGGAGCATAGCTGAGTAAGCAAGAGAGCTACTACAAAAGGTTGATTTTTGAATGCAGCAGTTCCATAATAACAATACTGAAAGCTTTTGTAAACGGCATGCCCTGCCGTTCTGATTACAGCATGTGCTCTACTAAGGTATCCATGGAAACTTGAGAAAGAGATGCTGAATTTGTTGGATCTGTTTGGCACCAGGGAGTGCGGCTAGTTTCCAGTCAGCCTAGTATAACCACAGGTATTTTGATCTTTAAGCGTGGAGAAAGCATCAAGAGTCCTCAAACGATGATGAAATCCACTAGACCAAATTGTCACAGGAATGCATTTCCCAAGCAATGACTAGGAGGTGGCAAGGACGTACTACAGAAACTGTGATCTTAATGTTGTTATTATTTCTTAATAGAGAAAAATAGCCCAATCACGGTAACGGGGAGAGAGACACTCAAATACCCACTCTTCAGACCTCACAGGGAACAGGAAAAAGAAAGCGTGAACACAGAGGCACAGAGCCTCGCGAGGAAAGGCTGTGTGGGGCAGGTGGGCATGGAGCACTTGGGACTGTAAAACCCTTCGAGAGAAACTGCTTCAACGCTAGAGAGTGGTCCTGAAAAGCACTAAGAACATAAGGTGTGTCCAGAAACGGACAAATCGAAGCAGTGTTCCCAGATTATTCCCTATGGGAGAAGGAAGTAGCGTAAGGAGAATAATTTACCTCTGCCTCCATCCCCAAGGAAACCAGCGCAGGTTGGGTAGGCTACTGCAGTAGAGTTTTTCTTCAGAGAGAGTAAGTGAATAAACTCCCTCAGATGACACAAAATTGCTAGTATGAAAACCCATTCATATACACACTTCTTTCTGGACTCCAAAAGATAAGAATTACTAGAAATATTTTTCAATATTCCTCAGAAACGGCATCTGCAGAGCACAGTCTGAAAGTGTGAGTCAGGCACTGAGAAATTACTGACAGAAGAAACAACAGATACAAGAAAAACCCTCTCCAGGTCTCCTGTTCTTGTAAATTAAGACGCCTTTAGAACGGATCCATGTGCCCAGAGCCCTGCAAATCAATCACGACAGAGCTACTGATCTGGGCCAGCGAGCACCAGATGACTCTTGCACACAACCAGATCACAGCAGCGTGCCGATGACGGGGCACGTCAGTGCAGGTCATAAAGCCGCTCTCTGATGTCCTTGACACACCCTGATGCAGTCCTGAGTAAGGACATTTAGTCAAGTCCTTAGGGAAGAACAAAGGCTTTCTAGCCTGAATGCTGGCCTCCATATTCTGCGCATTTTGGTTTATTTATTTGCTTACTTTATTAGAACTGACTACATTTTCCTTTTCATTTACATGAAAACCTTTCTCAAATCCCACCGAGACAGACTTTGAAGGAATTTCCTGTTTTAATACCCATTACTTACACAGTTCACCACTACCATCCTAATTTCAAAACACTGCGAAGTCACTGCTTTAGCAGTAGCTAGGGCAAAATTTAAAACTCGCGTTTGTTTATTTTAAATGCATATCGCTATGTTGCTTAACAGCACAGCACATGGACCACAGTTGACATATTTTGAGTAATGAGAGCTATGGAATGTTCTTTTTAAGACCAAAAAATGTGCCTGGTCACTGAGAGAAGGCAGTTTCAATTTAATGACCCAGGAGCCAGGACATTTGTCACAGCGAAGAAGATAAAGTCTACAGGTACGGCACAGGCATTTCAGATCACTGAAGTTCATACTTGGCAGCAGCAATTCCCTCAGCACAACACCAACATCTGTGACCTTACATCACCAAACAGCTGCACACTCTTCAGTAAAACATCTGTGAAGCGAGCGTACCATTTACAGTCATGACCGATGGACTTCAGAGCTCATTCCTGAAGCGGATTCCAAATCCTCCTGGTCTCTCTCTCTTTCACCATTGGGGAAATGGAGCCAAACAGGCCTGTGTGACAGCAACGCACCCATTTCTGTTTTCAACTAGCAAAGCTGTTTAATAGAAAAGTGACAAGTGCTGTACAGAAGCTGAATAAGTAAGCAACTGAAGTCATTTATGGATAGACAAAATACTCTAAAAATCTCACTAACCTGCATATGGAAAATGTCAATATCTACTTTACTTAAAAAAAAAAAAAAAAAAAGGAATTATAACCAAACTCCCCCAAAAGGTCATGTTGCCTCATATCTGATTAAGGTCATGACTGTTCTTGTTCTCCTACTTGGAAGTGGCATCATTTGAGTGCATTGGCTTTTATTCCTTTCACATTTTCCCTTATCATTTACTGAGAGCCAGCGCAGCTTTTTTTAAATACCCCAAAAAGCCAAGCTGCTCCTTCACAATACCTACAGACTGAAACAGCCACGGAGAGAAGTTTCTAAAACCATAAACGGTGCGCTCTTTGAAGTCAAGCACTTGTGAAATCCCATCTGACACATCGTCAAAAGGCAGAACCAATTCAGGTACAGAGAATGGAGGTGATGGGCTCCTTTGGATGTTATTGTTCTAAAATAAAAAGTATATTTTTAAGATTTTTTTTTTTTTTTTTAAGAAAGGGATTGTTGGTTGGTGCAACTATAGATAGAATAAGCGAAATCGTAGTAGAGGACAGCAAAAAGGGAACTAATCACCCAGAAGAGCTTAGAAGAATAAGGAACTGGAAATTTTAAAACATTTGACCAGATCTGTAGCTTTAAAAGAAAAAAAAAAGAGGAAAAAAAAAATCCAGACATAATTGCAATAGCAGATATGGTGTCCAGAAGGTGACTCAAAAATTTCAACAGCATTCCCCTGAAAGTGGGAGAAGTTGGCCACAGCAGGTCACATCAACTCAATGAAAAAAAAAAAGCATTTGGCAGAAAAGAGCACAAGATGAGACACCAGTCAACTCGCATACATCCCCAACCACCAGTGACACGGTCAGAAAGCACAACAGATCCTAAATCTTGACATTTACATTCAGGGATCAGGTCTTTTGTCGCTGAGGCTGCATTCTGGTCTTCCTGCACAGAACTGGCCTCCCAAAAGCTGCTCTACCTTCAGCCAACATCCGAGGCCGCAGCAGCAGCCTGCTCCGGCTCCTGGTGACAGTTGTGTTTGGGAGACATCCTGGTCACACCCTCTAGACTAGGATAAAGCCCCCTTACACCATACATGCATCAGCTAAATCAGCCTCTGGACAGAACAGACCTCTTGGGGCCTCCCTACAGCTGACTGCAGCTTTGGGGAAACTTTGCAGGTACAGAGCAGGGCAGCTCTGTTGAACACCAACTGCCGTCCCAGTGGGAATGAACCAAATATTCAGCCTGAAAGCTTATAGGGTGACAGTACCATAAAGGAAAACTTGTTGGCTGAATCAGCGTCACCTAATTATGAGCCAATGGCTTTAAAAATGCCAAAAGTCAGTGTAATTAGAAGCTTTACATGCAACAGCTTCTGGGTATGAACAATTTCATTCAGGCTCATACTAACCAAGCTGCAGATACCGCAATGCTGTGCTAACCGAAGCTATAAAAATGATTGGCAGGCACTGCATACAACACTTGGCTATTTTACATATAGACATTTTTTTTACGCATTGTACTATGCTGCAATAAGTGACTGCAGCTTCAACACTGCCAATACACCACCACTCACTATATCACATTTTATCCCTGAAGCCTTTTTTTCTCTGACAGCTTCAGCATTCCAGTGCGTGGAAAGAACATAAAGATTTCTGGCATAACAAATCATTGCTTTACTACATGGTCCTCTGTCTTCTAACAAAATCCCTCCTGCATAGATTCTCCCTATGTCACAAGTTACTTAATTTCAGCATTGCGTCGCACTAACCTTGCAACTTTGCGGAAAACAAAACACATGATACCCTGTCATCTAAAAGACAAATGGATCTGTCAGTCTGTTCTTCCCTTTGTCAGCTGCATGCTAGAAAATTGTTACAGGTTACTTCAAACCAAAGAGACATTAGAGACTTTATTTGGGAAGCACTGAGAGAACATTTAGAGGGGGAGGGGGCAGGGAGGGAGCAGGTCATCTGGAAGATTCAACTAGTTTCTAAGTATTGTTTTTTGAAACGGAGACATTATGCCTCTTTTATTCCACTTGCACTGCAATTAAGCTATTTTATTCAAAATATTCCCCAAATCCCATTATGATCTGTATAAACTCAACCTTTTAAGTTTCCCCATAAATTACTGCCAGCACCTTAGGCTGATCATTACAGTTTCCTCAAATCTTTGCAGCATTCAGAGAGTAAGAAGGGATGGAGAGATCAAATGAAATCAGGCTGAGTCTGCATTTCCCTTAGGGTTATTCACCCATATCATTTGTATCCTAGGAACCCTCTTCCCTCCCCCAGTTCCCTTCCCACACAAGGAGAGACCACCCCTGTCCTGCAAAGGCTGTGTTATTTTTATCAGGCGCAGTGTAATCACAAACGGACCAAAACCAGCGAATCCTTGTTTCAGGCAAAACAAGATTCAGATCGTCTCAGCTCATATGTCAAGTTTGCAAAGTCAGAGACCCGCGGACCCGTTAAGGCGGTAAAACGGAACCGCTCGGCTTTTACCCCGTCCCTACGCCTCGCTGGGAGCTCTCTGGTCCCCGAGGCTGTGCCAGGATGCTGAGGCTAGCCTCTCACCCCAGGCAGCGCTGCCTCTCCCACCGACCTGCCAGCTCTTTCTTTTCCAGCGCATCAGGCTACTCGCTAAAGAGGCTGCCTTCCTTTATGTCACCCTCAGCCCCCGATTTTCAGCCCCCCCGCGGGAGGGCCGCGCCCGCCGCATTGTTTTTTCACCTGGCTCCCCTCCCGCCCTGCTGCACCGGCTCCCCCCGGGGACGCCGCGCCAGGAGCCGCGGCAGCTCCGCAGCGAGCCGCCCCCCCCGCTGCCGCAGCCGTCCCTGCCCGCCGGGACACCCCCCACGCCGCGCCCGCACCCCACCGGGGAAGCCGGGGGGCTGGCGGCCCTGCCCCACGGCCGCCCTGCCTGCGCGGACACGGCCGGGGCGGCGGGGCCGGCAGAGCCGCCGGGACATTGTCTGCCGCCTGCCCGCCTCCCCCCGCTCCGGCCGGGGCCCCGGCTCCAGATCATTTCCCCCGATAAGCCGGGGCCGCGCCGGGGGAGCGCCCGGGCTGCGCCGCGCCCGCCGCCGGCAGCGCTCCTGCATTGCGGCGGGGGCCCGGCGGGAGAGGGGCCGCGGAGCGCGGCCGCCGGCTCCCCCTTACCTGCAGCACCGCTCTCCGTCTCCGACATGGCCCGGCCGCCCGCCGCCGCCCCGCGGCTCCTCTGCCCGCCGCGCCGCCCTCACTGCAGACGCCGCGGCATGGGCCGGCGGCGGAGCTGCGCTGCCCGGCCCGGCCCGGGGGGAGGCTCCGCTCCTTCCTCTCGTCCCCACCCCGCCGCGCCTTCCTGCAGAGGGTGCGGAGAGCCAAAGGGGAGGCTCGGCGCTGCCCCGGCGCTGACAGCCTCCCGCGCAGGCTGCGGGGCTGCGCAGCCCCTCCCCGCCCGCTCCCCGCAGCCGCACAAGGGACCCGGGGCTGCGGCTGCGGCTGGGAGGCGGGGGGGGGGGGGGGGGCGAGCGCGGCGGGGCAGGGCGGCCCGGCCCAGCCCCAGATGCGGATTTCACGGCTACCGAAGCAGAAACCCCCTCACGGTGATGGCTGTGAAAAGAGCACCCGCTCCGCGGCCGGCGGTGGCAGCCAGCCCCGTCCCTGTGCGCCAGGGGACGGGGTCTGGGGTCCTGCTGGAGGCAGAGCCGGGATGTTGTTCGCAAAGGTTACGCCGGTGGTGTGCCCTCGGGCTGTCAGGGGTGTGTTCAGCGCACCTGAGCAGTCAGAAATCACTAACGGGTCCCCCAAAATCAGGAATTACGGGGTAACTTTCACAGCATGGGATTCTTGCTATTTGCCTTTGGAGGGAACTCTCCCATGCGGTTCTGCAGTGCCACCAGGGCCGGAATCTCTTTTTTTCCAGTGATTTTTAGCTAATTAACTTGGCTCCAGAACCTGGGAGAGAGACACCCCTGTTACCGCTTGATCCGTTATTAAGTTTTAAGAGTTTTCCAAACTAAGTAAGAAGCCATTACAAATTTGAGAAGAAAAATAAGGCTGGTATCCTCCCCTGAACAATCCTGGAGCCAGAGAAAATGTTTGCCTGTTTTCCTCCCGTGCTTCATGGTCTAAGTCTCCTTTACTTTCCAGCCTCAGCGGCCATTGACATCTTGAAAGCACTGCCAGCAGTTCACGTGGAATAAATAAGGGCATTAACTCCAAGCCCAGCCTCAGTTCCTTGCTGACTCCTGGGCTCAGGAGGTCACTGACATTCACCACAACGCAAAATCCACCCAAAGTTTCCTCCGAGTCCTCTCACCAAAGCTGTCGCTCCCACAAGCCAGGATCCCTGTGAAGCCCCCGAGGACGAGGGAATTTTGAAGCAAAACCCTAGACGCTGCAGGTGCTTACTCAGCACCTCCTTCTATTTGTTCCCTGATTTCCCCCTCTCACGGCATTAGCTCTGTTCCTCTAAGTTTTATTGCTTCTGAGGACAGAAGGTGTGGCAAAAAAAGTTAAAATTAAAGCAGTAAACGCCTTCACATCTGCACACCTGACTCATCTCAAAGGCCTTCACCAATCCTGTACACACTAAAAGGACGACCTCTTCCTGAAATGCACTGTCTGGTCCAGGGAAAAAGCTGAACTCAGTCCTGCACCTCCCAAAATCAGCTGCACAAAGGGATTTTCTAAACTGTTGAGGAGAAGAGAGGGAAGGAGCACACAGGGACGATGAAACAGCAGTTCACTCCGCCGTTCACGTCGGCTGCAAGCTTATCTTGCGGACACCCAGTAAGGCGGGGGTGACTCGCACAATCCGCCAGCACGCGAGGACAGCGTGCGTTGGGACAGCGCACCGGGACTGCCGCTGCCTGTTCTCCGCTCCGCTCCACGCCAGGCAACAAAGGGCAACATCTGGCCAATGGTCGGCTTTAATTACCTACCGAGAGGCAGGCTGAATATTTATGCTGTCATTAAACAGCCTCGGAAATAAGAAACCAAACAACTCTAATACTTGGTTTCCTGACAAGAGACTTAAATAGCAGAAACTTTGGCTTCAGATTAAATGCACTTCAATAGCAATTCATCCTAGGCTTTAAAAATGTATTGAGATAATTAACAAAAGCAAAGGGGGGAAAAAAAGAAAACTATCAAGGAACACATAAACACATATCCAAATCGTATACTTTCAGGAAAAAATACTGTACGCAGGCTAATTTTCCATGATCCCTCAAGCAACAAGACAACACACATAAAAATAGCGTTTGCTGGGTACAGACATCTTTCCGAATGTCAAGGCAGTGACTCCATTATTCAATATCAAGCCAGGTTGCCTAAGTTACACACTCAGCTGTAGGTGTTTTGAATAATGCAGAAGGAGAATATTTGAACACATGTGACTGCTAGTTTCAGAAATAAGATCCTTTCCCAGCGAGCTTAGCATCTCCTTTTAAAATCTAATGAGAGGAACCAAGTAAAGAAAATGCATTTGAAGTAAAATTAGATTCTCAATCTGAAGTATAAAATGAAGAACTAAGGCCCCTTAAATTTTGTTTTGTTTTATATAGATCAAAATTAATTATATAGATAAAAATAGATTATGGAAACATAAAATAATGTGTTATTTTTCCCTTTCCACCTCTCTCTCCCTTGGAAAGAAATAAAAAGTACATTTCACATGAAAGAAAAAAACTTTTTGAAAAGGTCACCATATCAAATGAGCCTGCTCTGGGGCTGAAGAGACTTCATTTTTGTTACTTATTCTATAGGAAGTTTGTCATTTTTATGGTCATTTTGACAGGTTGTTTGGAATCTGCGGTTTTAATGGTTTATTATAAGCATAACAGGAAATGAGTCTAAATATAATGATTAAAATGTAGAAATACTGTGGATGGATAGATTTTGAAAAGCATGGCACAAGTAAAGTGATACACGTTCTCTGAACACCTGTTCTTACAAACATCTCGGTGAGCTCATTAGCTTGTCCCTTACACAATATTCGATTTTAGTGAAAGATTTTTTCTCCTTCTCAGTGAACTAACGTCAGCTGGCTTAGTACATTGCAGGGGAGTAGTAGCAGAAAGGAAGAACCTTTTTTGACTCTGAAACATTGAAGTGCTATTCCGTCAGACAACCAAGGCACCCACCCGTGTTAAATTCAAGCACCAAACCCTGTAGGTGTTATGGTATTACTCTGGCTACGGGGAGAAGCATGATTTCTGCAGTAGCTTGGGGCAGACGTCTGCTTTAAGTTCCATCTCAAGCGTCTGCTTGGGACTGAACGCCTCTCAAGCACAATCAAGAACAGTGATTTAATAGACTGTATTTTGCATCCGCAGAGCACTTCTTATCCTAGGTGATCCCCAGGAAGCTGTAGCCTCAAACCATTCAATTCATCACAAAAAGGGTTCAGACGCACTGGCATACACTGACAGTACAAGAATAATAGCTGCCTAACCTAGCTCTGATTTTAGCAGAGCTACCACATACATGTTATCCATTAGCATCAATCAAAATTTCATGAGAAGACTGAAGATCACCACAGTGCCCTCTCAGCGCCATATTCACAGGAGAGCTACACAAAGCTGTGGCTAGTCGGTGAAAAGAGCTAGGTGCTTCCCACGCGTGACTACGAGGGTCTAAGTGAGGCACTGATGGGGTAGCACTGAGAATCAGTCAGCTGTAACCACCAGGCACAGAGATCTGGAAGGAACATAGGCATCTGAATATTGCTTTCAGTGCACCTGACAGCAAGATGTACAGACATTATTACAGACACAGAGATCACTGTGCCACTCGAGCCCAAGACCCAGCCCAATGCTGGTACCAGGGAGAGTTGTATGTTTAAAAACCACACCACGTTTAAAACAAAAGAAGAGAAAGCAGGTAAGCAAGCCTTGTATCTTGGCAGCTCAGGAATCCCTCATCAAGCACTATCTCCATCTGCCCCATTAAAATTCCTAGGGTAATCGTTTCATACTTCAAAGTTTCCTCTTAGGTACTTTCTGGAGCATCATTAAACACACAGTTCCTGATTTTTGTTTGTCACCTGCGTAACTGTTATTGCAGTCGCCTCCTTCATTCCAGCTGTATAGTTTTTCAGCTTCCAGCACTTTAACCTCTCCAGTTCTGCTTATTGGTTCATGTACTAAAAACTTAGAAATTATTTTTATTACAAAGTCAACTAGCAATCTGTTTTCCTAGATGCAGTTTTTATCCTCCCCTTTCCTAAAAACAGCCTTTTATATTAATACTCAAGAAATCTCTGTAAAGACAAGAAAAACGAAAAACTATTCATCGCTGTCACAGCCTTTCAATAAAGCAGCTTATTGAGCACATAAGAATATGACGGGTTTCTTCAAAAGGAAGAGATTATATAGTTTTCACCTGTCTTTTGTATATTTCTCATTCCCGGTATCCCAGCATCTGTTGGGAGTGCACCACTCTGGGAACAGAGCCTGCATAGAATTCCCCAGCATTTCACAGCAGGAGGTTTTCTCAGCAAACTTGCTAGGCTGTAGACACTGGAAGTGTGGTTCTGGTGCTCACAAGTCTCTGGCAGCACACTTACTCATTTGGAGAGTACTTTCAAATGCAGACATGGCAGCCCTCACCACTGCTTACACTGTCTGGTTTTTTCACTTCTTTTACAAGCTATACTACGTAGATATGTTGAACACTGAACAGTGCGTCCAGCGGTCCCATCGGAGTAATGTTCAATACTCTTCTCACGGGTCCCGATGGACTGTGCTAGCTGCTCTGTGCACAGAACTAAAAGATGGATTCAGTCCCAAAAAGTTTCCACTCCTACTGTATGTCCTGAGTGTCTTTTTTCCTTAAATTCATTGCCCTTCCTCTACCCTGGATGTATTCAAAACAAAACCAAAAAACCCAAACCCAAAACAAACAAAAAACCCTCAGAAGAAACAGATTTATTATATAACTTAATGTGATCATACAGTCATCCGAGTATTACTCTCCAAATACGCACCCATCTATATAGAGTAAAAAATGCTATTCTGTCAAGGCATTTTAAAAATATCCACCAGCTTGTGCATCCATAGCGGCTTGTTTTACCACACATTTCTTACCGCTCCAAAAGAAACAAAGCTGCATATGCATCTAACAATAAATTTAGTTTTGTTCCGTGGTTCCTGTGAACATATATACTGCTTAAGTAAGCGATGAGCATGTTGGCTCCCACTGAAGTCAATAAAAGTGACACATGGCTCAGCCACCTCTAAAACCAAGGAACTACAGTTGGGCAGGACAAAATTCTGCCTACCTTATTTCTTACGGCCTCTGTTCCAGAGAATACATTGTACCTCCCAGGTGGCATGTTTAGATACTATTGTTCACACCCTTGCTTTGCAGACTGCTTCACTGAATTAAATAGCATTTACAAAATTGCAACGTTATTTGCAGTGCAAGTAATACTTCTGTCCCTTAAAAATATCCTACCAGCCTGAGTATACTGAATTTGACAATGTAAAGGGGAAAGGACTCAGAAAATTATCAGACTCAACAAGTGACATAGGAGTACATTCTCTCGTTGTGCACCTGTGATACATAAAAATGTCATCACAGAAATACATAGAACATATGACAGTTACCAGGCTCCTACCTAACTGCTTTCTGAAGCTTCCTGTGGTCCAATTAAACACTAGAAAGAAAAGGCACCATGCTGAAAGATAAGCAGCACGATTGACATGATACTCAAAACAAATTGCATCCAAGGGGAAGATCTGAAACTAGAATTATCTGCAGTTTCCACAGATTGATTACTCATAGGAAACAGACATCTAGGTTTCATACAGATACCTGTCAGCTTAAAGTTGTTTTGGTTTTCTTTCCCTAAAACATTTGAGAAACTGTGTGGAGAATATACAAATATAATAAAAATGTCAACCCAGATCCTCCAGATTAGTACGGAATGAGTTGGAAGAGTGGGCACTATAATGCACATCTCGCCCTGTACCTAGGAGGTAGAAGTGGTCACACTGAGACACACACATGTACAGAGGAATAAGAGAAGATTAAAGGCCAACTGAAGAAATGCAGGCTAGCAAAGTCATAGAGTAAACGAGAAATAACATGATCAGTTTTACAAGGAACTACTTGCAGTGTACAGAGGAATCTATACCTCCACCTAAGGCTGAACAAACTGATTACTTACTGGAGTAAATCTTGATGAATTCCACTGACCTTCAGCTTTCATCAGACATTTAACAATGCAGCAGGACTGGGACATTTTGTATTTTGAAGGGAAATGAAAAATAACCAAAATCATAGAATCATAGAATCGTTAAGGTTGGAAAAGACCCTTAAGATCATCGAGTCCAACCGTTAACCCACCACTGCCAAGGCCACCACTAAACCATATCCCTAAGCACCACGTCTACCCGGCTTTTAAATACCTCCAGGGATGGGGACTCAACCACTTCCCTGGGCAGCCTGTGCCAGGGCCTGACAGCCCTTTCAGTGAAGAACTTTTTTCAAAAAGAAGAAAAATTCTTCGGTGAAGAAGTTCTTTCAAAAGGCCTCTGACACTCTTAAGAAGTGCCTGGTGAATACTGAAAATGCTTTTAACATTAGAAACATATTTTGATAGGTTTTACAACCTTTAACATTTCATGTATATGAACATTATATGATTTGATTTTTACTTCTAATAATATTATCCAAAACGAAAAAGCTAAACTGTTGTAAAAGATGCTTTACAAAGATATGCCTTAGAAATGCTCACAAAACATAAATCTGCAAATATAAGTGATGCTGGATTTTTTTCAGAGCATAACTTTTCTAAAAAGAATATTTGATAGAAAATTATATTTAGAACATCAAATGGTTCCATTTATTTAATCATGGATAGACAAAGCACAGTAAATCACACAGATGAAGAAAAAAATAGAAATACTCCTAGACATAATAGAAGCAGTTTTTTTAGCATGAATCCACTGGCTGAAATATGTTCTTTCAAAGCATTTAAGAAAATTCCAATAACTAACACATTTGTAAAAATTAAAAGGCTAAATCATCGGTTAATCACCACAATGAGTCATTTATTTACTTTTGGTTAAAATGTTTAAAATGAATGGTGTCTTCAGCATCACCAACATTTTCTCAAAATCTTGATGTGCCACTCCTCTCTGTACGTTCTTTGTTAACTACCACATGCTTCTATTTTTGGAATCTTTAATGAGGGCACACACACATATAAATGGAAGTACATAATATCCCAAATGAACAGAGTGAGGTTTTCCGCTCAATATCTAATTTATCTCACCACAGGTTACATGAGACCTCTGATCATTTTTTTTCTCCCTAATCACAAAAGGGATGCCAGTTCCATAAGATTATACCACTCTATCACATGCTATAAAAATCTTTCCGAAGACAGACATCAATACCAGTTTTTGATCATTTCTAAACATGGAGTCTTGTATGCTAAAATAAAGACTATGAATCAGTGAGTCATATTATTCCCGCAAAGGTGAGGAATTACCACAAGCAGTAGCAAGTCATTAAACAGTCAAAGTATATAATAAGTAACAATCCAATGGTCATCTAACAAAGACATGACTATTTTTAAGAAAAGTAGTTCATCTTATACAAGATTAGCATCACTGAAATATGCAAGATATTTAGCTTCTATAACTGAATACTGAATTAATTACAACAGCTACATAAAAAAATAGAAGCAAAAATAAGCTATTTCCTGTATTTGCACCAATGTGAACAAGAATACAGTTTGTCCCTGACTTCAGAATTCAATAATAGATAATGAAAAAAAATAAAAAGAAGATGGCAGAGCTCCATTGACTTAAAATGTAATTGAAATCAGAAACCATGATTGAAATCTTGCTTTGATGAAGCATAAAGCTGTGAGTTGGAGGAGTCCATTCACATTTAAATACAACAAACTGCACCAAAATCTTTAAACTGGCACATACAATGCAAGAAACATCCTTCCTCTTATTAAATCTGCTGGGTTTGCCTGTGGTATTTTCAATAATGATTTATTATTTTAGTCTTCTTTGCCAGCAGAAAAGAATATTGGCATTCCTTTAAGTGTTTAGCCTAAATTATTACTAAACTGCTCAAGCCTGGTAATTCAATAAACCAAGAATTTGTTCAGGAGAAAAACTTACACTCCTTTAAATGTCGCCACTTTCTTAAACTTAGCTACCATAAAGATGATGATTTAATCCCTTGAAGAAACATAATGAAATCATATTAATTTGCTTTTTCATTGACAAAAGAACAATCATGTGACGCTGATCCCATTAGTTGCAATGAAAGATCTGGTTTTTATTTCTTGGTGAAGATTACCATTTAGAAAAAGACAGAGCTGATTATTTTAGTATACTGTGTATGCACGTATATCTTATAAAAACAGGATTCTCACTGACCACAAAAATATTCCATGCCTTTTTGTACTTAAGACACGACGGCAAACTCTGCTTGCCGCTTCTTTCAGCTGGATCCAAAGTCTATTCAAACCAATGGTAAATCTCTCATTGCTTTCAATGATTTTAAATCAGGCACCGAAACACTGAGATGAGGTGATAGCTGCCTTGGTGTCTGGGAACTGTATAATAGAGGATGTAACGTATGCCAACGTTTCTAATACCGATACTCTTTAGCTAGCACATTAACCTGTGCTGTTACACAGAAACTGTGATTGTCTGCATCACCAGAATGACTGTCACAGAATTTGGATTCAGATGTTTTAAGAAGTTTGCTACTCAATAGGAGTTTGGGTTTGTTTGGTTTTTTTTTAAAAAAAAGGAGGACAGAACGTGCTGAAAAGGAGACTAGATTGGTTTCAGGATCTTGCAACACCAGCAGATCTCAGCAAGGACGTTTGGAAACCCAAACAGCAAATGTACTGAGATTAATGTGTCCACACCTCAGATGATCTTTGGTCATCCAAGGTCTCCTGGCTTTGAAACACAGGGCAGTGAAAGTAAATGTAGGTGCTTCTTTAAAAGCCGTTCTGCAGAAAACGTGTGTCATATGGGCAGGGTGCAAGCACAATAAAAAAAGCCATCAACACAGGAAACTGCATTTGGTTTGTTTAGAATGGCAGCATAACATTTCATACAGAAAGAAGTGCTTGACACTGTTTATAAATAGTGAAATATGTGTAAAAATACTGTTCAAATCCATTTGACACCTCTCTTCCAAAGGACTGTATTTTTGGCTGAGGCCGTATTTTCAATCCTTTGCCTTAAGCTTGCGTATGACTGCTCTGTTATTTAGAAAGTAGTGACCTTCTTTTACTAATATAAAGAATGGGCAATTTTAAATTTGAATGTACAAAACTACTGCCATTAAAGTATAATTTAATGCAGTGCTTAATGCAGGAGCAGTCCTCCTCCTGGAAAAGCCTTCTTCCAAAGAAATGGAAAAGAAACAGTCAGAGATGACTATATCAAGCCTATATCAAATCAAATGGTTAACTAACCTAATTCTGGTACTAGCATAAAGTAGGTCTTCAGATTGCATGACTTAAATAAAAACAGGTAGTAAACAAAAAATAAATATGGAGCTACTGCGCAAGAAACAGAAGGAGCACATGGTGAGGAATTTACAGCAAGGAGTGACTGCCGAGAGAAGAATAAGCACACGGAGATAAGAGTAGTATTTTCTAAAACAAGGTCATTGCAGAAAAGGTTTCAGATTCCAGTCTATGTTTATAGCCTTTGGTGTCAAGCTGTCCAAGAACAGATCCAGAAAGACTGACTTTGTAAAAGCAAATTTTCTCTGTCATCCTTTTTCTCACCCGAGGTGCCATCTGTCAAGGCCTATAAACTTCACTGTAGACAGATTATGTTAATAAGACATGAAATACTGTATATAGCTACAGGGAAAATAGGGTGCTTGTATCAAATACATCTTCCTGTTCACTGATCCAAGATATGAGGGGCACCTTCTACAGATAAATGGGTTTGGAATTACATTAATTTAAAATTGTATTCCCAGTCATAAACGGACCATGCAGACAATGGACATGTAAGCAATCCAAACGTTGCCATGAATAGCTATTTATAGTGACCCGTCCTTCTTCAAATTTTTCAATGATGGATATTTAATCAATACAAAAGCAGCACACTTAACTCTCATCATCTCAATTTTGCACTTGAGGTAACTCAAACAAGAGGTTTTAAAGTCAGTTTTTCACAGGCATCCATAACTCATTTTCCATAGCACTGCATGGGTATTGTGAGGGCTCGGTATCTCTCAAGACTTAAGGCGGGGAAAACAATAGTTCAGAAGTGCTCACTAATTCTGAATGGTTAATTTTAGATTTTCAAAGAGTCTAACTTACTGCTGCTTTCTCTGAGATGCAGCTGCTCAACATCAGAAAGAGCAAATGTCCAGCATTTAGAGCACTCTGAGATAGCTAGATGCCTATCTTGATTTTCAGATTCACAGAGGCACCTAATCCTCAGTGAAAATCACAGGAGATAATTGTAAAATTACTTTTCAAAGCCAGCTGGAAAGCTATCTCCATGCCTAGGTCCTTTGACAACCTCACTGGCACAAGTATTTTCCCCTGTAATAGATGTTTCTGTGTATCCATGCGTTTGCAAGATTTTATACTCTGTTTGCAATTACAAGGATTTTTGCTGGAAAGAAAATTAAGTTTGCCTTGAGGTAGTTCTCTTAAAACTGTGTCATCCTACAGGTGTCTGAAATTTCAAGGACTTTGAATGACTGGATACATACAGTTATCACAGACAAAGAAGGGAAGCATTTGTACTTACATGTGAATCTTCTTGTGTGTTATGTATGAACCAGTTTTACGTGAATACATACCATAATTTCCTCTCAACGTGGCAGAGTTTATAGATAAAAATACAATTTCAGATGAGTAATTACAATCATAATTCCTTTCAATTCACTGCTAAATCTCCTCATTATAGGTTCTTCTGTTTTAATGCTTCTGTATTATGTTGGCTCTTCTCAACTGGTACGGCTGAGCAGGGGCACCAGGTAAGAGTTACGGACTGGTTTCTTTCTAGGCCCTTGTTCCCAAGTTAGGGACCACTGCTTTCTCAAAGTCCTACTGTAGCATATTTCTAAGCCTGGGGGTACCTGAGTTGCTGCCAACTGGCAGATGCTGATATTCTTTCACAGCTAATAAGCTGCCTGCCGTTTCAGCTCCAGCTGATGCCTCAGGATCTGAAGCAGGATTTTTCAAGTATGACTTTTGTGTTTTCACTGCTAGTGCTTTCTGATTCTTTCAGATGCTTTGAGTATACATAAGCCAAAAGGTGACGAGCTGTCCAGATGTATACAGTGGAAGAAAGAGGTGCCTGTCTTTCCCTGCTTTTGAACGGGTGCTCTGGTGTTCTAACAAGGAGACTTGAACTTTCTCTTGCAATCAAGATATGGAGGTGCAGGATCTTTCCCAATCATACTCAGGAGATATCAGCATGCTGCAGGCATATCTACCACTTTCTTCATGTCTCTTGTTCACATACTCACGGTGATGATTTAGACATGCCTCTCACTCCAGAAGACATTTTATGTTTAGGAATCCCAAAGGTAGTGCCTGCTTGCTCAAAGACCATCTTAGTCCCATCACAGTTCTTCATGTTCCTGTCTTGGCTAGCAAGATTTTCTCTCCACACAGCTGACATCTGTGGGGCCACTCTGGGTTACCCAGCTCTTCCCTATAAATTGCTTGAGGGAATCCTGGAGCTGATTTAGCTACAAGGCTCACTGCAGACAGGCAGAGCCAGGCACTGAAGTGTTCAAATACCTTTAAAGGTCTAGGCCTGAGCCAGCTGGATTTCTTTTTATCACAGCAAGAGGTCTTTTGAATACCTTCATGCGATTAATGTCATTTGTCACAAAAGAGCAAAACAATAAGCCTGGAAAGCATTTAAAATTGTAAATCTTTACAGGAAAGATCTCCTAAACTCTCTCTAAAATACAAAATCTATTGAGAATTCAGAAGACTTTCTTATTGGCCATGTGAGAAACACATCTCGAATCTGGGAAGAGAGGGATGCAATAGTATGAATCCATTGAGGGACGCATATCTGCCCAGTAACTTTGTTTTCAGGTAAACTGCTTGCCATGCTGTCTCCACTGCTCAGTTCTGCAGTGTAACATCATCTGAAATATACACCACAGTACTGCACAGATGCCAGATTTCATTTATATGCCTAAATTAAATAGACTTACAATGCAAAGCTGAAGCCAAATGTGGATTTATGTTTAAAAGTAACAAAGGGGGACCTAAGGCATGTGCTTTTGCAGTACAAGACAAAAAGGTTGACCACAACTTCACACTTGTTTGCCTGACAGCCATCCCCACAAACCAGCTGCAATGCCACCCCCACAAACCTACAAACCTACAAAACCCTGCTAAGTAGGCCAAAATTAAATTCTTTGCAGAATTTCCCCAGTAAACGTTCCTTGCTTCTTCCTACTGAAATCAATCATTTCTGCAGGAAAATCTATGAAAACAGAAAAGCATTACACTCTAATCAAAAGCTCAAAAGGTACAAAGATGCAAGTTAAACACGTCTGTTGTGTCAAAGTTCCCTAACTCCTTGTATCCAACTCCTTCAAGGTTTAAAGTAGGGAAGAGAGGAAGGGCGAGGCTATAAGCCTGTACTCTTGCCTTTACATCAACTTCTGCAGTTAGAAGTCATCCAGACAGACGATTTCAAAATCATGCTGGATCCAAACTGTTCAGGACTTTGAACACTTGAATCATTCTCTTTAAACAAGGCAGCAGCCACTTTCCACAGCAGCCCAAGCTTCCAGTGATTGCAGTGTATTACTCAAGATACCATGTACTACACTAATCTACTCAAGAGGTGATGGAGGCACGGAAAACTGTGTAAGGCCAGCATCTGAAAGGAAAGGTTGCAGACTCTTGGGCAAACACAGATGATAAAAGCATTCCTGGCGGTTGTTGCTATCTAAGCATTCTGGAACAGCCAAGGACATCTTCAGAATGGCACAATATCGTCTTCAGAAACTCCACTCTCATTATCTATTTTGTTTGTGCAGTGCTTGTTTTGTCCCTCAACAACCTTGCGTGACCCTCTTTGAATCCAATGGAAGTTAAACACACTCAGGCAAGAACAAAATGAAAATCATCTCCTTACAAAGCTACCATACACAGGCTTTGACTTGACAGACAAACCTGAACCCAGTAACATTTCTGGATAAATATCACTTTGATTTGCCCCTTCCGGCCCAAACACATACCATAGATCCAATTAGGAACTAAAACCACAATTGCCAACGTGTTGGCGATGACACATCTTAAAAACCGAAACAAAACCACACACAAAACCTAAATGCAAGATCAACAGAAATCTAAAATAAAAGCTAAACCAATCTGAGACAACATAAGCTTGTGAACCTGCCCCTACATTTCACAAAAGCAACAAAAGCCGCTGCACTGCTCAGACGAAACCCTGTTTGTCCTAAGGCCTGAATTTTACAATAAATATGTATCCTTAGCTTACCTTTTCTTCTTAGCCGTAAATGAAGTAGCCTGGAGGCTTCATTCAGTGCTCTCTACAAAACCTATAAGCATTCAGTCACTGACAAAATATTCATACCTTTTCAACGTTGTTCTCACTGTACCTGCTTTTTGAGCGTTCCCATGCATGGTACACAATGTACAAAAAAAAATTTTATGACAGGAGCTCTAGAAACACACAGCCAGTGCTTACTGCATAGCTAATGACATGGCCCACCTGATTAATTTGTGCCCTTTGATGTGACCTTTTTCTTCAGCCAAGTTAATATGCGAGCTTAACTTTGTGGAGGAGATCAATCAAGTTCTGCTTACAATTCCAATACTGTAAATCTGAAGCAAGCTCATTGTTCTATTCCCAATGTTACAGAAACACAAAGACAGTATTTTAGACCAACAGCACTGTGAAATGTGATGCATATCTAAAATCACACACTAGTAATGCAGAAAGATTACATTTTAGATAAGCAACCATGTCCCAACATAGCACAAGGAAAACAAATGCAAGGCAGCTTCAGGAGGAATAACTTGAATATCCTGTAAACACCGCTAAATTCTAAATTAATCCCAACAAAAAAGCTTGCTGTCATTGGCGAATACACCATTCAGCAGCTATCAAGAAATGAGCAAAAGTTTAAGAAGTACAGGGGAACATAATTGAAAAATTGTGTCTCAGATACAAAGCTATGTTAAACATGATGCTCTCACCTGGAATACTGTGTTCAGTTCATACTGTCATGTAAGATGTATAAGAACAAAGTAGGGTTCAAAGTGCATTGTAAGAGTGATTTAGAGACATTTTTCCATATAACAAGAAATTGTTAAGATTGAGATTGGACGCAGAGGACAGATAACTATAGGACAAAGCTCTGTTGACACACAACTCTGCCTGATTAGACTCACCAGGTAGTGTTCAAAGGCAGAAGAGAGAACCTTAATTCCAACATCTACCAAACATCTTTAATCAGAAAGAATCCTGAATAGTTATGAACATGCTATGTAAGCCAAGAAACTAGAAGACATGTCGCAAGAATATCAAACAGTGAGACAGAACATTCACAAAGAGAAGATGACTAGTAAACTGCTAAAATAATCACCTGCCCTACAATGCTAGCATACACACCAGAATCACACTTTGCAGCCACTAACAAGTTAGCACAATAAGAGGCTCAGGTGTGGAAACAAAATCAAGGATGAAACTAGTAACTTCCCTGTTTCTTGAGGATGTCCTAGGTCTTTCTGGAAGCGCTTTTGTGCAAGCAAGAGACATCTTTACCCAGGCCCAAGCAAATAACTGAATTCCCACACTCCAACTAGCAGGTCCATTGCAGCAGCTGAACGATTCTTGCAGAAAGCTTTGTGAACAAAAAGCAGCCAGGTGTATAAATCAAAAATGTCTGGGATTCAGGGGTAGCAATCTCACAGACAGGCATCTGCTGTGACATCTTCATTTCTGTATTTTATTGACTAGCTTAAAGTTTTCATTTTAAATTATTTAGCTTTTACTAGTATCTTTCTTCTTTTTTTATTTTCAACACTAGGATGTACAATACTTATGTGTTGCAACTGCGTCAGGAGACTGGAATTAGGATTAGCAGTACAAACACATCAAAGACAGACATAGAAGATGTCACTGAAGGCATAATATGGTTGAAACTTAAGTTGAAGTGCTATCACAAAACATAGAATTGCTACCTTGTGACATACTTTTATTACAGTCAATATATAATCTTGTATATTTTTTCTTGTGCTAAATCGTGATTGTTTCCTTTGCTTCTGATAACAATCCAAATCTGATGTCCTAATTACATACTCCATTAGTTTCTAGGACCTAAGGGAGTTAAAAAAAAGGACACAGCTGCATCATGTCACTGAAACCTTCACCTTCCCACTGGAAACACTCGTGTCAGCTCAGAAATGCACCAGAAAGGTGTCCACTGCTTTTGCCACCTGCAAACTCTTGCCAGTCAGAGACAACAGGCAAAGAGTTCTCAAATAACGGTAGGGAATGAATAGTCTCCAGCTCCACATCAGTGGGAAAAATCTGACCTTTCCTAAACTGACCCGGAAGATCCCCTGTGTCTAATATATAAATACGTGCATAAACAAACATCAGTTAAAACCTGCATCAACAGCAACTTGTTGCCTTTTTGTATAGAAAAGATATTCACAAGCATAGGGACAGATGAGCCTCAAATTCTCACCTTCTTTTGGAAAATCTCTGTTGAAATATCATTGCTGGAATCCACAGTTAAATATACCTTGTCTTTAATTTTATCACATATATGTTTTGCATTTCTTATTAACTATCCCACAGACTTAGTTTGTAGAAAACTCTCGATGTTATTTTTTTGCTATGAAACACATTAGCACCGGTGTTTTCTCTGGGTGGCTCCTCTAATGGTTTCTTAGCTGCCCTTCTGGTTTATTTTTTTAAAAAGTTTACAGCTTATTCAGAATCATGCTGCTCTCAATCTCTTGCTGGACCTGCTGTTCTCTTCATGTTACTGTGTTATGTCTTGAGCTACATTAAGATGACTTGGAAATCGAGAAACAGGATTAAATCCTTGTTATTAAGCTCTATGACTGTAACAAAGCCTAATGGGAAATTGGAGGAAATTCAGAAAAGAGTGAAAATGATTAAGGTGCTTTAGTACATATTTAATTACTTTCAGAAGGCAGTGGCTGTTGTAACCAGTGTTACCTAACCTTTGACAAGAACCTGAGGAATATGGGGTCATACTCACAGTAGTGGGAGATAATTTTTTACTGTTCAAAAAACTGTAACGGAATGAAAGGATGAAAAGAAATGGTTATACTAAATACCAGAAAGTATTTTAAAATTGGAAATCTGAAATTCTGAACACATCAGATGGGAAAATTTAGGGCAAAAGAGCAAAAATATTCTGTAAAGGATTATACAATGTTGGCAGAGGGAAGGAAATTACCTCATGAACTATTACTTTTGTGTGCTTTTCTAGAATTTTAGCAGACTATTCTCTTTTTTTTTGTGTGTGCCAGTGTAAGCCAATTCTCATGAATCTGTGAGTCATTCTTATAAAAAGGAGAAAGTGATCAAGAAGTCAGGAGCTGTTTAGATATAGTCATAAATCTATATATCTACAAGGTTCTAAATGAAATTCTGTTTCTCAGAACACAAAAGGATCATACTTCGATTTTTATGGAACTTTCCTAATCATGGCCTATGTCCTAAGCTAGTTTTTGCTGAGAAAATAGGCAACAGTGTCCAGAGGGTTCTACAGCTGGAACACTAATCTTTTTACAAAATTTGGTCAGCTGTTGTGGTGTGCAGACAGGGACCTGAGTCCTTTGGAGAAGATGACCTTATTGGCATCAGACACACTGGAAACATGAAAAAAAGTCCTTTGGGAGTGATATGAGGGAAGGCAGGAATTTAGTATTCTTATTACTGGATGAAAGAAGGGGCCTCAGCCTCATTGCTACTGAATGCAATCACATTACAGTTTTTTGATCCTTAACTCCACCAATCAAAACCCCTTCTCGGCAGATAACTCCTAAAGGTTCAGGCCAAATGACAATGTTTGGAAAATCAAAGGAAATGTACTGTTAAACTCTGCTTGATGTAATATTTTTGCAAAAGGTCCTACAATAATAGGCAAGCATCAAGATACATAACAGATAGGCAGGAAATAACTTTCTGGGCTTAGAGAAGAGCTTCATGACAACCTCTTCTGATGGCTTGAAGTGTCCAGTCTTTCCAGCTGAACAGATCACACACCTTCTGCCTCTATCACACGGCAGGAGAATGCCATGTGCTGTGACCCTTCTCCTGGCACGCTGTAGCTAATCATACAGCATGTCCGTGCTCCTAGGAAGTTCTGGTTTCACTGCACCTGCATAGAACTATAATTGTTCATGGGAACCGAGCCTGCCTGAAGCTGCTCTGTGTCTGTATTTGCAGAGTTTGGGACAGACAGCAGTAGGGCACTGGTGACACTCCCTGAGCACTTCACGCAACCTGTCTCTGGCTGTTAGGTTTCTTGAATATCCCTCAGGCTCCAGCACAGAATTACCTGTTGCACACATGAATTGTTCCAGAGTGACAGCTTGCTCCTGAAACCATTTTTTCTGGAAGACCCTGAGCTTGCCTGTCATGCATCTTATGAAACAGTGGGGTGTCACCTAAGAAATAACAGCAGAGAGAAGTGGGCTGCTGCTGTCAATTATTCACCCAGCCTGCAGCCTGTCCCTGAGGCACTCCCAGGAAAAGGCATGGCCCAAGCAGCTCAGTAACTGTATGAACTGCTCTGCTGCACAGCTGATATCCCACTGGCTGGAAATCAGCTGTCGGTGTTCACTGTAAGATATTGCACATACAGCCAATACTGACTGCACCTGTGCGAGTTCTTTTATTAATGTCTGTGTTTACATAAAAGTCCGTAAAACCACAAAGCTGGGATTCTTCTACAGCTCCTAAAGAAAGTTAGGCTCCAAAACCCAACAGGGTATAAAGCGCAAACATTTTACCCACCTTTGAAAATCTCAGCCAAAATTACCAGTTTGGTTTCCTCAGAAACAGCCCCTCTCACCTCGCTGTGTAACAGCTAAGGCTCAGCAGACCTTAAGCTAACAGGTCTCCATTCAGAAGGAGGAAGGGAAGGAGTCCTAAGTCTGGAATCTGTTTTGCCCCTAACCTACCAGAGCTCAACTAGCTATCAAATCACATTGTGACGCTCCTTCCTTACACATTGGAAGAAAGTTAAATTTCAACAAATGTGAGCTGGGAGGGGTGGGCTGCCTCCCATTTAAAATCTTGTCACACTTTTTGCTTACTTTGTTTTGCAATTGTTTTAAAACTATGCTGTGGATTATGGGTAGGAATATTTTAGAACAAATAAATAAATGGGACAGAGCATTTTTGCAGTATCATTCTTTTGCTTTATCGGAACGGCCAGGACCAATGCAGAGGGTGCTTGACTTGGCAGTTAATGACCAAGGCAAAAGGTCATGTACAAAAACTTAGCTTCCAAGAAACACTCAGTTTAGCAGTTATCACTAATTGACACTGAGGAAAGATCAGACTCCAAGCACTCAGACACTCCATTTCTCCTTATCTGTCACTGAGTTAATTGCTGCCTCTTTCTCCACCTCAAGAGAGGCACCAGCCACTGATGAAACCAGAGTGCCCAACTTTTGAGAGTCACACGCATTGACCCAGACTTTTCCAAGTGACCTTTCAAAGGCCATTCTGTGGTGCTTCTTACAAAACACATTAGAATTGTGATCATTCTTTGCTGTCCCTAATTAGAAGGCTAATCCAATTCTCACTAAATACAGCAACAGTTTTAATATTGGCTTCAGCAACAGTGGAAACATGGAGTTATATTTGGCATCCAAAGATGATCTACTGTTCGCAAGGTCGTGGAGTCTGGAATCAAGAAGAAGCTGTAACTTCTTCGAGTTACTCTCATGCTCTAGGGTTTATTGGAAAGAAGCTTGTGTTGTTTTTCAAAGAGCTTCTTTGTGGATATATTTAACCAGATCCTTGGGAAAATCGTTCTTGTGCTAAAATTAGGATTCGATGACCCTAAAAGACAAACGTTTCTGTAACACTAGGTAAAAGTATAATCTGTGAAGTTGGTTCTCAGAGTAGTTTAGCAGACTCCTTGTCTTTATCCAACAATACACTGCCATCGTGTGGTTCAGTATATCAATGACAATATGTGTTAAGATGCACAGATGCAATACTCCTAGGATGCTTTCACAGATCTTTCATAGCTTTAATTTCTATTATGCTAATAATGTGCTAACTTTATGCTTTCAGGGTATTTATTGAAAGTTTCAAAAAAAAGGAAACAAATAATGTGATTCCCTCTTCAACTTAGAAGAGTTAAAAATGTTCAATAACATTATTGAAACTGAACTGTATTTTGTTTGCTTTACTTTAATAGTGGATTGTTTCTAATGCAGACCACTGCCATCCTTCCATTTCATTTAATTAATCCAAAAGGGGTGAGTTCTTTGAACAACGATATTGTTTTATATATATATACACATATGTGTGTTTATGCACATAACTTTATTGATCTCATGTTCAGTTGCTTCTCTGACTTGAGAAAGAGCAAATGGCTTTCTGTCCTTTATTGTCTTATAATAACTTGCTGTACTAACCCTAAGTATTCAGCTATGGATCCCAATGGGCCAACCCACTGAAAGCCTCTCATGAACTTCTGTTGCTTTGCTCAGAGCTCTGGTCTTAGACAGAGCTGGACTAGAAAGGGTAAGCTCTTCGGAATCTTAAATTTAGGGGAAAGTAGTGCAAAGCGAACACTTCTTAGTGCATCTACTGATTGATCTTCCAACATACAGAACAGAGAGACCATGCCTCATCTTCTCTACTATGGAAAAAAAAAGCATTATGATTACCATGAGCATAACATTCACATGGGGCCAGTCACCTCCTCTTTGAAACATTCACACAAGGTCCTGGCTAATCCAATGATAAGCAGTTGGCAGAAGAAACTCACTATTTCTTTTTCTTCCCTGGAATCTTGTTTTCAATAGCTAATCCTGCTTTTAAAAAAATCCATCTGGCTTCATAGTGCTAGGAAGTCAATGCTGTCCAGGAAAGTCAAGTGTTGTAAGTAGCACTTTATCTAGGATGGTAGAATAGAATAGAATAGAATAGAATAGAATAGAATAGAATAGAATAGAATAGAATAAGAATAAGAATAAGAATAAGAATAAGAATAAGAGTAAGAATAGAATAGAATAGAATAAGAATAGAATAAGAATAGAATAGAATAAGAATAGAATAGAATAAGAATAGAATAGAATTAGAATAGAATAGAATTAGAATAGAATAGAATAGAATAGAATAGAATAGAATAGAATAAGAATAGAATAAGAATAGAATAAGAATAGAATAGACTATTTCAGTTGGAAGGGACCTGCAACGATCATCTAGTTCAACTGCTGGACCAATTCCAGGCTGACCAAAAGTTAAAGCATGTTATTAAGGGCATTGTCCAAATGCCTCTTAAACACTGGCAGCCTTGGAGCATCGACCACCACCTCTCTGGGAAGCCTGTGCCAGTGTTTGACCACACTCTTGGTAAAGAAATGCTTCCTAATGTCCAGTCTAAACCTACCCCAGCACAGCTGTGAACCATCCCACACGTCCTATCACTGGATACCAGGGAGAAGAGATCAGCACCTCCCTCTCCACTTCCCCTCCTCAGGAAGCTGTAGAGAGCAATGAGGTCGCCCCTCAGCCTCCTTTTCTCCAAACTAGACAAGCCCAAAGTCCTCAGCCACTCCTCATAGGACATTCCTTCCAGCCCTTTCACCAGCTTTGTTGCCCTCCTCTGGATGCATTCAAGGACCTTAATATCCTTCTTAAATTGTGGGGGCCAGAACTGCACACAGTATTCAAGGTGAGGCCGCACCAACACTGAATACGGAGGGATAACCCCCTCTTTTGACCGGCTGGTCATGCTGTGCTTGATGCACCCCAGGATGGGGTTTGCCCTCTTGTCTGCCAGGGCACACTGCTGATGCGTATTGAGCCTGCTGTTGACCAGCACCCCCAGATCCCTTTCTGCAGGGCTGCTCTCCAGCTGCTCCGCTCCCAATTTATTCTTGTGTCCGGTGTTACTCTGTCCTAAATTCAGAATCCAGCATTTGGACTTGTTAAATTTCATGCCATTAATCATTGCCCAATGCTCCAATCTGTCTAGATCCCTCTGCAAGGCATCTTGTCCCTCAAGAGAGTCCACAGCACCTCCCAGTTTGGTATCATCAGCAAACTTGCTAACTGTGCATTCCAATCCTGCCTCCAGATCGTTGATAAATATATTGAACAGAACCGGCCCTAGAATTGAGCCCTGAGGATCACCGCTGGGGTTCTCTACCACATTGGTGTGGTACTTTTTAAGAATTTGACTCTGACATGGTAGGCTGGCACAGGTACAGACTCAGCTGTTACTGCACAGTGAACAAGCAACAGCTTGCTTTAAAAGGCTGTCTTTACTTTTATTCGCAAGGATTGCGGCAGCATCTCTGAGGGACACTCAGTTGCTGCTTTCAAATAAGCAGCTTGCTTGGAGGAGATAGCATTCAAAGCTCATACCAGGTATTTGTTATCGCATGTCCGTGGAAAAAGGTCTTCCTGACTCAATCATTAGTGCAATTAAATTATGTCCTGGAATGTAGTAATAAATATTTTTCTGATCTAAAGTTAATAAAAAAATCAAATCTGCTTTCCTTCTGGCACTTACATATACACCTATATATAAACTTGTAAAACTCATTTATAGTCCTAAATTTATATATACACAAACATATACATTTACGTTCTCTTTATATATTCGGTTTCCTTTTTTTATAGTGCAGCCCTTAGCTGTAATACTGAGAGGACAGATACACTGGAATATCCCACAGGTTGTTCAATATGTTATGCCATATACCATATTACATCACTTTCTATTATGTTCCATAAAATACAATTTATAAAGAAGCCTTTCAAAGACCCCCATCCTTCCCACTTCCCTTATTCTGATGTTTCTCTTTCTGTATCACTTCTTGCGTGCAGTGCGTGCAGCTGGACACAGCAATCCAGAGGAGGGCGTCCTATTGCTTTGTATAATGACCCGGTCTCCTGGAGCCGAGTCCAGACAGCCGTGGGGAGGGGATGGCAAAGAAGCAGGGCACTGCACAACAGCGTAAAATCAGCAGTGGATGTACCGCATACATCTAACAGGAGACAGGTGAGTACACTAAGCTAAGACACCCTGCATCCGCCGCCTCCTGGGTAAATCTGGGTGCTCACTATATACCTTAACTCTGGGAGACGGCTGTCCGCCTGGGCCCCTGCGCTCCCGGGAATCTGGGTGCTCGCTAACTCTGCCTGCAGCCTGCTCCTAAGCCCTCCAGCACACCGCAGCCTGCTCCTACGCCCTGTCTCCCAGCACACCGCAGGCTGCACTCGGCAGTCTTTCACTCGCTCTTCCCCGACTTTTCCAAGAAAATCATCCCACAGCTCTTCTAAGCTTAATTTCAGGAGTTTTTTGCAGCGTGAAAGGTCTGGGGTGAAAAGTAAAGATTTTGACCCTAGTCGATTGTCTGAGCTGCTAAAGACCAATTGCTTCCGAGAATTTTAGGCCAAACTCGCTGCAAACCCATATTTAATATTGAACCTGAGCCAGTTCCTACCAGAAAAGAGCTCTCATATCCCTTATGAAAAAGATTGTTCAAAATCTGACACCCAGCAGTCATGCCATCATTACAAATAGCTCTTTTGTAAACAGATATGAAAATGAGCAAGAAGAGGCATCCTAAAATATTATGAAACTTAGGGGACAGGAACCAAAATAAAAAGCTCATCAGAGAATTTGCACCTCTGAGTTCCAAAGAAAACGCCTGCGAACTCTGCCCCTTCTCAACAATTTATGAGACGTACTTTACCGATCCTGTGCCTGGGGAAACCCTTAATAAATCATGAATGAAAGAAATCCTTCCTCTGAATAGAAGTTCTCTTTTAATCAGTATCTTTATAACAAGAAATTGTTCTGTTGAGTTTAACATCTTTCCTACAGTCAAAGAATATTTTTAAAGGGGAAAAGCTAGCCATGAAGAAAATGCTTCACTAACTGCTGGGAGGAGCATGGTTGTTTAAAATGGAGCAAGAATATCTCAAATCACTCAGTAATGAAAATAAAAAAATACTATAGGAATGGTATATTTAAAGAAAATTATAATGTATATGAATGTCTCACTGTTTTAAGTATAAACTATTTATGATGTTCTTAACTGCCATATAACTATATTACACAGAAATAACTATTAGAGGTACTTTTAGCATTTAAATTCTATTACATTTCAATGACTTCATTTGGTGAGGATTTTTATTGAAAGCTGGGATAGCTTTCATGTCTTCTACTGCATTCTGCTGCTGTATTACTGAAGTCAATGGGAGCTTTTTCATTGACTTGAGTAAGAATTGAACTTTACAGCTCTAGTCAAAGGGGGGGATCTTGGATCATCTTGATGAAAGGTAGGCATTTTGAATTGATAAACACAGTTTTTGACAACTTCTGGTCAAATGAATATCTCGAGGCAGTTGTCAAAAGAGTAGACAATATCATACTCTGCTGCCCTGAAAGTATACACTTCTACATTTTCAAGGTTTTTTAAACCTCAGTTTCCTGTCTTGCTCTGTGAACTGTTACTGTGCATTGTTAAACAGTTATGACGTTTCATTCCTGTGACATTTCATTCCAGCAGACCCACACTTCAACACCAGAGATGCTGGTGCTGTATCTGCAACATAGCTTGCAAAGTGCTTTGAGTTCCTTTCAAATGAAATATAGCATAGATTTAAGATGATTAAGTTGACCGATGTAACAGATGATAGAGCCGGCATAGTCAGTTATATTTGACCAATGAAAAATCCTCCGTCTTTCCACAATATTCAGCAGGTTCTGCAATTTTTCTCTCAACGGGAGACAAAATGTTAGGTTACAGAACCCTTAAAATTCCCTGCTGGATCTCACAGAATCTGCAAGTCCCACCCCGCGGGGAATGCCACTTTCCGGCAGTCTCTACACATTCCGTGAAAGAGTTCAAATTCTTTACACCAATTGAACGCATTTCTCGTCTCGTTTGAATGGCAGACTGAATGGAGACACTTGAGAGTTCTTGGTTGCAGACATTCTAATTGATCTCTTGGCTGCAGTATACTGTAATTTGTATGGAAATATGCATTTCTCTGTGTAGGCTGTCCTGCAGTGGACTAAGCATAGTCATGTCACCTAACAACAGCACTTTATGAACCATAATTTTCTCTGTTCAAATTATATCTCTCAACTTAGGAGGTACATGAAGAACCTTTCCATATACACACACACAGGAGAGAACCTGTCAAAACATGTAGCTTTGATAACATTGACTCAAAACCTGAACGCTTAACAAGAGCTCTCTATGAAATAAATGGGGAAGAGGCTAAAAATCATGTTTTCTTAGGCTAAAGTGCTTTCCACGCGATCTGTATGACAAATTTAGCCATGGCGTTCGCAGTGCAAATCTCATTAGGTAGGCTGGTAAGTTATGCACGCAGAAACAGACTTCTAAGGATTGTTCTGCAAAGAGGGGGAATTGGCAGCACACAGAGCACTTCCCTTCCCACTCCCTATGCTGTGGGATCTGGTGAATCCCCAGCTGTGCTATAAAGCAGACCTGTCAAGTCTCATGCACTGATTCATTCTTTTGTATCACGCTCTGTCACTGCCGGCATTGCACATTTTTATATGGCAGTACCATGGCTTCTCTCCCACTTTTGGATCCCACACATCAGACGCAGGTGGTCAGTCTGATCTGTGATTATCTGACCAGCTGCATCTGATGTGTGGGTCAAGGAGCAAAAGAAAGGTCATGGTACTGGGACTGCAGCTGGGGAATGTGCTGTTTAGCAGGACCCAGTGCTGACAGGAGCCCTGCTAGAAGGCATGCTCTCCTCTTAACGCTACGTGCTGCAGGATTCAGCTCCTTAATGACTGGACATATGCTTATCACCTAACCTTGCACAGAAATGGGTGCCCCAGCACATGGAATCTCACATGTCTGAAGACCAGAGACTTAAGAAGTCTGTATTTATAGGCTTAGCTTTCTCATGAAATTTCTGCAAGAGAAAGAGATACAATGAGAACTCAGAGATCTGGCTGATATTTCCTCAAGAAACCTTTTGTTGACCCTACCTTTTCCCTTATGCTATTATTGGTCAGCTCTTGAAGACATAGAAACAACTACATGAATTCTGATCTTTTTTTTTTTTTCTCCTTGAGGTACAGAATATAAAGGCAATAAGGAAGTACTTATGGTGAAGGTAACATTTGTGAACTGATTAATGCCTACTTACGCATCTCTCTTTGTGGCAATCAAAAATTACAATTCATAAATACACGTTTGTATGCAGTTACTTAAAATGAAAAAGGCGAGTATTTAATTACTGAGGTTTTAAATGTCATCCACCCAAAAAAAGCACTGTAAACATTTTAGTGGAGAAGGCCAGTGACTGACATATTAAAAGCCTCAAGGCTGCAGTTATTTACAAACTCCTATTTTCTAGATTCTTCCACATGTTTAATTCCCTTCCTCATTGTCAACCTTCCCACTGCATTTCATTGACAGGCATGTTTACAATTTTGGTTATTCCTAACATTTCTTTCTCTGGCCCAATTTTTCATCACCTTGAGAACTATGCCAAGGAAGACCAAGAACTGAGAAATACCTCTATGCAGAGAGATTCCATATGGTCTTGTGTACCATTTATTCCACACTGATGGATGCAGCAGGCTTCCACTGATGCACATGATCCTCTGCAAGATTTCCATAAAACCAGGAATAGCACTGCATAAACAGACGCATAATAAATTAGCACATTTTAACAATTTTCCTCACAAATATAGACAAAACAATCCAGCAAAACAAGACTGAGGAAAAATTTAGATAGGCTGTGCCTTTACAATAATTAGGATCTTATGGTTTGTTTGACAGAAGAACTCCCTTTGGCAGAATCTCCACTGACAACCACAATTGGTTTAGAGTGTCATATTTGTTGGAACACAGACATCTGTTCTTTAAGGCATTAAATCCTTCACTACACATGAAAACCACAGTCCTTACATGTAAGGAGGACTTCTGATCTTAAAGATCGGTCATTCCTATTACAATCCTTGGCTCTGTATTAGTAATGTGCAATTGCATTTATTCTTTATGTACTGAACCCTAAACACCTGCTAGGCTGGAAAATCTTTGTGCATTTTTTTTATTTCATTGCATCTAGAGGTGCAAACACAAAAACCATAAGAAACCATCTAGTCTACCCTATCCTAAGTAATCAAATACAATTAAAATAATAATGTTTTGTATGTGACAGTGGATAAATCCCAAGCAGACATTCTGTTTAAAACTTAAAGTACTAATTCATGCTAAAACCTTTTAAATGGAATGTGTAAGTGTTGCTGTCCGTCATATAAGGTAGTAAGCAGTGGAAATGTGTTGTAGAAAAGATATGAAAATGAAGAGTTAAATACTTCAAGAATTCAAAGTATGTTTCAAAGACAGGTAGGTATCAATAACTCCCCCCCACAGCGTGTGAGAAACCTGTATCAGTATTCAGTGAAGTCATGAATTAACGCCCTGCTTAAGCTTCTATAGCAGTCTATAGGCAATCCCATTCTGCAGAACATAACGTGTATCTGCTTTCTCTAAGTATTTTCCTCTCTAGTTACAGCATTTTCAGCTACTGTTGTTGACTGCTATTTCTGATCAAAGTGAAATAAAAATTATCCCCTGAAGATATTGTTCACCCTTTCTTTTTTCCTATGGTCAAATGAACCCAGGCATTCATGAGTAAAAACGGCTATCAAAATTCCACGCAAGGTCTGAATCCCCAGTTATCGGTTTCCACCCAAGAACTTGAGCTTTCCTGTTCCCATAACTTGTTGATTTTATTTGCCACATTTCACCCATAATATTCCACTCACTGCCTTTGGAACAATGCAAATACTTTCACATGTGCTACCACCAACTACAAGCAGCTTTTGCTACGCTTATTTCACTAACCCTTAAGGAACTGAACTCGGTCTTCAAAGTGATTGTACTAGGGGAGTCCCAGGCTTTACCTACCTCCCACAATGTGGCTTCACCAAAGCAAAACAGATGGGAACTAGCTTGGCATTTTGGCTGTACATAAAGTTGTACCCTGCATGCAAGAAAGGCTTAGGAAACTTTAATGAGTTCTCCAGAACAAAACTCCCCTTGTAAAAATATTCCCACCAGTTCACTTCTCCTTTCTTAGGTTTTGCTCACAGCTCCACCAATAGTTGATCTTTAACATCAGTGGAAGAAGGAATGGGATCTATATTTCCAGTCCACCACATGCTTCCACTTAGGAGGGAAAATGTTACTGGAAATGTCTGGCAGATAAGTCAACTTGGGCAAAAATCAATGTTTTATATATCAGGTTGCCTTTGTGTCCCCTGCTCTGCACATATTGGAACTAAAAACAAAGGAACACCCTCAATTCCCAGTCCTCAACAATCTCCTCTCCTCTTCCTCCCCTCTCCCCCCCGTATTTCTAGTAGGTTAAGCAGTTCTCCCACACCAGCACAGAGGGCAACTGTACGAAAATCTCATTATTACACTGGGCAGTACATTACAATTGTGATAAAAGGGGTAACTCTATTTAGCCTTACCTTGCTTCTAGATTTGCAGTCAAAAAACAGCTTAATTTTAAGGATCAGATTATGATTCTTATTACCTTCCCATCATAACAAAGGATTCAGATATTACATTTCTGTCTTTATTAACTGACAATCTATGTTATTTTGGATGTCTAGTACTTTATTTACTTAGTTTCTCCATGACAGAATGAAAAATTTCATTCTTGAAAGCTTTCTGATTTTTTCCCTCCCCCAAATTTATTTGGTTTCATTCTGCTATTCAATGTAAAACAGCTGGACAAGAGAAAAAAAAAAAAAAAAAAAAAAAAAAGGAGGGAGAGGGTGCTCTAATGGCCAGGATTAACTAATCAAAGAAAGAGGATATCCATGCCTCCTACTGGCAGGTTTGCACTCTGCATTTTGGTTCAGTGGATCCTTAGCAAAATCTAGAAACAGACACAGGACAGGGAAATGAAAAACAAGAATGCGGAGGCTGCTCTTTGTCTGGACTTGATTCTAGCTTCCTCCTATTCCTTTCCTCCACTCTTTCAAAATAAGGGAAGAAAAGATACACACCACATGACCCAAATTTATACTTATTTCCATTTTAAAAGAAGATTCACTCCTAATTTTTTGAATACTGTAAAGGCTGAACACACAACTAACCCACTGTGTTTAGGTTTCCCTGACTGCTTCACAGAGATTTGTTAAAGATATAAAATAGCATACCAAACAATGAAAGAGCTTGTTTCCCCAACCATTTTTGTTGAAAGCTACTTTGTATATGTTCCTATGCAACAAAAATTAAGTTTATGTGTAGGTGTTCCATGTTTTTACAAACTCTACACTCCTTAGTTGTTATAAGATTAAAACAATTTTCTCCCTCAGTAAATGCTTCCCTTGAAAACCACTGGAAGCACATAATTCATCTGCCCATTTATAGCTTCTATTTTCTTCTAGGCACTGAGAAACTGCTGATTGTGATTGTTGTTTTCCCTTTTAAGAAGCCAATGTTGAACAAGTGACAGATAAGACAATTTAATGTTTCAGTGACCATACAGATCAATTTTTCATTTATTCTGAAGTTTAAAAGAAAAAAAAGACAGGCAACCAAGGTAAGATTGCAGGGATTTTGTTTAGCAAATTATTCTTCTATACCCAGAAAATTTAACAGGCAGTCTCATTAAACCTGCAGGGAGTTTTAAGGTAGCTTTAGTCCTAATATTTTTCAAAAAATGCATTCAAAGATTTTTCCCCTGAATCATTTTCTTCTCTATGGAATCTATCAGAAAGGTTTGGAGATAGAGTTCAAGTCTTTAAATGTGAATATTAGAAAAAGAAGAAAGAAAAGAAATGTATTACCACAAGCTGCAGAAGATCTCAATAAAAAGACAGATAAGTGAAAAGGGAACATTGTGCAGTTCCTGTATTGGATAGAGAAATGGAAAAACCACTCATATTTGGGTAAGTCTTTGGACGGAAAAGGTACAGGACTGGTATCGCCTATTAGCACTTACCCATTCCATACAAGCCATCGTAGGGTGACGGACACCTGATTTGCTCTTTCCACTCACTTCATTTCTTCCTTTTTTTTCTCCCTGTAGACCTCTGCCTTCTGTCCCTGCAGGACCCAAGTGTGCCATCTGACGTCCAACCCTATTAAGCATGCTAGCATTAGAGCATCATATGTGGGCTGGCAGAGTGTGTGTACCCAGCCCACTCACGACTGGGTCCTATCAACATGATGGCTGCACACTTCGTGCAGGTTCTAACATGAAGACACTAAACACCAGTGCAATCTGTTGTTCTACATGCAAGCGACCCTTCTGGAAAGAAGATGGGGCCTTAAGTATCTGACCTGGCTGTCCTCAGGAAAATTAAGGACGAAGAACACCTCAGTTAGAATCTCCCTCTTTCCATTTATTCCTAAGGAGACTGAACTTAGATGCCAGGACTGTTTACCCATACCCAATCCTGCTGTCAAATAAGATGGCACTCGCAGGAAGTTATGCAGTCTTCATGCCATCACCCCACAAAAATAAAAACTGAAAGATAGCTAATCAACAGTGAGTAGTCAACAGTGACATCTAAATTGCTATCAGTAATATTCAGTGCTTTCAGCTTACTGAATACATGCAAGAAATTTAAAACTTATGTCAAGGATTTTACAGTGATATCCCAAGCAATCTTACAGAAGTGCTGGAGATACTATGTTGGTTTATATTCACAAGTCTTATTGCCTTTGCAACTTTAATCATCAGGGAATCGCTAAAAAATACCCAGAAGTTTAGATTCAGAAATCTAAGAAGCAATCCTAGAGATAATCCTATCCACTTTTTATTATTATGATTTTTATATGTAACATTAAAGCTACTAAAAATAGCAGAAAATTCCCATCTTTGTTCCTTATAAGGCAAAAGTTTTTTCTTCCTTTGGGCTAGGTGCTGCTCATTTTACTGATGGAAAGTAGAATTTTAAATCCCAGGGATGGATATCTGTGAGAGTAATTTAGAACATGGGTCTACAGATAGTAATTTTGCCCAAGTATTTACTACAAGATTTTTCCATGGGGTTAACTGTTATTCTCATGTTTAAAAATGTTACAAATCTTAAACCGTATTAGTGAACGTGTTTCTATGGGAGTTTTGCAGTATAACAGAATTACATCACTATCAGCACCCTATAAATAATCTTTGGCTCTGCTAAATGCTACAAGCAGACTTTATTGCCTCATATACTACTCTTGACCACTTAATTAACTACCACAAAAGCTAATTAATTAGACATCACAGTCTCTAATCATTCTGGAATTTGCTCTATTATGTTCAGCTGGAATATCCTCTTTCCTCAACAGACCCCCTAAAGTTTAGATGAACACAATAAAGCACTCCGGGTTTTTCATTCTCATCTTTCCAGATACTCAAGATCAGGGTGGGAATAGTTAGACTGATTTTATTACAGATTTTCCCTATTAACTTTGTCTTTACTACAGTGGATGTTTTTGTGAGCTTGGAAGGCTTCAGCCTGTTTCAGTGTTAGTGTACTAACATTTTAACCTAACGTTGCCAAAAAATCATTCTTGAGAAGTCAAGAAGAATTCCAGCAGTTTAACTCAACGACTGCCTACTGCTGATATATCACAACATGCATGTCACACACATAGGTATTTTATGAAGCAACTTATCAATTAAATTCAAAAGCTGTACCTCCAAAATTTTAAACTTTTGTAAACAAGATGCAGCCAGTCTGTAAAGTCAGCCTGTGTATTGTGGTGGAATGAAAGTACCAATGAGAAAGAAGCTGATAAATTGGTTTGACTAATCATTAAACCCCATCTAGTATAATCGTTTTAGCTGATCTCGTTTAAGTCATTCCGTGAAGCTGCCAAGAGAGTTCAGGGACAGGTCGATCTTCTATTCGCATCATGCAAGGATCAGGCAGATAAAATCCGATCAGTTACCTGAGCGTTCTTGCATTTATATGTAATTATTCCCTATTGTTTTAAAGCTTCCATCTGGAGGAAAGAAATCTCTTCTGCTCCTGACCTTTTCAGACCTCATGTCACTGTATTTAGCTTTAACAGATGGATTCCACTGATCTGATATGAAGATAGAAATAAAAGATCGAAAACATGAAAAGCGTGGAAAAATATAGAATCGTTAAAGCTTTGAATCATTGCTAACTGCAGGTCAGTGGGTGAATCTTCACTGGATTCATGGGTCATTGATCAGGCCTCACAGTTTGTTCCTGCCCTAAACTGCAAAAGAATTAAAAAGACTCTGTTAAGAAGGTGACTGGCACTACCTTCCTCTAATGTGCAAGTCGGTGAGAGCAGGAAGGACTGCTAACACACACTGTATCTCCAAGGTCATGACTCCTCCTAACAGACAGCTATAGTATAAAACAAGTACCAGTTCTGAGCAACACTCAGATCTACCTTGTGGGAGTAAGAGCAATTGCTCTGAGCAGTGCAGATTTCTGCAGAAGAGCAGAATTCTTCCTATCTGTGCATGTCTTCCTGTTGTTGGTCAGACTGAGTAAATCAACCATAATTTTCTTGCAGATTCATATACAAAACAGTTCAATAAAGGGGTTTATTCTTCCTCCATGAAAATAAAAAAAAAAAAAAAAAAAAGAAAAATTACAACAATCAGTGAGAAATAATGAAAGAACTTCTAAGGACAATATATACATGAACTAGCTAGTCACAAAGAAAGGAAGCAACTAAACTTTTGCAACAGGAATATTCAGCTTGGGCATGCATTTCATGCTTAAGGAGTAAACTGGCAAACAAACATTTCTGAATCTTATAAAAGGAGAGGAAATTCAGAGCAAAACCTGATTCTCTGTCCTTGGTTCAGTTCACTTTGTCTGCTTTATGAAGATAAACTGCCAGGCAGGATGCTTGGATTGATGTATGCTGCGGGTTAATACAGCCCTACATAGTTTGGAGTAACCTACTGCATGCGTTTCTGGGCATATTCCCAGAACAGTACAGAGCAGAGGAAATGTGCTTGTAGAGCAGCCTTGTCCTCCCCACAAACCCATCTTAAGATTCATGAATTATACATTTTAGGCTATTTGATGTGCTTCAATATGTGGACATAATAAAATAGGGAGACAAAGACAGATTTCAATAACTGTCTTAAAAAAAACCCCAGCATTACCTTCATGGTGTTCTGCATTTTATAACTGTTTTCATCATTTGAATAACTTCTCATCGCAGCTTCACCTTTCCAGGAGCTGCACTTTACGATGTTAAAAATGTATGTTTGATTTGTACATTTTTTCAATAACTGATTTGTAAGTTATAACATGAACAGCAAATAAAATTTTTCAGTGTGCAACAGAAACCAATTATCTACTCTTTCAGACATACAAGCATTTCTGAAACCTGCTGAGTATCTGCATATTTTATGACAGTAGACACAAAGTCAAACTACATGTGAAGACAGAGGACAGAAAGCAGAAAATTATGATTTGGTATTATCAAATTGGTAATTGGTATTTTTGGTATTACCAGTGCACATTTGCATAATCATAATGCTCCACTGGAACTATCTGGCAAAAAGTCTGTGTACTGTCATTGCACTAACCTTCCAAAACCAGTCAACATTACTAAAGGAAGGGTAAAATTCTTTTAGACAGCAGGAAATTGGTAATAGAGAAACAGCAAGCATTCTGCTTCATGCTCTTTGACTCCAAGTATCAACAAAATAGTTCCACATTCATAATGCAAGGAAAACTACTTTTTCAAAAAATCATATCAAAAGAAAAAAATATCCCCTCTGGAAATTGCCCTGTGGGCTTGCCACCTAGCCAGCAACTGTCCTGCATGCCAAGTTCTTTTTATGACAATGTAATGAAATTCGGATGTACACTACAGGGCCAGAAAGCAGATCAGGCGAGATATTGACTAATGTGATTCATTATATTTTCTAGTTAAATTTTCTCCTGAAAGAAACGCATGTCCCACCATTACCTTCCTAGTTCGATATTAATCTCTTTTGAAAGATGGGAATATTGTCTTAATAAACTATGTAAAACAACTTTTAGGTTTCCCTGTTTGGAATGTCTTGCTGCTGTAATAGTTGTCATCACTGAAAATTAATTTTACTAAAATATTGGAATGGAATTACGCTTCAATTGTTCTTGCTCTCGTAAAGTGTAACTGCTTCTCAGCTGTCACTTCCAATTTTCTAGTGTTTCATAGCTACAATTTTGCTGAATACAACAGAAGAGTATTTGTTTTCTCCAGAGCTGAATTTCTTTTGAGTTGTCTTTTGGATCAGAGATAAGGGCAAATAAGAAAAAAAATAAAAGTGTTTAACATCTTTAATCAGAAAGGATGCAACTGTTTCATATTATAGTCTTCCTGTTTAAAAAAAAAAACAACCACACACCCTATCATTACGACTACAGCTATCAAGTGATATAATTTCCTTTGTTTCCTGTCCTTAATATTATTGAGCATTATTAACCAATTGTCTGTTATTATCCAACTGCTACCTTTTACTTCAGCAGTGGTTTCATTCCATAGAGGCCAAAGCAATTCCTGCACATAGTGACTTCTATGTAAATAGGGAACAGTTAAATTCATCAGCTTGAACTGCAAAGTCTGAAATCTAGTTGTAAGATCTGAAAACCAGAACATCTTCTGAAAATCAAATTCATCTTAGATTAAAGAAATCTAGTAAATCATTTCAACCTTGATCAGCGTAATGCTTTGTGCCATTTCTTGGTAAAGCATTTTGAAATCCTGGGTTATTTATACAATGGTCAGCAATGTTTTTATGTTTTGAGGGCTATTTTCTCAGTTAACATAAACTAGCATAACTCAGCTGAAGTCAAAGTGCTATTGATTAACCAAGTAAAGATATCCATTTAAAAAAGGCAATTCCCCAATACATTGAAGATCCCATTTTACAGTCATCAGCTGTCAAGACACCTAAAACTGGCCAACTATCAAAAGCATGTGGCCACATATGAATATCGTCAGTGTGCTACTAAGAAACAGGTGAGGTCAAAAGAACACTTTATTTATTCTGTTTTTCTTGTTTTTAAGAAAATACTTTTACTACAGTAGTGACGAAATAAAATTTTAAAAATGTTCTAGGCGCTTTTTTGTGATTGTGCAAGCATTTTATGTTTTTGAGGGTTACTCAGGGTGTTTTGATGGAGGTATTTAATATACATTAATAATCAGAAACAGGTCTGCAACAGAGAAGTAGGAAAGATTTTAGTTATGGAAGGATCTGCATTTATTCCTTCTCCTTTTCATATCTGGACTGCCCAGCGCCTGGTTTCTGGAACCAGTGCTGTTTCTGCACCAGTGCCTAAGGTTTATTTGGGGAGGGGAGGGAGAAGACTGCTAATGATCTCCCAGAGATAAATGAAATTGCTGATTTAGTCAAGCTCATTCTTGACCTTGACACAAGACGGGACAGGCAAAGGGAAGAGCTCAAAATAGAGCAAGTGAAAGAAAGGAAGATCAAACGAATGCTCAGGTCTGGCCAAGACCCCCCCTACATTCAGCTAACACCTGGCTGAGTTAGAAAACATGACCAGCCCAACCTTCCTGTTGGAGCCGATTGAAGCTGTCAGCTCCCGGCTTGTCACCCACTGCATCAGGAGGCCCCTGGGCTGCCACAAGAGCCCTAATTAGGCAGAAATGGCACTTCGGCAACTGACCCGCCAGGACCTTTGGCAAAGCATTTAACATCATTAGTTAACATTTTTATTAAAAAAAGTGTGAATGTAAATGAACAGCCAATGCATTTCAATAGGGTTTGTCGGTGGCATTGCACACCCCCCCACTCTCCCAACCACACACACACTTTTTTGCATGAATAGTTCACTTGTTTTCTCTAAAGGGGGATGGGGATGTAGAGAATGTTTTTCCAAGGGAACTAGACATGTTCAAAGCAGAAGCAAGGTCTTAAACAATCAGACGCAAACTCTTGCCTTTTGGGGAGTGTGCTGGTGAGTGAACAAACAACTAAATGCAATCTTACCTGCAACATGCCTAAGGGGACATCTGAAAGGGAAAGTATGCATAACCCACACTGGAACAGAGAGATACACAATCACATATTCATCTGATTGTTCTAAGTGTATTCATCGGATTTTTGTTCTTTTCTGTTACATCCAAGAATAGGTACCTAATACAGTAAGCCTGCAACCCTTTGCCGGAGCTATCAAATGTTACAGCAATGTGAAAGGATGAATGTCTAAGAATATACTGTCCTCCTCTTTCCTTATAATTTCTTTAATCGTTGCACATTACCTTTGACAGGAGATTATCAAAAAATACCACTCAGGCATATTAACAACCTACCTTAATTAAGTCTCCACTGGCAGCAATTTATGTGTGAAAAGTTATTTACTCATACAGAAGAGCATGTACCCTTGAGACAGTTTATTAGTACTCAATTTTGTCGGCAGGTTCTTTAACTGAAGAGTTTCCATAATTTATCAATACTTGACCAAAATCCTGGCACAGTTTTTTGGAGATAAGAGACAAAATAAAATTAAATAATTACAAACATACTTTTTAATAAAGAACTGGACAGGTCTTGGAAGGGTGTCCAGTCCTCAGATATTTTATGGCTACTTCCCATGAACATGCCCCAATCCATGCTCCTTTTATTTCCTTTGAACCCATTAGCTCCTTCTTCCTACAATGGAAGCTACAAAATATAGCACTGGGGCTGTTTCCTTAGGCCAGATAAAGACTGTACTACCTTAGGTTTTGGAATTTGCTCCCCCAATCTATAACAGCCATATGTTACCAGAAACACTTTTGTTCCACCAGAGAAAAGATTTTTTCATTTGTTAGGAAATCATTGCATTACATTGTAGCTGCACGGGCTATCACTTATGCCTTCTAAAATAAAGTACAAAAGTAATAAGAGATTAAAATAGGTCTTCCACATAAGGTACTTGGGATGAAGGTGCTGAATGAAGATGTTGGTTGAAAACCCAACTCAGCAGACTTGCTCTGCAGCCAATGGAAGGTTATCCTCTTTCTCAGATCCACATATTAGAAACTGGAATAACACCATTGTCATTTTCTCACACATTGGCATACCCAGAGGCTCTGGTCCCTGACTGTTCCCAAGCCACATAAATGCCATATCAGGGGAAAAAAAAACAAAAACAAACAACTTGGCTATGCACCTTATCCCTGTTTGTTCAGTTTGTTAAATAAGCCAACCTTCCCCCTCAACCCTGACCTTAGTACAAAGGGACAAGCACTGCACTTCTATACATCACCTGACAGGGAAAAGCAGAAGACCATACCTTCATACTACATCAGATGCTTCACAAATCTCCCATTCTGTGACTGAGACGCAGCAAAGTTTGTATCCAAAAAGCCAGAATAAGGCTACACCTGGACATACCTCTACCCCACAGTGCAGATGCAACCATTGTTAACCTGTTTAGTTTCTTTTCAGGAAACTTCTACCTTGTGTTTGTGTTATGCCCAGTATAAAAAGGTCTGATTGGGACGCCAGGACCTCTGCACTAATAACAATGTGCCTACACGATAATGAGATTTGTACACGCAGAGAAAACAAAAAGAATGTTACACACGTACGTGGCACACATGAATATGCTCAGACACACAAGGACTGTCTGTTCACAGGATGGGTAAAACCCTCTTCTTTGTAAATGCTTTGGGATCTATAGATTATGTCATGTAAGTTCTTACTCTGTCTGTGTGTGTGTATACACAAACAAGTGTTTCCATTCTCTTTCTAAACAAGCAAGTCTTCCAGGACACTCTAGAAACATTAAAAAAACATGGACTTCTAAATATAGATTTTTAAAGCACAATACCAAGTCTAGAAATCCATGTAGGAAGCCTGGCTTGATCTTTTGACTCACCTATGAGAGCAAGTGAGCAGCTAATTTTAGCAGTATTCAAATCATTGTTTACGAGTGAATTAATGAAAACAAAATCCATATCTTTCTTTCTAAACCAGAAATAGAAAGAGATAAATATTAAATAACGTATTTACTGACAATACTCATATGGTGACTTGCCTATCCCAATGACGCAGTTTTTTAGAGGTCATTAGCTTAAAAGCAGTATTAGCAAAAAGAATAAATGCTCTTTAGGAGTTGCCCAAAAAGCTGAATCACTCAAGGCTCAGAAAGTTGGTAACAGTAAGGTGTCTATATCTGATCCCTTCCCATCACATGACTATTTTCCAGTCTAGTTCTTCAGTATGGCTTCTCCTCTCCTGCTGGGAACTAGAGGGGTGGGTGCAGGCAGAGAGAGGTGACAGCTTATTGAAAAGCTCCTGCTCCCTGCCTAGTTTTGGCACATTTTCTGCAGGTGCCTCACACTACAGCCACAATAGGCTCTGGACGAGAGGATTCAGACCTGTCAACAGCTACAGGAGGCAACTCCACAGCTTTGTCTTACAGGCTAACTTCATTGTCTGCTGTTCTGAACCCTGCAGCACAGGCACCCGTTAATGAGATGAGCCCCTTTTCCTTCTATTTGTTCCTCCCTCTGTTTCTTTTGCCTTTCTGTAATGGTTTAACTTGATCGTATTCGTTCCTTTCTAGTGGGGATTGCTCCAACGATCAGATAAGATAATTGCCTGTAGAATACTGCTCAGCAACAACTATTACTTCCTTGGCTGAAAATGTCAGAGCAATTGAAAGCTCTTAGTGAAGTTCAAGAACAAGGAGGCAAAAAAGAAGCAGCTCCTATATATAGATGTATCTGTGTATATATAGCAAGTTTGCAGTGGCCAGGTCTCCTGGATGATCTTGCTTTATAAGCACCACTTTCGGCATATTTTATATTTTCGTGACTTTTTAAAGAAGCTAAACAACATAAACACACACACCAATTCACATAAGGAAGCATTTCTCTCATTTACTTTGGATTTGTACGTAATTTACTTCAGCCTCGGAGGACAATATTATATAATCACCTCTTTTGCATTTTCCCCACTTCCTATTCCATTTCTTAGAAACCAAACTAATGCAATTTCTTTTTAATCTTAGAATATTGCCTGTATACAGAAGATGCTGAGGAAAAGCTTGGAATGGCTTGAAGAAGTGGGTGGAGTTATTGAATAGTGCTATGAGTTTAATACCCTTCTGCTTTAGTCACTTGCTAGCAACAGTGACTTGCCAAATGTTCAAACAAGACCATGTTTTGTGCTCTGTAGCTTTATGAAGTGACAGCTGATAGAAAAATGCTATACGAAGAAAAGGTCATGTAAATATCACACTCTGAATCTAAGTACAATTAAAATAGCAGAAATAGTCAGGCCAGTATTTAATTCATTTCTTCATCTGAAACATATGCTGTCACTTCTGACAAACACGTGATGTTACGCACTGATGAACAATTGAAGAGTGCACCCAAAGACATCATGCTTTTTATCACTAAAGTGTGTAGGCTCTAGAGATTTTGTATGAAATCAAGATCTCCATTTATTTGAGTGACAGTACAAATAAGCAAGAAAAAGCCCACACTTGTAAAAATTTACTCAGAGCAAAATCAAAAAAACTGCACAAAGCCTCATCCTTTATCGTTTTCCAAATTACGTTTTTTCTATACTACATATGCACTGTCACCAATAATACACCATCACAAAGTCGTAACCATCAAATCTTTTCACCATAAATTCCATAATGAATAAATAGGAAATGTAAAATAAATGGAAGCTTCTTAGAGCTTTGCGAAAAGGATGGAGAGCTGGATCAGCAGCTGGATCACTACAGGCTATTCATGTGCTGAGTTGCTGAGGAACCACTATAGGGAAATTCCTTATTCTTTGGTAAGGAACTCCAACACAGGCAACTACATGACGGCTGTTTTACGTAGTATCACAAGATTACAAGCACACAAATCAGTGTGACTGATATCTGGAGAGATCCAGGCTCCAATCTTGCAATATAATTGAACCAGACTTCTACTAGTTTAATTACATGCTTATACTAGTTTAATTACATGAAGCAGAGAACCAGATGCACGGATTGTTTATACATTGAATAGCTCAGATACTGAACTACTATATTAGTACTAATTTCATGGTTACGTTTGGTTATACAGAGCTACATGCTTGCTCCCTGATAAGCTGAATGAATTATAGTATGGGTATCCAATTAAAGTAAGCAGTGATTTCTAAAGTCCGTTATATAACTTATTTAGGATTACTTTAAAGCTTTTGCTGCATGATATAATGTTTTACAGCAGTGAAGTAAATGGATTCAGCAGACGTGTGAAATACCATTTCCTCTTACTCTTTTCACAAGTGTAGTTTGAAAACTCGATAATTGCAGTAGGCTCAATTTTTTCAAATATACAGTCCCACAAATTGTTTGTCAAAAATAGAGCAGAAATTCTATCTAAAACTTCAACATCAAGAAGTGTGACATAGGAAACTGAGAATAACTGATCTCTCTTTGTGTCTGAAGCTTAAGCTAGCAGTCTGACTCTGGAGCCCTTGACAAAAACTCACACTTCTAGAGAAAAGCTGGAAGTGGTAATTGCTACTGATGCTTGTCCTGAAACAACATGGCCTTTGAATGAACTCCCATTACAGGGCAGACTAGTGCAGTAGCTTCACAAACACTTCATAGTAGTCCTGAAAAAATAACCATTTATAAGTAGGAAACACAAAAGAAAAGCTCTACTATCTTCTGACAAGTAGCCAGGGAACTTAAGATGTTCCTGTGCTCTTTTTCTTGCTTGTTATAGTCAACACTGACAAAATATGGGTAGAATTAAAACACAAAATTGCTAATTAAGAGCTATGCTGTTTATTAAGATATTTTGCTGCAAGCAGGCAGCAATTAATCTCAAATTAAAGCCTAAAAACCTTTCAACTTGTAGATCATACGCAAAAAACAATGCAGTGCTTGGTATACACAGGAGGTCAAGAGTAGATGATCCAATAGACCTTTGTGGATTTAAGCTTGTAAGTGCTAGGATACCATTTAATTTTAAAATAGAGCAATAGTAATCACTTCTCAAAGTAATTTCATTGTGTTATTTACTTATACACAGCTTGCACTGCCAGAATGTTCTAGGTTGTGTGATGGATTGCTTCCCTCCCTGTGAATGGAGCCAGTAACTGAATATTAATAAACTAGCACAGTCAAAAAACATAAAGGTTTTACACTCTGACAATTGTGTATATTTGGTTCTACTCTTGGCTTGATTACTAGACATCAGCAGTTGACAACAAATATATCCCCTTCCTTTGCTGAGGGAAGTGGTGATTTTTATGATGGATGTTTGGACACATTAGGTGTACTGATAGCTTTCTGGTTGAAGCCTGATGAGTTTTACATACCGTCCTTCTCATTGCTTTAAGTACGTTTCACAAAATGTGCAGTTGCAAATGCACCATCTTTCTCCACTTCTAGAGGGTTTTCTCTCAAAAAATTCTATCAGTTCTTCCCCTCATGTTGCTTTCAGTAGCTATTTGTAAGAAATGGAGACTAGAAAGCAGCAGTCCTGCATAACAGTTAAAGGTACATTCCTATCAGTGCAATACACAGTGAGCAGGCAATATTTTCAGTGGATAACATGCATGGTTTTTAAAAAATATACAAGTCCTAACAGAAATTTAGAGTCTGACACTGAGTTCTATTCTTAAGCACAATTTCAGTTATGCTCTGTCAAACCATAATTTTTCTTACACTGATATAATCAAATACACCATGTCAATACATCATAACCAAACACGGTTATGCAATTTCCATCAGTGCAATTAATGCAAGAAAGATATGGACTTACTGGAGTGAGTCCTACTCAGGGCACAAAGATGATTAAGGGACTGGAGTGTCTTTCATAATAGGAGAAGCTGAGACAGCTGGAACTCTTCAGCCCAAAGAGAAGGCTCGGGGGGCTCTCATCAATGTGTAGAAACACCTGATGGGAGGGAATGAAGAGGAGGAAGCAGACTCCTCTCATTACTGCCCACTGGCAAAACAAGAGGCAATGGGCACAAATTTAAAAATAGCACATTCAATGTAAGACAAGAATATGCTTTTTGCCATGGGCATGATCAAACACTGGAAGAGGTTGCCCAGAGAGGTTATAGAGTCTCCCTCTGGGGAGATATTCAAAACCTGACTGGACATGGTCCTAGGCAACTTGCTCTAGCTGACCCTGCGTGAGCAGGGGAAATGGAGTAGATGATCTCAAGAGGTTGCTTCCAACCTAAATGATTGTGATTCTATAATTTACGTCATAGTATAACTTCAAGAAAGAAAGATTAAGTTTTGTGAAAACTCATTTCAGAGCCATATCCTTCTGCTCTAGGAATCTGAAATATTGGGTTAATATTAAACAGCATTTTCTTCTAAATGTCATGTTAATTACCTTACTTATTTGGTATATTTCTCAATATTATGTAGAACAAAAAATATTTTCCAAAAACAAGTCACATTCAGAAACAGAATATTTCTACATTTGCCCACATATATTTGATTCTTGAAACCTGTTCATCAATGTTTAAAGAAGAAAATAAAGGGAGTTTTTGTGTTAGAAACAGTCACTATCTCCGTCTGCATCAGCCACTGCTTAATTTTACAAAATAGGGATATCTGAAATCTGAACTAATCCCCTCTGTGCAAATGCACCATGCCTGACTATTTCTCCAATAGTCACATCTTTTCCAAAACACTGCAAACCCACCAGACTGACCTCATGTTCACAGATTTCTTTAATTTCAAGCCATTCTGTAAGAAATGCTATGGATTTACAAGTCTCATCAGCTTTCAGTGGAAGTCAAAGCTGTTCAAGCTCACTCAAAATCTGCTGCTTTGAGACAAGCCATACAACTAGCTTTTAATAAAATTCTATCAGTACACAGAATTTATAAAAACAGTATTTTGTGCATGAATACACCCCCAAGCAGTAATGCCAGTCGATAGATTCTTTTCCTTCAAAATAAGGTATATTTCATTCCATCAGCTGGATATTATTCATATATATGGCTGAATATCTTACATGGAACTGTGAATATTACGTATTCTTCAGAAGTCATACTCTGAAAAGCTTTTCAGTTTACAATCACATCCAGCTTCAAAAACGTGCATATTTTTAAAAGATTATGTAGGAGCAATATTTCTTTTTTTTTTTTTTGAGTCTTGAACTGAAGGAAACTATTAAAGATAACAATGGAAATAGGGGAAAATAGAGAATTTTATCTCCACAATTCACGCAGCATTTCCCTAGCCTCAGGAGAACTATTTAAATCTTGTTTATTGCAAAAAGTAGAATCAAAATGGTTATAAATGTAATACGACTTTCATACAAGATCTGAAAATTTTGGCGGGTTGTGCAAAAAATACCAGCAACAGGAGGCCAGTTTTTTGAAAAAATAACATATTTTTGATTCAAGAAACCTAAATTAGTGCAATAGAAAAAATGAAGTCAGTTATAAATTCATATGATCTTATGGGCTTATCCCAAAACGATAGTCAAGCTTTTGCTCCAGATGGTGCAATAGTGTTTGTGACATCCACTTTGAACTGCAATCTAGTTATGTGTCAAGCAGGAGAGTCCATTATTCACAGCATCAGTGCTGGGGAAAGAAGGTTAAAAGTTCAAGACATGCCCCAAGTGATTAAGGTTGTAAAAATCAGGAGATACACCATGGGGAAAAAAAAAATGCCATTCTTCCTTTTCTTCCATACTCAGTTTGTCCCAAAAAATGTGTTTGAGAAAAAAAAAAAAAAAAAAAAAAATCACAGGATGCAGGAAAGCCCCAATTCTCAATAGTTATGCAAAGATTACCTTTTTATTTGAACTCCTTAAACCCCTCTGCTACCAGCTTCACTTTTCCTGTAAAGAAACAGAAAGGCTTCTCTTAAAATCTGTCAGCAAGTTACAAGACTTGAGGACTCAATTAACACTATTTCTCACTCATTGCGATATTCACTTCAACTTTTACATACTTGTAAGTAACTTGGATTTCAAATTTATTTTTCATGTATCCCACAGATCACCAGTTCATCTGCACTAGTCAGGTTTCACTTCTCAGTCATGTAAGCCTTTGATCTGCTAACCAGTAACAGATAACCTACAGATTGCTTCCAACCACTCCAGAAGTTTCTGTATTTGGAACTGCATGTACTGCTTCTCAAATAGTTGAGCAAATTTAGGGGGTTTCTAATCCAGTATAAAAGGAAAGAGGAAGACACAAAGCCCGAAGGGTAAAGCTAAGAAAATTTAAATTGTAAAAAAAACTTCCGCAAAATTCTTTATAGTGAGAGTAATGAATGGAGAAATTTACCAAAAAAAAAAAAAAAAAAAAGTGCTTTAGTGCTCAGAATCTTTACAAAGATATCAAATCATTCTTTTCTGAAAGCTATCTCATTTCAACAAACAGGTCAGAAAAGAGTAATTCCCTTCTAACTAATACATTACTTTTTCTGTCTGCTGTTGGAACCACATGTTCAAACTAGAACATCAAGAAAACCATTCTGACCATAAAAAAAAGAGATGATGAACAAAAATAAATTCCGCTGATTTATGTAAAAGTAAGTTTTTCTTTAGCAGTAATTACCCAGCCTCAGAACTAGAAAAGTTAAGTACACATTCCCACTTTTCTCACTCTCTGTTCATCTCTGAGTTTGATTGCTGGCCTGTATAAATTGCCAATATATTATGGCCACGTTGCCACATCATCTTTGAAATTGTATCTATACCGCATATGCAGTAACTGATGTATGAGCACACATTTTTATTTTCATGTCATAGAAAATATTTATTATGAATTTCACAAAGCCTGATAACATTCCAACTCTGTATATATTTGTAAGTGTACTAACATTTCAGAGTATGATATTGACAATATACTGACAAAAATCCCTATAATCCATCATGTCAGGGTGCCTGAACTAGGTAGGCTTCAATAATGCCTTAAAGCTCCTAAGAGTTCCTTCAAAATGCACACACAAAGAAATCGTGTAGTAAACTCCTGATATCTGAGACTAAACCTAGCATTCATCAATAACCTGTGCATTACATTAAAAAAATCTACGCACTACAAAAAAACAGTTATATCACAGAAATTTGAGGACAATCTTCTGTAAACTGAAACATCAGCTCTAAAACTTGTCTTTAAATACTGTGGGTTCCACATCACCTTTAGAGTTAGAATGATAAATCAAAGCCTATCAGCTCTCCCATTTTAGTTCAGCAGGCTCCTTTGGAGAAGGCTAGGCTCACCCTCGCACAGCAGGAGCTGAACAGACCCGCAGGAAGAATCCTCAAACTTTAGAAAGAAATTAGTACTAAAACCCACTCAACTTGAAGTAACCATTGGAGCGGAGAATGATTACTCAAGGCAAATGAACTCTTATATGAATACTCTGGAAATTAAAATAATAATGCTAGAGGGAAAAAAAAAAGAGCTAAATAATCATTAGAAATTTCCAAATATCCAGTATATATACTAGCCAAGTTCTTGGAAGTTTTTTATCTAACCTCAAAGCCCAATCTAAATGTTATGTTCGGCCACATCCGAGGACCAAAGCTTTTGTTTACTCTCGTATGTCAAGTTATATTTAGCTTTGTTACTGGAGTTTTTCCTTTATACAATACAGAATATTAAGACTTAAAAGAAACACTACAGCAGCATTTTAGGTGGAAAAAGAAAAAACTTTAAAAGCCTTTTTTATTTAAGAAATTGAAATGCCTCAAAACCAGTAATGTACAAGAGTATTTGTATCGCCAAGCTAAAAAGGCAATCCTGATTTTATTGGAAATGTCATGCAGTTTTTATGTACTCGGACTTGACTTCAAAGAAGACCCTGTCAGTGGAATAAGCACACATTACTCTTCTGTGAAATCCTACAAGAACACAGATGGCAGTGAGACCATGATCTTAATTGATTTAAGGGGCAAGTTTACATCTTTAAAGCTACATTTTAGAACAGAAAAAAGCAAATCCTTTACGCCACACTTAAGCATGCCGTATTATACTTGGTTTTAGAGTGCCCCAGATTAGCACTACATATAAATACTCAAGTGAGATACCAAGCATCTTGCAAAAAAGGGAAGGTACACAATACAATATCATAAATGAGGAATAGCTGATCATAATTTATTTCCTGGCACAAGAGTTACAGTAAAGGCAAGAGGTGATAAAAAATAAGGTACAGCTGCTCTCGAACGACACACAAGACCCATTTCTCTATCCACCCAAAACAGTATAAAATCTAAAAGATTTTGGGAGAAAATCTATTGAGACGGCATCAAAATACGGTGTTACTGGAGACCCCTAGGAAAGCGATGATTGCAAGCTTATACAGCTGGTTTTGTACATTTTAAATGTACATGTTGATGTAAGTGAATCATCTTCATTGTTTAAAAACAAAAAAAGAATGACTATAGGGTATCGTTTGTATCTGGTCATTTCTCAAAGTCCTGAGTCACACCAATCACAGGCTTTTCCTCACTGGGTTTGTTCCTCGGGGCTTGCTACGTATAGTTTGATTAGAGAGTTTTTAATTACACTTTAGCATGTTAGCACCATGGGGCCAATAAAACTAAGAGAAATAGAACTAAATTCTTTTCATTCAACACAACTGTTAACTAAACACCAATTAATTACACCCACACAAGCCTAATGAAGATAATGGGGTTGCAGAGAGTTCACCAATGGTATGAAGTGGCTTGCAGTATCCTAACCTTAATCAGTTAACTACTTCATAATAGGTAGGATCATAGGATAAGCCATCCTCTTTCTACATGCTTACAATTACTATTACTGTTAATGGAAATTACATGGCCATACAGATAATTCATGTAACGTTCACTTGATCATGAACCAAAAATGATAAATACTTGAAGGGAACCCTTACTAGTGTTTCAAACAGTTTATTTAAAAAAGAGTGCAAGGTTATTAAATAAACTCAGTATGAATTAGTGGTGGACTTGGCAGTGATAGGTTAACGGTTGGACTCAATGATCTTAAGGGTCTTTTCCAACCTTAACGATTCTACGATTCTATGAATCTGCTTCAGCTCGTTGTTTTCCTAAAGGCAAAGCTGATGAGTGCCTTTTCCCAGATGGTTGATCAATACCCACAGAGCAATACATGAAGCTGTTTCTCCACAATGCGTTTTATTTAGAGCCCTTTAAAAGGCAGAAGGTGGGAAACCGATCTAGAGGCACTTGAAATGTATCAGAAGGTACAGCTCTCACATTGGGTTGTATTATCTAGCGTATGATGATACTCTCAGAGCACACACCAGCACCGTTACCTCCAGAAGTCTGTCCTTCCAGGAATATTTAATTAAAACGGAGCTTTCTGTGCTAAGCATGCGTATGCAACAGAGACGTGGGATGACTCCACTGCTGCCACCCATCCCACCGACCGCACAAGCCCCTCCTGAGCAGTAACGTACCCAAAGGAGCCGCTGCCCGCCACGCTAACCCATTCCGAACGAGGAAAAGCTAACGAGGTATTCGCCGCCTGCTCTCCTCACGAAACAGGCAGTGTCAGTTTAGAAACTTCTTTCGAGGAAACACCTTAAAAAAAGAAGAGGGTTTAACTCTCTGGAGAGGTACCATACTATTTCTGAAGGATGTGAAAGGAAAAGAAAATGATTCAGTAGGGATTTTTCTTCATTATCACCCAAACTAGAGAAGTGAACGTACAATGAGCAAAGGTCTACACGTATTGATTTTAGAGCTGAGGAAGTGTGCAGCTAACAGCTTTTTAAGTATCTCCATTTTCAGTTACTTCAACAAAATTACCAATGAACAGTGTAACAAAGTGAAAGTTTTTGTAGGAAATTGCAGACTAAAAATGATCATTTAGGTTGTGAAACGTTTCTTTTCATTGAAAGGGCTTTTAAACGCAGAAGTAGAGCTACTGGGGCATTTTGCAGCGTTATCCTCACTAGACATTTCACAAACCATAATCTGTCTCTCTTTCAGGACGATAATCTTACACAATTTTGTTGTTCAGAGACTTTTAAAACTAAAGAGTACCTGCTCGAGGCATTCGGACTTGGAAGACCATAACCAGCCTCGGAGGGAAGAGCGAACCCCGCACGGCATTAAGAAAACCAAACCAAACCGCCCCCCGGCTCTCCAACCCAGCCCGGCCCCGCAAGGCAGCAGGGGCAGGATGCTCCTGAGCGGTTCTGTGGGAGCAAAGCGCCGTTTACCGCAGGGCCCACAGGCCGGGGCGGCCGGTGCCCCCCGAGGGGACAGCGGCGCCCTGAGGGAGGCGACGGCTCTCCCGCCCAGGGGCACCGGCGGGGCGGGGGGGACGGCGCTGCCCCGCGGTTCTCGCGAGAGCGCGGGCGGCCGCCGCCGTCGCTTAGCAGCCGGCTCGGCCCGTCGCCCCCGCAGCCCCGCCATGGAGCCCGGCGGGCGGCAGCAGCAGCAGCAGCAGCAGCGGAGGCTCCAGGGCCCGCGGCGGGAGGCTGCGGAGTACTACCGAGGCCACCGAGTGCCGCAGCGGATGGAGGAAGCGCTCAACGCCCTCTTCCCCCAGCGCCCCGCGGATCTCTACGGGGAGCTGGTAGCGCGGGGAGGGGAAGCAGCGCGCAGGCGCCCGCCTGAGGGAGCCCCTGACGGGCTGAGGGGCCGCCGCCCCGCGGTGGGCTGAGCGGGGCTGGAGGGGGCTCTCCTCGGCGAGCAGGGGCCTTCCTGGCCCTGCTTCAGGGGCAAGGAACGGCGCGGAGGGGAGGCCGCCAGCGGCCGCCTGGCGCTGCCCGAGGCACCCGTGGGTGCCCGCTGTACCGGCCCTCCCCGCCGCCCGCCCCCAGCTCCCCGGCGTGGGCGCCGGGCTCCCTCAGGCAACGGGGTGCTGTCCGCCCTGGTGCTGCTTGCCCGCCCCAAGGGTGTGGTAAACCAGCAGGTTGATGCGAAGAGCTCGACGTCTCTGTGATTAAAATGAAGTTTAAGTAATTTACTGCTGACTCGGGCGAGGTCTGCGATGGTTCTGTGTCTGTGACCGGTGGCGCTTTGACGCTGGGCCAAATACATTTACACAGGAGTGGGGCTCTCCGTCCTGTGCTAGTTGCTCATCTCAACACAAAAACAAAGTATGTTGCCTCAGGAGGGTGCAGATGGGCGTCCCTAATAAAAGTGCTGCTCGGCATGGTGATTGCTTGGGCCAGTGGCAGCAACAAGACGCTGGGTGCTATTTGCACAGCAGCTGTTCCTGAGGAGCGAACGGGCGTCAGTGGAAGTGTCAGGAATCAGACCGATTTTATCTGTTCCCAGTTGGCAAAATATCGTAGATGGTAGTCCTAATGAAACATCTGTTAGTGGTGATACTGGAATTGCCAACACGACAATAGTGAGCAACTCTTGAAAAAAATAATTTCTGGTATGTTCTTTGATGTGAAAGTGGATGTGGAAATGAAACATTTTGTTACATCTTATACCATCTCCAAGTGTTTTGACATCATCAGTGGAAGGGGCTAGAACTGGTAACACCTGTTCTTGCTTTGCTTAGCGTTTGGCATGTTCCTCTTCTATGTAGCTATACAGGTGTTTCCTAGTTTTCCCATCTGGTAAGTCATGGTTTGGTGATCGTTTCTGATACCAGACTAAAGAATGAAACTAGTAAGGAAGTATGTAGTAAACCTCAGGTAGCAACTTCATCCTTTTTTTAAACATTGGTATTCATTAAATACAGACAGAGCCCCAAATACTAGGTGCGGCATACCCTCAACTCCTTAAAATTGTGCCAGCCTTGTTAGCTCAAGTTCTGTCCAACCAAAAAAACACTTCTAATTAGGAGAGTTTGGTCATTGTGTTAAGTAACCTTACACCAAATATGTTCTGTAAGAGAGGAGTCTACAAAAGGCATGGTTAGCATTGTTATTGAGGAGCTTGTTGACAAGCTTCTCTTCCTTCCAGATTAAATCTTCCGCTATGAAGATCTTTAATGTTGCGTCAGTTGAGTGTTGAGACACGTAAGCCACTGTATATATGTCTTTGATGAAGCAACCCTGAAACATTATTAGCTATCTAGGACATTAAGTACTTTCTATAAGCAAGAAGTATATTCTGAAAATACTTCTCGGTTTTCCCTGTCTGCAGCACATACAAAATTTTGTGTGTAGCATTTCACACAAGAACTTTCTCTGAGCAGGAAGATTTTGGTTAAAGATTGTTTCTAGTATTTTTTTTAGGGAAACAAATTACAGTATCATTTCAAAGCTTAATAACTACTTGTTGATGAAAGCGCGCTACAGGAATTTTAATATAACATTAGGATCTAGTAGAGTTCCGTGTGCATTTGTAAGAGTTTTTCCTGTCTAGGATCTTTCTTCTCTCCTTATGAGAGAGAAGAGACATGTATTTTTTGAAGACCTTATCCACAGCCAAAATCATTTTATAGCAGCTCACTGCACAGGGGAGGTGGAGGCTGTGTAAATTCTAATAGAAATCAGTTTCATGAGTAGCACGATGGCTATTTTTGTTATTCAGTGTAAAGCCAAGTAAGCTTTGGACAAATGCCTATTTTCTAGGAGGATTAAGGAGATTTTGATACTCATCACTAACTTTGCCAAGTAAAACACATGTTCACCTAACCTGGATGTGGCTTTGGACTTCCATGCTTAGATATGAGTTGGATCTGTTCCCTGGAATTTCATTCTTAAGCAGATAATATAGAAGTAAATGTGCAGTGTAACAAATATTTTAAATACTGGGATGTATAAATGGATTTGCTCAATGGTGGATTTGATTTAAATTTATCTAGTGGAATAAAACCCTCTCTGCATAGAAATTGACTTTTAATGAAGTTCTTTCTCTTTCATTTAAGGCTAACTACTTTTCTAAATTTTCAAAAGCTCCAGTAATATGCAAATTAGTTGGAAGAAAAGTTTTTGATGGAGTTGGTCAGCCAACATTAGAAGTGGAAATATACTGTACAGTTAAAAACTATGAGAAGGTATGAGCTGCTTCTTCCTGTTTTATTTATTTTAATAAGAGAATATCAGGGAGAGGTACTATTCTCCTCACATCACAAGGAACATTTTGTTTTCTGTCTTTAATGAAAGGATATGAATCCCTGTGACTCAACAGTCGAGTAAATAGTTCTGTAACTTAGAAAAAAAACTGTCATGAAAAGTTAGACAGTGGCAGCGACTATAAAAACTTTACTTTCCATTAATTAGGCAATATGAGTGGGATGTGACAGTGCATCTTAGTATATTAAATTTTTGCCTGTCTTAATGATCATGTAGCTTTTCCTTACACCCTGTATCTAGCCCTGTAAGTTCATTTTCATTTTACGTTTTTCTTTTTTTTTTTTTTTTTTTTCAGATGCTTGTATTTCTGTTTGTATGACAGTGTTTCAGAAAAATATAGTACAAGTGAAAAACACAGTATAGGTGAAGGCACTTTTTTACACTGAGCTAGTAGGGTGATGTGGGTGATGGTTAAGTCAAACATACCCACCTAGCAACTGCAATGCAAAACTGATGGTGCATTGCCATTTCTCTTCCAACCTGAAATATTCAAGATTCTGTCTTTGCAACTCTAGCAGTTGTGGGGTAATTATTTATACTTTCCCTCAGTTAAACTATGGTTCACTTCACTCTTGAATTAAATATAATTTCATAGATACTCACAGTATGTAAAGTTAATATTATTAATGCAGGCAACTGTGATATTTGTAAATGATGTCTTCATTAAGTGAATTTTCTTAAGAATCATTTATCCTTCAGCAGTACAGAAAGATATGTTTAAATTACCTAAGTAAGATAAAAGGTAACTGATCATGTGGGATGGCATTAAGCATTAATGCTGATGAATCATGGTACAACAGGCTACAAACAGCTGCAATAAAAGATGTCATAATGACTGTATGGTCTTTAAAATAACTCCATTCTATTCTGATAACAAAATATACGTATAAAGCAGATCTGTCAGGAGGTTTTTGCCTAAAAGTAGTTAGAATTTAGGTCAAGAAACTTGAATAATGTCTGTGATTACCAAAGTATAAGAGACTAGGAAGAAGGTGCTGGATGAAAAAAGATAAGTAAGTGGAGCAAAGAGTAGATTTGGAGATAGGTACCTGCAGAGTTGGTAAGGACATATACTTCTTAGTCTTTCAAATGACATTTCCAAGTTAGAAATTAAATAGTGTTTTAAGCCTTTTTACGTTTTTTTTCAGAGGATTTGTTCCACTGTAATGTCTTCTCATTCTCAAATACCTGAAAATGCTTTACCTGGAACAACTGAAGCTGATGAGAAAGAGAGAAATGACTCTGTTAACACTGCTGTGGAATGGGTGAATGAATCACTGAACACAACGTTAAGAGACATGAAGCCTACTGAGCAGTGTAAAGTTGATAAGATGCTTGGGTAGGTCTTGCGTATTATGCACATTATTGCATTTGAAATATATAGCATTAATTTATATTGTAAATGAAAAAACATACAGAATATTCAATGTTTTCTAGTATTATTTTTTTATATTTTTAGGATGCGATGTCTATCTCAGCTACGTTGCATTATATTATTTCCTGCTTTTTTCATAATTATGATATGAAAATCATGCTAGTTTTTTACAAGGTTTCATACACGTGATACAAAAATTGGGGTCTCCAAGAAAAAAATGCCTGAACAAGTTCATGAGTCAAAGGCTCCATTTAAGAAACTCCTTCAGTGCCAGTTTAGTTCGGTGGGGATGTTTTTTCAGATTGCAACTCCACTTCTTCAGTTCATTGCACTGCAGAACAACAGTGGTACAAAAGGTCTGTGTGTGTGTGTCTTCTGCATTGAGCTAATCCACCGAAAACATGTATGTACATACATTTTCAGGTTCTGGTGGAGTCTTCTTTCTGAGCAAGCTACTCCAAAAAGCTTCTTGCTTGGGACAATTAGTTTCTTTGGAAACAGTTTCTTTAGTAAACAGCCATGTTTATTTTTTCATACAAATATTTCTTCTTGGGAGCATCCCAAAGTAAAAAAACAATGGCCATATTTTTCCATTCAAAGAAATATGTCTGAAATATGTCTAGTTTTTATAAGAAAAAAAGGTGTAAGGTAAAAGTATCGCAGATGTATCTGAATATTTTTACAGTAACACTAGAGGAGCTACCTGGCAACAATTACGGCTTTGTTCACCCTGGAAGCACTAATATGGCCTGTCATCCTCTCCCGTAGTTGGAAGTGTTTCTTTCAGCTACGTCACTGAGGGGAATGACACTTTGCTGTAGGGGTAGCGGTTGGGCTGCCACACTTAACACAGACTCTAGCAAACAGACCTTGTTGCCTTCCACGTGGATTAGCTTTGGGGAAACCTTGATGAAGGGCGTAAGGACTCAATTGGAAAGAAATGCTTCCAACTGAAGTGAGTCTAAATAAGATTTTAATGCATTGTTTAGGCTACTTGATATATCTTACATACCCACTTTGCCTGAATTGGGTGGCCGTGACCCATGTATGCAGTTTCCACTTGGTGCATGTAGTTGAACTTCAGCCACTTCTGAGCTAGCAGCCACTTAGATAACCGGCATACAACTGACCTAGTGGATCAGCACCCTAGGCCAAGCTGTTGTATGTCATGAAGTTATGACAGGATCTGTTACTACCCATGCAAAACAAATACATCCTTCACGCTAAGATTGTCTTCACAGAGCTGACTTTCAAACCAGTGTGATTTGAAAAGTATGTATTAAGGTTTATAATACTTGCTTGTGGTTCTTTTTGTTTAACCAGCGCTGCAGATGACTGCCAAAAAATAGTGTCATTTATTGACTTCTCCAGCTTCACACAATGAGTCTATGGCAGAAGCTCAAATAGATGTCCTTAATCCATCTCTTAGCATGTTCTTTATACTGTATCCTGTGTCTACTTGTTACATGTCTAACAATATTTTGAGCCACTAATTTTTGTGCCTTTTCCCTCAGTGAATACTTTACAAAAAAGGTGGAAGAAAAAAGAGAAATTCAAAAGCAAGAAGAAAAAGAAGTCACTCTTGCCCTTACTTCATGCACTCCATCAGCAACAGCACTACCTGGGAAAAAAAAGGCAGAAAGACCAGGTTTTCGTTTATTTGATTTTAATATTTTCTGCAATACAGATATTGATAAAGGTGCTAAAATACTTTCTGAAGTATTCCATGTCCATCCCACATATGGACATGGAATACTTCCGAACACATTACACAGTGTCTCATGTTTAAAGGGTTTGGTTATTCTGTCCTAAATCTTCCTTCTGATCACAGCAGTTTCTACTGCAGAAATGAGAGAGGGGAAAATACAGAGTTTTCTCATCATTCACATGCATTGGTTGAACGGAGTTTCTGCCTTTGTTTTATAGTTGCCTTAGACAGGAGGTTATTACTCCTCAGAGTGAGGAATAAGAGTGGAGGAGGATGCAAATGAAGAATAAAAATGAAAATGATAAGGAAAGAAAAGGGAATCACAGAACTGAACAGGAAAGTGGAAACAGAATTAAGATTGAAGTTGAAAAGAATGGAAAGAGGGAGGAAGGGAAGTTTCTTGCTAACACTGAGAAAAGGAGGAAATAAGGTGAAAAGCAAAAGAGAAGGAAGGGGATGAGATGGGAACGATGGGCAGTACAGAGTAAAAAGAGGAAAGCAAACAATGCTACTAAAGGAAAAAATGGTGTGAGAGTAGAGAAACAGAGTAAGTATACATGGCCAAAAAAAAACCACAAAGGAAAAAAACACCATATGTTACCTCCATATATGCATTACCCTCAGAAAAAAAAGGTTTGTTATCGTTTATTAGAAGGGCAGAAAATTTTGGCAGATTATTATTTCCATATCAGTTTAGTTTCAACTGTCATATACTATGAGTAAAACCTCCCCATTAATGTTAGATGTGTGCACAGTAAATTCACCTTTGACCTGAAATGCAACATCAGCAGTTGTCAGGTCCATCCAGATATCATCATGTTGTATGTTATACTCTTAGTCAAGCTTCTGCTGATACATATATTACTTGTTTTCACTGATTGTGTTTATATTTGATTGTGACATTGACTGTAATATTATTGTTAGCATCAATACCTGACTATTAGGAGCCAATGATTATAAAGCTACCTGTTGTTTCAGGAGTCCAGTAACAGAGGTGACTTCCAGTAGCAGGTACTTTCAGAGGCAGCATCTGTGTTGTAATTTGTGCAGGTTACAAAGGAAAGAATCTCTGCAAAAGACTGCAGTTTACCAGAGTTGCTCAGTACTTGATCACTGGTGTCTATGTGTATAGCTCTTCATCCTCAATGTAAGAGGTATAGAATCTGCATATAGTATGCAAATGATGTATAATCTAATCTGCATATCCAATTAAGGTCCTATTAAGAAATTTTATCGTAAAATATCAGTTGTATCCTGTAGTATTTATATTTTATTGAAATCAAAACTTGTACGGCACTCCTATTGGGAACCAAAGTAGTTGGCCAGATTTACAAAAAAGTCCCCAATGCACATGATCCGTGAGAATCAGACCGCTTATTTCAGTTTCACATAGGTGCTTGCTGTACATGTTCATGGAAGCACCGTAGGCAACAAATATGATAGTGGAAACTGCTGGGTTTCAAGCATTTTGACAAAAGTTAATCTACTGTATCTGAAAGGATAATAAGTTCTTTTGAAAATTTAACAAGACTATGCATGTGGAATATTTAAAAGACCTGTTTTCTCATTGGAAAATCCAACTGTAATAGGCCTACATATTTTTCACAGTAATTATTAGAAGAAATCAAGTATGTGTACTCCCAATCAGCTTATAATGTAATCTTCCAAGTTGTTTATGCAAAAGCTGAGCATACGAGGACAATAAAGAATATTGAAATCATGCTTATGAAAGGAACTGAAAAATGATATGACATTACTGGATATAAACATAGATAAATAAAAATACAGGTTTCAGTGGCAGAATGATCTCTAAAAGAAACGGATTTGAAATACATTTGACACCAGAGTGAGGGCAGATACTTTGCTTACTTATAAGGTCATTTCATACAGAAGAAATGACAAGATTAAGTTCAAATAAAGAACTGATTCTTTTGTAATACATTGGGTACATACTGAAATGACAATATCATATTCACTCATATAACTGTGATACATAAGCACACATTTTAAACTAAGAAAATATTTAGCTACTACTTTCTGTCTTGTAGGGAAAAAGGTGGCAGTTGCAGAGAGAACGATCCCACCTGCAGAACCTGTGGAATCGGTGCTTTGTGGCAGCTTAGCCATTGGGGGAACGTCGCTTGCTGTAGCTAAGGCTGGTGCCACCATTAGCCATATCCCGTTGTACTTACATATTGCACTGCTGAAGTGTAATCAGGTACCTGTGACTTTTGTAATTTTATCTATTTTATCCCAGTTATCACAATTATTCTAGAATTCTGAAGCCAGTAGTCCCTTGTGACAGTGGTATTACATATACCTCATGGAATACACCCTTAAGACCATTGTCTGTAGCAGTCTTTGAACCCTGTGCCATAATTAAAATATATAAGAAATTATTCTGATCTTTAACATTTTTATTTTCACATGGTACTCCCAATTACAGGATTCACCGAAAGAAATTACTCTGCCACTCCCAATGGTTACTCTGTTGAAGTGTGAAAAATTGTCACCTGCAAAACTGAAATTAGTGAAAGAAGTTATGCTTATACCACCAGTTCAGTTATCAGTCAAACAGGTACTGTTTCATTTTTGTTTTTATAAATACATTCTATAGGTTTCATATATGTGCTATGTATGTACATAATTACGTAGATCTTTTCAATATAGTCCTTACAACCTATATTTTTCATTTTCTGTTTACTTGCAAGGCCAAAGTTTTAACAAATGTTTGTGCAGAATTCTAACACCAGGAACATTAAAAGAAGTAAATAGATGAAGATTTAAAAGAACATGCATGAAGATTTCAAGTTAAAAATATATGTGTTAGTATAGAGGAAAAAATCAGTGTATTGAAGATGATGTAGGGGAATTGTGTTAGACAACAATAAGATTTTAATTTTGTTTAGAATGTGATTTTACATTAGTAGGTTATAAATAGTATCAGTTGATTGATAGAGCATACAAAGCAACAAAACTCATAACATTCACAGGAAAGCATAAAATCTTTGGGAATAAATTGCTTTAAAAATGAAATTGTGAAGATAGAAGGGAATACAAAGCAGAACAAAATCTGTTCAAGGGGCAAGAAGGATGGATGAGACAGACGGGATCAGCCCTCTCTTTTTGTTTAGCCATGTGTTGCATTAAAGAATGTATCTGCACAAGATGCCTACATTAAGGCTGTGGTTTCTACTTTGTATGCTGGTGACCTGAACAAATAGCTGAGCTCGATTCTCTTTCTTTTTCCTTTTCCTTTAACTTTTTAGAATTGTCACCAAGAGCTCTTAATAAGGTTGCTAATTCTGTACCTTTCAAAGACATAATGCCTCCTAGTGCTTATGGGAGAGTAGCAAGCTGTTTGCTGCAGTGCAAAAAACGTAGCCATTCGTCCTGTGTTGATGTGTTGTCAGCTGTGACTGACTTCTGCCCCCTTCAGTATTCCTTTACTGGCACAGTTTAGGAAAATCTGAAATGTGATTTACAAAGTTAGCATTAAACTTTTACTAACTGAGCTGAAAAGGAAAGAAAGTCTTGCTTTAAAAGCAATGGATTCATTTAATTGGAGTGTTCCTCCATTCCCCAATGTTTAAAATTAAGACAGCTATTTTTTCCCTGCTTCCTGGAAATGTTCTAAAGGTAAATACATTCAATTTTGTCAGTTTCCAGTTACGAAGTGTTAGATGGAGTCACAACTGTGAACAGTGATTATCATCTTCCTGCTTCTCAGACATTACACAGACCCGGATATTGCTTACTTGTTAGATTTGGGAAGGGTTCCTTTTGGGGAAGAAGAGACCACTTTTCTTGCCATCCCATTCAGCAGCACAATCAAATATTCCGGTTCATTCCGCTGCTACTAACCCTTTATCATTGGACGCTTGACTGCATTTTGTGGGTGGGAGGATTGTGTTAGGAAGTGTATAATAGTTTTTTTTTAAACAGACTTTGTATTAAGATCTGCATTTAGAGTAAGTGTTCTCTCTCTTCTGATTAAGCTGCTAAAATGAAATAATTTATCTTTCTTTTGAAGATTACTGTTGTTTAATTTCAGGGCATAGAAAGAGTTCTGGATATTCAGAAAGAAATGATAAGACTGTTGGAGCCTCCAGGCAAAATGGTACAATAAAAATGTGTAATAATAATGTGATGTTATTCATTTGGTCTTTCTACTACTATTGTCTTTGTAAGCTTAACCATGGAACATTTAGCCTGTTATCGGGTTTAGTCTTATGGCAGAGAACAGAAGATGTGTTTCTCTGACAGATTAATAAAACATTGGCCATTGGGTGATATTAAATTAAGGAAGACAGAATAAAACATTGTTCTAAGACTTTCTGTTTTCCTGAAGAAGTACACTGGGAGTGAATGGTATCGCAGTGAATATACAATATATGGTTCTGATCTTTCTAAGTCAGTCTCACACGCACGCAACATGTATTATTCAAGGTACTATTACTGTAGTAGTATATCAATCTCAGTATGTGCATATGCTTTTTACAAAGTGAGGTTGTTGGGTTTCTCCAAGTACGGAGTCTAGATTCTCATTTCTAAGATCCCCTGTATTTTTGATAGGCGAGGTGGGAATCTTTTGAAGAACAAATGATGGCTGGGATGATGCCCACCTAGAAATAAACATTTGAAATGAGTTACCACCACAAAATAAAACTGGATAGTTGCTTATAGCATTCAAGACAAAACAGAAGCTATTGCCTAATTTAAATATTTGCTATCTCTTTAGACCAAAATTCAGTCAACTTTTTTTGTTTGGTTTCTTTTAAATTCTGAGGTCTCTCTGTCATTTTTGGACTTTCCCATGGAATTAATTTCTTTCTTCTTTCACTCCCAACAGCACAGTCCTCAACTAGCAGACAGTAAGAAAGGCAAAGCACATAATACAGGGAAGAAACCTCCGGTAAGAAAAGACATTTTCATTTTAAGCCTTCAGCAAGGTATTAACAACAGCAGGGGAGCAAAATGTTCTTAAGTAATGAAACATTAATCTACATTACCATTTTGGAAAGGTCAAGGCACGACTTTTAAATATTCCAAATGCTCATATTTTACATAATAATTTGGATTCTTCTGACTATACTTTCCCATCATGTGGAAAAATAACAGAAAGGGGAAATTCTTCTGGAATCTGGTCATTTTTCTTATATAGAAATCCTGGTAAATTATCCAAATGAGCATTTTGCAGGCCTGTAGCACCAGCAGAGAACATGCCCTTTTGATCATGTAGGCCATAAAACTATTACCTGTGAGACTTGCATATTGTGCTGTTTCCTAACTGTGGGAGCATAACTCCCCTCTTAATCATTCTGCATTAACTTCCCAGTTCCTGATTGAGGTTATAGATAACGGCAGGTACAAACCAGTAGCTAATGGGCAGCACTCACAATAGTGTGCAGTGTTTGAAAAACCTACAAAAAAACCTGACAACAGAAGGACACGTGAAATATTTGCTCAATGCAACTCTGCCTGTGGCTCGTGTCCAGGAACACTGTTCCTGAGGCAGACAGCTCCAGGCAGCTGTGCTAGAGGTATTTCCCCTCTATGAAATTTGTTCCTTCTAGAAGTTTTGGAAGATTCCAGTGTTTCTTGAACATTCCATAGAGGCAATATCAAAGTTGTACGTGAAGATAAGTGAGTAAAAACTGTTTAAAAGTGGAGAATATGTTTTTGTGGCAAAGGGGTAGGCCACAGCACCAGAAACTTTCATTTCGCATCCATGACAACTCAGTGGTTGTTAAGAGTGCCTTTAAAATCTTGTTGTAAACCAGTACTGGCCATATAAGAGCGAGAACTACATGACTAGACATATTTCCAAGGACTACTAGCTCTCTACTCATCAGCACTTGGTTACCCCTCATTCATAGAGAATTGTCCTTAAAGTTGCTAATGCGATTTCTGAGAGCAGATTTATGTTTTGATGCCTGAATGCAGACTGAAATGACAGTGAAAAAATATATATGAGTATTATATATATATGTCTGTGTAAATAAAGTGATTATTTTTATTTTACTTTCAGCCACAAGCCTCAAAAAGAATATCACACTTAGGTTGCCTAATAACAGGATGCGATAATGTAGAACAACCGCTGCTCCTAATGCAAACAGCTTGCAACAATATAGGTCTGGAGCTAGGAACAGACATGTACTTAGCAATAAATTGTGCTGCTCATGAATTAATGGATTATGTAAGTTATTTTCAGTATCTATTTTGCTGTTTTTTAAGAGGAATGTAGTGATTTGTTAACATTATTTATTATTACATTGCAAACTCACCTAGAAGCTTCTAACTCCATTTTTTAAGGTAGCAATCAAGCAAACCAAAAGAATTGTCTCTGCATTTATAATTTATGGCTGAATCAGTCCTACAAGTGTAGCAGTTATGTTACTGGATTGTGAGTGCAAGGAGATGAGACATGCAGACGTCCTTCTGGTAGCGTGATGCAGTGGGAGCAGTGAGAATGCGTGTATTCCTCCTCCGCAGCTGGGCCAGCATACTGGTGGTGCACCTTGCGTGGAGTAAGGCTCACTGGACCAAGGCAGACCCCCGTTACAGCTTGTGTCCTGCCTACAGGAATCTCTGTTACTTTCATGATTTAACTTTTATCATTCAAATGGTATAAGCCTGCCTGCATCAGCCAGGTTTATTCCCTTTATCTGTTTATTTATTGAATAAGATTTTTCAGATCAGTCTGTGTCAAATATAGCAAACTGGTTTAATGGGCAAACACCTACTATGTGCTCTATTTAACAAACCATCTTCATTTCACATTACATCTCAGACAATTTTGGGTTAAAGTATTAAACGGCAAATCCTGGCTTTTTTTTTTTTTTTTTTTTCACCACAAGCTATAAATGAAATAATTATCTTCTATCCACCTTGCTTTCAAGGATGAAGAACAAGAAATTATTTAGACAAGTATACTTCTGTAATTCCTTCACACCACTAGGTGCTTATTTCTCCATTTTATTACACTACATCTGTTGTTTTCTTCAAGCTACCTTGACCTTTCTGTCTATTTTTACTATGGTATGTGTGTATACCCACTAACGTTCATCTCATTATGTATCAACATTCATTTTTTAATTCTTATTTTTCAAGATTTTTATTTGACAAAGTTTATTTATCTCCAGCTGAAGTCTTAAAGTTCTTGCCCCTTGTTCCAAGACCAATCAGGTTTCTCTCTAAGCAGAAGAAACTTCCTATTCCATTTAATATCTCAGGAAATTTTGCATATTTGGGTGCACTATAGCGACAAACCTTCCGTTATTAATATCTTTTGTGAAAGCAGTTGCTTTCCAGACAATTTGTGTTATCTGTGTCCTATACCAGAATGAGCAAAATCTTAACCAATGAATTATCAGTAATTCTGTAACTTTCTGTTATTGAACTGTTAAAGTCACTGAAGTAGTGGGTATTCTGGCACAGTTTGACAGTGTGCCCTTAATAATCCTCATACACTGTAGTTTGTGCTTCCCATAAATGATGAGAGGAGTTTTAAACAGGTCTTTTTTTTGAAAGGGGAAAGAGGCAAGGAAAGGCAGTATCTTGTTTTTGAGCACTGAGGGTGCAGTCCTTTCCCCTAGCAATATTTTCTTAATGAAAATGAGGACAAAAAATTAACTTTTTTTTGGAAGTGAAAAGTGAGATTTTTCGTCCAAGAATTAATAAAAATATCAAATATCGCTAACTTTATAATAAAGTTGTGTAAAACTGGCAGCGTTGCCTAGAAAATGCTGAAATAGATCTCCCTTGGTTTGGGAGTGGCATCTTTCAGAGACTTTGGCATGAGCCCACTGGAACCCACTGTTACTTTAGGCAGAGTTTTCCATAACAATGTGCTGACCACTTAGACATGGAGTAACGTAGACAAGTGAATGTGTCCTTATGGAAGAACACACAAGCCACTGCCTTAACAGAGATACTGCTGTCACAAGATCTGTATGCTTATGTTAGTACTCTGGGTTTTAAAGTATTACCTTCCTTTTCTTTTACGCTTTTTACTTTACTTCCTAGGCTAAAGGAAAATATGAAATACTCACTGGAATGTTCAAAAGTCCTGATGAAATGGTTGACATGTATGTGGAACTGATTAATAAATTTCCTTTTATTATTGCATTAATAGATCCCTTGAGAAAAGAGGTAAGATACCACAGTGCAGTCCCTGAAAAACTGTAATACTGTTAAGTGGGATATCACTGAACTTTTCACATTCTTGCAAAACATAAAATATGAAGCTTCTGGCTTTGGAGTCTTTAGGCACAAAAAGATCACTATAAAAATGTATGTAACAATTCATTTGCATATCTGTAATTGACAATAACTCTAAATTTTTCTATACTTTTGACATAATTCCTGACAGAAAATAATCCTGGCATGAACAGAATATGGTGAGTACAAGCATTTTAAAGAATTACAAGAAAATGTTGGTTTTTTTTTTTTTCTGATTCTACTTGCTAAACCACTGTCATTTTTATTACATTTTCCTTCTTATGTAAACAAATAATTCAAATTATAACATCTCATTATAAAATTCAAGTGATACATAAATGATATTATATTATATGGGAGAAGCTAAAAATTTGGACATAGTTGTATATTACTTAGAATCGCTCAAAAAAATTATTGCTGCTATTCTTTATGATTGAGATTTATACCCAAAGCCAGAACAAACCTGTCACTGGCAGCATTGCTCGGCAGAATTTTTAAAGAGGTAGTAAGATACCATGTATTTACCACTGTGATCAAAGTTAGAGCAGTTAATTTAGCATGGGCAATAGATTACAACAATAAAGTACTAGTAAGCATGTTACCAAGTTATAGACGGATGAAAAAAACAGATTAAATATTAGCATTTATACATAAGATTAAGTTTCAATATACTACAAAAAAGATAATACTTAACTGTAGCAGAACCCACAGTTGTCGACCTACATTCTGCAATTGCACAACTTAATACAAATTTGTTCTTGCTGTCTAATTGCACACTTTATCTTCTTTAAAATAAATATATGGGGGTTGTTCTCATGAACAAGATGTGAAGACTGTGATTGAAGGGGGAAGCAAAGTGCTGTTGTCTTTGTGAATCTGCCCAGTGCCTGAATCAATAATTCTAAAACAGATGAACTGCAAAATCCATCTGATTTTGTTCTTATCTGGAACTTTAAAAGTTCGTTTTTCGAATACCTGTGTTTATTGTTACCTCACTCTAGTTAGCCTTGGCTCTTTGCACTGTTTCAGTCTGACTCTCTGAATTACCCATGTTCCAAAAAAACCAGATTATTCCCCACTCCTGCCAGGGCTGCAAACTTCTGTGAGAATTCTGGTGAAGAAACATATTTGCAATATGAAACTCTGCAGGAGAATTACAACAGATAGCAAAGTACAGTTTGAAATAGAATACCGTTAAGGGACATGCATCTCTTCCTCCCCCCTCGCAAATCTACGAAGTTTACCCATGCCAGGTCTTTGCCACAGATAATTAGGTCCTTGAGGATTAGCTCTGGTACCGATTCAACAATTCATTGCCAGACAGCAGACTACTTTAGTGCTTAAGTTTAAACATTTGTTCAGGTGTCAAAAACTTCATTTTCACTTACATGTGGGCTTGAAATCCTCATCGGAGTGGACCCTTATACAGACTGCAACTATATAGGTACAAAAGCTTCTCTGATCTGCAGACCAAGACTGCGGATTATTACTTGGCAGAATTATTAACTAGAAAAGTAATGTGTTTAATGTGAAAACTTTGTATTCTGTGGACACAAAGAAAGCAAATTAATTCGTAAATTTCTTCTTTCAAATTCTTTACATATCCTTGTCCTTTATTTATCCTTAAATCTCAGTACCATGTGGACAAAGCATTAAAATCAAGAAACAAAGACCTTAAAAAAATGGAGCTTTGCTGGAAAGAGAGGGTTGTATTCTGCTGTTCTTTGTGGGTCAGCCTTACAGCTCTGAACATCCTCTCTTGATACGTGTCATTGAGTCTATGACTGCCTCCTGTTTCATTATTTTATATTCAAGCAAATATTATGACATTTAAAATATTATCACAAGAATGAGTCCTCTGAAGAACACAATAGAAAATTATTTTATATTCCATTAATAATAAAAATAAATCTCAGGAAGGAAATCAAACTCCTACAGTTAATTTAATTTGAAATATTTTAAACTATACTTGTGTGCAACTACCTTTGATTGATTAATGACAGATTAGAATTTATGTTTTCTAGCAAAATCTTAAAATCCAAGCAAAATTCTGGTGGGGTGTTTTTCTTAGGTAGACAGATTTAAAATACAGTATAAAATATAATATGTTTATATAAAGAGTGTCTTTAAGATTAAATCCAAGTTTTTAAAATTTTTTTTAAATTATTTTTACCTCCTTAATTAGGGTTTTCATCCAGTTTAGTTTTTTTAAACTCCAGTTATTTACTTGATTGTTTATGCAGGACAGACAACAATGGAATAATGTATGTTGTGCTCTTGGTTCCAAATGTTACCTGATTGCTGAAGATGCTGCCACATATATTTCCAAACTTAAAATTGACCAAAACATAAACATACCAACGTGCAGCGGCGTTGTCCTAAAATACATTAACCAAACCAAGGTATCGGACCTCATAGAACTTACTGGACTTCTAGACGGTGAGTAGAGAGGGCTGACTCTCAAACCCTACATGTCAATAAATAGTGTTGCTACACCTGTAAATATTACATCTTTTTATTTAATTATTGCCACTTCTAATTTAGAAACTGCTTGTCAGAAGAAACTAAAATTCATGTTTTGATTCACAAATCCCTGTTTGGGAGCTTAAAACAGCATTCAGGGCTTCAACTATAGTAAATTAATACGCTGTGGATGCTTTGAATGTGGGTGCCCTTTGACACTGCAGCTAAGTGTCATACCATTAGATATCAGAATTAAACAAAGTAAAAAAAGATGTAGTTGAGTAATCTGAGTTTTGACTAATACTAGTATTAATTAAGAAATCCAAACAAGCCCAAATGTTTAAAATTGCAGTTTACATAGATTATTGACTACATATTATCAAGCCTTTGCGGTAACAATACTAAGAACTTGTGCAGTTTCATATGTAGAGATTTCTCTTTGTATCAGTTTTTATTTATTCATTTTTATACCCAAGGAATAGATGGACATATTTAATATATCTAAGTTCCTTCCTTATTCCTTCAAAAAGCCCAGAATCACTATATCAAAGCGAGTAAATAGCAACTTAAAGGTTTCATTCAGTCGTGATGGTAAACTCCTTTTTATGGTGAAGAAAAATCATTACTATAGTAAGGAGCATATTTAAAATAAATCGAACAGCCTCCTGGCCTGCAGAATACATTACCAGACAGATCAGCTAGAGACAGAAATTAGGATAGGATGTCAGATATTCCCTTAGCCATGCTGAAAATAAAACGTAATGTTAATGTAGCAAACTAATATAGTTTACATCTTTATGAGATGGGTTTCGTTGGTTTTACTCCTGTTTGTATTTGAGCTTAGCTAGACCAAAAGCTAAAAAGAATGAAAAGTCCAAACAATTTCTGTGTTGAATATATAAAATATACACTAATGAAGGTTTTATACGCCCATTATATATAGGTCAAAGACATATTACCATATTAGGAAGCCCAGATGGAGAATCTTCTGATGATAGCCTTGTGGATCTGGTAAGTATTGAAAGCTGTTCAACTGCAGAATTGCCAGAACACTGCTTTTAGCGTAGACTATGTTTTTAAGGAGAAAGCTTGTTTCTGCTTGAGAAAGAAACAACGTTTTACAAAACCGACTTTTTCTAGAGGGTTGGGTTTTCCCCCACAGAGAGTTAATCTTTGAGTTTAAAGAGAACACACAGGAAATTTGCCAAAGCAGGGAGTATATTCAAAAGTGTGTCTGATCTATTTGGTTGCATTAGTTTATAAAAAAACCGTGAGTTACTTAAAACATTTCTGAGTAGTAATAATATTCTAGGCAAAAATTCTTAACACTAATATATTTAGTCTTTTTGTATTAAAGCTACATTTGCAAATAAAATTTCATTTCATACGCCAGTGAAAATTATTGTTTGCATGCGACAGATCTTTCACTAAGAGATTTTATTTTTATTTAAAGGAGGGTTTTTATCTGTGGAAAGATTAGAGTGTTAAATTAGAAGTAGGATACCATGTTTAGTAATTAAGAATGACTTCACTTCCCGAACCGTGTAGTTTTAAAATACGCACTTTCTCGTTTCAGGCTGTTGGACTGGGTGCCAGGTTTATCAAGTTGGGAGGTCTTTCCCGCGGAGAAAGGGTGACCAAATACAACCGCCTTCTTGCTATAGAGGACGAACTGGCCAAGAATAGAACGCTACGTATGAGCTTCTTTCTTACTTTGTTTTCAGCTTGCAATGAATACGAGAACAAAGATTGGAGGGAGAATGATTGAAACTGCACCACAGGAGGGAAGCGAAATCAAAAGACTATAAATAAGCGCTGACAAAAAAAAACCTAGGATAGCACTTGCCACAATGTATATTGTTGTCCTAATGGATTATCTGTTTACTGAATGTTAAAATAGACCCCTTCTTGAGGAGTAGCCTACATTAAGCTTTTTTCCAGAATTAATTGGTTGGAGTCTTGAAACCCACAGTGCAAAAGGAACAAAACAAAAACCACGCATATAACACGCCAAAAAGCTGCCAAAAACGGAATTTTAGGCCAGATACCCCACCTCCCTCAAGCCCCTAAACATATATTGCTAACAAAACTTCATTTCACAGCCCCCTTTTGTGTGTTACATTTCCAGCAAAATGTGTTTGGAAAGCTACAATCGCATGGGTAAGCACTAAATAAAACCAAGAAAAACCCAAGTTGGCTATGCACATTCAGCCTTAGCCACTTGTATGCATCTGCCCGCATTTCAGGATCTGCATCTTCTTTTTACACTATACGCTGTTAAATGCTTAACAGTTCATTAGAACCACTTCTCGCTTGTTCAGGTATCAATCAAGGCAGAATAAAGGCATACAGTCTGAAGGGGAGGCAGAGGAAGAAAGGAAGGAAAGGGTTTGCAAGAATTTATTATGCCTAAGAAAAATGAAGGAGAATTAAGTCATCTTACCCTCTTGTTTCTAATAATTTTCAATCTTCTATACATAGGATAGCAGCACTTGACATGCACGCTATAGAACAAAGTTTTTATTTAAAAAAATGTTTTACTGAAAATATTCTGAGTTTTCCAAATCTCCCCCTTGCTCATCTATAATCATTGTAAAAAATAGAAACATAGACAGAAATGCTTTTTTGCTAAGACAGTGGTTTCATAGAATGCATTTTCCAAAAACAAGAGATGATTATAAAGAGCTGTGACCTTTAGCTGCCTCAGCAATATTAATATATGCCCTGTTCAAATGGCATAGTCTAAACAAAGAGCTCCAGTTTGACAACTATTTAACCCTATATCTCACAAAATGAAATAGCAACAATTCCCGAAGCCGTTAATGGTTTGGCAGAAACAAAATCCAATAACTAAATCGACAGCAGGACAATATTGAGGTAGCGCAGCTGAGCTGCATACCAAACTCTTCATTTGGCTGGGCTGCGAGCTATGGAATACACTGGAGAGCCGAGGGGTAGAGGACCCTGTCAGCGGCTCGTAGATGGGAGGCGGCGCTGGCCCATCAGGAGCGGCTGAGCGGGGCGCAGCTGGGCCCAGGAGCAACCCAGCAGCCGGTGCCGCGGCTCTCCTGTGCCTTCTCCCCGCTCGCTACGGGGGATTTGGGCGGCCCCGGTGCCACGTTTCAGCCCCTGGAAGGTGCGCGTGAACCGCTTGCAAGCCGAATCAGACCGGCCATTCCTCTGCTAAAAATGAACGTATAGAGCTGAGACATACGGAGCGACGGGGTGGGTGGCAACACAGGAAATTAGGTGGTGAGGTTAGGGATGAAGGAGCGGCACAGAATTGGGAAAAACAGCAGTGAGAAGAGAGGCGAGGTGTTAGTTAGAGGAGCAACGCCTGAACGTGGGCTTAGATCAAGCTGTTAAAGGCTGTGGTGGAGAAGAGGCACAGCCAGCTGATGGGAAGGAACTTTTGCCAGAGCACCAGTGCAGAGCAAGATGGGCGTTCAGAAAAAGGGCAGCAAGGTGAGGTGACGAGTGAAGGGAATGCAATAAACGCCCCAGCTCAGGCTGCTGTGCCCTACTCCTGTAATCAAAGTGCGGGGCTGGTGCGCCTTTGTTTCCAAGGACCGGACTTTTAAAGGTGTTCAGAGACTCTTGTAAGCATCATGTGCCACTTTAAAAAAATCTGAGGGCACCAGAGAACATTACAAGAAACCAGATTACAGCAAACATGAGTTTCTTTTCCTCTTCTATTTCAGGTGAAGCAAATCTTGAATTCATTTTTGCTGAAGAATCACCGCCAGAAAAACAACTTTCTGATGCCCTTCCTCCCCCAAAGCGGGATTCGTTGCCTCCACCACTCTCAGCCAGGCCCGCAGGTTCGCAGCCTGCCTGCGCAGCTCCCAGGGAACAGCACGCTGACCTAGGCTGTCAACATTAACTTTTGGATAAATTTCTAAAAAAAAAAAAAAAAAATCTAGTAAGAAACTCCTGTATTAACTATTCCTTAATCCATTTCTTTTCAAGCACTTTAGCTAAACGTTTTTAAAAGCATTCAGGTACTAGCTTCTCTTTTCCCAGGAGACCATTGCTTTCAGCTGAAGCCAAGTTAACCAAGCAGTGGCTATAGTTTGAAAATACCACAAAGTTCTGTGCTGTATTTACAAACGGACAAAACAAATACCTCTGTGTCAAGTCCAAAACTAAATGTTTGTTTTGGGAAAGTCGCAATCTCTCTCCGTACAAAGAGCAAGCTATTGACAAACAGTAAAAAAAAAAAACAAAAACCAAACCATTTTACAAAAAACAAAGGCCTTGACTGTTATGCTGCTCCATCCCCCCACACCCTCAATGCTGCTCTTGGATCTAGCCTACGAGGGAAATTTTGCTCCAGTTCTAGCTAGCCATCAGTACAAGTGCGTCGGTGCGACCCCCAAATGTAGGGCACAGAGCTGTAATTGGCATCGCCAGGAAGCTGCCGTCGGAGGCAGGGAATAAGCAGTCAATTTCACAAGGGCTGGGAAACTTGTCCGGAGTCTTTTTAATAAGCAACAGTGAAAAGATAAATAAATAATTTATGTCCTAGGTAACAAACAGTTTAAGTAAAAGAAATACTTCTTCAAAAACTTCTGGGTTTTGTAGCATTGGAAAATTTGAACATATAATACAGCAGCAATAATTTGAGGAAAAATATGTATATAAAATGTTGCGTTTCAAATTCAGAGTAACAGATACCTAGGTGAAAAATTAACCACCAGAACCAACCGCCCCCCAGAAATGAAGATATCAAACGAGAGGCAAATTTCCCCAAGTTTAGGAATTCTATGTAATTCAGTAATTAGATCCAGTCCAAGATTTTCTTAGCAAACATGCAAAGAACACCAAAAAAGATGTGAAACTACCACACTCGTTACTATCGGTTTATTTGTAGGAAAAGCACCAGACAGTTGCATGCAGAGCCAAACCAACAAACTCAGAACATTCATCCTTCAACACTATCACTGTTTCAAATCATTAAATAAAAAATAATCCAAGTGCATTCAAGTACTTGACCACCCAATTTCAGTTACGCCGATCTTTAGGTAAATCCCTGATTACATTTGTCCATTCATTATAAAAGAATGAGCTCCTGTGTTGAATTTAAAAAGAGACCACAGTGGAATGTGAATTGGCAGTGGAGCGAGTCAGTGACGTACCTATCTCACTGTCATCAGCAAGGGCTGAGGGAAACTGGGAGTTGTGTCGTGAGATACAGACATTTAAAGTGTTACCTAATAACGAAATTAATGCCCCCAGCGCGTACCAGGTCCGAGGCAAAGCCGTATCTGTTAGTGCTGCGAGGTCTCCGCTGGGAGTTCTCAAAATGTTGACTCCAAGTAACTTGCAGTCCTAGAATGACTGAATCCCAGTGTACTCCATACTCACGGGAGCCTAGGTGACTTATTTTTTGCAGCAGTTCCAAACTTTGCTATGTAACACTGAAGCAAAAACCAGGAGAGGATTCCTCCTTTGAACAGCTTTTCCTCCAAATGAGAGCACCAATCTCAACCCACAAGCTTCTGACTTTGGCCATCGTTACCGAACGTCTTGGTACCGAAATGACGTGCTGCACTGCCTCTGCTCTCCAGCCCGTGGGCTACCTGCGCACCGGGGACTCTGAACCAGAAGTGTTGCGCTTGTGCTTTTAATTTCCTCAAAAGAGCGTGTGTGGAGATGGCAGTAAGGAGACCTACAAGATCTTGGCTTAAGTAGGTATCAAAAATATTTTTAAAGCAATGCGTCTAAAACCTGATTTTTTAATTATTAGTAATCCCCCCCCGACTAAAGCTGATGTGTGTGTAACCGCCTTCATAGGGGCTACCCCAAAGCTGTCCAGTTCAAGAGGGATGCAAGGGGCTTCTGGCAAGCTTCAGAATGGACCTTTAACAAGGTATCTTCTCAACAAAAGAATAATTAAAAAAGCCTTTTCAAATACAGTTTTAAAGAAAAGGTAACTGACAATATCTAAGAAAATATTAACCATACCTGCGGAATTAAAACGGGAAAGGGATTTTGAGTGATACATAGTTATTTAACACTTTAACGCATGTAACAAAACCGCATACAAAAGACCATTTCAATCTATGTTATTGAAAAGGCTTTGGAGTACAGACCGTAGCCCCTAGTAACACACCTAAGCAATTTACATCTCCAGTAATGATTCCCAAAAGTTACAGCCTTTCAGAATAACGATTAACAGTTAGAACTGTCTGTTTCTTTTATTTTCTCAGCATTAGTTTCTTTATGCAGCGGCTTGCTTTTTTCTTCTTGCATTTTGTTTGGATTCAGCGTGTTTTCAGGCGTCTGATCCCCGCTGGTGGAAACAGGATCTAAAACTACAATGGATTCGGTCTCTTTTTCACTGCTAGAAGCTTTTCTTGTAAATTCCGTATGACTAGTTGATCTAAAGGAAAAAGAATAAATAGATGAATACAGATAACTGTTCACGTATTTAGGAGAAAGACTATAAATATACAGAAAAGCATTTCTATTATTAGTAGCGCGTATGACCAGGAGAGGTCTACTAAACTAGGAAACAGATTTCTAGATTTACAGCTGTTACATCCAGAGAGTGGTTCGCGAAATGCCATGCTCACATTACCTCTCCTGAATCATTTGTTAAGCTAGCAATGGAAGATGTTTAACAGGAAAAACAAAACTTAGAAAACACTGAAAAAATCCTTAAGGCTACAAATCGGTTTAAAGTCTTAAGAACTGATTTTCTCTCTGCTCCTCTTGGAGCTGGATTTAGGCTCCCCCACATCCAACAGAGCAGCTGCGCCCAGAGAAAACGCTACCCGCTCCTGTGCAGCCCCGCAGCCTGAAAGGAGAAGGTGCCGCCTCCTCCAGGGCTTTCGCTGCCCGACGCTCGACGTACGGCAGGGAGGTAGGGCCACCGTAACCAGATTTTCCGCCACGGCTCAGCACCACCAGGCTGCGAGCGGTCTCGCTGGGAGCAAGCATAAGTGATTTGTGAACATCACCTCCTGGGTTTGCTGAAATCCAGTGGGCGTCAGACTGACGTTCTGTGCTGCAGAAATGGGGTTATGTCGTGATTGCTTGCAGCGTGGGGGTTCTTGCAGATAAAAAGCCCTCTGAGCAGGGAGAGAGGAAGGGAAGGTCAGAGACACCAGGATTATTTGTTGGGGCTGGCATCATGCTATAAACCCTAAAAGCACTTGTCTGTATTCAAAAGCTTCGTACTGGCGTTGAAAACGTGCAGGCAAATCCTTAGGTCAGCGAGAAAGTGCCAGCAGAGAGCAAGGCAAACACTGGGAAAGCAGGACCTGAACAAGTGGCGGACGGGGGTGTCTCCTACACCACCTGAGCACTGCCGTAGGGGCAGAGAGGCGGCTCGAGCACGGCCTCACAGCACGGCCGTACACCTCCTCCACCGCGCCTCCCAGGGCCTCTCGGCCCCTGCGCCCGAGGGCATGTAACCACGCGGCCACACCGGCGTGCTCGGCCCATCTTTAGGCCGGGCCTTACCCGACGGCGTGAATACCGTAGGGGTGCCCACACCCACGCAGCTACAGCCACCAAACCGGACAGGTGGAAAAATCCTTGGTGCAGGAAGGCCCTACAGGCACTCCCCGCTCCCGGGACGCCTGACTGCAGAGCTGAATGCCGCTGCATTTGCTAGTCCACAGCCTTTCTTTTTTTCTTTTTTTTTTTTTTTTTTTAATTTTTCATGCTTACTCATAAGGAACGGCCTTCCATACTGCTAAGGTACACCCTTGAAAGGAAAAAGTAGAATCAACTGGAGGCCAGAGAAAGAAATTCAGCCACTGGATCCATCTGCTACGAACCGCCCTCTATTGTGACAGTCTTTGTCCTAGAGAAAATGACACGGAAAAAAGAGGTCACCCCACTCAACAATTAGAGCACGGGGCGGAGAATGTGCTGGCTCCCACCTGAGGGGGACAGAGTCAACGTACAGGTTAAAAACAACTAAATAAGCGCGGAAACAACAGTTGTTGCACTTGCCGTTTCAGAAAGACTGTCCTCAGCTTGCTACTGAAGCACTGGATATAGCGAATGAAATCCCACGTTCAAGCTTTAATTACAAGAATTGTCTCTAACACTAGAACTTCGGTATAAGTTAATTAATGCAGAAATTGGCGCTAATAGATACAGTTTCAGACTCATTTGATTATCATCAGAAGCTAGTGATTTCATAAGGAAAATAATGCTTATTTTATGCAAAAGTTGCCAATCATTCCAGAAAATACAAGGTGGGGTATTTTGAATGTTGCAGCAAATTAAACTTTTTAAAGCAGCGTAACCAGAAGAGGGTTATTTTAAAAAGTGCTACCTCTGAAAAGCTGATTGCCCAACACTATAAAAATGGTCAAAGCCATAAATGCCAAGTTCATTTTTATTTCACTTTGGAGGTAACTATCTTTCAAATCCCAACAGCTGGACTATTTAATACAATCTGGTGAATCAAAGTATAATTCTTCACTGGGCTCACAGTGGGGAGTCTGCATTAGTGTATGGCAGCATTCCAACAACTGATGCACAGCCAAACGCTCCGAAGTCTGTTTCATTTATAACAAAAATGGATAAAACGGCAATCATATTTACCACCTTCAAAGGACAGAAAAATGAAAGATGTCGATATAAAGTAGTTTAATGGAGAAAACCAGTGATTAAATCAGCGTTTCAAGCATAAAAATAAGAATTACTATTCAGACTTCGTTGTGCTAGCATTCCCTTCTTCAAATCCTTTACACTGCTGCAGCGCCAGCCTGACAGTGCTGCTGTTACAGCCGAGGTATTGTGAAAAATTATTAACCCTCTTTATCAGGTATTCATAGCTCGCTTTCAATAGTTTGTCAAGAGCAGAATGCAGGCATAATAAAGTTTCAGTGCAAGAATGAACGTAATTTTGGTGCTCCCTTTCAAAAAACAGGTTTTGCTGCTACAAATAAAGCTGAGAAAAGCAATTAGTACAGATACAGTTAGCCCCAGTTTTGAACAATTGTAAATTTGTCCAGCCGAGGTACTTGCATTTAGCTCTATGCAAAGCTCTTCCTTCATTAAGATTGTTAATGTCGTTATCAGTATTCTTGTTATTTGTCCAACTATATATTTAAGCCAGAAATTGAGATCCTAGTTCTATTGTATTCATTCACACCTAATTGTTCATAAGCCTGCATATATTTTTATGACTAAACACATAAAATCTGTACTTTGAAATCCAGATTTAGATGATAAATGCATTTTAGATTAATTGTATGGGATATGCAAAGTCCCATGCAGTACTGAGAAGCACTGCTTGTGATATAAGAGTATCAAAAGCAATATATTCCACGTACAGACTTCCAGAAGCTACAGAAGATGTAAAAATAAAGGGTTACGCCTGACGGGCCGTCTGTGAGCCAGTACTGCTGTGCCCTTTGTAAATAATTTACAGTAGGAGTACAAAAGGACAAACTAAGGATCGGATTGTCAACGGAGACTTGGATTTTCTTTGTTTCCTCTGGTTAATATTATAACCTTGGTATTTAAGCTTGCTCGGTGCTCTGTTCATGAACTCATTGTGATATGTTTCCATTAGAAACCAGAATTGTATGTAAATATCATGGAAAATTTTATTGGATGAAGTCCCATCCAATTTCCTAACACTATGTAAAAGCAGAAGGCTAAAGGAAACCGATCAAGAAAAACGCTGTAGGAAAATCCATGTATTTTACAGCATATTTAGAAAATATTGGCAAAAAACAACTGGTTTTGCAAGTAGATAGTATAAGCATGGGAGACTGCGGGTAGATACTCTGCCTGGAACCGAGCTGGTGTGAATTAAGTCATTTCTGCTACAAAAGCCAGTGCTTACCATGGCACCACGTTGGCATACCTTGTCTTTCAGCGAGCTCCCTAATCTAGGGCGCTGAAATAGCTGTCATCTCTCTTCACAGCAAAATTGCTTTCAAAACCAAAATAAAACTCCGCTGGTGCTATTCCTTACTCCCCAAAAGATGAGATTTAAAGCATTAAGCTAGTTTGACAGTGGTTCACCACCAGTTGCTTCTTTATAACGCTCAAAACCCATGCCTGCATGTCAGTTATAGCTTGCTATTTGCCTAACTACCGCCCACCCTGACCCCATTCCCGTTTTCCAACAAGATCCCCATAACTGAGGGCAAACATCACTCGTGCAACAGAGTTCCTACTCCAGTCACTACGTCCTTTCCAAAGGACCGTGCTCGGAGGGTTTGCCAAATAACCGCAGCTCAGCTGGCCCGGGCTAACCCGCCCCAGGTGTCAGCCCGTACAGGAGAGCGGCTCTCCGCTCAGCAGAGTGCCACCGTGGGGGGTCTGTGGCGTGCCAGAGGTGAGTCGATTTTATCCTCCGACAAAAACTTTTACTGAGAATAAAAGCAAAACTGCAGATGCGTTCATTAATTATTTCCGAATTCTTAACGAGGCAGGGGAACACAACAGATGGGACCAAAGGCTAATACCAAACAACAGTAAAAAATGCACCGATTCCAAGTCTTGAAAGTCTTCAATGAACAAAAAATTCCATCACACTACAGCATTTGTCAAAAGGGAATGACAGGGAATACAAACAGTGACACCAGTGAACCGGTCTGTTGGGTCCCTCCTCTGATAGTACCAGTACTACCTATAACACCAGACATCTGTGAAGAAAGTACAAGAAACCTGCTCCGTTTCAGGAATGCACCTGCTAAATCTTGCTGAGTAGAAAGGTGGTCAACATAGCAGCGAGCAGAATGGAACTGCAGGTAATCTTTAGTATGGAAATTGTTCCCATTTTTAGGTGCTTTTTTTGAAAATGCTCAAAAAGATTGGCAAATTCATTTAAATGAAGAATCTTGGAGAGCTTCTACCTGCACCGAGAGAGCGTGCATAAAGTACGGTCTGAGAAAAACGCGTGACAGTAGCTTTTAAAACAGTTAAAATTGAGGAGACCTCAAACTTCCAGAACATCCCATTGTTTTCTTCATTTGTTGTTCAAACGAAATTGCCCATGTTCAAGCTGCACTGGAAAACCTTTGCAGTTCTGTCTAGCTGAGGCTGAGCTGCTTCCCACAGAGCTGGTAGACGATTCAGAGGTACTAAGATTACAGCCAGGAGGAGGAGGACAAATCCTTTAATTGTATAAAATCATCAGATTAAGACTAACGCTCTCTGTGGTTCACACCGTTAGCGGAGAACTCCGCTGCCCAGAAACAAAATGTTTACAAAGTGCTGGGGAAAAAAAAAAATAAATCCCCCCCAAACCCAGGGGCCGAGCCAGCCACACCTTTCCCTCCCGTGTCTGCGCACCGCGGGGAGTCCCAGGAGTTCTCCTTGCTCCCAGAGGAACTAAATTGTCACCTATTCTCTTCTAAGCAATTGTCACAGAATTACACTCACGCTGGGTTAAACGCTTGGGAAGACATTTGCAGAGGAAGTTACCTGAATACTGAGGTAAGGCCTCAATTTCTCGATAGGACGCACATTAGTGATGGCTTCCCCCTCAGCTCCACCGCAGCGGAACCGCACACATCCCAAATCATCCGCTTCATGGCTTCAGACCCCTCGTCTAACAGTCTTCTGCACCGAAATAACACCTCACCCAGTCGTCTGAAACCCGCATTTTTCTTCTGAATTAATTCCTCTGAGGTATCATCACTTAGTTTGATTACAGGGAAATTTCAGAATCAACCTGTATTTGCTGACGTCACGGCCCTTTTCCACAATCCCTCCTCTGGCAACTCACCCGAGCGGCCCAGCTGAGGCAGCTGGAGGCCAGTGCTTTGGCAACACTTAACCGCAGGAGCAACCACGGTACGAGTCCTGCTTCAGCCAAAGACCGAAGGTCCTCACCCCCCGCGTATTTAGGTTAGGCTGTCACTGACAGGCGGGCCGGGAGGATCCAGGATGTTACTCAACGAGCTGATTTCTGTCTACGTATCGTTCACAGATCCATTTTCAAGACTGGGTCTTTTTCAAAGGCGTGACCTTCCTTCTCCATGCGAACAGGTGTGCTCAACTGTTACTGAATAAAGAATGATGAATAAGGCCCCCTTGCATTTAAATGTCTGTAAGTATTACCTCCTCCTTCAGATGACAAACCTCAGTAAATGGATGGTGCAGCAAAGAGAAATCTCTCATGCACAACTGTTCCTAAGGTTTTCTATAGGAAGCTGTACATTAAAATCTCGGCGAAGAAAAAAAGAATAAACACTGCGCTGCAAGAGACACCTGGTAATTATGAGACACGCAATCCCCTACTGTGCTATAAAAGGCTTGCTTGGCTGCTGCAAACAGCTGAAGCAGGTCACACCTTTGTCAGATTTCAAGGAATTGCAAATGATGAGACAGCTGCCTCCTTTTACCTCAGGTATGAATAAGGAGAAGAAGAGCCACAATAAATCTTTTGTATGCCTTTGTCATTTAGGGTACCTGCTCAAAGCAGTGTACTGTTTGTTTAGTTAACACGGTCTCCTTTAGAAAATAGTGTGGTGCAACAGGAGCAGACACGTGGAGGGAAACAGCCTGTGCTTCAGGCCGGTGCCCTCCTAACACACGCTTCAGGGGGGTTATTCTCTGAACTAGCTCCCGTGGGGCCCCCGGGCAGCTGTTAACGGCTGGGTCACGTCTTCTGGTTCTGTTTCACTCATCCAGTGAACCCAGGGATCCAGTTTATGCACGAAGACCACTCCAGGATACAAATCGAAGCATAGCAAATGGGGACAATCATGAGATTTGCTTCAGAAGCGCTCTGCTGATCCAAACTAAACTGCTAGTACAGAGGTACCCAGGGAAGCCCAGAGAACTGCCTAATTACAGAGCCAAGCTGTCAGACATGTTAGGCAAATGAACTTCCTTCTGATGTCTGCTTCAAGTGAGCCCTGTTTCAAAACAGCGCTTACACACCATGGAGTCTGGAGGCTGCTTCTACTCACCTTTGCTGCAAGCAGCACCCAGGAGAAAAACGAAAAGTAATTGCGCTTCTACATGGTAGGAAGCATCTAGGTTGTTTCTGCTCCTCCCTGCCAGCCCAGCGCCAGAAGAGTACGAGAGCCCCAGCCCCTTCTCTCTCGCTGGAAAACCATCCGCAAGGATGAGCCCGTCCAAGCAAGCAGGTTTACACCAGCGACTCGGTGCAAAGAAGCCCTGCAGCACTACGGAATCTGGCCCACCACATTTGTTTTAATGCTTTAAACAGATAAATTGAAGTGAAATGTGTCTTTTAGGATGTCACTGAATAGGCAAGCTGAGAAATAAATTGAGCTTCACATATGCTTTTATAACACATAACAACTGTGACTGTCAACACAAGATCCTTTTCACTGTCAATTCACCACGCATTCTGCAAGACCTTGGGGCCTGCAATTATTTCATTTCCTTTCTTGTAAATGCAATTTCCACTTAGTTTGGTGGAATAAAGGTAGACAAAGGTGGTAGGAGTTGCTGTATTTTCTGATTAAGGTTGTCTGTTCAAGACTGTAGAAATCCACAAACTACAAACACAGTATTTTTCAGGAACAACCTCACCTTTAGCAGTTCAAGAAAATGCAATGGCATTATTCATGTCAAATTAACTGCTGAACAAATCTTCATCTTTCTGATTAAATGAAAATGAGGATTATCTTTCTTCTAAGGATACTTAAATGAAATAAAAGGGGAGAATACATACAATTGGAAAAGGCATTCTGCTTTTAAAACTCAGTGCAAATTAAATAAAACTGTAGAGCACAAAAGGAAATCGGGCTCTTTATCGATTCAAAAATAAAAGATAAAAGTACCTGCAGGAGAGGGAAGTAAATATCAGTTCATAAAAAAAAGATGCAAACTGAATTTGCAGCTCATTTGTTGTGACCTACTCCTTTGAACCAAGCAATGGAGACTTGCTAGAATTGGTACTGGTGGTATTTTTTAACTGATAGAGCAGGAAATCAGAGGTTTAATTAGCCATGATTACAATATTCTGCCGATCTGATTTGTCTCATCTATTTCCTTTTCTTGAAGTGACAAACTGACAAACAACCTGGCAAGGGAACTGAAGCAAGTGCATAGCCTAATTTCAAAAGGAGCTTGGTCTTGTTGTAAAACAAACGAATCTTCCACAGGATCTGTCTGAAATAAATATTTCTGAAGAAGGTTTAACTCTTTGATGCTTCACTGGCACCTTGGGTCTTCAATCTGTTGTGACAAAAGATTCTGCTGCCCATCTCTGCAAATGCAGCACTGACAGTATTTTTTCTTTTTTTTCAAGAATCTTAATCTTGAAATTTGAAGGTAATTCAGAATTTTTACCAACAAACATTTAAGAGTAACAGTCAGGACTTGTTTTGGCCCAACAGAAACTGCCCTGCACACCTGCATACAGAGCAATATGACTTTGTCGTGGTTTAACGTGATGCTATTTTTTAAACTATTGTGCTAGAACTACCTTTTTTTAAATCAAGAGTTAACTATGTAACTGTCATCCATCTGCTCTTAAGGATACGGAAAATAACCTCAACCTTGCTATTCATCAAAAACTCTTGAGGTCTTTTTTTTGGCAGAGAAGATGAAGGGTTTTTTGAAGAACGTTCACAGATTTTACAGGAAAAGAACTTTATTACAGAGAATTCGATTTCTACCTCCACATGAGACTGCAAATTATTTGAGGAGTCAGTGGTAAACAGCTGCAGACTGTACATTTATCCTGTTAACCAAAATTGATATTAAATCACTTTCAAAATGCACCAGCCCAACAGATCTGGTACTAAAATATATCTACAAATCCCTGTTCTACTTACTGTAATGTAGGCTTGGAGCCCGTGACACCCTTAAGCTGGTTAGAGACAGGACCTGAGTCAGGTGCTTCAGAACTGAATTCTGTCTCCAGGTCTTTCTTGTTCAATGCTGTTTGTGCGGCACTGGCTCCCGAACCTAGCACAGGCAGAGATTTTGATTCTGAGGTGGCCAAGACTCCAGTGGGACCTAAAACCCAAGGAAAGTTTAAGGCTTCTATTATCCAGATTGACTGGTCCAGAAACAACACGTAAGCACAGCAGAATTCAAGCTAATGGGAGAAATCAAAATGGAATTTTAATGAACAGCGTCCAGTGCATGGAGAGTATCAAAATGCCATATTTGCAGCTTCTGCTCTCCCCGCCAAGATGAACCCTTTCATGTACCACAAGTAGGGCTTGCTATATTGACACAGCCGTGCACTCAATCCCCCTGGCTTCTGGGATGGTAAGTCCTGCTCCACGCAGCACGACCAAGTCACAACTTGCCAGTGCTCTCCCAGCCTGAAGGGCAGCTGGAGCGAGAGCCAGCCCAGTGACAAACAAGCCTGTTCTCATACTCACGAGTAGCCACTGAACTGTCTGTCTACAAAGTCCACGCTAAAACCATACAGTGACATTAAAACCAGCCACATCCGCATCGACTATGGCATGGGCTTACACTTGCACAGACTGTGTTTCTAACCAGGCAGAGCATCAACAGTTTCTTACAGAAGATGATAGTAAAGCGTAGCTTAAAAACTGCAGACCCTTGCTCTGCAGAAGAGGTTAATTCAAACCCTTAGTCCTAAACCCTCATTTCTCTGGTTACCATTACTTTCAAGAGTATTTTCACAGTAGGCTCAGACTACTGACTCCAATAACAATATCTGAGCTCCAGGCGGGACAGAGGAACCTGTGCATATATGGCTGTGTGCACAGAAAGTCCTGCCAGAGGCATCTCTCGGAGAAAATGGGGGTGAAAAGCGACAGGTGCGAGGGGGAAGTGAGCCCCTCTAGAAGGAAGCAGAGTTCTCCGTAATGGCTGAAATGGCAATGGTCTGGAAGAGAAAGTAAAGCTTCAAGAGTCACTTAATGCAGGGAGAGGAAGAAGACTACGACGGAGTCCAGCCACTTACCGCCACTGTCCTGGTCAGTGGTCACTTTCCGGCGTCGCAGAACTCGTTCCAGCTCTGTTTCACTGCTGTCTGTTTCAAGGGACTTCAAGCTTCGGGAACTAGTGGATTTGTTCAATGTTTCCTACAGGAAGAAACAGGCATGAAAAGCTCTCTGAGGACATAATATGTGTTGCGAAACATCCCATATGCACAATGTGAGAACCTTTTAAACTGCAGAAAAGCAACTGCAGTTCTAGACCAGTGTGTGACGCTCTCCCTTTACTACAACAGAGCGCACCTGGGGCTTGGCTCACCACTTCTCCCTTTACTTGGATTTCCCAATGTAGGGATTAACCATACTCACCTACACACTAGAGGGTTGATACCGGGCTTAAGATGCTCTGGATCCCTACTGCACAAACTCTGATGTTTGCAGGGAACTGCCAATTTCCTCCATCTTAACATTTAATGGATCTTAAAAAACTCATCCATCTCAAGAAATGGATAGAGTATGAAGAGCTGTCTCTGAAGAATAGCCGAGAGCAGGTTGAGAGCTTATGGGTAAGAATCAGAGACCAAGGCAACAGCGGGAACCTTGTGGCTGGTGTCTGCTACAGGCCGCCTTATCAAGGGGAGCACATTGACAAAACCATCTTACTCCAGCTACAGGAGGCATCGCGCTCACAGGCTCTCGTCCCGCTGGGGGACTTCAAATACCCCATCTGCTGGAAGAGTAGCACGGCGAGCTGTAGGCAATCCAGGAGACTCCTGGAGTGCATTGAGGGTAACTTCTTAAGCCAGGTAATGGACAGCCCTACAAGAGGGGATGCGATGCTGGACCTGTTGGTCACCAACACAAGTGAGCTAATTGGTGATGTCAACATCAGAGGAAGCCTGGGCTGCAGTGATCATGCACTGGTGGAGTGCACTGCAGGGTCCTGCACCTGGGTTGGGGCAACCCCAGGTATCAATACAGGCTGGGGGATGAAGGGATTGAGAGCAGCCCTGAGGAGAAGGACCTGGGGGTACTGGTGCGTGAAAAGCTGGACATGAGCTGGCAACGTGTGCTGGCAGCCCAGAAGGCCAACCGTATCCTGGGCCGCATCAAAAGAAGCGTGGCCAGCAGGGCGAGGGAGGTGATTCTGCCCCTCTACTCTGCTCTCGTGAGACCCCACCTGGAGCCCTGCGTCCAGCTCTGGGGCCCTCAGCACAGGAAGGACATGGACCTGTTGGAGCGGGTCCAGAGGAGGGCCACAAAAATGGTCAGAGGGATGGAGCACCTCTCCTGTAAGGAAAGGCTGAGAGAGTTGGAGTTGTTCGGCCTGGAGAAGAGAAGGCTCTGGGGAGACGCTATTGCAGCCTTTCAGTACTTAAAGGGGGCCTACAAGAAAGATGGGGACAGACTTTTTAGCAGGGCCTGTTGTGATAGGACACGGGGTAATGGTTTTAAACTAAAAGAGGGGAGATTCAGACTAGATAAAAGGAAGAAATTTTTTGCGATGAGGGTGGTGAAACACTGGCACAGGTTGCCCAGAGAGGTGGTAGATGCCCCATCCCTGGAAACATTCAAGGTCAGGTTGGACGGGGCTCTGAGCAACCTGATCTAGTGGAATATGTCCCTGCTTGTTGCAGGGGGGTTGGACTAGATGGCCTTTAAAGGTCCCTTCCAACCCAAACCATTCTATGACTCTATGAAAACTGCTAGAGCGATACCATGCCCATAATTAACCTCTATTAGCAAAAAGCCAAAGATCCGTATTTTACTGCTCCAGCATGTTTTATATTTCAGCATGGTCCTGTGTTGCTGCATCCTGGTGTGGACACGTATCTGCAGAAGTCAGTATGTACTAGCTGCAACTGCAGCATGTTATTATACCCTATAATCTAGCTGATCTGCCATAAACCTGACCCTGTGTCCACATACTTCATGGTTTCTCTTATGCACAGAGTTAGATCTCAAGTTGAAACAGTTTTTATACATACAAAACAGAAATGCACGCAATTACTGCCTTATGCCAAGGTTAGTTGGTACCAGGGAAGCTGCAAGTCCAGCAGCACTTTTCTTAAGGGGGGGGGGGGGGGGGAAGGCTTTAATCAAAGCCCAAAACCACCCAAAGTTTCCCACAGGAATTTTAACATGCACATAGTGCACACTGCACGCATTTCCCAACTGACGAGAGTCAGTTACTGGATCAGCACCCACTTGATTGTAAAATTTCCCCAAAATGTTTATAATGCAACTGAAAATTTGGGACCTATGTGCTATTTCATTCTCCCTCTGAGTCTTGCCATCCTTAGGACCCCCCCAGGAATCCTGTTCATTCAGCCTTCCAAAACATGTCAGACTCATATAGCATTTTTCCAGAGCATAAATAACGTATTCTTAACATCTTTTGTTGACAAGCCTGTGACTTCTGATAAGAAATAGCAAATGGCAAAAGGAAATGGCATCGCAAGTTGCAAAAGCTGTGGTACTTTCAGGATCCCTGCAAAGTAACTCAGCTCTCGTTCTTCACCTCCCAGCCAAAAGTTAAAATATTTTCTTTGGCAACTATTTGAAATTTAACTGAGCAGGTACATTATTACTGAGTAGTATGCTTCAGATCTCTACAAACGTACACGTACGAAAGCAACTTGAGCAACGGAGTCACTCAAACTCTGCAATTTACAGAACATAAATGTGTTTTGTTTGTAACAATTACCTGGAGGTCTACATGAAATGCATAATTAGCATAGTAACAACAAATGTTTACTCCATCACATCCCACCCCCATGTTTGTTGTCTGACTGTGCATAATGATTGGTCTCAAGAATAGACTGGAATTGGATTTTATGTAGTTTGTCTTATACTACAAATATCCTGAAGGGCTCAAAAGCAACAAGCTAGATACAGAAGTACAGTGACTGTAGGTTTCTTTCGGCTCCCTCTGAAGTACATAATCAAGTCTCCCCTGATGTCAGCGATACAGTGTCAAAGAAATAAAACAGCTATTAGAAAACGAAAGGACCTTCGGCAGGATCGTCAAGTTCAACCCTCACTCGTCCAAACAGCACACTGCACCAAACCATTCCTATACTTACAGAGTTCCATTTAAAACATAATCTCCCTGTTGCATTTTATTCCTTTTCTATTGACCTCCACATTTAATTATGTGTCCCTCTAATCAGAGCTCAGCATTAAGGTCTGGGGGCTCTCTAGATCATTTCTTCCCCTGCTTTCATGTGACTGGAGAACAGTAAGTTTGACGCGTCATTGGTGCCACACTCGTGATTTTAAATTTCAGCACCGGCTGTGGCTACGCTCTTTGCTGTACTGTCTTGCATCACCTGACACAATACTGAAGTTATTTTTATAAGGGCTCTCTTTAGGTGCTATCATGGATGATTAGACTGATTAGCTTTACCTTCTGTGGAGTGGATGTGAAGCATTTTGCTTCAATATGGGCAGAATTTCATCGTATTTCACCTTACAAAGGCAAAATTTCACCTGATGTGCCAAATCTGCACTTCAACTTTAAAAGCTTCAGGGTCACAGAAGTCAGGGAGCAAGAACTACAGCTCCTTCTGACTGATACAATTTTAGCACTTGTGCCAAAGAAACCACCAGTTAAATAAGCTACGCAATATACGAGTAAAGGCCAGAACCAGCAGCAAACAGCACGTTGCTCTGAGCAGGACCAAACACAAGCCTAATGGTTTTATTTAGTGATAAACGGGTATGTCAACAGCTGCTCAGAATCCATTTTTCTACATATAAATGCAGACAGACTAGAGACCTCTTGCTCTATTTAGGCGATGGCTATGCTAACAAGAAATTTGGTGCCTCAGGAGAGAGCAGGCGCTCAGAGCAGTTGATGATGAGAACCCCACATCTACTGTATGTGCAGTTCAGGGGCTTTACTTTGGACCAGATTTATTCAGCTGCCTCTCCCTCCCTAAGCATCCCCACTGTGAGCACCTGGAAAGTTTCCAAAGGATCTATGGCAGGTGCAGGCCATAACATCCCCTCTAGTGGCAGGAACATACAAATCCGGAGCAGAGTTAACTGGCTAGTTTTCTCCAAAATAAATTCTGTTAGCAAGACCAAAACCAATCTTTCAGTCGGACCAAAGTTAAAAGTGGAATCGAGGGATTCACTCCAAAACTGCTCTACAGCTTCAAACCAAAACACTGAGGCAGCACTTTCGAATACTCAGCTATTTTGCACAGAAGGCCCTGTCAGCTGAATGAGAAGAAAAAACTGAAACATAAACGACAAGTTTTCTTACCAGAATTCCTTTTAATTCTTTCATTGCACTTTCAGAGGGCTTTGGTGTTTCTGGCTGTAAACAAACACAACACTTGCATGTTAAAAAACTTGTGAAATGGACCATGACAGACTTTGGACTTGAAGACAGACATCGCACAAGGGTCTGCTGCACCAGCGTGCAGTTGTATTACGTTCTTCTGCTCTCTCCTCTCATGGGCACATGGCTAACATTCAATCTATTTTCTTATATAGATGAAGGGAAGAGTCTTAACTGGTAACACAGTGAATCGTAGCCTATACATAAAGAAAGAATCCGCTTTTGTTAAGACGGTAAGCAATATTTTATAGTAGCCACATTCATGTATTAGTGCTAAGTGTTGTATAAAAGGAAGAAATAGTGCTAAATACAGTCTACTTCTTGATCATCCCCTTTACCCAATTCAGTTATTGCCTCTGTGCTTTTAGTTTCTCAGTAGCTGTTTGTTTACAAGATGCTTGCTTTCAGTTCCTTTCTGTGTCAAAGAAACCGGGCTTCTATTTACTTACTGTTGGCTTCACTTCTTTTTCTCTTCTTCAGATATATGCTGCTCTAATTCATTTTATTCAAAATCAAGCAAAGCAAATGAGGTAAGTGAGGCAAATGTATTCTTTTGAATGTTTTACAGAAAGCCTGATTTATTTTCAGTGTAAATTACTTTACTTAGTTAATATTATTGCTCTGCTATTTATTCCAAACCTTTGTTTTAGGTCTGCTTGACTGGTTGACTGGTCTCAGATGAACTCCCTTTTTAATTCTGTCCATCATTTCTTCAACAGCTTGTCTCTTCAGATCCGTAACTTCTTCACCTGTTCCAAAAATCACAGAGCATATCACATTCCAGATACGAACTACGGAGAAATAGGCCAAAGAGCAAAACGCGTTAAACAGCCTCCTAAACAGGTTCCTTGCCATATACAGCCAGTTACTGTAATCAGAAATTAGTTGTAATGATGAAATGGCATTTGCATATACAATGTACTTAGTTATACTCCCTGCAGTAGTTCTTCCTGCCCGTATGTGTGATGCGTATTGCTCACGCACTTGCTAAATCCATGCTTTTTCTCAGTTTTATTAAAAATGTAAATGATAAGCATACATACATAGGCTTATTTTTCTCCTCGTAAGTGGGCTGTTCACAGGGTCGTTCTTACAGGACCACTATCTTACTCTTAATTTTCCTCACCACAAAGAGGCACTTTACCGTACACTACGTACATCTAAAAGGTGTTCCCACTTTCTACGTGGTAGCAGAAACCAGCAACCTCATCTCTAGTTATCAGGAATTTTAGTTTCTGAATTCAGCACTATTAGTGATCTTTGCTATCAGCTAAACTGTCACAAGCTCTTCAAGGATAAAATGCCAGTCTTCACACACTGAGGATCCAGCCACGGACTTTGCAAACGCCAAACCGCAGTGCCTGCAGAAGTTTGGACAGAAGCAGGGCCCAGATCCTGACAAACGCAAAGCTCCTGTTCGGGAATTGCAAAAGCTGAAGCACCAAGGACTGAAGACTACGGCCCCGCTTCCACTGTATCTCTTCACTGCGCCTCAGCAGAAATTTCCATAGCTTCACTGACACAGGACAAGTTGATAACGCCGCATGGCAAGGCCTATATGCAGCCCACTACAGCGCTACCAAATGTGTCTTGTATTTCACATGGGCTTAAGAACCTTGCTGGAATGATAAACCATCATCTCAGACCGAACTAAAAACACACTGTTAAAGAATGCTGTACCGAGTTAAAGGGCAAAACTTAAATACCATGAAAGGAACCTGCTGATTTTCAAGAAATTCAGTACCAGGAGTGCAAAGTAGTCAGATAAAACGGGAAGCTGTGTGATGAAGCTAAACAATACCTGTTAACTTATCAGTGTTCTGGATAATGTAACAAAAGACACTTAACGTGCCATACCAAAAAGGGAAAAAAAAGACTACTTAAAGCAAATACGTGGAGAAATACGGTTGACGCTATTCAAAGCTGCAATGTTGTACCTTATATAACAGGAATTTTAAATAGACTTTCGCTCTCTCACTTGTCAGGGTACTATTGATGATTCATAGAAATGCAGTTTCTGTATTGTAAGCCGATTTAATGTCAGGCTCTAATTTCACAAACAGGCTGTTTCAAATATAAAAGCTTAATTGGTGGTATGGGATAGAAACCACTCATTCTAAGTCCTTAACAAGGGTCAAAACAAGCCTCAAGTTGCATATAATAACTAGATCAAGAAAGAACTTGCCCCCTTTTTTTATTTTTATTTTAAGAACAGCTCAACTATTAAGAGAAGAAGTAGTTTATATGTGATTGAAGAAAGGTCAGAACTGTTAAAGTTTGCTAATAAATAATGAAAGAATGGGGCGTAGAGAACTACAGTGAATTTCATAGTATTTCCTGCAATCACTGTTTGTAACAGTCTCAACAAAAAGGTGTAATCAAAACATCTAGGACACTTCAAGGTAAGGAAACTTGATAAATGAAGGCAACGTAATTGAACTTTTACTGAAAAAGAAGATTGACTCTTCATCAGAGATCTCGGTACACGGTCACTTCTCTAATGATTTTACCCAGACCAACAACCTTATTTCTCTCAGACTGGTAACCAGTTCCCAAAGATTCCCACAGAAATCTGCCCAAGTCACCCCGTTCCTCACTGGAAAAATGGGAGGGGTAGCACCTCCTTTCCCCCACTTTCTGCCTGTTGGTCCCATCCAACAATCCAGCCATGCTTACATACCATTACAGTCTGCTAACAGCGATTTTTTCTTTAACAGTTATATCCTACACCTATAATTTCAGCCAGGTTCCCGTCTGCAGCCCCCTTCTTTGTTTAAGTGGCAGCAACTGAGTTAAGCAATTCACTGCAAACGAACTCCTGCTGTTTCAGAAGGAAGAGCGAAACAGTGAGGAAAACCTGGGTTATTTAACTGGCAACACTTGCCTAACTAGCGTTGACTCTTCAGGCACTCATGATCATTTGTAAATCTGTACTTAACTCCTGTTCTCAACCTACTAAGCCTCCAGCTTCCATTAACAACAATAAAATGCAATTTCAGCTGGTACTCTGCATGCAGAGCCACCTTAGTGCAAGATTCTGTTTTGTTTTAGGTTTTCAGTATTATTAAAGGATTAGCATTAACAGTCAACTCTGACTGGTAATTTCATAAGACACGAATTGAGGGATGAAAACTGAAGCATTTAACAAACTAGCTCTGCAGAGGGGCTCTGGACAGAAGAAATCACAAACAAGAAGCCATATGGAAGCTGGAAACTTCCCTGTATTATCCTGTACATAACCTGTTCTCAGCTTAATGCTTGTTGGGTTTGTTCTCCTGCCTCTTCCAGATAACCTGTGGAAGTGCAAAGCCCTGGACATACTGTAGCTGCAGCTACATGCCATAGTGTCTCCAGCGTAGAGGCATAGGTTGAGCCTCTCAACGCTGCTATAGTGCAACTACTACACGCAGTTCCAAACTGCCGGGGTGCAACTCAACAGTTGTATGTTACACATGCCAGTGTAACAGCACAGGGCCTAAATTAAACCATCCTGTTCTCCCCATCCATCTCACCCAGCACATCACCATATCCAGCTAAGAGCTCATCTTGTCAGGTCCTTCTGTGAGCCTCTCATAAACATGACCACCCTCTCCCCAAGGGAAAAAAAAACAAAACAAAACAAGATAAATTTTTCTGCCACATCAGTGAATGAAATCAGCTCAGTGACATATCTGATAAGCATGAGAAACAGAAGTAGGAAGAGATAAGAAATTTTTTTCAGTTACAGCAAGTGCTAGGTCTTCCCTTAATGTTTTTGATCTGCAGCCTCAAAGATCGTTCATACTAAAATCCATTTGGAAAAAATAAATTGGATGCTGATCACCAGTTCACTTGTGGGGGCATAGATGGCTACGAGGGCTATGCAAACTTGCAAGGGATCTGGAAGAAGCTTGCAGTACCAGAGCTACAATGCCAAAGATACCACTTCCTATCTCAGAGCACATATGGCTGGGCTGCAGTTACATTTCTGGACTGCAAGGTAGATGAACATGCTGGGACATGGGTAGCAGTTGTTAATGTTGACCATTATAAGCATTTGCATCACTCTCTGTACCCACAGTTCATTTTCACTAGCTTTATCTGCAGTACCTAGTGGATAAATCGCATGGCTTGAGAAAGGATGAGCCATACCTGACTCCTGCTGAGGAGGTTTCTCCTTCTTGCTCACATTGGTGTTGGAGTGAGATCGCTTGCGAATCATTGACATGAGAGACCTTTGGGGAAAATGAAACTGCAGATTGTCATTCTGTCCTGTATTACACTTAAAATGAACTTGAACATGACACACAAACAGCTTGCTTATACCTGATTATACAGCTACTTACAAAAGACTCATTTAACAGTTCTTGAATGCAGATGTAGGTACTGAATTACCCCCCACAATGCCTCCCATCAAAATGCACCAGAGAAATTTATTTCTTTTTAACAGACATTAGGCACAAATCAAAACACTCCAAGATTTGAATATTAAAAGACAGTGTCTCATTGTGACACATGACAAATTGAAGCTGCTCTGGCATAATAAAAGGAAGGAAGAGCTACAGATATTGAAGTATTATTCTCCAGAGGACACTTAAATATGGTGATCGGTATCTCCTCACCAACTCCAAGTTTGTAATCTTCTTACAGTGTCAAATAATTATCCCTTCACTATAGTCAAAGCGTAAAAGTCCAGGCAAGGAAATGATTCATCTTAAAGCCAAGTATAAGCTCCTGTGCACATCTGATGTGTCAGCGGGGCCTATCGCTCCCTACTGAACATCGCTCCTTACGGAGCCGTGACCTCCCTGACATAAAGGGTCAAAACTCTCTCCCAGAAAAAAGCAGCAACCAGTGCCAAGGCTCTGAAACCACCTCTACGCAGATAAACATCACAGTGAATGAAGGAAATACTCTGATTTAGCTACTACAGGGCTTTAAATGAATAGTGTTGTCAATTCCAAATAATAAAGGGCACAAATGTAAACAAAACAAAAAAACCCCACCCACAACACCCCCACACAGTTAATTTATGCTACACATTAGTGAGAAAGCAAGCAAGCAAGCCAAATGAGTTAACGGATGTAAAAGGAGCAAAAGACCAAACACAATTGTTCAGGACATGTTTAGCTTTGTTTTTAGAAATCTAAACAAGATGCACAAAGGGATGAATTCTCCCTACTAATCATCTCTATTCATATATTTAACACAGAAGTTAACAAGACTCTTTTATGTAATTTCTGTGACAGAAGGTTAGAAAGTGTCATTGAAGTCCATTTATTTTTAAAACCAAGTGGACAACATGAAGATTAGCTGAGTTCCTAAAATTAACTAAGCACACTTTAGGGCTTAATTAATTAATTTGGGTCTAACGCCTGATACATCATATATTGGTCAGCCTCTTTTACAGCCCTTTGCAAAAGTCAGGCTTAGTTTTGATAATTTCGCCCAAAACTGTGTGATGATGGGGTGGTGATTTTCTGTTTTGGTTTTTTGGTTTTTTTCTTTTTAACTTATGAAAGCAATCGTGGGAACTCAATAGGACTGCATTTTCATCACCAGTGTCCGACAGGAAGGAACACACAGTAATCCAACATATCCTTTGGTTCAAAGGGGTTTTCTTAGCAGTAGATTCAGACAAGCATTTCACAAGTCTATAATTACAGCTATAAGGTGAATAGAAAAAAATAATCTCCTAAATTTAGAGGAGACAGGTATCCCTCCTCCTCCAAAGTCACAGTCTAGACAATTCGTTAGGCTTGGCAAGGCAGACACTGTTCAAAATGGGTCAGGGTGTTAGTCTGTTGGCAGGTGGGGCACAGAGCGTGTCCTGCTGGTAAAGAGCCCAAGACAGATGAAGAAAGCCTTTTTTCTCTTTAAAGACACTCTTCCTGCTTGGATGCAAGCTCATGTAATGTATGCTGCTTCAGCAAAGCATTAATGCTGTGACCCTTGATTTAAGCACTTACCGTATAGGGTTAGGAGGAGGGGGAGGAGGAAGAGGAGGAGGGGGCGGCGGTGGAGGAGGTGGTGCAGGATTTTCAGACTGCTGTATTCGTTTTTGAAGTTCATCAACTGCGCAAGAGCAATAAAACAAACTAGAGTGAGTTCTTGGTTTCTCAATCTGCTCTAAAAACCAACTCTGATGGTTTGAGCAAAAAAGCTACTAATTAACTAAAAAACAAACAACAAGACTAAACCACACAACTGCTAGGAAGTCCTATTTTTGGCAACATTTTCCACCATGAATACTGTCCTAGCTGCACAGGATTCTCATGAAACCAGTGACCTCCAATCTGAGTTACTTTTGAAATTAAAGTGACACTCTCCCTCATACAGGATTCTTCACATAAAATGATAGAGCAGGGAAAAGTTTATCAGATTCCTGTGACGGTCTATTTGAGGTTGCATTTGAGAACGAACTAACTAGAGATGAAAGAAATGAACAATTTCAGCTTCCAGACTTATCTCTGTCTTGCTGATGGTGTGGGTTTTCCCCATAAAAATCGTCAAAACTGGGCAGTGGGCAGAATGGATTCTTTCTCTCCTGTTTTCGTGTCAGATCTAAAATGTGGAAATTACTTTTCTGCACTTGAAATGTCAAATGCAATTAACTGCGGAAGGGCAGAAACAGAAAAAAAAAAGCCTTAAATTTCTTTTAGTTACAAAAATTCTTAGCAATTGTTCTGAATACAGTAGGAATTATGGCAGAAGTACAGAATATGATTTCCAAAGTGGATATGGTTCTTTGCTCTCATAATGATGAATTCAATTTAAAATTACAATCTTTAACATTTACTTTTAAATTTAAAAAGGAAAAAAAAAAATCAACTGAGTGACTTTAAATTCCAGGTACAATCTTTATGCTGATAAATTCCTTCTTAAGGACAAACAAGCCTGGAAGGAAAGAATCTGCTGTGAAGGTTAGATCTTTTCCAAGGCAGCTGAAAAGAACTCATATGCTGCCTAGGCATATTTTTAAGGCTGGGTAATGTAAAGCTCTAACACAAAGCAGCTCTTCCAAGCAAGACTGCTAACAGGCTTAAAGATAATCCTGCTTTTAACAATATGTTTCAGAAAAGTGTGGCTATACATGGAGCCTTAACTAAGGATAGGGACTTTGGCTGCCTCTGACGGGGGCTCAAATGCGCCTCTGACCAGGTATCATACCTAAAACTAGCACCTGCTTAGGCCTTGAGCTGAACAAGGACTGAAAGCAAAGGCACATGCAAATACTTCGCCAGACATAGCCTCACATTCCCTACAGTGAGGCCACACACACCAGGGGCCCTTTTTAAAATAAAGAGCATTAGGTCAGAAGTATCCTCATTCAATAGATCGGATGCTGCAGACAAGCCAGGCACCATCCTGACAACAATAACTGTATGGACATCTGCACTGCAACAGTTGTTCCCTCCTAAATAGTCTGTGAATCTTTTCTGCCCATACTCTTTGGGAGCTAGTTTAAATCTTAGAGACAGACACACACAGTAGCTAGCAAGACTGTTTCTTTCCTTTCAGTCACTTGACATGGAACAAAATATTGGACGACAAGTAAGAAGTTTAGATGTGTAATTCTCATGCATATGAGCCATAAAAGCCCACCAGATTTGTTTGGCTAACTCCCTTTGTAGGGCTCTGAAGGCAGTACTTACCTTTTACATATCTGTTAAAAAAAAAAAAAAAAGAAACACCACCACCCCACCCCCCCCCGAGACCTTCTCACATCAGCAGAAATTGTTTTCTCACATGTCAATATGAAGGGCTAAATCATGTCTTTATTTTCACTGGTGTCTTCTATTGCAAGACTATTAAATGGTTGGGTAGCTTGATAATTATGGGATGTTTTTGTACAATTCATACAATGTAGACCCCACAGTCTGATAAACCACTGTGCATCTTTGGGGGAAAAAAAAAAAAAAAAGCAGACTTATCCCATTTTATTTATTTTTAAACCTAGGTAAGAGGATACATTTTGACTGAATACGAAGGATTGTGTCTTTCACACAGAAACCTATTCACATGTATATATCCATCTGTAAGACGCAGGGCAATCTAACAACAGTATTTTTATACCTTACAGAAGTTTTACGAGGTTATTCTTTCACACATGTTCTGGACAGGACTGTTCTGTGATTGAAGGCAGTTGCTGTACTTTGTCTTGTGAAGCACAGGTCTGGATCTCGGCTACACAAACGCTGTTCCTTCTGGGGTCTCAAACATAACTTGTAATTCTCTCAGACATGCACCACTCACATCCCTGCAACTGTACCTCTAAAATGAAAGTTATTACATGATTTTACCTGTATGCTTTAGGTCTCTAGCTTTTTCTTCTGAGTTCTGACACTTAATCTCTAGTTCCTTTTTATCTTCTTCCAACAGTTCTAGTTGCTGTTTAAGACGACTAATCTCCTTATGTAGCGCTTGATTCTCTAGCTGCTCTTCCAATTCTTTGATCTGCAGTTGGCAAACAATAGCATTCATTACAATAAAAGGTATTTTCTGTCCTTCCTTTTGACAAATAACCCATTAGGCACAGTTATTCCTGAAAACATGATGTTATAGTACAGGAGTGAACTACAAGTCCCAGAAAGAGGGCAATTTTTGAAGGAGAGCTGGACAGATTTTTCTGAGAGATGTCAGAATTTTCTATTATGATCCTAACTTGTTTCATCTCTTCTTTAGAATACGTCTTTAGCTCCGAAGTACTTAAGCTATAAGATGTTCCCTTTTTCTTTTTATAGAGTTTTTATCACATAATAAGAATTTAATTTCAGAATGTTTCTCATTTGAAGCACGAGAACATTGGCATTTTTGTTCTTACTGACTGCTTCCACTGACAGGTTCATTATTTAAAGTCCCTTGTCTCAACTCATGCAGACGGCAGTGGGTGAATTACAGAACAGCAGGTTTAGAGGCAGCATTCAGGTGCAGAGTAGCAATCACTTCCCAACTCCCTAAATACATACGTTTTGCTCTAGACTTCAAGGAGCCAAAGATGCAGAGGTTTTCTATGAACTGGCAATTATTCCTCCAAAATACTCATTTAGAAGCATGTGAGATTACACATAGTCTTAGCATTGCTGCACTGGTAAACGCACAGGAACTATTACCTATTCCTAGCGTTACGCTATTACCAGAGTTTTAAGAACAGGCCTCAAAACTAAGGGAAAACTCATTTTCAGGCTTTCAAGTGAAGCAATGGTGATTTCTCCCAGTGCGAGACTGACCTAGTCCAGTTTCAAAGAATGTATTTGTTTAGATCCTAGCACTTTAGATCCTACCCCACCACTTTGCAGCATTCACCTAACATTTCCCTGCTCCAGTATGTCTGGCTCTTCCCCATACATTTCTTTAGCAAGTGACCAGACTACTAATGTGAACTGCCTACCTCTCACCTCCTGGTCTTCTTAGCTTATCCCCCCAAAATACCCTTTATATTACTCAACATCCAAAATATTCTCCTGTCATCTCTTCTTCATTTAATGGAACTTGACTTAATGCTTGTAATTGCACTTTACTGACATCCAGAATAAAATACTTACCTAAACCAGAGCTTCAGACTGAAAAACCTTCAGGTTTTGTACTCATGTCTTACCAGTGACCCAGAAGGAGGGATTCACAATCTTCTCTGAAGTTTAGTTTTTAGATTGTGAACTCTTTATGGGGGACAAGATCCCCAATACTTCTGAACATAACAAATACAAGACACTCCTTAAATGCAGGAGGCTTTCAAAAACTTCTGCATGAGATGAAAACTAATCCTGTGTTACCTTTTGTTGGTGTTGAAGCCTCTCTTCTTCTAATGTGTGGGTTAACTTAGCATTGTCATCCAAAGCCTTCAAAAGCTGTTGATCAGGAGCAGAATTTTGCAGAAGCAACTGACTTTGCCTTTTCATCTTGTTTTGTTCAATAAACATCTGCCAAAACAAAACCCACCCCCAAGAAAAACCATAGTTAAGCCCAGTCTAATGCTATTCTGGGAAAAATGGCAATTGGAAAGAAAATGAAGAAACTAACATCGTGTTAATATGGTAGGGATCGTGAGGAAGAAGGTGAGAAGGAAGGGGAAAGGAAATTTGAGAGTAAAATTTACAAGAGCTCAGCTCACACTGAAAGGAACCAGGTGTTTGCTGAGAGAACCACCCACTGCTACACCTCAATTACCCACATGTTGGCAGCATTCAGAATTTAAACACGTCTCTGAATTTTGTTTCCTGGAAATGGGAACAATCTGATCCCTATTCCGGGAGCTCTGGAGAGATTAAAAGAACTCCAGGTGGAGGAAAAAATGTCTATGAATTCACAGGCTACCTCCTCAAACACATCTGCAAGCTTTGGCATAAAGCCCACTTATTTGAGGGTTACCTGGATATGTGAATGATGGAAAGTCTTCAGGAAATGAATTTCAATCCATGCTTGTGTAATTGGTGTAGGCACTTGCCCTGGGAAAAGGCACTTCAGGGCAATTTCAGCCTTTTAGTTCTGATCCTTGTGTTCTTTCTTCTTCCCTAGTTATATTTTTGATGTGGGGAATGGATACATTAAGGGGAAAAAAAATAATCAAATAGTCTGGAGACTTGACACTGATAAAATATCACACAGTTCTCTAGGCTTCACCTAAGAGGTGCGGAGGCTGTCAGCACATGCAGTTTCCATAGGAGAGATCTGCGCTTTCCAGACTGTTTAGGAACTCGGAATAAAAAGATCGCTTCCTGCCAAAAAAAATTCCTAGTGAATTTATCTGCATCTTGACCTCTCTTTCAGGCGGAAGGTTGCCCCCCAGGCAAGAGGGGCTTCCACTCTTGACAAACTCAGCTGTGCCTGTTCTTACAGCAGAAACAGGGGTTGGGTCACGCTGAGGTTTCAGATGAGTGTGCGCAGGTCAGCAAAGCATGCCACTTACGGCAGGAGAATAGAGAACCACCTGAGAGTGCAGACACTCCCTCAGACTGTAAAAACACTGTTGTATAGCACAGCAAAAGCAAGAAGATATTTTAAGAATAAAGTATTAGAAATAAAAAAGTTCCCTGAGATCTTTTCAGGTTCCCATACTATTAATTCACAAACCAAAATTACAGATACAACACGTGGTTTCTTCCCATCCGGTGCTACTGCAACGCTATGTGATTTGTTTATTTTTTTTAATACAATTAGATTTTAAAGAAATATCAGCTGGTGCGGATTCGTGGCAAGCATTCCACCCAGTGCTTTGCACGGACACTTCAACTGAGTCGTCTTAGCAAGCAACTCTCTCTCTCTCGCTGTACGTACAGACCGAGAAGCCTGCTGACCGCGCTGAACTTTTAACTCACAACGCAGCCTGCTTGACCCTGCGTGCCAAGAAGCGTCAATTGATGCGGCCTTAATACTAATAAAACCTACAGTGAACACTTCATTGGGCAGAGCTGTGCCATGGGGGTAGACAATAAAGGACTGGAAGCATTCAATGAAGAGGAAACGATGAATACAGGCTCTCGTACTATACTTCGTTATAAAACAAATAAAAACAAATTTACGACAATACACAGGCCACTGTGGCGTGGTGCAAATGTGCACTGGACATTAGCTCCCTGTCCCCACATTCTGCCAGTCAAACCAATCACACTTGCGTTATCTTACACTAGCAGGGCTGCGGCAAAAACAATTCAAAGGCAAAAGAAGTTCAGAATCAAAGCTACCCACCCCAACCCGTAAAGGCTTGCCTTTGTACTGCAACTCATCTGTTTGATTAACATTTTATCCTCTTAAAAGAAACAGCATCTTTGAAACATCATACTTTAGAAAGGCCTCTAAATCACTGCTAAAGAACTCAACACACTCCCAAAGCCTCCTGCTTTCCTGTTAAGTCAGTCAAAAGTTATTTAACCCTGACAGAAACATCTCTCTAAAAGGCACCTTTAGCAAACATCGTAGTTTACGTACTGTGAACTTTCAAAGCAAAGTGAAAACTTGGGTTCCCTTGTTTCGTAATCTGAAAAACGGTTTGAGGTGATAATTCCAGACTTTTGTTCCCTGAGTTTCTGCCACTAAAACCAACAGAACAGAGTTGTTCCAGCCTGAGGGAGCAGAAATCTGCCAAAACAAGAAGAAATCAAGTAGAGCAACTTGATTTCTTCAACTTGAGCAGATACTTCACCAAATGTAGAAAACTCATATTCACTTTGTTTCATGCTCCTCTGCAACAAAATGAAAAAAATCCTCTTGAAGAAACTGATGAAAACCTTTTTATTCAGAAGTTTTCATATGAAGTCCTGCATTTTCAATTAGCTTTATAAATTGCTTTCATGACATTGCAAATATGTTCCTGCTTAAAATATATGTGAAAGTGTCTTCTCCACCACAAAAAACTTTGTTGCTTATAACTTAATGCTGCAATCAAATACGTGGGAATCATTTTCTCATATGGAGTGCCATCCGTTTCAAAAGTTACTTACACACATGTCCTTGAAGTACCAGCATATTCCAAATGGAAGAGGCAAAACTAGACAAGATGGTCGCGGCAGATAAAGCAGAAAGAGACCTGGTGATGAACTGACTGAAAGTTTTTGAGAGGTCGTTCTGTGTGTTTGACATGAGACAAAAAAGACCCTTAGAAATTAATTCTACTTTAAAATTAAAACAATCAAGTCCTGCTTCAGCAGGGCAGAAACCTGACTGTCTGCACAAGCCTGAATATTAATTGAAGTGACTGCTGAAAGGGCAAAACAGCTACTAACAGGATTATTCGGACTAGGTGGAATTTAACCAATTGATGGATTAGTTCCGACTTTGCCACCTGCTAGACAATTATCTGCAGAGTATCCCAATCAATACTAGAAATATAAGTTGATGCTGGAGGAATCTACTGAAACCACGACTGCGACTAAAAGCAGATCACAAAGGACAACAGTTTGTTTACATCTATCATTTTAATTTTAAAAATCTCCAAGTGTTGTGCAAACCAGCTAGGTATCTGTCCCCCCGAATTTACAAACAGAAGCTCCGAAGTGCAGGAAATCTGGGACTTGGCCACTTTCCATCAGCAGAGTTTGCACAAGAATCGGGGAGGGGGAAAGAGAAGGGGGTGAAATCCTGAAAATAATAGAAGTTTTTCCCTTGACTTTAATGGGGCCACACCTGATTCTCAGACCCCTGCTCTAACCATTACCCTACAGAGCATTCGCTGCAGCTGTTTTTTGTTTACACCAGAGCTGAAAAAGGAATTCTTCCTCATTAAAAAAGTTAGAAAGCAATTCTGTTAGTGTCAAGTCCCTGGGAACTTCGATCCTCGTTCAAGTAGCGTTCAGGGCATAACTGGATGCTTTCCAACTAACTCCTCTCCCAGGAGCAAAATGAGGCCAAAGGAAATGCTTTAATATCCATATGTTGCTACATGTCCATCTATACATTGTTTGGGTACTCACTACGTGGAATAACTTTTTTGTCTTAGCTACAGTTTGAAGTGCTGAATACAGCAGCACTGTCATAATAAAGTAATCATTGGTTGCATGAAGTAAAATAAAAATCAGTGGCAAACACTACCCACTATGAATAGAATAACAAAAGGTACATGGCAAGGCAGAGACAAACTTCAGAAGTCTCAAACAGAAAAGAGAAGATCAGTCAGCTGAGCAGTTTTCCCTGATTTTAATCCTCGGCAGCACTGCTCCATCCCCTCCACACCCTAGTGAGAAATCTGTAAGTCATCCTTATGGAGTGGTAAGCCACTCATTTACACTTGTCATAGTTTACAGGAGCTGATAGTCTTTCTTTTGCATTATGTGTACACTGAAACCTTACAGTCTTGTGTTCGGACCTGAAATAAGTCCCAAGAGAGGTAGGGTCAAGACACTTGCATCTCCCCAAAAGAACAGGCTGTTTGAAGGATTTTATGTGATGGGGGGACAGAGTGATCTTGTCTGATTATGGCTTGACATAGCACTAAGTGGCTCTAAGTTCAGGAGGTACTCGGTTTAAAATATAAATCCAGGTGTAGATTTATATACCCAAATGGCTAATATCAAGGGCATGGAGGGCACAGGACAAGAATCTCTAATAAAAAAAAAAAAAACAGAACAACAAAAAAACCCAAAACAACAACAACAACAACAACAAAAAAAGAAACAAAAAACCAACGTGAAGCATGGAAAACCAGAGTGATACATTTCTGGCAACGTGTTGTGACCTCCATAGACTTCCTCCTTCAGAGAAGCCAAAGACTAAGAAGACTAAGCCTAGTTGCATTTTCAAACTGCCACAGAAAACTGAGCAACCGGATCATGAAAAAGGACACATGCATAGTAATGTGCAGCCAACAGTCACTCCCCACTCTCCAGATGATTCATATTTTATGGTTAATAGTTTTTGTTAAGACCTGCATCAATTTTAGACTAATAAAGATACAATACAGTTGCTTTAGTTATTTGGCTAATTGCCAGACAACTTCTGAAGGGAGTATTTCTAAAGAGCTACAAGATGGAGCATTAGTAAGTTTTGTGGCTCAAGAGGTCTAACTTACTCAGAATGGGGGAACTGGAGTAGATGAGTTAACCCTATTTCATGTCCATCATTTGCTTCTCGCCACAGAGGTGCCTGGAGCATGTATTTTGAGTGTGAGAAAACTGAACCTCCATCAGCACTGTGACTTCCTTAAAAACACAGTATTATTTATTTTAACAGCCTGTTCTGTACAAAAGGGTTTGTCAAACTACAGCACTCATTCTTTGCCTATAAGGCATAACTGCCCAAGGCCCAAAATAGAGGGGAAAAAACCCCTCTATTGTTACTTATTTCTTTGTTTCCTGCAGTTAACAGTTTTCTTTTTGTGACGGTAGAAGTACAGTGATACATTCTGTAATGCTCACAGTCTTACAGCATTTAGACACCATCTAATATATGCAGAAATAGATCATATACCACATGAAAAAGGAGGAAACCTCTTCACTTTTTTTCCCCCAATAGATTAATTGCCTGAACAAAAAAGAGAAGGGGGGAGGGAGGGAGAAGAGAAAGAGACCAAAGAGTTTCCTCGAGCATAGATCTGGTACCATTTCACAAGCCTGTTCTTGGGAAAAAGCTTGATGAAACATATTAGTGTTGCATCATGCTTCAAAAGTGGTAACATTCAAGCTCAGGAGAATTCAAGTACTAAACACTTATCATGCCTAATTATTATTTTGTATCAGAAATAGTGTGGCCAGCAGGACTTGGGCAGCGATCATCCCCCTGTGCTCAGCACTGGGGAGGCCGCACCTCGAATCCTGTGTTCAGTGTTGGGCCCCTCACTACAAGAAGGGCACTGAGGTGCTGGAGCGTGGCCAGAGAAGGGCAACGAAGCTGGTGAAGGGTCTGGAGCACAAGGCTGGTGAGGAGGGGCTGAGGGAGCTGGGGGTGCTCAGCCTGGAGAAGAGGAGGCTGAGGGGAGACCTTATCGCTCTCTACAACTGCCTGAAAGGGGGCTGGAGCCAGGTGGGGGTCGGTCTCTTCTCCCAAGTAACAAGCGATAGGATGAGAGGAAACGGCCTCAAGTTGCATCAGGGGAAGTTTAGGTTGGATACTAGGAAAAATTTCTTCACCAAAAGGGCTGTCAAACATTGGACCAGGCTGTGCAGGGAAGTGGTGGAGTCCCCATCCCTGGAGGTATTTAAAAGCCGTGTAGATGTGGTGCTTCGGGACATGGTTTAGTGGTGGGCTTGGCAGTGCTCGGTTAACAGTTGAACTCAATGATCTTAAAGGTCTTTTCCAACCTAAACGATTCTATGATTATTTCCAGTTCAGTCAGCTGGACTGCAAATTACTTATCTTCAGATACCAGCTTCTCTCAAACTATCCTTGGTAATGCACGGAGCGTGGTACTTGTAAGCACAGTCGCTCCATGAGTGCTGGTTTTGCAGTATCCACTCACAGATGTAGCACGTTCATGCAAAAGTCCTCACAAATTAACCCAAAACGTCACAAATGCATCTGAGGAAGAGTTCTTTGGGAGCTCCTGTCATCAAGATAACCAAATCCATTGCACACAACCTCATGAGCAGTGCAGACATCTGTTAAGAATGACAATAATTTTTCCTAAGTCTTATAAAATGATAGCCACCTTTTATCTTTCAATAAGGGAAGATTCAGTCCCAGATTAAGTAATGTCAGCTGTGCACTGGGCCAGGTACGGGACGGTGGCATTTTGAGGTGAACAAGTTAAATGCAAACATGTTGTTGTGTAATAGTTACTTAGAGACACAGACGTAGGCATAGTATTCTGTTCTAACGCATCCGTAAGTATTGAGAATTGGAGGGAAAGTAAAGGCAAAGATGAACAATGCACATTCCAGATGGATTAAAAAAATAAAGTGAATCTGTATCACAGTTCCTTTGAATGAAGCCTTTCAAACCGCAAACTATTTTACAGATAACCATAAACATTTGGGAAACCCTTCATTTTTTTCCAGTTGCGTTTTGAGAAAAAGCCTACGCTAGCCTCAAAAGCGAGAGGACCCCCAACAAACCTGCTCAGCAGTCTGACACTTCATTTCTATTTATCCAAGATACAGAGGGCAGAAAACAACAGCTCAATGCTAACTTTGAGAGCACGCTGCCTCTTCTCCGGGAGGTTTCCAGCGTAACTTTAGGTGCAGGGGTTGTCTCCATGCCAGCACACACGACAGTAATAAACTGTTCACTTTACAAAATATTGTTGCAAGGCAGGATGTATGCTTAATAAACCATTTATGCCAGATTATTTTGTTAAACTCCTGGGATTTTTACACTGCTAAGACTTTCAATTTACTTCTGTCACTGTGTTCCTCCCCTTTTGGCTTGCTTTGGCTGTATGTACTGTGTTTTGCTCATCTTTGTGGAAGAGTGCTTTTCAGGGCTAGCCTCTATATTATTGCGATGGCCTTCAAGATACTCTCTGCCTTCTTTTGTTTTCTTATAAACTGCTCCACAAAGAGCTGAGAGATCTTAGTGTCTCTTAAAACATGACACTAGAATTCTGGTTAAGCTTGCCAAGATTCCTGTGTTAACAACCCTGGTTTATTCAGGTAGGTACAGATTTTTCCATGCCCCCGCCCCTTACACACTCTATTTATTTAGTTCTTTTATGCAGATTCCTGTACCTTTCACAATGGATTGTGACTCACTTCAAACCCTCTTTCTTTTTCCTTCCCCCTCTCCACACCACGGCTGACAATATTTACTCAGTTTCTTTAGAACCTCTAAAGAGCATGAATTCTAATGTTTGAAGTTGGATCATTTTTGATTAATTAAATATATATTATGGCGGTGCCAGCAGCATGACTATAATTAAAGCTGTATTGGATTTTTTTTTTTTTTTTAATCAAAAGCTCTGATTTTCAAGTGTTCGCTCACTCCTATATGTGCTTGCTCCCTCCCTCTCTCGCTCCTTGTCTCTCCTCTCCCCCCATCTGGGTTCGCTTCTGCACACGCGCTCACCCACCCATTATCTCTCACACCTGCACTCCCAATTGCTCACGTTCTGTGGCAAATCCTCCTCGCTTGTCAGAAGGGCAGGACGCGAAGGGCGTCCCTTCGAAAAACAGCCTGCGCCAGTCGCTTATCTGGTCTCCTCCCATCGCAGCCATAATGCAGCCCCAGGAGGGCAAAGCTAAAAGCCATGCCATGGAGAAAGGGGTTCATCTGAATACCTGGGCCAACTCCCCCCCGTCAAGGCAAGCTTCAGATACCTTAGCCCCTTAGAAAGACAACATGCCCACCACCAAACAAGCCCCTCCACAGGCAGTAAGTCCATGTTTCAGTGAACTAAAAGACACATCTAGGCTGTTTGAGATGTCACAAACAGTAATACGAAACACTAAGATGTGCCATTCTAACGTCTATGCCGTGGTGCTGCGGTGACACCCACGTTGCTCAGAGCCTATTTCCTTTCTCAAAGTGCTCCAAACAAGTCAAGCACAAAGCACTGAACACACGGTGTTACCCTTTACTCAAACGTATTCCTTGCCTCAACACCGCACAGCTTATCACAACCAACCGTTCTGGCTTCTGCAAAACTCAAGCAAAAATCCAGCAAGATTTTTGTTTTTTCAACATTTTATAGGGACAGAGAAAACATGTGACTGATGAAAGAAAAAGCAGAAAATCCTGGCACATCCTTAGCGTAATCCAAACAGCTCCTGTAAGCACATCCTAGAAAATGCAGCTCTCACAACACAGCTGAGACCTTGTGGCATGATCCATGCGAGAGGACGCTCATACAACCTCACCCAAGCACAAAGCTTTGCTGTTGTGGATGCAGCTGTGGGCCAGAGCCTGCGTCTCTAATGTCTCAGGTCACTCAAGGGACACCATCATTGTGAAACCAGGCCAATGATAACAGATTTTTAAAGTAATTTGAGATGCTACTAGTTCCCCAAACACAAAGGAGCTGTTTGACATTGTTGTCACATGCTCCTGTATTTTATAAAACTTTCCAAAAACCTTTCTGAACAGCATGACACAAAAGGAAGAGAATTAGGTACACAAAGGAAAGACTAAGGCAGGCCTGAAGCTCACTGTTGTAATGACTCCGTTTTGGACTGGAGAACTTCATGGAATGAAAAGCCTCAACTAAAGGGCTACGTTGTCAATCTGCAGCAACGTGGGCCCATATTTTCAGAAGAGACAACAGATAAATAATGACAAAAACCAAGCAAGAAGTACTTGTTTGCAAATAACCAGCATTTCTTTGGCACTGTACTTAATAGCTTGCCTGTCAGTTTGTTATTCAAATACAAAAAGTACTTTAAATATTGTCTTTCAAAATGTATAGCTTTCTGAATACTACAGTTATGAATCTAAACAGAAGCAACATTCTGGGCCCAGAGTATCAGATAATACCCTTTTATGATCTGAAAACTAGCTTAACTACGCATTTATAAATTACTCATTTCTGAGAGATCTACATCTCAGAAATAAAAATGCGATCTGCAAATTCCATTCAAATTTATTAGATAGAGGCATTTATTAGTGACCTTTACGTACCATCTTCTGTTGTCAGTTAATGAACAGAAGCACATAATTGTTCCGTACTTCAGAAGATAAAGCAAAGCAACAGTAGGAGATGCAAGATAGATACTGTAATAATGCATGCTAAATGAACATGCTTAACACTCGTAGAAATTTGTTTTCTGAAAAAAACAGTTCTGCAGATATTACAGTCAACAAATACTGCTAATAAAACAATAAAGCCTGCGCTGTCTCAGGAGGTTTAAAAAAAAAAAAAAAAGTGCATTATAAAAATAGCTATCATAAAAGTATGGGTAATGAACGAATCCAGGTATCCTACAATTTAAAAACAGTTGCAAGAAGGTAACATTTTATAGCACGTACTGGTAACAGTCTTGAAAAAATCCAAAAAAAATACTTAATAAACACAGGCAATATTTTGTTTAACAACTTTAGGTCACTAATAAATGCCTCTATCTAATAAATTTGAATGGAATTTGCAGATCGCATTTTTATTTCTGAAAAACCACAGTGAGCCTTTGACCAAAATGTAAATGGCCCAATGGCACTGAAGCCACGGCAAAGGGCGGTGCCCGGTTCTGCCCAGCAGAGGAATTTGGGCTCCATCCCACAAAGCTCCGTAAAAGTGGGGTTTGGAGGAGGCTGTGTGTGCAGTCTCTTTGATTTCAGAAATCACTCCTCTTGAGCGATTTCTCTCCCACATCTCTTGACTCTAACAGCATCCTGAAAAGTCCATCTCTATACTTAAAATCTGGGAGTTAACAGGACATTTTAATAATTAGTAAATAATTTTCATTTCTATTATTTCTTATTCCTTTGGGGGGAAAAATGTATCAGCTGCTTTAGCTTTGTCTGAAGTACAGTTACATTTTCAACACGTGGCAGAGATACTGACAACAATAGGAAGGACTCTGCAGGTATGTGTATATATACAAGCTATATAAATTTAAATTTACTTCAATGACAAGTTGACCCATTGAATGATTAAAGCTTCAGTAGTGAAACCGATAAGCAGTAGTTTATCTAAAGCTAGGTTATACAATATACCTGTATGAATGAAAGAGAATCTGCCGAAGCTTAATACACTTGAATTTGCAAATACCTTTCTCCTCTAGGATGAGCACCCAACCCTGTCACCTAAATGCAGATTTTCGTATTAACAGAAAGAGAAGATGATCTGTACCTATAAGTTACTAGGTTTCTGCCAAGTTAGTGCCTTCAATGGGTTTCCCAAAGGGTTAACGGGGTGACCTTGCAAAGGAAAAAAGAGGAAAAAGTGGCAAAAGGTGGAATGAGGAGAAAGAGAAACGGTACCCTTGGCCCAGGTGCCCTGAAGTTCTCCAACCGTTGCACACGGCACAGAGAGAGCAAGCTCTCGGGCACGAGTGCAAGCAACATCTAGGTCTACTTCCTCACCCCTAGCTTCCAGATTTTCAAATCTGTTTGCAGTTTACCTCAACCCCCCCAAAAATAGTTTCATTTAAAATGCTGCTATATGATTCTGTTCATATCCAACACACTCAAATACCCAGCAAAAAATCACAAGATTAACAGAACACAGTAAGCATATTCACTGTTTTCTATACAGGTTAAAAATGTATATATGTCCTTGCTTACAATCACTGACTGAATGCGGTTAGATGCACAGGAGTTATCAAATACATTTTTAAATTTTTTTTTTTTGAGAGAGAGAGAAACAGCAGCAAAGACAAAAAGCAGAAGAGCTTTCTATTCAGACAAAGCTGACTCCCTGAAGGTTAAATACCTGCTTGCTGGCAGCCACGGTTTCAAAATCTAAAATCCATTTCATATCAGATATTTCCTTTATTCACAATATTTCAATACTGATGACTCATGTAATTTTGATATATAACGGTTTTCTTTAAAGCCGACCTCCCTGAAAAATGATTACTTGGGAAGCCCAACTTTTATTAAAGAAAATATTGAGGCATAGCTTGGGATAGAAGAGCTTGAAGATATAATCCAAGTGCAGAGCTCTCAAAATCCAGAGTGCAAACAGAAAAAGCACGAGAGAAAAACCAAAACAAAAATAAACTCATGATTTTACAGGGCTTTGGTCTATCAATGGAACGAGAGTTTGTCAGCATTTTCTAAGGCAAACATTGCCAGTCACAAGCCACCAGAGCAACCACCAGCCACTCCATAATGCTACCCAGTAACTCATTTTCCTCTTTGGGAGTTTATAGCTTTTCCAGAAAATGGAAACAATTTTTTTCAGCTTGAATGCTCCCTGCAGTATGTTATTCTAAAGGCATATGTTAAATAGCAGCCAAACTTGCACAAACCTCAACTAAGATTGTATTTTGCAACGCTTTTTTTTGTGAGTTCACATATTTTTCAGGAAAAACACAGTGCTTCAAATTGTATCACTACAGAGGCAGCTAATCCTTCCCAGATCCAACCACTACATATACCACATTGAAATGTTGTGGCTGACTAAGCCCATTATAAATTTAAAGCCTTGCTTTAAAAGGGGAAAGAGGTAAGACTGCATGGATAATTCTGAAGTGCTTTATAAATGCTGTTGAAACAGGAAACCCATTTTACGGATGAAGTACAGATGTTAGCTAAGTCGTATGTGGACATTCAAAGACATCTTTTGTACGAGAGCCGAGAATTGAAATCAAGTCATCTAAGCTGGTAGTTTTTGCCCAGTTGCAATGTCTTCATTTTACAAGATCCCTTTTTCCTGATTACTCACCTCTTGTGCAAAGGACTCTGCTTTCTTCCGCAGGTTCTTTTCCAGTTCAAAGTTTACATGAAGTTCTTCATATTCCTCTACTGCCAGCACAGACACTGTTTATAAGAATAAAAGAAGATCAGAAGTAAAAGCGGAATGGATTAAAATAAAAAGAAACTACTGATAGATTTACCCAGATAAGCTGTTATTTCCCAGTACCATGAATCCTTGAATGAAGGTGTAACCTAGTTTTACACTTCCATATACAGTCCGCCTCGCAATATCTGTCCTGTTTGCTCTAAACCTCACTATATATATGCACAATTACTGATCTTCTGAATAGAGTAATACTCCTCCTGCCCAGACTCAAAATCTCCAGTAACAGGCATCATGTAGCACAGATCCTATTTTGCCTCTTTGGGTGTAAGCTACCACAGCCTCAAGAGAGCCTTGCTGAATCTATCAAAGATTACGATGTTATTTTGGAGGCACCTGTATTTGCCTACCTGGTTTGAGTGAGGCTCGATGTGTTCCTTTACAACAGAGATTTACAGAAGCCTCAAGAAGAAAGCAGTGCAATTTTATGTTGCCTGTATTTAAACTGTGCTCACAAAAGCGAGGCATGTATGGGTGGCTGAAGTGACCCATGGGGCATGCTTCCCCAAATCGTTCTGAACAGGCCTCAGTCCAGGACAGCAAGCATCATTTGTAAGTGTTCAAGTATCATTTATTCTTAACATGTGTCAGTGACCACTTGCATTCTCTTGATAAGCTTTAGTTCTTACTGGCTGAATACTAGTATGCAGGGTGATGACATCGGATTTTTAACACTGTTCTACACAAGTTCCTTGCTTTTTTGGAGACCAGCATAAGTTTTTAAAGTTACGTACAGTAGGAGGTATGTCAGACAGTGGGATACACATCCCAGCTCACCCGACTCTCAAAATTATGTTAACTAAAAAAAAAAAAAAAACAACAAACCAAACCAAAAACCACAAAAAACCAACAAACAACCCACATGCTTAGAAAGATTTAAGCTAAATTCAGCAACTCTGACTGAAACGTATTGATTACACAGCTCCAAGACAGTGTCGCATAGACACAGAATATAGTAGGTACTGAATAGCTACTTTGGTAGCTCATTTGAAGTATAAAAAAAAAAAAAAAAAAATCTTGCTTTATGTTGCCTGTGCATTAGGACCTAGCCTGGTATAACTCCTCTTTCCTTGAAAACAGGCAAATGTGAAACAAGGGGTTGTTCTTTTGATCGTGCTTTGAAAAAAGAAAACATTTCAGAAACTTTTCACCTGCCACACTATCCCATCAAAAGCTTCTTCAAGCTGATCTGTCTAATCAGCCTATCTGAAATTTGGTGGTTTAAGAGTCTTCGAGTACTGCCTGTCATAGGCTTAAGCAATGCAGACCCATGGAAGAGGTAAGAGATGAACGCTTGGTGGAAGCTTACAGGATATGCTACCATATCTTGGCCAGACCTGTTGTCTTCCACTTCAGAAAAATGTGAAACAGCCAACGAGACTTTTAACCAAACAATTTTTAATTTTACAAGGCTAAATAAGCAAGAAGAGAAAAGGGCACAGTAATCCAAAGCACTAAAACCTTCCCTCTCCCCTCTAAACTTCTTTTGGGTCAACTATCTCTCATGTGGAAGCACTCACCTTTATTAAGCAACAGCTTTCCTTTCCTGAGCCGTATCTCTTTTTAGACTTTCCCTGCCCTGGTTTTACCTCTCATCTCCTTCCAGTAAAGGAAGGTCCCTGCTTTCCTTCCATAACTTGGAAATCCTATTTACCTCATTCCCAGCATTCCTGCCTTTTCCTCATCAGCCTCTGAACATAACACAAGTTGATCCCAAGTCTTTAGATACTCAAAATTATTAGCTGTGTCCCAACTAAAAGGAAGGCTGATGTAATGATGTAGTCTCCTGGAAATCACAGATTAAGGTTCAAACTCCATCTCTGTGAAGGACTGCCTTCCTGCCCTAGTTTGCCACTTGTGCCACAAGGCAAAACATTTTCCTATTCTCACATTCAACCTGCTATTTACACTGTCACATTTTCCTGGAGTAGAGATACCTCGAATAGTCCATGTGTTTATGCAGTGCCTGCAGCAACGAGGCCAAGTGTCAGATCTGGACCACAGTCACTGTTCTGTAACCTATTCTTTGTACAACATAAAAGCTCTGAAGCTTCTGCAAAGGATGTAGCAAACTGTTAGAGAACCTGCTGAGACCACACACCTCTATTACATTTCTCCAACAGTTTTTGCTGCTTATTAACTTCTGTTGTCAAAACAGCCTTTTCTTCCTTCACTTTATTCACCTAGAAAAGTATAAAGAACAAATCAAAAATAAGAGTATTTTAGTTAGTGGCATAAGGCATATAGCAAGACATAATGCAAGCAATATTTTGCTTTCAGTAATTCTGTTTCTTAGGTTTGGCTTGATCTTAAGGTTTCCAGTGGGATGGAAAGCATTTTTACCTCAACTTACAGACCCCATAACATTAAAGGGTTGTGAACGAATCCTTCACATGGGGCTCCCATGGCCCATTCACATGGCACGTACCAGTCACAGCTGCAAATACAGCATCTTTGGAACCTTTCAGGATGAGCACTTGGTTGAAAAGTTACTAGCTTGCCCTTGACTGTTTGCATTTTAATATAGTCAGGCTGCTGTTTTGGTTTTTTTCCTGGGCTCTGTTTATTGTCCAAAAGCTGTCAGCTGTGTCTTTCTGAATCCAAGTGTTGCACAGACAGGAAGAGCCACTAAGTCCTGATTTGCATCAGTACATGGCTTATCCAGTTTTCAAGCAGGAACGAAACTCTGCTGGCTCAAAATGCCAATTTGCTGGTCTAATTACCATGACAGGGCACTGCCAATAGCTAAACTCAAGGATATGCTCAATGAAGTAGCACCAGTGATTAAACCGGACATTCTCCAAAAGTATTTCTTGCACATCCACAGGTTTAAGGAAACCCAAAAAAACCCCACAGGCTGCAATGGGTGAGGGGCCATCAGGAAGGGGAGATGAGAGTAATAAAATGGGCATTAGAACAGATCATGAAAAATCATGTGCCAGCAACAGCAGCAGACTGGACTCTGATGTAGAAGACCCCTTCTAGGTGCATGCCCTAAGCGCTCCATCATACGGGCAGGCTGGCAGGACTTGCGATTAGATAGTATTCAATTAACTTCACAACTGAGCGTTTTTAGCAAAATTAGATACAAAAAGTACTGACTACACGCTAACGTGGTCTCGCCTTCCATGGTACAATACATACTTCTTCAATTACTTCTACAAGTTTGCACCTCAGGTTTTCCAGTTCAATGGTTAAGGTCTTCTTTTCCTCATGAACAGATATGATTTGATCTCGCAGCTCTACAGTTTGAGGAAGGAAATGAAAAATATATTTTATTCTTGGAAGAAAACAACAAAGGAAATGTCATAGCAATGCAAGTACAATTGAGTATGAAACACCTTAACTGCATACAAAGCGTCAGCTGCATTCAAGGAACATCCTCAATAATTTAGGAACGTCACATAAGTGTCAAGTAACAGTTCTATAACTGGGCCACAGTTTCAGGTTTACTCGGTTGAGGTAAGCTGCCTTGTTCAGTACCGCTGTCTTTATTTGCCTTCTGAATGATTCATTTCCTGCTATAACAGGGCCAGTCCTGACACCGCAGAGTAGCCTCAGACCTACTCAGGAGACGGCCACATCCCAGAGTCTCTCGTACGGAGGTAGCAGAAAGCAATTTTTAATAGGCCTCCTTTAAAACAAATTAATGCACTTCAATTCTTTTTGGATCATGAGTTCTTGTCACAAGGGAAATAAACAAAACAACAGGCAATTAATACTTGGGAGGTTTTCACTGAAGAAATTGTCCTGAACAGCTGCCAATTTATAGTCTTTGTAACATTATGTGAACAGAGTCAGAATATAACCTTTACTGATGAAGAGCTAATGCTTGTAATTTTCCCCTCAGAATTTTTGTTCCTTAATTATCAAAATATGAAATAAATTAAATTCACAATGGAATAAAACATTTGATTATAATCACTTCTTAACAGGAGATCAGTTTGCATACATAATATATCAAGGTTTAGGTTAACATAACACCACAAAAATATAAATTTATTGATATATATTAGCTTTCAGTAAGTGCTCTCATTCCCCACCTGCTTCCAGTATTTCATAGCACTGCTGTTTGTTGAATACCAGCCACGAGTTGAGAAAATTGTTGCTAATCAATTGCAGACGATGCTGACATGCTGGATGTCACTCTGTTCGGTCTCACATCTTGAAAATGTTGATTCTACCCCAGCCCCCCCCTCCCAGTTCAGGAGCCTCAGATTTATTCTCCTCCAAATTAAAGGCACACAGTAAATAGAAAGACCTGTTTTCCCAGAAGATTCTTCAACCAAATTGTCTGTTTCACTGCTTTCCAGTGAAATTAATGGGGAAAAAAGTCTCACTGAAATTTGTGGTAACTGGATTAAGTCAGGTCTTACAATCCATATATCAACCTCATTATCCAGAGAAGAAAGCGTATGCATATACCTAAATCTTTATAAATATGTACAAGAAATATTTCTTTTCAGATATGGGGTGTGCACTAAACTGCTTGACCAACACAGTTGAGTTTTTAGTTCTTGTTATATCCAAAAGGACAGTTAAAAAGAAAACCCAAAACCTATAAATGAATTTCAGGTACTGCTCTGAGACCACTCTACACTTCCATTAGGAACTACGGCTTTACTATCACCTTTCCCTAATGTATGAGAGAGCAAAAAAAGAGGAAGGTATCTGAGAGACCAAATTTTATCCCTTTAATAAATGAGAGGGTGTTAATCAGAGAGCCTCAGACTGTACTACCTTATTTGTATATCCTTACAGAAAACCAGTGGGAGGGAAGGAATCATTCTAAGAAACATACAATATTTTCTTGAATGGTGAGAAGGCTAAAAGACTTCCAAGATCCCTAACACAAAACACAAATGTTTGGAATCATAAACATGCACAGAAGAGCACATTTCACCTTGGGCAACACCACAAAGCATTAAGGGGAGTTTTGAAAATACCTCTTTCATTCTGGAGAAGAGGAGGCTGAGGGGAGACCTTATCGCTCTCTACAACTGCCTGAAAGGGGGCTGGAGCCAGGTGGGGGTCGGTCTCTTCTCCCAAGTAACAAGTGACAGGACGAGAGGAAACGGCCTCAAGCTGCGCCAGGGAAAGTTTAGGTTGGATATTAGGAAAAACTTCTTTACTGAAAGGGCTGTCAGGCATTGGAACAGGCTGCCCAGGGAAGTGGTCGAGTCTCCATCCCTGGAGGTATTTAAAAGACGGGTAGACGTGGTGCTTGAGGACATGGTTTAGTGGTGGACTTGGCAGTGACAGGTTAACGGTTGGACTTGATGATCTTAAGGGTCTTTTCCAACCTTAACGATTTTATGATTCTATGATATGGTCTTTCACGTAACAGTTAACCCAAGATGTAACTTCAGATTTTTCCCTGAAGACAAACGCCATGCAGCTTGGCTTAGGCTAGGGACACAGCCCTGATTCTGCCTTTCAGTACGTGTTGTCAGATCACTCTGCTACCATACACACACATGCTTCTCTCAAGGCACAGCGATGGAATATCTTATCCTATAGCAAATGGGATGCCAATGCTTTCAAAAATACTCAGCACTTGTAAAAGTAAGGTCATTAACATTTAATAATAAGGCCAGAGAGAGGAGCAGAAGCCAGGAGTTCTAAATCCTTTACAACATGACGCACTTTGTTCCTTAATGAATTCTTCAAGACAGAAAGCATATGCATCAAAGCCTTTCTAAAATATTTCTCTAATTTCACTCTGCTACCCTCCTAACCACATTCTCCTTTGATCTGCAGCCAGTCTTCACTCTCTTCAAAGGTATCCTTGACACCTCTCTCCAATAAAAGACAGGAGGAACTTCAGAGTCTTATTTCCAATTCAGATGGGTTGCATGGTGTAGATCACACTGTTCTCTGCCTCTCATCCTACATCTATAGGATGGAAAACTGCTTATTATAGAAGGGTACTATGACATTTTATTTCTTGGGTGAGACTTTTTTTAAAGCATTTTTACAACACTCATTCTTTTTTCTCAGTGATACTTCGTACCACTTCACTGAGGCTGCTGCATTCAAACACAAAACAATTAACAAGGTCAGGCTGAAAGTTCAGGACAGCTGTACTTAGACATCGTTTGCTATTGTCATTTACTATCAGAAAAAAGTGAAAGCTTTTTTTATAAAAGTGAACCACTTAATTTCTTTCTCTATCACCAAATGCAGAATGTTGGCATTCCCCTTTTTTGGAATGCCTACTGAATCATGACGACTTCATCACAGAGTTAGACGAGAAAGGAAAACAGATTTTGGATTACAAAAATACAAACTGCCGTTCAAAAAAGAACCAGAAATTTCTTAATAAAGCATAGATTTCTCTTATCAATGTATTTCCATGTTCCCAAGCTTTGCTGTTTTACCCAGTACAACTGTCCCTTTTTAAGCTGCTGTTTGGTAATAACTCTGGAACACAAACAAAGTTTGTGCATACAAAGGTACATAATGGAAACAGAAATGGAGAGTCCTGCTTACAAGCTTTGAAACAGTAACATTGCAGTGGAAGCGATACCAAGGTGACCTTGCCCTTCTGCTTAACTTTCACTTTGTTAAGGATCTGAGGAAATATTTCTTTTACCGACTCAGTAACACTGAACTCTCTTAGCGGTGCAGATCTCATTTTCCTATTGCATTGTAACTGACTTCGCAGGCTGTATATACACCATAGGCATTACACAGTATCACTACAAGCCCACCAAGTTCTTACAGCCTTTCCTGGAAATCCTTTGATGACCACTCTCAGAAGCATGACTCGGAGCCAGACGGATCTCTGGTCCAAACCAATACTGCCATTCTTGAGACAACTTTCGCCTTGTGTGGTGGTGTAGGCTCAGCAACAACGCTCACCTTTTATTTGCTGCTGACAATGCATAGAATTGCATGATCCAGAGTTAGCTTCTGTATCTGTGGATGAATCGTCTTCGTCAATGTTAATCTCTTCAGTGATAATTTCTGGGCCCAGTTTTGCCATATAAAGCATACTAATTCTTTTCAAGGTTTTATTTTCTTTGTTCAGCTGAAAGTTGAGAAGTACAAACAGTAAGAAGCTAGTTAGTCTGTCTTTAAGCTGCTGTGCAAGGAAAAAAAAAAAAGCCAACTGTATTTTTTTTCCTCCCTTATCATTAAAAGATCTATCAAACAAAGAAGACAAAGTGACATTATATTAAATGCTCCATCCAACATTGAAATGGTCTGAAGATGGGAAGCTTGTCCTCTATCTCCTCTGAGGAGGCTTGAATTCAACATGATGCTTCATCCATGCCCTTCTTTCCTCTCTGGTACTTCTGACTAATAAATACCCTGTGTAGGTTCAAATCAAATCAAACCAACTATCAAGCTTACTTAATGCTATGCATTCTTTGTGATAACTGCTTCAGCTCCTTCCCTTAAGCACGTACCAGTATCAACAGGAGCCCTAACCGAATGACCTAAAGAAGGGCCTGTGTTCCTGAAAGCTCGTCTGGTTTTGCCAGCTATATCAATTGGTCAAACTGAAACTGTTACCTCCTCCTATGGCCTTATTTTGCTTATACACTACAAACACCACAACTACAATACTCCCAGTCACGGCAGAATTACCTCAAAATTCTTTTGAATTATGTGCAATTCTCAGGAATTATTACTGTAGAGTCAATATACATAAGATGAAAGCCATATCATAAACCAATTCTTTATGGGTCAAACCACAAGCCAAAAACCACTCTGGGCTGGATGCCGAAACATGTGCCTGGCTGGTGGATGATACAGAAGAGGTTCTGTAACGCATCTCCGTCTTGACCAAGGTGCCAGGAAAAACTGAACAACAGGGACTGCTGCAAATGTTTCACTCTTACCATTTCTTTTGCTGGCCTGCATCTAGACACCCCGTGCCAGCAGCTCTCAGCAAGCTCAGCACAGTCTCGGGGGTGTTCAGGCATACGTTGGGGTGACTGCCCACCCACCAGCCAAGCATTCCCTGCATTCAGGTCTAAGAATGAGGCTCAGTTTTCTACTATGACGTACAACAGGTTGAAGTCAACATGCATTTCAGAAGCCCAATATTTACCTGAAAATAAAACGCATACTGAACCTGCAGTTTCACCATAGGCTGACCCTGAAGTTTTACCTAAGCAATCATCTTTGATCCCCCCTGTCCTCAGCCCCCCAACCACAGGAGATTTACTCAAGAACGTCTTCATCTCATTCCCAAAGAATGAAACTGAGCAAGTGGGAAGGGTGGTGTAAGGTACCTTATTTAGTCAGCTCACAGCAACAAACAAATCAGCTTTGACAAAGCAGCCCCATGGGGTAAAGCTAGTCTTTGAACTGCCCCTGTACGTGCATTACAGGAAAAGTGCATAGACGAAGAAAAGTTGCATAAATACATTCATTTTCTTACTTATATGCTGATTGCCTATCTTATGAATTCTAATATAGTGTCATTATGCAAACAATTAAGTAAATACCTCCAGAAAGTACATTGCTAATGCATCTAAATTAAAGTGATTTCTTGCTGGTGTGAATTTTACCATATCTAAGGATGTACTTTGGGCAGGGGATGGGGAGGGGGGGGAAAAAAAAAAAAAAAAAAAAAAAAGGCAGTCAGCATTGCTAATGAAATTTGGTTCAAAATTGCTGTAATCCATTTTCTGATGAAGTGGCTCAGATGCATTTTACACAACCAAAAATATATAACAGAGAGATAAAAACATTCTTTAATAATAATGCACTTCTGATGAGATGGAATATAGAAAATTACACACTTGCTAAATTCATCAGACTAGACGCAATCAACAGAGCAGCGGAGGTCACCTTTCCCCTGCCCTCGCTTTGCTTTCATAAACAATCACTTGAAATGTAATGCAGTGGTTGACTTTTTCCATTCGATTTAGACACCGAAATGCTCATTATTGTTTTATATCTCACACGGGACAGTTCTAAGATTTGTTTTCCATTTAACCTAAATGTTCATAAAAACTAGATACCAAGATGCTGGTCCATGACTTACTGTTCCAAAACAGAAACTAAATTAAAACAGGTATTTTTTTTCTTCAAAGGAAGGAATTCTATTTTGCATCTCACATATGGCTTATAGTTTTTGCCACTTCAAAACAATTTCACAGATCTGTAAGATTATACGAAAACATATATGGGACATGTATACAATCTCAAGGTAAAACAATAAAAATAAAAAAGAAATCGGATGAAACAGAATCACCATAAATCTTCTCACCTTAGAAGCCAAAGCCTCAGCACTTTCACGGCACGTCTTCTCAATTTCAAGATGGTTCTGAATACAGTTTACTTCCTCAATAACCATGTGAGAAACTAGGGGAAGCATTTAAAAATTAGTCAGTATTTTCCTGCATTTGACACATGCATCCCATGATCAGAAATATTACATCTTTTTCTATTAACTTTCTATGTAAGTATTTCAAATACAGGGAAGTACGTACTTAGATAATCTCCATGGATAGAAACTGTTCAGAACATTGAATATCCAGTTCATTGCTTTAAGCAACCCTCTCAAGCCACGTCTGCAGCATTAGAGGGGGAACTGGAGAACTGAGCATAAACTTCTGGAAGTAGAAGGCCAGCAGGAGCCCCCCTGACCATCGTCATTCACCATCTTTATTTCATTAACACTTGAGGAATCAGAGTCAGACCGCTAGGATTGTCCCTTCAGATTGCTATCGTAATCCCCTTGAAAATTTGGTACGGACGCCGTTTTCAGAAGACTGGAACGTCGATATTTTTAAACAGCAAGATTAACTCAGGTGTCTTACAAAGATTATTTTCACCTTCCGGTCTTCAGGTTTACATGGTGTTCTAAGTATCATCACACTTGCTAAACACACTGTACAAGAAGAGCTGCAGGATGGACATATAGAACAGGCCTGGGGCAAGTTTACTAGGAAATGGAGAAAGGAGTTAAGCGACCAAAGCCTCTATATTTGTAGTGCCTCCTACAGCACATACCACCAAAGTCAAATCATTAGCACAGCACAGTTCCTTCTTCTGGTTCTGCCCCATCAGCTTCGATGCTAGCTGCAGTAGCTGGGATACACCCTGATGGATGCAATCCTGATGGAAACTCAACACTGCCTGCACTGCCCGATTTCTGACAACCTCAGCTGACCAACCCAAGTTCTGTATTACTATATGGCTGTAACAGCTGAACTGTTTCGTATTTGAAGTCCCTCTGTGCTCGAGCATGCCCTAAAATACACCCTGCCTTCACAGTCCTACACAGATTCAGACACCAGCACACACACGTGGACACACACAATCTTCCATGACACCAGGGCCGAGCGTGAGCTGCCTGACTGCACCTGAAATACATGTCTGTGCCACCGCATTTGATGTCACAGCTGGAAGACCAAGAGACACATCTGTCCTTTGCACTTACAGGATGCTTATTACTACAGTGGGTACATATCACTATATTGAAAATACACAATATTCCGAGAGTGACCAAAAAAAGTTATGGAACAAATCTTATTTTGTAACACAGGATACCAATGTGAGTTAGAGGACATTTAAAAGCACAGATGCATTTTGGCTCGCAATTCCTCTCAGCTTCCAGCAGCACAAAGGTACTTAACTGGTGTTGAAAGTCATCTTCTAAGTGACAAGTCACACAGGGGATCTGGAGCAAAGCAGGAAAGCCAACACCAGTTTCCCGTTTCTCAGGTTAGCACCTTGCCCATTGACACAACCCCTCCTTGGCTCCTGGCACCCTTATTCCTCCTAGGCAGCAGCCTGGACCCTAATTCTGCAAGTCATTTCACGGTGCAGATTCCTTTTCAGCCCAGTGTCAGGATTTCAATGTGCAGAAAGGACTATTCGTAGCAGAACAATACTCTGGAGCAAGAACAAGGCTGGAAGAATACAGTGTAAATACGGAGGACTTTTTCTAGTATCTCCATCTGTTTTCATGAAGATAAGCTTTAAAAACTAGCGATTTCATACCACTGGGTAGAAAGTCCCACCTGCCCTCTTCCCAGACTTTTGCCTAAAAACTGAGGAGAGATACTTAAGTTCTCTTTGATACCCAGAGGTCATCTTAATGACTACTAACAGGACTTTAGGATAGGAAAAAGCAGGCTGTTAGCAAGTGTTATTTATGCAGCTTTATTAATACTTAGTCAATATTAACTAATGTTTTCGTTAATAATATAGGAAACCAGCAATACACTAGGGTTTGCTGTCAAATCAGTAGCTGCACACAAGAAACAAGTTCTACAAAATACGAGCAGCCAAAAAAAAGAGCAGGGCAGAGTACTGGGAAATCTTGGCCTAAAAACGATATCCACATGAAGTCTTCTAACAGCAGAGCAACCACACCTCTTTCTTTGGTTGTCGTTTTATTTCCATTTTTTCTGGCTTTGGGGAAATTATCTGCTCCAAGCGTGCCGTACCAGCTGCTACATTTAATTTGAGAGAGGAAAAGCTTCAGGTAGTACATGTCCATCTCTCTTCTCTTTTTATTCTACCTAGCTCTGGGAATTTGGAGTAATGAAATGCTTCAGACAGGATGAGGGAGCAGTGAAGATTCAGAGCTGCTCCCATTTTACAGACAGGAATCTAATGGCCTCAAGCAAGGCTAAAGTTGGGAAACAAGGATTGGGCTCACATGGCAGAACTAGGGATTACTCTTGGTTCATTTAAACTTAATTAACCTGCAATTATGATTAACTCAGGGGGAAAAAAATCTTTCCAAATTAAATACAAAAATATATTATTTCCTAAGTCTGTCCAAAGTTCTTATTATGTCAATATTAAAATTCATAAAGCAGCACTAAGTGGCCTGAAACATCTCTAACCTTGACAGTTTTTTTCAGGGGTAATAATAATCCGCAGCAAATGCAGGCCAACCAAAAACCACTTAACTAATTAGTAGTTGCAGTCACCGAGAAAACATGAATCAACACTGTTATTACAAGTGGCACATTTGAGTGGCATCTAATTATGACTTGATGAGCACGATACTTGCATTATCAACATTACTACTGCATCCCATCAGGGACTAAAAGCCGCTGATGGCATTGACTGCGAGAAACTCCCACTCAATGGTACTGCAGCACCCAACAATCTCCTTGGCAGGGGCACCCTCACTAAATGACATGTTAAGCATAATTACTGGTAGACATTGTAAATAAACAGGATTGGAAGTGAAAATTGTACCAAGTGCATAAGACACAATCTGACACATTGGAAGTGGCAGCCTTAATTGAGAGTTTCTTTGACTGCTCAAGATCATTTCAACTGCATTTCTCGGAGGACAGTGATTATAACTGTGGAGACAGACGGCATAATGGTATCAGCACTGCTGACAGAGCAGTGAATTAAATTGTATCTGCTGTTGTGTGAAAGCCTTGATGAGAGGTACAGATCCTTAGTGGTCTTATCATTATAACACAATGGTCATGTTGTCATCAACCTTGCTGGCTCCAATTGAAAAGAAATGATTGTGTGTTGAAGCTTTCCCCCCCACCACCACCTTCTATCTCTTGTGCTCAATAGAACCAATTTTCAGAGAGCTATGAAATCACGCAATAGGGCCTAAAATGCAGCTGCTTGGCATACAAACGGGGCCCCATTAAACTGGAATCACACACAATATGTGTTTATGCCAGGAGAACAAATAGAAGCTGAGTACAGGCCAAGTTTATTCACAGACACAAAGCCGATGTAGCTCTTCATCAATATAATTGCCTTTTATATTGTCGTTTAAATAATGGGCTCTATTATTGCCTTAAAATCCTAATATTCCTGGCATTTTATCACTATGTTTACAAGGTATGTCCTTTAAAAACGTGAAAGGAAGATAAAAGAAACCTATAAAATTTTACAACATCAAATATTACTTCAAATTTTAAGTCTTAACTACTTGACATTTTCTGCCACGCTCTGGTATTCCTTGTATCATAACAAAAACAAAAGAGGCTGCAATTTTTTCCAGAGGAATTAGACTTCTTAGAGAACATTCTTGCCTCACAGAACAGTTATCGAAGATCATTTAAGGCAGTAGATGATTCCTGTTGATTTTAGACTATTTTCCATAATTGTATCACATGAACAATTATAAAATAGAAGTGAGCAAATTCCTCTATTAACACAGTCACACAAAAGTATAGACCATGTGATTTCCTTCTTCTGCATTAACTTCATCCACATTTCTGATGCTTCCTCATGCAGTTCACCATACTGGCACAAACCAGACATAACAGACCACAATCCTATTGTAATTGTCTCTTCTAAGGAGCTATTCCACTAGGATACTTCCACTCCCGTTAGATGTGCTTTGCTGCTTCCAGACACCATACAGTTTCAACAGAACCATTACCATAAAAGTGTAAAACTGAATATTGACCTTCTCACAGCCCAGACAAGACAGAACTTGCTCTAAAAATTATCAAGAGACAGCAGTTCATCTTAAAAACCTTTATTGGTCTGTCTATGCTTAAAGTAATTTTACTCATTCTTCATGAAAAAATTACCATTATTATTATTATTATTATTATTATTATTATTATTATTATTATTATTATTATTATTATTATCAATCTCAGCAATAGGGTCAAACCCCACTCAGTCCAAGCACATATCATTCTAAAAGTCACTTGCAGAATCCAGGTGAGACAGAGCCACATTTGTACCGCAGTATTTTCACCACTTTGCACCTCAAGAATGGCTACCTGTGTCAGAGCATATAAATGCTGTGACAGCAGTTAGTCTGACAATGGTCAAAGTCTCACTGGATTAACTCCTTAAAACAAGGCTTTGAAGGAGAAACAGCAAGTGGACCTGAATCTCAGCATTCAGTATGCAGAGCGATGTTCGTAACTCTCTATACCAAAAAATTCCCACTAACATTATCAACTTACTTTTCTGAAACTCCTCCAGTTTTTTGACAGCCTCATCTCGTTCTTGCTTGATTTTGTCACACTGCAGGAGAAGAGAAAATTGAAATGAAACACTGATCCCAGTTATTTAATTAGCAGTCAGTCACAACATGCAAAATCAACAAAGATCAATTGCCGGCACAATAACGTACAGAAGCCTATCAAAGCATCATTTCTTTTTGCTCTCATTCATGTAAGATAGATGGAAACTATGCATAAAAAATTCATTACCCAGAGTATTTCCTAAACAAACTGGCAAGTTGTACTTGATTTTAGGTTCCAATTCAGAGCTACTCTGAAAATATTTTAGAAGAGCCACATTATCCAAAACTGATATAAACAGTCACCCATGTTCCACACAACAGTAAAAGCAATACTTTGCATGTCAAGAACATGCTTTAAGTCTAGCTTCTTTAACACAAATAGACTTGGAAAAGAAGCCTACATTTCTATACCTACCATGTGCAAGGAAAACCTCAAAGCCAATAAACAGGGACGTACCGTTCAGTTTCATAACACCATGAGCAAAACTTGAAGAGGGGAAGACACTCATTCCCATACTTGGAGGATTTCCCATCACCCCAGTTTTATTAATTTGGGGGTTAATGCTAATACTACACAGGGCTGCAATCATTGATCTTACGATGGAAAGGTTTCTTCAAAGAGAAAGAATAAAACAGACATTAAAGAGACTTCTCTAAGAAAGCCCCTTCTCTAAGCAAATGAAAGAACTCAAAGAAATGAGTAAACTTCACAAGAGACACAGTGATTAACCACACTGTGAAAAACACATGACCCAGGGGGAAGTATGACTGGCACACAATGTGTCTTACACACATGGCGTTCCAGACATCCTGCCTCACATGCGGCTGTGTATGTTCACAGTAATAAATCAACGTAAGACCACGAGTTAACTTCTGGAAGAGATCTGTGTAACTGAGCTCCTTACAGTGTAACTGCAATTACAGGAATACCGATCATTGGAACAGAATGGGAAAAAAACCCTGAAATTATTTTGCTCGATTTTCAGTTTTTCCACATGAGGACCCACTTTGAGTTAGCTGGGAAAGGAGCCTGCTGTTAAGTAACAAGAAGGGGGAGAGCCCGATTCAATGGCAGCCAAATTCAAGAGAGCCCTTCTATCAGCTCCGGAGGACCTTGGATAAGGCCCAAAGAAGGATCTGCTTTTGAGCAAGAAGATGCCATTGGTGTCACCTCAGGGGCAGCCTCCCCACGGGCTTTGGAAGCCGCTGCTGAGGGCTATCTGTGGGAGCAAAAGGAGCTGCACTCAACAAGCAATCACTCCTCTCGTGGCACTGGGGTGATAAGGCAAGGGACAGCGGCTGAGCAGGGGGGACAGGTCAGTCACCAGCTGCTATAAAGGTCTGTGAAACAAGGAAGAGCTGCCGGACGAGGACTCACCGCTTCATCTGGCCCTGTTAACAAAGAAGCTGTTTAGAGAATCTTGCACAGCAGAGGTGGGGAAGGGAAATCTGTGCATGAATCTTGCTGCTTGCTGCCCTCCCTCTCGGTTTCCTCAGCGAAAATTTGCCTTACCTTACCGGCAGAAGTGCAGCCTAAGAACAGAAGGCAGTAAAAGACGCAGGAAGAATCTCCGATTGTTCCTGCAGAGCACAGCTGCGCTGCAAAAGGGGGATCACTGGGAGCTGCTGCCTCTCTGTATTTTACAAGAGAGACACTGTAACCACACTGGCATACTTCACCCACGGATTTTTCTGCATGCTGCAAGCTTTCAGCCCACTGCACATTAAGTGAGCAAGCGCTTTTAATGCTCAGTTTAAAAACCAGGAAGACTAGCATTTTAAGGATCTGATCTGTTGCCTGTGGAAGTCAACAAGACACTTTCCTACTGATGGAAACCTTGATGTAGAGGATGCGGTACACTTCCTATCCCAATGGTAGGAAAAACGCCTTTTGAAATCCTCCAGCAACATGCTGTAAGGCGTAACAGCTTTCCCTGCGCAGCAAAAGGAGAAGTTAAATGACCTATTCCACTTCACCTTGAGTGTTACTTGCAGAAAGAGCTCCATTTGGACCACGGCAAGCTGACTATTCTCCTGATAGCTACACATGTTTCTCTGCACAATCAGGGTCTGTAGGTTTGGGTCTCTGCAGAGCAATTCCTGCTCCCTGTTGCAGCTTTCTGAATATTTTCCTTTCACTGCTCCTGTGCTTCAGAATGAAAGAGCAGGAAGAAAAGCAGAGCAGGAGATAGTTGCCCTTGCTGAAATGATCAATGGAAAGCACTTTGCCTTTTGTCTTGCAATCAAACCTGTGCAAGCAGAGCAGTTACAAGTCCTACCAAAAAAACTAGTTTATCTCCACTTTAGCTAAGTATTAGAAAGAGTTGAGATTGTCTTTAACTACCTGTACTGTTTCAAACTGGAAAGTTACACAAATAAAATATTCATATAAAGCAATTAAGTTTCATTATAAAAAGCACTGTCACCCCTTAAAATAAATTAACCTTACCTTTAAAACAGGAAAGTTTAAAAATATCAATATTTAGAAGTGTTAGCTGCTCTCAAAAAGCTGCACAGAAGCCTTCAAAATTCACGACCACCTCACTTTTCAAAAAAGCAATTTGAGGCATACACAGTAGAATTGTTAATTGACAAGAATATCACTAATCTTAAATGTTAAAAGGCAAATAGCATAACATTACTATAAAATCCACTGTTCACTTTTCACATTCAAGTGCATGCAACTGTTGAGGAGAAACAATTTTCAAGCATTTACTAAGTCTCCCCTTGTCAGTATTAACAGATAGCTCCATACTCAAGAGTACCTTCAAATGAAAAAAAAAAAAAAAGTTGATAACTCCTGGATTGTCGGTCATTTTTCTGTTTTTAACTTTATTTTGTTAAAAGTTCCAGCTTCTCTGCAGAGGAAAATAAGCATTTATACCATTTGATTTACTATATTTTAGTCTAATATTTATAGCACCATTATCCCAATAAAAACCAAAGGTAATAGACAATATTCCCATTCCAGTCCTGAACTAGCTATAGGAGTCAACGATAATTTCTTGGCAATAAAAAGACATTGCATCTATGTTTTTAGAAACAAATAACAGTTCAGTTTCCAAAATTCATTCTGTGAATAATTCCTTAGGATTTTTCATCTTTGCAGAAGCAAGTTCAGGAGCTTTGCCAATCCCACTCAATTTCAGAGTTTTGCCTTCTAGGTACACGAGATACAAGGCAATACTTTCATTTCTAGCACAGAGAACTGATATGCTGACTACTTACAAGTAAATCACGCACACGTCAAAGATTGGTGTTCAAACTAAATGCTGCATATATAGCAAGGTGAACAGCAGTACACGAACTTGGCCTGTGCCTGAGTTAGCACAATACCAGGATAGTACCATGCCATCACGGGAACCTGACGCTACAACGTGATGTTGGGAGGTCGATGCCCACAACCACCTGGAAGCCTGTGGATACACAGGTCTCCGCACACCTGCTCCCACCAGCCTAATGACTCTTTCCCACTAATTCTGGGAAGGCCTGGATTTCTTGTCTGTTTTCTAACAGGCTTCTTTTTTGCCAACTAATTTGCACATAAGCTCCTACTGACTTCAGTAAAGGGCCTTCAAAGGGCAAAAACAAGAAGGAGATTGTTCAGTCCAGATATTAAGATGCAAGAAGTTCACGTAGTAGCCATATAGTCAAGTAAGCCATTGCTAAGCAACACAAGATACATTCTTTCCCATTTACACAGATTGTGAAATTTATGCAGATTTAATGCTTGTTCTAAAATTATGAGTTTGGTACAGTGCTCAAAAGCATCCTATGACATTTCCTATACTCTACTTACAGAAAGAATGAGCATGTCATCAAGGCAGAATCCCTTCTCTGTTCCCATTTGGTGACAAAACATATAATCCACTCTATACATGTGCTTTAACAGAGCAAACATCATGAATGATGTATCAGAGATACAGTATTACACCTACTGTTTGGAAAGCTGTCTTGCCTTTTTTTTCCCCCTACTGGCAGCATGACAAAACACTGTCAAAACCAGTGTTCAGAGTCATTTCTGTCTGATTAGCAAGTAGTCAAATATTTATTCATGATCTGACTCTGAATATGTCAGAACTGCATATTAAGTTATCTACGTTTGTGCGCAATTGAACGGTACTTATCTATTTTTTGGGGAGTGGTATGCATGTTTAGTCGGCTACTTCAATTAAAGGGAGGACCTAAGAGAAGTAATCTGCCAATGTCATTTTTTCTCTGTTTTTTGAAAGTATTTAAAAATACTAATAAAAAATATGCCTGCACCAATTTTGTCAGAGACCCCACCAGAGGTCTCCAAATTGGGAGTTTAGCAAGGCAATAAGGAAGAGACACTGCAGATCAAAGATCTTCTCTTTTGCCTCTGAATTTTCACGGTTATCAGTATCCTTTTAAGCAGCAGTACTCTGAACAAAGTAACCTACGTAAAAGTCAATTTACTTTCTAATATTAAGAAAAAATAAAGAACAAAGAGCATAAATTTAAAAAAATTAAAATTACGTTTATTTTAAGTTAGCTGCCTGTTATGCACCAAGTTCCATGTTTCTAATGTAAACTAGTATCATTTCTCCATGACACAGCTCATCTTTCAGAGCCATACAAGTGTACTGGTGACTTAAAAAAAATGCCACTGAGTGTGTCAAAAGCACATACATACAGACTGGTATCTAACTTCTGTGTGGTACTTTCCACAAATAATCTGCAAATCTTTTTCTAAACAAATTAACTCTCTCTTCTCTTCCTCCTATCAATGCAGTTATGTGACCACAATTGATAGAGAGGAAGTCATTTGCTTACGCTCATACTGACAGACAGTGGCAAAAAGCGGAACAGAAGTCACCCACAACTTCCCAGACCCACAGGCAGAGATAGCCTGGGCCATACTTCCTCCGATATCAGGTTTGATTCTGCAAAGCATAAAGTAACATACAAAGTCAGAGAGACACTAATGAGCTTTCAGGATTACCCAGCCCTGCAATAAAACGAGGAGTAGTTTCTTCCAGTATTGGCACTGTAAGCAAACATAGCCATGAACTCTGTATCAGTAGGTCCTTTTTTTTGTAGAAGAAATGCACTTAGGGCCTCACACTTAACCACTTGAGTCCAAGCACTTAAACAATTAAGCAGGACTGCTTACACAAGCACACCAATTTGCAGGATGGAGGTTCTTGGATGGAGAATACTTGCATAACAAGTGAAAATCCTCCAACCCTGAGCATGTGCTTAACTAATTTGCCCGACTGGGGATGTAATCCCCATGTGCTGAGGGCCAGAGGATTTTCAATTGTTATGCAAGTATTCTGAAAAACATCATACCAACCTTCAGAAGAAACACACAGAAGTGGCTAGAGATATGCAGCTACAGGAAAGAAGTCTTGTGAGAGAGAGGAGCAAGGAAGAAAGAAGAGCAGAATGCCAGAAACATCCTCAGAACATCTCATTTCATCCCAATTTTGGTGACAAAATTTTTCATTGGAATTGCCTTTGAAAAAAAAAATTTCTAAATAAAAATGCAGCTCAAGTCTCCTCATTCTCCCCACCCCTCAACCTAAATAAAGCTTTGTTGAAGAAACACCAAACCTAGCAGGACTTGGGTTCAGGGCAAAGCTGGAGAGGCCATTTTTCATGCAGTCGACAGGCCTGGTGTGGAAATCCTCACACGTGATGGAAGCCAACAATCAGCACAGGCTTGCAGGGGGACGAGACAAATTGAAGGAAGAGAGCTGTGAAGGGCAGAACACACGCAAACCCCATGCAGCTGAGGAGTGCCCAGGCTGCAAGTGGTTTAGAGACCAGAAGAGGACTCTGTGGAGGTGTTATACATGCTCTTACACTCCTCCCTCTCTGTTGCTGTCAGAGACAGGATACTGGGCTAGATGGACTCTTGGTCTAATTCATTCTCCTTTTCTTCTGAGCTCTAGGAGATGAACTGCCACAGTCTTCCAAACAGCAAAAATAGAGGACAGATTTCCTGGGATATCTGAGGCTCTGGTGTAGGAGAGCAGAATGGGAATGCAGCAACAAGCACAGTAAAAAAGACAAGAAGGTCAGTGGGTAGGAGGGGGTGAAGCACAATATGCTGAGCTCAGTGGAAATATATGTACTCATTGCTGAAGTGTAATGTGAAGATAAGCTTCAAGTTTTCTTTAGTAATGAGAAAGTAGTTAAGGACAAGGTCTTCCCAATACAGCCTTGAATTGCAACATTTAGAACAACAGGACCAAACATGACCCTTCAGAAATGACTTCACAAAAAGCTAAATTAAACCTACATGCCTTGGCAGCTAACGCAGATTTGAAAACTAACATGTTTCTTGCATCTTCAGCTCACTAATACTGGAGAAAGGAGAATTTTCTGTTTATCTAGAACTGATAAGAGGCTTTTACTGGCCACAGTTTCTTTTGGCGGGTATCTGCTAAAAACCTTTTGCACATTGACAGGGATTTGTGCAATACAACACTGCCATCAAATCTCTCAAGAGTTCTCTGTTCCTGTTGGCTTCCTCACAGAAAGCAGGTGTGTTGAATGAACAGGAGTCCTGGGTGGGAAGAGCTACCTGACCAAATGTGCTTAATTTTACTTCTAGGAAAACAACATATCATAATTACAATGTACAACTTAGAAAACGGTCATTATTTCTTACTCCAGTATCTCTGAACATTAAAAAATGAAGCCTGCTGTGATGTATGAAGTTCAGCCCATACATTCAAAGCCTCTTTTCAAGTTGGGCAGGCACGCAGATTTCACAGAAGGATACGTGATACGCTGCAAATCTGTTCTATGCTGCAGTACCATTCTGCAAGTTGAGATAAGACATCTTGCTCTCCTATTAAAAGTTGGGGGTGGGGGGAGGGCAGGGAGAAAGACTTCAAATACCTTCAGAAATCATATTCCCACATTCTGTATTTTCAGAAGGGCTGGGTGAGGGGAGGAGTTACTCTATTTTCTGTTCAATAAGTTCCACTGTGTAAACCAAGTCATAATAAACCAAGGTTTAGATCCAAGAGAAACAAGGTTTCCTAAGAATATCTAAACACTTGAGTTGGTCTATGCTCACATTGTAACCATATGCAAACTGGCTACAGCAGCAATCATTTAAAATATATATATATACATACATATATTTTTATAGCAGCTTTTCTGGAGTGGGACAGCTAGAATAGCTGCTAGGAGTTGCATTCATTGCTCCTTAATACCTATAGGTATAGAAGTAGTACTTATGAGTGACTCTGGAAGTAATCAGCTGAGCTCACAAAAGCAGACAAAAACCTCCCATAGCCAATAAGGTATTCTGATATTTAGCATTTTAGTATTAAAAACATAATCAATAGATACAAACCTCCTCTTTCGTTTTCTTATTCTCTGCTCTAAGCTCTTCATATTCACCAATAGCTATACAAGGAAAAAAGAAAAAAAGAAAAGCGTTAATATTGCAGCACCTCGTTTACCCAAATTAGCTTGCCATTTCATTCATTTTAAAGCTCTTCTGGCTATCTACACAGACTTCTTAAATAACATGGGTCATAAACTTCATTAATAGCCTATGGATGAACTGGATATCCTTTTAGAATTGAAGTAATTGGAAAGTGTCTGAAAAAGATGGTGGCTCCCAAAACAATCAATTTTTGATCAATGAAGAGTTAAACAACCTTATTGACTGAGTTCAAAAATTACGAGGTGAATGTACTGGCTTGCAGTCACCATTTTAAACCCACACTGGCTCAGGTTACAGATCAATGCTAGAAAGCATGATTAATGCAATACTGTTACACATATGTACCTCCAGAGTAGCTGAGCACCTTTATTTATTTATTTATTAACATTTTCTCCCAACAAGAGTCCTATGAGAGATTTTTTTTCATTAAACTCCACAGTGGAGACATGAAAAGATTGTATGATTTACCCAAGATCACACAAGAACTCAGCTGCAGGGATCAGCAGGGAAGGGATCAACCTCCAGGATGCTGGAGGTCCATCACTTCAAACCAGTAAATAATATGCAGAAACAACCGATCAGATACCAATTCAGCTTCCAGTTTATTGTGTATTTTTGTGTGCCACCCTTGAAATTTTTATTTTACTACCTTAGGGACGTGCCATCATTGCCACAAGTTCCCAATTCTATTGTTCTTTCAGTGTGTCCCATATGGGCTGTTTGGCCTTCAATACCATAGAAATTTTATTGTCCCTAGAAAGAAGCTGAATACACCTCCAAACCTTAAAGAAACAAACCTTGCTAGAAAGGAACATTTTTCAGTCTTTGAGATGCATACTGCAAGAGTAAAATGAGAGGGCTGTTGACATTACTCTACATCTTATTGCAGCCCCTCAGTATCTCCTCAATTTTTTTCTTGTACCTAACAGAAGCCACACTAGCATACAGGTGTTATTTCAAGCCAACTTAATTGAAACTGGATAAAGGGTATGAATATATAGTTTTCAGCTGATGATAGCAGAGATGTTGGAGTTTCATCTTAAACTTAACATGTCTTACCTTACATCTGAAGACACGAACATGTAGATTCTGGCAGATTAGCCATCTGAAAACCTACTAGCCCTTTCTAGCTTTAGATAAACTTTTTCAAACAAGAAGCTCTTACAAATGAAGTTACACTCTACACTCTTGCGACGTCCCTCTTCTCCCCCCTCCCCAGCATTTCAAAATCTGTTGAAATAAAACTAATTCAACTCAATCCTAAAAGCTAGGTCCATGGCATCACTGTTCTGCTTGCCTTCAGCATGCCTATTACTCTCAGCAGCAGCACAGAAGTACCTCTGATGTAAAAACCTCAAATTATCCTAATTCCTCTTTTCTCCAAGATCTCTTCATTTTAGAGATGCAGAACTGAGGTACATGAAGTCTGGGATACAGACAGCAGTATTAGCTCCTGGGCTACTAACTCAAAACACAGGGCTCTGGTCCTCATGTGCCCGGACCAGCAACGGGGAAATGGCAAGACCCTGCGGACTCTATTAACTAGAAAGGGAAACTGAGGAACACTAGAAATGTCCTAGCCAGAATCTCAGCTCTGCTGTTAGCAGCAAGTATTGAAAAATGTCCAGAAAAAGAAAGTTAAATAAAACCACTGAAAACCAAGTCACAGGCCACATGAAAACTCACAGGAAATCTGATAATTTAAACAGATGGGAAAAAATCCTCACTGCCGCTCATCCAAGTAAAAAGGTATATCGAAAGAGTGGAATGAACAAAACCAGGTTTCCTAAAATGTGGCCTGCATCCCCCGTACCAGTAAAGCCAAGGTCGCTCATCCATCCCTTTACTTTGTCCCCACTTCTCCTTACCTACCCTTGAGACTCCTACCCACCTCCCATATTCAAGAAGTAGAGAAAAACAGGTAGATGAACGGGGAAGAAACCACGCTGATGCAGTTGCTCTAAGAAAGGGCACCTAAAGTGAAACAACTTGTTTCCTACACAAGAACACAAAAGCTATGCCTCTTGATCACTGTTCCACTTCTAAGCCATTTCCCTGTTCCCTTTAGGAAATCAAGGGAAGAGATTTCTAGCATCCAGATGCAAGAAAAGGACTGAAAACTGTATCAACAGATACAATTCAAGTTTCTTCATACTTGAAAACTGCTGGTGTTTGCTTGCCTTTAAGGCAAATTCATACTTGCTATTCAATACTTTATAAATGACTGAAAAATGTAAATATAGATTTGCCCCACCCTTGACAGCTTTCCTCACATGCTCCGTGAACAGAGAACTCTGAATCATCAGCCCTTAAGGCACGGATACAAGAACAAGCTACCAAAAAACAAGGATACGAACTTACACAACGCTCCAGCAATCCCCAGTAAGCGCTCACCTGTGTGAGACTGGAAATTAAACTGCCTGTTCAGGGCAGCCTTGCCCTCTTTTACTGCAGATGGTAATCCATGGCACGTTCGTCGTGGAATGAAAACACAAAATCATCAGATACTCAGCTGCAGTCACACAGCACCTTTCTTCAGTGCCTTTTTACCGTGCCCACCCCCTTACCGTCACTGCAAAACTATTAGTTCTTCCTTCAATCCAGCTAATACGTAGTAAGGATCTGATGTCTTAAAATAAGATTGTTCTTCACAGATGGCAACCTCTAGATGATGCTCCCATACAGATCCCGTCATTCGGATTTTCTGGTATGGATTTATTAAACACTAAATCTCATTAAGAAACTACTGTTTTTATCAGGCCTGGAAACAGAAATAGTAATTAAAAAATTACTGTACACATTTTCTGCTGTATATCAGATTCCCTGCAAAAGCAGAAGATGACTTAGAAGTTATGAAGTATGACTGGAGAGTTGGATTTTTTTTCTTTTTTTGAACATTGAGGGGGCTATAGGGAAGTTTTTATACAGAGTTTTTCAAGTGTTTTATGTACAATGAAGGTTTGAGGCCATCTCAAAAAAAGTAAAGAGTCTACATAACCTTCACTGAAGCAGCAAATGGCCTAAAGGTGACAATGATCTCTTTGCTCTAAAACTACCCCAGAACAATTAATACCAGCAGCGCTAGGCAACACTTTACATGTTCCAAGCGTCATATAGATTACTGGGCCTTAAAACCACTTTGGTCGTTTAGGAGGTACCGTTATCACTCGTTTATAGATTGACAGGCCATAAATCCTGTTGTATGAGGACTTCCCTAAACCTTCTCCGAGAGACAGGACTATTTTTTCTCCTTAAACTATGAAGGCTCTCACACAATATACGCAACAACAGTACCTGAGCATCTCAAAACTTGGTACATCTCACCTTGACTCAATCAGATTATGCTATATATAAATTACCCTCGAATAAAGATATCTCTTTCCAATAAATTAGTGGTGAACGAAACAAACAAGTGAAGATACTTTACTAACAGTGCTACTAAAATTCCAGAATTATACATAATTTTCCTCAAAGAATCAATATTGTAGCATATATTGATAGTAAAATGCCTATGTTGTATTCATTAGCCTCCAGTGAATCCTGAAGAACTATGATAAATACATATCGGAGACCTCTTGAGATACTCTCGCTGTCTAACGCTAACTTAAGTTTATCCTTAATAGAATTATTCCTGATATACAGCAGTATTATATAAACAATTTATCAGGATACAAATCACATTTCTTTGCTACAGGCTATCTTCATGCAGTATGAGGGCAACACTACAACTTCACCTCAATACTAAGGAGAGAAGAACAGAATATTTGGGGCTATAGCTCTTAACCCACCCAAAACATATTCCCATCCAACCCTGTTCTTATTGTAAAACAGTCAAACCATAAAATAGCCAACACGAGTGAAGGCAGCTTGCTCCTTCATAACGCAACCATGCTCACTCACTAACTGCTCACTCCTCAGCTCAGTTGGCCAGAAGGGACTGTCCTGTCAACATGTATCACTGCACTTTATCCATATTAAATTAAGCAGGTAACTTTGTATACAGAAGCTCTTATAATTATATCTTAGTCTTTTGATTTTTAGTGGTGAACCTGTGTCTCCTGAACCTAGATTTGCTGACAGAAGATATGCATTATCTAAATTAGATGTTTTATATATGAGATACTTATTATGGCTAAAAAGCACTTATTAGTACAACAAGGTCGTAAGGGTAAAATTATATAATGACTGTAATTCATAGTGAACAACAGAAAAGACACCTTCATTTACACAGAGTGAGGTGGTGAGACTCTTCCTACTCTTTTTATTAAAAAATTCATCAGCCCCTTTTCTAAAGCTGTATATTAAAAATACAAATTAAAAAAGCAACATTAAAAATGCTACATATATATACTTTAGCATTTATATTGTAAACCAGGGTGGCCTTCAAGTAGATTGAGAGCCCTTCCATGCCAAATCAATGAGTAATGCCACTTCAGCATTTCAAACCTACTTATTTAATCAAAAAGTAAGTAGAGCTGTCAAAGGCAGCAAGTGTCATTCCACTATTTATTCTTCTAGACTACAGACCAGGCATGTCTTTGCTGGTACAGGCAAGAGAAAGAGCTTACAGGGCAAGAAGTCCTTGCTCCAGATGAAACAAGCTATCCTAATGAAGTCATTTTTTGTTGGTAGAAGTAAACCAACACCTGGCTTTCTGCAGATTCGGATACAGCATTAGAGAGATAATTACCCCTGACAGCAACACTGCACCAGAAGCTTTAATGGCACAGCTGCCACCACCCTCCTCATCCCAGTGTACTTGGAATAGGAAGAGCCAGGCCAAGTCTGGTACACAAACCATCTCTCAAACAGCAATGGTCTCCCTACAAGCACAGCATGCACAAGACCTGTGAATTGCTGTCAAGAGTACAGACAAAAGTCAAAAGGGCTCATTTTTTATCTTGTTCCCCATTTTAGGCTCAAAGATCCCTTTCGCTAAACCCAGGCGATCTCTATTTCAACGGGACGTGGTGTGGCATCAGCAGCACCAGCCATGTGCAACCTAATTCAAATGCCTGGGCAGCATTTTTAAGATCTCCTGGGCCTCCACAGAAGAGAGATGGAGCTGAGGAATAAGCCCTTATGGGCTTGTGCAAAGGTGAATGTATGTGATGGCATTATACCCATTACTTTACAATGACACCAAATCTTGAGTTGGAATATATAAACCTATTATTAGGCCTAAAGCTTACATGGCCAAACCAAGCTTTTGGTCACATATCAGTTGCGCTAGCTGATACCTATCAGATTCAATTACCAAAGAGTTCTTAAAAAAAATAAACAAATAAAAATCGTGTGTAAGTATACAAAGGTAAGCATTAAGTACAAATACTGTAAGTCAGATCCTGCATCTGTGTTCTCACGTGCTTCGATTTCACTCAAACCTGTAAAAGTGTGTACAAATAATTTTTTTTAATGAGACCTCAAATTTGCATCCTGCAATTTTACAGCTTCCTGGAACTGGACAGGGAAATTAAATACACCTGATAAAGCCCAACCACTAAGCTCACACCAAAAGATTTGCCTTCACAAGTTTCTGAAAACCAGACATGGCTCAACACAAAAAATTAAACGGGAAACACTTTTAAACTCTAATAAATGAAGAAAACATTCAAGCAGGTTGGGTTCTGCTGGGGAACGATGACCGCTGTGTATGAACATCCACATACACAGATGCATGGGGGGAAAAAATAACCTATAGAGCAGATGCCTACAGAGGGGAATGCATCTGCCAACAAGGTATCCTACCCTAAAAAAAGGAATTCCTCTGGCCATAAAAATTACCCCTCTGCCACAAAGAAGAATAAATTTGTCATATCGCATCAAGAGCTTGCCAATAGCATATACTTAAAAAGTACTACTCTGAGATATTTATGCCAGATTAGCCATCTGTTCTTTAGAAGATACATGGTCCTCTTACTCAAAGTTTGTGGCACTTTTTTTTTTTAAAAAAAAAAGAGATCAAATAGATCTAGATAACTACGGAACTAGAGACTGGAAATCATCACATTTCATTAAATCCAGCCAACAATCACAGAGCAAGATAAGACCTATAAAACCAATTAAGAAAATCCAGGCAATATAAGCATGTTAATATATGTGTAGTTAACAGTAGTTGTTAACCACTGTAATTTAGCAAAGTGACCAGAAATGCACTATGACAGTGGCAGCTGAAGTGTAATTTTACCTAGTTTATAACTCCAGATGTTTTCGTTGCTGACTCCTGTTTTCAACTGAAGCCCACAGCGGAAGATGACTCTGTCTTTAAGAGCAAAGTACCAGCAGTGCCAATAAAACCAAAGACAGACAAGGCAACCTTCCAGGCAGGTAACCAACCGCTGTTACAATGCAGCTGTTAGTCAGTTTGCTACCGCTCCTCAGGTTCTACAACCAACCGTTAATAACACAAGGTTTTGCTCACTTGATTTTGTTTTGTTTCAATTTTAAGTCTTGCCTATAGTTATTATAAGGGCCAGTTGAACTGAAATGTGCACTGCTGGAAATACCACTTAGAGTACAGTTAGGTAACACTAATATTCATAGCGGAACTGCTTTATCTAACCAAGCCATCCCAGAAAGCTATTCACAGGATTCAAACTCAAACAATACTTTTAAGTCCTAAATATCATCAATACAGAAATCGTGTTTCTTCATGATGCTCACCTTAAACTTGGTAATGGAGCAAGCCAAAGCATGATCAGTATCAGGTATCTGAGCGTAACACACAGGACTTGGAAAATTCAGTATGGGTGAAAGATAAGCATATCTTGCACACAGACAGCTTCGGTGTCCTTGTCACCGCTCAGAGCTCTGCCAAACAGGCAAGCAAATTTGCCCAGACACCAGTCAGCATCACAGCTGCCACTGAGAACTGAGCGGGCAGCTACGAAACAACTGCCTCGGGTTCAATCTACTGACCTCGTTTAGGGAAAGCATGAGCAGTAGTTAAACATAACAGCAGTCAGCCACCTACGCTGCTGTTTGCCTTCCCCTCTACCTTTCGCATCACTTCTCAGACAGTTTACTTACCTGGTGTCAGGCAAGTTTCTCAAGACTAGGAAAACACATGCTGAAAGAGAAACTGAACAAGGGCTCTTGAATGAATGTTCTCTGAAACCCCTTCAAACCAAAGGGTGTTTTTTCAGGTATCTGACTACAGACCATAATGTTACAGTAATCTGAAGCCATATGCCACTTTGAATGCAACAAAGACAGGACTCCTGAAAAGTAGGTACACCCATTACCCCAAATATTCAGAGACAGCAGATCCTTCCACCAACTGCATTTACTTCCAAAGTAATACTGTTACCTACACCTGGAAGCAGTAAAGAGGAAAAGTAAGAGGCTTTTTCCTCCTCTTTTCATGCTGCCCCTGTTTAACAGAGCATCCTAAAATTAATTGCAGAACGTTGTTAGTACCTAAAATAGTCTTGTTTTGTTATCAGTAAGAATGGAGGGGAAGCTATATATCCAAACTTACAGTATATAAAGAGGAAGCAAATTTACTTACCTACAGTAACAATATTTAGGTCATTACTGTTAGGATAATTTTATGCATCTCATTACCTTTTCATCACTTGGACTCTTTACTGTGGGCACCTCAGACTTGTCAGTTGACATAATTTAACTACTAATTTAACTACGGTGTGCTATCATAATTTTGCATTGTTTTAGATGCAAAATAGCATATAGAAGAGTATTTTCAAAAGTTTTCCACTGGATAACTTTTCACCCGTATAAAACAACTTTCTTGCCAGCCATACAATCACAAAAACATCTGTTAGCCTCACAACAACATATTACAACTCCTACATTTGGGGACAAACCTCCATGAAGAACAGTGCCTTAAGGACAGGGTCTGCCAAGTACAGATTCTATTTCAACAGCTTAAATGGATCTGGGACGGTCAGTCCTCAAGTTACAGTAACTTTCCCTTGAACTAATTCCTGCAGTCCCATAAATGTCACTAGACGTTAAAGGATACTCAGCCTACTGGAGCAGATGACTTTCAGACATCAAAACTGAAGCCCCAATCTAACCAATTTCAAGAGGCTAGGATTTCTTTAAAGAATAACCTAAACTTGTCTTTTTTGCAACTGATAATTGTCATTTTAGCAACTGCCTTTTTGGCACAGGCAACTCTTCTGGAGCCAACAGTACTGGAGGGAAGCAGTCAACAAAAAAACAGATTTTTAGCCTTATTTTTCGGTCCCATATTATCAAAACACACAGCTGTAAGATTATCGTGAATTTTATACCCGTTGAAATCATTGTAAGTCAGAATCTACCCAGTGCAGCTGGTAACCATGAATTTACAATGCTGAGTGTACAGGAACAACCAAAAAAAAGAAGTGCCAAAGCAGCTCATAAATATCCAGCTGAAATTTGGTTAAGAAAAGTTTGTGCTATACAGCAAAGGTGACCAAACGCATTTAGGGTCAGAATGAATGACAGAAAAAGGGGTGCTCATCATACTCCTGTAATTTCACTCTTTTACACTACTTGGTCTAACAGGTCCTTTCAAAACAGCTCCTCCCAGGCTCGCAGGAGACCAGAAGAATGCAGCTGTGGGAATTGCCAGCTGCAAATTACAGCACCTATTGTGCATGAAGCTGTGAGACAGGAGGCACGCCGACCACTTGATGCATGCTCACAAGCAGATGTCCACAATTCAAACGACTGGTAATGATGGTTCTTCAAATGTCGCCTACCTACTTAACCAAGGTAGAAACTTTGCTGGACCAGCCTGGTTCGGGGACAGACTGACCAGGGAATTTAAAAAATGGGCTGCCTTTTGAGCATCCAAGCTCTTTTCCATGCCCCTTCTTACAGAAGATGAAATAGTACAGTGCGTTAGTTTCCGAGCCAAACTATGCACTCATGAAGCTAAACATCTACAAAGCTGAAGTACCGGACTTTCCTACAGAAGCACCGAGAGTGACTCACACGGGGAACCAAACCAGGCCAGGACAAGTGCTTCCTTTCATTTACACTGGAACTACAAAGGCTCTACAGAAACTTATGGCATATCAGGGCGAGCCCCGAGCTACCAGTGGGAAGTTTGCACACTGACGGGACGGAGGGTGTTTGATGGGTTGGGTTAGTATCGGACTCTGCAACGCAGAGCGGGAGACGGGACACGATGCCCGGTTCGGCACCGCCAGGCACTCCATGTGACGCTCAGCTCCACAGAGAGACAGCAAGACAGACGGACGTTCCCCCCCATGGAGCCGGACAGACGTCCGGGCTCACCGGTACCGCCGGCCAGGGGATCCACGCCAGCCGTCCGCCGCACACCCGTTACCAGCGCGCGGGCCGGAGGGAACGCCGGGCAGGAAGGTCCGGGCTGACGGCAGCGCCAGCCCGTGTGCTACGGCAGGCAGCCTCCTGCCCTCACCCCAGCCCACCATCGCCCGCCGCGACGCCCGCGCATCAGCCCCGAGCACCTGTGGGGAAGCGAGGCAGCGGGACGGGCACCGACACGGGGAACAGCCAAAACGTTTCACTCCCCACGTTTATTTTGTTAAGGCTTTTTTTTTTTTTTTTTTTTTGTCCGTGTGGACAGAGAAAGGCGCCTGGAACGAGAGGGGACCCGATCGCCGGGCCGGGGGACGCCCAGGCCGCAGCCGCCCCCCCCGGCGCAGGCCGCGCCCGCCCTGCCGCGCCCCGTCCCCCCGGGCGCGGAGCCCTCGCCTCAGGCCGCCTCACGCCGCCCCGCGGCGGCCGCCCTCCCGCCGGCCGAGCCCGGGCCCGCGGCAGCGAAGGGGGAGCCGCTCTCTCCAGCGCCGGAGGCGGCGACGGCGCCGCCCGCCCCTACCTTGGTCCTTCAGGCTGGCGAGGAGCTCCAGCTGCTTCTCCTCGTCGGAGCTGTTCATCCTGCCCCGCCGCCGCCGGCCAGCGGCTGCCCCGCTCCGCCTCACCTAACGCGGCTTCACCTGGCAGCGGGCGGGCGGCGGCGGCCGGAGCCCCGGGGCGCGGCGGGCGCGGGGAGCGGCCCGGCCCGCTCTGCACATGCCCAGACTCCCGCGGCGCCCCAGTGAGCATGTGCGAGGGTGCGGGCACGGCGGTACCTCAGCCCGCGGGCGGGCACCGGCTGGCGGCCGCAGGCACGGCCCGCACACGCCGGGGCTCGGGGCTCCTGTCCCCCCCCGGCCGCTCCCCAGGCCGGGCAGGGCCTCGGAGGGCTGCTCGGGGGGAGGAGGGAAAAACCCCCACCAACAGGGCACCGGTGAGAGGAGGCCTATGTCCTCGTACCCGCTTGGCGTGGTCCGGGCGCCAGCCGCCCTGGGCCAGGCACAGACAGGCCCTGAGCGCCCTTCCCTCCAGCCGCCGGGCAGGGGTCCCCCACGGGATCCCCCGTGGGCCGGGGGGAAGCCCTCCCGCACCGATCCCCGCACGCCTGCGGGTGCCTGCGTTTTTAATAAGCCCTTCTGCGCGATTTGCACGGGACAGCTTTCCACCTAGGATCCGTGCGCTGCCCAGAGGAGTGGCGGGAGGATGTAAAACTGCTACTTGAGTACCATGGGACGAAGAAAGCTAAAAGTTGGGTGCTTTTTTTAAATAATTGAAGGGTTGCGTTACTGTTTGTGAGGATCCCAGGGAAGCAACTGCATGCCAGTTCCAGTGTCCAGCACTTAATCGCAACTTTGGACCAACGTGAGGGCGGAGGGGTTTGACAGGGGCCCCTCTGTGTTCATCTTAGAAGAGCACAGTTCTCGCTGCTGTTCTCTGATGACCCCTGTGTGGAAAAGGAGGGGATCCAGTGATGATCTCTGTATTAAAATGATTACCTAACCCGCCTTATCCCAAGGCTGACACTGAGCACACTGCGTAATTTATTTCTGCCTGTTATTTGCTGAGCTTCAGTACTGGTCAGCTGAGTGGCAACTGTCTTCAGATTTGCACGGGCAAAGGTACCAGTCGTACACCTCCCTCCTTCCTCCTGTGGCAAACACCCATCGTTCACCGTGGCAGGCCGGTCAGAAAACACAGCGTTGCCACAGACGTGGCAACATTAGGTAGAAATACCTGGGAAGGAAAGGAAAGAAAACCTCACTACAAAGAGTTGCTCAATCCTCCTGCATCCTTCTTCCCAGGCTGCATCCTCTAGTCCTCTCGTCTTGACCCTAGGAGACCTTTAAAACGTGAAGAGACTCCATATTGATGCTTTACAGCATTATCTGTCCTAGACGTGGTTAGTAACACATGTAGCATCCTGGAAAGAAGACAGGAGATCCATGTGAGCTATACTGGTGTCTCATAAGCGTGGTATGCTCATGTAAGGCAAAGGAGGCCATGCAGGGAAGTTCATAAGCTAGTCAGCTTATTTTGAACTAGTCAGCACAAAATGCATTTAACTGTACCGAATGCAAAGTTATAAATTCATGCTCCTAGAGGTGGAGTCGTATGTAAAGAATGGGAAATTATCCTGGAAAACGAAGGCTCAGTAGAGGAAGTGGGAGGCAAAGTGCAAGTAATTACATACGTGCTGCCAGTAAGGTACTGCAGCAAAAGAAGGGGATGTATGCTGACAGCAGGGAAAAAATTTCTTCTATGACATTGACAAGACCAAAATAAAGTTACTGGATCCAGTTCTTCAAAAGATGGTACAGAGACATTTATGGAGAAAGCACAAGAGAAAAAAAAAAGACCTAATCTTTGAGGAGAGTGCTTTGCAATGAGAGACCTCAAACTCTTGATCTTTTTAATTGAGCAACAGGGAAACAAAATATTTGATTATGTTAATTTCACAGGAGAAAATCCTCAATACTTGAGGGCTTTTCAGCCTGGTGGAAAAGAGTCAACCAGAATATGTCTCTGTAACCAGAAGCTGAATATAAAAACTACAAATAAAGTCACGCATCAATAAACGCCTCCATTTGAAGGAGCACAGAGGTCCTATTTAGGTCCTTAGAGCTCTGGGCTGACCTCAGTTTCGAGTAGCCCCCACTTTAAGTCAGAGCAGTTTTGCCAGTGTTTCACTTTTTAGCATCCTTTCTTGGGCTGCCTGTTGGCTTCCCTTCAGCCACAGGTCTCCTTCCAAGCCCCTCTTCCCATTGCTGATATCACCCCCTCCGTTTCCAAACCAATTTCTTTCATGCAGCGCAATAGCAGGATTTTCAAAAGAGTCATTGTAGGTTTGCTTATCCCCGCACCGTGCCAAGACACCGGACATCTTCGTCTTGCAACAATGTTCAGTCTGTTGTACGCAGCCAGAACAGGGCATAAAATCTCTTTGATATCTGCAGAGACAGTAAGCCGATTCTTCCATTATTTTATTTATTTATTCAAATTAAAGTATTATGGCTCTGTCAAAAGAATTCCCTTCCATAATTTCTATATTGCGGCTTCATCATTGTTCTTATTGTTATTATTCACTTAGACGTACATCAAGTCACAATATCTTGAAAAGCAAGCATTTAAAACAAGGATGTCCTTGTTGCAGACCCTTTTGGTTGCAATAGTAGGATGGGTGCCACTACAATGTCATTCCTCAAAGATATTAATCAATTGTTAATCAAGTGTTGCTTTTCTTTTTCTAAGTTAGCAGACAACAGAAAAATTAACTCCATTACTAAATTTGCTAATGGATCCCCCTATGCTCTAAGGATTTAGCATCCGCAGAAATGTTTCCCTGGATCATGAATTCAGCTCATTGTTTCAGGGTTATTTTAAATAAGAGTTAGTCCATAATGCCTGTTTCTATGTAATATAATGTCTACACTGTGATTTGATAGCTGGTGCCGTAAACCATTAAGATCATAAAAGGCTTGAGCAGGCAGTACAAGCATCCGACATGGGGTTTCACAGTGTTTAAATAGGGATTGTGTAGCAATTGCTTCCTCTATCAAAGAAAAGCAACATTGTACTTTGAACATACATAACCAGTTTCTAGTGATAGCATTTCAAGAATACGGTTTTATCTTTGTTAAATGGGAAGGCTAAGACTAAAGCTGTCTGAAAACTTGTCCAGTACATAGTCGGTACCAGTATTGGGAAAAAAATCAAGGACTGGGTCACCTTCTACTTGATAATCCATGTTAGTGGATGGCATGTAATGGATAATCCCTGTCCTTTTTGAAAGGAAAATTCAGACGGATTCACCATATCTTTAGGTTTCACCCATATGTGCCCGTTGTTCCAAGACCTGGGACAGCTTAGTCACAGACTGTGCAAAGTTTTGAGAATCACAAATGATGCTTGGTAGGAAAATTGAAGACAGACGTGAGGAAGGCTAGAAGCACTGTTAGCAAGTGGGACTGAAATTCAGCTCTTGCCCAAGTGGAGCAGTGATTTCAGCTGGGTATCATTCTACACAATGCTCTGTTATGCCACATGTAAAAAGTGATAATCAATGCATCAGTACAACAAGTGCATCATTTCTGGAAGTTTGAGTAAATGAAGGCAATATGTGGCTGTGAAAAAAGACAAAATCTGGAAGCTAAATAAGTACATCAGACATGCTGTGGTTTCTTCCTGCTGTGTTTGGCTCTGGTGAGACATCAGAGAGAACAGCATGCCAGCTCCTGCTACCACGCGTCGAATAGAAACACAAACCTGCTGGGGGGAGTCTGCAGAGAGCCTGCGATGAGAGCGATCGGTTCTAAGTGTAACCTGGGCCTGCAAGAAGAAATAAAGCGTGTGTTCGGGGGGATCGTTTCCTGTAGAGAAAACCCAGGGAAAGAATAATGAAGGTTTTGATATCAGTGAAGGACTATCACGAAGTTGTTAATAAGCTGTCCTCAGTAACCATTGGGTTGGAGAATTAGTGCAGGGTTTAAACTGTAAGAGAGGAGACAGGTTAGGTATTAAAAAAGGTTTTATTAGTGGAAGCACTGGAACAGGCTACAAAGAAGAGTGGAAGGTGAAATCTTCAGAAGTTTCTGAGAGGTCTAGGTGGCCTGTGAGAGTCTGCCCTTCTGATAATCTGCATAGGTGACAGGACGGAGAGCAAATGTACCACTCCCACTCCTCTCTGCCTCCAGTTCCCATCATCCACACTAAGGCTCACTTCACCAGAGGCCTCCCCTGCAACCTGTCCAACTCTTCGCAGGCAATTTTGTATCTCCAGGCAGGTCTGTATATACCCGGGAGCTGGTGATGGACTCTGACTAACCTCTAAGAGGGATGGGAGAGAAAACTAGAGCTAAATGGCAATACCTCTTCCCTGCTGAATCTTGCAGCATAGTAATACAAACTGGATACTTGGAAGGGTTTGCAGAGTCCTGTGTTTTGAGGGATGATTCAGCCTTCCCATATCTCTGCTCCCACCCCCTGTTGTTCACAGATAATTATGTTTATAAGCTTTATTGGAAATAACATTCTGGCACATTTGTTCAAACCCCTTTTTTGTTGTTATTCTCCTGGCAGCAGGACAGATTTATTCTTTGCACGTGCTGCTCCGTGAGCCATGGACAGGCCTGCGTAGGCTCACCCATGGAAATGGGGTACGGCCACAGCTCCTGGAATGAATGGAGAGAGGCACCAATAAACGCAGGGTCACAACCCAGGTGCAGCATCCAGGGCAGCATCTCTGAGCAACAGCAGCGGAGGGCAGCAGCTCCAGGTGTTATCTTCAAAGCAAAACGCAGCTGCCACCCTGCCATTTGCCTGTCCGGCTCTGTGCGCTGCCTCTCACCTGCTGGCAGCCGCCCACGCGGTGCGGCCGGTCACTTCTTCCGTAGGATTTCCAGAAGGAGAGTTGGTGCCAATATGGAAGTGAAAGAGCAGGTGATAAGCAAGACAGCCTCAAGTCTGCAAAGAGACTACTCACAAGCCTGTCCCTGAGCCTGCTGCCTTAAGAACAGAGCAGGTCTTATGTTTGTACCTAGAGAGGACAGGAGGGGCAGTGCCAAAGAGCGAGGTACTTTTGAAACGATGATGCCATCCCCAGAGAGGCAGTTCCTTTTGGGGCCATACGTGAGCTCTCCTAATCACAAGATAGTTTGGGACCTTCATTGCTCATTATTTCTTCCTGCTACTATCAGTTTTTGATAATATTTTGGGAGATATTTCCTCACCGTCTTTCAGAATTTTTCCAAATTTTCATTTTGCCAACTGCAGCTTTTTACTGACTTGTTCCTACTCATGACATATTTAATATATATATACATACATGTATGTCTTTTCACCAGGGCTGCCCTCTAAGCTGTGTGCAGACAAAAAATAAAAATATTTGTTTACTTGTTAAAACTTATGTTGCTTATATTGCTTGTTAAAACTTATATAGCATTCCTGCACTTTTTATGTCCAGAGGTTTCCAGTGTCCTCACAAACAAACAGAGTAAAGATGAGGAATAGCTAAAGCGGGAAAAAAACCACACTCAGAATTTGCCTACGATCAATATTCGGTATTAGAGTGGCTTCAGTCTTGTGAGAGATCTTTATAAAAGTTACACCCATCTGCATCAAAGCGTATCTGCAGTCAAATAACCAGTGCACAGGGTGGAACAAGAATAATGTTTGTAGTTTTAAGGAGCTACTAAAACAGCCAAAAATTAAGGAATCGTTGTTTTCACTGTATCCTCTGCTCTGGAGACATTCCTTTGTAATACCTACAGGAACAGATGCTGAGGTGAGTAAGAAAAGATATTCATAGCAGGCAGCACGAAGGGAACCATGCAGTTGGGGCCATATCAAAAAGTAAAAGAAAAACAAGTAACAAAGAACTTAGAGATGCAATAGGTGAGAATCAGGCTGATATTCTCAATTTCACAGTAGCCAACAACCATATAAAATAGGATAATTATATAGAAAATGGAAGAAAAAGAAAAATACTGAGAGGTTTAACTTTCTTTGTCTTCCCTTGGGATAGATCTTAGCGAGATGTTGGACACCTCCTGTTGTTTTCACTAATGCTTGAAGCTGATGAAAATGAACAGTTCCCAACATGTATATGTAACTCAGACTGTTGTACCTGTGCAGAATCTTACTAATAATTAGCTTGCGTATCATCTTTGCAATTTTTTTTCATGGTTAAGAACATGCTTTATGCCTATTCTCCTCTTGGATGAGACTTTGATGAGCATTCACACAAATGGACTCTGCAAGTTGAAAATATCACAGAATGACAAACTGAAGCAAATGCTAGTGATTATGCACATAATTCCTAAACTCAGAATTTAGAGTGAAGAGCTAGGAATTGGAAACAATTATCTTGTGAATGAGTGATTTTGGCCTGGAATCATCTAGAGACAGTAGCTTGTGAACCTTATCTATTCATCCTTACAGGATATAAATTTTTTTCTCATAAATTAGCTATTTAACAGAACACCACACGTAATTGTGCATGCAGAATTGAAGAGTCCGGTACCTTACCAAATGGTTACTACAATCAGAAATTTGATATAGTTGTTATCCATGCTAGAATGTGCATATTCCTATTCTTCATTTGGGCTAAAAGTTACTCAGACCTTTTAATGGACACAAAGACAATCTTACCTCTCATGGAAATAAAACCCCAACAACAAATGGCAAAGAGGGTAGCAGTGGCCCTCCTCTGGCTGGGAGAGAAGAGCGTTCTCTTCTGAAGCAGTGGCATCCATCAGTCCCTGCAAAGCCTAAATTAGCTCTTGAAGTTTCATCATCCTCCTGTTGAGGAGAGCTACCTTGTGGGAACAAGTGTGACTACAGGCTGAAGTTACCCTCAGGGCACGACTACAGCCAGATGTTTACCACTTTCAGAGAAGACATATTGGGGGGGGGGGGGGGGGGGGGAGGAAAGAGGGACAAGGAAGAATAAACTACATAATCACTGCACAGATAAACAACTATTAATAAACTCAACAAAAAAATGAAATGGTAATAGCTATTTGCGTATATAATTAACACGATGAATAAGACTAAGCAGCTTATCTGCTGAGGTAATGTATATTTTTCCATCAAACCAATCAGTGCTGAATAATGACTAGCATAATATATGGGTAAATATAAGCACTTCTTGTTTCCCTAAGATGACAGCTAACTAATCAACACACATTCAAACTGGAGTATAAGTATGATTAAAAATAAAAAACTCAGATAATATGGATTCATTTGAAAAACTTAACCATTTGATTAGAGACACTGGCATGATCTTTGCTAGTTGTCCCCATCTAGGATGGCAAACATGTCTGTCTGCACAAAAAAAAAAAGCACAAACTGATTGGAGGATAAATCAGAAGAAGATTAAGTGTTTAACATGGCATTTTAAAATGCTCTAATTATACCGTAATTAACAACCCTGCATATTAAATTTGCAACTATAAAATATAACTAGGCAAATTATATCTACCCGCTCTTCAGAGCAGCACATCGTACTTTATGGATGCTCACCTCGTGCAATTTGGTTGAAATAGGCGCTTCCTCTGTGTGCAAGCAAAGACAGGTGGTGGGTTTCACCCGCTGAGATGGGAACACCTGCCAGCACCTGCAAGAACAGATATTTGGAGGTAACAAATAGCTCAGAAGTGATTCACTATGTTCCTAACAGCAAAATATGAGATCTCCTTTGCTTCCAGCCTGGCAGAGACAAATATCACACTCTTGGAAAGCTAGAAACTGAGTCCCTCTCCAGAACTCTTTCCTAAGGTGGGGGACCCTGCTTCACCAGTATCACACTGGGGAGGCTGTGCTTCACCAGTTGTTGCAGTGGCTTGTATGTGCTCCTCTGGGGTTCTGCTCTGGTTTATTCTGTAGCTCTTTGGATAAAATGGGCTGCCAGAGCAGAGAAGAGGATTTGTACAGGGATGCCCTTGCAAGAAACATTTTTGTGTGTCCTATTTCTTCTTAGAAACTACATTACTGTGTTCACTCTGAGTATCCGAGAGTTGTTTTGTCCAGTTTGAGGGAAGGAATAGGCTGATGACTGAGGCACCGTATCACTTCTTTAAAGCAGTTGTAACACGTTTTTTTGCTGTAGATGTTACACCAGTGACCCAAGTAATGAAAAACACAAACTCTACGGTAGCTCTGCCAGTAACAGCTCTGCAGCCCAACAGCTGACAGTCCCTCTTACAGTTCCCAAATTAATTCCCTTGGTTTCAGATGGAGAATTTTGCATAATTTAACAATCAATTATTGATTCTTAAGTGTGAAAGTATTTTTTTTTTACATATAAAAAAGAGAGTTCAGCAAAAGGCCTCCGAAGTGATTAAGGAACTGGGGCACCTCACACATGAGGGATGGCTGGGAGAGCTGGGACTGTACAGCCTGGAGAAGAGAAGGCTCAGGGGAGCATCTCGTCAATGTGTATAAATACCTGAAGGGAGGGTGCAAAGAGGATGGAGCCAGGCTCCTTCCAGTGGTGTCTAGTGACAGGACCAGAGGCAATGGGCAGAAACTGGAACACAGGAGGTTCCCTCTGAACATCAGGAAACACTTTTTCACTGTGAGGGTGACCAAGCACTGGCACAGGTTGCCTAGAGAGGTTGTGGAGTCTCCATCCTTGGAGATACTCAAAAGCCATCTGGACATGGTCGTGGGCAACGGGCTCTAGGTGGCCCTGCTTGAGCAGGGAGGTTGCACAAGATGACCCCCAGATGTTCCTTCCAACCTCAGCCAGTCTGTGAAAGACACTCTCCCTCCACTGATACCTCTGGTCGAATGCTCTCTCTTCTATGGTATTCTTCAAAGAGGAGAGATGAGCTGGAAAGACTGCATGTGAATGTATCTGCTTGAAAGAGAATCTGTTGTTCTCCACTGTAAAAAAAGTTACTCCACACAGTCTTATCAGCACTCTGGAAATTTCTTAAATTGCCTATTAACAAGTACCTGGTCTGCGTATTGCTCATCTGCAAATACTGTAACAGCATTTACTCCCAATAGTCCCTACTCTGATAACTTTAAACGATTACAGTGTGTTACATGATGATAAATAGTAAAGAAGCCTTTTTTTTTTTTTCTAGGAAGAAAGGATGATCTATCAGATTGGGTGAAAAAAATCTTAGCAATGTAGGATCAAGTATCTCTGTGCTCATAATTTCATTATGAAACGTGGACATAATCAGATTTTGGTGTGGGCAGATGTTTATCATGGGAGAAATCTTAGGGAAAGAACACACTAAAATCTAACAAAGTGTCACCGAATACAAAAAGTTACTCCTTGGTAAGTTATTCCTGGAGCTCACAGTTCTTTGATAAACAACTAACATAATGTCAAACTAAATAATAAAATCAGTTAGTTAGAAACTTAAGTATGTTACTATACAACAGTCAAGGTCTCTTGGAATTGATCACAGGAATGCTAATAGACCATTCATTATGCATAGCTTTTGAATTCAATGCCACTGTTATTTTGCCTAGATCTTTATTATGCTGCTCTGTAAAGTTGCCTTCATAATTAATTTCTACAGGAAGGGCAATTCATTTCACTTATATTAAGCAATTTTGCAGCTTATGAGAAATAACCCATTGCCCTGCTTCCTCAACACACTTTCCATCTAGTATTTATGTGCAACTGGAGCCACTTTGTCTGTCTTTCTCTCTCTCTCTCAGTTGAACTTTGCATACAGCTCAACAGCAGTTGATGCTTTTGTTCCTGTTGCAGACTTGTCCATTTTCTGGTGCTTGCACTACCTCCATTTTCACTACATAATTAGGGTCAGATGCTAGTTCCTTGAATTAAAGGGCATTTGGGCTCTCCTTCCAACAAGCCCTTCTACTCCCTTCTTGCAAAACAAAGCTGTCACATGCATTCTTTAGATGGTGTTGGATTACATTACACCACTTGACCACACTTGCTGCACTAAGATAATTATGCCAGGTATTTTGCTGATAAAAATCACCATGGCATTAGTGTATGCTGTGGAGCTCTATCAATTCATGCCAGTAGAAAATTGGGCTCTTTTAGGGACAGAGACAAAGCTCAGAGTGGCCGTCAGGATTCTAACCAGATTAACCAGCATTTCTGGAAGCCCTTCAACAAGGCAGAAGTAAAGGGACCAAGGAGTAAGCAAATGTACTTCCATAACAGTATCAGACAAACGTTCTCCTGCTTGCCCAGCTGTTCATCATCAGGTACCAAAGAAATATATCCTTTGCAACACTCTTCATTTTGCTGATCTGCTGTACCACAGGGCAGCTCCTACAGCTCACTCAAGCGCTGTTACTGGCAGCACTATAAACAGAGATAAAGAAATTGGGTAATGAATTTTGCACTAGAAATTCCAAGAAGTTCATAAAGGGCTGTTCAGGAGAGAGAAAAAACTGTTCACAGTGGAGTTTTACTGGGACTGAATTTGGCCCAAAGCATTCGTGAACATTTAAGAGGACTCCCTGCTCTTGGAGCCTACACAGAGCAGCTCATTCCTGCGAGCCCTCGGCCACCCTGATGAACTTGCAGCATGGATCAGCTGGAGCTGGGGTTTGCCCTTTAGCTTCTCAGTGTTACATAGGCATTTAAAATATACAGCAAGAGGTTGTTGTGAGTTCCCACTAGAGTCTGAAACCGAGAATCACAGACAGTGAAAACAGAGAAGGACCTCGTGGGGCAGCACACCCACCAGTGACTGCCCAGCCAGGGCCCCACGGAATGCTTTAGCCAACAGACCACTCCACTGTGTCTTCCCTATCAAACAGACCATACAAGAACACTCCTTAGACTGAACATTGGGGGTAAAAATCCTGATTGCCGCATTAAAATTAGTTTTCAGTAACCACCTTGACTTTAAAATTATTCTTCATTCACCCCATTTTAACAAAGTGAAGATTACTCCACTCTTTGGATGAGAATATGTACTATTTCTATCCCCAGAAGTAGTATATATCTTATTCTCACTCTGCCAGTGCTTTTTATTTGTATACTGATTCTACGTTAAGGCTTGTTAGTTAAAGCAGATGGCAAATCGTGCATTAACCACATCTCTGGGTCTGATCAGAAGATTATTTTGGAGATGAATTGCATTCTTTTTAACTAACTTCCTTCACATTCTAATATCAAGAATGTCTTTACTCGTATATAATAGAATACCATAAAACTATGTGAAAATACTGCTTTAATGCAAAAAATGGAGGACGTCTCAGAGAAAAAAAATATTCCCTACATTGTACAAAACTAGTGCAGTGCAACAATATAATAAATCAGAGTGTTCTCACAAGGTGAGTTGTTTTGTCAGTTGAGTGCTTGAAATGCTATCATCTAATGTCTCTGTGGAAATGGCTGAAAGAAACAACAGATGTCTCAGATTTTGCCTTTCATGTCGTATTAAAATTGAGGTAAGATGGAAAGGCAGACGAAGGGTTAATCATCATTTTTCTCTCCCTGGAACAAGTTCATATGAACACCGCTTACAAGAGGAGGCAGCAGTAACTGAAAGACAAAAAGCAATTTAGATAATGATGAGCATTAATAAACCAAAAGGTTCATCGAGAACACTATTCCCAAGGATAAAAGGTAGAAAGGAGCCAAGAAATTCTGCAAGCTGCTCATCTGAATAACGTAGCAGTGCCACTGCAGCCTTCAGCATAGCCATCTTGTATTATTCCCCTCCAAATGCATTCAGCTGAGAAGCTCCGAATTAGATGCTTGTGATCTGATTTGTGCTGGGTACTTTTGACTTCACTGTCTCATTCAGTCTTGCAGCTGTGGCCTCTGAGCTGCATCTCTGCTGTGCAGGGACTGAAAAGGTGTTACCTAAGTAAGGCTCAAGCGACTTCGAGCATCTAGCTCAATGTTTACAGCAGGGCTTTCCGCTGCCATCATCCAAGATGTCTCCATCTCCTACTTTCATCAGCTCCCCACACTGCCTTGTACGTGAAACAGCAACATGTGCCATTGTTGATTATCTGCTAAACAACAGGAAATATTAAAATCTGCTTCGCATTGCTATGGTAGCCACTTACACTTTGCGCGAGAAGCCAAAGCAAACACCCAATCCCTTATTCTATTATTTTCTCCTTCTGCTCCTGGAGGAAGATGGATATGTAATTTGCATTGGCTATATAAAGCATCTCTTGATAAGATGAAAACACTTAGAGAAAATGCGTATGCAAAGTGTGACCCAAGCAGTATTTCTGAGCCTGTATTTCAGCTCTGGGAAGAGCGAGTGAGCGCACTCTGGGGACCAGACATTCAAGCAACGCTCCTTGTGCGTGTCACCGTGCATTTGGCGTCACGCAGCCCACGGGAACGGCTGGCGGTTGCAGGCAGCGCGCTGCGATGCTGCCTGCGCTGCCCACTGCACCGCTCACACCATGGCTCCCTGAGGATGCCTTCTCCACCGCTCCCGCATCTCCGTAAGCAAAGGGCCAAGTATTAAACTCTGAATCATCCCAGGCTGTGTACAGCACCGCTCGACAAAACATTAGAGAAAAAGTGCCAGAGCAGGTGCCAGACTATAAGTGGTAGTATAAGCCACTTAAATAAGATGCGCAGAAATCCAGCTGAGATACTTTAAAAAATAAAATAATAATCCTGCTTTTGCATTCCTGAGCTGAAATTCTCTAGAGAAGTTCACACAGAATAGGTTAGCTTTGATCTTAAAAACATTACACTTCAAATAAAGAAACTGAAGAGACAATGTTTCTTTCCTTGGTTGTTTTCATTTAAGGCCTCAATCCCAAGGCGTAGACACTGATGGGCTGTGCTGATGCTAAATGCCACTGAAAATTGACAAAACCCAGTCTTTAAACCATTCAGTGAATGATCTCATATGCAATGCCAAAGGCTACAGGCACTGAAAAAGATTTGGCTGGTGGGTGGTCTATGTGAACATGTCTTTAAAGAAGGCCACTTCGAAGGCCACAGAACAATTTTTTAAAAACTGCATAATTGACTGATTTCTGGATACTCCCTACAAAGATACAGCACTATGTATTTATATACAAATGCATGGGAGTCAAAACACTTCTGTACCTACTGTCAAAGGTTTCAGACTAACTGCAAAGCAGGTCTAGTGTCACGTACGTGTCATTATAAGGACTGGTTTGCTTTTGTTTATAGCATTGCTAAAAATATGATATGGAATAAAGAGTTCAGTGGCAAGTTTTGGCTAAAGCCAAATTTTGGGATTGTTTCAGCAGTTGCACTGCCACTGATTTTGGGTACCTGAAGGGAAAAAACAAAACAAAACAAAACAAAACAAAACGAACCTATTGCCACTTGGTTGGGAAGCTGTAGCACCTCACCACCTTGTGGCAGCTCTAAAAACCCAGCCAGAGATCCCTGTTGTGGCCAGGAGACCTCTTGGCCGCACAGTTTGGTTTTGCCAAAACAGAAGGCTTGGACAGATGGAGCAGGGACATCCTGGAGAAGGTGGTCTCTGCACTGCCTGAGCTGGAGCAACCTGGAGATGGGCAGCAACAGCCTTTTTGCCTCAGGAGGGTGAGGGGGGCCATGGTAAGAGGAGATGGCGTACACTGAGGCTGTGGTGAGAAGGAGGAGATGGAGTGGGTGGGACTGAGAGTCACTTGCAGAGGAGAGTATGGAAAGAGGAGGGGAGAGCAGCTGGGAAAACAGATGACCTGGGGGTCAAAGAGGGTCAGTGAGGTCTGTAATACCGGGACCCATTGCCCAGCTGGAGTGGATCCCATTATTTCCAAGTGTCAGATTCCTCCCCAGCCCCACAGCTGATGATGGAGCCCACTGGCAAAGCATCTCCATCACCTCTGGTGGGGTGTCCACACTGCAGTGAGCCCCCTCCTCTGGCTACCAACCCCTCCAGACAGCAGCCCTGAAAAATTCGTCCTTGGTGATCACTCATGTTTGGGAGAAGCTCAAGACTATTCCTGCCTGCCTCCTGTCCCTCCTCCCCCTAGGTTTTAATATGCTAAAACTTAGGAAATAGCATGCAGAAATATAACATGAAGCATTACCCAACTGTGAAACACTTGCAGGTTTGTTCCCACAGCAAGCCTGGCTTGTCTTACCTTATCTGTACGCTTGAGGATGCAGTCTTTGGTATGTGATCACATAATCATTTTCCCTGTGGGACCCATCTTATTCTTTCCACTGCCATTATTAATAGTAACCCTGCCAATCTCGTTGCAGGAGCTGGAAAATGTACAACTAAACGCCAGAGCCTGTTAGAGGTAGTTAAGGCAACGTTCTGTTAAAGACAGTATTTATTTTTTTTAAAGTTAGGATTACTGTTTGGATTATCTAAGAGCATTTACATTGTTTATTTACATTGTTTGTTAATAATTTAATTCAATTTTCTACACTGAATGTAGATTTTTTTTTTTCTGGAATATGGGGATTTAAGGTCTAGTTTTAGGCCTGCGTTTATGGCACAAGGTAAAAACTACTTTCCTCTTGGTGGTAAACAGTTGTGCATGTGGGTTAAAAACAAGACCTTCGAGTAAATCAGGTGTTACAGTTGTTCTCACACTTTTCAAAACAAAGCATGCCAGCTGGAGAAATCACAGGTAGAATAAGAGAGCACCATTCCTCGCTGCTTACAGAAAACCTGTCCTGCTTCCTAACACGTTAAGAAGAAATACCAGAAGGGAGCTCATTTCTATGAGAGCTGCTTGAGCCTGAGCATGGCACCATGATGCCCTGATGTGAAAGAGCTACATTTGAGTACTGAAACCACAGCATCAGCGGAGCAGGTGACTCCCCCGGGGTACGGAAGGAAACGGTCCCACTTTCTGCTGCTGGCTACCCTGCAAGAGTATTCTCTAGAAGAGTGCTCCATACTCTTCTGTACATCTTGATCCACCACTCTAGCACATTTTCATTCCCCATTTAGGTTTTCCAATACTTACATGAGATACCCTCAAACTAAATACTCGGGTAGATTGCCTTCCCAAAGTCTTTGACTCTGAACCATACAGGAAGGGTAGCCGGAGTGGTGCAATGGCCATGTTCCCTCTTATTTTTGAAATAACTCACATCTGGACCAGAACGTTTGCAAAGTTGCCACTGCAGAAAAAGTGATCCGTTTTGAGAAGTTTGCACAGCTCAGTAATACTGGTGAAACTGCTCTGATGTCTGCTGGGAGCAAAACACCACAACTCCTGCGTGGCTCGTCTTCCTGGGGCTTTCATTTCTGGAGCATCCAGTTAAAGAAAAGCCTTAAAGACTGTGATTTTCAGAAAAAGCTGAGCGTTTATCAGCCCAAAGTCAGTTAAGGCCTCTAGGTGGTATTATAAGACAAACACAAAATAACTGCCCTTTGAGGATGGTAAGTTAGGCGCTCAACTTTGCAAAGAAAAGATTTGGGTCTGAGTGCTCTAAACAAAGGCTCTAATCTTGACAATTCTTCGCTGGAGCAGGAAATTACAGCAGCAGGTGCAGGAGGAAGGAAGGGAAAAGGGAACGCCGCGAAGGGGGCATTAACCCCGCTATTAGCCCAGGCTGCTGTAACATACATTCCTGTCTCATGACAGGATTAGAGCTACAAGTCTGAGCAGCTCCATCCCCTGCAAAGAGGGGAAGACAGGGAGCCACTTCGTCCTCTGCTGTCACTGAAATCGGGTCGCCCATGCCTATGGCACTGCACACACGAGACTACTGAGGCAGGAGAGTCATCCCTATGGTTTGTGCAATACCAGCAGCTCCACGATGTTTACAGGCTAGTTGTTCAAATAGGTATAGCATGGCTTTGTAGCAAAAATGTCACACCAACACTTCCATCCTGGCTCTGGTTCCCCACGCCAAATGAACTGACCTACAGCCACGCCAACTTTTGAAGAAACCACTCACCCCTCCGCCAAACACATACACACGCCTCTGAGCCGGTCTGGAGGCAGCAGAAGAGCCAAGAACAGGCAGTCTTTATTGAACAGCAGTTTTCTTTGGAACAAATGCTTGGCAAAAAAATACTTTTACATTTTTACTTCCTACAGTGCCTCAAGAATTATGTCTGTTTAACTAGCATGTGCTTATTAAACTGGTAAAGAAGGCATTCTGGTGTGGTTAGTAAAAAACACAGGCAATTGCATATTGTGTGGGACACGGTCCAGCTTCCCTAGCTCATCTGAACAGCCTGTTCTGCCCTGTCATAAATTACATTTGACTTTTATAAAGGAACCAGCTGTATTTTATGGAAGTAAGGGCAGATCCTCTGACCAAATCTGTTGGCAGGAAGAGTCTGGAAACGAAGGTGGCTTGCGGAGGTGAGAATCACTGCCTGTCTGGGGAGAGCTGGCACTGCAGGTCTATGAGATCTCCTCCAGTTCTGGCTTTGGCATAAGCATCGGAGTTAGTCATGAGTCTCAAGCCCATCCGGGTCTGATAAAGTCCTTGGCATGCACCGATGGTGATTTAGTCTCTATTCTTACTCTTTCTGCTGAAGAACAACAGACTGCAATCAAAAACCACTACAAATTGTTCCACCCACAACTCATTTCTACAACTTACCAGTGCTGACAGATGCTAATACCTTTCTGTCTCTTTCTATAAGCTATTTACATCAGCAAATAAATCTTGACCCAGTCTGAGCTGGCAACCTAAAGATGAACAGTTTGAATTTCAATCTCCTATCTTATACTCTCTCACCAGAACACATTCCCGCACATCCAGAGCTACTAAAAGCCAGCCACACTTTCAGTAAATATAAGTTTTCTAGCTCTGCTGCTTCTAATGCTTTACTGTCTTTGTCTCTGCTCTGGACAGTTAATATTTCAGTAATGCTTTTGAAATGTGTCTTAGCCTTGAGTTCCAGGTTAAGAATCAACTAGCTTTTGTCAAACAACAGAAAATCATCCTCCTGTCAAGAGCACAGGAGGAAAATATCTTCAAAATACTCAGCCAGCACCTTCCAGTTCTCTGATGTCTAGGATGAAGCCAGCTGCCTCAGTGGGGCTACCTCAAGTTCAAGGTGTCTACAAATGGTCAAGTAGTACAAGTCGGACAGAAATGTATGAAGAAGGGAAGGGGGGGAAGGGGAATATCAAACAAAAACAAAAGACCAGATCAGATCACAGTAGGAATTCCAGTTCAACTAGGTGGGCAACATTTAGTATAGGAAGAACCAGCCTGCTAGTGTGTACTTTGTCTCCCCCTGCCTTTCTGCCCTCTCCATTTCTTTCACCTGCTCAGCAGACTGAAAACATTGCACTGATCAGGTATTTTCCAGGTCCACTCTACTTACGATGCCTTACCACCCACCCTTTGGAGCTGGGACAGGGATTTCCCACCTGGAATTGCTTGGGGTTGTTTTCAGTTTGCTTGCATTGCAATGGCACCTAAGCAGCTCTAGCTGAAGCCTATGCTCATCATCCTAGCTGCCATAAAAACTCCTGGAGACAGTGTGCCAAGTAAACCTCTCCACCCCCATCCTCCCAAAAAGAAGAATCAGCTTCAATAGATAATGCAAGCAGAGACCAGTAGAAAGGAAGCGCTACCAGTGCTGTCATTAGGCAGCCTCTGTTGCTGTTTTTCCGTCTCCTTTTGCCTATCAGCAGCCCTTGGGCTCAAGGCTCTGGGCCTTTTGTCCTTGCTTTGCCACATTCAACATGTGGGATTCATCACCCTCATAAAGGTAGCATCTGCTTTTAACTATGCAGGAATTCTATAAAGCATTGTTATCGTTGCTCCAAGAGAAGAGAGCTATCAGCACAAATCATACAGATGAACTGAAAGAAGATTTTCAGGATTAATAGGTCTGAAATATTTCTGACAGATCAGTTAAAAGATGCATTAAGGCAGAATATAACGCTCATCAAGCTCAAGAACTGCTTTTCTTTCCTTGACTTCTACCCATTGGAGCAAATCCTAAGCCACTAAGTCAGCTTGTTGACGTGCTAGGGCAGGAATAACGGAAAAACACTAGTAAAAATACATTGCAAAAGCTCTGTACTAACACTCTGTATCTTAACTCAGCATTACTGATATTCATAACAGTTTTTCTTCATAGGGTTGCTCAGTATTCTGGGCAGCCAGGAACCGCATTCACTTTAGATCATTCTTACTTAAGGTTCAAGTGCACCTCTGTTGACATAAACTTGGAGAACTATATCCAGGGAATAAAAGTTAGCTCTACCTTCCACAAAATTAAATCAAGAAAGATGACTGCAATAGAGGACAGTGACAGAGATCCTGCTTTTGAAATATTAGTGTTATAACCAGAGCGATTGCCTTCCCACTTTGTTTTGATATAGATCAGGAGAGAATCTAACGCTGTATTTTCAAGTGAAGAGAGGGGTAGTGGACACCTTGGAGGAGCCACCAAGAAGAAGTCGAACATCTCCTCGCCAAGTCACCAGCAATGGTGGAGTAGTTGTTCTCACCTCCTGCCCATTGCGTGGATTAGGGAGGTTTGGGCTCTCAGCCCCCATCCCATGAGCTGCAGGGCTGCCTGAAGAGGCTGGAGCAAAGCAGCCCCAGGAAAGGCTTTTGGGCTGGTAGAGCCTTGCTGGACTGGAGTCAGGCCTATGGTCTGATTCATTAAATAAAGGGCAGTTTCTGTACCAAGGCCTCCAGACCAGCGGGGAGGTCTGAGTGTGAGACCTTCCCACCTGGGGACAGGGAGTGACCCAAAACTGCCTTAACTAAGACAACTGCACCTTAGCAGCTGCTTAGCCAGCAGCAGCTGCTCCAAACAGGAGCCACCTCTTAGCAGGTGTCCCTACATGGGCAGGGACACTGCAGCGCTTAGAATCATTGAATCGTTAAGGTTGGAAAAGACCCTTAAGATCATCGAGTCCAGCCATTAACCTGTCACTGCCAAGTCCACCACTAAACCATGTCCTTAAGCACCACATCGGCCCGGCTTTTAAATACCTCCAGGGATGGAGACTTCATCCTCCCTTTGCTCATAGACAGACTATGCAGTCATGCTTGAGATGGTCAAGCTGTCAATACCTCATCTCCCCTAAATAACACCACTTATCCTATGCAGCCGAGTTCACTTTTATGGCATTATGGAATCCCTGGACACTTACTTACAAATATAAAGACCGCATTGACTAATGCTTCAGCCAATATTATGTTTGTATAGTTCAAAGTTAACTGCATGACTGATTCATGCTGAAGGAGGATGGCCTATTATCCATCCTGGGAATAAATGTAGGTGTTGCATAAACACACTTAGCTGCCAAATACAAACTGGATTATGGCTTTATTCTTATATAAATAAAACACCAACTCCCTCCCATAATGGTAAACAGGAACAATATTTAAAGGACCTAAAGTACATGATGAGCAGTCTCAACCATTTTACAAAAGCAAATGTAATAATAGAGGAAGAGAGAGGTCTTATAAAAATATTATAATGAAAATGGCATTCAGAAATCCATTAGCAAGTGACTGTGCTTCATCACAGCACTGGGAAAGTATTTTAAATGTAAGCAAAGATCTTTGCTTTTAAAATCCTTAATGAAGATGTAAAGTACTAAAAGCCACCGGGAAGTCTTAAAAAATGAAAACAAGACCATGCAACAAAGCTAACACCTTGGTTCATAATGGATTACAAGTCAATACTGTTGGTCTTGCCTACGTTACTGCAGACTACCATTATCTGAGTGAATGATACTACAACACTCACCTACATCTTTTTCCTTGGCCTCCTTATTTCTAGTAAGATTTGCTTCATTTATTGATTTCCCTGATGGGTATCATAGCAATGGATGAAACAGGACCATTTATTCAAACTGCCTTTTATTAAGATAAACAAAATGCATTCAGGTGAAAACTCCTCAGAACACTAAGAAAAGATGAAATAGGCACTGAAAAAAAGGTAAGCAGAATACTTGCAGAGGATTGGCTTTTGAAACCTAGCTTAAAGTCTGTTCTTCTGGCAGGAAACAATGTAATCTGTACATTGCAAAACTCCCAACTGTTTTTAAGGAGAAAGTTAGGGTTTACTAGGTGCAGAAGCTCCTAGTTGGGCAAAGGGATCCTGTATCCTGTAGCAACATCTGGACTTCAGAGCCTGCCCATGCAGATGGTAAAGACACTACTACTTAAAGACTTCATCAAAATGTCGTGCACCAAAAGGAGCTTTTTCCCAGAGATGTATACTTAAGACAAAACCTGTGGGTTTTTTTATATGACTACATTTTTTTTTTTTTGACAAGTGCTTACCTTCTGTCATTTTGTTGTCAGATATGGCTATAACAGGGTGCGTTGTGCAGCCACCGAATGTCTTTGAGGAATGCAAGGGCAGTTTATAAGGGCAGAACTTCACTTCAATCAACTCATTCAGTAGCACATTGCTTACTCTGCCGTATCAAGGAAGAGAAAATGCCCTGGAAGTTGCAAAGCCCTGTAGTTTACCCTTTGCCAAGAAATTAAGTGAAGAAAACCAAGCTGATACCTCATATTTGTTAATGCAAACCACGATTAAAGGAAGAATGGCTTCCAAGATAGGTGGTATCTGAGAAAAGGATATTTTTAAGTCTGCATCCATTGCTTTCATATTTGGAGTGTCTTCTGCAGCAAGAACAAATGTCGTGCCTGGGCTAGTAATGCTGTGCAGCTCTCCTCAATAAGCCATCTCCCACTGCTGAGCTGGAACCAGTGCATTTGTGCTGCAGGTCCTGCTTAATGCACATTTCATATGCAGGGAGGTGTGCTGACAAGTACCAGGGAGGATGGGGATGTCCCATGGCCGGACAGCAAGGCACATCCCTCCACATGGGCAAGTATTTCTGCCATATGGCAAGTTCCATCTCTCATCACTGGCCTGTACAAGAAACGTATCTATTTAGTGGGAATCCTGTATCGTCATTTACTTAATGATGCAAGGGCACTGTCTCAGCTCCTCTGGATATTGTATTTTATTTGCAGGCATGCTCAGCCTGCAATACATTACACTGTTGGACATGTAGAGAAAAGCAGTCATACAAGCAATAACTGAAAATTAACTGCTTGGCTAGGACTGAACTCCAGCACCTTTATAATGGGAAATAAAATCCCCGAAAATAATCAGTTGTAAAGCAGTCCCCAATGTCTCACCTTTGGCCATCATTCCATCAGAAGTCCGACAAACCCCTGGACTCCTGGGTTGCTTTCTGCTACAGGCAGCATCTGCTCCTGTTTTACACTTTCTGAATAGGTATGAGTGGCACAGCCTCCTTGCACCTGCTTTGCAGTGCAGAAAAGGTTAATGTTCAACCCTAGATTGTAGCAACCTGGCTTTGAGCTCTCAATTATCTTGGATACAACCAAGTACACTTTTCTAAGGTGAGAGAAGCTGATGTAAGAGCACACAGCTGCATAAGGGATGAGTGATTCACTTCCTTATGCCTGATGGAAAAAAGTCACTGTCTTAAGTGTAAAAAAGTTGATGAATTATGGGATTAAAGAGGTGGATCTTGCATTTGAATAAAAGAGAATGCAGCAGACGTTCAGGGTTGTGAAACCACTGTTTATGCACTCCACAGCTTAACGAATAGCATAACAATATATAGACATTGATTTTATAAGTTAACATAATGATTTCGTACACAGTAGCTATTATAAAGCAATGTGGTGGTTGTTTTTTCTGTCAATGCCCAGCAGTAACCCGTTATTTGCTGTCTCCCTGTGCAAGAGGGGAGTTGGCAGGAATCTTACCTTGAAGTCAGTCATAAGACTTATTTTTAAATGGTTGGTAAGAGGCCCTCAAATGTCCTACTTCACTTAAGCCTTGCGCATGTCAGTACACATTTCTTCAGAGATATGAATTAATGCAGTTAGTTTTTATCTCTTCTAGCCTCAGTTTACCTTTACAATCCAGATTCTGAAGGCAGGATGGGAGGATGACTGCTTTTTCCTACGCACCAAAGCTCTTTGTACGCAGCCACCTCTGGCATGAATTTTTGCTGCTCAGGGAACGTGAGCCGACAGAGAACATCCAGGACGTGCAGTTCAGCCCCATGCATCATCTCACACGATACCTCTCATACAATTATCAAGCTCCCTTTTAGGACCAGATAGACACTACTCACACTTACTCTGATTGCAAGGCTATTCAGATGCTAAACCAGAGGTTAGGCAATATTTAACTACCCATTCATAGCATCAACCTTACCTTATAGCTTTTCTCCCTCAAGGCTCTTTTCCCTATCTACTTGTAAAGAGTAATAATTTCCTCTTTTTCATGCTCATTTTGATAGGATGAGCAAGCAAAGCTCTATTAGTCTCTCTGAATCAAAGGCTCTCTATTTCCCAAACTTCCAGCCCTTTGCTCACTTGCCCCACTCCCCTCTTCCTTCACACTACACAATTAGTTGCTTTCTTAGCAAAGGTAACTCAAGTGCAACTTGTTCCATTAACTCTACACAGGCACAGTGACTGCCATGGCTAGTAAGCTTTGAGCAGGAGGTACTCAAAGCTTGACTTAAATGCTCAAACTTAAATGCCTGTGTTTTATTAGGAACACTATGGCATGAAGTACAGGCTCCATCTTTTGCCTTTATGTTTGGTTTTCAGAAAGGCACTGCCTGCTTGGGACCTCTGCTCAGATGAAAGAGTCCATCCAGTTCTCCAAACTCAGGACCAAGGGGAACCTCATGATTTAAGCAATCCTTTCCAGTACTTGCTCTCCAGGTACCCTGCAGTTTACCTCTACACGGATTCACAGAAGTCAACAAGAGAAACTCCCTAAAGCCTTTTTAGACAAAAACTGCTTATTTGAGATAACACAGAGTATAAAAGACTAAGGTGCAAAAAGCCAGCCCAATAGTTAGCATCAAAACTTAGATCAAGGTACACACACCAGCAATGCAAGGTTAGGCAGAAAGCAGCCTATCAGCCAATCACACAGAATACAAAACAGAGACACATTCAAACCAAACTGAGAACTGCACAAAAGCCCTCCCTTTCTGTGGGGCTGCTTTAAATAGAGTTACGGGTCTCAGCAGGGTGACCACAGGTGTAGTTAGGAGCCAGTAATTGCTTGGTGGCCTCAGCTGGGACAGCTCAGGTCCCAGCCCAGGAGCCTGATGCTCGTCAGTTGAGGAACACAACCATACGAGAACAGCATGGTTCTGCCCCACTTGCAGATCTCCCTCCTTGTCTTTTCCCTCAGCTTCTCTGTCTCATGCTACTCACTCCTTTTCTTTTTCCCTTTTTCAGAGTTTTTCCATTCTTTTCACAAGGTAGACAGGGATGAGATTATTTGGGATACAGTGACCTGCTTTTCTAAGCCAGGTTAGTCACTTGTCGATGGTTTCTAATGGTTGCCCATTCAGGAAGTGTTGCAAAGGCTATATCTATGTTGATAAACAAAAGAAGTCCAAGGAGAAATCACTGTCCCCGAGGTCAACAGGCTCAGCCTGACTTGTACCCTTGCTGCTCAGGGCAGCAAGGTCCCTCTTGATGGACCATGTTTACACTTCACTGGAGGTGGCCCTCAGTATTTCCTAGGCACACTGTGTCCTTAGACAGAAATAATTGTACTTTCAGCGTTTCTTTTTAACTTTCAAAATACCTGAAATAACACAAGGGCAGTGTTGCAGCTCACTGGTTTTTTTTTTATTTTTTTTTAATTAGCATAAACAAAGACTATATGTTGTACACTGGGGTTGAGACATGGGGGTCTGTGACAATGTTTGGGACTGCAAAGCCTGTCAGGATAATGCCAGAGGAGCCAAACCACATGGTATCACAAGACATGCTACCTTCTGGGAAGCAATCTCTGCAACAACCTGTCCTTAATGTTACCTTGGAGACTTAGCTAGAGCCTTGAGAGCAAGCTGGGAAGTGATCTAAGCAATATGGGCAATGAGAGGCTCAGGTGCCCAGCCTGTTCCTTCCCTTCATTTATTTAACCATGTAGATGTTCCCAGGAATGGCAATTCCCCTCTCCTCAGCAAACAAGGAGCACCTCCCCTGCTTTCTGTTGCCCGTCGCCTTGTGAGGCTGTCCAAGTCCACACAGCAGCAGCAAATTCACCTGGAAGCCCACTAGCTCCTTTTCCATGCCTCTTTCACCTGCCATTGCTGGGTACATCTACACTCACTGTCACTTTGCTGCCATAGGTTTTCCAAGCGGCTGTACCTGATCGTTTAGGGCCGGGAGTGAGAGAAAAAGAAGCATTGCCCTGCGAAGCCAGGAAGGGCACTGGGGGGACGAAGGATTGGGAAGGGAAAGCAAAGCTGATGCTGAGCATGCGAGTCTGGACGTGCGTGTTTTGAACCCTGGCTTCATGGGGACTTACCAAATTGGCATGTGTTCAGGTCTAATGAGATAGTTGGTTATTTCTCATAGCTCATACGCATATCAGACCCCAATTCTTTCCTGAACTGGATTATGCAAAGTCCCATTATTTAGTGGAAGTCGTGCATCTCTCTGAGGACAGTGGCTGTGTGGTGGGACAAAGACTTGCCATCCTTTGAATGGGAGAGATGTTAAGAAAGTAAACATTCAAAGAGTGAAATGACTTGTGCAGAGTAATACGGTGAGTGTGTGCGTGCAGATGTATGCAGCATCTGTGGGCATATGCACCAGCTGGTTCTCTCTGATGCATTTGATGGTTTAAGTTATACCTGCGTGACCCCAGGCCTGACCCTTCTTCGTTCTTTGAACAGCCCATGTCCTTTTTCTTTTGATTTGCAATAACCCTGCTGCTCTTGGATGGTGGCAGAGAGGACTCACCATTCCAAAGCATCTTTATTTGTATGTTTTACTGTATTTCACATCTGCCTACTCTTGTGGGCACTGGTAGAACAGAGCCATGTCTGTTCTCCCTCCATAGTACCAGGGAATTAAGATTTCTGCGTAAGACCTCGGGGCCAAAAGACTTTTAGCCGTGCTGGTATCAGTGGAGATATTCTGGCTTGTAGCTGCGGAAGCTCTGGTCTGGTATTACTGGGTCAGCAAGGAGTTTGATGTTGCACCCTCAATGGACCCTTTTTATTCTTATTATTTTTTCTGTGAGAAAATAAAGCTTTGAAACTGCTCAAATATTGTCGGACTTGTCTTATCGTGTGTAATTTTGAAGCATTTGTTCCAGGCACACTACAATTTTTGCCATTTAGTGATTACCTTTAAATTCTGCAAAGCCTTTTCTCATGTGCCCTTGTGCAGCGCTTTGGGAGATTGTGTGATGTGAAAGGCACTATTACACATTGAACTGATTATTGTTGTTTGTTGCTGTTAACACAGACAAGAAACCCTCCTGGCAGGGAAACAACTTCTTTGCTAATAAGTATTCATAATTTGTATCTCAGCAAAAGATGTAAACATATATTATCATTAAATAGGCTGTAATTTTAATTGCCTATAAATGTTATTAATTCTGATTGTGATTATTCAATAGGTAATAAAGATAAAGGCTGTCAAAATTAATTAAGTACATATTCATTAAATTCAAGGTAGCTTCAGTTTCTTTATTGCACAAATACAATTAACACTTAATCTGAATCTCAGTAAGTTACATAATCATGTGACTCAAAATAAAGGGAGGATACAACCTTGGCCTTTTACTTTTTACATGGGAAAACATTAATGATGCTGACATTGGAGACAATTAGACAGTGTCGGCCAATTGTTTTTAGTCAGCTTTCTCTCACATCTGTGGTGTCTACAAGCAAGAAGGGCCATTGTTTCTGCAGGCCTCCGTCGCGCTTTGGCTCTTTGTGCGAACCGTCAATCTCTTGCTGAATATCAAAGCTGTGAGGAAATTAGAACAGACCAGCTCTACTGCACCACACTAAAGCTTAGCAGGGTGCATCCACTATGCTACTAATTAGGCAGTGGCCAACAAAATAACCTGTCAATGTGTGCTTGCCATTTCCCACACACCTGCATTTCATACACTAATAAGCGTACAGCCAGGGAGAGAAAGGGATAACTGCTGAAGTGTGAAAAATGAAGAAAATATAACAATGTTTCTCTCCCCACCTATACTACTGCCAATTACCATTTAACATTAGGTAGAATCAACATGTCGGAAGAAATACAATACAGTATCTGAAACTAAAGAGGGGGTAGGAAGGGGCAAAGCCACACATAGCGAGTGTATTAATGTTTGCTGCAGAACGTCACACTAAGTGGAATCTCTCCTTATTTGTATAAACCAGGAGGTTGAAAATGATCATGATTAGGGTTTTTCTATTCATGTCAACCCAGAGAGAAATCCATATTTTAGTTGCTTACCAAAAATACATGAATAAGCACCGTAGCAAATGACATCCAGTGCTTTTCTAGCAGACCACATCCTTCACGTGTGGCGGTGTGGCTAAGCCAACACAGACTGACCAAACTTCTGATCTCCCTCTTATTTTCTTTCAGCCAGTCTCTTGGAAACTTTTGTGCACTATCCTTCCACCTTATAATTCCTTCGTTTAAAATCATATCAATCAGGATGTCAGTACCAGCATGCCCGGTGGACTTATTACGTTTGTGCTATTATTTCCTATCATGAATCTTTTCCCTATCAAACACATGGTTAGAAAACTTCTAGAAATGACTTTTCAGTCCGAGTCATAAAAATATACAAAACTGTCCTGTTATTACTATTATGAAATGGGGAGGAGGAATGTTCATGCAGTGATTACAAATATTGTGTTTGAAAATGGCTCATCCTCAAAATACAGAAATCAGTTTCATTACAATCTTTATAACATAGCATCGCTGCGAATTCACACAACTCCCACTTACAAGCCTTTGTAAATTGCTAGGTTTCGTACAATAGTAATTCACACACCATATATTTTTTTCCCTTTCCCTTTGCTTTAATGCCTGATCAGATTGCAAGAGTGATGATTTAGAAGTGATATGCACTGAAAACAAAGCAGAGCAGAAGCAAAGATATTAAGTCAGGTGCAAAATACCCAGGGCCAAGCTGCTAAGGCCATTACGTCTGCTGAGGATCTGGCTTGGCTGAATTCAACACTTCAGACTTGGAGCTCTTTAGTTTTTTCCCTCTTTGCACAAACCCAAGGGGTATAAATGCAAATTTACTCATATAAAACACAGCGATTCCCTTGTAGGACTCCCTCCCCCTCCAGCCCAATGCATATACTTAAATTCTCTCTTATTTTTTTTCCATAGGCTTTGGTGGATCAGGTAGATGAATGGCAGAATTCCCTTCAAAAAGAGATTTATGGACATATATCACTCCTGAGCAGCTGTCCTACCAGGCATCTTTAATGTATAGCTGAATTTAAAACAAGAGATGAAAACCAGAAGGGCCGATGTGATGTGTGGATGAAGCTGTTTTCCTCTACAAGAAAAATCACTTCATCTCAATATGTAGGAGAAATGACTATATTGTTATGCTATCCTTGATGGAAATCATACAATAAAGGCCAATATTCAAATGGTATTTGTTAGATACTTTTGAACACCACTCTGCCTTTCATTAGACTTTATCCAGGAGCAGCATTTTCAATTATAAATAAAAACTTTCTCCGCCTCTTCCCACTTGAGCTCAAGTACAGAAGGCCCCTATTTAAAATGCAGCTCCCGAGCAGGCCACCAGGCCGCCTGTTCAGCTGCCAGTGGCTTTTGTGTACAAAGATGTTAATTGGTCCTAATCCCCTCCTAGAAGCTGTTTTGGTAGCCTGACCTGGCACCCCAAAGGACACCTTGGTGTGAAAAACTAAAGGGCCCATTGAAAAGAGAGTGAAAAGCAGCACTGAGCATTCCAACACATTTTAATTTCAGGAATTAAAAAAAAAAAAAAAAAAAAAAAAAAGAAGGGAGGGTGTAGCCAGAGGGGTTACGGCGGAGGGGGGGATGGCACACATCATCTTGCTGATTCTGAATCGGTCGTACAAAGCTTTAGTAACCGTGAAGTAAGCTCTACAAACACCCTTTCCACACACACAAAATAAAGCTGAGGGCTGCTTATATTTCAGCCACAGGTTTGGATCCTTCTTCCATTTTGTTATTTCTAATGCGCAAACTGTGTTTCCGAGGGCTGGAGAAACCCAAATGCAACCCGAGGGTCCGACACCCCTTCTCCTCTCCTTCTCGGGAGGAGGTGGGTAAGACCAGGCCGAAGTCCATTTCCCTGCATATTCTGCTGGTCCATTATGTGGCACAAATAAACATCCAGGAGCTGAAGTAGAGAAGACATTTTTATTAGGCACTTCCAGAGCAGCTGGGGGGGAAAAAAAAGGACGGAAAAAGGGAAAAAAGGCAGCTATTATGGCATACTTATAATCAAATGTGCACAAGAAATGTTAGATATAAACACTCCCCCTTAGGAAGTTGTAAAATGCTATCTGTTCAGCATGCCATTGTACAAAGTGTACATTTACAGCTTGGGTGGTAAATTATGCTAATAGAATGCACAAACCTCAACCGTGAGGTTTTGAATTTTTTGACACAGTTCACAGATCAACTTCATAGGTCAAAGGAGTTTGCCTCCCACAGCCTGATAAAGTAGAAAGATATAAAGTGTGTGTGTATTATTATAATCTTGCTGAATGCAAGTTTTTAGATAGGTAGAATACATTTGGTATATTTTCATCCCCGCATTTGCTCATAATGAATATTTTTCATTAGACACTGCTCTAGGCAAGGGCAAAACACTTAGGAGACTCTTTTCATGGAAGTGTTTCAAGGTGTTGAATGTAAAAACCCAGTAATAAAAGCTTCCATAGCACATCGATGTACACAGAAAGGAAACTACTGTAGCAATTCATTCACCAAGGAACAACTATTCAGATGTACTTTTTCATGAGCGTTTGCAATGTAAAAAAAAAAAAAAATAAGGCATATAAAATGATAGATTCCTTAACCAGCAGAGACTTGCTGCTCAAAGAACAAGGACCTATCGTTAGAGACGGAAAGTAAGACAAAGGCACGATGCTTGCACAATTACCGTAAAACAAACAAACCAACCCTCCGAACACAAAATGCCGAAGAAATGCAGAGTATCTGTTTGGAGAGAACAGCAAAAAGTGGTGTATTCTCCTGTCGACCTCCTAAAGCACTTCTGGTGATGGAAGGATCACAAATGAGATTGTCAGCATTTTCCGTACTTATATTTTAAAAATTAGTATCTTTTTTAATGTCAAATAAAGAAAGGATAGCTACCAGAAGTTAATCTTGTTCAGTTATCTCAATGTGCATTCTCGATATGAATGACTGATTCACTGCTCTCATCGTGATAAAAGTGACTCTTTCTCTGGCTTGGCACTTTCTGGGTCAGCTGCTTAAAAATGTTAAGGTAAGGTATATCTCAGAAACAAGGCAGGACCACAAAAACACCTTAAGAGGTGGGTGGAAAAGCAGATGATCAAGCTGGAAAAAAAATTCCCTCAGAAGCTGAAAAATTAAATTAATGGAAATGTCAAAAATTCATTGCATGGGTAAAAAGTCTGATAACATTCATTTTCCCAGAATATATTTGTCATTTTAAAGCATACAGAGGGTTTTTAATGATTTTGGATGTTTCATGGGTTTATTTCTGCTTCAATTTACTTCTTAGCAATAAAAGCAAAGGCAAGAAGAAGGAATTCAAAGTGACTCAGGGAGCAAGGGTTTGGGTAAGTGGCAGGATGCTTCCACCTGCCTGTCCTGTGATGTGCTGGAGGAGCTGCTCAGCAAAGGCAGAGCATCTGCTGGTGGCAAAGGTGGCATATTTGAAGAGTGGAGCTGCACAGGATCAGAGCAGAAGACAAAGTTTACCTCAAAGCAAGGGCTTTCCCTGAGAATGACAGCAGATCATTAGGAAAAGAAGAAATAGTATTTATTTTCAAGGTGAGTGAAAAGTAACTGCTCCGGAGCACCAAAGGGTTCTTGTTTTTCACTGGACTGCTCGGAGAAAGAGCCTTCAGATGAAGCCATGCTTATGAACTGCTGCTGGTGTGTGTGAATCTGTGCTTTCCACTCAGTATTACTGCACTAAAAAAAAAAATAACAGGGAGAGAAGTAGCCTCTGAAAACCACTCCAGCCTCTTTGGGGAGGTGAGTGTATAGTGAATATATCGAACTTTTTTTTCTCCCCATTCCAATCATTTCTCTCCACTCCCCCTCACATTTACAGCTCTAGTGGTATTTCAATCCAGTTAATGTATGTGTGTTGTAAATGTCACAGGGGTTAATCTCTACCAGGCTTTTAAGAAAATAAATCAGCATTTTGACTGATTTGATACTTAAAAAAAGTTTCCACCCACTCTTCCTTTCTTCTCTTGACGTGGCAGGAGGGGTATTAAACTCTGGGTGAGCCTATAAGAAACTGTTGGGTATTTTCTGTTATCCCTGCCAGGTGGCAAAGAACCACAAGAGTATACAACTCCTTTTTGCAGGAGATTAGTAAAATAGAAGGATTCCTAAATGAGGGCCTAATCCTGCTGGGTACTGTCTGTCCCCCTTGATTTCTGTAGCAACTGCAAAAAAAAAGATTAAGTGAAGAATTTAAATGAAAGATTAAAAAAAAGGGAGGCAGAGCGTGCAGTGGGATTCCTCGCCCCTGTTGTTGCACCCACAGAACTTTGAGTTGCGTGCTGCACAGCCTCTGGGAATTTCTAAAGTTGCGTTTTTTGCATTTGAATTTACATTTGTGGCTTTTCAGGGACAGTGGTGAAAACTGCAACCAGACTCACACCTGCTTAAATCAGCTCTCAAAGGGTACTACTTGCTCTAAATGTAGCTATGGCAGCGGGGTGGCTGAAGGCAGGGACAGAATAGAGTTGCAGAGGGCAGCACATTTCCAGGGTGTAAAAAATGTCCTCAAGTCCCTTTTTTATGTATGTCAGCAACTGGCAAAACCAGGCGACCGGGAAGGAGGGGTCGTGGTGTGTGCAATGCCAGCTGCTGTGGTGGAGGGAAGAAAGACACCCCATGACCAGCAGCCACAGAAGCAGCAAGCGCAGCTCTTTGAGGGTCCTCCTCCATCCTGAGCCGGGTACGCAGGGACCCCCGCTGCGCCCCATCCCTTGTGAGGGGCCGTGGGTCAGCTCTGGAGAGCAACGGCAGGGATCAAAACGGAGGCGGCAGAACTGCACAACTAACCTGATCTCTTCAGAAGGATGCAAAATGTTACTCCTGGGATTTTACTGACAGAAATGCCTAGAATGATCAAACAGGCAAATAGTACAGGTGTTCTCTGCACACCCCACGTACATCAACGAGGTGGACGTCCCATCATCCTACTCTAAAAGGAAAATATTAGTATCTGTGTTTTAGAAATGCAGAGGTTTAATAAAAGACCTGGCACGTGACTTTCAGAGATACTCTGCCGCAAAATCAGGAACAGAACATGAACGTAATGTTTAAAACTTGGGGGCTTGACACTATGTACAACATGCCCTCCGAAACCTGCTGGCATTGAACCCAGGGCTACAAAACCCTGTTAAAGGAGGTGTTACAAAACTCCAGGGCATTTAGCCTCTCGCATGGGGTACACTGTCCCCCAGCTCAGCCTCAGATGATAACGGTGGTTTCTGTGAATCAATTAATTCCTTCTCCAAAATCTCCATTCACTTTACCTTTTTCTGCAAAAGTCTGGCAGTATCAAAATGTGTAGTTTTTCTAAAATGGATTAAGAATGAAATGCCAAAACCCCCCCTTGTTCTCTCTAAATAACCTACATGCCCAGAAAACAGTGAGTACCCAGTGAATACACAATTTAAGGAAAATGAATCTACATCTGTCCCCAAAAGCACAGCAAAGGTAGCGGATGTAGATTGGCTTCCTGTATTTGCATTTCCTTCACACAGTGAGTGGATCTAGTTACATTTGTTTCACCTTTCAGCTATTTCTCCAATTTTCCTTTCTGAATGGAGGAATTTATCCCTTTTTTTTCTCCCAGAGTCAATGCTGGGGAGGGAAGCAAAGAAGTTATCAAAGGGGGGAGGGTGGGGAGAACAGCCTAGCCAGAGCTAAGGCTGTAATTACTTTAGAAACATAAAGGTCTATTCTCTCATTGCTGAAAAAGGGGAATTACACACATAACTTCCATTAGCATTAATGGGACTCACCTACATAAATCCCTGGTACATCAATGGGAGAATAGATCCTGTGTAACTATAGGTACTGTTTACTCAAAGGAAGTGTGTACCAAAGCATACTGCCTAAATCAGGATAGAGTGGGTGAAAGCTCTACCTTACTCATTTCATTGTCATTTGCTCTTGAAGGGCAATTATCAAGAAATTATTAGGTAGTGGCATCTTAATATCATGCTCTCCTGCCTTTTTACTTCTTGTCTGACAAAGGCAAAAGCTGACAGAATGTAAAATATTTTCATAATGGGTTTTTCCCTAGTTGTTTTTCTGGTACTCCCCCAGGTTAGTTTTCTGCAAACAGAGGCATACATCATTTGTGTTTATCCCCCTCTGCTCTGTCTCTGCGTGTGATTATGAAGGCTGGGCTGGTTTATAGCCAGTAATGTATTCAAGGACTTTATCTCTTTCTCTTTTCATGGATATATCAGAGAAAGAATTTGCCTTTTTTTTTTTTTTCTTCCAAATTGGTCTGCTATTCAGAATGGTTAGGTGAATGTCTTGCATGAATGTCACTCCAGAGACTGCACGTAGCAAGGGATTCAGCATTCACTATTACTGTTAACACACGGTGCAACAACATCTCGTTGGGTCAGTGCAATCATAAGGAAGAAAACTGGGAGCACCAGCTACCCGCAATGCTTTGGATTGCTCCAGATTTTGGAGTAGTAGGACAAGAATAAAGAATATTTAGAGCATTCTGGAGCTACAAATCACTGACTGAAACTTTATGGCTATAAAAGTTAAGCTCCAGTAATTTTATAGGCTTACCCTGGCAGGCTGTCTCAATGCACTGCCAGCACCCGTACACTGATGGGGGGTTAAACGCAGAGTCCAGGCAGCTGTCTTGCTACCAAACAGAAGGTCCCATTTCCTATATTCCTAAAATATAGGTCTCAAAGTACTGAGTGGTTAGTTCCTATTTAAATCTCACATAACTTTTGGGTTCTTTTTTTATTTCAGGGACTGTAAAACTCATCCACAGAAGAGCATTCATCTTTGGAGGAGGCAGGTATCACCCTCACCCAGGAATTCGGTGAGGGGGAAATACCATTCAGTGCATGCAGAGCAGGACCCCAGGCGTGCCCTACCAGTGAGCTGTCTGGGCTGCCCCACACCTCTCCTGCCTTGCTTGCTCTTCCCTAGCTTGTAAGGGCTCGCTGGCTGCTCCGAGGGCTGTAGGGGTTTGGGAGGGAGTGCCTGTACCTGCTGTTCCAAGCAAACGTTCTCTCTGTAAAGGACACTTTAGCCAGCTTGTGGTGCTGTGCTTCCCATCCATTGCCACCACAAAATCTAAAATTAAAGCAAAACGTTATGTGGGAGAACTTAGCTGAGAAAAATGTAGATGATGCCTCATCAGAGCCACCAACTTTAAGTCTGGAAGCACTGCAGCAAAGTCATCCTTTGCTCTAGGAGTTATCAGTTTCTATTGCTACATGCAAGGATAAAAGGAGGAGGAGGAACAAAAAATAAAATCCAGACCCATTCAGGTCTGATATACATGCCAGGGACTAGACTAGATGGAAAGACTGGATTGACAAAGCAATGCAACTAATGTGAGCGGCATGAGTCAGCTCAATATATCATATTCAAAGAGGGAAGTCATTTGTGATGGTCTTGCAGCTCTTCCAGGCATCTGCAGACATCATATCAAATCTATTTAAAATGTGAAATTTCTGGTTCTGTAAGTCAAAGTCAATTACATCCCTGACTTTGATGAGGGCAGGGTTTCGCTCACTATAAAGACAGAGGGTGCAGGGATGGAAGTTCTCACCGTTGGCTTGTTTTATCCTTTGGAGCTGCGCCTTCGATGATTCCCCTTTTAATCAGATGTATCACTCTGGCTGTGTTCTGCAGACCTTACTTCTATAAAAGTGTGGTTGAGTCAATATGAGTTTTGCTTGAGTAAGGACTGCAGATGTGACCCTGCATTTCGGTAAGCCAGCCCCCAGAGAGGCAATTCATTTTGTAAGCAGCAAAGGTGGGGAGAGTGCGACCAGCCGGCTGAGAGAGGATGGGTATAACTTTAGAAAAGTGGTGAAACCAGGGAAGAGATTTTAAAACCAAAAAGATATTTTAGTTAGAAACTAGTGCCCTGTAAAGCTCTTACAATTTACCTACTCAGCACAGTATGCAGCCAGTTGAAGCATAATGTATTGACTTTTCTTGGAAAGATTAACTTCCCTTTCGTATTTAGCTGCCTGGTTTTATGCTGAACTTCTGCCTCTCCTGGAAGCTCCTCATACAAGCACTTGCAGCCAGATTTTATCTACGTATGTAGTGATCAGGCAGGAAGAATACACTAGCTATGCTACTTTCTTCTTTTCGTGTCTTAAGCATAGAAGACTTCTGTATCAGTAAAGCCTAATAATAGGTCCTGGATATATAGTAAACTAAGATTAATAGAAAGCAGTGCTTTAGCTAGTTCAGCATCATATAAATGTATTTTCTCATAAAAGGCAGCTAAGCAACTTCCTCTCCTCCTCAGAAAAAAAATCTTGGCATTCACAATTTGGTCCACAAATTATATAATCCTTTCAGAGTGTGTCAGATCCAGGAAACCTCCCAGGAACAGATAATTCAGGTTGGTTTTGTTGGTGAGTATACATGCAACATCTGGGCACAAGTGTAGTAGATGCTTATTGAACGTGTAATCCTTATCTTAAAGAGGTTATATATATATGTGTGTGTATATATATATAACTAGACAAGACTGGGCTGCTACACAGACCCGTCTATGGAAAAGCCTGTCTGTGAGAAGCAATGGACTAATGACTAGGTGATGCTCAAAGAGTATCTCTAAGGGGACAGAGGGTCTTACTGTCATTACACTGTGGGACAGCTGTAGAGCTTGAACTAATACCTAAATTACCTGACGTCCAGGTCCAGCATTGTAGCCACAAATCCATCTCCAAGCTACAAGGGCTCCCAGATGTATATTCGATACGCCTAATGTTATTCATGAAAGGCAGTTAAGAGACTGAGGGATTAATTTCTGTAGTGCTATTTACTCCTTGTAATTTCCTGTTGATGTGACTATCTGCTATAAATCATTTTCTGATGTAAAGATGAAGGATGGCAGGACTGTGAAGAACAAGGGGATCCCTGGGGCTGTGTTCCATGGGAGTCCCCACAGGTACGACACCCTCAAACAGGAGTGAGGGACTAAGACCCCAGCAGCACCTCTGGTGCTTCAAATCCTGGGTTACTGAGGCTTCTGTACCTCGAGTTTTGAGACTGAGTAATTAATTACATCCCCCTTCCATGTTTAATTTTGTCATGGAGTTGCCTCATCTTAGAGCTAAGTTCTGCAGAAACTGGCCTGTCAAGCTATGAGATATAGCTGCAGTCTAAAGCAAATACATGCACTTAGAAGACCTCTTAAAAAGACAAGTAATTAGTTGAGTTGTGCAAAAGGAAGAAATGTAGCTATTTAATTTCTCACTTATACAGTCATTTCAAAAAAGGATTTGGACCACGTGCCCTATTTTCCCATAACACAAATCCAATTGATAGAAACAAACCACGAATGCAACTGCTAATAAGTCTCTTCTCCTCTGAGAATAGCTCCTGCCGCCAGACTTCTCACTGTTGCCAGCTTGGGGCTTTTGATTCCTCTTCAAAATGCATGTTAGTGCCCTGTGCATGCTACTAACACTTCTTAACATTTCTTCCAAGAGAGCAGAACCACATCAATTTGGGGCTTTAACTTGTACAGGCAAAGAAAAGCTGCCCCACTTTAGCAATATTCCTCAGTCAACAAAGACTGTGATGCCAGTTTCTGGTCTCAGCCATAATTATTGAACCATTTTTTCCTTTAAAAACACACAATTATCGAATTCATTGTAGACATACTCTATGTACTAACTTAATTTTAGCCGTATAATCTCATAATGGACATCAATGAATAGAGGATTAGTCAAAACCTATTAATAAAGAGATATAACAGGCCCTCTGATATTTTCTTTCAAATGGCACAGTATGCTTCAAGTTCTGCTTCTAGAGCCAAGCCTAAGTACCCAGCCTGCACAGTTGGCATCGCAGTAGGGGCAAGAGGGAGAAATCACTCCCTTTAAATTGTGGATTAGAAGCAAATCTACCTTGCAGGTCTTACTGTACTTTTCATTTTTCAGCAACCGCCTTGTCTTAACATCTCCCTCCTTTGAGGTCCCTGAGACCCCCTTAGGAGATAGTGTCTGAATCATATCACAAGCCCACAAGGGTGCCTGTTTGCTTTTGCATGGAAATGTGGGCTCTGTAAGGTTGCAAGAACTGTGATGATGTGGGGCTGAGCCAGGGCTAGTATGGCACACCACCAGCAAGGGAGCAGCAGGGCAACCTCCATCCTGCACATCAGCTGTCTATTTGCATTGCTAGATGCAGCAGAGCACAGATACCCAGGTACGCAAAAATATCCAAGCTTGATCTGTTCTAAGGTGGAGCAGACAGAGAAAAGGGTACTTCTTATATATATGTGTGAACACGCATTTATGTGTTTAAACCTTAGGAGGAATAAAAGCTTCAGGTAGTTCACACAGTAACTTCTTCCTGATGGCCTGATTCAATGCATTTGAAGTTGATAGAAACCTTCTCCTGCCAGCAGTAGAGGCTGGATTGGAATTTAGGTGAGCTGTCTTTAAAATGTGTTTCAATACACATTGGAAAATTGTTTGGAAAATGTGGACTAAAAGCAGAGAAGTAGCTAGAAGTGGAGGTTAGCTGAACATCACCTCTGTGCCACCACGAGTAATTTAGCTGCCTGGCTTTTAAAAGTTAGCCAAGAAGAGAGTGACACATCCTGAGAGCTATCCAGCAGCTTTTTCTAACTATATTGCTATTAAAAAACAAATAAACAAACAAAAAACTATTTTATACAGTTTTCACTAACCTTCCTTCCCAAGACTGAATGACTTCAACATCTGCTGAAGTACTCAGGGTCCCTCACACCCCCCCACACCTATAAAGACATTCCAAACACAGACCAGGGAATTCTTTGGGAAGGTCACATAATACTGCTGAAGAAACTGTCTGCCCTATCCAGCCAGCACTGGAAGCATCCAGCAGGTTCCTCCCAGCCTTGAAGAGAGCCCAGCACCTGCAGCAGGTAGACCCTAACCCGTCTCCTGCAGCGCAGTGACGTTCTGCCATGCACCTCAGGCCCCAGCTGCCACAGAGGGACCCACTGCAGAGCTTCCCAGGGCAGCTCCAGCCACCCCTTCCCCTTACATCCATAGAACAGGGGGACAAGACGTTGATAAAGGCACATGAGAAGGAAGGTGGCTCCTCCAACAGTCTGTGCTGTTTGTTTCACAGGATGTTCGGTAGATCACTAGTGATTTCCTTTGCTGCCTCGAGAGCAGACTATCCCAAGGCTGTTCCTGCAGGGCTTGTAATTCCCTTCTCAGAACCCAGAGGGGTAATGGACAATGTCACAAAAAAGAAAAAAAAAATACCCATCCCCCGCCCCCCCAAAAAAACAAAACCATGAGATGAGTGGGACGTAGGACTACTGTGGCAGTCCTATGCCATGTGTTGTCTGTGGCTTTCTTAGCTGAAAAATTTCAAGGCCATTTTCCAGGGCACCCAAATCCAATTTTTAGCACTGTTTTCAATTTCAAAGTTATGCCAAAGAATCACTATCCTGAAAAAGGCACGAGCACACTAAGATTGTACTATTATTATTATTATTATTATTATTATTATTATTATTAATATTAATATTAATATTAATATTATTGTTATTGTTATTGTTATTATTATTATTGCTTTCATATTACAATAGGTCATAGCAAGACTGGAGGTAGGAACCTTAGAAACACCTAGATAAGGTCAGAGCAGATGGAGTGTGCTGTTGCCTGGGGTCCAGTGGTAGCTTTTGCATTGTGGTTGAGGCAGCCCTGTGCAGCACGGAGAAGTGCTGGCTGGACCACAGCAGTACTTAAGAACTGCTGGCAGAGCTGAGGGGCGATAGCTGTCACTTTATTCTGCGCACTTAACTCCTATTAGTATTAATCGAGCTGCACACAAACAGTGAGAGCAGATCATGGCCTGCAGCTATTTATGTATTTCTGCCTCATGTCTTGTATTTTATGGCATTGTTCAGTGGTGTCACCCATAAGCTTGCAGTCATTGTGTTTCTATTTTGACATATATATAGGAGCGCGCATGTGAAATTTATAGAGGAAAAAAGGAGGCATACATTTTGAATTGTGTTCTTCAATAAGGGAAGCAAATTTCCTTAAGTAAATGCTACTGCGGCACAACCCCCCACTCCAAGTCTTCGTGTGGCCCCAAGAGCTGCTTTTTGTAGGCTGCTGGTGCCCTCACCATCTTGTGCAGATCTTGTTTATTTGTATTGCAGTGGCACTTAGAGCTTCCCGAGGAGTGAGGTCCATTGTGTTATGTGCTGGGCACACAGCTGAATTGGAACGAGCACGGCTTTCTGTGTGAGTGCTCTAGAGAGAGAATAGATCATTAAGGTCACTTGTTTTCCTTACAGAGGCCAAGGCAGGATTGATTCCTACATTATATTCTATCTGTGTATGTATTTTTCCTTCCCAGTTTCAAATAGCCAAGGTGCCAATATATTACTCACTTCCCTTAGGAGAGTCTGCTGTCACCCAGACGTTTCGTTCAGACAAAGTTATGCCTGAATTTTTTAAGCCCACATTTTTTAAATTTCATTCTATTATTTCCAGACGGGGAATATTCATGCAGAGAAGGAAGCTTGTCACAGAGGGAAAGGGCAAGGAAACCTCGGCCCCTGCCAGAGCAAAGAAAGGAGGCAGCCTGAGTCAACCATAAGAAGGGTCCCACCAGCTCTTTCTACCTCCACCCACTTCTAGACACTCCTGGCCATGTTTGAGACAGCACCATTGAATCCATTCAGCACTACAGCATTGTATCTATTCAGAGAAATGCACTTCAACAGGGCAACCACCCTTAAAAACAGCCCCATTGTTTCTCCTAAAAGCCTCATTGAAATCTGCGTATATAACTAGCTGCTGTTTGTGAGTCAGCTATACTTGCATGTTACTGATTTGAAAGTGAATGCTCCTTGGAGGGTTATTTTACTTGAAATACAGCTTCTCGACAAACTGTTCCTCCTTTCTTCAACAATATCATCGTGGAGATTCCTTCCTTTAGAAAGATGATCGATATTGCTTTGTGAGCCAGGATCTGACAGGAATTTGTGTTGTTAAGGGCATCGGATCAGTGGTTTAACAAATCACACAGTTCTGCGTCAACATATTTGCACGTTTGCTGAGAAGCAGTTTTACCTGGCTTGCCCACCAGAGAGAGACACAATCACTCACACAAGCACGCATACCCACACTCACTTCAAAATGCTCCTCTTGCATGCTGTCAATAAAACAGTAAAGGCAGTTGGACTAGAAAGAGTTGCTTCTCAGAGACAAGGAGGAGTTATTCTACATGCTGCATTTTTTGCTGTCAAGATATCTTGCAGTGGCAGAATTGTTTGAAGTCTTAACAAAGCAAGCACAGACTGAGAGTGCTGGCAGAGCCAGCAACCAGACCCAGTGACACCTTTTCCTCCAGGTGATGGTGCAAAGCAGGGGAGGATGAAAAGACATGATAGATCTTAGACTGTTTAGTCTTAGACTGTTTTGGACTGAACACAAGGAAAAAATTTTTCACGATGAGGGTGGTGAAACACTGGAAGGGGTTGCCCAGAGAGGTGGTAGATGCCCCATCCGAAGAAACATTCAAGGCCAGGCTGGATGGGGCTCTGAGCAACCTGATCTCACTGAAGATGTCCCTGCCCATTGCAGGGGGATTGGACTAGATGACCTTTAAAGATCCCTTCGATCCCAAAGCATTCTATGATTCTATGATCTGTGAAGCACAGTTCATGTCTGGGTTTGCCAAAGTTCTAATTTGTTTCATTAATTGTACCTACAAATCCCCCAAACTATAAAAAGACATTATCAAATGTTGTAAATGAAACCCAGCAAATGCATCTAATGTCTAAATATCTAAAGCAGTGCACCAGCCTTCACCCCTTTTGCGAGCCCCATATTGATGATCAGCAATTTATAATTAGCTGCTTTGGACCTTTGTCAAAGCAGGTGCTTCTTTCAAGATACAGCTGTAGTCTGGGGGTTTACCCATCACCTGCCCATCACTGCACCCACCACCCAGTGATCATAGAATCACAGAATGGTTTGGGTTGGAAGGGACCTGGTTTGGGTTGGAAGGAGCCTTTAAAGTTCATCTAATCCAACCCCCCTGCAATGGGCAGGGACATCTTCCACTAGATCAGGTTGCTCAGAGCCCCATCCAACCTGACCTTGAATGTTTCCAGGGATGGGGCATCTACCACCTCTCTGGGCAACCTGTGACAGTGCTTCACCACCCTCATCGTAAAAAAATTTCTTCCTTCTATCTAGTCTGAATCTACCTTCTTTTAATTTAAAACCATTACTCCTTGTCCTATCGCTACAGATCCTACTAAAAAGTCTGTCCCCATCTTTCTTATAAGCCCCCTTTAAGATCAGGTACAACTGCACCCCTGCATCATATGGCTCCTGGCTGTATGGTTTTTCTGCAGAGTTATTTGTGTGTAGCACTGAGGTGCATGCTAAGGCTGGCTTCCCAGGTGCGTTAGGAAAGGCACATTCAGCCCTCAGTGAGGGAAAAAAATTCCATCTCCACTTTCAAATGAGGGGTTAAACAAACCTGTGGCAAATTTGACTGCTTCACAGAATGTGGTAATGAAGTTGATGCCATGTGGATGGCAGAAAGTGTACACGATATTGGCCAGTTGTTTGATACTGCCACTCTAAAGGCCCCCAGAATTAGACCAATTTCACACTAGAAGAGGTGCCTGTTTCTCACATTTTCTTTCACAGTTGGAGTCCTGGTCACTTGTTGATCTTCTGTCCTCATAAAATCTTTCCAGTTCATTTAAAAGTTGGCTCTCTTGTGCATTTCTTAAATTCTTTTTGCAGCTCAAGGTTTGAAATGCTTCCTTACTTCTGAGACCAAAAGGGCAAAACTGGAAACTGAGCACCTTGACCCCAAAGGCCTTATGCTGCCAAATACAGTCAGCAAGAATTTGTGGTAAATGGGGCTGCGGGATCGTGCTCCAGTATTAAATACTGGCTAAATGGTGAATTGTACTCTAAGGCTTCGAAATCTTATGCTTTCCCTTCAGCTTTCTCCAATGCATCTCTACGATACAAGCTAGAAGTTCTCCACTGAGAAATTTCCAAACTTCTCTTTATAAAATTTTACTCCCCACACAAAGAATGGCTGGCCATGGGAGGCTGGTAATTTATTTCCTGCCAGTTAAGGATATTCTTTCTACATAATTTTAGAAAATACTACTGTTGACTCTTTTTAATATGTTTGTTTGCAGGGTAACCCATGAAAAAATTGTGCTGCTTGTGCTGTTCCCTCTTTCCCTCTCTCAAAGCACACTGTGCTCAGACATGCATGGAGTGTATGTTTATTACACAGCAACATAGAACAAGGTGTATTATATTAACTAGTGATCATCTAGTGAGCATTCTGGTTTAGACAGTGTCCAGAGTTTCAGCTGACCTTTAATTAGCCTGTTATAGAATACTTTGCTCCAGAAGCGAAGTTTCCTCTACATCTTCTAAAATTCTACATCTTCTAAAATTATTGTTTATGTGTGAACTAAAGCACAGCACCTCAGCTGAATCCTGTTGAGTCCTGGACCTGGAATCATCCTGAATGCAGAGGAAAATTGGCCCATACTTAATAGACAGTTCTAGCTATGGCAAGAGTCCTACACTCTTTCGTGGTGCAGAAATTGCCGGTTCTAGAACGTTACTTTAGGAGTTCACCAGCGGATTAACTCTTACCTTAATCAAGACTAAGAATGCTGCTTACTAGCATTGTTGCAAGTAACAATGGCAACAATTAAAAAGGCAAGTAACTCATTTGGTTGGTATCCCAGACCAGGCTGCCAGGAGTTAATAGACTTGATATTAACCCACACACAGTTGGGTAATCCCCACGCTGTGCTGCCTACCACCACCTGCCAAATCAGACCCTGCAAGCACAGAAGTCCCTCACCCTGTTAATCCGAAGCTGATAGACAGGAAGCAGATCATATATAAAAACTTTATTTTGCATAAGCTGACTTGTGTTTTCTCTTTCTTCTGGTACTTGGGACCTCTCGCATCAACTGCTACAGATCTTCACACACCAAGAACTTACAATGGGACATCTAATAGTTCTTTATGAAAATCTCAAGAAAATCCTAGCTGAAGGTATTGTTGAGTCTCTGCCTTTAAGTCTTAAGCAATAAAGTTCAGAGTAACCAAGGCAAAAAAGGCTCTGCTTTCCACCAAAGTTTACTGCACAAGAGCCTCAGGATCCTGACCTGAAAGAGCCAGTATTTCCCATCTTCCACTTTAGAAAGCCATGTCATTAGGCAGAAATATTTCCTCAGGGACCCCTCTGTGCTGTTGCAGCTTTTGGGAGAGAGGTCACTTGATGCATTTGCTCCTTTCTTGTTATCAAAATGTCTGCCCTGAATTGCTCTGCTGTTGGGATTCTCACTGCTTTGGCCAGCACAAATGGACATTGCAAAATCTTTTTTGTCGCTGCAATTTTTTTTTGTGTTACCTGCTTATCCACACCAATTAGCTATGGGGTGCAGGCTGTTTCAAGGATTCTTCTTAACAGAAGCATATGTATGTATAAATATATCCAGATATTAAACTTCTTGGAAGCTCTCAAACAGGTGAACTCTGTAAATCTTTTTTTCATTAATATAGTCCCGTAGGAGTCAGCGAGGGTGTTTTATACTGGTACTGTATCCATATGCATCTAGAAAGGGGTGTATCTGCTCTGTACACTGTGAAACCAAATGAACAGGTAGAAAATTATCATTTATCTTGGTTTTAATGTAAACTAGCATTACAGTTCATTAAAGGGCTTGAACTTCTGGCTGTAGAGGTTTCAGTGTTTACTATATGCTCAAGAATTGAAAAGCTGTTTATTATTGTTATTCATATTAAAGCAATGCTTCCTGACTGGCCTAATTATGCAAATGCACAGCAGGAGAGAGTTTCTACCTGCAAATCTTACAGTATAAACTAAATAAGAGTGGGAGCAGAATGGAAAGGGATAGCAAATGGACAAAGTGCTAGAACTGGAGCGCTCTGATTGCCAACCAAGGTCTGCATGTTCTGGCCTCACTGAATCTGTTATAATGTGATACTTTCTAGCAGAAGTTTCCCAGACACATCACTGTAGATCTGGGAAGAGCAGTAAATGCTTCTAATTAAGGATCTTGATCACCTATAGGTCCTAGAAGTCTCTTTTAAGTGATGTCAAGGAGATGATCTTCCTCCTGTTGACTGTGATAGGACAACACTGTTTCATGTACATTTGGATTAGCTGGAAGTTAGGAAACATGGTAATATGGTTCGAGTAGTAGGGCTGAATTAAGCAGAGTAACATGCCTGATGAAAATGTGCAGTGTGGTAACAGAAGGGTGTTGCAGCAACAGAGTCTTTCAGCTGAAATAATTTTGTCTTTGCTAAATTCTCTTCCCTGATTAAAGAGATTCATGACATGATTTCTCATCCCTGACCTCCGACTCCAGTTTTATCAAGAGCTACTTTACCATTACAGATGCATTTTGAGATGTCTTCAAATCATTTCAATCAAACTCCTTTTTATGCTGATGTCGACTCCGGCGAGGCGCACGCATGCTCCTGCCAGACTGCGCTCTGCAAACACGCAAAGCGCCCGGGCCCACAGAGCCATGGAGGATCTCTAACGGCTCCAGCAGCACAGTGTTAAAGCCTGACGGTGTGTTTTCTGGTCCCAGCACCCCTGGGAGGCCTATCGGATGCGGGCGGCTGCCCGGGGACTCTCAGCACCGCGGACAGCGGCGGCCCCACGGACCCGCGGGTCCGTGGGGCCGCCGCTGTCCGCGGTGCTGAGAGTCCCCGGGCAGCCGCCAGTGGCCCCATCTCTTCTGCCAGCGGGGGAAGTCCCCAAACCTTCCATGGCTCCAGAGATGGACCTTCCCAGTGTGGCTTGGCTCCCCAGAGCCCTGGAGGAGCGGTTTCTCCCCGTGAGAACATGGAAGGGTTTGCACCCATGGTGCTCCTGTTGCGCCGGCACGAGTGTCCAGCAGAGCCAGCAGGTAACGGGTACGTTGTCAGCTCTTAGCCATGGCTACAGAAAAGGCTCTGCCTGGTTTTGTAGCATCATTGGTGCTCAGGGGACTCTTGCAGAAAAAGACGATAGCCTTTGTCTGAACTTGTTATGCCTTGAGGCCTCATTGGCTGAGCTGCTGCTCTTGAAGGTTGCATTGAGTCCACTTAGATTCATGTGTCTGACTGGCCAACAATAACATACAGAAGTTTAGCTAGAACATTAGAAAATTTGTCTTAGCTGCCATTCTGGAGGGTTGCATTGAATCTTTCCACTTAGATTCATGTGTCTCACTGTCCAACAATAACATACAAATATTTGCCTAGAACATTAGAAAATTTTTCTTAGCTATAGATAACAAGATGGAGATAAAGCTCAAACCTTAGGCTTCACACTAGTTATATCCAGATGGATGTGAGGTTTGGCTCTTGAAGAAGTTTCGAGACAGTAACACCATCCCATCACAGAAACAGTACTCACTGTCCCGCAGAGCCCACAAAAGGTAAATACATACTCAAAACTCCTATTCACAGGAAAAGATTTCTAGAGACATATTCTGAGTAGCAGGATTTGGGTATCTTCCATCAGAATGAAGATATTGTTTACTTGTTTTTTTGAAACAGATTTACAATCAATACTATATTCATTGAGTTTCATCTCTTCCCCATTAATCCAGGCTCCTCAAATAACTTCCACGTTTGTTCTCAGCATTGAACATGCTTCTTAGAAATTCAAGATGTGCTATAGAAAAGTTTCTACTGCCTGATTAGATGGCTATTTCTTCTTCTATATATACATCTTAGACCTTGCTTCTGTGAAGGTCTGTGCATACAGTACAAGGCATTTCCTTGGAGGAGCTTTGCTACTCAGTGTGACTGCCACAGACCTTCCTGGATAGAAACTGGAAATGAAATACAGACTAATATATGAACTGCAAATACAGCTTATACGACTGGTGCTTTCCCTTTGCAATAGATAAATTCCATGCTTAAAATTTTAAATTAGTTCCTCTGGATTTTTTCCCCACTTGGCTCTTCTAATGAAAAAGAAAAGTTATTCTGAACACAAATGGCCTGTACTAAGATTGAAGGCAGTAAGTATCAATATTGTCTATGGAGACCATCTTCTCACAACATACCATCTAAACTCTATGTGACAAGGGATCTGGTTTTATCAAGTAAAGGCAATAGGGGAACAGGCAAGTGGGAGAGAAGCAAACACACCAAGTTTCTCAGGATCTTAGATTTAATAAAGGGCAACTAATTCACGTATCTCACACTATTTTCCCTAAGACTGTATTAGAACTATGCCAATGGAGGAAAGTATTAAATATGCATGTGAACACATTTAAGTGGGAGTAAATATCAGTTCTCTTGGTAAATAATAATAATGACAGTAAGAATATCTAAGAAAACACAATGCACTAAGAAATAATAAGCATAATCCCTTTCATTAAAAATGTTTCACTCCATGGGGCCAGTAATCCAAGACTCTTTCCATAAGGCTCTGTTGTTTTAACAGCTGTGGCCATGGTATAAAGTTTCACATTTGGAGCTTGAGCACAATTAAAGTCCACCGCAACACCTGATGAAATGGGTTCTTATTTACTAATTCATCTCAGTAATCAGCTGATCTTGAGGATGTTCGCAATGCTGTGTCCAGAGAAGTACAGAGATTATCTTGGAGTGTGCACTCAGGATGCCTTGGATCGCCTATTTATCCCTCCTTAGCTCTTTATGGCAACAGGCACTTTATTCCCCTGCCTACTTCTGATTTCCATTTATAATTTGGTTTATGAAAATTTATGTTTAGAGGCCTCAAAGAGATTATGACCATCTAGTGGTAGGCACAGTTTAGAGGTTTAAATTACAGAGACCAGGCAGAAAAAAGAGGGAAAAGAAGAAAGATCAGGGCTAATGAGAGGGAATGACTGCAAACAGTGAGTTGGAGTTGACGATGGTGGCTGTTAAATTTTCGGTCACAACTTTGCCTCACCTTCATTGAAGCAAGAGTATGTACTGATACCTCCTTCTCCGTAGGTTTAGATGAGTATCAGTATTCCCATTTCAGAGGAAGAACAGCAAGAAACTCACTGACAATGACTAACAATGATCTAAGGATCAGACAAAAAACAAGAACTGGTCTCCTGTTCTTAATTTCAGGCTAGAGACTAAGCCGTGAGAACATCCTTCCATGCTTCTGTACACACGCCATTTTGTCCTTCACTTGCTTCTCTCTCTGACAGCATTTTTGTAGCCAGGGTGAGGACTTCTTTCATTTGACCTTTCATATGGTTATCGTCATCTTTTTCCCAGGTGTGGTCTCAGTAACCTTCCTCTTCTCTCTCTGTGTTCTGGCTGGCTCCCTTCCCAATGTCCAGCCTGAATCCCTGAAGCCACAGCTCCTGACTTGCCAACTTGACACTTGCCAGCATGAGTTTCTTTCTACCCCCCCCGCCCCGTCTTTTCTGTGCACTAAAATAGGACAAACAAAATTGTGAAAGGGAATTTAAAAGGACAAGAACTCCATGAGGTTTCTCTTGCAAAATTTTCTCCGGATTCATCACTGTGCAGCCAGGCTAATAGAAAGAGAATCACTGAATATGTAAGGGATACCCACCTCAGAAACAATTCAAATTCATGTTAGCATTCATTTTCTTTTCTTTTTGGGACAGAGTTGAAAAATCAGTTTCCCTTTGGTTTTCCTTCAATCTCACAGTCTGTTTTTCGTGCACCTTCGGTGATGCGCTGCTTGGTTTTAAGAAGAGGTTTCTACGAGGTAGATGCACCTCGTTATGCGACAAACTTTGTGGACAGCCTTGTGTGGATCAGGCTGTGTTATTTGTCCTCTGCTACATCTGGTTCCTTGGCTCGTTGCTTCAGCTGAAAGATAGAAAACATATTTCATTCACCCAGGCTGTGGCAACTCAGCAGATGAGGCCTGCGATCCAGTCTTCTTGCCTTGGCCATAACCCACGTGTCAGGTAAAGGTTTGATTTCTGGGCGGCTCCTGACTGGTGCGATGTTTTCATCGTTGCTCACAGCAGAGGGATCAAACAGAAGAATGGGCTGCAGATAGCTGAAGAGAAAAAGGCTCTGGGAATTTATTACTTTTTTTTTTTCACAGGGAGAATAAGAAAGAAAAGGCAGCACCTCTTGACAAACAGTTACATTAAGTGCAGTTTGCAAGAACTCTGTATGAAAAGAAGTTGAAAGGATTTTGATTGTTCATGCAGAAAGGAGACGAAGAAGAGGTAATGTGGTAAAAGAGAATTAAAAAGGACGCGGTTGCAGAAGGTAGCTTGGGAATCTCTGTTCTGCTGCTTCTAATGACAGAAGTTGGGACTAGTCATGTTAATAAAAAATGAATATGCACAATATAAAAATTTTTGTTCTATATATGATTGACTGTGGAACTCACTCCGCTAGAAATGTTTAAGACTTAACCTTCAAATTAGCGAGTCGCTTATGTAGATATGAAGAATCGCATGAACAGTGACAACTACACATAGAAAGATAATAAACACTGTGCTTAAGTTTCTTGGCAGTTATTAGAAGCAGCAAGGTGAGGAGTAAACTGCTTATTAGAGAGTTCTTACATCTGAGTCAGAAACGTTTCATGTCGGCTTCTGCCAGCATGGAACCTGGACCACAGCTATGGTCTGGGGTCACAGTTTGTATTACGGCTGCTACATAGGCAGCATCACATCGATGGATTTCACTTTAGCTTCCCTGGTAATTTTGTTAAACACTTGCCGGTGACTGTGACTTGATTCTGTTCAAGAGTAATTCTTTTGAAGTGTTTTTCTTTCCTCTAAAGAAATAAAATACTCTGAAGTTAATCAGGGACCTCGTGTGCTTTTTTACATGTCACAAGGTCATGTATCTTGGGCTGATGACAGGGTTGCAAATGGAGACAAAGTGGTCAGAGGCTGCACTAATCCCTGGCATGAGGGATACGGAGGAGCAGCAAATAAAGCAAGGCCTATGTTAAGTGGGTGGGCAAATGCTTTTGAAAAAATCCTCTAAATAGACTAATTCCTCTTTTCCCTACATGTCCCTGGCTAACATTGTTTTGTGTTCACCCTGGGTGCTCTGGAGCTGATCCTGGGAGTTTTGCCTTCCTGAGAGCCCCAGGACCAAACACTCTGTCCATGTACCTGTGAAAATATTCCTTGGGTTCAGCTGAACAAACTGAAATAACCCACACTGCCCTCAGTCTTTGTTATTGCTTGCTCACCCTAAGTCTTACGTGTAGCTGTTGCTAAAGGAAAGTTTGAGGAAGTCTGCCTGCCACCGAAATACTTTCATGATTTCCTTTAAAAAATCATGCCGGAGATAGATTTATATTTTGTTTATTTGCTTTCCTACTAAATATTCCCGCCTCTCACACTCACCCATGCTGCCTCTGCATGAGCCCAATATTCCTCAGTTTGAGCTCAGATGCCGCAGTGATGGGCACAAATAACGATACCGTGTGAAACGCAGCAAAACCTTTCAGCAGCAAGTAGCTTCAGTAAGGTGGTTTGTGTTCACTGCTCCAGCAGAATGAAATTCAGCATTTCAATAAAAACAAGCAAGCAGTGTCTCCGGGCAGCACAGCTTTGGAACAGCTTTGGTGTAGTTGGCAAAAAAAAAAAAAAAAAAAGAAATGGGACTATTATTTATAAGCAGTTTGGTTTCTTTTTTTATTCAGGCATACTGTATATATTAATGTGCGTATGCGTGATTTTTAACTTGTCGTATGCAGCAACACAGCTACAGGTGGTATTCACTCTCCCTTTTTACAGAAATCGGATGAACATGTTTTAGTTTGTTCTCCTGCAGAAAGGAGGGGATTTAGGCACCCAGGAACCCCATGGATTTGAGATGCTGGAAGTTTCAAAGGAAACAACAAATTTCTTCCCTCCCTCTTGGGGTCCAAGGTTTTAACCTGAGCCACAGGCAGAGACTGAAACAGGACTGTGATGACCCTGCATGGGAGCAGAGAGCCTCTGGCTTTTGCTCTACCCCCAGCCCAGAAGCAGCCTCCCGTACGGCAGTGGGACAGGTGGAATTTGAAGGAGAGAGGAAAAAAAACATGAATAATGTCTTGAAGCGTTTATTTTACTTGAATGCTTAGACAAGACCCCTTCACACCTCAGGGCACATCCTTCTTTGGAAATATTCAGAAATAATTAATAATAATAGGAATAGGAATAAAAATGTCTAGCTCTACTGAGGAGGGCTGCAAAGCTGTAAAATAAGGATTTCTGCTTTAGTGTGGGCAATTTAGCTTGACACTGGGTCAAATTGCCTTAGGTGAGGAGCAAAGAGCTTACACCGACCATGGCTCCAGCCCTGGGACTGCACGTCAGGCAGGGAAAAAGGGCCTCGTGGTGCCTGTGCGAGGGGGCAGGAACCCCCCTACTGTCTCTGGTTAAGAAAATAGAATAGCAGAGAAATCCTCTTTTTAGGTGAAGGCACCTGAGACAGCTCTGGCAGGACACATTCATGCTGGTGCTCCCCGTGGGTCACGGTGCAGCAGCAGATTTGGGCAATGAAGTGGCCCCGTCTCAACAGCAGGTAGGTCCCTGAGGGACTGCGCAAATTCATTCTGCGGGACAGCCCCGCGCAGGGCAGCGCAGCCCAGGGAAGGTTTGAGCGGTGGCGATCGCCTCCTTGGCAAAGGCGAGCCAGGCCGGGGCTCCTCTCTTTGTCCAGGGCTGCGGGTGATGCCGTGCAGTCCATGCAGGCAAGGCAGAAACCGAAAACTATCCTCTCCCCCAGGGTCTCCCTGGCAGATCTGTTTTGCCACACTCAGCTCTTTTCTTTTTAACACTGCTTCCCCTCCCCTCCCCTTGAAGTTTTGCAGTCTTGACCAGCAGTTTCAATGTCACCTCTTCAAATGTCACCTGCGATCTCCTCCTTCACTCAGGTTCCCCTTCCCCAGATCATTTCTACACACGTAAAAATAAACCCAAATCACCATCGCCACCACATCCTTCCCTCTTAATCCTGAGCAGCGCATCGGCCCTGGCTGGGACGGGCTCACGGCAAAGCCCAGCGGAGGCCGCACCGGGGACCCGTGGCCGGGGGAAGCCGCGGGACGGGCAGGTGCCACCGTGCCGCAGCGGCTTGGCCTGGGGAGCCGCGGTTTGATGCCTCACTGCAGCCCTGGAGGAGCCAGGGCCTTGAGGGGGCTCCTGAAAAACACAGGTTCTGCCCCTCACCGGCTTCCCAGCAAGGGACTCTCGGGGCTGGGCTGCCAGATAGGATGGAAGCAAGAGCTGTTTAGAAAATACTTATAAATATCCATATTTATGCGTGCAAGCATATATATATATATTCACATGTATGCATGTATATTTGTATATGCTTATACAGATACGCACACATGTGTGTGCATCCGTAAGTGCCTGCCAGGCCCGGCAGCCGCTGCAGGCAGGAGAAGGGGCACAGAGGCGAGCAGCCCCCAGCTCCGGGGCGGCGGGGCCCGGCGGTGGCACCCGGGCAGGCCCAGCACCCGGTTTGCCTCCCCACGGAGGACCGCGCCGCGCCGCCCCGGCCACGGCCACGGGCGGGGAATCGGGCCCGCGGGGCCGGGAAAGCCTCCGAGGGCCGGTGCCGGGCTGGGGGGAGGCGGGGAGGGGACCGGGGATGCCCAAACTGCCCCGGGAAGAAGAGAGCCCGCGCCACGAAACAGACGTCACAACCCCCCGCTTCAAAATTAAAATTAAAATTCAAAAAAAATTAAAAACGGGAGGGTTACGTAGGGATAGGATTTTTTTTTCTTTTTTTGGCAGCGCACGTATTAGATGAAGGTAATTTGGGTGCTACGAATATAAGACGAAAATACACCTAATTCCGTCATCATATAGATATAATATATTTCACTCTCACCACATAAATACAAAACATCCAAATACCCAAAACATTCAGAACAAAAGTTAGTAGCAAGGGCTCAGCGCTCGATTCATTCATTATTTTTTTCGACTAGTTGGCTAGAAACTTCAGACGTAAATAATTTACAATAAAATTACTATTTTCTTTCTGTCCAGCTCCTTCTGTCCAGTTCTGGTCTATAATTAATTCTATATACTACAGCAACCATTCCACTTTTTGTAAATTTTTTTTTTTTTTTGGTTACAGTTTGGTGGCACGTATTTATACAGTTTGTAAACGCCATGTGTTAAAGTTTAAAGAAAGAAAAGAAATTTAAAACCAAAGCAAAGAAATATTTTTTTTTCCCAAAGAACTAGCTAAGTACAGCATCCCTTTTCTGGCAAATTCAAGTACCGAAATTGAACAGGAAATATTCGATCCGGAATACTAGAAGATGAAATACACATGTTTGTGGAGAAAATAGCAGTAAGAATTATGAAGGAAAAAAAAAAAAAGATTGTTACATAGATGTATTTTAAAGTACAAAAATAACAACAAAAGATACGCTTTTTATATTTTACGTTCGTTTTAAATGAAGTGTGAGCGATATACGAGAGGGTTATTTTAGGAGGAGGAAGGCTAAAAGGTTTTTTTTTTATTTATTTAGATGCGCATTGAAATTATTTGGAAAAATCAAATAGGAAAAAAAAAAAAAAAGAAAAATTACCATCGCAACAGATCTGGATGCAAATCGAATCGCGACTTCCATTATTTATCTGCAGATTTGCTTTTGCAGATAAGGTCCGCAGGACTGGCCCGTGGGAATGCAAAAAAAAAAAAAAAAAAAAAAAAAAAAGGGGCGTTGTGTTATCTCGAAGGGAGAGACAGTTTTATTCAAAATCTCTGCAGCCACTGGTTTCTGTCTCCCCGCTTCGTGCGTGTATTTTCAAGGCAGTCCGTTCCGGCCCTTCCCACATTCAGGATTTAGCGTGAAAAAGCAAAGTTGCAGGACGTTTTCTGGCCGGTATTAAGGGCAAACGGCAGGGACGTTACCGGGGGCTGTAGTGCAGTGAGTGTGGGTGAAACGGGGGCCAGAGGTGGAGCCCCCAAACCTGCGTGCTTAGGAGTCACTGAAGGCTGGGGGGGGGAACCCGGGCATCACCTGGCAGCTCCATCTTCCTCTCTCCGAAATCCTTCTCCCTCGCTTGGCATTGGCTAAAGCCATCCGAAAGAGCCCGGCCAAACCGCACCCCGTCCGCTCTCCCTCTCCGTCCCTTTCCTAACGGTGTCAAAGCAAACGAACAGACAGACAACCCCCCCCACCCCCCCACCCCGAGCGGACAGACGGACCCCCGGGCCGGCGGGGCAGGGGAGAGCCGCGGGGGCTGCCCCGCTGCCGCCGGGCTCCGGGGAGGTGCCCGCAGCCCCCCTCGCCGCGCCCCGGCCCCGGCCCCGGCCCCGGCCGCCGCCTCGCCTCGCCCCGCGGGCGCCGGGCCCCCGCTCCGCCCCGGCCCCCGCTCCGCTCCGCTCCGCCCCGGCCCGCGGAGGGAACCGCGCCGCGGGGCTCGGAGGCGGCGGCGAGGGAGGGGGCTGCCGGCAGGCCGCCGCGCCGCCCGTCCCATAAATACCGCCACAAATAGAGACTATAAATATAAATACGGGGAAGTTACTTAGAGTCAGTCCAGTGCTTTTTTCTCAGCGCTTTCTTTATTGTTGGTCCGGGAGTAGGGCTCGAAGGCGGACGAGCTCAGGTAGCGGGCCGACAGTTCCTGCAAGTTGCCCGCCAGCGAGCCGGCCACGGCCAGGGGCGCGGAGGAGAGCCGCCCGGCCACCGAGCCCAGCAGCGCGGGCACCGGCAGCCCGAAGAGCCCGTGCCCGGCGGCGGCCGCTCCGTGCAGCGCTGCCGGCGGGGGGGGTCCCGCCGCGCTGCTGGCGGCCGGCGGGTGCGGGGAGCCGCCGCCTCCGGGAGCCGCCGCCGCCGACGCGGTGCCGCTGCCCGCTGCCAGGCCGGGTCCCCGCAGCGCCGAGCCCAGGGCTCCGGTAGCGCAGGGCGGCAGGAGGCCGGGCAGCCCCGGCGGGGAGAGCAGCCGGCCTTGCTCCAGCAACCGCAGGACGCTGCAGGTGGCGGCGGTCTCGGACACCACCGACCGCAGCTCGGAGTCCTTGCCCTGGTCCTTTTTCTGCTTGGTGCGACGGTTCTGGAACCAGACCTTGACCTGCAGGCCGGGGAGAGAGGCAGGGTCAGCGGGGCGGGGGGGACGGGTGCCCCCCGCCAGGTGCCCCGGGAGCCCGGCGCGGCTCGGCGGGGCAGAGGGGGGGAGGCCGCGGGGGAGGGCGGCAGGGCTCCGGCCGGGCAGTTGTTAACGGGGAGCGCTTTAAAACGCACAAAGCGACGCCCCCCCCCCCCCCAACCCGGCTGCTCCCCCTTTCGGGATGCGCCCCGCCCGGGGGGAGCAGAGGGGAACCCGGGAGCCCTTAGCTCTTTTTATCGCACCGTATCTTTAACCCGCTCCGTCTCACTTTACCCTATTTTACTGTAGGCCAGTAGTTCTCTGGGAGCCGGATCCCTTTCCACACCGCTTTATTCTAAGCCAGCTCGGCCGGAGCCACGGCAGCGGCCCGACCGCGGCCCCCAGCTCCGCGCACCGCGGCCCGGCGGCGGCAGCCGCCCCCCTCGCCCCGCTGCCGGGGACCCCGCACGCTGCCCCCGCCGCTGCTGCCCGCCCGGGCCCCGCTGCCTTTCCCCTGGCTGGAGCACCAGCCCTGCGCTTCTTTCCTAGTCTCCCGGCCGAGACAGTCTCTCTCCCCTTCCCACCCATTTTAAACAATATTTAACTTTAAGAAGGAATGCTGGAAGCCCCTCCAAAAAAACAAAAACAAAAAACGAAAAAACAAAAAACAAACAAACCAACCAACCAACCCCAAAACAAAAAACACCCATGTCGGTTTCTGTAACCTACGAGCTATTGAACTTGTCATTCCTATCCGGCGGGGGAAAGAAAAAAGCTAATTAACCTGTCAGGGGAATTTATTGTTGTATGATATTTTGCCGAAACATGAAACCGGCTTTCAGAAGTTTGGTCTTTTGAGATGCTTCCCCGCACTCTCGCGTAGTTTTAACCCGCCTGACCGCTCTGCTCTGCGGGACGGAGGGGCGATTCTCCCCCTCCAAAACACACGGACTCAAAATACGGCCCAAACTTCAGTCCCGTCCCCGGACCTCCTGCACCCAAGAAAGAGCGCTCAGACCAAACATCCCTAATCCAGCAGCCCCCAGGGGAAGGTGCCAAACCCCCCGCCCCGGGTTGTTGCCGCTATTTTCCGCTGGCTGAGGGCTGGGAGCGGCTCGGCCTCTCCTGGCTTCTCCCCGCCGGCAGCAGCGTACCTCCGCACCCGGGGGCAGCGGCACCGCCACCGCGGCGCCGGGGGCACCGAGCCCGGCGGGGCCAGGGCGGTGGCGGGGAGCCGCGCCCCGGCCCGGGCTGGGGTTTGGCTTCGTGGCCAAGCTCCCGCGGGCCCCTCGGGCCGGGCCACCTCGCCCTGCGCAGGCCCACGCAGCCGCGGGAGAGCCCACGGGGGCTGTGTGAGGGGACGCGCGGGGCCGTGGGACCCCACTTCTCCAGCAGCCCCCCTCCGGGGCTCCCCTGGCCGCACGCAGTTACAGGTCCCTCGCCGGGACGCCTCAGCCACGCACCCCCCACCCCCATCCCGGGGGCAGGCAGCGGGGCCCCCCCGGCCGGACACGCGTGGGCATCTCTGCCCCTCCAGCGGGCCCGCACCCCTGCCCGACGACTCCCGGGGCCTGCGCGGTGGCGCGCAAGAGGCGCGCAGGACGGCGGGGCCGGCCCACCCGTGGGGCCCGGCGCGCAGCGGAGGTGCCCGGGCCGGGGCGGGGGGGTCCCGCGGAGGGAGCCGGAGGCCGGCGCAGGGCAGGGCAGGGCAGCCGGGGCTCCCCGTCCCTCTGGGGCTACCTGAGTCTCGGAGAGATTGAGCTGGCGGGCGAGCTCGGTGCGCTCCCGCCCCACGACGTACTGGCAGCGCTGGAACTCCATCTCCAGGCGGTAGAGCTGCTCGGCCGTGAAGGAGGTGCGGGTCCGCTTGGGACGGTCCAGATCAAGCCCCTTAGGCAGAATAATCTCTCTGATTGAACCTTTGGCATCTGGCAAAGAAAGGCGCAGTCAGCTTTACACCCAGGCAACCCTCCTATCTTTTTTTTCCCCCTTTTGTTTCTTTTTTTTTTTTTAATTTTTCCGAGGGAAAGAGCCTCCGCCAGCTCCTTCAAGACCGAGCCCCGAGTCAGGATGGAGCAGGGTCCCTGGGATTGCGGCACTGCACCTGGCCAGTACACCCAAGGAAGGGAAAAAAAAAAACAACAAACAAACAACAGAGAAGGAAGGAGGGGGCAGTGGGGGCCCAGGGCTCTGGAAATAATCCCCTCAGCCCATTTAAAAATTGGCTTGAATCTGTTGCACTGGCAGTACGACACTGCGGCATCACCCACGGCCCCTCTGGGAGGCTGGGGAGAGATCCTCCAGGCCGGGCTTTGTGCCTGGAGTGCAGGGCTACTCTTTGTTCCTCCTGGGCTCCGGATTAGGGCTTGCTGGAAGCCTCCACACACACCCAACCGCCCTCCAAAATATAAAACCTCCTTATTATTATTATTATTTTTTTTTAGAATAAGTTTCCCATGAGAGAAAAAAAGAAGCAGGCAGGGGCTTTCAGGGCACAGGCAGCGCTGCCCCCGAGCTGGCTGCCTGCCCACCGTGGAGCTGGGGACACCTCCAGCCCACCCAGCAGCCCGGGGAGAGCATCGCCGTCGCCGCTGCTTTGGGGTTTTGGCAAACAGGAGAAGAAGGGGGGGGGGGGAACCAACAACAACCAAACCAAGGCACCAAACAGCCCGCAGAAACCTCACTTTTCTCGTAGCCCCGACCGAAAGAAAGCGGGACAAATCTTATTAACACGACTGTCAAGCTAGAGCCAGATTCATGCTACGTTAAAGCCTTCCCAACTTTGCTTTCTGTAATTTTACCTCTTCGGTACGTTTTAAATTAGAGACAATCACATCATTTTAATCTGCCCCTTCTCTGGGTCAATCGGTCGCGCAAGGATTGATTATTGCTTACAAGGCCTGCTCCGCACTAATTTTGTTTCGATTCTGTCTCTCCCTCCTCCCCCAAAACGCGCCTTAATAAAACTGAAATTTCTTCAGGTAATTTTTTTTTTTTTTGAGGGGGTAGGGATAGAATGATTTAATTAGTTTAGCCTGCGAGGGAGACGAGGGGTGAGGAAAATAAAACGTATAACTATCAAAAAATAAATTAAAAGCCCATCGCCATTCCTCCGTTGAGTTTAAGGCTGATGGTTATTTAAAAATAGCCCTTTCCGCTGGGATGCCGGGTGCGGGGAGAGGGGGGACAGCGGGAACCCCTGCCCTCCGCAAAGGACCTCCTGCCCGCTCCGGCAGCCGGGCGGGAGCCGCAGCCCCGCGCCATTGTACGCGGCCGCGGCTGCTGGCGGGCGGGATGCGCGGGCGCGGAAGAAGCGCGCCCGGCCGGTGGGGCAGAGCCGCGGCCCCTCCGAGGGAGCGCTGGCCCCGGCGGGCTCCCTGCGGGCCCGGGCACCCCGGGAAAGCTGCAAAACCGAAAAAAAAAAACCCAACCAACCAAACAAACAAAACGCGGAGCCGGGCCGGTGCGGGGCAAAGCCGGGGAGGAACCACCGCGGCTTAACTTTCCCCCGAGCCGCCCGGGGAAATTCACCGAAATCAAGCCGGGCTGGAGCGCGGCTGCAGGGCAGAGCCCGGCTGGGGTGTGGGACCTCTCCCCCGGAGCCGCAGGAAGGGTCTTCAACCCAGGGACGGACCAAAGGCAAAGCAACCAGATAAATAAATCTCCCGGGCGTGAGCGGAGCTCACCTTCCCCCACCCTCGCCAAATACCTCAAACTCATACCTCTAACTAGGATCCTCCTGCAATAGTCCGGGTCAGCCGAACTAGATTTACTTTTATTACAATCTTCCGTAGCTGCAGAGGCAGAAAAAGTCCCTTGCTGATCCTTCAAAAAAGAAGTAGAAATATTTCCTTCAGACCCTTTGCTTTCCTTGCCCTCTTTATGTCCGCTCTTCGAGACCCGGTTAGCTTCAGTCTCTGAACTGCATCTAACGTCCATTTTGTCTTGTTTCCCAAACATGTAGTGCAATAAAAACAAAAACAAAAAAAAAACCACCAACAAAAAATACAGAAGAGTAGAAGAAGAAGACGAAGTCTATGCTGGATATTGCACGGCTTAGGGTCAGATCGGTGGGGATCTGTAAAGCACCTTGAGTAAGGAAGGTCGGGTTTTATCCCACTGGAAAAGCAGCGGCTTCCTCAGTCCCAGCGTCCTAATGTGACTGTCCAGCTTCCCAGAGCGCCCAGTGATCAGGTACTCAACAGTACAACTCTAAAATGATTTAATGTCTGCCTTATTACAGAGACATGTAGTTGTTAGACACACAGAGGGACGCGCACTCGCTGTTTCAATTGATTACGGGTAATTTTGCAGCCTCCACATTTAGGTTACCTCATGAATACACTAAATTGTTTGGATAATATATCAGATCGTAATGGATGGTTTGTGTGCTTGTCCCCAATCAAGTAGAGTTTAGCCAGTGAATAAACTGAAATGATTGGTCTTGCTTTCAGGAAACACACAATCAAAAGACTGAGACTTCCAGAAAAAAAAAAAAAAAAAAAAAAAAGAGAGAGAGAGGAAAAAAAGGGGGGGGAGAGGGGAAAAAAAAACTTTTGACAAGATTCACCCTGAATTGTTAGCACCATTAGCAGCCATTATTAACTTTCTTCAGTATGCCTTTGACCTCCCGATTATATAGTGGCTTTCTCCAAAGCACGCCAAATAAATCTGAATAAAGCTGCTAGGAAGGGCTGGAAAAATGCAGTTGTAGGGGGGTGGAAAAAAAAAAAAGCCCCCTGAATTCTAAACAAACAAACAGATCCCCAGCACGCACACACACAAAAAGTTCTTCCTTCAAGCAGATCTCTTCAAGGAAGCAGGTTATCTTGGCCAGCAGAAATCCTCCTTAACACATCTCCCCACAGACAGCCATCTTAAACTCCTACCTCTCCTTATTTCAGTCCCGATACTTGCTTTTTGTGCTTCTCCCTCTGTGTGTGTGTGTATGTGTGCGTGCATGTGTGTGTGCTAATTCTGCACCTTCGCAAACACTGAACCTATTCGCAGAGCCTGCTCATTGAAAAAAAAAAAAAGGGAAAAAAAAAAAAAAAGCCAGCTTTGTGTGCAGTGGATCCAGGAGGGGGGAGAAACGCAGAGGGGGAGAAAGAGGGAGAGAGGGAGGGAGGGAGGGAGGGAGAGAGAGAGATAACCCGTGAAAAATCTCAACTGCATGATCCACTAAAGGAGAAAAAAGTTTTACTCTAGCTATTCCATTGTCTCTGCTACAATATCTTTGAGAACCGCAACAGCCAGTAATCCAATAAGACCATTGATTAGGCTACAATGATTCAATTCAAGCAAATGGCCTTGTGCAAAGAGCATGCTCCAGTCCTTCTTGTCACCTTGCAGGGCAGAAGCCCTCTTCATGCTGCTCTCCTTATTCATTCCTTTATGGGAAATGTAGAGCAAAAGGAGTGAAAGATGGCAATTATCTAATTGGACTATTAACAAACAATTCTCTGAGTGTGGCTGTCTGGCAGTGGTTCTTGGGCGAGGTGAAAGGCCACATGTTGCACTGGCCCCATTCACAAAGAGTTTAGGGGCCTGAGAGAGAGAGAAAGAATTTTCCCTGAGAATTTTTCACACAAACACCGGAGTATCCATCAGGCGTGCTCCTCTCCGCCTCGTCCTCCGCCTGCCTGGGCCGCTGCCTGGGAATTTTACCCACCTGAAGCAGGCTGGGGGAGCCGTGCGTTTTACTGCAGACGAGAGCAGCGGGTACAAGCAGAACGCGGCGCCCTTGCCAGGGCTGCTCAGCCCCACGGGTCTCATCCTGCGCCCTCTGGAGGAATAACAGCCCTCGCCCCATGGGACCCAGTCTTTGTCCCAGGCAGTGTAACGGAGTGAAGGATCCAGTGCTGAGGCCTAATTGTCATAAATAGGAAATTCAGGGGAGACAAGAAAAGAAGGGGGAGGAAGAAGAGAAAGGAAGGGAAAATAAGCGAAAGAAGAAAAGGAAAGGAAAGGCAAAGAAAGGAAAGGCAAAGAAAGAAAAAAAAGAAAGGAAAAAAGAAAGGAAAAAAGAAAGGAAAAAAGAAAGGAGAGAAGGGAAGGGAAGGGAAGGAAGGGAAGGGAAGGAAGGAAGGAAGGGAAGGGAAGGAAGGAAGGGAAGGGAAGGGAAGGAAGGAAGGAAGGAAGGAAGGAAGGAAGGAAGGAAGGAAGGGAAGGAAGGAAGGAAGGAAGGAAGGAAGGAAGGGAAGGAAGGGAAGGGAAGGAAGGGAAGGAAGAGAAGAGAAAAGAGAAGAGAAGAGAAGAGAAGAGAAGAGAAGAGAAGAGAAGAGAAGAGAAGAGAAGAGAAGAGAAGAGAAGAGAAGAGAAGAGAAGAGAAGAGAAGAGAAGAGAAGAGAAGAAGAGAAGAAAAGAAAAGAGAAGAAAAGAAAAGAGAAGAAAAGAGAAGAAAAGAGAAGAGAAGAAAAGAGAAGAAAAGAGAAGAAAAGAGAAGAGAAGAGAAGAAAAGAGAAGAAAAGAGAAGAAAAGAGAAGAGAAGAGAAGAAAAGAGAAGAAAAGAGAAGAGAAGAAAAGAGAAGAGAAGAGAAGAAAAGAAAAGAGAAGAAAAGAAAAGAAAAGAGAAGAAAAGAGAAGAAAAGAAAAGAGAAGAAAAGAAAAGAAAAGAGAAGAAAAGAGAAGAAAAGAGAGGAAAAGAGAAGAAAAGAAAAGAAAAGAGAAGAAAAGAGAAGAAAAGAGAAGAAAAGAGAAGAAAAGAGAAGAAAAGAGAAGAAAAGAGAAGAAAAGAGAAGAAAAGAAAAGAGAAGAAAAGAAAAGAGAAGAAAAGAAAAGAGAAGAAAAGAGAAGAAAAGAAAAGTAAAGAAAAGAAAAGAAAAGAAAAGAAAAGAAAAGAAAAGAAAAGAAAAGAAAGGAAAAGAAAAGAAAAGAAAAGAAAAGAAAAGAAAAGAAAAGAAAAGAAAAGAAAAGAAAAGAAAAGAAAAGAAAAGAAAAGAAAAGAAAAGAAAAGAAAAGAAAAGAAAAGAAAAGAAAAGAAAAGAAAAGAAAAGAAAAGAAAAGAAAAGAAAAGAAAAGAAAAGAGAAAAAAAGAGAAGATGGCAGTTCATAGATACATTTCAATGAGTTGTCTTTAGTAGAAATCTTAAATCTTGGTCATTTTTCCACAAATCATAGAATAATTGATTTTTATGACCATTGTCTGAAAAGTCAGATTGAGATTGAGGAGGTGCCCCTGAGATTTTCATCAAGCCCTATCATTTCAACCATATTTACATATACAACTGGACATAGAATATCCTTATTATGGACCAGGTTTTATTTTTCCTTACAGCCAATGCATCTCAGCAATCTCTGGTGGTCTGTTGTTATTAGTTACTACTTGTATGGCAGTCATACCCAGGGGCCCCAAATAAATCACCGCCCCATTGTGCAAGGCTTCATGCAGATATAGAGAGAAGATGGAATGAGTTCATTTCCCCCACGAATTCGCAATGCTGTGCAAAGGCCTGTTGTGTGAAGGGATGCTCGTGAAACAGCGCATTTAAGAGAGATTTGGTCCTTTCAGGGGCAGTGCAACAAGTGGATGCTGATTAGTGAGAACATTTTTCATGTAGCTGAAGTATAGGTTTGTGTTTAGCAGGTAAGCTTTGTTGTGTGATATACATAAATGTATACATGTGTATGTATGCATATCAACAGTCCTGGCTGGACACGTTTGTTTAATGCTAAATAAAACAAAGTTCTATTTCAAACATTTTTTATATTACAGATATTTTTTAGACAGAATAGGCATAATGATTCCCATAAAAGGTCTACCATGAAATATAGAGAGCAATTATAATTATGTTTTCATAGGTGTGTGGGAGTATGTATGACATTTCCCCCCGTGTTTTTCGTTATGCTAAGGTCTAGGCATAGGCCATAATAATAAACATGGAGCTATTGAACTCAATTACACTGTTTGAAGCAGAGTATCTGGAGATTAAATATTGTATTCGTGTGATAATCTGGCTTTCTTTTTTTTTTTTTTTTCAACAAGGACCTGATCCAAAGCTCAGTAAAGGCCAGGGGAATTTTTTTCTACATGTGTAATATCTTAACAAATGCATTGCAAATCCCTTTTTGTCCATAGAAGTCGGTGCTATAAAAAGGCTTTCCACTATTAAATTAGTTAAACTTGCTTTTGCACATTATGAACACAGTACTATTGAAGATCTGGAAATTCAAATAATGGGTCTAATCCTGCAGCAAACTTGTAGTGAGCAGACAGTATCCACACACAGCTCAGTTACTTCTATTGAGGTCCGTTTATCTGCAACAAATAGCAAAGTCCAGAACAGCATTGGGAAATTCAAGTTTTTGCCATTTATAAAGTCAACATTTTCATTAGTCTAGCAGTCACTAAACTTTTTCACCTATTCTCATTTTTTCCCCAAGAGATTTAAAATAAAGCATTCTTGAATATGATGTTCTTTCAGAACATAATATGTCTCCTTCTTACTGCCATAACGCCAGGGATCTCCGTAGCTTCAGCACGCTTACATCTACACTCATGTGTCACTGGATAAGCAGATTAGGGGGTATCTCTTTTCCCTTTAAAGAATGCTTAAAAATGACTTAGCACATTACACAGGTACTCCCTAGCTGTACTTTGCTCTGTAGACTATCCCATTGCTTTTCAAATACAGTTTTATTAGTTTGTATTAGTGTTTAGAAGACTGAAAAATTTGTTTCTCATTGACTGCCACTATTTCTACTATTTTTATCTCTATTTGATGGGTAGGAAAGATACCCGTTATTGCTACTACTTCCTAAATTACTCTTTGTCAAAGGAATTTTTCTGTCCTAAATTCTCTTTAAGGCTTGCATGCCAAGCTGGCTATTGCAGTCTGAGCATGGTGCTAAATTGCTGTAGAGCTTCAGTGCCTATGCTTGAAGTTAAAAGGTTCATCAAAAGGATCCTGTGTTTAATTCACTTAGTTTACTATATAACATGGATTCCTAGTAAAATAAGATTCCTTATGAGTACAAGCTTTTGTCCGCTTGGAGAGTCAGCTCTTGCCCTCCTTTGCTAGCTCTGCATTGCAGAGGCATCCTGACAGACTTTGCCTTTGGTGGGTGTTTACAGGTCTCAGCTGAAGAGGAAAGAGGAACACCCCCAGACAGGTAGGTTAATCTAAATATCTAACAACCTGCTCTGCTGTCTGCCGCAGGCACCCATCGCTGCCCAGCCGGGGCGAGTGGAAGAAGAGGAGTAAAGGCTTCCCCAGCACCCTCCCAGCCCTGAGCTCTAAAGGCATGGCTCAGAGATCTTCTGAATCAAAAGATTTATCTCTGTGTTTAATAGCTCTAAGTAGACTTTTCTTCCATTAATTTGCCTAATTATTTTGATTCAGATTATTTGCTTTTGAATTTACAGATGCATTTGGCAAGCAGCTGCTAGGCACATTTTTTGGATACTTGTTTAGCACAGGGGATATGAACCCTGGGGAACCTTGGGGCTGAACATCTTCCTGGTTATTTCCAATTAACAGAGATTATGGTAGTTACTCATAACGATACATTACATGTGGAAATGTCAAGGAGTTGCTACAAAGAGGTCCTACCACACATCCAGCACCCTTGGTCACTGTTAAAGGCAAATGAAGGAGAAACAGAAAACCTCATTATTATGTGCACAGATGCTACGTTTCTCTTGGACAGGACGTTTCTGTCCAGTGTGAGTGACACTCTGTGAGTGGAGAAGAAGATGATCTTCCTGAAGACAGGAGGCTCACCAGAAGGTTCTTCTTTCATACAGGTCTCAGTGCTGTGCTGATCACCAGGACCTTTGAGCACCTTGTTGAAACAAAGTGCATGGCATAATTAACAACTCTGTTGCTCTTGCAATTATCCACTGCTAGGGAAGGAATTGCCATACAATTTAAGATGAGCTCTGGAAATTCCAGCATATACATACTACTATGTATTCAGGGGACATTTAAGAGGCATATGCTAAGCCCTTAGTTGAAGACGGTCATTTGTTCTAGTGGGAATTGGCTCCATCTCCTGCAAATGAGCCTAGAAAATGGTCCTCTTCCCACAAAGGCGAGCGGTATCCTTGAAGAACAGGACCATGTCTTTATCTGGAAGCTTTACACCGTCTGTGAAGAAAAGGATTGAAGTCTTTGACTCAGTTCAGCTTTCTGTGTGAAGTGGAAGATAAGGCCATCATGTTTGTGGTAGTCTACATGGCTAGAAACAGTACTAATGCTACTTTCCCAAGGACTGATGCCCAGGTACATTTGTGTTATTCAATGGCATGTGGGTCCCTGGATCATGATATAAAAGGCATCACATGGTGCATTTTATGTGAAAGTAAATGTCACAGGCTCCCAAGAACTCTAACAGGTGCAACAGCAAGACAAAACCAATTTCTCTCTGTCTTGTTAGTGGGCAACACCACCATACCTTGGTATGAAATAGGGACGTAGCTCTGTTTCCAAACAGGCTCCATCAGCTCTTATGCAAGTGTTGTGTCCTTCATGCCAGTGCCCTATACATTCCTCTTCGAGCTAGCATTCTGCAAGACAACTGTTTAAAATAAGTAAGTATATCCAGATATCTATTTAAAATAAAGTTTCAGATCACGATAATATAGGTTATTCCTTGTAGCTGTTTCATTCCCATGCATTGCTACACTCCTGTTTACTAGCCTGGTGCAGAATACAGAACTAGCTGCTTCTTAATTTTCCTGCATACTTTGCCAGTAATTGCAGTATTGTCTCTTCCAGATACTAAACTGAGCGTATTGGCAGGACTCAGCAGAGCTCTTCTGGAGGCCAGTAATAATGAGCATGGGTATCACACATGTATCATGATTAATCACGTTGTGGTCATTATGAGCTGCCCCTTACAGTTATCAATCCGGACAGTAGATTAATACAAAGCTTCATTGCCTGTATCATGCCCGTGACATATGCGAGCCATCTGAACAATGGTGAGACATGAGTCTTTTCATGAGGGAAAACCGTGAATTAAGAGGAAATACTGTTTGTTCTCTGGCAGCAGGCTGAGAGCCTTTGCTTTCAGCCTCAGCTGTGTCACTGGCTCCCTCTGTAACCAGCAGCACCTGAACACTCAACCTCCCTCTGCCTTCATTTCCCCCTCTCCTGACAGGACTATTAGCTTTACCAACTTTGCTTGAGCACTCATGAGTATTTACCACCTCAAAAGCCTGTGAGCCTTTACTCTTGGTGCTAAAGTTCTTGCAGTCCTATTCATTCCCATGGTCAATACAAGCAAGCTTGAAGGTTTAAACAGTGCAAGAGGAGAAGTTTGCAAAGGTGACATGTTCAGGGTAGTAGATGTGATCTGTACTCTTTTCAATACTGGGCATTTTAACATTGAAGAGCTATGCACCAAAAGCAAAAAAAAAAAAATGTCGGATTTTGGATTAAAACAATTCAGTTCTTTCATTTTGAAAGTTTAAGTCAGATCAGACTGAACACAAAGCATGTCTCAAATCCTCATAATCATGGTCTCAAGAAGCCAGGGGAAGGCTGTACAGGACAGTCTTGCTGACCTGAGTCTGTTCCTTAGGCACCATCTAGAATGCAATTTTTATTGCTGGTTTTACCTTATTATTAAGTACTTCTTCCATGTGAAAATGTGAAATGTCAACAGAAGCCACAAGTACAAACCGTAAACAAAATCAAATCTGTTTTGGAAAGGTTTGTCTGCCTGGGTGCTTTGGTTACGTCCAACAAACAAGAGGCCATATAGGAAATTCTTGAACTATAGGTCTTGAAAGTTAACTCATACCATAAAGAGAAATGTGGCCACATTTACAGGAAGTTTTTGGACTGAATGTGTAGCTTGAATACTGGCAGGATTTGTTACCTGAAATATAGTAGTATTTCAGATGGACACCTGAAGTAATGGTTCAATATACTTCCTAACACTTTGACAGGGAAAATGATGGAAAAGGTAAGCAAAAAATCAGCGCAGTTTGGTTTGCTAAAACCTGTCGGAGATTGTGGATCGGTTTAGGGTGACTTCACTTTATGGTGAATACTTTACCTGATGGATTTAAACACACTGGGAGGCTCAGCATCACGATGGCAGGCAACTCTGAACACGGCTAATTGCAAGGTAATGCAAATCATCAGTGATTAGCTGTATAGCTCAAATAATCTGAAAAGCCCTGAATCCAGGAATCTCTGAGGAAAAAGAACCTGCACCAGGAGTCATCAGTGTCTGATTTACCTCAATCTATAGCAGCAGCTTAAAAAAATAAAAAGATTGTTTGGGTTTATTAAATAGAGATAGAGCAGAATGCCAAAAAACCCATCAGGATAACACGGGATTATGCCATAAATCCACATTAACTCTGTGTTTGTTCTTTTTATCCTCTTCTCTCATGAGGTATATAGCAGAGTCCAAAAATGTTCAAGAAATGAGAATAAACATAATCACAGAGCTGCTAGAATTAATACACGAGAGATGGCAAAGTCTAGAATTATTTTGCTGGGAAGGAGAAGATGAAAGCAGAGCTGATTGTGGAAGTCAAAATTCTCAAACACATAGCATTGGACTTTCTTTTTATTTTATCACATGAGAACAAACATCAGGTTAAATTAAAAAGCAGCAAATTTAGAATGAAAAGTAAATGCCCAGACACATGTCTCATCACCCATGGGAGTTGCCGTTGCAGGAGGTTACTGAGGCAAATACCTTGGCTTGATTTTAAAGCGAATTGGCCGTTGTTAGGATTACCTCATTACACAAGGTTGAAAACAGCAATCAGCGTGATTGAATCTTACACCCTGGGCCGGATGTTGATCACGCGAAGGAGAGATGCAGAAGCAGAAGTGCATCGGTTTGGGGTTTAGTTTGTTCTTCCTTGAAGTACCAGGAGTAGGATATTCTGTAATATATCAGAAAGACTGATGGCATTGGGTAGGAAAAAAATAGAGTAGTATATTTAGGATAGAGGTTAACATTAATACTTGTTCCTACATAACTTGTGCCTCTGGTAAGAAAAAAAGTAAGAGTGTGATCAGTGGAAGAGACAAGCCATTTGGCATAACCACATTGTAGGGGAGGTGGGAATTTAGTGAAACCATTTTGTCTTAGGTGTCCCTTCCCTGGGAAAGCACGTTTTAGCTTGAGCTTCAGCGTTAGTAGGAAAGGCAAAGGCATAAGGATTATTGGCTCCAAAATATGCTTCTACCAAGTAGATGGACACTTTGCCACTAGTTTTGTGCAAGGTTGGGACTTTGGAGGTAGAAAGGTACAAGACATATCTAATATACTGTGGGGCTAAGGGAACAAGCCATCTTGTGCTGGTACATTACCCAAAATGTGGAGGACAACTCAGCACGTGATGTTCTGTAAAGCCACGTCTGTTGAAGACTGGAGCACTGGCAAATGCTTTGGGACTGTGCTTTGTGTTTCTGCAGAGCACAGGCAAGGACAAGAAGGAGAAGAGCAAGAAGAAGAGCTCTTTTGTACTGATGGACTCCAGCAGATTCCTTTGACAAAGGGATCTACAAAACTTGGAAACCAAACTCCTTGAGCACCTTTATGGTAGAAGGCACATTCCACCTCCAGGTGCAAAAGAAGGGCGATTTATTATGTTTTCAAGTTCCTAGAAGGAAACAGTCTACGTAAGAGAATAAGACACCCTGGAGTCCAGATCCGTGCTGGCTGAATTCTAACATTTGCTTTTGCATGAAAGGAGTAGTGCTGGGCCCATAGTAATTGCACTGTCAGCAAGAAATAATTTGGGCAGAAATATGGCAATAGTAGTTTTTTACCATATCATTCATTTTCCTAATAATGGATATAAAGGGGTTTATACATTGTTATTGTTTTGCTTATTAATCTATGTAACAGAGAGATACAAATCTCAAATAATAGTATGTTTCTAAAGACTGGGATATTCCTAGGATATTGTTTGGCTATTTCTTTTGCTAGGATGTTTCTACCACCCAATAACACAAGAAAAATGAAGTTATATTAATATCTACAATCCCCATATCTGTTTGTGCTTCTGATGGATTAGATGCTGTACAAAAAGACTGAGTATGCTTTAAGACATTTATGACCTGAACAAGACTAATTGGATAAGAGAAGAAATATGGTTTATTTTATTTTTATAGGTGGAAGAAAATATTTTCTTTTATTTTATAGATGGAAAAAAAGAAGCACGGAGAATGCTATGTTTTCCCAGTGGTGCCAGAGGGAATAAATGAGATACTCAGGGCAGTGCTCTAACCCTAAGACCATCCACCAAGAAAAGTAAAAAAAATATTCAGGAAACAGGGGGGTTATTCAGCAGGGAAGCTGAATAATTGCCAAGGCCTTGTTGCTGAGTTCTAAGGTGTAGAAATGATGCTACTCACTCCCTGCCTTTTAATATGGCACATACGACATCCATGTGATGTCTAGCTGTGAAGGACAAATGTTTGGCATGTTTTCAAAGGGCATGTTCTTGAAACTCTTATCAGATCCCCATGTAGCAGGTAAGAGAAGCAGAGGTCCAACCGTAGCAACTTTTTCCAGTTCAGGAGGATGCACAGCTCTGAGGACCGATTCTAAGCTCTTCCATGGAGACACGGTGCTACTGATGTTATTAAAACTGCTCTTGATTTAGACTCCTGCCAGACTAAGTTCAACTCCAATGACTGCTCAGTTAGCAACCTACTGCCTGGTTAGTATGAAGCTGTGCCATGCAATTTTTTGTCTTAGTTTTATCTTTTTGTCTGTTACAACTTCATTTCCTCCTAATGAAGAGCAGAATTGGACCTTTTGGTGTCTGTCTCCTTTTATTATGGGAACTAATTCACCATTGTCTTGGCAGCGCTCCTACTACTGTCAATGGGAATTATGTACTTTGAATGAAGGAGAATGAGGCCGTAACTGTTTAAGAATTATGCTATTAAGACAGCACAATGTGTTTTATTTTTGTATAGAGCATTGCATATGAAGAGTCAAAACCGCTTTGCAGAGAAAAGGGGATAATAGACTGCACTGAGCTGTTTGGAGTAGTGCTCTGATTCAGACGGAAAAGGACAAATGACTGTACAGATGTGAAGAGAATAACGGAAAAGCTGGACCTTCAAGGCAATAAAGCAGCCAGCAAGTCTCCTGCCAGAACAGACATGGCAAAGGGGAAATGGAAAGATGAGCTACTGAAAAGAGCTTAATGTCAGCTGGGCAAAAATGTAAAGATGTTGTAGAACTTCAGGCCGGAGGAACCCCAAGTCCTCCTCCTGCCAAATACAGGCCAGCGCTTAGCCTTGAACTAAGCACCACAGGTCAGTGTCCGTTTACATGGAACAGATTTTCTCCCTGTTATCTTATGAGTCCACCTGCTTGTGTCATGTCAAGACACCAGATGTGTTGGGGAGATGCTGCACGATATAGCTACCCACAGCATGGGCCACCACAGCATCCTGCCAGCACTGGCCGGGGGCAAGAGCAGGAGGCAAGGCAAGATAGGCAGCACAGAGCTGTGCTGTCCCATTTATTCCTGTACAGTCTTTCCAGTTAGGGGAGAGCATCACCACTTGCCCAAATTTGTTGATAATATCTTATCAGCAGGTTTCTATTGAGTTAGGCTGCAAGCCTGAACGCAATGAACGGCCACGCGCTATGTTGCAGGAAGGCTGCTCGATGTGAAGAGCTGCTCCCTTATCAGATGGAGTGTCAGTTGTTGCGCAGCTGCGTGGGAAGGCACAGGCAATGGTCCTTTCAGGCAAATAAATGCCACATCTGGATTTCTTTTCATTTCATTATGTTCCTAACCTTTGTGTACCTCCCTCCTATCCGCTTCCTTTTTAATGGGATCCATCCAGTCGCCTGCAATCTGACAGGAATAAAAGGGACATGTGCTTGTGTTGCAGCCATTTCCATGCCTGCAGCTTGTTGCAGCGGGGTGCGAGCCTGCTTCCAGACAGCTCCAGTCCTGCCAGCAGTGTGACAGACACAGCACCCTGCTCAGCCTGGGGTCAAAGACCTCGGGAGCTGCAGGAAAAAACGATAGCGGTGCTGAGTTTGCTGTATCTGACTACCTGCCATGGGTCTACATAAGCTGCAGTCGCTGAAGTAGCTGAAATATAGATGAGCCCAAAGGCTGTCTGTTCCTCTAGGAGGAAGTCTCCGGAGGATCTGGAAACATGGCATGTGCCTGCCTTCCACCCCACTGCCTCCCAGGCACTTCCTAGCTGCTCTGCACGGCTGGGTGCGGACACTTTTGCTTCGGAGGGTGCTTTTCAGCTACGTTTGCAACCCTGCCTGCAGCAGGGCAGGTGGGCCATGCACAGCAGGCAGCCCCTGCCAAAGGAGTTTTTAAAGCAGCTGAAGTGTCCAAACAAAGCAGTCTGACCCAAAAGCATTTCATAGAAAGGGCCATACAGATGATTACCTCAAACATCTCCCTCACATTGCACTGTGTCAGAAAGCTCAGCTTGCTTAGTTTAATTCGCTGGGATGGTTTTGCTGCTGCACCTTCATCTGGAGCTCAGTCATCCAGGATAGCAGGGCTCATTCTCAGAAATGCTAAGAAATGTTTGTACAAAGCTGTGGTTTGATTAATTTGATCCCTAGGGCACATGGAAAACTCAGAGAAACATATTTTGCCCAAGTAGATTGGCGATCAATAATCTTTTTCAGCTTTATTTTTTCTGTAGAAGCAGCTTTCGGCATTTTCTATTATCAAATCCCTGTCCAAGCATTTACTAGGGAACTGCAGTGAGGTTAAGGAACTGTTTATGGGTTTCATTTTTGCAGAGGTGAGATGGATCGTGGGCAGGTGAAACGACTTCCCTAAAGTGGGATATTGAACTTGTAGCAGTGCTGGAGTGGAGCCTTGCAGGGCTTTGCTGCTCAGTTCCCTGTTTGCAGCACTTCTGTCCTGAAGCCCCAAGTAAAACAAGTCAAACAATATAGACTAGTAACGTTTGAAATAACTACTGTGACTCATTAAAAAATATTTGTTAGATGTTGGGATTTCCCTTTCCAACCTTTTTTAAAATAATATTTTAATATAACATCCGGCAAGAATCCTCTTCCACTATATACAAAATGTAAAGTCTATTATTGAAATGAAATGCAAATAAAACATTCGGAGTTCCAATACAGCAAAGCACTTAAGTATGTGTTTATCTTTAAATACATCTGGAGCCCCATTGACTTTGACAGGACTACTCATATGCTTAAAGATAAGCCTGCTTTTGTTGGATTATGGCCCTGAGCATGTAAGTGCTGGGGGAATCATTTTCATGCTCTCCAGAAAGGGCTTTAAATCACCGTTGTTTAAGGAGAGCTAACTGGTTGGACGTAAACATACCTAACAAACCAATAGACCAAGATTAACTTTTATGCTGAGCCACTTGACACATCTCTAGAAATTACTTACTGTTGAAGTTTGGTTCTTAAAGAAAATAACGATCCAATTATTTTTTAAATGAAATAGAGCTGCAGGAAAACCTTGATAATTCCGCGTGGGAATTTTGCTTAAAAAAAAAAAAAAAAGAAGAAAGACATAGCCATGTTAAAGGGAATGCAGTGTGCATGTCTGAAGGGCAGGAGAGTTAGGTGGATTATTAGATTTCAGCACTTGAAAGGAGAAGCAGTGTGGTACATAATAGGATTTTGACAGATCGTCCGCTGTTGGTTTTGCTGGTTTGCTGGTGATGCTCTGAGACTGACAAAACAGACGGGCAGCAGGGCAATGTGGCCCTAAAAAATAACAGTTGCCTCTAATACAGTATCTTTCATTTGTGGATGTTTAAGAGTCTAATCCAAAGTCCTTGAAATCAATGGAAATGCTCTCATTGACTTCAAGGAGCTTTGCATCAGGCCCTGCACCGCTCATCTTGCCACGCTACACAGGCCCTCAGGTCTGCTCAGGTGTGCAGATCGGGCAGATCAGCACTGCGCATCCCCTTGGAAGGTGCACAGGCACTGGGGTTGGGATCTTACCCCTGCCCTTGGCATACGCACCCCTACACTTCAGAAAAAAATATGGAAACAGCACTTCTGTCCCAGAGTCTTTGTATGTTTTCATTTCTTCCCGGTCCGCTGCAGGCCGTGGGGACTCTGCCACGCCGGTGTGGTCCCCACAAGCAGGGCAGCGGTGCTGCCTCCTGCCTCCCCATCACCTCCCACCGTCCCTGTGTACCACTGCTGCCTGGGGCACCGCGGGGTCTCAGGACTGCGTTGCAGGTGCAGCCCATGCACTTCCACTTCATTCCTTCCCAATGGTGCTTGAAATCATAATAATAAAGAGCAGTTGTCGGTGTTGGGTTTGGTTTTTTTTTAAGTAAAAACCAGAATTGTTAGTACTTTGTGAAAACATTGCTTTTTAAGCGTTGCCACCTCTGCTTTATGCCTTGTCGGGAGTCTAGGTCAGAAGAGAAATGGGAAATACAAGATAAGAAAACCCTACCATCTAGGCCAAGCACAGCAATATAACATCGCTTCAGCGGTAATGACAATGGCGAAGGAAGAGAATGCTGTCAGGGGATAATGGTGTCCTGCTGGCAGCTAAATATGAAAGCCAAAGCAGAGACATTTATAAAATAAACAAGCATCAGGGAAGATGAGACATTTATTACAGCGCAGGAAATAGTGATATTTAACAATGGTCCATTCTGGTTTCTCTCATTGTTATAGAAATAAAGTGGTGTAAATGAATGCTTTGTCTCATGTGTGTTTTATTGTTTCTCAGGCAATTACCAGACTGTATTTGGTTTAGTCTAGGGGAGGGAATTGCACGTCATCTGATCCGAGCGCAGTTTATGGGGGCAAGCAGGCCAGGAGGAGACATGCTTGTTTCATGTCTAAATCTGTGTAGTCTTCTGACCACCGACAAGAGCGATAGACCAGGCCGTATCACACCGACAGATGACGTAAGCGGTTTTACATGATGACAGAAAAATGCGCTGCAGCGTGGTGACATCATTTTGGTGGCAGAGCCTGGTTAACCAGTTTCTCCACCCCACCCCTGCACATCATCATGCCGTGGCTGCTTCTCCCAGTGGTGCCAGCTACAGCGTTAAATATCTACATGACGAAGCAGATGAAATAAAACAACGGCCAGAAAATGGCTGGTTTCTCCCAGTTAGAGTCCGCTGCGCCTCTGGTGTATTGGCTGCACAGATGGGGCTGTGCTGGAGGGGCAAGTGCAGGGGCGTTATGGTGAGGCTGGAGACAGGGATAGGAGATCCCCACGTCAGGAGTTCTGCCAAGGAGAGGGTAAGGGGGACCATACCCTTAGTCAGAGGGTGAAATTACATTGAGACCGTGACGTAAAATGCACTACCCTGACACAGAAAGCCCCCCTATGCTGCCATACCATGCATTTGTTCTCTATGGGGTACCGGCCCTGCGCAAATGTTTCATAGAGAAAACAGCACTGAATGCAGATTGGGGCCAAACGAAACAAAATTCTGACTTCTCCCATCACTTCAGTGAGAAAACCTGCAAGAAAGATTACGCTTCTTGCCATCAGTGTGCCAAATGGGGGGGAGGGGGGGGCGGAAGAGCAAGAATTTGGACATAATTAAGTAGTCAAGTTCCTGTCTGGAATGAGGCCCAAGCTGAACCTGCACTCTTTTATTAACCTTCTGTAGGGGAAAAAAAAGACATTAAAAACACGGTAGGGTCATGGTGACAGGTGTACAGATGAAGAAGAGAGAACACATATTTAAGTTGTCAGAGGGATGTGTGACTTAAAGCTATGGGATAAAATAAAACCTAAAGAAAGAAAATACAGTTGACCATCAGAAAACATTTTCTAGCAACCTTTCTTTTTTAATATTCTCTCTCTTTTCTGAGCTATCTGGTGGTATAACAGCCTCTCAAGACTGCAGAGTAATTCTCATGGATTGTCTTTAAATTTAAAGCTGGACTGAAAAATGTAAGAAAATACTACTGAGGGAGGATAGATTAGATAGCCTAATAGACCATTTTCCTCTCTAATTTCCATTAAGGTGATTAGTTGGAATGTTGCTTGCAGCATATTAGTGAAAAAAACACTGGAAACACAGTCACATAGTGGATCCAATATCTCAAAATAATGTTTGTAGTAATAACAGTGACATAAAAATCCATCTCAGGTATTTACATAACTCTAATTAGTGCCTGAGTGAATCACGGTCTTTAATGTATGCATCTTGCAACACTCCCCAGGAGAAGAGATTTGTATCAACTGGTTAAAAGAAAAGGAGCAGATATAAACAGGGATTTGGTTGTCTGGTGTGCAAGGGCAATCAGGAAAATTAATCTGAATTAACTGAAGCATGAATTTAATTTGGATCCTTCTGCCAAGTTACATTTTGCACATAATCCTCATTCAGAAGGAAAGTGTCTTCCATTGAGTGCAGAGTATTTGGCTCTCGCCGCATACCTGTTGACATCGATATCCATTACCAGTTTAGAATGGATTAGTTGCACTGTCCAGGGACTATTAAATAGAGAATTTGCTTGCATTTTTTGTATGCTTATGGTTTGACAGGCAAGCTGCCAAGCATTTTAGAATTAACTACACAAAACCATCACCTCCTCTACGGTGGGGAAAACGGAATTGGCAGGGCTTGGTTTGGTTATTCAGTCTGGTCCTGGGGAACCATAACTTGCATAGTGTAAGTAGGATGGCACGACTGGTATAGCACAGCTGGGCCGTGGGTCAGAGCAAGGGCCCTCTAGCCTAAAAAAGTGTAGATCGGGATGTTAAATGGATGGTGGATGGAAACAACATTACTAACAGTCTTGGGAAGTTGGGAAGAGGTAGTGCTTTCAAATAACTTCTTTTTTTAAGATAACACTTTCATACTTTCAAGTATCTGCCACATAAACCCCTCTGGTTTACCTTCCCCCATGGCCGCACCCTCATCCCGGTGCTCCCTGCTCTGCGTGGGGGAAACACCTCGGCCTCTCCCTGCGCCCCGCTGCAGCAGGCACCGGCCAAGGGCTGGGGGGGTTGTTTTAAGAAAGTGGTTCATTGGAAAAGTGGTGTTTAATGCTTAGTGTTTCTGGCTTTATTTTAAACTGTGGTAAATTAGCGTCAGGAAAAAAAAAAAAAACCAAAATCAAACAAACGGACTTGCTGGGAAAAAGAAAAAAAGAAGGGGGAGAAGCAAACAAAAAGCTCCTCGGAAACGAGGGCGATGCCGACGCCCAACCTAACGCCGCCGCCTCCCCGGCTGCTCTCGGGGCAGGGAGCGATCCAGGCCCCCATCCCAGCGCGGGGTGGGGAGGGGGTAACGGCCCGGGCTTCCCCCCGGCCCCGGCCCGGGGAGCGGCCCCGCCGGCCCGGGCAGCTTCCCCTCCCGGGGGTCTCCCGGGGCAGCCCCCCCAGGGCAAGGAGCGCGGCGGGGCCCCGGGCGGCGATTTACCTGCAGGAGGGGTGGGTGGGCGCAGGGACCGAGGGCACCGGAGCCCCGGCCGGCACCGCCGCCTGTGCGACGCCTCGGCCGGCTCCGGGCCCACGCAGCCGGGACGAGGGAGGGAGCCGAGGCCGGCAGGCGAGGCCGGCCCCGCCGGCGGCACCCACGGCCGCGGACGGGGCGCTGGGCGGGGAGCGGGCAGGGGCGGGCGATGCCCTGCGGGACCCTCCCTCCCACTCGGGACCGGCCGCTGCGCGGGGGCGGGACGGGGCCCGCCGGGCCCCTCCCCCAAGGGCTGCCCCGCCCTCCGAGGCCCCGCCCCCGCGGGCTCCACCCATCCCGCGCTCCCCGTTCCCACGCGCGCTCCTCCGCGTGGGAAGGGGGGGGCTCCGCGCTCCTGCCCCTCCGCAGGGGGAACCGCGGGCCCCGCCGGCCCCCGCAGCGGGCGGAGGCGGCCGCCGCCGGGATGTCCTGGCCCCGGGCCCTGGGCCCCGGGCGCGTCCTCCGCGGGCAGGCGGGAGGCACCCGGCCAAGCGCCCCCCGTCCGCCGCCCCCGGCCCAGATGCTCCCGGGGCGGGCGAGGAGCCGCAGAGGTTTCTATTCAGTACACAGGCACAATGGGGATACAAAACCCAATTTATTTTCTTTTTTTTTCGTGCGTGCCACCTCCCACGGTGGAGCGGGGTCAGGGCTGCGGGTCCCCTGCACAGGCGGGGGTGGGCTCCCTGCCTCTCCCCGGCCGGGCTCGCCCGCAGCCCAGGGTCCCGCACTGGCCCGCAGCGCGGCCAGAAGCAGCCGAGGACGGTGAGCCACGCAACTCACCGTGTCTTGGAAAAAGCGTGGGCCTGGGTTTTGTTCAGCTGAGGGGAAACTAGGAAAGAAGAGATAAACGTCAGACCGAGTTCGTAATTTTTCCTTTATCCCGTTACAGAGTAGGAGTAAAAAGCATGCTTTTTGCGACAGAAAAAGAAGGAAAAAAGAAAATAGTGCGGGAAAGGAGGCAAATACAGAAAACGAGAAACACTGCTTTAACATGCTCTTTGACATCCGAAACGAATTAATTTATCTTGATTAAACACAACTTTGGAGAGCTTTGCGAACCTCCACAACAGATTTTATTGACTCAGTAGTGCGGCTCGCACGTGAAAGCACCTCTGGAATCGCTTTAGGGGACGGTGGGCTCTTCCTTCAAAGTATCGCTTCGCGTCTAAAAACCCGCTTTGATATTAAACAGCTTAGAAGAGCTGAACAATTTAACGGAAGGATTTTTTTTTTCATAAACTGAGACATTTGACAGGTCACTAGTTGCTTTAAAATCTCTCCCCGTAGCGGACGGTCGAATTTTACCTTCGTTGAAAGGCGATTTTGCGAGATTTGCTTTTGCTTTTTTGCACAGCCGGTGTCAGGGTTGTTTTCCGAAAATCAAAAAGCACTGAATTCCCCCCCACCCCCCCCCCATTTTCTCCGTAAAATTGTGTTCTTCTCTGTCGTCGACGGTCTTTGGGTACGGCAGCGGCACAGGGAGCGCGGCGGGGATAACCGAACGGAATAACCGCGTAGCGCTCGGGTAAAGGAAGGAAAGCTCAAATACAGTAAATCAGATCGCGCCATCGGATGTCGCAGAGGTTTTATTTGTGCCAATTGAAGAGATGGACCCTGCCGGCCCCGAGGGCGGCGGCGGCGGCCGGGGCGGCGGGGATGCCCCGCTGCCGGGCGGGAGCGCAGCCCCGCAGCCCGGGCGCTTCCCCTGCGGCCGGGCCCCGGCACCGGCTGATGCCTGGAAACGGCCTTTTGTTTCCAGGATCTCAGACCGGAGCTTCGCCGACCTTATTTGTTATTTTACGGGTGGTTCGGAAACACAGATTGAAGCGTTAATTCCGCTCCCGAGAGGCGCTGGACCGCAGCCTCTCCCTAAACCCGGTTTCGTGATCCCTTCCACGGGGCAGGCGGTCGGTACAACGAGAGGACCTGCGAGCGGACAGCCACATCAGCCCCCCACGCAGGACCGGGCCCGGCGCTGCCTTTCCCTCTTCGCCCCGCAGCCGGCGACGGAGCCGCCGCTTCCAGCGGCTGACGGGCGGGCGTGCACGGCCAAGAGCGGGGTTTGGCTTTGATTTCTTGTCTTTATTTTCTCCCCCGTCTCGGGTTAGGCATCCCTGGGATTTGCGGGCCCGGCCGGGCACATGTCAGGGCCGGGCCGCGGGTGCCCTCGCTGCGCGGGGGGAGCATCCCTCGGTGTCCCACGGACACCGCGCAGGGATGCCTCGGACATCCCGCGGTAAAAGCAGCAGCAACGCCAAGAGGCAGCAAACCCACCCTTGCGCCCTTTTCCAGCCCTCTCAGCTGGAAAACTCAAACAGGGGGACCCAAAGTGGGGATCCCCGGCCCTTGCGAGGGGGCAGCTCGGTCCCGGAGCCGCACCACCGCCGGGGCCAGCGGAGCTGCGAGCCCCCCGGGGCTGGCCGGCGGCTCAGGGGTCTCCCCCTCGGTGTGTGCTTAGACCAGGCAGCGGCCCCGGCTCGGGGATGCCGGGCGAGAGCTGCGGAGCCGGCGCCTTCCTCGATTCCCGTTCACACGTCTCCATCACCCGCCGCCGCAGGGGTGACTCTTGCTGCTACTACCTGCTCTCACCATCTCTGCTTCCCTCGACGTCCCTCCGAGCCCTGCTGCTCGCCCCCGGCGGTGGCCGCTCCCCCGGGGCCAGCGGAGGGGCAGCGCCCGGTGCCGCCGCCGCAGCCGGGCTGGCGATGGGCCCCTCGGCGGCGGCTGCGGGCCGGGGACCGCACCGGCACCTTCTCCCTCCCCAGCCGCAGCGGCGGGGAGCGAGGGGGGCGAGCGGCGGTGCGGCAGCGCCCGGGGTTACATCCTTTCCCGCTGGCTTTCGGGCATCCTTTGAGACCTGCTTGCTCGGGCACGGTGGTGGGGTTTTATTTTAGCCGCACAAGTGCCTCTCCTTGGGGCAGAGCGAGGGTCCTTCCCTCACCCCTCACGTCGGAATCTGCAGGTCTCTAGTTGCTGGGAACGCCTAAACGCGGGAAGAGCCTCTTTCTCCCCGTTAAATACACACGGGGGTGGGGGAAGGAGGCTTTTCCAGGAGGGATGAAGATCGCGGAGCCCGGGGATCCAGCAGTCAGTCCCTTGGGTAAAGTGGAGCCTTTTTGCCCCAGCCAGCCCTCACCCCCAGCAATTAGGGTACTGCCCTGCAGGCTGCCCTGACCGGAGGGCTGGATTTGCTGCCTTGCTGCTTATAGCAGAAGCAGCCCCCTCGCCCTCCTCCAGCCAGGCTCAGCGTTTCCCTAGCATAGACCCTAGGCTCGATAGTTTCGCTCCTGTTAAAGTCACAGCCATCTGAGAAGTGGAAAGTTTCCTTCATACCTTCATGAGGGCACTGGAGAGATTCAGTGACAGCTTGGAGGAGACGGAGCCCTCTCGTCCCCACCAAAGAGGACACGGAGATGCAAGCACAGCCACGGTCAGGCCTTTCCCACAGCTCGGCGGCTGTGCCCTCACAACCCATCCAACCGGGCTTCGCAGGGATAGAGCAGTTTTCCTCCCAGGAGGGAGCACCACCTCGCCTTGCACATCTCAGCCTGGATACGTGTGGGGGGGAGACTTCAGCCTTCCAAAAAATTTCCACCCCCCTGCCCCATCCCCATTCCAGTCATTGGGATGTCCTGGTGTCTTCCAGTCCTTATCCTTCTTGCTCCACATTTGCCCAGGTCAAGCCTGCTCAGATGCTATTTGGAGGGGGGGAAGCAGGCTTTAGCCCCCAGACGCCGGTGACTTTCCTTGCTGGGCCTGTGCGAAAGGGTCAATGGGGAAGGGCGGTACCTGCTGTGGCTGCCACTGCTCAGACATCTGTATCCCAAATCCCTGTCAGAGCTCTCCCAGGCACAGACCTCGGTGGAAAATCTGTCTGAGACCTTCACTTTATTCCCTACCAGGAGGGGCAGTTCCCTTCCTTCTTTCCTTCCCCGGTGGACTCTGAGTGACAAGGATGAAAAGAGGAATTGGGCTAATTGCCCCCCCCTGGTCAAAACATCCACGACCCTTCCCAGCCCTTCCCACTATCGCGACATATTGCGATGCTTCACTGTCTGGAGCTTTGCCTGGCCCCAGGAGGAGCCCTCCAGGGTTTAGTGGCAATCCCAAGTGTGTGCCTGGTGGTCTCCGTGCCCAGCAGCTAAGCCACTGTGGGCTGCCTCACCAAGTGCATGTGAAACCTGGCTAAAGCCTGTGCTGGGTGTTTGTGATCAGTCTGAGCATACAAGTGTGCTGTAACTTAAAAGAAGGGTTGGAAATAAAAATAAGGTTGTGATGGGAGCATGGTTTATGGACTCAGGCAATCATCCACCATGGTAATTTCTTACTGTGAACCCCTCTGCTCTTATAGGTGAGGGAGGATGCTGCAGGTACACTAACAGCACACAGCTGCAGAGACTTTCAGCCCTCCGAAATGCAGCAGTTCCTGGGAAATGCTGCTGTTCACACCCCTTGGCTCAGGCATCTCTGCTTTCCTTGCATTTAACATTCATAAAGACAGAGGAAAGAAAAGGGCTTAGAAGGGCACGGAGTTTCACCGTGGCCATCACAGATGACTGCCTCATTGATACTTAGTTTAGATGAAGTCACTGTACGTGGAGTCAACCAACCCGACTGCACACACAGTGCACCCTACAAAACACCTTCTCACATGGGGTGACGAACCAGAACTCTCTTGTAAAAGAGGCCAAAACGCAGAAAACATTTCAGGGAAAGAAGAGAAGGGAATAAAAGAATTGCCAATGTAAGAGGGAATTGTTCAGGTGCCGTTCCCAGAAGAGCTTGGGTAGCTGCTCGAAGAGCAGAGAAACCAAACCCAACTGCCTTTCCCCTCCTCCCAAAAAAGCCCGTGAGTCCTTGCCAGTCTTACCAAAGAGAAAATTTCTTCCTGACCCCAGCTCTGGTGAGTCCACAGATACCAAGACATTATGGGAAATGCATCAGTCATGGTTGTTCTTGGTGTTATCCATGCCGTTAAGCGCTCATTCCTAAACATATCCAAAGGAATAGAGTCAAGGAAAAGAGAGCTTGATCAGGAGCAAGCTAACCTCCACCTGCTCTATTAGGCAAAATGGGATTTTTTTACCAAGCATCAACAGGTTAAGAAATAAAATGCATATCAGTGCAGGCTTTAGAGCACTGTATTTAGATTTACAAACAACATTGTAACTGGATCAACAGGCTATAATTAGAATTTAATAATCCAAGTGGAGGAGTAATACGCCCGCTGCTTGAAAAATTGGAGCCTTTATTTTGCAGTTCTGAACATTCAGCTCTGCAGATTGGACTCCAACTTGCTTGACACAATTACTGTCCTAGTGAGGCAAACATGTTACAAATAAGAACAATAAGATCAACAATAGTCAAAGTCTAATACCATAAACAAAGGGAATAATCGGAACACCTCCTGCCCCAGCACAATCTGCACAACTGGGACAACCAATTAGCATGGTTATTGGGAAAAAATAGGCAAGACAATGTTATATTTTATAGACTTTTGAAAAGACTTTAAGACTGGCAAATATGTTACAGGCAGTCCTGTGAGGTGCACCCATGACTATTAGATTCAGTCTTTGCATTTATTTCTAAAGTCCACCTGAGCCAGAAGTGACACCCAGCAAAACTGAGGAAGGGTGTAAAAAAGATCTGTGTAAACCAGATTCCCCTCACATTATGTTTGAAGTATTTAGTCTCAGGTGGGTAATTAAACAAAAAATTATTCTAAGGGTTTCAACACAGAGAGCAGGATTCAACACAGGGTTTCAACACACATGTGCTGAAATGGATACAGTCCCTGGGATGTGCTGGTGTCCCAACTGCCTCTGGCAAAGCTCCTGCCGTGGACTGACCACTGAATATTGCAGCTCAGGCCAGTTTCCAGTCCCAGATATTAAAAGGAGACCTTGCCTCTTATTTTGCTTGCTAAGCACATGTCGAAAGAGATTACCCACCTGGCTTGAGGCAGGACCCCTTTCCAGCCATTGGCCAAGCTGGAAGCAGGCAGTCCCGCTTCCCAACAGCGATGCTGCGGTGCTGCCATCTGTGACACTGGGGTTTCCCGAGTGCATCTGGGATCTCTTTTAAATGAATGAAACAGTGGCTCAAGGGAAAGGGAGTACAAGCAGGTCTGATCCCTGAGCAAGGGGAGGGACTACAGAAAGGAAAGTGCTGCTTAGAAGAAGTTTTCCTCCTCCGTGGTTTCTGCTACGATGATAGATATATTTTCCCATTTTACTTAGAACAGGCTGAGAATCCTATTTTAAAACTCATGCCAAAATCCAAAGAGTAGTTCTGGAGGTGTTACATCTGTCTAAAAATAAACCATGCACTATTAGCTTTCATTTCCCATAGGTTTATTTCCACAGGACGGGAATAATCTGCAACAGGATCTGGCTGGAAAGTGAGTGGCAGGGATACCCCAAGGCAAAAATTCAGTTGAGAAGATGTGATCGGTTAATCTTTAACAAAACCCTTGACAGAGACTATATATTCTCCAGTCTATTTCAAAATTGTAACTTGACTTCTTTAAGTGCACTGACTCAGAACTGGCTTCTTGAAGTGCTCAGAGATTGCCATGAAAGTAATAATGTTGGGAAGTGTTTAAAGAGACTTCAAGGTGAAAGTCTATGTGTGTCCTATCAGCCAGAGGTGACTAACCCAGACGTGGTATGGGGATGAATGTCATCCATCAGTACGGCTCTGCGCCCTTCAAGTGTGTCAGAAACACCCACGCTGGCCCGGGGTGCTGGAACGCACCCTCAGCCTGCCGAGCTGGTTGAAAGGCGTGTAAAAATCAACTCATATGAAGAGAGCCAATTCCCTGTTGAGGGTGTTTCTGAAGAAATTCAGGTGAGTTCCTTATCCCAGCAAGTACCTGGAACATCCTATAGTTTTGAAACAGACCTGGGAGCTGGTGTTTTAGTTGGGGGTGGGAAAGTCTGAGGGGACCAGCTGAGTCTGTTCAGCTCCTGCCTCCTGGGGCAGCCAGGATTGCACCAGTTCTCACGTGTCTTTTGGGAGACAGCCATGGTCCGATTTAGGTACCTTGTAGTGGAGATCCCTTAGAGTTCATCATCGTTGCATGTGCAGAGCTGAAATTCTCCCCCTCAAAGATGCCCCAGGTTCCACTGTCGGGGGTACCCAGGCAAGACACGCCATAGCAGCATGGTACAGCAGCTGCCAGCTCTTTTCCCTGCTGAAACAGAAGCAGGAGAAGCAGAGAGGCTCTCCATCACCCACAGTCACACAGGGCCTGCACAGCTCTGGGTGCCAGGGAGGCAGCTCGGGGCAGCGTCCTGTGTGAGGGCAGGGAGAGCTGGTGAGGAGGGTGTGAGAGCAGATGCCCTTAAGCCAGGCAAGGGGACGTAGAGCTTGCAGGCTACCGTGATGTCTCTGTCCCGCTTTCATCTCATACTAGCCGAGAGATCAGACAGGAGTAAGTGAGATCCAGATGTGATTCAGGGGAGGGATTAATGTTATCTCAGGTTCTTGGGTTTTTTTGTGGTTAAAATGACACTCCTCAAACCAGCTGGATGGCTGCAGTCTTGCTAGGGGGAGATCCAGCAAGTATTTGCCATAGTTACACTTGCAAAATGTAATTTCTATGGAGATTTCCTTTCTTGCTCTCTCTCCCTTGCCTGCAAAACCAGGGGCTGCTCTTTTGCTGTTGTGCTACAAACAACAGCTCTCAAAAAGGAGCCCAGGTGTGCAGGGAAGCAATGGCAAGCACGCCCATGGCACAGTGCCTCCAGTGTACCTGATGACCACTTTGGGCTGCTGTCTGTGTTGTCCTCTTGCTACAGTTCACAGCAGCTGGAGATCAAGTCCCTCAGAACATGCATCTGGTCAACTGACCCAGCATTGTCAGATCTTTAAATATTAATCCATAAGGCAACACGTAAGGGGAGGATACACATGATTGTGTCTATGTTTGTGTGCATTTGGTGCCAGGAATTCACCGGCAAATTCGTAGGAGCTCACTGCTAACGTCCCTGCTGCATTTACTGACTTGCTTTCCAAAGAAGGGCTTTCACATAAAGTCACAATTGTTGAACTGCGTCTTCATGCAAAGACACGCTACAGGGGCTGCGCGAGCTGGGTGCCAGCTGCCAAAACTCCTCTGCAAAGATGCTGGCTCGCCCTCACGCCAGCCTGGCTTCCTAGCTCTCCCCAAACTCGCTGTTTGGAGTAGATGACCCCTTTGGGCTAGCCAGACTCTCGGGGGGATGCGCAGCCTCCTCCGGGGGCTGCAGCTGGGGAGGCCGCTGCTGCTCGGGGCCGGAGGGGCGGCGGGTCCCCGCACCCGGCCGGGCTCCCAGCCCGTGGGCTTTGAGCCCCCTCTTGCGGCAACTCGCCGGTATTTAGGACCGGCTTTTCCCTCCGGCGCCGGGAGCGGCAGCAGCCGCCTCTGCCCGGCCCCTGCCCGGCCCTTGCCCGGTCCCTGCCCGGGGCCGGCGGCCGGGGGCCGGAGCAGGTATCCCACCTCCCTACCTCCTGCTCCCAGGAGCTATTGCCTGGGCTGACGCGCTGTTTCCTTTGCAAACTCGAGTAATCTCTCCTGGAAACCAATTTTGAGACCAACCCCGGCGTGGAGGCAGGTTTTCCCAGCAGACGCCTCCTCTCGATGAACTCCTGTTTCTTTGAAGGGTTTGGAAATACTTGAAATTATTTCCTTGTCACAGAGATACCATCTTTGGCTCAGGCAGTCCATGAACCGCAAATTCCTTGAGGCTCAAAGGCTGTTCTGGGAAAATATCACCCCACGCTTGCCCTGTTCTCGTACCCTTTCCTAAGGAACCGCTGATGGAAACAGAGGAGGAGGGGAGATGCTGGGCTCGGTGGATCTTGCTCCTGCCCTGGCATAGCTGTTCTCATGCTGCTTTGGGCAGGGCTGGCAGCACTGGCAGACGTGGTGGTTAAGAACCGCTTTGCAATGGGGTTCTGTGAACAGAGGCATTTGTTGCCAAGGTGCGTCTCTTCACACAGTTGTTTTTTGGCTGGGAAGCCAGCGCTCTGGCTACGGCACAATTCACCCCCTTCTGGGATCCAGTGCAACTGTTTGCAGAAATCTGCTGTAAACTGAGCAAGGTGGGAATACACATGTAGAGGTGAGAGCGTCTTAACTGGCTTTCTTCGTCAGGAAGCTTCTTCTTAAAGCAGACCGCTGCGCGCTGCAGTCTCAGTGGCTCAGCTTCTTCCCTGTCCTATCCATGCAAGTCCTACCAAGGCCACCTTACACTTGCTGTTCATAAGAACCTGCTCTCTGTTGTTTGCAATAGGGAAGTTCAACCAGGTTTTGCTGCACAGACGCTTTCTCCAGCAAAGTAGGGCCATACAGCCAATGTATTCATTCTTGGCAGGGTCAGTGCTTGGTTGTAGAATATTCTGGGTATGTGTCATGTAGCACACATGCTCAGCTGCATCTGTGCATCCCCCGGAGTTGCTCTGGGAATGGTTTGCCGTTGCATGAACAGTTCAGATGTCCTGTTCTTGACTGACCTCTTTTCTGAGGGCCACTTGGTGGTGGTGACCACAACCTCAACCTGGTCCCGCTTGACCTTCCTTCAGGGGTGTCTTATGGTCATGGGAGGAATTCATAGAATCGTTAATGTTGGAAAAGACCCTTAAGATCATCGAGTCCAACCGTTAACCTATCTCTGCCAAGTCCACCATTAAATCATGTCACCACGTCTACCCATCTTTTAAATACCTCCAGGGATGGGGACTCAACCACTTCCCTGGGCAGCCTGTTTCAATGCCTGACTGCCTTTTCGGTGAAGAAGTTTTTCCTAATATCCAACCTAAACTTCCCCTGGTGCAGCTTGGGGCTGTTTCCTCTCGTCCTAATTGCACGGTCCCAGGAAAAGAAGGTGACCAGCGGTACCCCCAAGGAGAAGCAAGTTGTGTTTTTTCCAGAAGTGTGATCACAGCTTAAACTTTCAGACTGAAATTCTCCATATCATATATCTGCTGTAGAACTTGCTTTTGATAAATAGACCTAAAGGTAAAATAAATATTACATAGATGTTCATGAAGTGAACTGCACCCATTTTGTATACTGAATGAGGCCATGGTCCTGACGAAGGTATGGGATGCCTTCATGTAAATTAGACATTAACTCCATGCAAATGCATAAGGGGATGTGTCTATGTTATGGCGTTAATGCAGCCATCATCCTTTTGAGTATGCAACTTAGCCATCTTAAACAAGTCTTTAAATAGAACATAATTCTGCCCTGGGCTGGGATTTCCCACTGTAATATTGTATGTTGTATGTGTAGCACATTTCTCCTACAAGACAGCAGAGAGCAGCAAGTTCTGGGACAGGGAAAGCAAGAGAGAAGCCAAGCAGGAGACAGGAGTATGTTTTGAGGGATGAGTCTACAGCTAGAATATCTGCAATGACTTATTAAAGAAAAAAAGCTAATTCTGCTTTCATATCCATTAAACTGGGTTACATGAGTTTAAATGAAAGAAGAGTCTGACCAAATTCTGCTACAAATCAGCTATATAAAAGCATTAAGTTGAATGCTTAATTGGTATAAATGGCATATTTCTGCTATTAGTGTTGGACTGCAAACAACCTCAGTCTCAAATTAATGAACAAAAATTATGATCATTTCAAAAGGGTGAAAAAGGTCCAAAACTACAAAGGGCACTTCCCAAGATAATTTACTTTTATTTACGTAAACATCTGACCGCAAGAAAGGAGAGTGGTTCTCTGTACTGCTGGAACGAAATTTCAGGAAGGAGGGCCTCTCTGTCCTTTGACAACCCTCTTCTTGTGCATTTGGAAACAAATCTCAGTTACATCCAAAGCTCCTGGTGTTAAGATGCCTCATCCAGACTGCAACATTGTGCAGGCTATAGCAAATCCCTCATTCAGTTTAGAAATATTTTTGAAAACATTGACCTGTAGCAAACCCTGGCAGCTCTCTAGTTCCTACCCAGGGCAACTGGTAGAGGAATCAGTAAATGCAAAGAAATCAGTTATTCACCTGAGAGCAGTATTCAGAGAACCACATCATCAGGTAACACACCAGGCATTACTGTGTACCATCTGAGGAGAGGATCTAGTCCCCTCTGGATGAAAGAGGCTTTTGAGCAGCTCAGGTATTAGCGGTTCAGAGGTCAGGTTTGCCGTGTTGCAGCAGCTTGGATTGAAGAGTAGGATCCAGAGTCCGGGCTCCAGCACCAGGGAGCGAGCAGCTGGGAGTGAGGGCTATGGGAGAGGATCTTCTTCTCCCATCCAGATGCAGTGTGAGATTCAGGTGGAGCAGCCACACACCTCATGTGCTCTGCTTGGGTAGGGAGACGAGAGCAGAGGAAAGGAGGCACATGCTCTGCAATGGTGCTTGGTGCTGCCGTGACTGGTGCCCAGCATGAGTTAGCCTTTTTTGACCGTTGGTGTGAGCAGGCACCCAGGCCATGACATGAGTTCTCTCTGTGGGTAGAGGGGTGCAGGGACAGGGGTGATCCTGTCCTCCCCTGTCCTCTGGATGGGGCACACTGATCACAGTCATTGGCACTGAGGTTACTGCAAGCCTCAATGTGTTCAGAGATGCTCCTCTGCCTTCAAGGTTTGTTAGCAAAGGAGGGTTAGCCAAGGGCTGTGAAGAGATACCACCTACAGCTGGGTGGGTAATGGAAGCATGAATTTATGTGTAAAATAAGGGAAAATTGTAGTTTGGGTCAAATCACTTCTTACATGAAAAAAATATGCAAACAAAAGAAAAATAGGTCTCTGGCAGTCCTGGCCCCTGTGATCACCAGTGCTGGCCTGGTGTCCAGTGCCACTTGATGTTGCCCAACTTGATGTTGCTGTTGCTGGCCCTGGTGCATGGGGCCAGCGTTGCCCTCTGCCCCGTCTGTGAAATGAGAACTCAGGCCATGCAGCGCTCAGGGTGAGGGTGCAGAGCTCTCTTCTATGCTTTTGGGCTCTGAATGTGGGTTGTGATGCTCCCTCCTTAGGTTCCCCACTTCTGCGCAGCCATCCCAGCTGCAAGTGCCCCATCACAAATGCTTGCAGATGCAGGAGGCATGTTCAGAAAAAAATATAGATCCTTCTTGTTTGGTCCCAGATTTCAGGGTTCCCATTAGAGTCTCTACGACCTTTTCAAGCTGGCTTCTTGCTGGAGTTTTAAAGAGCAACTCCTATAATGCTGCAGGCTTTGCAGCCACTGTGCTGTGGAAGATTTGATCTAATAACTGATTAATTTCTTAGAGATGGCTGTTTTCTAGTAGTTGTACCTGAACAGGAAACAAAACATACCATGGTGCTAGAATACATAGAATTATAGAAGAATGTATGTTGGAAGGGCTCTCTGGAGGTCTCTAGTCCTAACTGCAAAGATAGATCAGGCTTCTTATGGCCCTATCCAGCTGAATGTTAAAAGTCTCCAAGGACTGAGATTTTACAGCCTCTCTGGGCCCCTCTTCTGGTCTGTAATCACCGACCTTGTGATTTTTTTTCCCTTTTGTATCTAATTGGCTTTTTCCTTGTCATTGCCTCTTGTCCTTTTTCTGTGCACCTCTGAGAAAAGTTTGAATCAATCTTTGTAATCCTCTTCAAATGGTAAAAGGCAACAATTAGTTCACCCATAAAACTTCTTTTCTCTGCACTAAACCCCCCGGGTTTCTTCAGGGAATATTCATTTGTCATATGCTCCAGACACCTAAACATTTTAGCAGACCTCCACTGGACTCTCTCCAGGTTGTTGATCAGATATTGCATCTATCTCAATTCAATGAGTTGTAACAAAGAGGGCAGTTGTAACTAAATTTAATTTTTTTTCACAGCGTTCTTAAAGACTAACCCATAGTTCATCTGATACATTTTGGTACATGCACCATGAATGACTGCTAAATTTGAGGAGCTAGACTGCTCATCAACAGGTAAAGCACATGAAGATTAGCTAGAAAATCTGAATAAGAAATGTATCTGACTCTAAAATACAGCATTTACTGCAGCTGTTTCTAGAAAAAGATGGATGAGACAGAAATACTCCCAAATATGATCCAAGAAAATCCCTACAGAGGGTTCTCTTTCTCAAGAGCACAAGTAGTGAGACTTTGAGGCAGCAGGAATGGCCTCTTTCTCAAGAAATATTTGCTTAGATGGCCAAAAGAACTTTAAATATGAGCACTTTTAACTAAACACTCTAGTAAAAAGCAAGGATCACAGCTCTCCACCTTTTCCTGTATGCAATATCCAGCAAGGAGCTAGGCTTTGGGAGAGAAGCAGCGGCGGCATTCTGTAACCCCACACCAGAAGCAGTGGGATCGGGGAGCGCAGTTCCCGTGTGTGCCCCACTGAGGGATAACCAATGCCACAGAGGGGGAAGGCACTAAAATCTCCCAGTTACCTTGTGCCAGCTCCCCTCCTTGAGCAATGTGCTTGCGTTAGACCTAGCTGTTCTCTACAGCAGAAGAGTCTGTGGATCTGTAGCTTTTGCAGGAGAGTTATTTCGGAAGTGGCCTTTAGCAGTGACGTGGTATATGCCAGCAAGATTTACTGAAAGCATAATTACACATTACCCTGAGCAATGGTACTGAAGCCAATCTATTGGCTTGTTGAGCTCTACAGCAGTGGTTTTGCTGGCAAAGAGCATGAGTTATGGTTTGGTCACACCTTGCCAATACACTTATGGCAGCAATATTTTATTGAGGGAACCCTAGTCTGGCAGAGTTTACTGAAGCTGTGTTTCCAAGCTTTTCATGCAACTGGGACCCGTGACGTTGAAATGAGATGATGGGCTTTGTGCTCTTGCTGTGTACTGTGCCTCTGAGCTATTTAAAATGTTGTTCATCAGCCAGAGCAGCTGATCTGCAAGTGTAGTGTGATGGGGGCCTGTTTTGGGGCAAACATTTCATCCAGCTGCTAGGGGTGGTCTTCTAACAAATTATTCAGCATTGTGACCAGATATTTCTTCTCTCATGGTCTTCTGGGCACCAGCAGCTTTCAGGAAGGGAAGGGGCTGAGTGGGGGAAAGGATCTCTTTGACCTCTGCTTCAGGACATGGTGATCCAGGGAGACCATACTCAGTTCTGCATACTACTGAAATTCAGTGCATGTGTGCATGCCTCCAGAGGGAGAGCTCTTCTATAATCTGGAAGAGCATCCTGGAGTACAGACCAATAAATCCTGGCAGGCACGATGTGATACCCAACAGCTAAAGTGAGCTGATGCCATTGTACTGTTGGGTAGAGATAAGCAGCTGAGCAATAACCTCTGGAAGAGCACATAAGAGGGCAGCACAAGAATGGCTACCACGGCAGTTCTCCTTTCATCAGCAGTTAACCTGGAAAAAATGAGGAAAAGGCAGCAGTGTCCACAAGGCAGCCTGCCAAGAGTCTTCCTCTTGCTCCGTGCTGAGGACTGCTGGCAGCTTTATTGTGTAGGGGGGAACATGTTTTCCAGCCAGACTCCTGCACTTAGACATACCCCTTGGGTGAAATACAGCTGTTGTGCTCCATACCCCCTTCTCGCTTGTAGCATGAGAAGAGCAGTGGTGAAGCAAAGGCGTCTGGTGCTGTAGGATTCAGGAGGCCGTGCTTCTCCTTGTGACCAGGACTGCCACAGGTATTACTGCATGGAGACATGCAGTCACCTCCAGTCCTGCCTCCTCCCTCCTCCGTGTGTACAGGACCTTCAGGTTTCATCTGAAATCTCCGGTACAGCATCTGTACAAATGTTTCTCTCAACTGCTCAACCTTTCCTTTCTGATATGTTTCTCATGTCTTTTAGTTTAGATAAAAGATAAATCCCCCACTTTCCAGTCCAAGCTTGCACTAGCTATTGCTCTACCCTAAAGCCCCATGTCTCAGAATATGATACAACCAGCTGGCTTTGGCTGCCTGGCAGGATTCAAGCAATAACCCTCCCTGAATTTGTATTTATTGTGCAGTTGAGCTACTCCACCTAAATATCTCAAATTCCCAAGTGACCATGGAGAAGGTCAATGCCATTTAGATGGCTTTTTGCATGCATGCGTCAGGCAGCAGTAGCGAGTGTCGCTGGTGATGGGCAGCCTGGGTGCCAGGCAGTCTCTGGAAGAGCTGTGGTCTTCGTGAATCTGCCAGGTTCATTACACATGGGGTCTGTGGCCCAGATGACTCATTCAGAAGTGCTACAAGATTTTTCTTCTTTCTTGAGAAGAGTGGAAGAAGAGACTTCATTCCACACTCGATGTTTATAAGAAATTCCTCAGAAAAGATGGGGAATTTTGCATGCATTCCTTTCTAGCCCAAAATATTTTGCAGAAGGCACTTTCATAATGCAGTCTTACTCATCAGCCCGGGCAGGATCACATCACCAAGGAAATGTGGCTTAAACTAATTAAACATGTGAAGCTACACTTGACGGGTCTAGAGCTTGAAAGACTTTTCCCCACTAAGGTGGCAAAATGTTGTTTACTGAATCACTAAAAAGCACTTAAGAGCTATTCCCATGACTGCTAAAAAGATTTAAAGGGCCAGCGTTACAAAGCGTAAGCTAATTAATGGTGTATTAGCTGAAATGGGTGGGACAGGGTTTGAAAAGTTCATGTATGCCTGCTCAGAACTAAAGGAAATCAGCAGAACTGAAAGAAATTTCAAGACAAGTGTCAGCTCGATGATGTCCCAAGGCACATCCATCTGTGAAAGTATCTTCCACCCCTTGAATCCGCAGTGACTAATAAGTGGTAGGATAATGGAGTTAAAACTATTGTAAGAGTACTTCACACAAAAGAGGAAGAGAAATTACTTCAAGTGTCATTAGGAAAATCGGGATGAAAATAAGTGATGGAAAATTTAGCCTGATGTTCAAGAAACTCCGAGCCACTGACATTAATCCATGCCCAGTCTGATTGTCTGTGATGGGAAGCAGAAGGAGGTGTCTGATTGTTGGCATCCTACAGACTCCTGCCTGTGGTTTATAAAATGCCGTGGGTGGCTGAGGGTAGAAAATACTGTAAGCAGTGTACTTCAGGGATTAATAGTCCTTAATGACCTCAGAGCTGTTCCAAATACAGGTTTGACCTCAATGTTATCAGTAATATTTGGCCAATACTACAGCCTGCAAAGGATGACTGCTTATCTGTGTTCTGTTTAACCAAATGTGTATATGACATTGGAAGTAAGATCAGTAGATGTTTTTTTCATTAGTATTTCACACGCTGAGAATCGAGAGGGTCTACGCCACTCACAGAGACAGTCTCGGATGCATGCTGGTGGATATTTACAGCTAACAGCTTGTTCCTGCATTTGGGGTTTTATACTCCCCTCTTTTAAACTGCTTATATAAATGTGATGCCACGTTAATAATAATAAAGAATAAACATTTTTTAAAAGAACAAAGTAGACTTGTCGTCTTGAATCTAAGGGGGTTTTGCCAGTTCAAATTGTGTAAAATTGCTCTATTGACATGAATCATGATGCTTAGCTTTTATGCAGCATATAATCTCACATGCTCTAATGTTAATTAAATTCCAAAGAAGCAGTTTTCCGATCTCTCCACAGGGAGCTTGTTTGCCTTAAAATGAAACTACTGGGCTGAGATAGTCTCCACTATACTAGCATTACGTTCACTACATTAACTCAGTAAAGACTTTGGCATAAGACATGTAGCTGAACCTCAGTAATCCCCTTTGCTTATCTGGAAACCCAGGGCTCCTGCACCGTGTTTCATTTGCAGCGGGGTCTTACGCTGGTGACTCATTGCGATATTAACCTTTCCATTTGTTATAACACCCTGAAGCGTTATCACATCATTCAAAGGCGTCACGCGAATAAATGAGCAACGTACACATTGCTGTGAGGTGACAGTGGCCGGGCTTTGTTTGCAAAGCCTTCCCCACGCTGATTAAGAAATGTTGCACTGCATCTGTCAGTGTTTGATTTTACTTCTCCTCAGCCCTTTTGAAAGGGGCTGGAGGAGTGTTGTCTGTCCAGAAGCAGCTTCCCCTCCCAGTCCCAAACGTATTCTCACTTAGCACATGGTTCAGATAGCAGAATGAGCAGAAGGAGGGAGAAGCGCCTGCCACAGAGCTCTGCTACATTGGAAACCTGAGCTTTGCAGCAACCAAACCCTCCACATGTGCTTGCACCCCTGGCTCCTGGGTGCAATCACACATGGAGCTTGGGAAGGAGAAGATGTTGAGGTTACAAGTTCCCTAAGGAGGAAAGGGGAATATTTCCCCCATTTGGGGTGCATGCTTGAGGGGGCAGCTCTGCTCCTTCTAGACTATGGCTGGTTGCTCGGGTTTGGGGAAGGGGTGAAAGAAGAGGGGCACGTGAAGTCTTTCTACCCAGGCGATGATTTGGGGGTGGGGGAGAGGGGATGAAGAAGTGGCAGGTTAGCTCGTGAATGAACGAAGGCTGGTCTTGCTGTTTAGTCACCAGGTGAAAAAGCCGTCCATCAAAGGGGTTTTCTGGCTGTGTGACTTCATCTGTGCTAAAAAAAAGAGGAGGAACAGAGACTAATAGCCAAGCCTTGGTTGGTCCTGGGGCACATGAAGAGTGTTTGCCTCTTGTAAATGAAATGATGGGACTGCTTGCTTGGCTTTGGTGTGAACAAAGAATGAAATAGGAAATGCTCCTATTCAGGGTGAGAGTCCTGGACATCTTTGAATCCACTTAGCATTATATGCAGTGTCAGGATGCTAGTCCTGAGTGCTCTCAAATATTCCCAGAGGTTACAAGCTCAAGCACTTGACTCAAGCGAAAGCTGAGACTTTTAAAGATGGATACAAAGGAAACTAAACCTTTCCATAGGGTATCCAATAGTCCCTACACAGCCAATTAGTGCATTTCTCTCTCCATCCCAGCAGTGTGAGGTGTAAGGGGACAATGGGAAGAACAGGAGGTATCAGGGGAACTCGTACTCCAGGGGAATATGGTTGGGGTCGGGAGGAGAAAAATAATTGCAGGGTGCCTGAAAAGCACGTCACTCATCCGGCAGGATATAAATTCTCTGCACAAATGTCCTGTGTCTGTGTTGGGGCTGGGCTTGGGTCAGCACGGATTCTGGGCCCCACTGTGGGCTGAAATCTCACAGGGACAGGTCTCAAGAGCCTGAGGGATGGGAAGGATAGGGGTAAGCATGGTGGGTGGGAGGTGGAGAAAGTCTTTCGAAAGTGCTCATGGACACTACTGCTGGAAGCTCACTGACACCCCCCTAGCCTTCCTCACCAAGTGGGGTGTCTTTATGTCTGGGGATCAATCTAATGTTTACACAGCCTTGAGATTGCTTTCTTAATACAACTACTGCTGCTACTTGTTTTTTGTTGGTTTTGGGTGATTTTTTTTTGCTTGGGGTTGATATCACCTTTATGCAGAAACACTCATTTTCTTGAGGAGCTTAGGTATATTCATGCATTCTGGAAATACTTTCTGGGGGCATATGCTAGAGCAATAGATCAAATCCTCTGTGATCCTTGTTAACGTTCAATCTTGAACTGAGCATTTTTAATTCTCATTGTCATGAAGCACTGTCAGGGTGAGGTCTTAGTCCTTTATCAAGCAATGTTCCCATCAGAATCAATGCTGGATGCAAATAAAAGCAAACAATTTAGTCCATTGCCTTTTTTTTTATAAAGCACTTGCCATTCTTCAAGTCACTTTGGTTTTGTTCAAAGAAGGAAAAGGTGTTACACTATTGAATATTTGTCAGTACAGTATGCTGAATCCAATGGTGTTCCACAGAAGAGAGGTAAACACAGCAGGTCTTTGACAACGTGGTAGATGACTTGATGCAGGAAGAGTTTTACTGATTATTGAAAAGCATCTCACTGCCCAAACAGTGACCTTCTTGATTTAACCTTTACTCCAGGAACACCAGATAAAGTAGGAATTCTAACATACCTGTATTTGTACTGGAATAATTAAACCTTGCAGCTGTGGTCACAAACTTTCCTTTCAAGCAGCACCTTCAGAGCACTCACATTTGCCCTAATCAAAGAAATGGAAGTTAGGAAAAGTGCAGGTTTGCTGTCCATTAACGTGAATAGGAAATGCGTATTGCAAAAATGTCTCTCAATACAAGTACCAGTAACTCAATTTGGAATAACTTGTGGTTAGTGGGATTTGCTTTTAAGCAACTGAGTTCAAATATGTAATACAGCAATAGTGGGAAATGGTTTAGATTAAGTGAATAATGCAAAAATCATTTTTGGATATATTTTTATTAAATTTTCTCATTGTCACAAGCTTGGAGCCTGATGTTGCAAATGGCTGAGAAGCTCCTGGGAATTGCTAAATACTTTGCAGTCCTACCATGTCTAGGAGGAGGCTGAGAAGATTTTAAAGCACTTTGGAGGAAAGAGGTTTATAACTGAGATGTAGATGAAAAAATCCTCAGGACAAATTGTGTCAGAATTATCATACTGGGCAGTGAAAACCATTTTCAGAAGAACATAAATGTGAGTATATTGCCTCAGACATGGGGCCCATTTGGCCCAGTACCCTGTTTCATTTTTCCAGCTGCAAACTGTTTTCAGTTCAGGATGTTATTGAACCCCATGTGGTTTGTAGTCAGTATTAATGATTGTTCTTCTAAACATCTCGCCATCCCCTTCTTTAATGTATGTAAACCCAACATGCTTTGGCAAAGAATTTTCCAGCTACGTGAGAAACCATCCTGTTTTGTTTGTTTTGAAGCAGGCTTCTACTTGCTTCATTTGATGGTTCCCAGTTCTGGTCCCAGAAGAGACTACAAAGAGTTGATCCGTCACCTGCTTTCTCCAGGCCACCCATGAGTTTGAGGACTGCTGTTATACACTCCCTCCGTTATTGTTTTTTTTTTCCCTGGCCAAAGGCACTGCTCAGTCATTCCTTGTCTGAAAGCTGTCCATACCTTCAGTCATCCTTGTTGCTGTTTGAAATTTTCCAGTTTTAATATGTGTTACCTGAGAGCAGGGTACCAGAACCACAGTGATTCCTCCAAGTATGTGCAAACCATGCATTTGTACGGTAGTATATAGATGTCCAATGTTTTAGTCTCTATTTTTAACTCATAATTCCCAACGTATGCTTTGCCTTTTCATCATGATCAGTTGTTGGGCTGATGTGTTTGCAATACTGTTACGTTGTACCCCCAGACCTTGTTGCTGAGTGGTGACGGTCAGCCCAGAGCCCATCACTTTGTTTGTGAAGTTAGGATTTTTTATCCCGTTTTACACATATCTACATTGCTTTTATCTGCCATTTCATTGTTTGGCATCCTCAGGTCCTCCTACAATTCCAGTCTGCCTTCAGTCTCACTGCTCTGAACAACTTCACGCCATCAGCAAATGTTGCCACCTCCCTGTTTACCCTGTTTCCAGGTCATTTATGAACGTGTGGAATAGCAGAGCTCCAGAACAGACCCACACATAACTCCACCAGCGATCTCCCGCTGCCTTTTACTCCTGCCCTCTGTTCCTCTCTAGTAACCATTACTTTCTTCCCGTGAAGACTTTCTCTCTTATGCTATAGCTGTTTAATTCCCTTAAAAACCTTTGGAGAGGGACTTTGTCAAGACTTCTTTAGAAATCCAAGTAAACACTGCCAATTTGTATGACTGGTACCTACTCTCTACACAACTCTCCAAGAGAAGCCAGTGTTGTACTTCCAGGACGGAGCACCCCACTGCCTACAGCCACTTGGCTCTTCCAGCTGCCACTTTGACTTCTCTGTGTCCCTTGCTCCTCTGGTAAGCACACCAAACCTAAGTACATTATCTCTAAGTACAACCTCTCAGGAAGTTCTGTTGCTTTTTGATAATTATGAACATTAGCAGTTTTCAACCCTGTGTTTCAGGTCAATGGGAAAAAAAAAAAGAGATTGACTGCAATAAGAGGATTTATCAATCTGTTGTCAAAAAGCAAAGTGGAGTCAACAAGGCAGATAACCAGAAAAGTAGCAAGCACACAGGCTTGTTTTTGTCTTAGCCCTGAAAGCCTCTTTTCTATAGTGGAGGCTTCCGTATTGATGAGCATATAATATCTTGTGATCTAATTTGCTGAGAGTTTGACCTAGAAGAAATCACTGTAAACATGTAGGATTTTTTTGCAGTATGGACATTTTGCTTGTATACAGCTCAGTAGGTCTTGGCTGCACAAGGCTGTTTCAATTTTTAATGAAAGACTCCTAGAGATGAAATATTTAACACCTCTTTCTGTAAAGTCCATCTCCCCTTACTACCACTACTAACATTCTATAGGGCAGTGATACTGCTCATTGCTCTAAGTGTTTTAGAGTGATGGATGAAAAGAAAGGTTTTATTTTTAAAGTTGGATATAGTTTGCAAAGATCACTAACCTTGAACTGAATCCTGCAGTCCATCCTTACTAAGGTCAGTGGGAGTTTCAATTAATAGGAAGATTTTAATCAAGTGAGAACTGAACAAAACCTTATTGACTCTTTTTTTTGAGAAAAATCCTTTAAAATTCAAAAGAACCCCCCTACAAAGATTACGTGATATATATAGAGAGATTCTTTAAGCCATCTGAAAGCGAAATTCATTGTTCTACAGTCTGCCCAGAGGCGGCAACAATTAGTGCCAACCCCTTCTTTTGATTAATTTTGAATTTCCCTGTTCATTTCTGGGAAAAATCTTTAAGCAAATCCATACCTTACAGTGTGAATTTTCCCTCCTGGAAGTTGGAAATGTTTCTATTGTATCAATGGGAAACTGTAGCTCAGAACAAGAAACTTTAAACATGAGTCGGCTCCAATGGAAACCCACAGAAGCTGGTAATCTGTGTGCATTACAGTGCTGCCTGATCAATAGTAATTCAGGGATAGAGTGGCGTATCGTCAACTGAGAAATATTTCAAGGCTTGATTAGTTGTGCTCCTTTTCCATTGGGACTGTAGTGCAATCTTCACTTATAAAGACATGTGATCTGAAAGCCTGAGGCAGAACAATCCTTGTTTTCACAGGAGAAGCTTTTCTAGGATGCAAAAGCTTTTATATCCTCATCCTTGTTTCTAAAAGCTGTATCTTCTCCACAAAATTAAAAAAAAAAAAAAGCGAGCTTAGGATGGCATCAACATCACAGCCTCTGAGCGGCAAAAGGGCATGTAAAAAAATATTTTGGGCAGTGTTTCCTCATGCCTGCTTCATTCTGTCTCTTGTGATCTATGCTTTTCTTGGGGCTCTCATGTTTTCCCACATTGAAGGTAACCGGAAGGTCAATTTAAGTGAAGAATATAGAAAATTTCTGCAGAATCTGTGGTACATCTCCAGAAATTTATCAGGTATGTACTGGAATTTCAAAATGACTTAACTGTACAGGAAGTTACTCATTCTCTTGCTTTTTGAATGAGATTTTTGGCTTTTGAAGACATTCTTCAAAATACTAACAGCTGAACCTGCAAACAGGATTTTCCCTCTGCCTAGCTAGTGACTGCTGTTGTTCGCTTGTCTTCTTTTGCTGTGATTTTTGACTGCAAGCATCCCTGATCCCTGTGTTCCTGCCTGAAAAGACTTTTCCTGAGGCGCCTGTGTTCTCCCTTTTGCCCAAGTTACCTAAGGTCCTTAAAGAGCAGCTGAGATTCCCATGATATTTCCCTCTAATTGCTGGGGACTGAATCATCTGTCTCAGAAATTCTCTTCCAGCTCCCTCTTTCCAGCTCTGAGCTTTCCTACCAGCGCTCTGGCAATGGGATGCTCGGATGGAGGCAGGTGCCGTGCTGCGCCCCAGAGCCGGTGGTGCTGATGGAGGGGGCAGAGGGGAGGAGAAGGGGTAGAAATCCTCCTGGATTTGTGTCAGGGCTCATATACGGGCTTGGACTTTCTCTCAGGCAGCTGACACGATGATCTGTTTGGGGCAAGCATCCCTGTAGATAATGTCCTTTCAAGCAGAGTGCAGCCATGGGCAGGAGGAACGAGGGGTGCAGGCTCTGGGATTCACAGCAGGGTGCTGGGCAGTGCCACCCGAGTGGTTCATATCAGTCACGTACTGACAACCCCACATTTCTGGTCTCTTTGGTTCAAAAGAAGACTAATCTCCTGGGAAGTCCAAAATGAAACAGGACATTCAGGCTGGAAGCTGAATATTCAATCTTCCTCCCCTGCTTCTTTATGCTTATTTTTGTGTCATATTTTGACTTTGGTGGAGCATAGCTTGTTTATTTGTTCCTTGTTTCTTTATTCACCGAAGCCACTGGACCCACCTGATTTTTTGGGTGGGAGGGAAGGGGAGGGCGAGGTGAATATTTTTATCTTCTAAAAGAGTACGAGCAAATCCTCCGCTGGCATAAACTTCACTGGAATAACAGGCTGGCTGCTCCCTGAGTGGTGGTCTGCAAACACTCACTGTATCTCCGGTTGTTACTGTAACAGATAACATGACAGAAAATGAAGAGATATTTAAGGAAAAAATCCATGCACTGCTCAACACAGCTGAACGAGACTGGTTTGTCAATCCAAAAGATATATGGACTTTCTTTGGGTCTCTCTTCTTCTGCTGCACAGTATTCACAACTGTGGGTAAGTTCGGAGGTAAAGTAACCCCCTGCAGAATCAATTGCTACTGCTGCTTTCTCTAATGTGTTTCTTCCAGGGAATTAAAAACAAACAAACAAACAAACAAACCTAAAAACCAAATCCCCTTGAATTTTTCTCCTGAATATTGACAATGAGTCTGCAAGGGATGAATCTCTGCAGAGATGTAGCTGACTCACAAAAGCAAGTGAGAATTTAGTAACTAGTGATGGTACCCGCTAATTAGCTGCATCATTACATGCATACTATAACATGTACTCATATATGCCATGTACACAAAACTTTACATTGAAGTAAAAAGAAAGCTTCATTTCTCAGTCAAACCTTATCCTTCCCACTATTGTGTGTTGTGTTGGGTGAAGTTTTCCTCACTGGAAGAGGTAATTCATTATGTATTTATTGTTTTTCAGTTACTTTCCTGTTATTTATGTCTAACCCAGCTTTGTAAATCTATGGGTCTATAATTAACCATGCTGTTGCTGTTCACACTTGCCTGGGTGAGCAGCACATGGCAATGTTTAAGTCACACCTCTGAAATCTTTCATTCTGACCTCATATTTCAAAGGAGGTCCTAGATCAAATAGAAACATCTCTTCTGGTTTTGGCTCCCTCTGCAATGCTAAATACAACTCCTCATGCTCATTCCCAAAGCTACTTTGATCCCTTTGCTAATATTTCTGAAATGCTGGCAAGTACAGACACTGACTGTCTGAATTTGTCAGAATCAAAGCTGGGTGGGAAATAGTCCCACAGCATTGTATCAAGTTGCAAAGACATTTCTCCACTGCGTTAGCATATACTCAAGATCCCAGCATGCATATACCTCTTAACGCAAAAGAAAAACCCAACCTTAAAAAAAAAGCTTATCCTACACAAGGAATAGCGTGAGAGTTAGTGTACTGACTTGGAGCACATAGGAGAACCTTGTGTGCTGTCTGAGTCACATCAGAGGCTTGAACCTCAGACTCTCATGCCTTAGGTGACTGTTCAAACTCAGCTTCTTGCAGCCCCTGAGTTTGAAGACAGTCATCTAGGTCGTCAGAGACACATACTGGAGATGCACACCTGAATGCTCACCCCAGTGAATATTTCCTAGTACAAACACAACAGCTGGGAACAGTTGAAAGAGGACGTTTGATCAGAAAGCTTTGAATTCAGCAAACTGATGAAAAAACATGTTGTTGAAAACTTCTTGCCTGGGTATACTTACCCATCTTCATTAAGATGGGACTTTACAAATGTCCCCATACACACTGACCCAACATATTTATTTCTAAATTGCCATTATTTTTGGCCTTCATAGTGGTGAGCATTAACACAACTTCCTCAGGTTTTGAGCTGAGTTTTGAGATCAGTAGGAAGCCTGGAGTATTTGTTGCTAATAGGTGGCTATTTCCATTGTGGTACATTTGTTATTTGCAGTATTAGGAACTGATAAATCACTTCAGGTTAGAGTCAACTTAGCTACCTTTAATTATCTAGGAGAAATGAGGCATCTAATCCGAAGATCAGTGGTCTGAACTGCCATCTCTTCACTGCTCGCGGAGGTTGCCTAGTGGCTCAGCTATGCTAGATTTCTGGATAGCTAAATTTAAGCTCAAGATAAGTTTTAACCCTTGAAACTGCACTAGGTAATTTTAACGCACCGAAATGGAGGAAAAAAGAAAAGAAAATCACTCTGTACAATAACTACAATAATTAATCTTCCCCAATTGCTTCAGCAGTAAAGGATTAACATTCCCAGTTAGCCAGTGGGGAACAGAATGTCAGAGAATAAAGACTTTTTCAGTGCCTCACAGCAAAGAAGGGACCAAGGTTGGATTCAGACCAGAGGCTATGGCAGCCATTAGTGAAAACAAACATGAATGGATGAAGAAAATGAAGGAAACCATACCTCAGCATATGAGCTAATAATCTTATAGGCTAAGTATCCTGCCTGGAAAATTATTTAGAAATGAACGTTTTTGAAGGGAGAGAAGAAATGCTTCATGTCTTTTTGGAGGATGAGAAGAAAAATGGTTGTTAAAATTTCATACAATTGATATAATACTGATCTTTTCTCATACTGTAATGGAAAAGCACTAACTTTCAATTTAAGTTTCATATCCAATATGTTAGAGGAAGGAAATATAAATACCCAAACTGAATTTAGAGAAAGGGCATATCTTCTGCTACTATTTTATGTATCATAAAGGCCGTGTGTCTGGTAGTACTTCCCTATTTGTTGTAATTGATACTTGTAAGCTTTAGTACTCTGGAATAAACACGCATTTCCTCATGGGATAAACATATGCTTCCTCACTTGATCCTTTGTTTTTCTGAGTACATTTAAGAGACTCTGAAAACTATGAAGTCAGTACAAACACAATGTCAATGCAACACATGCCATTAGAGCTAGATCTGATGAACTAGGGACAATATCAAATTCTGTTATTAGCTTGCCATTCATCACAAGTAGTTTTGGCAAAGAAATGAAGTCTGCAGTATGGGTCTCATTGTCCAATCTGATCCATAGTGCTGTCCCAGTTTCAAAATTCAGACAATCATCCAGATCTGAATCTTCCCAGAGCTCAGGGAGTTCCGTCCCCAGAAATCATTCAGTTGCACCGTGAGATCCTGGAGGCTGGCCAGGAGATGATCCCCCAGCTCCTCATGCATGGTCCATTAGCTTCCCCCAGCATCAACTGTCGACTCTCTGAGCTCAGCTCTCAGACTTCCCTGCAGAGGGACCCATGGGCCCAAGACCTCTCTTGCTGTCTTGCCTTTTGGATCCTTCTCAACCCAGATTCCCAGGTCAGGAAATCTTCCTGATGATAACAGTTTCCAGCAGGACAGAGGCTGCACACTGGTCTTGGGCTGGCCCAAACCTTTTGTTTCTCATCCCTAAATGGCCTTTTGTTGTCAGACGGTTAAGTCGAACAGCAGATAAGGTAGGAAGAGTTAATTCAACAGAACTGGCAAACTCCAAACCTCCAAGTGCTTGAAGAGGTAGGATGCCTGCACTAGTAACCAGCATTTGAGACTCAGAAATTTTAATAGCTTCAAAGCAAAGCCAAAAAGAACAGTATGCTCTGGACTAAAAATTGACTTTTAAAATTGACAGCAATAAAAAGCTCAGAGGATGTGAATACCAAATAAATCACAATGTTCTCTCTCTCCTCCTTTCCCTTATCTTCCTCTTTTTGTTTTTGTTCAAGGTTATGGTAATACCTATCCTGTGACACGGATTGGAAAATATCTCTGTATGTTGTATGCTTTATTTGGCATCCCTCTGATGTTCTTGGTCCTGACAGACATGGGAGACATCCTTGCGACTGTCTTATCCAAGTCTTATAATGAATTCAGAAAACTACAGTCAAAAATTCTAGCCTCTAAACTCTGTTCTGGATCCACATGTAACAAAGGGGATGAACTGAAATCCAGAGCACAGTCTAAAGTAGTCATCAATGAGCCCTTGACTATTATGGAAGTGCTGAAAAGTCAGCCAGGTATTAAAAGGAAGCCAGTCAAATATCGCAATGCTGAAATTTTTGAAATGTTAATTGCCAGAGAAAATGAACACACAAAACCAGCAAGAACTAGAAGCATTGAGAGATGGAGTTCATGTCCCGAACTAGCCAGGGGAAAGACAATGTCCAGAGTAATCGAGAATTTTGACAAAATAGGGAAACAGTTAGAAAAACTAGATGTGCCCATTGTATTAATGGTGCTAGTTATCTTTGTGTACATCTCCTGTGCAGCTGCTATTCTTCCAAACTGGGAAACCAGGTTAGATTTTCAGGAAGCCTTTTATTTCTGCTTTATCACCTTGACAACTATTGGATTTGGAGATACACAACTGGAACATCCCAAGTTTTTCTTATTTTTTTCCCTCTATATTATTATTGGCATGGAAATTGTCTTCATTGCTTTTAAGCTGGGCCAAGACCGCTTAATTGGTTTGTATAAAAAGGTGATTTCATTTTGTGGGGAGAAAAAGATGCCATCAAAGAAGGTATATCCAAAATAAGAACAGTCATTTCTCCTTCACTTGTAAGCACTGGCCACTGCAACAAGATGAAACTGTTCCTGTGCATTTCTGCCTTGGGCTGGCAGGAGGCATATTTTATTCTGATTTCCTCTGAGAATCTACTGTAAAATGGCTGAATACCTCAGGAGACACTTAGTGAAGGCATCTCCAGAGAGTACTTTCCAACAGGGTCCCATATTCTAAATAATAAAAGAAGATGACGCATGATGAAAAAGCAGAAGACTCTCCCTGCCAGTGCTCCCTAGCATCTTTTGCAAAGCTCTGACTTTCAGCAGCCTTTCTGTCCTCTCTCCCACAGCAAGCCAGTTAGGGATTTTTTTTTCAGCACTTGTCCAAGCAAGGCCCAGATAGGTGTCTCATCCTGCCACCTTGTCTGAAGCCAGGAATGGCTTGGTTGTGGCTGTCGGTACTGCACTGTGGCAGCATGCTACTGCAATATGATTCATCATCAGAGAGAGTTGGGGAGAAGTATGAACCCAGCTGCTCTTCCATCATGACTGCATGTATTCTAAACATTGAACCTTTGTGCAGGCCAGAGGAATTGTAAAATGAAAGGAAGGACACCAAATTTTCACCTCTTCCTCTGTCCCCTGTCTACAAATTGGTCAGAAAATTGTTCATCTGTTCAGGGCTGAAACCACTCCTTTCCCATCATGATTTATCATGTCTGTACTCAGCCCAGAATTGATATGTGTCTCGTGATGTCCAGCTATAGAAGTGCTTATGACAAGTTCTGCTCTTGAGATGGCCACCTGGGGGAAGGCATGCAGCAAACCTGAAGGTGACTACAGCCATGGAACGAAGCTCTATCTCTTTGCTGTTAAAGCAGCATGGTGGTCTGGAGACACCCATCTCAGAAGTCGTCACTCCTAATCCAGGTTTTACACTGCACAGACTGCTTGACTTCTGGGAGTTCCTTGACCCACCCATAGAAAGGAAAGCCTACCTGTTTCACTGGGATGTGGTGAGGATCCTGTAGTTATATACTTGTGGTGACCATTAATATGTGAATAATGCTCTTTCGTCAAGATTTTGCTTATATTATTCATAATCTGAATTGAGCTATCAATGATAACTTTTTCTGTCAAAAAAAAACCAAACCCACTCTCTGTAAAAGAAACCGCTGACTTTAAATAACTGCCTCAACTTGTAAATTATATGCATGCCCACTGAATGTGAATGACATCTCTAGATATTAAAGCATGCCTGATTATGACAGAATGTACATTATTCTCCATAGTAAATTTGCCATTTGAAGATGAGATTTTCTGAATATTTACATGGCATCTTATCTCTGTTACACTCCATGTACACGGTAATGTGTATTCAGTCCTTATTAATAATTAGTTGCAATTAAGCACTGATGATATACAAAATATATAATGAATAGAAAAGTGCTTTATAAGAATAACAATAAAAAATACAGCAGCTGGAAGGAACTGTGGTTAACTTTTTCATGTTTGCCGTGACTTTGGCTTCACATACAAAGTCCCTCTGTTCAGACTGCTCTCATATTACTTTATTTTATGTCTTTGGATTAAAATCAGTGTAGAACTTTGGACCCATGCCAAAGTTCTCAGAAATCAATGAAAAGACTCAGATGATTTAATGGGCTTTGGATCAGAGAACTGCACTTCCTGCTCCTCAGGGTTTTTCCTTGTGATACGCCTAACACTGCCAGCATTAGTAAGAACTGGTCTTTATATCATTTGACTAGTTTCTCTCATATCAGTGAGATCTCATTTATGCATAGGGATTAATCCTGAAATCATCCTCTATAGATTTCTCATTGATGCAGTACCTTGATACCTTCACATTTACTTTGTGGACTTAGGGAATTTTGGCTGGACTTGCAGTAAGGATTCTGGGCCAAATCATTCTAGTTATGGCCAAGGGATGGCAGTATACAGCTTTCCTTCATATAGAACCCGTCAGTTATGGGGGATAAAAATGTGTTTTATAGAAGGAGAGAGAACAAATCACATCACCATGACACGCTATAAAATGACAGTGCACCTGCCTCTTGAATACAATGCACAGCTCCGCTCCTTCACCTCCCAAAGGATACGTAAAATTGCAAAAAGTTTATAGGCCAGGGAAAAGGATGAACAAAGATAGGGAACAACTTCCATATGAGACATGTAGAGTAGCTCTCTGGTCTGGAAAGAGGTGAGAGACTAAAGAAGAGATGTGTAACATTATGAGGGCATGGAGGAGGGAAATAGGGAATGATGGAATGATTGTTAAACATCTTTTGTTATGAGAGGTAGGGCTGCCAAATGAAACTAGCATGTGGCAGGTTTAAGAAAAGAAACAAAAAGAAGAGAAAATGGTACTTCGCAGAACATATAATTAAGCTGTAGATACTCCTTGGCATGGGAGGATGTGGCGATTAAAAGTTCACATTAGATCAATTGGAGATGGGACAAAATCATGAAAGAAAAACTTGAAAAACAATTAAATACAAAGATAGCACTTCGGGCTCAATAATCACTGAGTCCCAAATTGGCAGATGAGGAAGAAACATCTCTACAGGCTTTCCTGTCCTCGTGCTCTTCCCTTGCAACCCAATATCTCTCAGAGACAGAATACTGGTCTGCACGGTCTTGTTCTGACCTGATTTCAGTGCCTGTAATGCATCAAAATAGATTGTTATATAGCTAACAAAATATTCAGTAAATCTGATTTGTGAAGAGATATTTAGTTTCACTTTTGTGTCCAAGGTAGATAAACCAGCACAGTCTGATTCTGCAAAGCATATCACAAAAAATAAGTGATTTAGGCAACACAACACAACCAGCCTGCAGCAAATATAACATGGCCATTTGTCTTGTGTTGTGGACCTAGAGGAGGGTGGAGAGCTGGACACACACCCAAATGTCAGGGATAAAAAGGTATTTATGTTTTCTCAGGTGCACTGAAACGTTGCTCCCACACAGCCAGGAATATCTGGCCCTAATTTTCTTACTATCAAAGTTGAAAGGTGATTTCCCAGATGACAGAGAAGTATGCAGCAGCCTTGCACTGACAGTGATAGCAGCGGTTTGGTCTGAATGTAGCTCAGTAAATCTGAACACAGCTCAGTAAATACAGCAACAGAGTTAATGAAAATGACACAAAGTAGCGAGTAGTGCTCATTTAGTGAGCCTCAGGCATAAATATTTATGAGCTGACTGCTCTTGCCATGGTCTAAATCCTAGAAGAATTCACAGTCTCTGCCCCCAGAAGTTTTTATTCAACAAAATTGACATGGAAATCAGCTGTGTTTGCATCAAAGCAGCACAAAATACTGCTTTTCATAACTTTTTTCCATCACGTGCTGCATGAGATGGTGGATTAGCTGTGAAGGGCTTCATGGAAGAGCTCTTCTATCAGGAAAGACGTGACTGATGGGGAAAGAGTTGCTTGATGTGTAACCCACAAAGGATATGAGTTATTACAGACCCAGCTGGAGAGCTTTACAGATCAAATGCATTTGGTGCTGAAGGATGCTGGATCAATCACTCCTGATTGGGCCAAGATGGCAGCTATCACGAGCACTTAGGAGTGGAGAGGAGGGTATTGCTGGTGTGGGAATTACAGAAGGAGGGATAGAGGAATGAATGGAAGGGGCAGAAAATAATCTTTGGGCAAAAGGGTTAGAGGGAGAAAATGACAGCAACGGTAGAGGAAGGAGCCATTTTCTGTGTAGACATAAATATGGTGAAGAGATGGTTGAGAGGTACTGAAAACATGGTGAGGGTTGGTGCTTCTGGCCTGGGGAGGGTTTGTGCAGCCAGCCCATGGTCAGAGAGCCCTTTGGAGATCAGCACGGTGGTCATGGTTGTTGGGCTCCAGCACAGGTCTCTACCATCAGCAGCCACAGGGAGAACAGAAGAGTCTGTGCAAGGAAGCCTCCTGAGAGATAAAACAGTGGCAGAAAGAAGGTACAGGGACTGGACTGAAAAGCCATTCATGAAATCATCAGAAATATTCCTCTTATTCTCTGCTTTGTCGTTTAAAGAACAGCAACGCGTTCAGAAGCATCTTTTACATAAGCAATACGTCTGAGGACTCAGGAAATTCTTAATGGGATGTAGGACTTGTCATCTGTGTGCCAGTAGTTCAGATGTAGTCCAGATTTTAGTGGGCTCAACGTTAATAACATCTGATAGCACTTTGATGGCCTTTATGCTTTTTCAACTCGTTCCAGGTGGAGTCGCACCCACATCACAAAAACAGCCTTATATAATGAATGCTAATAGCACGCGTGGGGGCAGGCTCAGCAGAGGCAAAGGCTGAGACTCCAGCTGAGAGGAGTCCCTGCAGTCTCCTTTGCTTCCAGGTTCCCAGCATACCTTGTGATCCTAATTTCCAGACCACAGGGTGCATCAAATGTAGCATGTGTAGCTGTTGCACGCAATACAAGTGTTTTGTGAACCCAGAATGATGGGTCTTATTATTTTCCCTGGCTTTCAAAAATTGAACATTTTAATTTTAATTTTTATTATTATTGCTATTATTATTATTATTATTATCATCATCATCATTAAAAAGCACCTTCACAGACTGTAGTCAGCTGTTCTACCAGGATATATTATATTCTAAGAGCAACTTAAAGTATTTCGTTAGGCTACCTTTCCCTTTCTTCCTTACCCATGCTCCATGTGTATGGTAGAAAAAATGTTTCTCAAGCCATCCAAAATGATATCCTGCATTACACACAAAGCAAGGGAGATCAAGTTGCTCAGGATAAATTTAAATTATCTTTGTTAAAGTACATAGGCACAGATGGTGACAGAAATACTAGGAATTTGCTCCATCGCTCATAGCAAGTAATAGCTGCGTGAAGACAACAGAGCTCTCATAGATGAGACCAATATTTTTAGGATAGCAGCCCAAGGTCTAAGTGCAAAACCTTCTGGACAACGAAGTCCGTGAAGGCACTGCTTGTGCATGCCAATAGCTGGCTGTCTGCATGTGGTACTCATTAGAGAGTTTTAGAAAGTGCTTGGACAAATGTTAGTTGGTTTGTGTGCTCACGGTTTTGCATGTGAATCTGAACTTTTTTTTTTTTTTTTTTTTGCTTTGAGTTAAAAATTCACTCTCTCAGTAGATAAAATCTAGTTCTTTTGTGGTTAGTTCAGACTTTTTCAAGCTGACGAAGCTCTCAGTGTCTGGTCACAGCCAGAATCCTCCTGACACTGAACTTGTGCATAAAACTTTATGTCTGTACATTTTCAGGATGTACCAAAGTCCAGAGAAAATGGAAGGAAATGGGCAAGAAGGGAAGGGAAAGCAAAGCAAGAAGAAAAGAGTGGCGAGATTTGACAGTGAAAAATGAATTGCTGTGTTAAGCATCTACTGATGAGAAATCAGGGTAACGATGTTGTCTAACAACATTGACTCATTACACTATCTGCTTCCACAAAGTCCTGTGTGAACAGCAAAACTGAGAGAGAAGACACCACAAAATCAGCATATAAAATTGCCAGTGTACTTGATGCTCTGCTGGAAGAGAGTTATTTGATCTGTCGTGCAATGCAGACTGTCATCATGCTTTCTGATCAGTGCCCTGTAGGGGAAAGCCACCCGTTTGCTGTCTTTTGTCACATGTGACAAAAAGATCTGAGAAGCGGTGCAAAAGTTGGAGATGGGGGCTCTGACTGTGGATATGACACTCACGTTCTACAATTTCCCCACCTTATGCTTTTCTTGTAGCAGGTAATAGAAGTTGTTGCTGCTAAAGGAATTTGGGAGTTTGGGGAATTCAGTGTATGTATGAAGCCTTCTGCCCACCAGCTTGATATTACACTTGGTTTTAGGCTGTTTTTCTCTCACACAACCATCCAAAGTCTCAGGAGAGCATTGACTGCCTAGATTTCACTGATGCTTAATGGATAGTTTTCCAAGTACACTTGCCAGCCAAAAGCACAGGGCTGCTGTGCTTCCTGGGCAACAGAGCTGGCTGATGCCTGGATGAAAACTTCTGGTGACACTTAAAGGAAGTCTGAAGGAAATAGAAGTTTTGGATTTTTTGGTGGAGAATATCATAGCAGCCTTTTCACAAAATGTTTTCAAAGCAAATACGAATTTGTAGGAGGATTTTTATTTGAACTGTGAAATGTTGGTAGTCAAAAGAGGGCTTTTAAAAAGGTTTTAGCAATTTTGGTTTTGATATGTCACTGAGATGAGCCATTTGTATAAGAAGAGAAGGACCTGAAAGAATAAAGCTCTTTGTGATCTCCCCGTGCTGTTGCTATAGCTCCAGCTTCTCACACAAAGACGGTGACATGTCAGGTCACTCTGCTGAGGAAAGAGGACTGGCTTTCTCCAGGGCTGATTCCAAGTTTTTCCATACATCCCAGGAGAAGAGCAAACTCTGGTATGATCTACTTCAGACAAAGCAATACGTAGCATTATGGTTAAAAAATATTTCTCAAACAGTTTAAATAGTCTTATGTTAAGACAGCTTTGTAGTTACTGGGAATGGAAAAAAGAAGCAAATGAAGGCTCATGAACTTTCCCTGGAGCTGAAGAGCAGGACATGATTTGCTGTACTAAGAAGTTTGATTTACTGTCTGGGTCTGTAAATAAAAAGTGCGTGCTTGGGCAAACATTTGACAGCCATCAGCACTTCTTTTCTATCTGCTCTGCAAGAAAAGTTACACTGCCAAATGGTTTTTACGGCAATTTGCTATGCCGATGAAACAAATACATTTTGTACTCAAAGAGATTAAGGACTGGCATGTATACATGTTTTTACTTTATAGAAAAGCCACTTCAAAATGTTACCTAAGAAGCAGAGGGCTGAATTTTTATCTTCTTGAAATCCACGGCAAAGCTCACAGTGCCTTTAGTGAAATCAGGTTTGGAAACAAGCGACAAGTAGAATATGTTTTGCCATTAATCCCTTTGATCCTGGTTTCAGAAGAGCCATTTCATGCCTAAACTGCCATCTCATGGAAAGGTTTTTTTCTACACAAAACCTTGCTAAATTCCTGGTGGTTATTGCTTGTCTTTTCTTTTTGTCATGAAAGGGCTGGCTATTTTACTTTGCTATCAGCAGCGACCTGCAATCAGGACATGATCACAGACTCTGGAGGCAGGGAAACTTCTCAATGAAATAAACCCAAGTACTTCTTGGTCAAAAATAGACAAACATTAAGGCGTGCCTTATACCTACATCAAGCATTCTTGTGGTAATTAATTATTTTTCCTGTGGCCATGTTTTGTCATTGTTTTTGGACAGAGCTTCCCATCTCTGTTCCGGCAATGGCCCAGCATGCCCTTGGATCCTCAGGCAGAACCCAAGACGTGTGATGTGCTCCCTGGGACACCAAGGCTCATCCCATCATGGGCCAGAGGTTCACTTCTTCCTTGGAGAAGCATGGAGATTCCCTCTGTTGGCCTTGTTTTCCATTAAAAGAGAATAGGGAAACAGAAGCCCAGGTATTAACAATGCTATAAACACAGCAACTAAGGAAGTCATTCAGTTCAGTCTCCAGGCAATTTTAAAACAGATTTTAGGGATGATGTTCAAATAAACACTTTGAGCAACCCTTGAGCTTAATCAAAGCCCAGTGTTTTTAAAGTCAAGTGTTTTATTTTTTTCATTTATAAGCTTTTACAGATGGGAACAGGAAACCATGCTAGAAACTGTTCTCAGTATTTTTACTGTTTTGGAAAATGGTGTCATAAAAAAACATTAGGGAGTCTGTTCCTGTAAAATTCTCCAGCCTACCACTTCAGACAGAAGCATTTGAAGTGGTTGACTTTGGTAAAAGCTTCTTTGATCTCAAAATCTCACCTGCTTTTTAGTCTGAATAGCATCACCGAGGAGCTATACAGCCTTTCAGAGTAGCTAAGTTACAAATAAGGGGGACAAAAGATTTGGGCCCTGATTCTGATTTAACTTTCAGCTGTTTCAGAAGGAAGCAGCTCTGTCAAAGTCAGCAAAATCATTAAATTATAAACTCAGGATGGGATTAGGGTCAGACTCCTTGAATTCTGTTAATAATTATTATTGCTGGTGTTTATTATTTTTATTATGGCAGTTCCTAGGAGCATCTTAGATAAGGACCTTAAGTAACCATCCTTTATCTAAGAGTTTCTAGCTGCATGCCTGCCGCAGCATGCATCTCTCTCTGTAGCTAAAGCAGGCCTTATCACTTCCTGCCTGTGCTGGCTAAGCAAGAAAGAAAAAATCTGTATGGCGAGTGTACAAATATGTGTCACCGGGTGATTGAGTAGATCTGTGAAGCAGCTGCGGTGTATTTCAAAAAGGAAGAAACCTAGTGAAATAGGAGCCGTGAACACAGAAGCCTCATGCAACACAATGAAGTTTCATGACAAGGAAAGCATGTGCATTGCCCGCTTGTCCTGTCCCCGCTGTGTCACTTCACCCTACCAGCTGTGGTCCAGCTCATGGGCACTTGACCCAACCAATCAATCAGTCAATGCCTGACCAATGCATTAGTTTTGGGTGTTAGTATTTAAAAATACCTATTGTGATCTCTGCATAAACCTCTTGGATGACTCCTCTGAATAGTGGGAAAAGCATGAGTTTGTCAGTCTTCAACTGTTAATTTAGCATTCAGCAATGATCTCGATAGTTCTCGTTCAAGGTGCTTGCAGCTGCCTGGAAAGCTGGAAGAGTGGGGTAATCCAACAGAGCACAAATTTGACAAGCATTGTTCACAGATGAGCATTGCCTTTGAACCAAACTGGAACAGGTGAAGAAAAGAGATCAGTCAGGAGAGCAACCACACTTGAATGCTTGTTATTTGGTGAGAAGAGACTGAGAGAGACTGATAGATCCTCAGGGGAGAAGATATGTTTCAATTCAGAGCCTTCCTGGCTCGCTCTCTGATACATAAGTCAAAATTGGGCAGGAATATGCTAAACTGGGAGACACCTTCATAGCAAGTCCCAGAGCCTTTTAAACCAAATAGGCTCCTTACTACCTCCTGCTTATGCAAGACAAAGAGAAGCTAAAATGCCAATAGAAGAGCAAAGTAGAGAAGCTGGTCACAGCCTCCATCTGTCTGGGTCCTGAGAGCACTAACAGGCCATAATGTCCCTGCCCAGCCCCCCGGGACTCCCCTTACCCTGCCCAGGACCAGCCGAGGGCCATCAGTCCCTGCCCCAGCAATGGCATAGGATGCTGGTCACCAGCTCTCCACAGCCCTGCTCTGCCCAACCATGGACCTTCTGAGCTGGGCTGACCCACATGCTGACGTCCCAGACTGGCCTCTAGGGCTCATGATCTCAGCAATTTCTGTGTCTACATATTAAACATAAGTTCTACACTCTTGTAGAGTTTTGGTCACTATAATATTGGGGGTGTCTTCTAATTATTTATTAGCACACTGTCCTCATGGCACAGGAACTCCTGTCTCTGTTCCACGGAGAGGAAACAGAGGAGTGGAGAGATGAAATGATCTTGCTTAGAGTTTGAACCTAAATGTGGTGGGTGTTCATGTGGGCTTTTTCATCATGATGTCCTCCTTCTGAGAGGTGGAGCCTACACGTGTAAAAACCTCACATGAGTATCTGTTTCTGGAGCTGGGGTCTTTGATTACAGGACGATGCTACCTGCCTTGCAGGTGAATTGCTTCCACACCTTGCCACCACGCTCATCTTCATGTACTCTGTGACTCCCCCTGCTTCTGGACATACAGAGTTTATCTGCTCTTCCCATGGCAATAAAAGCTGAGGTGTCATAATGGACTGTTGATCTACTGAAACATTTTAGCAATGTCAGATTCATTATTCTTTCAGCTGAGATTTCATTAGTGCATACAAGCTGTTGCCTCTGCTAGGCGTAGGGCAATCTTCAGAAGGACAGTCAAAACAAATAGGTTATGGCAACTAGTAAGTGCTTAAATTCCTGGAAAGGCTTTCCAAGTCCTTGTGTACTTATGCTCTGACATGACTCAAAGGCTATTCTGAGTGAAGGATATGATTTACAAAGAATTCAGTCCAGGTGGTTTAGCAGGTCATGTGCTTAGCTTGTAAAATAAATGAAGTCATAAATATTAATAAGTATCCTGAGTCCTTACCTAACAACACTGTGCTAGGAATGATTTTTCCGATCTCAGCAGCTTTTCTGTTTGTTCTGGAGCCAGAGGCCTTTGGTGGAGGCAGTCAGCTAGGTAGGGCAGGTAGGCTCTTTAGGGTACCAGGGACCCCAACAGATTGACAGTTTGCTTGTGTTTACTGGCAGCACTTCCAGTTTGATGGCTGGTTCTTTGAAACTCATCTACATGTGGTCATCATCAAGATGAAAATCTCAGCTCTTACATCTGCCCCCCAAAAAAGTTTTACATTTGTAATTGTCCTGAGGGACATAAATTGTTTCCTAAGGGGTGAAGCTCTACTTTCTATATACACCGTACTGTCTTGATGAATGAATCATTTGTATTTGAGGAAGTTTATAGGCATCCATTAAATAGAACCCAGAACAGCCAAGTGCCTGTCTCAATGCTTTCTGGATGCTTTACGCCCTCTGGCATGATTCAGCTGGATCTCCGTGGTGAGAGGACAAGGCACTGCTTGCATAGCTCAGGTAAACTCCCAAACTCGGAGTGACTGACATCAATTGCAAAACTCCTATTTTCTTCAAAGGAAAAACAAAAACCTTAAATGTGACCCTATCCCTGAATAATGCAGCTCCTGCCATTTTAATTGTATTGCTAAAGTCCTGGGAGATGCTTCAGTGCATTTCAAAGACAATACCCTCATTCAAGCCAAAGGAAGTATTGACTCACTAAGGCCTGAGGAGTCAAGGCCTTTAATTGCCCTCTTCCCTATATCTGTGTGTGCAGAAGGTTCCTGGTGATTCCCAGCTGCGGGCACTCCCCAAATCTGCCTCAGTGTCTACTGCAACATTAATATGGAAAATCATTCACTGGAAAATAATATGCAACAATAATACTCTACATTTCATACAGAGTATAGAACTAATGCTCTATATTTCATGAGTATATTTCTAAACCTCCCTCAAAGCTAAGCAGCTACAATTATTTTATGAAGTGGGGTGAGGAGGGATGTGGAGGAGTGAAGAGGCATGCCTGAGGTCGCCCACTGGCAGGGCTCCCGTAAGCTGCCAGCTCTGGGCTCCCAGTTCTTGACCAGAGATACTTCATCTTATGAAATTTATGTTTTAGTCCTGCTTAGTGCTGGACTCAGGGGTTCTTAGTTAACATTTCTGCTCCCTACCCTAGGCAAGGTTGGAGGAAAGACAGGAGGGGAATGAGAGGTTATCTCTCATTGAGTTGACTTAAGAGTAATCTGGAAACACATAGGATGCTGTGAATTAGGCTGCTTTCCTGAGACGAGGGCACTGCTCCAAGCCTTTGTCCCCATCTTCAAAAGAGGGGAACCAAGCACACTCGTGCCTGTGTCTGGATGTCACAGAGCTACCCACCGTAAGCAGAACAGCTCCATTCCAGTGCAGGCAGCTTGCTCTCTGCCTTGTCTTGTCTGGGCAACAGGTATGAATCCAAGGGAAGGTGAGAGGAGAACCAGGGCAGAATTGTCCATGCTAAAGTTTGCTCTCACATTTTGGGTCAGAGACCAAGTTGTCTCCTGCTGCCAAAGACTGATTTTAGTATTTTCCTTTGGCTATCGGCACCTCTCAGGGCTTGTGCCCCCATCAAATCTACATCTTCACTGCTTCTCTTTGGTAGCAACGGCATGAGCAATGAGTGAAGCAAGTACTGACGTCAGTAAATACAGAAATTTTCACACTCTGACAGCACATTTGGGATGGGCAAATGCCCCAGATTTGTGCTAGGCCCTTGCTTTTTATGCGGTGTTACAAGACAAGCTGTGCTGACACAAGGTAGCACTGGTTAGTGTAATGCTCCCAACACAGCAGCGGACTTTGAAGGAGCAGAGCTAGGAATTTCTAAGATGCCTTGAGGAGTCCATGGGAAAGAGCTTAGACAGCCAGAACATCTCTCCTAGCGGTCAGATTTTCAGACAACTTCATCATGGTGGTTAAACACTGAAAGGGTGCATGGGGTGCTTCTTCCTACCACACAAAAACTTGTCTCATTGGCATAAGGCTGGTCCAGACTGCACCAGTGGTCGTACTGGTGCCAGGACCTGCTGAATATTGCTGTACTGCTATGCTTTGCCACATGCCTGGTCATATCTGAATACAGTTGAAGATTTAGACCTCCACCTATGAAGCTTGCAGAAATAAGAGTGAAAGTCTCAGAGGTATTTACTTCTGGGAATACTTAGGAAAACAGTAAGTTATTCAATCCCAACACAAGCCACCCTGGTTTTGGATTATGTTTTTCAGTATTATGGTTGCCACTGAAAAATAGTAGAAATGTATTTATGGAAAATTATTTTTTCTTTAACATTTCCTCCTAGAAACTTCCCTTTCTTTCCATTCTACACTCAGTAAGAGTGATGGGACACTCTCTCTGTAGCATCCCTTTCACAGCTCTACTTCTCTCTGGAGGAAAGTAAAGGTGTTCTTAAACAACAGCAAAATGAAGGATGTGTGATAACGATTACGGTCTGACCTCCATAATCTTGGCCGTCAGAAGTGAGGTTGGACTGATGCCTTTTTTGGTATTACTGTGGAAGAACCTCCCTTCTCATTTTCTTTCTTATGGATTCTGTTTTTTGTGCTTTTAACGGTGATAATATGAAAAAAAAATTGGGGGAGAAGGGAAGAATTTATGTTTAAAAAAATTGTCATTATATTAGTGTAGGTAAGTTTGCTTTTTGTATTTCCTACGCTCACCTAGAGTTACCTGTGATTGCAAATGCCTTGTTTCTATTTTTATTATTCAGGCTTGTTGGCCATTTGGGCTGCGACTGGAAAATCCCTTTAGCTGGGTTACCTTAAGCCGCTAGATGGTGCAACTAGACCTGGTTCCTGGGGGAGGCCAGCTGCCGCCAGATGGCACGGCTGAGGGCCGGGAGAGCCGCGGGGAGGTGGCTTGGGTCAATCTTTCCCTTTAATCTAATACCGACAGCCCTCTGACACCGCCTCGGGGTCTGGTCTTGCACTGTTAGTGTTCATCTGCTTTGGTAACCAGAGAATGACTTTTAGAAAATTTTATGCAATGTTAGGAACAAGTTTCCTTGCGTGGGAATAGTGGCATTTGTAAGTGGGGACTTTAGAAGGAGAAGCAGACGAATAAAGGAAGGAAAGAATAACAAAATACTTAAAATTTACATAGAAAAGTCCATCTGTTATTAGCTTTAAAGCAAGAAGGGACCATAAAGATAATTTAGCATGATGCCCTACATTTACCTATATAGAGAGAGCATAGATTTTAGGATGTTCCTCAATCAATTCTTATTTTAACCTTTCTTTTAGACAAAAATATATAGGATGTATTGAAACATCTCAGATTTCTTAACCATGGCCATATGAATGGTAAACTGAGGCACAGAAGTCTTAAAGCCATACAGCAGCTCAGGGCCAGAGCCAGAAGCAGCAGCTGGGTCTCCTGACTCTGCAGTGGTGCTGTTCCCCCCACACCTCTCCAATTCCTCTTCTATTCCTCAGCAGGTGAAAAGGAGTTTCCTCCAGTGGCACCTGGAGATTACTGCCCAAAGCAGGGACAGAGGAGGTGACGAAGTGCCAGTTCCTATGCCAGACTTACCCAAATCCTTATGGGATGCAGGCAATGAATACTGAGGTCTTTGAAACCCTTGTTCATGTACAAGGAAGGCCAAGAGGGTACAACCACTGCCCACGTAGCTGTGCGTGTCACTAGGGAGAAGCACTGGCTGATGGCAAAAGAATATGACCTAGAACTGGGCATTTTCTGCTCTGTTTTTTATTTTGCATCACTTCGGCTGAATGACCTAAAGCAAGCTACAACCTTCCTTGGCTTCATTTGTCCTCATGCATCGAAACATGGTAATAATACCTTTGAGGACTGTGGCAAAGCCTAATATGCTGTTTGTTCAGCATAGGATGACAGATTTAATTCATACTGAAGGAGAGAGAAGATTCTAATTCTTTGTACTCAGAACTGATCTCTACAGGCCTTCCTAGCATTAGAAAATGAACATACAAAACATCTCAGACAAAAAGACTTATTTTGAAGTTTTTCTGTCTTAAAGTGCCAAAAAATCACTGGACAAAAAAAAATATATAAAAAAGGCAAATCAAACCATCACACATCACGCTAAAATTAAAATAATGGTCAAAACAAACACTAACACAGTCAGAACAACGTTGACATTAGGGTGCCTTAGAAGATAAGAGAGCTCTTGTAAGTCATGTCACCAAGCATACCTCATGTACAACTGGTGGTGGAAGATGGTTAATCACTTCAGGAGTTCAATGGAAAGGTGTTTGTTATCGTTTCAGGATTAGGAACAGAGCAAGAAAGAAGAAATAAATCCTTCGGTACTTGATTTTCTTTGACCAACACCTTTCTTAAAACAAAGAAGCTGCAGGAGCTCACCCTTGCTCCTTTCTGGAAATAGTTGAGGAACAAGAGTCATGTGAGGTGGGTGGGAATATGGTTACTCCAGCAGTTTGGTTTGGACCAGGAGTGCACTTGGAAGTGAATCTCTTGCTTGTCCCCACTTGCTGCGCTTGGATTTGCACGCCAGAGCGGGCCTGTGGGTCCCTGGTAAATGGCAGGCTGCTCACCAAGAACGTGCCTGAAGCACTTCCATCGCTGATGGCTGACGGCTTGACAGGAGCAAACCAGACCTAATCCAAAGTAAAGCCCCCGAAACATAGACCGTGTGGGCAGGAATCCCCACTGCCAGCTGTGCCACCCTACAGGCCTGCTCCTACTGTGCTGCTTTACTTGCTAACGTGGACGTGTAGTAACTGATGCTGAATCCTGTGGGAGGCAAGGTCCGGGAAACTGTCCCCTCAAGGTGACTACAAATGGTGATATCCATCCTGCCTAACTGGAGTGACTGGAGACAGACAGAGGCATGCAGTCTGAGCCATGTCAAGATCTCCTCTGTGGCCAGAGGGGAGAAACAGGCATTTCCAACGCACTCTCAGCACTGATGAGGGAGGGAGCCCAGGCCTCGTCCTTCTTAAGGGATGAAAGCACATGAGACCTTTCTGTGCACACGGTCTAGCAACCAGCTACGCTAAGACCACGATTTGATGTTGTAAAGTGGTGAGCATTAAGGCACTTAAGGTCTTGCCCCTGCCTTGCCTTTTCCTCACTTTCCCTTCCATCCCATGGCCCTTCCAGCCCAACCGTGCCCAACGCCACCCCACACCGCTTGTCGTGGCACTTCTGCTTGTACAGCTGAGCTGGGAGCCAGATTAGGGAATGGATCCAGTTGAACGATACCCCCAATGCACATGTTTCCTTTCCAGGCAGATCGGTTCCCCCATCCGTTTCACACCATGCTCATGAAAAGAGCTGGGGGGAGGGTGTTCTCACAAGGACCCCTTCAGCTGGTGTCACCACTGAGCACTTCTGAAGGTCACAGAGCAGTCTGGGGCTGAAATCTGTGTTTCCACTCAGGTTTCACACTGAAATAGCATCCCTGAGGTAGCCCCCTCAAAGCACTCCATGCCTTTTTTCTGCTTTGGAGTCCTGGCCCTTGTTGGAAGCCTCCAAACACCATCTTTGCTTTATGGGTTCTCTCTGAAGCAAACTCAGCCATTCCCATCCCACTGCAAGCAGGGATTTTCCTACTCTGCAGCCGGTCAATATTTGAATTGGCAAGAAGGGGAGTGTTTCAAAGGACAGATAATCTTCTGTTTGTTCTCTTCCAACCTTGCTCATACTCGGCCCAGACTGCTGCTTAAATGTCGCCCGCTTCTCTTATTATCACTATTTTTAGTGGAATTTCAGTTGCAATGGTAGAGGCCATGGGGCCTGAATCGTTCCAGCTTGTAGTCTTGGGAGCATGGCTGATGATAACTGCATGAGGCAGATCTGATGTAAACACACCAAAATGTCAGCTCCTGCACCGCAGCCCCATCCCGGTGTAACACCGACCTTACCACCCCTGCAAATGCTGCTCCGGCCGCTGAACTTTCCCTGCCCGGAATGCAGGAGGAAATATAAGGCACGGGGAAATCAAATGGCTGCCAGCAATGGCAGTAAAGACATTGTGGACGACTCCGTTGAAATGGGGAAGGAAAAGGAGACGTTAACCAGCGGCGACATGCTCCTACGTGTCATTCCCGGGCCATGGAGTGCAGCGTGCAACCTTGGGGTACCTTTCTGCAAGGAGGGGGGGAAAATGGGTGCGGATCCCCGCTGATGGCCCCGTGCTGCCTCTTTCACCTTCCCTGCAGCCTGCCGGCGCTGCACCTTCGCAGGCGTTTCTCTGTATTTGCTTTTGAAGGGGGGAACAGGGCAGGTGCTGAGCGTGCAGAGCAAACACAGCGGCCACCATGCCCTCCCCCTGCGCCCGTCCTCCCCGCCTGCCTTCTCCCCTCTCCCCCACACAACTCTCACGTCAGTTCAGACAGAAATCCAGGCAGGAATCAATGCTGCTTAGAGCAGCGTGAACTTGCCAGCAAAGGCTTCAGATGGAGAAAGAGAGCGGCAGAGAGCAGGGCAGCGTGAGCACTGTGCCGCTCGGGCTGCTGTGTGGATCCGGGCTTGCACAGGGGTGCACGGAAGGGCAAAACCTGACCCAGATTCACCTCCCTGACACAGGTCTATCACTCTGGGCTTTGTCAGCCTTCTCGTTTACGTTTGCACAAGCCGTATCTGTGACTCCGTGACTTGGAGCTGCAACAGGCCACGTTTTCCCAGGCAGTGGTTATTGTCAGATAAGCGGAAGAGAGAACAGAAGTGCAGTTCATACACAGAGGGAGATGGTGGCTGTACGTCTACAGAAAAGAAGTCCAGGTATTAATGCTGCTATCTGCCCATTGCATGTTGCTTCCTTTCTTAGAAATGAATGACTGGAAATCACTAACAAAATGCTTAAGAGTTATACCGTAGCAAGCAAGTGATTTTGCTGAGTATTCGTTAACGTTGGACAATCAATTTGTTTTGGGCTAACAACAGGTTTTAAAAAGAGCAAGATCTTCTCCCTAAAGGTACCATTGGAACACGGATCATCAAAGCGTTGTGCTTTAGATAGTACCATATATCCACACTCAGTTCCTGGCAAGGCTTACGTGACCCAGAAAGGAAATGTTTAACACCTAAAAGATGTCTCTGTTTCTGGTTATTGAACTCCGCTATACACTTCAGACCCAGCTCTCTTTCTGGTTCTACAAGTTCTGCATACAGAACTGACAACTAGGAACAGAAGCATGTTATCTGTGTAATCAGCTAGCACTAAATCCCTTGGACAAAAGCTGCTAATATCATCAGCCATTTGCACTGAATGGCTCGTTGCCTCACAAAGAAATTCAAATTAATTTCAAGAGTTGATAAATACCAAGAAGGCCTGCTCTGCTTGTGCAATACCCACAGGCAGGAGAAGTTCCACCTAGAGAACATTGCTTCAGAGTTTGCAAACATTTTAAACACAGCACTGCTGAGTGGTTAATAGAAGTGCCGTTTGGTAGGTTGGCTTAGGTAGCCACGTTCAGTCTGCAATGGAACAAACTGCTCAGCTTGGTGCTGTCTAATATAGTGGGGTGCTGCTAATGGTAATGGCAAATCTCCGTTGATGTGCTAGTGTCCGTACGGAGGTAGCTTGCAGTCGCAGTCCAGGACTAGAAGCCCTTCATGCTATGCACTGCACAACTAAATAATAGAAAGGTAATGCCTGCCCCAAGTAGCAGATCATCTACAGCAAAGAGAAGAGAGGCAGGGAAAGCTGCATTAAGGAGCATGAGGGGGGAAATGGCATCGTCTAACGATCAAGCAGGCAGCAATTTCTACGTGCCAGATGTCCATCTGCGTGCCAAGGATTTTCTACTCATGATGGCCTGAAGGAGGACAACAGCGTTTCTTTAATTCTTCTTTGGAGAATGCTTTTGGAGTCGAGAATAACAGGACAGAAAGCACAAGGTATTTCTTAAAAACATAGCAAAGTCTGAGTATGAGCAACAGAGTGGAGGCACCCTGGTCGCATAGAAGCACCCAAGCACGCACCTTCAGCCAGGCTCTGTGTTTATTTGTAGCAGCGTGGTTTACTTTGGTATTCATGGACACAGCCACTGCACTCTCCAACAGGTGCAGTAAATGCAGTTGGTTGCTATGGATATCGATTCTGTGTTTAGAGTCTAACTTTGAAGTTGTTTTGGGTTACCTGAAAAACAAAGATGTAGCATGATGCTTTGCCTTAACTATGATTGCAAATTATTTCTTTTATCCTTGATTTTCCCTTTATTACTTTGCTTTCTCTCTTCTATTTATTCTTGCGAAGAGAGAGTCTATGCAAATATTGTGATTTGAAAATGCAGGCAATGGAGGCAGCCTATTGAAAGGTCCTTTCATGTAGATGCACGTTCTAGCAGAGCTAAATTAGAGGTAATTTTTTTTTGCAAAAAGTGGAAGTTGGAGTACCTGATTATTTTTGATAAAGAGAAAGCACATGCGAAGCAAAACATATAGCCTTTAATGATAGGTGAAACTCGAGAGATGTTCAAGCTACGTTTGGATTCAGAAGGAGACTGGGAAAGTCCAGAATTCAGAAGATGTCCAGCTCATAACAAAAACAAGGCCTATTTACAAATACCAAGATGTGAGTTTTGAATTTCCAGAACTCCTGAAGTTTACAGGAACTTGATTCTCAGATCCTTGGCTTGGGTCTCCTCTCTCTGAAAGTATGTGGGATCTGCTACAACATACTTACACGATAATTTAAGAACATATAGAAAGAAAATAAAGTTTCTAGGATAACAGAGGTGTACTTGGTAGGTTAATGGAAGAGAAGATGCAGTGCTCTGTGAGATAATTTTGCATCCAAAAACTGCATTGAAGTACCAGGCCTGCATTTGAATGACTGCAGTCCAAACAAAATATTATTTCACTATAGCCAGATGGCTGACAGTGTGTTGTTTAATATTTAACATGAAATATAGCAGAAGGATGTGAGGGCTCTTGCAGTTACAAAGAGGGAAGGAAATTCCAGTGTTCACCCCGGTCCTGACCTATGGTCCTCTAGAAAAAAGAGTAAAGCCTCTTCAGAAATGATGCTACTTCAGGTTTTGTCTGCTGTAGATCTGTAGTAGATGATCAGTGGTGTCCAGTAGATAGAAAAGTGGATAGGGGAATTTTGGAGATATAAACAAAGATGTAGGCAAAATGTAAGCTACATTTTAAAAATCAATATTTAATTTTGGAAATTTAGCAGTTACAGATATACAATACTGAACAACTATGTTCTGTTAACATTTTAGTGCTTCATATTTTTTATCAGAAGCTTTTTCTTACGGTGATTGTTCACAATGCACTATTTCAAACATCCTTCGTTTCCCAAAAAAGGATTTTTAATGAGACTACCAGGAAAAGTTATTGGGAAACACATCATTACAGAGAAGCCAACTAGCACCTTCATCAGTTCTTCACCGTCTTTACTCTAGGCGACCTAGATAGTTAATTATAATTATAATTATAATTATAGTTACAGATATAATTTGCAGCTTTCAGTGGATATATCTAACCTGGATTCCTCATGAAAAAGGGACAGAAAGAGAAGGAAAATTGAATGAAGATATGCACTCTTGTTAAAATCCAGAACCTTTTTTCCCCACATCAGGGACTTAAATAATGAACCAGACCAGACTGGCAGAGAAGATATTAATCTTTAGTACAAGTCAGTGTGCTGCTCTGTCCATTTCCATTTAAATCCAGAGTATGCCCTCAAAATGGACAAAATGGGATTTATGCTTTAAATCTGCATATAATTCTTGTGCAAAGCACCTGTAGTGCCTGGCTTTCATCCCACTAACTGTAGTCATTTCTGAAAATGCAAAGCCCGCTTCCTTTATGTAACAATTTCCTTTGATAAAAAACAAAGAAATGTAGCCTGTAAACCTGCAAGTGCTTATCCATGAAGCTATTCTTGTCCATAACTTCACATATATGCTGGGACACCCTAGAAGCTAAAAATTAAGCAAGCATATGCAAATATTTGCCGGCAAAGAGCCATAAAGTTCAGCAAAGGACCTGAAAGTTGAAGGGAAGAGGTTATGAAAATGGCTCTCCCTTAATTTAACTGAATGAAGCAACCAAACCCTTGGAAAATGAAAATGAGGAAATCAGATAATGAATAACTATAAAGGCTCATTAGAACTTAGACGTGCTCCCCTCGAATATAATTGTGTTTAATATGATTTCATCAAATGTCACTGAAGACCTGGAAACTCATAATGATGAAACACTTTTCTCTCAGTGAGAAGGTCTCATCAGGCTTTAATACTGACAATGACTGACTCTTCCTGCAGGGAAAATGTGGTGACTGGAAAATGTGGATGCTTAATCTAATAAACAGCTCGACTAGCGTCACACGCCGGGTGTGAGATCGAGCCTCTTGGCCCCATGCCACACCGTTCAGCTGTGGTGCCTGCATCCCACGTGTCTGCAGAAAGCTGCTGCTGCCTGGCTCTTGCTCCAGCAGCCCCATGTCAGCCATAGATGGTTTGCAGGCTGATCTGCTGTACCTGGCACGTGAGATCCTGGAGCAGAAGAGGGACAGCGATGCTGCCCCGTGCCTCTAGTAAGTGGTGCTGTGCTTCCACCCCTGGGGCAGTCGATTCCAGATGTATTGGACACCCCTCCACGCAAAAGCAAACTGTGGCCAGCACGTCACTGCCAAAGGAATTGCGAAAAACACATTGGCAATGTCAGTTGTAGCATACCACTTGGCTGCCTTCGACTCCAGTTCATATTGCAGCTCTAACAGGTCTGGTACAGCAGAACTCAGTGGTGGCGTCACTTCATTCAGGCCAGAGTAGTCTATTGTTAACCTCCACTCTCCATTAGACTTTTGCACTGGCGATATGGGACTATTAAAAGGTGAACAAGTCTTGCTGATGACTCCTTGGCTCTCCAACTGATGAATCAGCTCATGGATAAGAGCCAGGGAGTCTCGGTTTGTGTGATATTGCCGCCAGTGCACTGTCCTGCTAGTAATTGGCACCTGCTGTTCTTCAACTCTCAGCAATCCCACAATGAAGGGGTCTTCCGAGAAGCCAGGCAGGGTAGATAGCTGTCTGATCTTCTCTGTGTTCACAGTGGCTACACCAAAAACCCATTGGTACCCCTTTGGGTCCTTGAAGTACCTCTCCTGAGGTAGCCTATGCCAAGGATACAAGGGGCCTCTGGGTCAGTCACAATGGGGTGCTTTTCCCACTTGTCCTCAAGTGGGAAGCTCACCTCAGCCTCTGATACAGACAATTCTTGGCATCCTCCTGTCACTCCAGAGATCCAGATGGGTTCTGTGCCCCTGTACCCTGATGGCACGAGCATACACTGTGCACCAGTGTCTACCAAAGCCTTATACTTCTGTGGGTCTGATGTGCCAGGCCATCGAATCCACACAGCCCAGTATACCAGATCATCCCTTTCCTCCTCCTGGCCAAAGGCAGGGACCCTCTATTCCTGTTCCTGGTCAGAGTATTCACTGTCTGACCCTTGCAGTGCCAGACTAGAAGTCCCCTCACCAGGATCAGGGGAGGTGTTTCAGTTCTTCTGTGTCTGGGAGATCGCTGATTGCCTTCTTGTGTCTCTACAGCAACTGAGCTGAGAGCCTTCTTGGGTGGCCCCTTCTTAACAGTTGTCTTCCCTCAGTTCATGTACACGGGCTTCCAGCATAAAAGTGGGTTCACCATCCCACTTACTCATGTCCTCCCCTGGTCATGCAGGAAGAACCAGAGTGTGCCACATGGTATGAGCTTGGGACTCACTTTCCCTCTGACCAGGGCAGGAGAGGACTGATTTCTTGGGGCACCTCTGACAGCCAAGGCACTGCCCCATAGGGATGAGGAGGTACAGAGATTTTCTTCAAAGTTTTGGAGCCAAGAAGACACTCTCTCCACAGTTGGTGTATCCATATCCAGGCAATACATCACTGCCAAGATGTTAGAATATGATGCTGGGGCACTTTGAATCACCTTCCTCCACATGGCCTGTGTGAACAGGACATCCTCTGGATGTTTGGAGACCTCATCATTGTCTAGATCACTGTAGATGACTTCCAGCACCACTAGTTCTCTCAGGTACTGAATGCCTTCATCTGCAGTAGTCCACTTTCCTGGGGAGTTCACAAGATCTTCCTTGAATGGATATCTTGCCCTCACAATTGAGAGGAGCTGTCTCCAGAGACTGCAAATTGCTGCCTTTTTTCCAATTCCTCTCTCAATTCCCTGGTTTCTAGCAAGGGATCCCAGCTCTTGGGCTTCCTTACCTTCCAATTGTGACTGTTGGCCCCATTATCCCAGCATCGGAGCAGGCAGGCAGCAATCTGTTCACCCGACTGGTGGCTGTAATCTTTCTGTATGTCTTGAAGTTCTGATGAGGTCAGGGACCGGGTAGTTTCCACTTCCTGTTTGAATTCTCTCACACCTTCCTCCAATTTCTGTGTCGGAGGACTGGCTCCTTGACCAAACCTTTCCTCTTCTTCCTCCTCCCTTACTAATCGATCATATGGACCCGTTGTTCTTCTTGTCCACTGTTTCTTTTTCACTACTGGGGCAATTACTGTAGTGGTATCTCAACCATGGTGTCCTCAGATGCAGTTTGGGTCCCTGCCTCAACCACAGTCCTCTGAAAGTGCTGAACTGTGGCTCGATAGGCAAAGGCCACGCCCCAGTACAGTGCTAGAAGCTGCTGGTTTTCATTGGGGTAGGCAAGGCACCCTTCTATCAGGTGGCACGTCATTTTGCCAGGGTTGCTTGCCTGTTCAGGTGTAAAGTCCTAGGTTATGGGAGGTAATAACTGTCCTCGGAATCTGCCCAAATCCTTCCACACACCCTGCAACCCAGGGACTGGCCACCTCAGGGCACATTTCAGTATCACCTCACCCAAAAGTTCTTCTCTTACATCAAGACAAGACCAGATTCCACAAAACCCATAATAGGCCAACAGTATTGATTAGTAGTATTAAACACCTCACATAAGGGTGAGCAAGGACCTTGTGAACCTGCATAATAAAACCATCCACATCAATCCCAAGTAAGGAGAGGGGGATCTATTCCCTCATCTTCTCCCCGAGGTAGCTTCCCCAGCACAGTAAGGCCATTGATGCCAGGGCAAAGCACAGAGGCATTATTTGTATTAACATGTTCCCAAGCTCAGCAAAATAAAGAGATAAGCAGTGCAGCCAACAAACTCCGTGACTCGTGCAGGAGCTTGCCACTAAATAACTACTATAGCTATGGCATGCTTAATACAAAACTTCTGATGTCTCGTGGCCCATGTTGAGCTCCAAAAAGGACTGTGGTGGGTTGACCTTGGCTGGACACTAGGTGCCACCAAGCCGCTCTATCACTCCCCTCCTCAGCAGGACAGGTGGGGAGAAAATGAGATGAAAAAAAACCTCGTGAGTCAAGATAAAGGCAGTTTAATAAAAGCAAAAGCAAAGACCTTGCGTGGAAGCAAAAGGAAAACAAAGATTTTATTCTCTACTTCCCATCAGCAGGCGATGTCCAGCCACTTCATAGAATCATAGAACTGTTTAGGTTGGAAAAGACCTTTAAGATCATCAAGTCCAATCATTAACCTAGCACTACCAAGTCCACCACTAAACCATGTCCTTAAGCACCACATCTACACGGCTTTTAAATACCTCCAGGGATGGGGACTCCACCACTTCCCTGAGCAGCCTGTTCTAAAGCTTGATAACCCTTTCAGTGAAGAAATTTTTCCTAATATCCAACCTAAACCTCCCCTGGTGCAGCTTGAAGACATTTCCTCTTGTCCTATTGCTTGTTACTTTGGAGAAGAGACCAACACTCACCTTGCTACAACCTCCTTTCAGGCAGTTGTAGAGAGCGATAAGGTCTCCCCTCAGCCTCCTCTTCTCCAAACTAAACAACCCCAGCTCCCTCAGCCGCTTCTCATAGGACTTGTGCTCCAGACCCTTCACCAACTTCGTTGCCCTTCTTTGGACATGCTCCAGCACCTCGATGTCCTTCTTGTAGTGAGGGGCCCAAAACTGAACACAGTACTCAAGGTGCCAAGTACAGGGGGACAATCTCTTCCCTGGTCCTGCTGGCCACACTATTTCTCATACAAGCCAGGATGCCATTGGCCTTCTTGGCCACCTGGGCACACTGCCTGCTCATATTCAGCTGGCTGTTGACCAACACCCCCAGGTCCTTTTCCCCCAGGCAGCTCTCCAGCCACTCCTCCCCAAGCCTGTAGCGTTGCATGGGGTTGTTGTGACCCAAGTGCAGGACCTGGCATTTAGCCTTATTGAACCTCGTACAATTGGCCTACAATTGATACAGCCTGTTCAGATCCCTCTGTAGGGCCTTCCTACCCTCCAGCAGATCAAAACTCCCGCCCAATTTGGTGTCATCTGCAAATTTACTGAGGGTGCACTCGATCCCCTCATCCAGATCATTGATAAAGATATTAAACAGAACTGGCCCCAACACTGAGCCCTGGGGAACACCACTGGTGACCGGCCGTCAACTGCATTTAACTCCATTCACCACCACTCTCTGGGCACGGCCATCCAGCCAGTTTTTTACCTAGCGAAGAGTATGCCCATCCAAGCCAGGAGCAGCCAGTTTCTCCAGGAGAATGCTGTGGGAAACAGTGTCAAAGACTTTCCTAAAGTCCAGGTAGACAACATGTGCAGCCTTTTCTTCATCCACTAAGCAGGTCACCCTCTCATAGAAGGAGATTGGGTTGGTCAAGCAGGGAAGCAGGGCTTCAGTACACATAGCAGTTGCTCCAGAAGACAAATGCTGTAAATAACAAATGCCCCCCACTCCCCCTTTCTCTTAGCTTTTATTTCTGAGCAGATGTCATATGGTATGGAACACCCCTTCGGTCAGTTTGGGTCAGCTGTCCTGGCTATGTCCCCTCCCAAAATCTTGCTCACCCCCAGCCTCCTGCTGGGGAGACAGTCTTGATGCTGTGTGAGCACTGCTCAGCAGTAGCCAAAAAACTATTGTGTTATTAACATCTGTCTAGCTACCGATACAAAGCACAGCACTATGAAGGCTGCTATAGGGAAGATTAATTACACCTCAGCCAGACCCAATACAACTGGTGGTGGAAGATGGTTAATCACTTCAGGAGTTCAATGGAAAGGTGTTTGTTATCGTTTCAGGATTAGGAACAGAGCAAGAAAGAAGAAATAAATCCTTCGGTACTTGATTTTCTTTGACCAACACCTTTCTTAAAACAAAGAAGCTGCAGGAGCTCACCCTTGCTCCTTTCTGGAAATAGTTGAGGAACAAGAGTCATGTGAGGTGGGTGGGAATATGGTTACTCCAGCAGTTTGGTTTGGACCAGGAGTGCACTTGGAAGTGAATCTCTTGCTTGTCCCCACTTGCTGCGCTTGGATTTGCACGCCAGAGCGGGCCTGTGGGTCCCTGGTAAATGGCAGGCTGCTCACCAAGAACGTGCCTGAAGCACTTCCATCGCTGATGGCTGACGGCTTGACAGGAGCAAACCAGACCTAATCCAAAGTAAAGCCCCCGAAACATAGACCGTGTGGGCAGGAATCCCCACTGCCAGCTGTGCCACCCTACAGGCCTGCTCCTACTGTGCTGCTTTACTTGCTAACGTGGACGTGTAGTAACTGATGCTGAATCCTGTGGGAGGCAAGGTCCGGGAAACTGTCCCCTCAAGGTGACTACAAATGGTGATATCCATCCTGCCTAACTGGAGTGACTGGAGACAGACAGAGGCATGCAGTCTGAGCCATGTCAAGATCTCCTCTGTGGCCAGAGGGGAGAAACAGGCATTTCCAACGCACTCTCAGCACTGATGAGGGAGGGAGCCCAGGCCTCGTCCTTCTTAAGGGATGAAAGCACATGAGACCTTTCTGTGCACACGGTCTAGCAACCAGCTACGCTAAGACCACGATTTGATGTTGTAAAGTGGTGAGCATTAAGGCACTTAAGGTCTTGCCCCTGCCTTGCCTTTTCCTCACTTTCCCTTCCATCCCATGGCCCTTCCAGCCCAACCGTGCCCAACGCCACCCCACACCGCTTGTCGTGGCACTTCTGCTTGTACAGCTGAGCTGGGAGCCAGATTAGGGAATGGATCCAGTTGAACGATACCCCCAATGCACATGTTTCCTTTCCAGGCAGATCGGTTCCCCCATCCGTTTCACACCATGCTCATGAAAAGAGCTGGGGGGAGGGTGTTCTCACAAGGACCCCTTCAGCTGGTGTCACCACTGAGCACTTCTGAAGGTCACAGAGCAGTCTGGGGCTGAAATCTGTGTTTCCACTCAGGTTTCACACTGAAATAGCATCCCTGAGGTAGCCCCCTCAAAGCACTCCATGCCTTTTTTCTGCTTTGGAGTCCTGGCCCTTGTTGGAAGCCTCCAAACACCATCTTTGCTTTATGGGTTCTCTCTGAAGCAAACTCAGCCATTCCCATCCCACTGCAAGCAGGGATTTTCCTACTCTGCAGCCGGTCAATATTTGAATTGGCAAGAAGGGGAGTGTTTCAAAGGACAGATAATCTTCTGTTTGTTCTCTTCCAACCTTGCTCATACTCGGCCCAGACTGCTGCTTAAATGTCGCCCGCTTCTCTTATTATCACTATTTTTAGTGGAATTTCAGTTGCAATGGTAGAGGCCATGGGGCCTGAATCGTTCCAGCTTGTAGTCTTGGGAGCATGGCTGATGATAACTGCATGAGGCAGATCTGATGTAAACACACCAAAATGTCAGCTCCTGCACCGCAGCCCCATCCCGGTGTAACACCGACCTTACCACCCCTGCAAATGCTGCTCCGGCCGCTGAACTTTCCCTGCCCGGAATGCAGGAGGAAATATAAGGCACGGGGAAATCAAATGGCTGCCAGCAATGGCAGTAAAGACATTGTGGACGACTCCGTTGAAATGGGGAAGGAAAAGGAGACGTTAACCAGCGGCGACACGCTCCTACGTGTCATTCCCGGGCCATGGAGTGCAGCGTGCAACCTTGGGGTACCTTTCTGCAAGGAAGGGGGGAAAATGGGTGCGGATCCCCGCCGATGGCCCCGTGCTGCCTCTTTCACCTTCCCTGCAGCCTGCCGGCGCTGCACCTTCGCAGGCGTTTCTCTGTATTTGCTTTTGAAGGGGGGAACGGGGCAGGTGCTGAGCGTGCAGAGCAAACACAGCGGCCACCATGCCCTCCCCCTGCGCCCGTCCTCCCCGCCTGCCTTCTCCCCTCTCCCCCACACAACTCTCACGTCAGTTCAGACAGAAATCCAGGCAGGAATCAATGCTGCTTAGAGCAGCGTGAACTTGCCAGCAAAGGCTTCAGATGGAGAAAGAGAGCGGCAGAGAGCAGGGCAGCGTGAGCACTGTGCCGCTCGGGCTGCTGTGTGGATCCGGGCTTGCACAGGGGTGCACGGAAGGGCAAAACCTGACCCAGATTCACCTCCCTGACACAGGTCTATCACTCTGGGCTTTGTCAGCCTTCTCGTTTACGTTTGCACAAGCCGTATCTGTGACTCCGTGACTTGGAGCTGCAACAGGCCACGTTTTCCCAGGCAGTGGTTATTGTCAGATAAGCGGAAGAGAGAACAGAAGTGCAGTTCATACACAGAGGGAGATGGTGGCTGTACGTCTACAGAAAAGAAGTCCAGGTATTAATGCTGCTATCTGCCCATTGCATGTTGCTTCCTTTCTTAGAAATGAATGACTGGAAATCACTAACAAAATGCTTAAGAGTTATACCGTAGCAAGCAAGTGATTTTGCTGAGTATTCATTAACGTTGGACAATCAATTTGTTTTGGGCTAACAACAGGTTTTAAAAAGAGCAAGATCTTCTCCCTAAAGGTACCATTGGAACACGGATCATCAAAGCGTCGTGCTTTAGATAGTACCATATATCCACACTCAGTTCCTGGCAAGGCTTACGTGACCCAGAAAGGAAATGTTTAACACCTAAAAGATGTCTCTGTTTCTGGTTATTGAACTCCGCTATACACTTCAGACCCAGCTCTCTTTCTGGTTCTACAAGTTCTGCATACAGAACTGACAACTAGGAACAGAAGCATGTTATCTGTGTAATCAGCTAGCACTAAATCCCTTGGACAAAAGCTGCTAATATCATCAGCCATTTGCACTGAATGGCTCGTTGCCTCACAAAGAAATTCAAATTAATTTCAAGAGTTGATAAATACCAAGAAGGCCTGCTCTGCTTGTGCAATACCCACAGGCAGGAGAAGTTCCACCTAGAGAACATTGCTTCAGAGTTTGCAAACATTTTAAACACAGCACTGCTGAGTGGTTAATAGAAGTGCCGTTTGGTAGGTTGGCTTAGGTAGCCACGTTCAGTCTGCAATGGAACAAACTGCTCAGCTTGGTGCTGTCTAATATAGTGGGGTGCTGCTAATGGTAATGACAAATGCCCGTTGATGTGCTAGTGTCCGTACGGAGGTAGCTTGTAGTCGCAGTCCAGGACTAGAAGCCCTTCATGCTATGCACTGCACAACTAAATAATAGAAAGGTAATGCCTGCCCCAAGTAGCAGATCATCTACAGCAAAGAGAAGAGAGGCAGGGAAAGCTGCATTAAGGAGCATGAGGGGGGAAATGGCATCGTCTAACGATCAAGCAGGCAGCAATTTCTACGTGCCAGATGTCCATCTGCGTGCCAAGGATTTTCTACTCATGATGGCCTGAAGGAGGACAACAGCGTTTCTTTAATTCTTCTTTGGAGAATGCTTTTGGAGTCGAGAATAACAGGACAGAAAGCACAAGGTATTTCTTAAAAACATAGCAAAGTCTGAGTATGAGCAACAGAGTGGAGGCACCCTGGTTGCATAGAAGCACCCAAGCACGCACCTTCAGCCAGGCTCTGTGTTTATTTGTAGCAGCGTGGTTTACTTTGGTATTCATGGACACAGCCACTGCACTCTCCAGCAGGTGCAGTAAATGGATAAAGATGGATGTACTGCAGGTTTTTAAATGCAGTGTTCAGCAAATCACATTTATCCATTTCATGGCTTCTATGTTCTTATCCATCATATTGCACTCTGCTATATTAAAGAAAAAATCTCTGGTTGCAAAACTAAGCCTTTTTAAGGCTTTCAGGCAAAGCTCTGGGCTCAGCTTAGTTTTTACTGTTCATGGCTTCTCAGTTTGAACAAATGCATCTTTTGACTTAGCTGTAGCTTCATTATTTATAGTTAACTTTTCAACATAAAAGGGCTGAATTTCTCCCTTCCCTGACCCTGTGAAGAAGCTTGGTACCGCTCCTTGGCTCGCAACAACCAAGTGGAGTCTCATGTGAGAGATGCTGCAAACTCCCTTCTCCATGGAGACCCTTGCTCAAGTCTGTTCCCACCTGCGTTAAGGCTGATAGCATTTTGCTCACTGATACCACCTGCTTCACACCTATGTGCCCCACTTCTCTACATGCCAGACACAAATAGTCAAGATTTCTTGCCATTATATCCATTAATTACTGGTTTGTTAACCGCCTGACACCATGCCAACTTCACTCCTCTGTTATGTTAGTATCAAATTTTGAATACATTGGCAAAAAGAAAGGCATATAACTAAGTCCAGGTGTAAGAAAGCATTTTATTGAACTGCTTTCCCCTGGAAGATCTATGGAAATCCTCTAGCCCATGTACCATTGAGAGCTCATCTTAGGACTCCCGTGGCCCTGAGGAGCTATCACTGACAGCAGATCTAACACCCTGGGAAAGATTTGGTCCTTAAAAGAGGAATCTCACATGAAAACGTGCAGCAAGCTCGCCAACGGCCAGAACTTTCTTCACAGCTTGGAGCCTTCTGGCTCATATTTGCTGCCTCTTTTACTGAATACATTTAGCATAGCTTCTGCTCACTCAGAATCAGAATTCATTAATACTTTTGCTCTTTGTGTCCCCATGGAGAATATCAATAAAGACATCAGGGAAAGCTCAGTCAAATATGCTGCAACATAAACGTGCAGTTGCAATGCATACATTATGTGAGGTTTCACATCTCCTGTTAAGTAGGGTTGAAAATAAAACTACAGAGCACACTTTATATACATAATGTACCCACACATACATATGCATATGTTTATACATAAATATAACATTACACATCGATGCTCATGGACCCCTGCACATACTATGAGAAATTACCTATCACGTTAAGACTGCACAAGGCTTATAAAAGCTCAAAACACTGACAGAAAATAGGAAGTGTCACAGCCAGTTTCAATGGCTTCCAACATGAAATGGTAACCTTTCTTTTTTTCAGTTATGTCAGCACAGGCCAAATATCATGCATGTGGGCAAATCCTCCTATAGCTAATGGAAATATATCCATTAGCAGCACCAATTTATTCTCTTTTTTTTGTTGTTCTATAAAACAAAATAAAATAAGAAGGCTTTATGTTAAGAGAAACGCAATTTTGAATTTGAATGCATGGAATCAGTTTTGGGCAGTGCTCAGGAAAGAATCATTTGCTCAGTGTTTTGGGGGTCATTAGTCTGTAAGACAGCGCAGTGCAGTCCAGCACAGTCTAAGTTTGCCAGTGACGGTTCTCGTAAAGCGTGGAGTTAATTAGCCCCTCTGAAATTCCTGCTTGATCCCTTGTGGATTTCTTTCTGAAAAACCTCAGAAAGTCAATATAAAAATTCCTGTTAATGCTTTATGTCTCCAGTTCACTCCTTATTTTTCAGTGTGGGACCAGGAAGAGTATCACTATCTTGAAGATTATTCACAGCTCATTACAATTCTAAACACATACGCTATTCCGATCTTTAGTATTGCTACCATTAATAAGAAAAAAAGTGAAGAGTTTGTCCTGCTTTGATTTTCTGTTGCTAAAATCAACGCTGAAGAAAAGATGATGTGTAAGAACCCCAGCATCTGTACCTTCAGGTCCAGGCTGCAAGCACTACCAAGCACATGAACGCTAGCAATGAAAACACCGTGGATTTCAGTGGATCTTCAGGGAAACCAACAGCTCTACTTACAAAAGAGCTAATGGTTGCACACCAGAGTCCTGTTTTCTGCTGTTTCCTTCACTGAATGCTTCTTCCTTTCCTCCGTTCACCTCCTATCCTGCTATCCTGCCCTGCTTGCAATGTCCATCATTTACTTCTGCTACCTCAAAGGCTTTCTGTGAACCGCCATGATGAAGGTACCCTCTGCCACCTGCAGCCCAGACGCGCCATCTCAGGATCAAGTCTTATGCCCATGTTATAAACGCAGACTCTCAGAATGATTTTCTCAGCAGACTGACAACACATTTTCTCTTCAGCTGAGCAGTATCGTCAAGCAGCTGCAAAAAATTACAGGCTGTGAAATCTCTCTGTACTGTTCCCTCTGCTAGTAGTAAGGATCTGGTGGAGCTGAGTTCCCTCCCAAATGTGTAAACTGTGCTGCCCAGGAATACTCTAGCTAACTCTGCTCTAACCAGCCACTGTTGGATTATTTCTAGGCATTAAAAAGATTTTCTTCAAACAAACACATTTAGGATTTTCTAATAGCAATTTAAACCTAATCTGAGAATGTCTGGAAGTGGAAAATGACTTCTACATGCTGAGGATAGTGTTCCATTACCAGTAATTTATTGTCTTTAAGAGCATCACTGGAACATTTATTGACACAACAAAACACAGACATTTCTGGTTTGTTGTAAAATCTCATTGCGCTCAGCCATTTGTGACTAAGCACAGCAGTGCAATTTATATTCCCAGGCAGGGCTTCCTATTTTTCCAAGTGTGTTTAGACTCATATAAAGATTGTATAATCCAAGGGGCAAAAAAAATCTCCTGCTGAAAACAAATGTAAAAACACAAGAACTCTTGGTGGAAGAAAATCAAAAAAGATTTTTAAAAAGGAATTTGGCTGAAGAAATTTACTACAGCATTTCCACTAGTGTATGCAGGTATCTAAGACATTATGACAGATATGATGAAGCAAAGGATTTCAGTCATTCTAGATCATAAATCATGTTTTTTCTGTGTTAAGAATTATAATTCAGCAAGCTCATGTAAGATATAAACTTAGTTTGTGTCTGTTTTCTTCGGTCTAGAACAGATATTCCAGAGAAATATAATTTCTATTAAAAGGTTACACAAAAGAGCACTGCTTAGAGAGCAATTTTTTTTTTTTTTTAAATACTTATTATTATTGCTAGCACATTTTAGGATCCAGTCCTGCAAAGTCATATGTTGAAGTCAGGGATTATACATGTGAGTAATTGTTAGGGCTGTCAAAGTATTAGAGTAGAAATTTTCCTTGAATTTCATCCATTAGCAATGGGTGAGGGAATAAGCCCATGGATGGTTTTAAGCTACTTTAGATGCCCTACAATAGCCAGGTTTTTGTTCCAGGTATCTAAGCAGATCCTGAGTGAGTCACATGCGTAGCTGAGAGGTAGAGCTCATGCACCCCACGTTTCACTGGTATTTTACTGCAATATTCAGAACAAACTTGAAACCAAATTTTTCAAGAATTCAGAGCTGTCCAATGACAGTTTTTAACCTTCAGATCTTTCAGAGGCAGTCTTGTGTATTTATTTTGAATGTATTTATTTCTCAGTACCTTTGACCAATCTATTGTTCAACCTGACCTCTATCACCTTTCAAAAGGGAAACCCACTGACTTTGTAGGCTTGTCTGGAAGACCCACATTGCTCCTACTTGTACAGTTACACCTCCCTTGTTTTTTTCTAATGTTCATTAGAAATCTCTTGTGTTTGTGGTTAGTTTTAAATGAAAGAAAACCAGCTGGTTATTCAATGACATCCTTCATGGAAGACTTTAAAACTTAACTTATACCTTAACTAAAAAGGCTGTGTGAGGCTACCGGAGATTAGGTAAAGAGCATTACACACATTATACTGAGGCAGCAAGCGATTATGTCATGGTTTTGTGACTTGTCCCAAGTCGTACAGGTTAGCATAGAGAGGGGCAGCCGTAGAGGGCAGTTCAGACTGCAGCAAGGATACCAGCCCTCTGAAAGCACCCATTGCCCTTCCCTGAGCTATCAGGGAGCCCAGAAGGGAAAGAGGCAGGTGGCACAAACCTCTCCTCTTCTTCTGCCATCTCATCTTTCCCATATGACCAGGATATTTTATTTAAGGCTTTGTCCTTCTGCGAAACTACAGCAATTCCATCCAGAGCAGGCAGTTAACGTTTCTCATTGACTGCATTTATATATAACATATTACATAGAGGTCTGAAGAGATTTTATTTATGCCAGCAATATAAATAAAGCCACACAAAAGCTTTTCAACTCCCAGCTAATCTAGTATCTTTGTTCCTGCATTATGGTGGTTTGTTTTCTCACAAGCTCTGAATGTTTCTTTGTGCTCTTATCCCCTAATTATTTCATTAGGATCCATAAGGCTGTTGCATCAACACAGCACATTCAGCCCAGGTGTTGCTAAAATTATAAACTATGGGAAGCAATCACAGCATTCAGCAGCCTGCAGTTCACACCTGCTCTGTGTGGTTGACTTGGTTTTCATTATGAATTTTCCACAGGGTTTAATCCAGGATAATATATTTAGATGTAGGTCTGGCAGGCAATTCAAGGATTTTAGAGTGGATTCATTTTCCTCAATGGACAGGATTTGCTCTTAAACGTTAATGAAGCTGGCCAACTTTTCGGAGCCACTTCCACTAATGATGATTGTGTATTTGGGGGATTCTACTATAATATCATCATTCTTAAACATGGCAAATGAAACTTTGTTTTATTTTATTGGCACTCAACTCATCCTTTAGAGAGACAAAGTTACAGCTTGGTTTAACCTTTTTACACAAGCAGAAGCCAGCTGCTCTAAAACCGTGTTAAAGAACAAGAAATGACTCCACAAGAAGTTCCAGGCATCCCACCGCTCGGTGTGGCAGCCCTGATGTGACTGCTGTGCCCTTGTGATGTGATGTGCCATCAGGTGCCAACAACACCCACCCACCACATGGGAACTGGAGGTCCCTTTACAACGGTGCACAGATATGGCTGAGCCAGCCAGCAGATGCTGAAACAGTCCATCTTGCTCATGCTGGAGGATTTTGCAGTGAACAAGCTTTCATGGAAAAAGCAAGCATGAAAATCCCGGACAGGAGAACCTCAACAACCATCTGGCCAAGAGTTTTACTAAGCCAGGACCCCTGGTATGGCTTTCAGGGCCTTGCAACACAGTGTGTTTTATCATGACAGCCCAGCAATTGAACTGAAATGCAACCAAGAGGTAAAAGTGCTTCTTCATGTGTTTTACCCATCTTTCTCACTTTGTTTGCACATCTTTCTTTGTGCTAAATGAAGGTTTACAGATCTATGGGAGGCATGGAGCCATCTCCTCCCTCCTGGCAGTTTCAAAGGTACGTAGAAAGAGGAGAGCCTGCCCTGGCCGTCAGCTATTTCGTCCTGTTGGAGGCAAACATCTCACATAGCCCTCTTCACTATCTCTTGAGTTGTCTTGAAGATATAGAGATACTTGGGTTGAGTTCAAGCAGGATATTCCCTATAACTGATTCAAGGCATGGCAAAAGTATTTTCTTGCCCAGCAGTCCTGCTTTATGTTTCCACCTCTGCAGTTCCGCTTCATGAACTCTTTTGGCTTCGTGACTGTCGCTGCCTCTGAGCATTTCCTTTCTTCTACCAACATCGCAGCTGATGATGAATGCATGTCACACTTCAAACTTGCCTTACCTCACTTTCGGGATCTCTTTTGCTCAGGAGACTCCTGCATTCATGCACTCAGCCTTGGCCAGTTCTGCAAAACTAATCGGTGCTAACGCAGGCATTGTGTTATGTCCCAGAAGAAAGAAGAGGTTGAATCCACTTTCTGATGTAGAGCTATGTTGTGGCATACGGCTTACGATGTGTGTGAAAGCTGGCTAATCTTTTAACCAGTCGACAAATGTTAAAGGTGAGCAACTACTTAAACCAAATTGACCTTAAAGCTTCCTGGACACTCTGAGTTACCGCACAGGCTGACGCCTGGGCTAAAAGAGCAGGAAGGTATTTGCCTCTGAAGCCCAGCCACTGAAGGAAAAGCTATTGCTTCCTTTCCCCACAACCTGCTCAGCCTCTGCTTTGCCTTCAGACTTCCCAGGGCTTGTGGCTTGTGCACCATTACCTGAGTAGCTGATGCTCAGTGGCACCTTACACACACACACATATATATGCACACACATGCAACCATTTATCTGTATATGTCTGTGTGTGTTTAAATACAAACACATACTACATTCTTATTACTAATTATATTTCTTAATATATGGAGTTCACAGTTTCTGCCTGGAGGGGACTGTGTTTTCTTGCAAAGCCACCTAAAAGGCACCAATTTCAAAGGACATGTAAGCAGTCAATATAAACACAATTTACATGCAATGACTGAATTCCTCTAAGCTCCAGGGACAGGAAAGATTTTTAGTCAGATGCTTTTTAGTTTCAGTCAGATTTCTGACGAAAATAATTAGGTTTGTAAAACTGAGGCCAGCATGCCTTCCCATTGATCACGGAGCTAACAGTGGGTTGCCCTCAGGGTTGTGTTCACTGCAAACAGAATACCAGCTTGGAAAGAACAGATAAAACAAGGTGCTATTTAGCCTAGTTATCTTCCAGCTTTTCATGTGTTTGGCAGACCCTCTTTTCTTGTCAGAGCAATGAAACTTGTCAGAGCTAGACCTCACCATCACTAACCTGTGGTCAGTAATACCAGAGTGGTTAGACAAAGCCTGCCACAGAAAACACTAAAAATAGCTTCCCTGGCCATCTTGCAGCACGATGGCTCTCTGGACAGATCCCGAGGAGACCTCAGCATCAGGTGGCTCTTGCTGGCATTCACTCTCAGGAAGGAAAAATATTCTGGGGGCAAAAAGCCAGAAGAAAAATGATGATGTTCTGGGGTGTGGGACCGAAGGGGACTGCCCTGCCCTCTCTCGTGTCACAGACGGGCAGTAGTAACGTAGCACTGGAAGACAGGAGGAGAAATCAGGGCCAGTGCTGATATCTGACCCCTCCTCCATCAGTTCCAGGTTTCTTCAGGTTACATTTTCAAGCAAGTCTAAAAGGCGAGGATATACACCTGAGGTATACCAGGAAACCATTGCACTCATCAAGCATTACTGGCGTTTATTCTGCCATTACTTCAGCTACTCTAACCATATGTAGCTCAATATTTTCCCATATAGAGCTAAATATTGTTTTCATGCTAAAACATGCTAGCTTAAGTCTTATAGGCTCTGTGTTTTCTTCAGAGGTTTAGATAGGGAGCAGGGTAAGCGGTGATTACTCAACCACTTCCCCAACTCCAGAATAGCCGAATGTTTTTTCTAATGTGAATAGCAAAATAGTTTAAAAAATGAATTTTAGAGGAGGGATGCTGTGCTGTAGAATAAAATTCTGAAAGTTCTGAAACACTCTGAAAATTTCAAAGCCTCATTGAAACTCTTACAATACTGTTTCCCAACCATATCAGCTTTTGGTGTTTTTTTTCTCCAGTGTGAACGGTACGGAGAAAACCTGAAGGGACTGCACCTCAGACTGCTGCTGCTACTTTGGGTCAAGGCTATGTGCGAACAGTATTTTAGAATATGTGCCCTAACTTGAAAAATTTTACTTTTTAACAGGTTAAATTATTTACTGCATAGAGATAGCCTATGCCATTACGTGTTGTGGTCCAGGATTTTCTCCATGACACATCTATATGTCTCCTGACGTCTATCACTTCCCAGAAACATCACAATAAAGCATCACCTATTTGTCTTCACCTCTCCTTCTACTCCTCTTCACTACAGCCTTCCTACATCTCCAAAAAATATCTGCACCTCCTCCCACAGCTTCTTGGTGCATGGGGAAATGGCTGCCCTATGTTCCTACATTAAAATTAACGTTGTTGTTTCTGTGCAAAGGGGAGCAAGTGATGTTTTAGTTCTCTATCGCAGGGACACGTGAACTCTGTAATATCTCTTCCTCCCCCGCACACCCTTTCTCCACCCTGAGCCTTTCGAGCTTTAAAGATGAACCCCTCGCAGTTTCAGACCTGGTTATCACACACACAGTTTCTCAGCTAAATAAATGTTTAGCGTTATACATTAATTGATAAGTGACCTTCTTAAAAACAAAATTCCTGCTTTTTTTCTCTCTCCTCTGAACATTACATGTCACAGTGAACAATCATATATATAAATATACACATTCACACATACACTTACTGTAGGCTATATGGCAGAAGATTAAAATGTAATGCATATCCTCAGTGCCTGGAGAAGAGGAGATGCATTATTCAGTGGAACTAACTACACACAGTCTTACTACAGAGTAATTAGTAGCATGACTGTCGGGCACAAAGAAAAAAAAGTCTTGAAAGAGTTACAAAGGTTGAAAAAGCTGACTAAGCATATTACTTGTTATTAGTAAAACATAAGCTGCCAGGTATGTCTTCCAACTTCAATTGTAAGAATTATTTATAGCAGGAATTTTCCCCAATAGCAATAACTGCAAATGATTAATTCATACAGAAAGCTAAGATAATTATGAATTATTGCAAATTAAACTCCAAGCACTAAAAATAAATGTAAATCTTAAAAAGAGACAGCTTTAAAAGGGATTACTTTTCCCAAAGAAGCCAGCGAGGTAGTGCATTTCTCAGCCTGGATGGTGAGAACCAGAAGTGTTTTTTTCTAAATTTCAGCATTTAAGGAACCTGTAGGCAAACCAGCAAAATGTCACTTCTCCCCCGTGCTTGTAACGACACCATGCCGCTTCCCATGACAGCATCCAGGACATCTTGCCACAGAGGAACTTTCAGCTGAGGTCAAAATTTTGGCTGCTAATCAGTACTATTCTCCAACATTGTTTCCAGACTGGTAATCATTTGCAGTGTCATTGCCTGTGTGTTTATGGCTATTTTATTGGTCTGCATAGCTCACTTGGCCACAAAGACTCTATGGCACCGCAGAGGTGATTCAGGAGAGCCTACCATTCGGTCGGTCAAAGCCTGAGGGTCAGATACCACATCAAAACATTTTTTTTCATCACCAGCTTTATGATGCTCCGTGCCTTTAAGCCTATGCACTAAGAGCTTAGGGGTGTTTCACTCAGAGGGGAGTATTCATAGGTCCTCAAAATTCTGATTCCTAAATAAATATATGCTTTTGGAACTCATTTCAGAGTTTATAATTATTTTTTATAAAAAATTATTAAAGTGATACTATTATTAAATCTGGGTGTAATAAGCCCATGTGTACTGTAAAGGATAGTTAAAGCAAATAAAAGGTAGAGACTTAACAAAAGAAGTGGAGCTGACCAGCATTTTTCCAAGCACGAAATTTTGCCTAAACTGGTCTGTTGAAAGCTCAAGTAACAACTGGAAAAAATCCCACGGTTTTTCTTCCCTCTTTTTTGACCAATCTTAATTAACAATTATATAACAGTAAAAAGTTCAATAGGAAAACCCAATCATCAACAGCTTCCCAAAAGTAATTGCTGATTTGGTTGATTCCTTTTCTGCGTGTTTTTCAGTTGATAGAAAGATCACTGATTAAAGATAAATAAACATTAGTGAAGGAACCATTATTTGCCTGAATACAGTTTACATCTGCAGAGCAGCAAACCTGGCAGGTTCCTGCCCTGCTCGCTTCCTAGAGGTAACCACAATTTCCTCGGCTAGATTTGTAAAGCAATAGTATCCGTGCACAAGTAGGCATCTTTACATGCAAATAGATGCATTCAAATGCTCTCATGCTTATCCGTGCTAATAGTGCAGGCATGATTTTGCATATATATTTTAGCATTATTTATCAAACAATCAATTGGCTGAAGGCAAGAGAAGCTAGGACAGTAGAAAAGGGGAGTGATGTAAAGTCCAGCAGAGCGAAGTGGCCAGATGCTGTCAGGGTGAGTGTCAGCACCACAGCGACAGACGGGTGAAGAGGAGAAATATTCCAGAAGAGAGGACCGGGAGGGGAGGCAGGGGGAAGGGGAGGTTCACTTTGTCATGTACATGATACAGAGAGAGAAGCAAGTTGCTTCTACAGTCGTGTCCCTCATCAGAAATGGCGGGAAAAGCATCTTATTTCTCTCCACATCTGCTTTCTGACAGGTGAGAGAAACAGCAGCGCCGCTGTCAGTTAACTCTCCTGGGAACTGCTGGGAATACACAATACCCAGACCCATGTTTTCCTGGTAGAATATTGCTATTGCCATTTCACTGGCAGGCATCCCATATTAATGCTGCTTCTGCTGCTAACCAGAGCCGGTGTTCCCCTCCTCCTACTGCACTCCACACCAGTTCTCAACCAGGCGATGTAACTTGCTGTCTAAGTGCCTTCAGGATCTGATACTTGGAAGATAAACCAGTTCTCTCCAGTCCAGTAGATCATACTGTTCTGTTTCCTCTGAGTACAGAAGCAGAAGCTCTGTTTTGGAAATTCAACTTCAAACATGAATGTGCCCAACTCCTGAAGTTGCTGGTTAAAAAAGTTTGGGAAAGACAAACCATTGATAAGCCATCCTTCAAGAATCAATAGCTTATCAACAGCCTTGGGTGATATTTGTCATGTACCAGCATAATAGGTCCCATATAAAAATAATATATATGGTGGACATGTCAAATAAAATCAAAGCTACCTGCATGCAAACAAAAGAGAGATGTGCTCTCAGCATATCCTCTCCCACTTTTCATTATTTTTAGAAAAATCTGTGTATAGCCAATATCACACTGTACTGAAAATTTACTCCCGTTCCCAAGGCCTGTTAAACTTTATCCAGAGATGGATTAGGACCTAAGAGAGAAATTTAGACCATAAACATTTATCTTTTACTGTTAATCACATTGGCAAAATTCCACAGTGTAAATGTCTTCTGTTATTCCTGAAACGGGTGTACACAGCATGAACTGCCACAGCAGCACCAGCAGAAGTTCAAGCACCTCTTCCTAAGAAACCTGCGTTAGTAATGAAATCGCATCACATTGAAAACGGACACCGCCGAATGGGGTAACACACACAGCAGGTGATGTAGTCAAAGAAATAAACGATTTGCACAGTGATGATGTCATCAGCTTCAGTGTGATGACAAGCTGAAGACAAGTTTCACTCTTCAGGTTGGTTCTGGGACCATTGAATTCATTACGGGACTTCTCCCACACTCGATGGGCTTTGCCAAAAGCGAAGCCAGTGAAGCAGAGAACAGTTCACAAAGTTGAGTATTGGGTGACCAACAGAGAGCAGGGCATTATGTGATGTGAAAGACACTGTTTTAAAAAACGCAACTCTTTGTTAAAACGTGTTTCTTCGTCAGTTCAACACATTCAATGCAGTTTCTAAGACAGATTGTGAAGAAAGGAAATTCATAATGCTGACGACCAAATGCCACAGGCTGGGTACAACCCTGGGAATTCTGTGCAGAGAGGACACGAAAAACGAGCCGTTTAAATGCCAAGCACTGCAAATTTCTCATCGTAGGAAAAGAATCGCTCAGCGGCACTACTTTGATTTGGCTCGCCAAGGGGGCACACAGCTCGCGTGTTTCAGCAGTCACTTTTTTTCCCCCTCCGTATCTGTTTCGGCCCATCTTGGCGGTCACACAGCGGCTGCGGCGCGGCCCGGAGCCGCAGGCAGGCAGGCAGGCAGGCAGGCAGGCAGGCAGAGCATCGCTGCCCGTGGAGGGGAGAGGAGGGGAGTCCCCCCCTGCGCCGCTGCCAGCGCTCACACGGGGATGAGAGGTGCCGCCTTCTCCTCCTCCTCTTCCTCCTCCTCCTCCTCCTCCTCCTCCCCGCTGCTGCCCTGCCGGCTGGCAGCGTGCGGCTGGACGGGGCGCAGCGGCGGGAGCCGGGCTGTCGGCGGCCGGGTGCGGAGCGGGGCGGCGGGGGGGAGGCGAGCGGGGCTGCTGCGGGCGGGCTCCCCGCCGTGTCCCGCCGCCCCTAACGGCCTTTGTCTCTCTGCAGCCAGAGCCAGCGGCGCAGGGACGGGGACCATGGCTTGGGGCGAGCTCAGCCTCCTCCGCTGGCTGCGGGAGAGCCGGCAGTCCAGGAAACTCATCCTGCTCATCGTCTTCGTCGCCTTGCTCCTGGACAACATGCTGCTGACGGTAGTCGGTAGGTAGAAGGGGGTTTGGGTTGGGTTTTTTTTCCTCCCTCCCGATTTATGCCAGAAATAATCTCCAGTGACAGATGTACTCCCTGAATGCATGATTAATGCTCTCAAACCAAACATTTTCAAGCACTGATTTTTTTTTTTTTTTTAAACACAAACGATATTCTAGGTGTTGCAAACATACCGCCATACACATCAAAGTCTCGCTTTATTTCTATGTTAATTGCAGAATAAGGAATGGTATAAAGAGGTCTTCATAATTCCTTTTTTCTACTAAACGCCGCTAATACTTCACAGAACAAGAGATAACAGTATTTTTAGCTCATCATCATTTTTTCTCATGTGGTCATGTAACTGAAACAACAAGATAGATACCATTGGAGATGCCTGTTTCCTTGCGATAGTTCCTCTTTCCCCCACATTACTCTTAAAATGATCGGTTACTAAGAAAACTGTCTGACTGGGTTTTAAGAAAAGCACTTCTATGAGTTGGTTTAACAAAATAATCCAAGTTTTGATCAAAGATGCAACTTTTACTGGCTTCAGAGGCTTAGTGTCAAGATTTAGGAATCTAGTCAAACAAGATGTTCGAACATTTTTCACTGGTAGTTTTAGAAGTCCCCACATTCAAATGTTTATATGAATTTAAAGAAAAGGGTTCAGAGAACCTGGTGGCTCATGGCTGCGCACAGAGGCGCACACGAATGCCCATGCGTCTCTCAGCAGTGGATCGGGCTGGGCTGTGCAGAGCCGGCTCTCGGATGATGCTGCACTGTCGGCTTCTGAATCAGACTCCTGGATTTCTTGGGGGACTTCAGCTTAAAAGCTGATTCCACAATGTAGGCCTTAGCTAAGAACATATATATTTTTAGCACGTCGATTTGGGATTTTTTTTACATGAATATGCTTTCTTATAAAGTTCTTAACATTTAGTTACTTATTCAGTAATATGTATGCTAGAAGCCCTAGAAATTGTCATGGCTTGCAGACTTACTGAAAGAATGAGCATTTTCAGGAAGAGATGCAAGACAAGGAGGGACAATTCTGTCACTAGTGTTTAATTGAATGAACCTGACATCTGTTTTTATGAATTCTGAAATGTTAATTTCTGAGATACGTATTAATGCAATTAAATTGCAGCTAAGATCCTAAAGCATACAAAGAAGGTCCCTTTTCAATGTAAATTTTTAAAAAGTAATGAGATATGCAAACACCAACACATTAGTTCTGATTACTTTATATAGGAGTGTTATGGGTTTTTCCTTCTTATGGCTGTTACTTATCAATGGTTTTGTGGTTTATTTTAGAAATATGTTTTATTACATTTTTTATATTTTGATTTAATAATAGTTTCAATGCTTTTCTCACCTTTCATGTTTTCACAATCTAATAAACGGATTTGTGCAGTCATGTATGACACTCCAGACATGGGTTTTGATACGTCTTGTATTTTGCTTTCTGAATGATGTCTGTATAGAAAATCTTATATTTATGAAAACTGGCAAAAAATAAAGACTAATGTAAAAGAACTTTTTGTTTTAAACTGCACTTCTGAGTTACGGGTGTGTTTTTTCCCATGAGAAAATTTCTATTTCAGTTCTGTGTTTCCGCCGTTCAAAATCCTTAGTAATGTGCTCTGTAGGAAAGCCTTGTATTTCCTAATCAATGGCAAAGCAAACAAGAAAATTTGGTGATTCCATTTACAAATAACCTGATAGTAAGATGCCAATATATTCTATTTGTTTTTCCAGTGCCAATAATTCCCAGTTACCTTTACAGCATCAAACATGAAACAAATGCCACAGAAATCCAGACTACTAAGCCTAACGTAGTCTCAACAATGACGGACAATTTTCAGAGCATCTTCTCCTACTACGACAACTCAACGATGGTTACTGGAAACGAATCTGATAAGACACGACCCAGGGAGTTTCATCATACGCAGACAGAACAAATGATAGTAAATGTGACTCCTGCCCCATCTGACTGCCCTAAGGAAGATAAGGACCTGCTGAATGAAAATGTTCAAGTCGGTCTCTTGTTTGCTTCAAAAGCAACAGTGCAGCTAATCACTAACCCCTTCATAGGGCCGCTGACAAACAGGTATGTTATTTCTGCTACATTACTTAGTCAGGATTTTATATTGATGTTTTAGTCCGGACCAATATTTCAAACAAAGTATTTTTAATTCTGTTGTGGCCCTGGGTTACTGGCCTTCTCATTTTACCTGGAGGAATATTTTAGTGAAATACACTTGGTGAACACTTCTAAACACCTACATCCTTTCCAAAAGCGTACGATGCTGAACGTATCAGATGGCTCATGCGCAGCTTACCAATTTATTAATTGGTAATTAATAAATTAATTACCTCCAGCTCCTGAGACCTCAGGTTTTTATAGAAACTTTTGCTGAAATGGTGTTGAAACGTCTTCACTACAGTTATATGGGGCCAAAAGACACTACAACATAGTATTTACGAAGCGCTGTGAATTGATGATATATCTGTTACACCTACATTAGGCAACCGTGATATTGAAACTGTAGGCAGGGTTCCGATCCCTCCCTTGCTCTCACAGAGATGCATGGCCCTTGGTGTGATTTGGTATTCAATGATTTGGAGTCGTCTGAGGTAAGAATCAGTGGGAAATTCGTGTGGACTTCAGTGAAAAATGAACAAGTGTCAAACTTTGCTGATGCCATGTTCATCACCGAGTTCAGTGGATCACAGATTTCCATCAGTACATGATCTAGCCCAGCCTTCAAGCTGTTCTCTCTAAATTCTTGCATATATATGGTGTCTTGAACAAAATATGTTTAAATGGTGCTTTAAAGAATATTTTTTTGAGCCAGAACCAAGGGTATAAGCACTGATATCAATGACTTACAACCCCCACCCCAAATCCAAGCAATAATGATGTTTACATGCAGATTAAAAAGTATTTATAATATCATTTAAATTTTTTATGATAATAATTAATTTTATTTTATTGTTAGCATTTTGTGTAACTGTCCCCCACAGAAGCAGCTGCAGATAGAATATGAGATCAGTCTCTGCAGGAAATAAACGTCAAATTGTATTTAGTCGCGTCACTAATTTTCATATTTCTTATTTAATCTTTTTTTATAAAGAAGAATATTTCCTTTCAGAAAACAATATGCGGTAGAAATTTGTCCTTGTAAAACACATTTGTTTAAGCAGTCAATGCCTATCATATGTGACAATACCCAGAACAACCAACGCACTTTAATGCTAGATATTTCAGGTTTTGAAGCCAAAACTACCTTTCTTCGGTTTTAGAGCTTATATATATATAATATTATATATTGTCTGAGTGTTTAATTTCAATCTGGTAGAAGAGTATCCAACTGAGGGCTAAGCAGCAGTTTGACTCAGTGTTATTAATTCAGAACCTGTATTCAATCTGTGGAACTGATCTAACACAAAGGCTTTAAATGAGATAGACAGTTTCATTTCTCTCTCATTTCACCTTATCTCCTACTGTATAACACCTACACAGCCATAAGTACGTCATTGCAAAATTAGTTTTCCACAAATATTGCTGCAAGTTGAGGAGGTAAACAGATTTGTGTTACCTTGATTTTCTGTATTGTTTTGTGAGGATATGATAGCTCATCCATGGGCAAATTAACGTAACGTCAAATAATATTTTCTAACAGTTCTTTAGATATTCTTCTAGATTTTCCTAAATGTCTAAATTATTGCCCTGCTGATATTTACTTTCCTTTGTTAGTATCAGCATTTCGACAACCTGCCAAACCAGGAGAAAGGCAATAATACGCTCCACGTTTTTGATATTACTTTTTCAATAGCGCAGTTACGTTGTACTGTAGATACAATCTCTGCTCTTTCTTTGGTAGACATCTGCCTAAGAGGGTGCATGTCCCTGCCAATGCCTCTCCATGTGCCTGCACATCTTAGGACCAGAGCCTGGTGCTGCCTGTGCCGAGGCATGGGGTAACACCTCTCCCCCGGAGCCAGCTGCCGGGACACGCGTGATACGTCCTTAGGTTTGGCCATGGGGCAGTAGACGTTCTTGTAGCATCTCCCTTTGCTGCTGTTAGGAGAGGGGTGGCAACACACCAGTGTGAACATTAGTGCTGTGAGCGGAGATTTCCTCCTGGAAACATCCTACAGGTTTTTTGCATGGGGCTGAGCATGTGATTGCAATCACAGGGGCAGGTTTGCAAGCTCAGATGCTCCACAAGTGCGAGAGAAAAATCAAGGAGCACATCGCCCCAGTGTCCTGTGCGACAGACTCTTCTTTCATACAGCAGAAATGAGTGCCTTAATGGTAAAGCGGCCCTAAATTAGATTTAAGTATTACTGGTTTTCTTTCATGTGTTATTTGTATCTTGGTACCAGTATCTGCTTTTCTTCTGAGAACTGTTTAGTGAGAAATATCAGTTAACACATTTATCAATTAACTGTAGAAGTTATTGGCCAAAAAAACCCCTAAAGTTGACATTTCCTAATAAGAATGCATATGATCTGTTAAAAAGCAGTGTGGAAATTGTGATTATTATAAATGAAACAGAAAATATCTGAGTTATCATTATAAACACTCTTCCTTACCACTGATAAGCTGTTTAGTGATAATTGTTATTGCCCTTATTACTTTTGCAAAATTTCAGCAAAATATCACAGCTTAAGGAGAACTGGTCGCTTAGTTCAAGATTAGCGTGCACAGTTTGTTAAGATGCCCAGTAAATTTCTTTTTCAAATAGGTAGCACACTGTGTTCATGGTTTTTATTTTTCAATCAAATATAGTTGTTCAAGAGTGGTTTAGATTTTTAATCGAGTATGGAGTTACTGGCTTTCAGTAGGCATTGGCTTTGAGTGCTTGAGTTTGTGCAGGGTGTAACAGGATATTCTAGTCATATGAGTCTGTGCCAATAATTACTTAATTTTAGGTTTTCTGGAAGTTTTGTAGACTGTTTTCCCTTTTTTCTCTAACTACTGGAGGTGTAGATTTTTAAAAATAAGTTTCAAAATTGGTTTCATTCAAGGAGTAAGTTCTGTTAAAAAAATTTCTTATTTAAAGCCCAGCTCTTTCCATGGAGTATCAGACAAAACACAGAGCTGGCTTAGTGAACTGGTTTGCAACTCATGAAACAACACAATTTACCCTTGATCTAACAAAGTCCTGGCAAAGGAAATGCTAGGTGATGGCTTTGCCATAGAATGTCAACACCACTCTTCCCACAGTGGCAGGGTTCCAGGGCCGAGCTGATAAGATTTTGTGGCTCAGATGCACATTAAGTTTTTCCTTGTACTGAAATTGGTAAGAAACTATACAAATAGCACAGCACTTGATACAGGGCACTTTGTGGGGAGGATGCACTGGCAGGGGGAGATTGAAGGCCCTGCCTAATCCTTTCCAGTGAAGAAAGTGGGCGAAAGGCTGCTGTGCTCTCTATAACTAACTGATTTGCTCCATTATTTTCTCAAGCTCTTACCAAGCTCTACGGACGAGGCTGTGAGCCCAGCTGTGCTAGCCCCACCATCCACTAGAGCCAACATATGTCTCCCCTGCCATGTCTCTCTCTCTCCCTTTATTTATCAGTCTGATAGTTTTAACCTTGTGATTATCCATATCGGCCTCAAAAATAATTAAAAAATGAACAGGTATTTTCATCATCATTTTTACACCAGCCTAACTACAGCTTTGAGCTTCTTTGCATGAGAGAGAGAGTGGCTAGGACCATGATGTGTTCATGACCAAGATACATGCAAAGAATGAGGCAGAGAGACAAATAGCATTTGTAACTACTTAGTTACAGTTCAATTCCTATGTAAGCTTTCCTTTCAGGTTTTGGCAGGTGATTGAAATGACCAGTTCTGCAGGTTGGACAAAGCTCCTCTGCTTACCCTGTGCTACAGCATGGAGCATGGAAGTGGAGAGTCCATGGACCACACTCCCTGGCCCTGCTGACCCTGCACGTTTTTCCTTACCTTCACACACATTCAGTGGTTCATTGCTTCACAACCTCGAGGAAAATATTCTTCTTGCCATATGTCCTCCCCAGGCTTCACTGGCAGTGAAGAAGATAGCCAGACTGCGAACCAGGACAGACCTAACAAGGGGTGCTCATGGTGGTATTGCTGTGGCTGTATAACAACAAGGTTGAAATTGGTGGATTTGCAGCACTGTAATGGATGGATAATTAGGCTCTAATGATCCACAGCTGCTAACCTGGTCAGTGTAATCTTTATTTTACTGCTGTACAGGACCCACCACTTAGTTGTCTTATTGTAGGGTAACTTTGTTAATGGGTATAATCCACTTCCAAGCAGTCCTGCAATCTGGGGCCAACGTGGGACTAAAATGGAGTAATTTAGGCATTCTCCATCAGTGGCAGCCTTTCCCCTCCCTCCTTCGGCTAATGACTCCAGCTTTTTCAGGGGTCAGAACAGTTGTAGGAAGCACTTCTAGCTGCAGGTAAACATGCTGGACTCTGCTTCAGATTCTCTTGGAGGGTTTTGAAAGGAGTACCCCAGAAAATCACATGCTTGAGCGTGGTAAGGAGAAAAAAGAAGAGAGAAGACAGGCTGTAATATTCTTTTGTGTTGCACACATGCAGAGGAACAAAACGTAGAGATAACTGTGGTGGGCTACGCTGTGTCATGGCTGAGAAGTAGAAACTGCATATTCACAGGTTTCACATGGCAAGAACATGAAACGCCCAGGACCAAGGGACAGAATCACTGAATAGTTGGCTGTTACAGGTAGTGCCTCTCCTTTTTGTGATTATTTATGTTATATAGTGTAATTGTTCAGCAAAAACTCCCAGTCTGTGCTCTCTGATATCTGGTGGACAGATCAGGGAATGCAGCTGCAGATTAGACAGTTGTGGTATCACAACTGCCAACTAATTAGTGCTGCTATTTCAGGAGGAGGCAGGGTTTGCTAAGATTATGCAGGAAGGGACAATCTGCATATCTAACTAGATGTCAGCTGGATGTGGGTAAGACCGTCCCCTGAGCAGGAGCAACCACGACTTCTAGGGGTTCAGCAGTCTCGTGCAGGGGCAGCACGCCAGAATTGTGCATCTCCACATTGTGGTTGAAGCTCCAGGCAATTTTTAGCTTTTCAGAGGATTATAATGACTGGTTTAACTCAGCGCAAATGCATGTCCTGTGCTGATCTGCATACCTTTGCGTGATCTGGTACGATGGATCACTGGCAATGCAGGCTTTGGCTGAAATGACTAGCTGTGCCCACACAGAGTCTAGTTCTGAAATGATTAATTTCTGTGTGGAGGAAAAGGTATCTGTTAGACCTCAGTATGTGTGATAAAGCATCATGGTCTGCTGGGTAGCAAGAGTAGGACTGAGTTCTGCTCCAGTTCTGCCCTCATCACCCTCTGCTATGTATTGCTTCACACCTTGCTGTGACCCTGTTTGTCTGAGATAAAGAAAGAATAATATCTGTGACTGCAAAAATTGAGAACAGTGCTTGAACAGTATTTCATTGAGCATTAAAAGTGACTTCCAAAATACTTGTTTTCTTACAGCCTTCAACTACCAGAAACTTTCCAAGTGTAGGAAGCCTGTTGGAAGAATTGAAAGCTGCTTTAGCTTGATAGAGTATAGTTTAGAAAGACTATGATAGCCCTTGTCTTTGTTTAACTCATTAATGTTTATGGAAGATCTCACAGCTCATGTCTCTGATCTAGTGATGGAAATGCAAATGTGGGACCCAATTTGGATGGCATTTGTCTTCATGCAAACAACTTAATTTTAATTCAGTGTACTTGTAGCAGAAGCAAATTGCTGTCTCATGGCCCCAGTATCAAGTCTCAGAATTGCTTGATTTCTGTACTGCGATCGGACTTCTCCCCTACAGTATCCATCCTAGATACCTCTGGGCTGGCCTTGACAGGCACAACCCTACTTTACTTTGCAATGAAAGAAGGCATAAGGACAATCAGCTTTTGCTTTTATACCACAGAGAAAGATGATATCGCTCACCAACAGCAGTAGCCATAGCCTGCAGGGTGGTTTTTTTTTTTTTCATCTGTACTTCTATCAGTGCTTTCTTTAATTGAAAACTTCAAAATCAAAGCAATTATGGTTAAACTCTCTGTGGCCTGTTCTACCTGAGCCCACTGGGAAGTGAAGTGGCCACTTCAGCTTTGAGGCAGGCAAGAAGTTGGTAACAGGTAATTTTTTATTTCTTCATGTACATAGAAACCTCAGTGGAGATTAGCATCCCGTTGTATAATACCTACTATACACAGCAAGAGAAGAGACAGGCTTAGAAATATCACCCACTTTAAATAAAGCAGACAGAAAAAGGTCGTATTATTCTCTTACAGGCCAGGTATCAAGGTGCTGAGAGATTAAAATTATTATCATAAAGCCACAGAGGAAATCTGTGATAGTGCCAGGGATTTAATTTGCTTTGGAGATACCAGTCTAGTTAAGCACCACATGAGTAACTAGTCTCTGCTGGATATTTGTAACACCCACATACAAATTTAAACTAGAAGAATCCATGCACTACGTTTTTGTCATAGTTTAATGTAGTGATGATATTTAAGGCAAAATTGTTCTTCATTAGAGATTTCTGTGGTGTGTAGAAATGTGCATGCTAGATTTCTTTCATTCACAAAACTCACATGTTACAATGAGACATATAATTAACATCAAGCCCTGCACTTCATAGAGTTTTCCATTTTCCAAGGTCCTTAATTGTATAAAACTTATATTAACAAAAAAACAAAGCTTAGAATAATTATTTTGGTTTACCTATGGCACGACTGCTATTATTAAAAATTAAGAGGGCCATTATGGACTCTTCCATTATTTGATTGACCTACTTCAGCCACTACTGCCAATATAAATGCCCAATACTGTCAAATCCTTGGAAGCTGATGTCAGTCAGTACTCCTTTGAAAAGCATCATCCATTGTTGAAGAATTTGGCCATTAAATAATGTCTTTGCAAATACATTTGAGATGCACAATCCTACAAAAAAAGAAGCCATGAATAAAGTGTGCTGAATAGAATATACAGACTGTCTTCAGAGCTACCTGGGTAGTGGTTTTGATTCTAGGCTAGATTTTTAATGGTGTGAAAAATAGTATATTGTGAATTTTTTGTTGAAATTTCAGTTTTAGCTGCTCAAAAATGTATTTGCTTTCCAGACAGAAAATTCTTTATTTCCTGGAAACTTGAAAATACTTATAGCAACCAGGCATTTCTACAGGCTGTTTAGAGTCCTAATGAATAAGTGGGCTGATGAAGAAAGCTTTGATTGGCTCCATTTTTACTCCTAAACCCATGGAAAGCAAAACTATTATTCTCAGGCTCTTTGGGACTCTTCCAGTGCTCCTGGCTGAGGCAGAACCCCAAACAAAGCTGATGACAAATTTTTCCAGTATAAAAGCTATTGGTTTGACTGTGTCTCATTAAAGTCATTGTCTCATAAGGATGGAAACAGATGAGCAGTGAAACACTACTGCGATATTTCAAAGTTTAGCATGCTCAGAGAATCTTCCCTTCTCATATCCTTGGCAACCCCATGGAGGCCCAGAGGGGCTTTATTGGGAACAATTATGGTGGAACGAGAACAGGGCAATCAGATTCTAATGAGAGAAGGATTTCTTCCAGGGATTTCAGATACAAAGTCTGCTGTGCCAGATGAAAAGGCATTTGTAACATGGACAAATTTGATAATGTGGTCCACAATAAATCGTTCAAAGTCTACCAAGGAACTACAGGTTGTGGATTCTTAAAATGTCAGTGAGACAATCCCAGAAATGTGAATGTTCATTTTGTTTTCCAGAATAGGCTACCAGATTCCACTGTTTGCTGGCTTCTGCATCATGTTTGCGTCAACAATCAGTAAGTGCCCACATCTTATTTGGTCTGGCCCAGATGCAACTTTTAAATAAATGATCTCTAATAATTACCACTAGGAATTCTGCTTGTTGATGTAGAGGGACTGATTTCCAAGGAAAATTTAAGGGTGGTTGCTCCATGCGAATGGTAGTGCTGATGAGATTTGACAAGTAAGCTCCTATGAACGTGCTCTAAGGAATTCACCACCTTCCATCCCACCTTGGCGGGTCTCTTCCTTAGCTGAATCTTTATCTCAGGTTCTTGTAATCTGAAGCGGTGCTCAGACAGTTTTAAACAGCTATGGGAGGGCTATCAGCCATGAGAGGGCTATCTTGCAGGGTCCTTAACAACTAGCTGTCGTAGGGGCTTATCAGAAAGCTCGTGAGGCTGCAGTGGCTCATAAGAATATGAGTCAACAGTATCACAGCGTTGCTAAACATTGCTGTGGGATGTGCAAACAGGAGCATAACCTGCAAGTCAGCTGAGACAATTTGCTCTAAATGGCACTGATAAGGCCTCAGCTGGTGTTTTATGTTTGGTTTTGGCATGGCAAAGTTGTGGCACAGATGCAAGAGTACAGAGAACATCAAGGATCATTAGAAGCCTGTGAGGAATGGTGAAAGAATTGGGTTTGCTTCGGAAGGCAGATGTAAGATGTATCAGAGTCTATGACAAAAAGGAAGGGAACAAACAGTTTTCCATGTCCACTGTACATAAGAGAAGGAATAACAAGCTTAAAACTGTATCATCAAGGGGACTGAAGTGCTGGAGAAGATTACCTGGTCTTAGAGTCACGGACAACTCCGCATTTTAAGAACATGCTAGACAAATTTTGGTTGGGATGGAGATAAGAGTAGTGAGCCTAATTCATGGCAGAGGGAGTACTGTTGATCTGCTGACATCCTTCTTTCTTTTATTTTTCTTGATCTTTCTCTGTCCATGTGGGTAGGGATTTTTGTAAGACCTGGCAAAAAGCCTGAGAGGCGCAACACCACAGGGAGGGTGGGAGAAGTGCACGTGGATCTTGGGTTTAGTTGGTGCATAACAGCTTCCCCCAGCTATAACTTGTCTGGCAAAATTCCTTAGATGGCCAACAGATAGGAGCTGAAAAAAGTTTTTAAAAACTCACTCTAGATTTAATGATACACGACACAGGCTCTATGAGCAGAGATGTGCCTGGGTTTCTGGGACACTCCTACTTTCTAGTGTTGGGGATGGGGAATTTAGCTGGACTGAAGAGTGCAGCATCCAGGGGCTCTGTCCCAAAAGTCAGACTGGAACCAGGGTAAAATCTCTTGGGGAGAGAGAGAGGCACCTCCTCTGGTGCAATTTCTCTGATGGTCTGCTGTGGGATCAGGAACTTTCTACAGCCCTTGAATGGGTGAAGCTGGCTTCCCTGCACCTTCAGCCAGCTGTGCTGCACAACACCTATTACAGAGCTGGCAACACCAGGGTAAAACCTCTCCACCCATTTGCTTATCAGAGGAAACATCTGTGCGTGCATGCATGGGGGTGTGTATGTGTTAAGTCTTGCTTTCTCTGAATGCCTGGAGCTCCAGACTGGGCAGCCTTAAATGAGGCAGCGTGGGGAGGCAAGGCTGGAAAGAAAGGTCTTATTACTCCTTCTGTGTGCTGCTGAATCAGAGCAGGATGTAATCAAATCCTAAGTAATTAGTTAAATCTGCTTGTGCGCTTGCATTCAGTGTTACCAGGAGGCTTAGACACCTGAGAGCAATTCAACACTGACACATCTAAATGCAATAAGGGAAAATAATGCAGTTAGCATCGAAAGTGGCACAAGTCACTGTAAACACTTGACTGAATTGTGTGAAGTTTTTGTGACTGTTTCAAGAAATCTAACTTTTAAATCTAGTTAGAGTTAACCTAATTTTAAAAATTTGCCTCTGTTTTTTCTGTAGTGTTTGCCTTCTCAGGAAGCTACACGTTACTGTTTATTGCCAGGTCCCTTCAAGGAGTGGGTTCTTCTTGTTCTTCTGTGGCAGGTAAGAGGAGAGATGATAGAGTAAAATACAGAGCACTGGTTCTGTCATTTTCAGTAGTCTTCTGAATTGTATGTTGCCTGCAGTTTCAATAATTAATACAAAAATATTCAATTACATCAATTTCACTTTTTATCTGTCCCTTTCATATAAAGTAGCTCAAAAGCAAATGTCTTTTCAGACTTCCTTGGTATTTGGGTTGCGGTAAGGAAGAGCACTAAATGAACTGCGCTCTCCCTGGGATTTCTACATGTGCATCTTCAACATTTTAAATTCATTTTTAGTCATTTTAAAGGTCATCAGGAACTTATGTTGGGACTTATTATAGTAGGAATAGCAGCTCTGTCTGTTGCTGAAATTTCTGTTATAAAATGTTTTCAAGGACATGTTTTCATGCTGTCTGCCAGTTTGGACTCAGGTTACCTGTACCAGATTTCCAATACAAGGTCATAAATTTTAAATGATGCAGGTGAAATGGAGTATGCGTTTTCAGCCCAAATTATTCAACCATTTCTGAGACTGAGATGGGAAAAAATATGATTTGTTAATGTTAGAACATTTCACAATCTTTCCTTTGAAAAATTTCTTATGACGGCAGCAGGAATAGAGATTTGGCTTGGGAGGGGTGGTGAAGAGAGCTTTTTGTCAAGAGTGTGTCTCTTGGCTTCCTCAGGAAAATTCCTCTTCCAAGTTGGGCTAGTCTAGAAGCAGGGTTCACACACATTCCATAGAAACTTAAGAATTTAGCAGCTGGATTCCCCCTAGGTTCCTTTTGCAGTGATTTTGCTCCGGCCCACATCTGGGCAGCGCTGCCTGGGGCAGCTGGGGAGATGCAACGCCCCAGACTGAGCTTTCAAACTGGGAGTAAGAAGCACCTTATGCTTAAGATGGGTTTGAAGCTGTGCAACAAGCACTAGTTAAGCAGAGAGATTTAAGCCTGGATGAGTAGTGGGAAGAGTGGGGATGTGGCTAAGGGAGCAGGCAGGGGCCGGGATGAGGAGCCAGGGATGGGGAAGGCAAAGACAAACAGGAGGGGTAGAGACAAGAAAATCCATCTTTCTTCTTTGTACAAGTTAAGGTTACAAGTCAAGCTTTCCGAAGGGAAGTCATGCCAAAATCAAAATTATTGTTCAACTTTAACTCAGTCCCTGTGCAAGTACGTACTTTGAGATACAGCTCTTAGATGAGTATGTGACTTTTTTTCTCACAGACAACCTGTAAAATAGAGCAGAAAAGGCCAAGAGACCATCTAGTCCACCCCCTTCCTGAAGGCAGGATCAGCTTTGTATCTATCATTCCTCATGCATACTTGACAGGCGTGTTCTCAGAAGCCTCCAGAAATGTCCTCAGCATCTAGCTTTGTGCTTAACTACCTTTACTGTCAGGAAATCTCTTCTGGTGTCTCATCTAAAGCCTCTGTACTGTCATGTAAACCCATTGCTGCTTCCCATACTTGAGAGAACATGAAGAACCATTTATTTTCTTTATCTTTGTGGCTCTTTTTCATATTGCAAGACTATTATCACATCTCACATCAGTTTTTTCCTCTCTGATTTTAAATCGAAAGTCCTGCAGTGGTCCCTCACGGATATTTTTCTAAGCCTTTGCTCATTCTCATTGCTCTTCTCTGGATAGTCTCCAGTCACCCCCACCTTTCTTCCCGTGCTGCACCAGAACCAGACCCAGCACTCAGAAGAAGCTCTGACTCCTTACAAGGGCCAACGGCAGTGAGAGACACTTCATGTATCTCACAGGCAAAGGAAGTTTTCTGTAGTATTGTAGCCAACCAGTCGTTTACCCCCCTGCATTTGCGCATGTTGTCATTCCTACCTAAGTGTAAAACTTCTTATTATCTTCTTTGTATTGCCTGCTATTTTTTCCAGAATATTTCCCCAAATCTCACAAATTCATTGTGAATTCTGATGTCGTTCTCTAACTTGCTCTTCAGCTCTTCATGCAAACAATTTAACGTCATCCACGATTTTCAATAAGCATGTTAATCCACACAGGACCTCTGCTCTTTTGAGGCACATGATGAATGGTATTCACTTCATGATCAATCATGCAATATTTTGTTTTCCTTTTCTGTGTAGCTGTGGACCTTATTTATTGAGTCCTACTTAAACCTTGATTTGAAAACAGATTTATTAATTTCTAAGAGGACTCTTCTGCAGCATTTACGTCTACAGTGTCTGAGTGCTTCACAAAAACACAATTGAACGAGGCTTCGTGTTTCTTTTTGTGAAATGAAGGTTCATTATCAAATGCAGAAGTGAGGCACATGAAGATAAAGGTCAAAAGAATCCTTTGATTTTTGGATGCTGAACCTGAAATACTCATTTTTAAAGTAATCAGCTCTGCATAATACCTCATGCCCAGAGCACCGCTAACACTGACCACAGTTATAGCTGTGAGTCGTCACCAGACCTTTGTGTCAAGCTCCCAGAGTATAAATAACAGATAGTAAATACTTGTCAAAAGTTTTGTTTCTGCTAGTTGAAAAGCATCATCTAAAAGCTCTGTGACAAAAACAGGTCCAAAGAATCTAGCAAATCGGGGCATCATTAAATTACTTGAGTAACATTGTACAATAGAACATGGTCTTGGAGACCATTTACGTTGCCAAACCCCCTTTTGCTTCAAAGTGAATTTTATGGACAGGGAATATACATATTTATATATACATATATATGCACACACAAATACCTGCTGTCATCTCTGTATAATGTTTAGTAGGGCTGGCAAATGATGACCATAAACTGTAGTATGCAGATGCCTAATATTGTGTTGTGTTTTTTCCTTTTTTAAATTTTTTTTTTTTAATTTCTTTTAGGGATGGGCATGCTCGCCAGTGTATATACAGATGATGAAGAGAGAGGCAACGCAATGGGTATTGCACTAGGAGGCCTTGCTATGGGAGTATTAGGTCAGTGAGCTGGAGGCGCTGCTGGCAAGAGAAACCCCCCCCCCAGCCTTCCCAAAGCATGTACTTGTGATCTATGAGAGCAGCAGAAGAGTCTTATCGAGTGTAATGTTATCGTGCTGTCTCCAGATTAGATTCATGGTGCATGTTAAGAATAGTTTTTTCCACAGCAGCATATTTCTTATGTGGATGCATATGCCAGGCAATGATTTCTGAGATGTTTGGGTTTTGTTTACACGGAAGAGTATTTTGGGGAGTGAAGAATATGGTTATTGTCACGATCAATGAGCTTTTGGGGGATTTTTAAACTGAGCTTTTTGGTCGCTGAGCAGTAGGATGCCCAAACGCTTGCAGAGGATGTTTGTTCAGAGTCAGAGATGTGGCTTCACAACTGTGTCCCTTCTTTCTCCCTGGCAGTGGGCCCGCCTTTTGGGAGCATCATGTACGAGTTTGTGGGGAAGAGTTCTCCTTTCCTGGTGCTGGCACTACTAGCTCTGTTAGATGGAGGTCAGTAAACACAAAGAGTCAACATCACCATGTAGCACATCTCTTTCATATTGCTACCATCTAACCCCCTTCTTGAAGAAATGTTACAGTATTGATTTCTTTCTGCAGCTGTTCAATTACTTGTTCTGCAGCCATCCAGAGCACAAGCAGAAGTAAGTATTAAGGTAAAACACTCTAGGCAATGGGTGACACTTTGCCTTTCCTAATCCCAAACTTTTGTTTCGTAGAGTCAGAAGGGAACACCATTACTGACACTTTTGAAGGACCCATATATCATTATTGCAGCAGGTACCAGACCCTTTTTTTTTTTTTCCTTTAAACCAACCGCTGGCATTATACCTGGCATCCCGGAGTGCCTCAAGCTGAATTGGCTTAACAATATTGTCATTTGCTGGTTTCATTTACATAAAGCTCAAAGAAAAACGTAATCTGTTGGTAATACAGGATGAATATACCAGTAGAAACATAACAGGCAGAAAGTTTGAAATGTAGGTGTCTTTCCAGCTGAGAGGACACTAGTGACTTGCAGTTGCTTGCTAAGGCAATGAATTTCTGCACCACATTGAGATGTGGCCATGAAATTTTCTATGAGCCAAGTGAATAGAGCCAAGGCTTTCGGAGGGAGGGATTGCCAGCACATCGCAGGCAGGCATAGGGAATAACACTGAACTTTGTTTCCTTTGAAGAAGGAGTGAGTTTGGTCTCTAGAGCGTGGATTATATTTCAGAAAAGGTCTGGGTTGAACGGTGAATGGCGTTTGGTATTACATGTATCGTTTGTCTAATGAGTCTTTCTGTCTCAAGGGAAGTTTGCCTTTTTGTGTTGCATTTTGTTGAATGCTTATTCTGAATTAAGCCTGGCCTTTTTTAATGTTCATAAAATATCTGAAAAGAGGTCATAATTTTTACAGTTTTTTTCGTTAATCCTAACCTGCTTGCCCAAGAAAGCAATTCTTCCAGGCATTTTTTGGGTTTGCTATTTCTTGGTGGTCTTAGAGAATGACCATTACCCTAACTCTTTGACTAGACACTTGGTCAAGCTGTGACTAAAGTTATACAAACACTTCTGCTTGAGAAATTCTTGGAGCATTAAAAGACCTTTTCATAGAATAAAAGTATTTGAGGGAAAAGAGTAGCAAAGACAGTACCTGTCATAAGAGATCAGATCTATCATTCATCTGATTCAGTACCTTGTCTCTTATAGTGCATAAAGCAGGTGCTGCAAGGTGAGGTTCATCTAGCATATAAAGTAGATTTCTGGAGAATAATGTAATCCCTGCCAAGGTCTAATCTGTGGCAGAACTTGGTTTAAACCACAAAATACGTCCAGGGGACTGATCTCAATGAGTACTTTGCTTGACTAAGACTTAGCTGCTCATGCCAAACTAGTCTTAGCCAAAGAAGAGAAAAGGTACCAAAGGCCATGGATCCCACTATTTTGACCATGTCTGCTAAGAGCAGGGATGGACTTTGTTCCCATTTTCTAACACATTCGCATGGCATTCAATTTCTGCAGCTGTTCTCTTCTCTGAAGCTGTTTCAGCTGATGCTTCGGGGCTCTGTAAAGCAGAGCTGCACAGTCTCAGGGCAGCAAAGTAGTGAAAAGATTCAGGGCTGGGTAGCCTGGAATCAGGACAGTGTGCGTCAGAAACCTTACCTTTACTGCCCTGGCTCTTTTTGCCTCTTGCTTCCCTGTGCGTGCCTGCAGGCACTGCTGGTGCCTCCTCTTTCCCCTTCTCATCTTGGATCCACAGCAGCTGGGCATGACCAGAGGAAGGGAAAGGAAGGATGTACAGAGGGGCAGAAACATAAAGACCCCCTGTGTTCCGATCCCTCCTGCTCTCTCCAGCTGCTCTGGGTGACCTGTCCCCCTCCTACCAGGCATCAGTGCCCAGGATCTGAGAAAGTCCCTGTGGTGGGTTGCCAGCAGGGTTAGGTACAGCACCAGGGTCTCTGCCTCCCAGGACAGAGACTGCCCAGTGCTTTGACAGCACGGATGATGCTGATGTTCTCTAACCTCAGCCTGTTCTCCCTCTGCTTTATTTCCCTTGCAGACCAAATTTATTTTTTTTTTAGAGCTGAATGCCATATACCAACTATAAATTCAGCTTTTCCTCTGGCCTACCAGTGCACATCAGTCCAAATGCAGATTTCTTGATGCACCAGGAATACACTGTTTAATGTTAATTGCTTCAGTTTGGAGGTTGCTGCTTTTTACAGTGAAAAGGGTCTGAAAGTTTCGTTTGCTCTCCCTTGCCCCAAGTTGTTTGGTGTTTTCCTTGCTCTGTTTTCTAAGATGGGAACTTCTGATCCTGATATTAACGGGGAAGGGTGGGTAAGCAGTTGGTTGGGACGGCAGAGTTAGCTCTGTGCTCTGACACCTTGAGGCAGTCAGTCAAGGCATCGTGTCACATTTCTCCATATCTAAGCCAGGATAATATGTTTTCTGCTTTACAAGGATGCTGTGAATGTAAATGTCCCACACTGTGTACGATGTTCAGATGCACTGATTAGAGAGGAGAAGGTTAAAAGTCCCATTGGGTTGCCACTGCTCAGGGAGATTAAAGGGTTTGAAAGGCTTTTAAGCCAGTTAATGACCTCATTAAAAAATTGACTGTATCTCTAGTGGGATGACTTGTTAACCACAAGTAAAAACCAGGGCCATTTTAGGCATGCTGCAAATGGACTAACAGTTTAAGTGTTTCTTGCACTCTCAATTTAGGTACGCTAATGTCATGGTATAAATTCAGATTCAATCTCCTGAGCGTGCGTCATACACTTGGGTCATAATTGTCTGTATTCTCAAAGTACAAGCACTTTGTGACCAATTTGGCTTATCTATAGCACAATATTAGTCTTTAACACAAGGTGTCTTAAACTCAAGCATGATGTTCCTCTCTCTCTCTGAAAGTGTGACTTTTCCCCTTGATAACCCCGTGTTGCCTGCGAGTTAATAACGTTGACTGTCAGAACAGCCAGGAGGCCAGTGCTCTCATTCACTCACTGTGTATCTCAGTCCCTACGGCCAGTTCTACTGCCTGGTCACCTTCGGTGCCAGCAATAGCTATTGCAGGATGCACTGTGGCCATTCCTGTTGACCATCCACTCACCAGTCCAGGTGGGGAGGTCACAAAGATGCAGGCATCAGAGGGACAGGACCAGATGATATGGCAAAGTCAGATGCAAACCTCTGCAGGAGAAAGGAAACGTGAGCAAATACAGACTCTGCCTCCTATGTGGGTTGTGTCAGAGGTGATGCTTCAAAGTCAGTGCCATCAGTACTCACTGACCCAGGCAAAAGAAATGTTACTGACACTTTTTGTCCCTGCTGGTAGGAGCTCAGTGAATGAAGTCAATGGCATTCTCGCAGCCAGACCTCACTGACAGGGATTAAAGAAACGTTAGGTGCTACGGGCTGACAAAGTTGCATTGACAGACAAGTTAGTTTAAATTATCAGATCCAAAAAACAGAGCTCAGCATCATGAGCACATGGGTTCTTAAGAAGGTGTGCATCAGCTTTTCACTGGGTACCTGCTTTTTCACAGAAAAATACCAGTGATGTCTAAAAGCCAAGTGGGTTCTTAGCTGTGGATCCAGCTGGAAGGCTGCAGTTTCACCCCTTCTGGCCAATGCAGGACGTTTAATCTAATTTAAACAAGAAACAATGTAGGATTTATGCCCTTGAGACGTGGCCCTCTAAAGAGAGGTCAGGTCTATGCAAGACATATAAAAATATTTTACCTTCTTTTGGGGAAGCTTTGCTAAGGTAGCACGGTCTTTATTGGACTTTGCCCTGAGTTTGCAGAGTACCAGCTCAGGCTCTCACTTTTCTCTTGGGGTACGTCCTAAAGATCTGAAGTACTTCTGTCACCATGTACCTGAGAAGTAGATGCAGCACATACGTGCATGCACACCTCTTTCTCATTTTTTTCTGAAGTTTGTTAAGAGTAGAATAAGACCTTTGCTATTTAAGCCATCTCTGTTAGAGTGGCCCTGCTTCCTCTGGCTGCACTTTGTGTGGCCTGAAATGTTTTTCCGGCATTAAGGAAGCTGCTCGAGCGTGGCTGATTTTGGCTCAGAAGAGGGCAGCCCCGAGGTGTTCAACTGGGGCTCTGTACAGACACTACAAGCTACTGGGAGCTTGCAGCAGAGTGGAAAGGTTAGCTTTAGATCTAACCTTTCGTCTTTAGGGTAAAGCAGTGCTGAACTGTTGCTCCTTGCCCCGGGAAGGGAGTGAGCCAGCTAGCCTGTAAGTTCATTTTAGGAATTGTGGAGACAGAGTCTGATATATTCTGACAGGTTTGAGCAAAGAATGACATCGGTGCTCATTTTGTTTTGAACTGTATGATGAGGAACTTGTTCCATGAGAAATAATGTTTCTTTGACATCGGACAAATTAAGCTTTTTTTTTTTAAAAAAAAAAAAAAAAGTAAAATTTGGATAGTAAATCACTGTAAGAGTCTAGAATACTTTTCTAAATTTCAGAGATTATAAATATTAGGAAGAAAAGTGGGAACACAAGTTTGAAGTTGTCACTTCTAGTAACTTCGAAACTCTCTTGAAAGTCATTTTGTAAGGGAATAGCAGAGGGGATGTGTCCCATTGCCCTGCATTAGGCTTTGACTGCCTTGGGTTCTTTTGAGTAAGTGGGAAAGGCATCTTGAATGCAAAGAAATACCATGGGGTTGAATAATCCCTGCACTGCAGCTGGAGTGCACTACTGAGGATAGACGAACTTGACACAAACCCACTGGAGTCCGGATCTGCAGGCGGTGGCGTAGGGCAGAGCTGAGCCGGTGGGTAAGACGGAATCAGCGCTTCCACTGCTTGTTATCCTTTGTGTCTGGGTGACTGAAGGTCCAGAAATTCAAGAGAGATCTGGAAGCGTTTGAAATCCATAGGGCTGGGCAAGCTCAGCCAGACCCATGCTTTGCTGCATGAACTTACTGGCTGCTAGCTATAGGATCTTGACACTAAATTCCCTTTTCTAGGGGATAGACACCTCTGTGGTTGTCTCTTGGTATTTTTAGGATGAAGACCTTCACTTCTCATCATAGTCATTCTCAGATGACAGAGGCATAGGGTCAGAGCCTGTGCCTCTTACACAGCAGGGCTCCAGTTTTGCCCCAGGAGACTAGATAAAGACCAAAAGATCGTAGTTTTAGTTAATCATTTGTACAACAGCCAGACCTCATGAACTTTCTAAATGTCATCAAGCTCATTGCAAACTTTCACATTATGAAAATAGCTTAACCTTTATTGTAGAATTTCTAGGAGAATAGAAATATACAGAAAGTTAGTCTTCAGTGATTTTACATTCTGTTCTATTTAACACTAACACCTGATGCATGACAAACAGGACTGTAAAAAGCACAATGTTTTATGTAAAAGCATCCATTCTTTGCCTGATTTTTTGTTCATAGTCAAAAGAAATAATTGCTACTACTTTTTTTTTTTTTTTCCTCCCTCCCTTTCTTTCTCTAAGGATCAATCTGCTTTGCAAACATGGCTATTGCTATGCTTGAACCAGCTTTACCCATCTGGATGATGGAGACCATGTGTTCAGAAAAATGGCAGCTTGGTAAAGTACAGTATATTATTTGCATCTCTATATTTTGTCTAATGACTGTCTCAGTTCTCGTCCTGTTAATGATGGTCTCCTTATATGCTTCAGGGTAGTAATTTTTTTTTTACTGTGTTTAAATTGTCAGTGTTATACCTGCACAATTGCAAACATCGGTGTGTAAGAAAAATAGGTAATGGATTGATGTTATTGCAATAGAGGCTGCAGTAAGGGGCAACACTCACATTGCAAGGAGAAATAGATGCAGGCAGCCATGGCACCGTGCTTGTCCTGGCTCCTTTGGGAGCCCCAGCAGCGCATCTGGCAGCAAGTGTTGGCCGGGGCAGCTGCCAGGTGCCCTGTGAGCTGCAGAGCCAGCCCAGTGGGGCAAAACAATTTGTTTGGGGTTTTTCCCAGCAGGAATCCTTCCTCCGTTCCCAGTTTGAATTGCCAGGAGCAGGCAGCTGCAGAACTCTGCAGCAGGTGCACTATGTTTGGTGCAGAGCATGCCCATGCCAACATATACTCCTTCCCGGGCTGCTCCTGGCAAGGAGTGGAAGAGGGGGGGACTTTACTTAAAATGTAGCCACCAAGGATATGAGGAGCATTTTCCCTTGAATCTGATAGATATGACACCCTTTCAGTGGTTACTTAGTCATCCCATCCAACAGAAAGCAATGGGAGAGCCCCAGCTTGGGCCACCTTATAACCTGTAACAGTCTCGTGAATCCAGTGTCCACAGGCAAACTGGGAATTTGTCCTGTGTATTAGGTTAGACTAGAGAGTGAAATTGGGACAGCTACTTTCTCTTTGAGATGAACAAGGCGGGGGGGAAGAAAAATGGACCAACTTCCAGTGAGTGTCAAACTGTGTGCAGGAGGTTGATGTGAATCGTCTTGGGTGGGGGGTGCCTGGCCATCGTGTACCACAACACATAGCGCTGATCCTCTGTGTCAACCTGACTGATGTTTACCAGTTTAATAGTTTGTAGGGAATTTGCCGTTACAAACACAACATATGTTTGATAATGTTGACGAGTGTTCTGTATTGTGTCATTTCATTAGGGTATTTTTCAGTATCAATATATGGCATTTGAATGAAAAAGAAAAATTATTCACAAAAATGATGTTCAACTAGCATCCGACTAATATCCCTACTCTTTCTTAATGTAGATGTCCCTACACAGAGAAAGCACAAACCTTAGTTCTTATTAATGCAAACCCAGATCTAGGGTGGCCATAGCCAGCGGTCCTTAATGTGTTGCTGTACTGTTGAACATGGTACTGACTCCTAGCCTGTAATACAGCGAAATTAATGCACAGACTTGGATATTTTATACCTCACGAAGAAAAAGAAAGATTGCTTATCTACCTCCCTCACTAGAGTTTCATATGACTGGTGCAAAGGAAATGAGATTTACAAATCTCTTAGTTGAACAGAGGTTCCTAGAAGGAAAATATCCATTTTAAATTAAGACTAATTTTACCCCTTAATGATGTAAGTAATTGACTCCATTAGGCTTTGTCTGATTTGACAGCATTAATTAAAGTTTTTAAGCCTCTTAAATTATATCTCGAACTGCAGGATTTTAAGCAAATGATTATCTTATGCAATTTGGAGATCCAGCTGTTTGAAGCATGATCTGAAGAAGTTACAAAAAAACCTTGATTTGATCAATTAATGTTACTGTGCATAAAGCTTATTTAGAATATTACAGTTCTGCTTCAGTATACCACAGCTTACACACCAACCTGCAAGTCTTGTTTAACAAGCCTTTGCAGTATTTTTTTTACAGTTGTCAAGGTCTGCTATGTGTGACCATTTGGTATAAAAAGACAGCTCCAAGCAGTACCGAAGTAGCTGTGGGTATGGGTACACAGGTGAAAATGTTTCCCCAGCATCACCATTGTAACCCACAAGGATTTTAATCACAGGATATTGCTGGGCTAAAAATTACCTCTCAATTTTTTTCTTATGAATATCAGAGAGCTAAGAAGGAAGATGGATAGGCAGGAAATGAGAAAATCTTTGTTGCCTTGGTGAAAGATGAAGAGCATATACACTTAAAGGGAATGGTTGGATTGTGTACCATAATGTCACGGCTGCTTGCTAAATCCGAATTACCTGATTTAACAATAACCAAATGGAAGGCTTGTTGTGGCATGTGCTAATTTGTCAGACTCTCCCAGTTCTGTCAGGTTTTTCCAGTTCTTTTTTTCTTAAGATGCAAAATATAACAGGAAAAACAGGAAAATACTGTGTCTTATTTCTTCCAAGACCCATGCAACTCCATCCCACAAGGATCAACCCCGTTTCTCTGCCTCTTGGGTATTTTTCATACCATGTCTTCTCCCCGAAGGCAGTCCCTGCTCTCACACACGTCTGAATCGTCCTCCCTGGTGCTCTCCAAGCAGTCGAGGCAATGGCACACCGTGCTCTCCGTTAGCATTTCTTCCTTTGACATTTGCCCTCCGGCTGGCTCCTGCCCTGTGACTCACTTGTAGGGAGAGGATGAATCTTCAAGTACAGACTGTAATTGGCTTTTAAACCAGAGATATTTCTGGCCACTGTGCAGCCAGCATCTACTCCAGATAGAGCTGCTGCTGTGGAAACCTCAGGACTAGAAAAAATTGCTGGTCCCGACAGTGTGTTTTTCTGAGTGGATGTGGAGGAGATGGGAGGGTCCGGGTGCCCTCCCGTCAGGGTCAGAAGGGATTTACTTGGGTGCCCTCATCTCCAAGTCATTACAGATAATCAGGTTTTTTAATTTAAACCAAAAACTGATTTGTTTAAAATTAACTTTTATTGTAAATATATTGGCTAAATAATTTCAAAACCATGATTGTAATGTTTCTTCACCTTTACGTTCTTGATATACACTTGGCTTCAGTCGCCACTTGACCAAGGACTATATTGCGGCATTACAAACTGGCCTGTAACGCGAGGCCTCGCGGCATCCCAGGGTGTGGAGGGGGACCGTGACTTACAAAGCCACCGCAGCAGTCCTGCTGTACCCACCTCCAGGGAGGGATTCACCCACCCGACCGTTCTGGGCTTGCTGCATGTGCCGAGCATATGCTCCGTAAGCCATGCAACCGTGAAAGAGTTGCTTTCTTTGACCTATCCCAAAGCTTATTTCAGTTAGATATAAACCTTTTTGCTCTTTGTTTTTCCGTCCCCTCTCCCATACCAGTTCTCGTAGCTGATGTTGAAAAACTCTTTTCAAAGGTGTCACATTGCTCCTGCATTTCATAGATGCTGTCCTTAGATTTCATGAGGAGGTTGCAACAAACCGGATATTTGATTCTTTGGGCTATGCACAAAGAGTCTAGTAGATGCGTTCAAATCAAAATTGCAGTGTCTGGAATTTATTAGTTTCGTCTAACACTTCACTAAAATCCCTGCTGATAAAAGATCTCATTCATATTTTTCAGGCGTTGCTTTTATTCCAGCTAGTATCTCTTATCTCATTGGGACTAATCTTTTTGGGATACTTGCACACAAAATGGGAAGGTATGCTTAATTTAAAAATACTAATAATCTTCCAGTCGGTTGATGTACCATTTCCAATGTTTCCTAGGGCAATTTATTAATAGTGGGAATTATTAAAGTTTGTTCTCTAGTGGCAAAATCACTTTTTTGAACATGTTGCTACTTTGGTTGTGTAACTCGGCACTTTAGACATGACTTTGAAACATTCAAGATCAGCTCTGACATCTCAGTGTCACCAGTCTCTGAGTGATGTTCCTTCTTTGATAGGTGGCTTTGTGCTTTACTTGGGATGATAATCGTGGGAATAAGTATTTTATGCGTAAGTAGAAGATCATGTACCTTTCAAACCATCTAAATGTTCATGTGTTCATCTTCAAATATGTGCTTTCCCCATGAGATTTTGCCGAAGTTTCTGCTTTCTGATATGTTATTAAACAATGTGTAGCTAATAGGTTCCAGATCAGAGTTTTGAGTGCTTTCAAATTTCAGTGCTTCAATTATTTTGAAGGAAGACTGGCTCTGAAAGGAGGAGGATGATCCTTTTTTTGAGCTGTCACTCAACAGTTTATTCTTGCTCATAATAGTGTATCAGTGGTTTAATGGCACAGTTGTCTGAAACAGTAGCCCAGAACAAGGATCAAACTCTAACTTGCACATCTGTACCAAGTGTGCCATAACTACTCTGAGAATTTATTTTAGAAAAAGAAAACTAACCTCATTAGCCTGTGCAGTGTGACTTCAATTAACTGCCTGAAATTTCATTTATAGGTACCGTTTGCTAAAAACATTTACGGGCTCATAGCACCAAATTTTGGAGTTGGATTTGCCATTGGTAAGAAAAATTCCAATGACTTCTTACAGTCTGTTTGTTATGTGAAAATGATTTTATATGAAGTTACATGGAAAATTAGTTTTGTCGCCATTCTGATGTGACAGTAGCGAAGCTCGAGCTGAGGCCCAAACTGATAGGTAGAGCAAGAAGGATTAAAGGACAGTGCTCAGGCAGTTTAAACCAGGCTGCTGTTAGACAAGCTGGATTCTGAAGTCTGTCCAGAATTGCTCCATCCAAACAGATCTTTCAAACTGTCCGTGAATTTATACCTTGTTTTCAGGAACAAAGCAATGCACTGCCCAAAACCCAGTCTTCCCTGTTGTTCATAGAAAAAAAAAAAAAACAGGCTTAAATTTTTGTTCATCAATAGGAATTCCCAAGCCCGCACGCACGTACTCTTTTTCAAGTAGTATGTGTGAACATTGCTGATGCTGGCCCATGCAGTCAGGCTGGAGTGGGGGCCATGGCTTGGATTTTAGCACGTGGCTGGTCAGCAAATGTTCTGGGGCATCTTCACGCGTGAGGGATGTGAAGTTAGGACAGAAGTTAGAGGCACAACTACAAATGCCCAGTATCTCAGCAGTTTTGTCAGCTGTCTTGTGCTATTTCTTGCTCGCAATGGAAGTGTGGCTCAAAAGACCATACTAATTTCGATTGACTGGAGGCTAATGCAATCTTTTAGGCCTACAGTAAGGGTAAGTTTGTAAAAAATAATTTTCCCCCAAATTAAAGGTACTTGGCTGGTAATGTGAGATAGGAGCCTTTGCACGGACAGTTACTGAGAAGTGGTTGACATGCTCTAAACTCGCATCTCTCGTCCTCTGGCAAGTGTCATGTGTACACATCCATACATGTCCATATGTGACCTCAGGCACAGTAAAGACCTTAAAAAACATGGATGATACAGTCTATTTTAACACAATTATTTAAGAATAAGCCTCCTTTTAGTTGCTTTTGCATCCCTTTTCAGCACATAGTTGGCCAAGACATTAAAAGAATAAAAAAAAAAGGCAGTCTTTTCCTGAAATACGTTTCCCTCCCTCCCTCCCAGGAATGGTGGACTCCTCCATGATGCCAATTATGGGCTACCTCGTAGATCTGCGTCACGTGTCAGTCTATGGCAGCGTGTACGCAATAGCTGATGTTGCCTTTTGCATGGGCTTCGCCATAGGTAAGTCCGGCCTTTTCCTGCCTGTAAGGCACCTGACAGTTAAGAGGAATATGCAAGGATGGTAGGTGCGAGTCCCAGTGGCACTCACAGGCTTTATGAGCTGTGGTGGCTATTTTCTATAAGAAGTCAGAAGCAGAGGGAAAGGACGTGGGGAATTGTGTTTGGCATCTGTTCCCCTCCTCTGCTGCAATGCCGTGCTCAGCTTCGTCAGCTTTAAGAGGCTTGAAAGTGGCAGGCACTGAACACAAATAGGATATCCCTAGGAAAGAGGTCTTGCAACGTTTAAAACTAACACCACAGCTGTGCTCCTAATAGTTCAGGAGGGGAATAATTTCCCTCTGAACCCCTGCCTCCTTGAGTGCATGATACAGATGCCCCGGGAGGCCCTAGGAGCATCTCTAATTTCTTCAGTGAACGCAGATTATGGAGCCAGAAGAGATTTCTGTTATAATTACAAACATGTCTTTACATTCCTCAAATCAATTTGTAAAGCGGGAGTTTTGTATATAAAATTACTGTTGTTTAAAAGTGACTGCTGCAAAATTTGTCTGAGCAGTATTCAGAAAATGGTTTTATTTATACAAGGTCCCTCTGTTGGTGGTGCCATTGCAAAGGCCATTGGATTTCCATGGCTCATGACAATTATAGGGATTGTGGATATCCTCTTCGCTCCTCTCTGCTTTTTCCTTCGTAGTCCACCTGCCAAAGAGGAGAAAATGGTAAGTATACTGTGGTTTCTTTCTTTTGGTTTTGGGTTTTTTTGTTGTTGTTTGGGGTTTGTGTTTTGTTTTTTTTCCCCAGTGAAACAAATGAGAATTTATTTCTGCATCTTTGTCTCTAACTTCCCCCAAATGGGACCAGCACAGTTTATTTCACCCTCGTGCATCACCTTTGGAATGAACTCCCCCTTCTTTGTATGTCCAAGATATATAAGGAAAAACTTTTTATTAGTTACATCCTACAAAGTCACAAATTAGATATTATCACGAAACAGGGTCCAGCAGACATTCATCTGCAACAGCATACGCTGTGGTGGAGTCAGTATAAAAGGCATTTTTGTTTTCCTCTAAGTGCCAGAAATGTTTTGACCAAGTTCTCAACGTGTTTCATGCCTTTGTGTGCCTCAGTCTGTTTTCTTCATGGTCTTCTACAGTACATTTTGCATCGTATTTTTTCCTCTTCCTTGTTCCTCCATACAGATCACCTGCCCTCACAAATCAATGTTTTCTCTTATCCTGTCTGTATCACAGGCCTTGTCCTGACTCTTTCTTTTTTAATATAATTTAATTTTATAGAGCAGTCAGTGCTCCCCAGCTACTCGATGTTGCTAAGAATGATGATGCTTGGCCAAATCAGCAATCTCGCCGAGTCCCCTGCGGCCCGCAGTGGGTATCTAGGGACGAGTCTCAGAGCCAGTGAATGTGTTCTGACACGTCCCTAAAATTAGGGGCTAAGAGACCCGAGTGAAAAGTGACTGTGATTAACAGCCTTTAACAGACTTTTTTCCCCCTATTTTCCCCCGTTCACATTTGCTCTCTGAGTCCGTATAAAAGTCTACTTTCCACAAGACCTGGAGTAAGGAGTTCCCCTGCTTATTCCGTGAGTTCTGCCCCAGGATACCCACGAATGTGCCTGCAGGAATGTTTCACTCCCCTCCTATTGCTCACTGTTTGCCTAGCCTGTGTCCCCCCTCCCCCCAAAAAAAGATTCCTGCTTTGCTCTTGTTAGTCCTTTTCCTTCATTTCCCCTCCTATACCATTTTCCTCTCTCCCTTCCTTTCCCATTTCTGTACCTTAATTTGCCCTTTCATATAATGTCCTTTATCTCCTCCCCTACTCTGCTGTTGCAAGACTTGCTGTTCCTATAGGTTTATACTGGATCAGGTTCAAAAGCCCTCTTACTGCGGGAGGGGATCCAGGGCTGTATTCACTACATTTCCTTTGCTCAGCAAGAAGATGGGAAGCTCCTGAAGGAATTCCAAGGCAGTGCACTCCCTGTTGTGATTCCAGGGCTGGGAAAGTCCTGGGAAGCAAGTACCAATCTTTGCTGCAACATCTGTCACCATCTGTAGGTCTGGCCCACCCAGCACTTCATCTTGCTCGTACTGAACGAGGTTGACTTGGGCATAAAATGTAGTTGCTAATTGTTTATTTGGGTGAAAAGAAAATGTAATTTTGCATGGCCATGGTCTTACTATTCAGTGCCACATCTCTGCGAGGTAAGAACAGAACCTGCTGTGTATGCTGCTCACGCTTTGTACTGGCGTGAGCAGAACAGAAGGTGGAAAAATGAATCTTGCTGAAATAGTGGCGTACGTGAGGCCAGAGGCCTTTTGTTCTGCACATATTTGGACTGCAGAATCCCAGAGATTCCAGTTAATCCCCTGTCGTGACCTTTGCAGACTGCATAGATTTTTTTTTTTTTTTATGCACTAAGGCTGAGGAACAGAAAGAAAAAAAAAAAGCACTGCTGTTGTTTGCCAGAGATATGAAGTTTATGGCGTGCTTCCCTGGTCCCTGACAGGGTTTCATGTGTAACGTGGTAATCTCTGAAGGGACGGGATCTCTCCCCACAGCTTAAACACCTTCCAGCGTCTGCCCCATTAACACACCTTTAAATGCAAAGTGGCTCCTACTCCCAAAGTGGCTTGTGTCAGGGAACTGATGTGCCATTTCTCTCGGGTTTGAAGAGTCAAGAGGAGGGTCCCTACTTTGTGCTCTTTGCATAATTAACTAAAAACCAAACGTAATCACGCTCAACATGAAATATGCTACACAGCTGCTCTGAGTACATAATTCTTCCTAGGAAGAATTCATCCCAAAGGACGCAGGATTGTGGCTGGCCCCTAACTACGCTAATCCCTTTTAGCTTGCCTTGGGTGTAAAGGCGTGACATTTGGCCCACCACCCTCAGCAGAGCCTGGTTACGTGAATCTGGAGCTCCACAGAAAGCAGGGGGGGAAAAGCTAGTAAGGGAGACTCAGCTTGAGGCAGTCGGACTCCTCTTGCTCATTCATCCAGCTTTTAATAGATGGAGATTAAATGTAGGAGAGGTAAGTTACTGCAACTGGAGAGCAGGTAGATGTATTTCAATTTACTACATGGGCTGAACTACCGGTTCCACTAAGGTAACAGAAATTGGCTGGTGATGTCTTTAGGGCCAAGATCCCACCTCACACAGACCCACGGACTCCATTTGCTCTGATTGAAATGGGTTTGGGTGCTGCTTTGACGGAGGACAGGCGGATCCCTGAATGGTGGCTGTGTGGCGGGGTCAGCCACGGACCTCAGCTGGATGCTAAGCAGGAATGCCAACGTTCACACTCTCTTTTCTTGCAGGCCATACTCATGGATCACAACTGTTCTGTGAAAACAAAAATGTATACCCAGAACAACATCCAGTCCTACCCCATAGGTGACGAAGAAGAAGAATATGAAAGCGATGAATAATGTGAAAAGCCATAGAATGTATTTTGGTGTACAAAAATGCAGTGTTTCATGTGAAACATCTCATCCAGAAATAGGTTTTAGTTGTACTGTCCATTTAATAGTGAAATGGTCAAAAAACCAAAGGTATATTCCTCATCGCCCATGGTTATAAAGCAGACTGCTAACCGCCTTATAAGGGGGGAAAAGCTTTTATAGAGGATTTGTATAGTGTTAATCTTTGTGTATTTAATTTTATTGAATATTATACTATATTTTTGATTAAATGTGTAGTATAAATCTGTATAAACATGTGAATTTTAACTATTTGGTTTTTTAAAGTCAGCACATCAACACGCAATATTTCGTATCTTGTTTGGAGTCATAAGTTACTGGCAAGAGCTTGGGACTCTCTTAACTAACTGGAAGAAAAAAAAAAAAAAAGCAAAGCTTGAAGAAAACCTATCCAATTTGTATTCTTATACATTGTGCCCTTGTCAGTACATTGGGAGGAGCTGAAGGCTGGAATTCAGGCTGTAGACGTGGCTATGACGTTTTTGATCAACTTCAGAGTGTACGTTGGCACGATAAAAGGCACGGCTTCTTTGCCAGTTTCAGAGATGAGCTCTCCCTGAACCACTCATGGAGCGCTGGGGACAGCCGTATTTTAAACAGATGAGTGTATTGCTATTAATCAGTACCATTTAATGATGTTTTAATTAGCTAACCACTTGTGCAATATGAAGCCCCCAAACAACCCCACCACCAGACAAACCAGTAGGTACGAATGTGCACTGTTCCTTTCCCTTAAAGGGAATAAGAAGAGCATGAAGATACTGTTTATATTTCTTGCTTTTGAATCTTTTATTTTTAACATATCTCAACTTTATTTTAGATGCATCTTAAGTGACTGGTTAAGAAAAGCTGCAGTACCACAGTATTTAGTCTTTGCCTGTACTGAAAGCAAGCCAATAACTTTAGCAGATCAAACAAAAAACCCCGCTATTTTACATGCATTCACGTACACATCTAGGAATTCAATATATATATATATTTTTCAAAAAATGAAGTTAAAATATCAACTTGGCTAACAAGAATCAAAAAAAGAGACCAGTTTGTTGCCAACCCCTCTTACCATTTGGGGGCACAGTCTAATACAGGAAAAGCACTGTATTAGGCAATCCCTATTTGCACTGCGAAAAATCGGACTTGTAAAGAAAGCATTTTAAAACAATCCCAATGTCCTCATCAACCATGGTACATCTTTTCATTTGTAAAATTAAAATCTTTATGTGCCTTCTTCTACGTAATTGCACGTTTTATGTACTACAGCATAGATACTATGTTTACATATAGTTTTGTAAAGTGTATATACTATGGTCAGAAAATATGAAAAATATAGTGGATCAAACTTCCAAGTATTGCTTTGTCAATAATTATGCATTCAAACCGCATTAAAATGAAGTTGTCTAAAAGAAGTTCATGATCTGTTGTAATAAGGTAAAAATAATAATAAAAAAAAGAAACCCCCTCACGATTTGCCTTATGCATTGTGGTTTACTGTATGCTAAGGGGGGAAAAAGCCAACAAATACTTCAGGTCATGGGAGAGCACTCCTCAGTTCCAGTCCATTTGTAATCGAGGACAAATATTTTCACTCCAGGTCATAAATATGCAGCTTAGGTAATCACAATGCTTCCAAACCCAGTCTGTTATGTGGCTGCTGGTTCGAGATTTAACTTTTGGGGAACAGATAAGGCCAAAACGTGCAGCACCAGGGCACAGCCCTGTACGTGCTGCCAGCCCGGGGTGTTTAGGCAAGGATGAAGAGTCTGAGAAAACATTTTAAGAGGCTTCAATGATGTGAAACACCAAGCGATATCGTCCTAGGGTTGACCTGAAAAACCAACTTACAGATTTTATAGTGGTATATTTTCTGTTGCATTCTTTTGAATATATAACAGATGGAAATCCTTCCTTCAAAGCTGAGAGGTGTTTGGGGACAGACGGACAGACATTAATGCAGCAAAAACAAGGATTTTGCAATATGTTGAGTACTTCACTGCCACTGAATAAGTGACAATTGTGCATTTTAATGATTATTTACATTAGGTTCAGAGTTTAATGTTGTGGATCATTTGGATACTTGAAACTTTTTGTCCCAAGAGAAGTTATTTTACCCGGCTTCACTGAACCCTTTTGGTCAACATCAGATTGTTAATCCAATTAAATTGAAATTAATATACCAATGTTAGAATTCTGAATTATCACACGTTAATTTATTTGCCAGGTGATTAACCAATGTATTGCTTAAATTCACAAGTGTAGAAGTAATGCAAACATAGCAACTTATACATTAAAAAAAAAAAAAAAGGCATAGAATGGCTTACTTCAGGGCTCGGTTCCGTACTTCTGAGCAGACCAAAATGAAGCAAGAGTTCACATTTCATGCAACACAAACCGAGTACGAGGAAGCCGAAGGACAGATGAACTGATCCCACTCACGTTCCGCAGATGGAGGCAGGTTTCCGTGGGAGCCTTACGGACCAGCATCTCACCCAGCTTTGCTGAGCAGACCCAGGCAGCCCAGCCTGCCCCCCCAGGGCTTGCTCTGCTCCCGGTCCACCAGAAGTCAGAGGGAGGGAGTTAGGTGCCACACAGACACCCATGGTTGGGCTCTCTACACCACCTTTCCCTGCCCCCCCCCCCCCCAAAAAAAAAAGACATCTAGCAGTTCTACATTTTGGATTTTCTGTGCCATGGAGGAATACGTAATCAAACACGAACCCTTTTTGCTGACAGGAAGTAACTTTAGTCACAGAAAATACAAAATACGAAAGAATGCCAGGGGTTTTTTGAGTATATTTTTATGTGTGCCACTTTAAGTGTGATAAAGTTACTTAGTTCCTTTGTTCCCACACCCTAGTCCTCCCCTGCAACTGTAAACTTCCATGCATGTTTTATTTCAAATTTGAGGGAAAAACTCCAAGAATAAGGAATTATAAGGAAAAACTGATTAGATAAAAATGAGCTAGTAAACCAGTACGGATTTGTTTAGTTATCCATTAACATATTCTGAAGGACAGGGCAAGTCAGAAGAATTTTTCTTGGACAATTTTTTCCCCTACTGTAACTCCAGCAATGGTCATTGTCACCAATAACTGAATAGCAATCGCATTTGAGCACTGCTTGGAGGTCTTAAAAAAACAAAACAAAACAAAAAAAACCAAACAAAACCCCACAAAACCAAAACACCAACATCCTTAGCATTTGATAAGATTATCCAGCTACACAAAGAATAAACTAGAACCACCAATTTGAAAGAAATCTATGTCTACTATTACACTGTTTGGAATAAAAAATAAATGCATATCCAAACAGACAAAATGCATAAAAGCCCAACTGATCCAGCCATCAGTAGCTTTATTTAATGCAAAATTTGTGTTTTTCTCCCAAAGATCTTTTCTTTAAGTAGTAGCTTTAGATGATAAACTATTGTAATACAAATGTTTAAAAAAAAAATATTAACACAATGCAAAGAAGTTGATAATTTAGCAAAACTATTTTATTAAAGCTTATTCTCATGATAAAATAATAGCCAACAAAATCATTAGGCAGATCTTCTGCAAATGTGTGTAGCTGCCACCTATTCAGATATTAAGTCAAGATATTCTTGTTTTCTGTGGTATTCTTTATTTTCAGCTATTTACAGTCACGCATGAAGCAAAGATTACATCAGGAATGTAGTATTACAGTTTTCCCCTTGAGATTCACCGTTTATTGTAATTAATGCCAGACAGGAATTTATGTTTTCCTTCTTATCACTAAAATACAACTATTTTACCCTTTTCCCATTCAGTATATTTAAAAATATTGCACTACGTTTAATTTATCTCTTACAATCATCATTAGCAATGCTATACGAGGAAAACTATATCCAGCTTTTCTTATCCACTGTATTACACAAGTCAATTTAAAACTCTGAATGCATTTTTTAAATCCGTATTTGCATTGTTTTCACAGCTCCTTCATGTGTACCAGGGTTTAAATGAAGTACTTGGATATATTTGAAAACCTCTATAGTAGTCCGTAAGAGCAAACACTGATGGGGATTGAATGCAGATCACCACCAATGGTAAGCCACTGAGAAAATGGAGTGGGGAAGTCTTAATACGCATCTCAAGCATGTATAGGTTAAATAACTTTTAGTCAAGAAGGGAAGCTAATTTTGTGCGATTATTTGCTGAAGCTTAATTTCAGAAGTGTGTCACATGCCTATTTTAGCATGGATAGTGTTTTCCATACATCAACTAAGTATCAACTGCCCAGAACTCACAAAAAAGTGCAAGTAGTTGCATGTGTGGAAGTAACCATTTTGTTTAGAAGTACCAGTATGCTCTTCCATCTGTGAAAACCATTGCTTCTTAGTTTTGCCCATCACAAAATAAACTGAGAAGCAAATTTAATGGCGAGGTACATTACGGACTGCCTCAAAATTTAAATGAGTTATTTTACCATCTTAGATTCAACTCCATTTCCACAAAGGCATTTTTTTTTTCTACTACCAGTGATAATGATACCAGTACCTAACACAGTACCTAAAATAAAGATGATATTTTATACGGCATTTCTATACACAGAAGATGAAACAAAGACATGTTTACAGGAAATAAATAAGAACAACGGCCTTAGCCAGGTGATGCTAAGATCCACAGTTTACACATAGCACAAAACCAGGTAGTTCTTTTCAAAAGCTGCTGGCTGAAGTTCTTCCTCATCTCTACTCGACTCACTTTGACTTAAATAAAACATGTTATATACACTATAGGACATTTTTCTGACAAAGGTGATCCTTCTGCTCAGACTGTCTCTTCTGTCTGAGAAGCTGAATGCAACTTATCACTATATGATTACTCAAAAGTGTTGAGAGAGAACACGTTTACCTATTTTGTAAAGTATTTTGTACCTTAAGCTTTCTGAAATGATAAGATAAAGTCTGCAGCAAAATATTAATTTTTTTTTAAATTACTTAAACCGTCATTACATGCTTTTTCATAGAATGCAATGAAACCTCCAACTCTTGAGAAGAACAATTTTCCTTTATCGATTTATCAGATAATACAACAACACTTAAATATATAATTTTGTTCTGGAAGGCAACCAGCCTCTTATCTCAAAAATATTCCCAATTAAATTATTATTAGAGACTAGTATGTACTTTGATATCTAGTATTATTCCATCAGGATACAATAGCCGAAAGTTCTAAGGAAGATTTTTTTAGCATAGCATTACTATATTTCACGTTAATTACAAACTATGAAAAGTTTTTGTATTTAACAAAAATATGGGGAACAAGTGATATGCAATGTTAACTTTAGTAAATATTAATAACAGACAAAATGAAAGACCTTTTATCTGCTTTCACAATATGTTTGGCAAAAAATACACAACTACCTAGAAGACATACAATAACCGTGATCAACATTTTAAAGCCTGGTCCCTCAGTGACTTCTGTGTCAGTCATCAGCTTAGGCATGCAACAAGCTTATAATTTTTTCATCATACAATGGAAACTAAATATCTTGAAAATCCTGCCAGTTTCCTGTTGAAAACACTAGCTCAAAAAAAAAAAAGGGGGGGGGGAGGGGGGCAAGTAATACATTAAGGACACCACACACATTAATGTGAAATGGTAAGGTTACATAATTAGAAAAAATAAAAATAAGTTACTAAAAATAAATTTCCAATATAAACCCCAAAATGTAGTTTTAACCAGCCAGTTTAACAAAATGATGGTGCTGTAGCTGGAGAAGAACCATTATTAGCTGTACTCTTACACAGGCAAATAACTGTGCAGAAGCAGGACATGTACATTATACCAGTGTTTTAATTTAATTTGTGTGTGTGTGTGTGTAATTAAGTGCAAAGTATTCTTTTAGTCCATTCCTTCAAAGGCTAAATATGTAAATATCAGTCTAGTGATTGAGGTGGATCAACTGGTTCTTCTGATATGATGTTGAATGTTGGCGCCTCTGTCAGACTGACGTCTTCGTTATCCATTTCTTCGGCTATGTTGGGTTCCTCCGAATCTTTAGTCACTCTTTTGGACTGCCGCTCTAATGACATGTTCTCCAAAGACTCTATATCCTCAATGCCTGCTCTGTAGTGGATCATCAGCAGTGTAAGGGCCTGCAGTCTTTCACCTGACTTAGCCAGCGCAGCAGAAATCAAGGCTTTTTTCCTTGCATCAGTTGTCTCTTTTTCTTCTTTAACGAGTGAATTATTATTTTCCAGCTCCTGGTCTATTTCATTCTGCAGCTTATCCAACATAAATTCTAATTTCTGAAAACGCTCCTCTGTGGGTAAACTTCTGTAGAGATCACGTCCAATTTCTTTAACGGCAATGAAGACACTGTCATCTAGACCACCCTCCTTTCGGACCAACTTTATCCCAGTACCTGCTGCACGTTTTGAAGGACTGCTTGGCCCGCTGATTTCAGTGTCGCTACTTTCATTATCAGAAGTGTTTGGTGTGTGCTTTGGTGAAGGTTCTACCACCTCTGTTCCTTGCTCAGAAAGGCGAGCTTTGGGGACTTGACGAAGGTTTAACAAACGGGTGCTTGTATTGATGATATGCCTGGTCAAACCTGTAGTTCTGTTAACAGATTTAGATTCTGAATCAACACGAGAGGATGCAGCTGGGGGAGCTTCCTGTCCTTCTGCTCTACAGCCTCCCACAGTTCGATCAAGTCGCTTTTCAGCTCCTACACAAAAGGGTGTCTCAGTTAGACATTTTTCTTGACATTTTTTATGGCAAACATAAGCACAGAGCATGCACTGCGAAGCTGCTTTAGTCCATACTTTCTTTTTGCAGTAATCACACCAAGTCGGATTCTGAAACTGAGTATCTTGAAAGTTATGCTTGTTCTCCGTAAAAACAGTTTGTCCCAAGTAAGGATCCTCTTTCTGAAGTGCACGAGCTTCTTCTTCCAAGTGACATTCCTTTTCTTTCTCCAGGAGAAAGTTTGAATCATCTATTTCACCTTCTTTTAAATATTTGAAGTGTAAAGTTACATCACCATAACAAAATTTTTCATTGAATCCCTTATGGGTTGTCAAATTCCGCAATGCTGTTCTAGTGACTGCTGCTTTAGGTGTAGGAGCATCCAGTTTAAATGTTCTAATATACTCCATTGAGGATGTAGCTATACAATCTAAAGCAATTTGTTCAAGTTTTATGCTTGCATATCCTAAGCAGATAAAACCACCTGCTTTGAAAGGGTCTCTGCACCAGAGTGCAACATTAAGGTACTTATGGTATCCTTCTACTTCAAATAGACAGGAGGATGTTCTCGTCCTTGGCCATCGGCCTTGCCGGATTTTGTAAGGAATTTCTGGTGATTCCCATGTTTGATGATCATCTCCACTATCTTTGTAACTACGTGCATTTTCTGAAAGTCCATCTTTTAATGTATCTTGTTTTGGTGCTGTTATTACTTTTGATACCATCGGGTCTTCTATTTGATCATTATTCTTTACTACCTTCTCTGTGCATTTATCTCCATTATTTGTAGGTGGAGGTGGTCTCTCTGGTTTTTCAGAAGGTACACCTCCAGTTTCTAACACATTTTGAGTTTCATTAGTAGGCAAAATAAGCTTACTTTGTGGCCTAGGTGGCACAGGAGGTTTAGTACTGGATCCTTGTGATTGTTTACCTGATTGCTGCAATGCATCTGAACTGTCAATAGTTTTGGGTGTTGCCACTTTAGCTCCATCTTTTTGTTGCGTTTTTGATGTTGTCTGATAACTTCCTAAATGCAGTTTTCGATTCAGAATCGGAGATATAGTTCCAAGTGGTTTAGCAGCAAGTATTACTACTGAACGTTTGGGACTCGGAGTTGTTGGCAGATCTTCTTTTTGGTCAGGTGACTCACAAGCTAAGTCCTCAAATTCTGAATCAAAATCTCTGTTATCAACATCAGCTGATAAACTAGCTTGGTCATCTTCTGGTTGTGTCAAAAAAGCAGTGTCTTCCAATTGCCCAAATCCATCCTGCAGCGCTGAACCATGCTGATTATACCCAACAGGCCTTTCGTAAAAGACTAAAACTCTGTCCCCAGCCTGTCTAATAAGCTTCAACACTTGGACAGTTGATGTGATTTTAACACCTATTAAAAAAAAAACAAAAATAGTTAAATTTTAATTATGATAACAATCTAAATGGCCAAAAATAGTCAAACATCTTTAGATCTTTGATAGTGGTAATAGTCCTATTGCTCACTAACAGAAGAAGTCAATTATGACAGAAGAGCTTAATTGAAATGTAACAGATGGATCCTTTCCGTTTTATTCATAGAAATATATCACTTCAGGAGCTGGAAAAGATACTAACAAATACTCCAGTTTGCTGTTTGTTATCAATGCTGCAATGTTATAATGTTCATTTTATACGCTAACATTTTTAACCTTGGTCTTATTGTAAGTTTGGACTTTTCAGCAGCAGGGATTTAACAAAGGATTCAAGAGACGGGTATCTTTAAACAAAGTTATAATAAAACAGAAGCAGGCTAACAAAGAAAATAGTTCCAATATGTTACAAAATATAGGCATGATGCTACATTCTCAGTGTGGCTGAACAGTGAACTGAATCACCTCCCTCATCAGAACTGTCACAGCCATTTGACAGTACCTGCAGAGCCTATGGTAAGATTCAACAAATTACGTGCACGCTAAAATATCTTAATGAACACACAGTCCAAACGAAGTCATGCAGGGGATCACGTGAAGATGACTCTTCCCTTGTTCTAGAGTAATCATCAATTGCCTGTTCGAAGCAACTCAAAACCCTTTTAAATCACTGGAGCAATGCAATGGGGACTTAGGCAGTACCTAATGACAATAACTCGTTGTAGTGGTTAAGCTCTGGTCTGTAAAACCTCTCAGATAAAAACTTAAAAATAAATATTAATGTGACTGTGCTAGTAGGGAGTTTAAGTAGTTCATGCCGTAAGTGTATAAAGTTCTATCTTCATAGTATTTTACCACACTAACTCTTCTATAGTATCTTAATGACTCAGCAGAACCAAATATAAAATTACTTTACCTCATATTTATACAGTTAATGTTTGGAGAAGAAATGCGTGGGCCGTCACATGCAGGGATATGGGGCATACTATATACAGCTCATAATGATGCAGTTCTTTCTGCAATTCTTTCTCTACCAATGACATGATGGAGATAATCTCCAAATTCACAATATAACCCTAACATAATTTCTTTTACCATTTTTCCCCTAGAGTGATTTCAGTTTACATTCTGTTTTATCAGTGGTACTTACACTTATTTCTAAAAATGTTATTAATATACAGTGATATTCCCACTCCTTTTTAGTCTTTATAAATCCCTGGACACTATACAAACCCCAACAACTTTAAACTAAGTTACTTACAATTCCTACTCCATACTGTTTTATTTAGTCCCACAACATCCAGTAGAATGGAAAAGATTGCATTCTTTCTTAATGATCATAAACAGGTTTCTATCTGCTGCTTTCACTAAGTTGATTAGCCACTGTTCTCATTAATGGTTTATTTGTCCTTGTGTCCACTGTCATATTCTGTAAGCCCCCTCCCATTCTCAAGTTTAAAGCAGTAAGATTTCCAGTATCAATTTCTGATTATAGTTTATGATTATAATCTAGTTCTCTGTTGGTGACAGGGTCCATATAAAACAGAAGTATTCAAGCTATATCTGGAGATGGTCTAATTTAAAATTGTAGAATATAAGCTAGTATCAATCCACTTCATAATGCCCAGGGATTTCAACAGAATCTTTATTAAAAAAAACACAGTGCCCTCCCCCACAAAAGTCAAGGGTAACTTTTTCCCTCAACACAGCAGTTATCTGCCAGTTATAATTTGGCCAAAGTCTTCAAATATGAGAACTTCAGAGTAGATTTCTAAATAATACTTAGGCTCCTACATGTCAGAGCTGACAAAAATTGATACTAAAAGCATAAAAATACTATCAAATACTCAGCAGATCTTGGGTCATTTTGACATTTCAGACAATTACTCTGTTAGTCAACAATATGTTTATACTACTTGTTCCATACTCTATTTAGTACCTTTAGGTTCAAAGCTGAGTATGCAGGCCTAGGATGTAAAATGTTACAGTTTTCTTTGTAAGCTAAGCACATTTTGTATCATCACTGGAAGAAACTAAGTAGAGAACCTCACGGCATCACTATTAGAGCAGTTAAAATATGTTTACATTCAAGTGTTTATTCAACTTTATTTTGATTTTTACCTAGCAAAGAGTAAATAAATATGCAAGAAAACGAACCCAGTGAATGATAACCTTCAGTGGCCATAAATACATAAATGTTAGTTTTTATTATGAGTGCCAGGCATAAAAGTAATTGTTGAGAAAGGCAGTGCAGTTGAACTGTATGCAGACACGTCCTCCCAGTTTGCAAGACGACACTTATTTTGAAAGCTGACATATTACTCACTGCCAATTGCTAGAAGCCTGTCTCCCCTCTGTAGATCAGCAGCTGCAGCAGGCGAGTTTGGAGTCACAGTTTCAATGACAACATGCCCTGCATCTTCTTCCTTGGACTGCACAAGGCGAAGCGTGAGTCCGACACTTTGCAGATTCCCTTTCACTAGTTCTGCCTAGAAAGAAAGAAGTTAAAAAGCTAAGAGTACGTTGGTTAAGCTGACTGCAAGGATTCATGGTTACTAATGATCATTTAAATAAAATTCTACAACTGATATTATTAAAAAATTACATTAGGACTTCCATTGACTTCATTAAGCAGATAATCACATAATAGATTAACTGTCTGCCAATCCAGTTTATGACTTTGGAGAAAGATGGAACCAAATGTCACCAGTTCTGAAGAGCCAAATATGCCAAAACTAGAGAGCAGCGCAAGGAATTGTCAGCAAAATAAATATATATATATATATAAATGTGTGTGTACACATCTGTTCAACAGTTTATATACAATTAATAACAGTACTGAGCTAACCTATGCAAATACAAGTCAGCAGGAAAGGCACTACGTGGCTCATCTTTGCAAAAAGCCCCAGTCCTAACAAAGCTACAACTAAACACAACCTCATCGTCCATTTTATTGGGAAGAAGCTTTGTTAAAAGGTGCGCTGTACCATCAATCTAGGTATCACTTTGAATATATCACATATGTGTTATAAAACCTGTTACTACGAGTAGCTCTTCAGTACTCCACACAAAAAGGTGTTTGGAGTGAGAAAAATATTATGTACTTACGCATTGCTAAAGCATATTTAGCACAAATCGAAATTAAGAATAGCCAAAGAAGTTTCTTCAAAGACTCAGAACCCTTTCCTCATATTTGTCTTGCAAGACAAATACAAGACAAAATTTAACTTAATCTCAAATATCTTATTCTAAAAAAAATAAAATAAAATAAAAAAACTGCAGCGCAATCTCTGTAGCAGCGTTTCATCCCACACTCATGCACAGATCTCTCACAATTTGGAAGTCTCTACTGAAAAACATATTAGGTAGTGGTCAATTGTTTACATACTTCAGTGTCTGAGATCTTTGCCAACTTTTTTCTTAATAGAGATTGTCCTTAGTGAATTTAAAACATTTTTTTTTCCCCTTAAACACATTCCTTCAGGGCTGTTTCAAATGGCCGTCTACTATCATTCCACCAAAGTACATTCTGCCTATTTGACAGGGGAACTCAGTCTATGTTTCAGCTCCAAGGACAGAAATTTAATTTGCTTTTTTGATTCCCAAGAACAGAGAGACAGACATTGTTTGTAGAAAACCTCCATAGGAAATTTTCTATTTGGTTTCAATTTACTGAGTTTAGGGAGGCAGTCTTCTCCTCCATCCTTCTGCATTTACTTTGTTGCTGTTCAATCGTCAATGTTTGAACTGTCTGGAGCCGATCCGCCTCTTCTGAGGATGTGTTCGTTTGCTTAGTTTTGTACAATGGCTTTCCACAGATGAAGTGGATTACTTAACTTCAGTGCAGGACACTGTCCTTGGCTGCAAGGCTTTCACTCCTTTCCTATAACCTTAATAGCACCACATGTTGGGTTTTTGTTTGTTGTTCAGTTCTTTATAGAACTAAAAACGCTACGCTGCTGAACAGTTTACTGAAGAACAGCATTGAGTTTGAAGAAGCAGACTTGCATTAACTTTCTAAGCTTTGTCACTAATTTTTGCACTTCCCACAGTCACTTAGAGATAATATTTTCTCTCAAACTTCGTTAACGTCTATTGCTAATACCCATGATGTATGTAAGAATAACAAGACCAAAGATATGCTTAATTGCAGTTCTAAAATTCAAGGTTCTTCTATAATGCAAACAAGTAAATAGTTGCCTACAGAAACAACTGTGCTAGGGTTTTTTGGGAGGGGGGGTTTTGCTTGTTTTAATTAAAGCCATTCCCATTTACACCATGAAACTCTGATACATAATTAAATTTAAAAAAACACCAAACTCTTAAGTGTTAAGAAACAAAGAAAAAGTATTAGAAATACCTGTGGAAGAAAAGAGAAACTTTTTTTTAAAGAAAATAATTACTCTTCTGCTTTAGTCCTTTCTTTATATATAATGTAGCTTTAAGTTAGCAAATGTTGCACATGCTATATTTAAACAACATGAACAATTACTAGAATTTCAAACAACACTAGTTGAATATTTTAACTGTGAAAACCACAAATGACATGAATTTGCTGCTGTGGCATACAGACCTGCACCAAAAACTCCTTCCAAAAATCACTCCCCTGTGCTACGTAGCTCTGCATATTATCATCAAACAACGAGAAGACCATTATTTCTGAGATTTGCCACGGACTCTAAGTACTGAAATCTCAATTCTCCTATGATGGTTCCTTTGAAAGTCTTGCTTTAAATGATTAAGGTTGGAAATAGAGTTCCAAATCTTTGTGTTTGAATAGATAACAAAACTCTCATAATGAACATCAGAAAGTAAACTCCCACTTAAGGAATGCTGACAAACATGAATATTACAAAGGACTGAAAAGCAAACTATAACCGGTTTTTGCCTTAATTTTTGTTAGTCCACTGAAGTATAAAGCTCTTTAATGAGAGAATTTCAGGAAAGAAACGGATGCTTAGACAGAACGGTGGAGAAAACAAAACAAAACAGGATGATTTTCCTCTTAACACTAAGTTATTCTGGCCGTTTAATTACACTCTTTTAGGGATACGTCTATTTTGATGATTTATCGTTTCTTCCGAAATCTTACATTAGTTCTGGATCTTAACACCCAGAACTGGAGCTAATTAATAACACAAGATGTTTAAAGTCATGGCTCATCCAAGACAGATAGTCTGTTTAGTTTTGCATCACTGCAGAAGAAACATTGCTGCAAGTTTGTTTGCAACAGGAGATAATTCTTGTGCAATCAGTCTTTGAGCGGATCAGAAAAACACCCAACTACTGAAGGAAGCCAGCCATCATAACACTTTTACAGGAGTTACCTCATGCAAATCTACTTTCTTTTACAGTCAGGTATTTTCTCATCCATTCAAAGAGTGGCACAAAGAAGCGATAAGATTTCTAAAGATCTGTTCTTCAGAAAGCAACAAGCCTTATATGAAAGGGAATGCCAGAAGGAAAGCAAGAGCTGGCACTGCAACATCTAGCGTTTTGAAGAAAGGCAGCAATAATTTCTAACCACTGTTAGTACTTGCAATCACGGCAAACTGTGTAATGAGCAGATATGGGCAAAGAGCATAATTAGACAGTAAAAAGGAAAAAAAAAAAATGTTACCAAAAGCTTTCTTACAGTTTGTCAGTACAGACCCTCATCCTCTTGAGCTTCCTTTGAATCCAAGGACTACTTTGAGCGGATCTCAGTAGTGGATGACTTAAAAATGAAAATATGCTCTACTGTAAAAGACTAGAAACCTCCGAGGTGATTCCCAGCATTTCACCCTTCCCTCCTCTCCCAGGGCGAGACCACATAAAAGGAACATGGGACAGCTGGGACGAAAGACGCTTAGGTATCTCGGAACATTTGGCTCCCATGCAGGGACACCGACCGCAGATTGCAGTTTGTATGACTCACTGATGGCGAGGAGACTTCCAATATTCTAGCAGTATCTGATGGAAAGCTGGTTTTGGAAGGAGAGCGCCTTTGAACATAACAAGCAAAGTTCATCTCAACTTTTTATTAAATTTGGCACTGTCACAAGCTTTCTCACAAAGTAAACTGGTTTTATTTATCAACCCAAACCAGATGAAAAGTTTCCTTGATTTTTCTCGCTGGCAACTCCAAGTTTCACCAAGCAATACCACAATCTCTCAGGCTAGCTGCAGTGCAGGTAAACACTGTTTCAAGCTCTCAAACACTCCCCACCCCAACAAGTACACTCACAAAACCAAGCATCTTCATACACCAGCTACTTTATGCCTTTCTGCCTCTCCCTCAAATTAAAACTTGATAGTAAATGTTAAGAGCCAAAGATCTACCAGAACATGAGACATCAGAAGGACAAAAATCAGCTAAATGACACAGAGGTTAGAAGAAATAAATGTCCTTTAATTATCAGCAATTTATCAAGGAAGCTTGCTGCAAGGGAGAAAAATTAACAGCTGTGCCTGGAAGAAAGGGAAATTTTAACCAACCAGCTACACCATATTAAAGCAAGTTTATTTTAATTTGATCTAATTAATAGACCTGTTTTACTAGTTTCTGCAAGCCCTAGTAGTTACTTAAATAAGGAGCAAGACAAAGCAGATAATACTACTTGCTTGTCAGTGACAGGCATACATTCAGAGTAATTTATACTGAAAGTTAGAGCTAAACTGTGTCATAGACCTTAGAAAATGTACCCTTTTTTAAAAAAGGTAAGCAACCTCCAGACTATTTATGAAATACTTGTTGAGATTCAGATGCAACAGAACAGGAATGACTATCCTGAGAAAAAATGAAAAGAAGTAATTTCCTTATTTTATTATTCAAGAAAAAAAAAAACCAAACAAGAGGACACAAGATGTCCATTCACTTTAAAATTAATAAAACATTTTGATGTGGGGCTGTGAATGCCTGACTTTTACAGGACAAAGTCTATAAGCATTGATTTCACAGTAGAGGCTTTAGTTCATTTATATGCATCAGTGTATGAGCCACCACAGAGCATAACCCCACCACGACTTTCAGTTCAATATTGGAAGTATGTTCTGGAAATACAATGCAGCAGAAAATTATGTTGTGTCTCATAGCCTTTCCTTACCTCGGCCTTGTTGTTCTGAAAAGCCTAGCAGATGTTGGATGTCAGTGACAATCAATTTTTCCAACCTTGTTTAACATACTGATACTGAACTCCACAGCTACACAGTGATCATTCAGAAGTTTATAGCTTGCTAATACCATTTAAATGGCCAAATATTTACGTAAGTGTCAATACAGGATGCAGTTTTAATCTTCAAATGCTTCATTAACTTATCAGTCTGAAAGATTTTGCAAATGCAAAGGGATGATAAATAAACATCCCTCTTATACGCAACAGACAAATGTGATGCCATCTCATTTGCTATTTGCTTCCCAAACTGCACCTATGAAGTTAGGTTTTTTTTTTTTTGAATACAGTGGTAAGAATGTCATCAGTAATACTGTAGTCTCGTAACTACAACGTAAGTTAACATTAGATATAGCACTTCCATTCAGAATTTCTAAGACAAGACATAATAAATGATGTCCAGCAATAAATACAGAGATTACAACATCTGGAAAAGTATGTATGACAACCTCTTACTAGTAGTGCAACATCATTCAGCTGAACTTTAAAAACTATTGGATGCATACAAAAATAAAAAGTCACCAAACTAAGCCACAGCATCGTCGTCAGAGCATAAAACTTTTGCTTTTAAACCAAATTACTTATTTTCAGGAACTGAAAAGGAAATTGTTTTTTGAAAGCTTAATTTTACTCTGTAACTAATATTCCATATTTGCTTAATTATTTGTAAGCATTAACATAATAAAGCTTTATTAGAATTTAGTAAGCATGTCACATTCTTTTGAATACATACTAAGAAAAGCTTGATCACCCAAGCACATAAGAAATCTTATTTCATTGACTTTACATCAACTAAAGAATAATGTTTTTACAAATATTTCTTATTTCCTATCAGTGGTATGTAACACTGTAGGTATCACAATTTGACACCATGTCAGTGCTGTACTGTAGATAAAAACCTTTTTTTTTTCCAACCCATCAGAGTTACTACAATGGATCTTAGGTATTCCTGCAAGGTATGGTCTGATGTGTTTTGCAGAAAAAGAAGAGAATGTCTATGAATACGCCTGTAAAGTATTACGTTCTCCTAGACAACCCTGCATGCTGAGAGGAAAGGAAGGAATATTTCATGTCAGAAGAGAGAAAACATTAAAGCACAAAACTAGGAAGCAGTTCCTTCTGTTCTGAAGACTCAGGTATTTGTATTATTAAAAAAAGGTCTTTGGCATATGTCTTTAAAACACGGACTCTAACATTATTGCTTTTTTCAACCCTATTACTGAATGCAGTCATTATATATGACCTGCGCAGTGAAGTGATTGCTAGATTATTTACACGGGCTAGAGGAGACAGTGAAAGGAAACAGGTATCACCAATCTCATGATACACTCTTTAGCAACACTAAACTCAAAGGAAAAAAAAATTTTTTTAAATTTTCTGAGAGGATTTCCATCTATGCTTTAGAGAAGGAGTAGATGTTTTTCTCCTTTGTGACACAGCCCCAAAGCCCAAAACTATAGGGCCAGAGTAGCACAAGCCTTTTCCAACCTATTCTCCAGCCCTCCTGTCCACATGGCAGCATAACCCCTGAAGTGTTCCAGGGAAACTGTCAAGCAATCAATCTTGCATAGAAAGTGTCTGGTGTAGGCCTTGACCGAGGACTCTGTGATGACAGAAACACTTTAATTTCCCAGGCATAAAGAAAACTCCCAACCAAGTAGGAGGAGAAAGTTTCTGAGCATTTGAGAGCTAGCCTTGTTCTTGGGATGCTTAAATAGTTCATTAGTCAATAAAGTATGTACTGATTATCAGTTATAAACTGTGTCCACTATTATGTCTTACACATACGTAGGTGTATTGATTCGTACATACACTCACACAGTTGCACAGAAATCCATTAAAAATTCAGTTCATAAACTTGTTAAATTGGCTGGGGTTCCAAAGCGACTCCCTGGTTAGTATGCGTTCAACCATACTGCAAAGGCAGAGACAGACCCAAAAAGAACAAACCCAGGAATTGGCTACCTAAAATTGGACGTGTGCCTCCATCTCCTTAATCTTTATATTTCCTTTAGCAGGTTCAGACATGTGAAAACATGCTGACAGAAGATTAAAAAAAAAAAATCAAAAGCCACACTAGTATTTGTAGAATAAGTAGACTATACAATGTGACAAACAATTAAAAGAAAGGAAATAACGTCTGTAATAAAATTAACTCTACATAGAAAACTGACTCTTTTTAATATTTATTTTTCTCCCCACTAGAAACAGGCATTAATTACAAATCACTCTTAAGAAAAAGGTTAAAGGTAATCTAATGAAAAAGACTATATACTGGCTATTTAAACATCAGTGTACATCAGAGCTAGAAGCAATACTGTATTCTAAGAAACCAATATATACTAGGAAACACATTTACAAACTTGGAAATTAGATTACCGATTTGTGGATTAATTTTTTCAAGATTTCATAATTCATAAAATGTGTTTCCTAAGATTGCTTGAATAAAAATCTGATTTTTATTGTTTCCATAATTGAAGCTAAATCTTAAAATCTAAAGTTGTTACTGTTCCAAAATCTGTATCAAGACTTCTATGACAATAATTAACATACTCGTTCTTGCTATGTGATGCTTCCTCCATACCAAAGAAACACACACCTTTAACACCAGACTTCATTGAAAGTTTTCATGTATTTTCCCCCCATTCCCAGGTTTACATTGATTCAGATAATTTCAACAACCATGTTGATTTGTGTCATGTGTGTGTCGTCCCCCCCCACCTTTTTTTAGTACCTTGCCAAAACATATTAGGCAATGTTGAATGAGCATGTATTTGTTCTAGATATAATAGAATGGGGGATGGGGTGGATGGTTTTTTGTTTGTTTGTTTTTTCCCAAAATAACTTAATTTATGAATATATTTAAACATTCCTTAAAATATATATATGAGTAAAACTTTCAATAAGAAATTAAAGGGAAAAACATCTGCTGCTTATGAAAAAAATTGGTTTGTCGAACAGCAATCCTGAAGATCCAAATTATTATTCTTGCACAATTCATTACAGTACACAACTGAGCAACTGCCAAAAAGATGTTCTTCTGCCCATTTTGCTTGGAAGAAGAAATTTGATAAAACTATTGAAAACTTAAAATGCAAAACCAAAATAAGTTTGGAAAAGCTAATAACTGCAGAATGAGCTTTCACCATAAGTAGACACCACCCAGAAAAATAAAACTTCATGGCAAACAGGACTGAGTTACAGTGAATATAAAAATATGAAAGTTTTATCAGAAATCTGTCTCTGCACGGATATTATGGAATTTATTTAGGTGCATAACCACATTTTCTTAATCTGTCCTATACCACTTAGTTTGATAGTTAAACCGTACCCAATGTTCACTGTAATGTTTGCCGTGGGTTTCCGGACTAGGCTGATCATTCAAATTTTAGACAATTTTAATTACTTGCTTTTTGCTTTACCTGGTGTTCTGCTTTCCTCCACTGCAGCTCTTACTCTGCTCTGAAAACCCACGACTTTAGGGAGGTTTTTCCATACTCACATAGCTGTCCTCGGCAGCCATTCACTTGCCTAATCTGTCATCCACTAAAAAAAAAAAAATTGACCTTTTACATTGATCCCCTTTCACACCAAAAAATTCTGAACAATGCATTCTGTCTTGAAAACAGTCTTCATCTGTAAAACAAAGGAATCGGCCAACACTCAAAGTCATCTGAGAATGAATATTCACACAATTTTTCTAGTACAAATATTTGCAATATCACAAAATGTGTTCTTCAGCTTGTTTAGTTTTATTCAATATTGTCAGTTTTGCCATTACTGCCTATATATATATATTTGCATTCTGTATCGTATCAGCTGAAAATGCTTGCTGATTGTAGTATACATAACCAACTGAAACACTAATTACTAACTGGCAAATCAGGTACCAATGGCACCACTGCTCATTCATACTGTACAAAGCTTTATGGGACCGGCTACACATTTGTGCCTTTTTGTGTGTCACTGAACAGATACTAAAATCATTGGCTTGGGACTCTTCGTGCTTCCTTGCAAGGAATTTTATAAATTACCCAGCTCTAACACTCAGACGTTCATCCACCATCACAAGCATCTCTGCAAGTTTAGTGTGACTGCCACGGACTTCTCAAAGGGAGCTCTGACCACTGGTTAAAGCAGAGGAACTACATAGCCATTTCAAGAGGTACAGTTCAAGTTCCCATGCTAGAAAATAAAGCATTCAGAGAGAAGTTAAGAAAGAAACACTGGAGTCCTAATGGCGCTGGACCTTTTAAAGACCTTTTTTAAGTTGTGAAAAACTCAGCTCCAGAAGAAGATTTTTTTTTTTTTTAAATTGTGGTTACTGCTCTCCCACTCAGCAGATGATGCACATGACCTACACATCACTTTCCCATTTCTTCTCCCCTTTGCCAAGAGCAATAAAAAACAAAACCAACCAACCAAAACCCCCCACAAACCCTCACATAAAACACCTTTGCCTTCAAAAGACTTCTTACATTTACTGGCATCTGGAAATGGCCAGTAAGTAATCAGTTCTTATTCTCTCCTGCGACTAAAACAGAGAAATGTATGTGCTGACTTTAAACCTGTTAGTCTGTATTCTTATGTCAAAGCAGTCAGCACAAAATCAATTAGCCCACTCCGAGTTTGATGTTGAGACAGCACTAAATCTTAGTACAGGTAAGTTGGCACTGCTGAGTTATTTCAGGTACATCTAATATTAGAGTGCTGTACTGCAGTGTGGACCTACCTTCCATTGCTTTGAGAGTGTCTCAAATTTTTACTATTCTCCACTGTTTTTAATCTCTTCTTGCCCATTCCAAGTACCTTTAAGCATAGCATAGAATTTTCTCCAAGCTACACTGGAAGCAGTTTTTAAGAGACAGAATTTCCCGTTAATGGGTACGTCACATTTCAGCCACCCCAATTAATAAAATAAAAAAAAACCAAACCCAAAACATTGTGGCACACACTTGCTATTTAAACAATCAAATAGCATTATTAATGAAAGCCTGTACAGCAAATGTGTCACAGAAATAGAAAACAGGCTTATAAGCAATGGACTCACTAATTCTGCTTTCTTAGCAAGGTCTGGAATACTCACCAGCTTTGCTTTTTGTAGAATAGTAGGAATAACAGATTTTTAAACACAATAAAACAGTGCAAAAATGGAAGTGGAACGTTAGACCTTTTGCTGTTAATTTTTCCAGCTATGTGAATTGTGATCTTTGCATAGGGAGACACAACTATTTCAGATGAAGGCTGCAGTTTTCATGTTTGGTTTTTTGGTTTTGTGTCGTTGGTTTTTTTTTTTTCTTTACTTTTAGGAAGAAGGATATTTATGGATAAATTTTGTGCGATTTTTCTACTTGTCATCTTATGTAGCAAGCTAGTGAACCTCATTATTTTCTGTTCTACATGGTATCTTCTAAAAACCAAAAAATATAAGGCACAAAATATGATGGTAATTTCATTCTGAAGTGAATTACATATTGGACCAAGACCATATTTAAAGTAATAATTCATTAAGGCCACAATACTGCAAATGTTACACACATGTCCAACTTCACCATCATGCGCTATTTGTCTGAAATAAATGTGACAATTCAGGGTAGTGAAGTTAAACATCTGCATGTCTGCCTGATGAGCACTGAAGACATTTGACATCAGCAAAATCCAGAACAGGATAGTTACTGAACAAAATAGGGAGCTACATCTTATTTTCCTCAGTACTTCTGACACATTGCAGGTACTCTTTGACTAAGCTACTACTAAAAAAGTGCACCTTCCAATTGTACAGTGAAACAGGTTATGTGACACGTAAAAAGTAAACTGTTTAGCAATTATCATGAATTGTTGAGGCATTCTTACTAAACAGCAATTACAGGAGCCGAATAGAGGAGTTAAAGACAAACAAGGCAGCAGAAAACCTGCATTTAACTTCAAAGTGTCAGAAGCAGGTAAAATGCAGACCTTCAGTTTTATGTGGAGCTCTTTGGACAGCAATTTAGTACAAACACCAATGTAGCTCTTCTTTAAGGGCTCTTACTCACTGACATCCTTTTAGTCTTTATTAAACCCAACTGTGATGATTTCCTTTGGCCCTGAAAAAGTTGAAAAGATTGATTTTTTTTTTTTCCCCTCCAAATCTTATATCGCCGTTTATGTGTCTGATAGAAAAAAGGCTTCCTCCAATATTGGTTAAACATGACTCAGTCATCATACAAATGTTTCGTAAAGAACTCAGGTAGTCTAATAGAAACCATTGAAATAAGGTTACTGAAACTGGATATTAAAAGGAACGAAGCTCATTAATAATATCATGTGTGACACCAAACCAATAAAAAGTTTATGTAGTTAATGGTTTTCTTTGTAAAAGTTTGTTATGAATCACTGCAATGGAAATTACAGATAAAGGAGATTAACGAGAACATCAGAGTTTATGCACTGTGAATATGTGCACACGAGAGAGAGGTCAACCCAGGGTTTTGTTCATCTCTGAGATGGAAGCAAACAAAATGAAAAACATTCAAGTGTATACATTAAAAGCAAACCCTCTAAACCAGCTAGTAATTCCTTATATTTATCTTGGAAGTACCTAATTAATAGTCATGAAACAGTTAATATTAATCTTCATGTAATAAGTTCAAAATATTAGACTATCAGGTAAAAGGTTTTTATAATGGAAATAATATTCATGGTGAAGAGTTTTCTTCTCCACACAGAGAAACTGCTTGACAATTCTGACTACTGCACCCAGCAGCATTCACCACATGATTACCGACACAGATATTGCCATCAAAACTAAAAGTATAAAAAGTTATTCTCCACTGTAGTTACAGTAACATGTGTCACAGATGTCGGTTTCCATGGAAATAAAATATACAATACTACTTTCTAATGCAAACCAATCATTACTCTCAGATCTCACTAATGGGCTTAAAAGTCACATTTTAAAGAGGGCTTAAAAGTTACATTTCTGAAGGAAAAATGTTGATGGAAAGAATAAGTGCATTATTTACAGGTTGATTTTATTCTGGAGCAGAAGTGTTTTCTTTAGAGCAACAGCAATGCTAACTGCCGTTACATCTGGCGTATAGTGCATCTTCTGAAATGAGCAGGAGCTTCATAAGTACTCCTTGCCTGGGAATCTTCAGGAAAATGCCGGGATTTGAGACGGGAGCAGAATCACTGCTCCAAGGAAGAGCTCGGTGCTGGCAGCGGCAGCGGCAGGGCCGGCGAGCAGCGGCAGACCCTGCAGAGGCCAAAGCAGCGGGGGCAGCGCTGGTCTCCTGGCTCTCCCCCAGCCCCGCAGCCTGGCTGACCCCTTACACTACCCTCAACCCCAGCAGGATTTTCTGATTAACCCTTGTACCAAAGTTGAGGAAATCAAGCAGTGTCATTTGACTTAAAGATGTGACATATTTAAGCAGTTACTTACACAAGTGTGCAAAAAAAAAAAATATGTAAAAGGCTATACTCTTACAATCAAACCATTACAATTTTGGTAATATAAATCACACTCTATTAATAACATCGTCTAAGCAACAGGGACTTCACATGTACCTAGAACCAATGCAATTATACAATTTGAAACATCACAGGACTTAAGTGAACACAGTTTGTTGTTTCTGCACTGCATAAACATACTATCTTCTTGACAACTGGTAACATTTCTCATCAATACTAATGGCTAGATGGCTATTAAAGAAAAGCACAAGCCTGAATAATATCCTGCGTGACCCGATCGTTGCTCGGACTCTGCATTCCCACAGAACTAGCTAAACCCAAAGGAACTAAAGCAGATGTAGTAAAACAATTCGTCATTGTAACAGCTCTTCAGAGATTAAATAGAAGATCCGTTTGCATCAACATTAAGTTCCTGTTACACACAACTCCCCAAGCCCCACCCCGTGCCTGGTAAAACCAGAAGATCAGTTTTCTTCTGAAATTCTACATTGCCAAGACCAGAAAAGATGGGGATTTGTATCTAGCTTATTCCGAATAATTACTGTAAGAAGGCCAAGGTTTTGTATATAATAATCTTTCTCTACATAGAAAGGCAGCCAAACCAAACTTTGTTTTCAATTAAGTTCTGGACAAAACACTGCAGTATAAACACACAACTATATAACCAGTAAAGATTTCCACAGCTGTACATCTATTTCTGGTTATTTTGTTGAACACATCACATCAAATCAATTTGTTTATGGTTATAGGGCACAAGTCGCTGCCAGGCAGTGAAACCGCGGCTCAATGTCACATCTAATTAGTAGCACCAAGACAACAGCACACCTAGAAGCCAGATTTTCATACCGTTACCATTCATCACTTATAAAAATCGCCACAGCTATTAAACTGAAAAAGATCTTTACACCAACAAAGTCAAATACTGACAATTCACTTTGCAAAAGAAATCAATACCTAGCTACATTCGCTTTGCACTTGAAAAATATTCTAGATGTTTTTTTTTTCCCAAATGCACATAAAGGTCACTTCCCAATATATCCAAAGAATGATTTAGAAACTGAACATTAGCTGTAAATTGGAATCAACACACTACCCAACTTTGCAACCTAGGTTCTATAAATGCTACATGAAGATCCAAAGGTCTGAATTTTTCATAGAATCGTAGAATGGTTTGGCTTGGAAAGGACCTCTGTGCTGTAGCTTTCTCTCCATGTAATCAATGTGATCATATAACTGGCTAACAAAAAAGCAGGATTTCCCGCCCCCATAGTTAGATATCTGAGTGACAAGAAAATAGAAATGGTATAGCTACTTAGACAAAGAGATGAATATCCTCCATTTCTAGGCTATGAAAAAGCTTTATTACAACAGATGTCCAAAAACCAAACAAAAACCACCTAGCTATGCCACCAAGATTTCTGTTAAATGTTTGAGACTGGGATTGTGCATTATCACGAGGCTTAGTCATGATTCCGGCAGAAATCTCTCCCATAATTTACCTCCCACCACATTATTTCTGGAGGTAGCAGAACATGTGTGTTCTCCAGAAACCCATTTTAGACCCCAAACCACTAACACTGAAGCGTGCAAAAGTGCTAAAAGAAAAATACTCTTCCAGAGACAGCTTACTAGGAATCAAAGAAAAAATAAGTTACAAGAGGAGCAGGACACACTACCCATAAGAGAAGTAAAAGTTTATTAATTTTGACTGGGTTTTTTTGAAGTATTTTCTGGCTCAGGGAAGTAATATATACCAATTCCTCATTTCCCTATTGTAAGGCAAGTACAAGAATGAATAGGAAATTATGTCAAGCTTAAAAACTTCTTTTACTTCAGAACTCACTACAACTTCATATACTCTGGGTTTATGCTCTATTATTTTTAAATTAGCAACAGATCTTATTGATAGCTAGTGAAATGTATAAGAAAAATACTCAGCAGATTTCATAACGCAACATCTTTCCATTTCCCTTTCCCCCTTCTCTGCCACCAGAAACAGGGCTTGCTTGGGACCCTGACCAATTACCTTAACCAAAGAATTTACAGCTCACCCCTCATTTAATTTACAAATGAAGAAAGAATTAGCCAATACCATAAAATGTCTAAGAAATAAATATATTTTTAAAAAATCATATTGAACAAAGTGTGCAGGGGAGAAGACTGTCAGATGCACATGCATGATAGAAGCTGTCCTTAAGTACATCTTACTTATTTACTTAAAGGTGGTAAATATTTACCTTTCTACATATTACAGGGATGGAACCTGCATCAGTTCTGAAACCATGACTTATTTCTTTCTTTGATTTCTGAAGTATGACTAATTCAGTTTACTTAATAATTTGAATGAGCTTTATCAAACAAAAAAAAATAATTGAAAATTGCATCCAAGAAGTTGATGAAAACATTCTGTGTGATATAATCTGAATACTTGGTATCAGGCCATACTTTCTTGACCATCACTGTAAAGCAACAGCTTTTGGGTGGAGCAGCCCAAAAAGAGTCATGGTTCATAAATGGCACATTAAATACTAAGTATTCAAAGTATCAGGTTTCTCTTTTAAATTGATACTTTTAAAAATATTTGATTTGAAAAGCTACGTGTTTAAGAGATTAGAGCTTTATAAAAAAAACAAATGTGCAATGTGATGAATGATGAAATACCTTCCAGTAAAAAAAGTTAAATAAGGCGAAATATTTCAGAGCAAAGCTTCAGGATACAAAATTACAAGTTTAATCATTAACTTGCTCCCAATTTGTTAGAGTCACTTAATTCCCCCCATTGATCATGAGAACAAGAGATGTGTTAACTCAAAAAATGGTTTGCTTTTATAACCTCTGCAACACACTAAAACGCCTAAGAAAAAAGTACCTGAGAGATTATATTCAGCCTCAGGGGAAAAAAAAAAAAGGGGTAAAACCACTGCATATGTAAAGATGAGGAGGAAAAGGAGGATGGAGATAGAAAAAAATTGGATCTGGATTAGAGAACTGCAGTCTGCAAGTCCATGGCTGTGGTACCATGGCAAAACACTCCTAGTTTTCCTATTCCCATGACGTCTGATTATTAAAACTGTATTAATTTACACCAACTACCAAGAACCCGACAGCTTAAACTCAGATTTTAAATTAGCTATTTGTGTACAATGTTACAGTTAGGTAGAGACTGCCATGCGTGTATTACAATATATTCAGAGACAGGTATGAAGAATTGTCTTTTTTGTGAGAGGGGGAAAAAAAGACAATTTGGGAAGCTAAAAAAGCAAAACTATCAGTGCAGTGCTTTTTTTTTTTTACTTCAGGGTCTGTTAGCCTGCAATGCCAGAAGAAAATCATAATGAATAAACATGTGTGTTCATCATGCACAGCTTGCCCTTCTTGATGAACTCTTGAAGTTCACAAAAATAGCCTTTGACTTACACACTTTAATACCATTTGAACAAGAGCGTTGCAAGATAATTAAACCTGAGGTAATCCTACACTGCTAAGTCATACAAATACCAAAATAAACTGTAACTTAGATATTTTTAGCAGAAGCATCATTGATTTTTTGCCATCTTCATACAAGGACACATTTCTGAGTTGAACTGGAAACAGTATTTTGCATACAAAGCAGTCCAAGGTTAAAAACAGTGCGCAAGGATCCTAACTTGTATATGATGACGAAATCAAGTAATATGTTGCTTATAATTATTGAAAGAGCTATGGTTTTATTCCATAGAGAGTGAACGTGCTTGCTTCCACAGTGAATATATGTTTTTTTTGTAAGGGCCCTTCTCCATGGCGGCTGACAGTGCTGTGGTTCACAAGGATAAACACATCCCTTGATGGGAATGAGGGGCAAGTCCACCCTTGCCCAAAGGTGACCGGAGAGGGACAGGGGTGGTCCCTCAGCAGCACCCTTGGCACTCCCGCAGCAGCAGGACCCTCTCGGCAGCCAGGCTGCCCTGTGGGGTGGGCAGCCCCGCTGTGGTGTGGGGCCCGAAAGCCAATTCGCCCCTACAGAAAAGCAGAGCTTTTTACCTGGGCTTGCTGCAGCTCTGTGTTGTTAGGGGAACACAAACAGCAAAGCTTTAATGAGGGCACAGGGCTAACGGAGCGACTAGAGCCAAGCTGCAACACCTCCTTGGTTTAAGTCTCTGCCAGGTTAAATACTCACATTTTTTTCAACAGAAGTTCAAACCTACAGATTTTTACAAATCACTCTGCTTTCCTAAAAAAAAGAGTTATACAGGTATACAGATACTCATAGGGATATAAAAAGGGAGACATATCTAAATTAATACGAAGATGAGACCCTTTGAATGAATAATGAGACATTTTGAAATGGTTATCAAACTTATGCCTCCAGACTTAAGTGACGCTGACCCAGTTGATATAACTGCCTCAACACAGCATGGCTAAATATGATTTTTCTGAAATTGTTAAATAACAAAAAAATGCAGTACTAACAATAACCAATTAAAAATTAATCCTTACACTAGATAAGACCCCTACCCAACAGTCACATTATACTAAGTATTTGAGATAAATGGCAGCAATACTCAGAGAATGGAACTAAAGATATGTTGGGGGAAGGGGTGAAGTGATAGATACTCAAAAAAAGCGCATCTGCATGTACAGTGCACTTATTCAAGTTTTGCACATCAGTCATACTCTCTCTCTTACAGAAGGCATTGCTCTAAAGTGTTTCTGGACAACTGATAGTTACTAGCTGCCTGCTTATTCAGCATTCTCAACTGCCATTCTTTCCTTAATAAATGATATGTAGAAGCGTATGATACCTGCAGACAGATAAAAGGATGACTATACACTTCAAGTTCATGATCTATTTGCAAAATCTTCTCTCCAGTAATGGTAGGTTAACCATTGCTCTCCTATTTTGGGTTTATACTGTTGCCTGAATAGAAATTCCACCTTTAAAAAAAAATATAAAATCAATCTATTCTATTGACAACAGAATTTAGATTCCTGCACTTTGCATTTAACAATACATAACACTTGAAGCTTACCTAGTAATCTGTAGGACTGCTAGAAGCCAGCCACCAGAAAGCACGTAGCAAGAAAAAAAAAATAATCTAGCTTTCAGAAGGATGAAGAATTCCTTTCGGAAGTTGGTAAAGTTACTCCCCAAAAGATGTTAAAAAACGTGTGCCAAGTTTCAACGTCAAAGATTTATTTTCTCATACAGACAGAAGAGCAGTAAGAGGAAGGAATTTGCTTGCACCTCTCCTGTTCTACTACTGCTTTGCTGAAAAGGAGGCCCAGGATACAATCAGTGAGGACCCATACAACATCTTGCCCTATACTGTTCTTCCTGCAGCCACAGCAACATTCCTTGCTTCTCTTCTACTGTCCTTTAAAATATTTATTTCAGCATTCAAAGAGTTATACAGTGGGTCGGAGGTTTGGCAATATCAAGAGAGATCTCTTTGCTCCACTAAATTATTTTCTGAACATGCAGAAAAGAGTGTATTCTGTCCAGGACACATTTCCAATGCCTTTATCCGTTTCTACTTCCAGCTGTCATAACAAATCCAGAAATGAAACTAATCTCTGTAAAAGTAAACTGTGTGTTCTTAGCTAGAATCGGATTCTTTACTTTCTGGTAAATCTCGTTTACTTTCATTTCAATTACTAGATATGAGAGAATATTGCTTTAATGACCTTTCATAAAATTACTTCCTCCTAGCAGGTATTTTTAAAGCTCGGGAATTAATCACAATTCTTGGTTACCTCAATCATATGTAGCCAAGACTCTGGTTCCTAATGCACTTCTGCACATCAGTTGGCAAGAATCTGAATGCCTTTGCTCACAACAGCGGCCAAAAGTTTGTTCCTAGTTATTACAAACATATTTTTAGAATATATGTTATTTCATCTTCTCTTCCAAGACCTAAAGGTTCAAGAACTGTAGTGGAAATAGAAACATTTATCAAACCTGGCAAAAAACTTTGTTTAAAAAAAAAGAATTCTTTCCTCAAATATTGTTTGCAAGGAATAAAAATCCATCATAGATGTTTCCATGTTTTGGCTAAACACCCATTGTAGCCAGACTGCAGAATTTTAATAAATGAAACAAAAATATTACATATTTACTACTTTCTCTCTCCAGCAAGTCTGTAAGCTCAGGCATAGCCTTGATGCAATTTCATTACAGAGTTTTTAGGCTAAAACTGCCTCCTCCTGCCTGGACTGCCTGCAACACAAAGAAATTTTACTCCATCTGAAGCCATCCCTATACAAATAGTCCTAGACTGGTCTCGAGACAAAAGTCACTCTTTTTATGAATTATTTTTATTTAACTAGTCGAAATGAGTTCAGATAGCTCTGCTGCCCTCCCTCCTTGTGTAACAGTCTGTCACGTACTATTTAGTAAGGAAAAAAACAAAACTTGAAGAAAAAGACTTTTTTTAACAACTAGCACTGCCTGGCTGCCAGGGCCCCGAGCAGTCTGAGCCAGCCTAGCCCTGACCTGGGTGGAGTTGGGACCAGATTACCTCCAAAGGTCCCTTCCATTCTAAATTACTCTGACTCTAGTCTAATAACCAAACAGATATCTTGTCCAGATATCATTTAAATCTTATTTGGAATTATATATATAATATCTGTATCAAGAAATGCTTGAAGTCAAGCCAATTTTTCTGTTGAAGCCGGCTGTTTAATGTTTCTGATAGTACAACCACATTTCCTGGGAGTTTCTAACACCTATAGATAACATACATTAATCGGGCACTTCAGAGATTCCACACTAGCCAAATATTTACAGCTACTCTACTCCCATCACCTTACTACTCCTATGACTTTGTTGGTAGTATTATTTTCGTCATACATCCTCTGCTCTCTGTTTATGCAGCTGAAGTGATGCAGTTATTCATCATCGCACCTGGTCTGCTGCACCAAGCTAAGAGTCATTATTTGCTCTCCCTTACTACTGTGCCTGCTTTCTCCTTTAATAATTAACAGATATTACATCTCTAAGTGCTGCTTAGTGAATGGGTTTGGTTAAGTAATACACTTTCTAGCACCTAGGGTATTTTCCTTATTGGAACCTTTCAAGGAAATTCCAGCTGACTGAACTCTTCCCCCCCCCCCCCCCGAGTGCCTTATTTTTTCCTCGCTGACACAGCTGCCTAACTAGCAAGGCTCTCGCCACGGCCTTCCTAAGCTCCCACATTGAACGCAGAGTGGTGTTTCACTCCTAACACATCTTACCCCACCTTCTTCAGGTCAAAACTGCGTGCCTGCAATTCAGGCACATTCATATCAGTCTTGAAACAACAAAACCAGCCCTACCAATCAACAGACTCACCCCCACCTCTCCCTTACTTCCCTGTGCTTTAACAGGAGAGCACAGCTAAGGGCATTCAGGAGTACCCTCAAAGTTCTCATCTCATCAATACTCAGCACTCCAAATACTCCAATACTTCACCCCTCCAAAGTAAAGCACCAGTCCAAAGACGTAACAAATGACTACCGATGCAAATGTAGCTGCTTCGTTTTAGGTATCACAAGAAATCAAGTTACTTCGAAGAATATATTCACCTGCACGTCATTGCTACCTATTTCTTTTCCAGTCTGAGCTATTTTATGGGATTTGAGTCATATGTATCAGGTCTATCCTGTCTTGCCCACAGTTTGCCCTTCCCAAATACTTAGCATACAGGCAGCTAGAGCCCTCCAAGTTTTTTTCTCCTATCCTGATCTGTGAAATGCTTTCTTTCCACATCTCTAGCCCTTTACATAAAATGACGTCTGCATCAGCCTCACTGCATAATCTAAATCCATCGACAAGCAACCTACCTCCCTGCCACCCCACAGGAGGCAAAGTTTAACCCAGGCTTCAACAGTCCCCCAGTTACTTCTTTACTATGTCTCCCACGAACAGAAAAAAAAAAAAAAATAAAAGCCTGATGACTTTTTACAGTTAGATCTCTGTGCCACATGCAAGACAGTGACAAAATAAATTCTATAGTTTTTTAGCTCGTTTGAGAGACAGAAGAGGGAGCAGCAGCAAGCCAGCCAACACCAAAGATGGAATTTGCAATGTAACAGTTACTCAAAGCGTACGCCTAGGTTTGCTTTTCAGTTCAGATCAGGTGTGTGCTCTTGAGGCAGAACTTCCCATGGTCTCCACCTACTGTGCTTTGGTTTGCGTTACCAAGTGCTCCTGGAACACACAAAGTGCATTCCCTCCGGAGGAGGCTACACCCAACAACGTGCTCCTACCGCTGACCCCGGGTCGGCCCAGGAGGACAGACCAGAAGCAGACCCCGGTAAAACTCCACGATGCGTTCGGCGTGCAACTCACGTCCTCAGCCCCCAGGCTGTACCACTGATTAATGTAGGGGCAAGCCTAAGCATCCTGCTGTCAGCGTAGCTGGCGATACACATATCCATTCCCCAAACTGGCCTTCATTTATATATATACACATACATGTCCATAGAGGACAATTTTATCTACAGTCTTGCATAGGTCTCAGATCCAAAAATTATGAGTAAAAGCACATTATACGTAAGTATGTACAACATCCATCAACACCTTTGTCACATGGTGTTTTTCATATTCCCCAAGAACAGGCTATACAGCTCAAATAGATTTTGACTCCACATGTCACAGAAACACCATGCGACTGAACAGCAACTTAGAATTTAAGTTACTTATTACAGACTTAACTAGTTGACTGAAATCATACAGACTAAGTGTATTTTCATCTCTACTTATTACAAATGTGCATCTGATTTGAGACCAGTGAAAATCACTGGTTTGAAAGTGGGAGAGATTGCAGTGGAGATGGACGACATGTTTGTTTGTGTTCTGAATTTATGAACACCGTAATCCTATGCTCACTCACATGTAGTTCACATTGTTATGTAAAGTGACTGTATTTTTAGTTTACAAGCTGCTGTACAGCCTGTTCTTACTATCTTCCCACAGATGTTCAATTTAACTACCAAGGAACCCAGAAACAGATTTCTGAAATTGCTCTGATAAACATCATCTTATTTCTTGACTCTTGTATAAATCAGAGCTGTAAGCACTGGCAAACTTCAGATAAGCCAAGCCCAATTTCTCAGGGGTCATTTACTGTATTTACAGGTATCTGCATTTTTTAAATGCATGGTCAATTTGTTAGCCATGAGACTTCCATTTAAATTTAACTGAAGAAGAACAGCTAATGTTTTTAATTTTGTGTATATATATATATATATACACACAAATCAATATATATTTAGTGCATGTATTTATATATATGCACAACTTACACATACATATATAAAGTGTATATGTATATTTATATACTTGTTTAGATGTAAAAAACTTTATGGATGTGTTTATAATTAAGAAAAAAAACCTTTCTGCATATCCGGCCAGATTTCTAAGGGCTTTTTTTGGTTTTTGTTTTCTTCCATCAGCTAGGGAAAATACATAGCTTCAATTAACATCAAATGAATCTAAGGGTGCGCAGACATGCTACGTGTTCCAAACTAAGCACCTAAAAATGGAAACAGATGACATCAGTAAAGATCTGAAGATACTGACTTTTGGTTAAAATATTTGTAAAGACATTCATAGTTCAAAGATTCTCTTTATCTTACCAAAACTTCAATGGAGGCAGCCTTTTGACAGACTGCATTAAGGGAAATGCTCCATTTTCTAACGATGATTCACTACTGATTACTTCCAATATGTAGGTGTACTTTGCAGAACATCAGTCTGCTCTATCTAACCTTAATACACTGGAATGACCTTTCAGTTATTTCATTTGTATGACGGGAATCGGCAATTCCATTTTTGATCCCCAAGGCTTTTCCAGGGCAGTTGCTATGCTGCCCACTCAGATTATTTTCTCATTTCTATTTGCCATCATTATAGAGCATTTGGAGAACACGCACTGCACTTACATTACAAAATGCTTGCTTATACATTTTTTTAATTACTGAAAGTATTTTTAAAATGCTCGGTCACCCTTAAGAAAAAGCAAGAAGAGCCACTTGTCCTGCACTAATAATTGTCTTAACACACACTTTTGCCTACAAAGCAAGGTTTGACTCCTGCTGTTCTACAGACATAGAATAGCCACAGTAACTAGTGAAAACGGTAATGACAACTTATAAATACTCCAAACACCATTCTCATTCACTGTTGCCTCCAGATGTTGAGCTCCACCCTGGTAGACCTATAAGTGTCTCGTAACACTAAGAAACAAACATCTAATTTCTGCTTCAGCTTGTGACTGAAGAGGGAGAAAGGAAGAAAAAAATGAATAGTCATTTCAAGATAATATTCAGTTAAATAATTACAGCATTCTAGGAAGGTAAGACATGACACATGTAACAACACTGCATTACCTTGAGTCCAAGAATCTGAACTACTTAACTCATTTGATTTCATAAAAATAGCAACATTACATAGGATTGTACTCAGAATAAGGAATTCTTCCCACAAAATTAAAGGCTTTCTTTGCAGTCACTCAGTTTTTATGCCTGTATTTTGACACTTGCACCACAAAATTTAAGACCACTAGATATCAACTATTTGTGGTGTATAAAAATGAATTTCCTTCCCATTGAAGAACATCAAATACCTACATTAAAGAACCATGAGTTCATTAGTTAAATCATCAATAATAATTATCATACTACATATTATTAAATATTAAGGATCCTTTAGGAAAAAAAAAAAATCTTCATTCCAAGTTTCTTCCTGATATTTAGCCTGATGATGCTTTTTGTTTAAGCTAATATAATTTCTATATTTACACCAGCTAAATTAGCCATGAGACTCAGATTCAAGCACCTGACATTTCCTGTACTAATGAGAATGTTTATACACAAGCCATTTTGTGAAAAGCAAAACTAAGGAATCCAATGCCATTTGCCCCTTCACACACGCTATGATAGAAGACAAGCCGTGGCTCACATCAAACTACATTTGTGCGGAGGAGCTACCAGCTTCCCACACCACCTTAGCACCAGAAATCCGCCAATGTTTGCCTTGGAGATGCTATTTGCTTACTTTTCCCTCTCTAGCTCTTTGTTGTCAGGAAAATCTTTCTTCTGAGACTTACACCTCCTCTTTCAAGTATAGTTTAATTTGTACCTAGTCATATTTTAGGTAGTTAACCAAAGTCACTTTCAAACAGATAGACAGGCAGCGCGGCTGTCTAAATCAAGTGGAACTGAGAGAAAACATATTACTTCCATCGACTTCTCACTAAATTGCAATGGACTGGTAGGCCTATTTAATCAACATATTCAAGAAGGATTGAATATTATCTCTTCTAAAAACTCATCTGAACAGAAGGGTAACTGATGAAATCCAAACAGGAGCACCCAGTGATGGCCCTATGCACCTGTAAAGTCTGAATCACACAGAGAACCAGAAAAGAGACTCAAACCCCTGACTGTTAAAAAAAAAAAAAAAAAAAAAATCAATGCAAAAAGCTGCACTTACCCAACTATAAGTGTAAATCACACTTCTAAGTGTATAACATGCTGCAGGCCAAAGCAGATGTGTAAAATGAATACAGTCTTACGCCACATGCCCACAAGTGAGAGCAGCCCTTGCTGACCAAGAGCTGAGGATGGATAGGAACTGAGGCCCTACAGATACCAGCAGATAAGTAAAATACATGCTTGTCCAAACTATGATAGGCCACACCTTTCACAGTGCACTCCTCCTGGCTGCCCATGCTATTCATGATCCCTAAAGACTTGCAGAGTAACTGGATACCTTTCCCCATCGACGTACAGTGTGCATTCCGAGGGGGGAATTATGGGAAAGAAAAGATGGAAACACGAATGCCACAAACTCCTATCAGCTCTCAGTGTGTCTATTAACTAAAAGCAAGTGGCTGTTTTGGATACTTTGATGCATCTATGGGCATTAAAAGCGAGCAACGACGATAACCAAGCAAACGCCTGTTACAGAAGTGACAGATGACCTACCAACAAAAGGATATTTTCAGTTACATAGCAACCTGTAATAACCAACCTGTTTGGGATCTCTTCGTTTCATACATCCCTCTAAAGCCTGTTCTTAGTACTGAAGAAGCTGCGCGCCTGGTGACGAACACCCGTTAGTAAGTACCAACCCATCTCCCTCTCTGCTGTCTCCATCTGCCCCTTGTATTACAGTTTGTCAGCTAGAACATCTCCTTTTCAAATGGCACAGTTTAGCAGCCAAGTGTATACCACTATGTCTCACTCTTACTCGTTCATCTTACCAAAATGAGTTGCTGAAGAGCTGATATTACTCCTAGTCTAGTTATGCCTTTTTCAGACTACAAAATGAAAAGTAGAAACTTCCCAGGAGGGCAACTGTAACAGGTTTACTTTATTTCAAGAAAAGGTCTGCCAAATTTATCCATCATTTTTTGCAATTTAGCAGGAGTTAAAGACTCTGTCAAGTCTCCAAACTCAATCTGCCAATTTGGATTAAAAAAAAAAAGAGCAAAAAACAAAACCACAAAACAACAACAAATAAACGACATAACCAATTTGGGCAAAATCCTGCTAAAAATAAGTTAACTCCTCCTGGACATTCATTTGCACACAAACTCTCCCTGCTCCTTCTCTAGTACAGCCCGTAGCAGCAATAAGCGGTGTAGAGCACAAGGGTAGATAAAACTCGGCAGCAGCATTTGACATACTCAGAAGGTCATGGGAAGGTGTTAGACAACCCATAAAGAGTAAACCCAAAATTAAATGCAAAATCTAACTGCAGGCTCTTGATAAACTTTTAGTGAAAAGCTACTCCGTAGCTTTAATTGTCCAAACTTTGAAAAACAAAGCAACTAAATAAAGTATTCAGAAGAGGAGCCTTATCAATAGTTATTACTGCACTTCAAGGTCTATAAACAGGTAAATTGTTTATGCTTGGAACCAAGGGCAATAACAGATTGCCGAAGGCACTGATGGGTCAGAAGTTACACATCAGCTGTCCGGGGATAACTACAAGCACTTGCTTATCCTTTGACAATCTGCAGAAACTATAATGTAATTTTCTCTTCCTTATTTGCAAGATGAACTTCCAGATGATGAACTACTTGTGGGAGTATCTCAGACAAGTTACCACTGAGCAACTTGCAGTCAGAAACAAACACCCCTACAACTTCGTCATGTGTCAAACCCCACGTCTCACTCAGATCTCAGACGTTACCTGGCTTTAGGAGAGCAGATGAGCACCAAGTGCCAGTACCTCACTATTTCTTAACAAGTACTTTTAGTCACAGCCATGGGCCCCTTTCCCGAGACTCCTTCTATCCCCCCCCCCCAGGCTTTCTCTTTGTGTTGTTACAACCCCAAAAACACATGTTTCTTCAGTAATTAAACACTCAAACACAGGCTCCCTTCCTATTCGTTATTTTGGGAGACATAACCATTCACCAGTGGAAGATAACAGTTTTCAACATGCCCCATGAAGTTTACTTGGTCAGGCCTTGATTTGGTAGGGAAACATTACAACATCACTAAAAACCATACAAATGGGTAAATTAGTTTCAATCCAATTATTACCTCCTTAATAGGAACAGATCCCAGTCTCTCAATCTGAAAATAAAAAGCCTAGTACATTAAGAAGAGGTTAACTTTTATAAAGGTGCTCTGAGAAAATATATTTAAAAAGTAAACTAGAAGACTGAAGAGAAAAACAAACTACAAACCCATGAGAATGGCAACAGCTTATTTTTCCAACGGTGGCTGTAAATATCTGTGTTTAAGTTAGAGTCCCTCCTCTTCCACTCCAGCCACGTGCAGCAGTCACCAACCTGAGCTGCTGGCTCATCTGGCCGTATAACTTTGCAATAGGACATAACAAAATAGTTCAGAAAGTCATTCCAGAAATATACTGAATTACCCAGAAACCACTTTGTTTATTCTGGTCAATAAAACACTGTTATCTCTCTTACAATAGGCCATACTGTTTATACAAACAAAGTTGGCTTTCATGCATCAGCCATCTATTTATTTAGCAAGATCAGCTATCACTGTAAATCAATTTCTTTGCAAATGAGAAACACAGCTGCTGTAAAACCTACTTAAAACTCTTTCCTGCATCCAATATTTGGACATGTGGCAGAACAGATGACAAGAATACAAAACAAAGAAGTCATCAGCACCACGCTAGTGACACACTATAACAGTGTGCCTGTCTTAGCTTTTACAAGCATTTTTAAGAAAAGATATCATTTAGTGTTTACTTCATGGTTTTATAATTTAAATATGAAGTTGTAAGTTAAAAAGTATGACAAGAAAAGCTTACAATTGCTATTCAAACTGGGTACTATTAGGAGGATATGGAAGACAGGCAGCTAAAAGGTAACTCAAACAACCTGTACTACAGGTTGGTTACTACATGAGTAACCTTCAAGAAAAAAAAACCAAACACACAGCGAAACTGAATGTTGTTTATCAGCTCTGTAAAAAACATTAAAAGAACAGAACTAATCCCCGATCAAGCTTGAAGTTTTACATAATTTTGTCCTAGAACAGTCATACAGAGAGGTCTTACAAAGGTGAATTCACCCGACAGCCATCTAAAAGGCCTGCGCCTCTCTCGTGACTCTTTCTGATGAATCGGGAGGTCAGTACTACGCTCTCAGAGAGCACAACACCCTGCAAAATACCGATTTGGAAGACCCAACTGAATAGACAGTATCACCAACGGCAGCTGCAATACAACTCAGGTACAAAATCTAACGGAGATTTAGATTAGAATTAAGTAGCTTCAAAACAGCCTTATTTCACTATACAAGACAAGTACCTGGCTGCAGAACAACTCTTCCCAAACGTGAGTACCATGATGAGTTCTGTTGGCACCTCTTGAAATAAGAGTTGGGCATGGGGAAGCGCAAGCACACACGCAGAGCATGAAGCCCTGCTCATTACAGATTCATCTTACTCCAGTTATTTTATTCGTTAATCTTTTCATCTGGTATTTTAAATCTGAAACTCAGCAAGTCAGATTCATTGCAAGCAGTCAATCCCTGCAGCACTCCAGGGGAGGCTCAGAAGGATCACGACTTCAAGCATGGACATAAGGAGAAAGAAGGTGCACGTAAGGCAAGTTACAGACTTGGATGCCCATGATGCATTCAGTATCGTCTGCTGCCAAATGCAATAAAGTGTGGCAAGCGCTGCTTTCTACCTGTCCCAGGTGAGGGTATGCGTGCCCAAGGATGCAGTACATGATAGCTTCTGAATGGTTTACATGCAGGCAAGAAGTATCAGGTCAGGCTGTGACCAGAGCAATGACATCTGTTTCTAAACAACTACCTGAATATACATACACTTTAAAAAAAAAAAAAAAAAAGCTGTTAAGTGTTTGTTTGTTGTTTTTTTTTTTTTAATGTTCCTATTGAAGAATCTCTGAGCAGTGAAAAAACTACAGTGCATTTTCACAGAAGGTCTCATTAAATCACAGAAAACCTTTCTGAAGCCACAAGTCAAAAAGCTTAAATGTTTAAGATGAGACAGAAAAAAATCCTGATGGCCTTCAAGTTTATTTGAAAGACGGATTACAGAATATTATGTAAGGCACAATTCTCAGAACTATTCCCCATTGTATTTACAAATATTATCAAATTTTACAAGATCATGAATTTTCATAAAAAGTGACATTTTCAAAAAGCTTCTCTTGCTTTAATCCTCCTCCTTTCTTTTGATATGATTAAACTCTGAAATGGCAGGCTGTTGAATAAGCACACTGAAATGCCAACTGCGAGGCATTTAACTCATGTATTTACAAATTAACGTTTCACAGTTGCTTCAAATTTTGACATTATAGTTTAGTGTCTTCAGGCAACTCATTTCAGAAGGTGCTGGATTTGATTTACATTATTTCTCATTTTACATTCATATGTTGCAGTACTGGAATACTTTTAAGTTTCCCTTAATCCCTGACAAAGGAAATTTAGTTTTACTGAAGGCTGAGAAATATTGCCTTTTTTTTATAAACAGGTACCAACCAAACAGCCTGCCTACAGCAATTTCTAAGTTACCGTTAAGTTTACCTATAAAAGGCCATATCTGTCAAGATAACCTCACCAAAAGAAGTGGAGATCACGGCCTATGCATGTGTACGCATATGCATGCACAAATTCAGAGTGCAATATTGACGGTGCCACTGGTCCTCTCCTGCAGTTACTCCAGTGCTGACCACAATGTTCAGAATGAACTGTAGAAAGCATCAAGCAGAATTCCTAAAAAAGTGGTGGGATGCTTATCTTAATTCTTTAATTCTTTCTATTATTAGGTTACTTCAGAGGATATTTGCGTGCTCCCAAGACAACTGCTGCAAAAGTAAAGTCCTATGGGCCACTAGATGTGGTGTTTTAGATGGAAACGTGTACTCTGCAGAATATGAAATGCAGTTTCTGTGTTGCTGAAGTTAGCATTTACAGAACAGGTTCCCCCCCCCCCCCCCCCCCGCAAAAAAAAATCCCCGCTCCAAACAAAAAAAACACTCGCCAACAACAAAACCAACACTTACTACCTTTAAGAATACAAAACTATGGCTACACCTACAGTACCACCTCAGACAACGTATTAGTTGAAACCAGAATTTAAAGGTGTTTTCTTAGATTATCTAACTTGATTATTTCAAAATCAATAACAATTCTCTTGTGCTCCTGAACTTCTATTAAAAAAAAAAAAGACGAAAACTTGGAACAGATACATTTTGTTTTGCAGTTGAGCGCCTCTCCCCCATTACTTTAGATTCATACAGCCAATAAAAAACACAAACCATTTACAGTTTGTACATGCTTCCTGGGTATAAGAGTGTCAGAAGATAACAATCTACTTGAAATAGTTTCTACGATTTGTAGAAAACAAATTAACCTGTCAAAAAGAATCAGTACCTAAAGAAAGGCAACATGACTACCAAGATATGTAGAGCAGTTCACATGAACCAAGATTCTCATTCCTATACAACTGTACCCTCGATTCATTCTTCTCTACGCTGCTGGAACCAGAGGCAAGTGCCAGCACTCACCCCACTCAGGACAGCTGAGCACCCACAGAGCAGTCAAGGCATTGCAGAGGCAATGTAAGGGGTACTTACAGCTGCAAAGCTACCTCAGGTCTCTGTTACTAATACTTCAAGGTCATTTCTATGTCCATTCTTCTGCCACTTTTAAGGCAGGCAGGCTATATTTTCCTTTTATTCACAGAACAACTTCAGTTTCTGCTGAAAAATTACATTGTTCTTTCACAACACTACACATGAAGCGCTGGCACAGGGAACGTCAGCAGCAAGATTCTCACCAAGCGTAACGAGGCCAGGGGCCTGCTCTAAACAAATGTGCTCCAAGGAAAAAGAGAACAATTCTTTTTGTTTGTAGAAATTGATCTGGTATTGCTAACTGGCAGTTCAGTGGACATAACCATGCATATTTACGACACAGCCTCCATTTAATATCTACAAACATATATCTCATTATTTAGACACATCTAATTATTTAGCCATGGAACACCTGTCTAGTAATCCAATGCTGTTAATGCTGTCTAATTACTACATCCCTATCCACACATAATTAAATTTTAACATTAATCACTGCATCGCTATGTATTTAGTAGTATGTGCTGCTGGAAATAAGATATTTAAGAATGTTTACATGTGTCACATGGGAAGGGGCCAAATCACCTCTCTGAAGTCTTATTGGTGTTTCAGATTGATTGGATAAACAGCTTGGAAACCTGAGACACCGTTGTATTATAACAGACACTTCAATAATGCGCTAGATACTTTCAATAACACAGCATCTTTTTTCAAAACCAATTTTGACACCTACATAAATAATGGAATCAGATTAAAGTCTCACCAAAATTCATTATGAAGTATTAAACCTGTCTAATCTTTTATCAGTACTACTAACATAATAAAAAGAATGAAAATGCCAGGAAGTATAGGAAGTTATGAGAATTTTCCTTGGGAATGTTGTAGAACATAGTCTGAATCAGAGGATGTATTCTCATGCCTATATAAATGCCTCTTATAAATTAGATGTTTTTAAACCAGAACAAATTTATCTACTTTTTACTTCAGCTTAGTCTATAATTTCTCCTCCCTAGTTTCTGAAGTTGTTATTCATTCTAACAACTTCACCTCCAATAATTATTGCACACATGGGCATTAAAAGGAGGAGTTCATACTAGCAAGATGTTAAGTATTGCAATCAGCTGCCTTGCGGTTAACATTGCATTAAAGCTAAAAATCATGATTAATGATACAAGTAAACTTTTTGTTTGGAAAATATCACAATGTCTCTTCTTGATAGATTCCTATTTAACTATCCACAATTATCATTTCTCAGAAAAATAACTAAACTCCAACGTTAAGTGTGTTAGCCACACTACTTATTTTTTTGAGGGTCTTTGGCAATACTCTTGCCACCCAGCAAAATCTCCTAATATTTTGTAACTTAACTTGCATATTTACCCTGATTTCCTGAGGAACAGACTTCCATGATTTCACTACGTGTTGAATGTAAGTTGAGAAGCAAAAAGTAGTTCTGCAAGTTGCTCGTTTTCAGTTTCCATATTCTACCATGCCAAGATTTTCAGAAGCGGGATCTTAAAATTAGGCCACCAATCTAGTGGCCTAAAGCTCAAGGTGGTTGAGCACAGTGAATTCTCCATACGAACAAGCAGAGCTAGAGAGGCAGCAACTCAGATCAAGGAGTCTCTGCTCTCTGGCAGGCAGTGTTTGAACAATGCTTAATGAAGGACTGCAGCATAGATGCTTAGAAAACCCTTCTGTACATTGCAGGCCAGATTTCCAAAAGCTTAAGAAATTTTAAAAACCTGACATTTCACTTTAGATGCTGAAAACGGAAGATGAGTTCTTGAGAGTCTCACCCTGAGTACTTTTCTGTAGTTTTAAAAAGGAGCTATTCCACCTTCCATCAGTTTAGTCCTACTGCCATCTGCTGTCACAAACACCCTGGTGCCATGCCGGCTGCGGAGCATTTTTTCTTTCCTCTTGTTAGGTGTAATAGAATATATTCCAATATTGCTACTCAAAATTATCTAAAAATAAGCACAAATTAATTTGTCCAGAGAAGCATAATGGTAAATCAGCGCACTGCTACCTCCATTGCTAAAGCATCAGCCCCGCAGATCTGTGCATGGTTTCATACCCAGCTTATCCCAACAAAAGGGTCATTCGCATGAGTTAAGTATTAGCAGGATCAGGTCCAGATCCCGAAACTGGTCGGGTTTTTTGGTTGGGTTTTTTTGTTTGTTTGTTTGCTTTTGTTTAACCCAGGCAGTATTGCTTGTTTCTTGAAAATTCTGAAATATTTATTATTATTAGGAAAGGGTTAAGACTATGAACTGGCCAGACTACTAAGGCTGAATTACTCCTACCTTATTCTTATGTGATCACGCAAAGGGGCTTAAACCTTTAGATTAAAACAAAATAGAAAAAGTTAAACAAAATTAATAACTGCTGCATAAAACAGATTAAACAAAAAGATCTGAAAATAAATTACTCAAATCTACCTCCTGCCTAGTGCTTCAATGAAGTCTAGCAACCTCTAGAGTCAAGCGAACTCAGTAATTCCTCTCGGGACCACTGGAATGCTTTATGCCGCTTAAACTAGCTGAAGCCGCTACCATCCCACCCTTCCTTCTCCTTTCCACCAGCACTGGAGCTATCACGCAGCAAGACAAGTCAGGGAGCTGACACGGCTAACTCGCAACCACATAAACACCGCTGACTGCGTTAGGAGCAGGTAGAGGGGGCCAAGACAGAGACAACTCTGGGGAACATAGTCCTGAGCTGCCATGGGTTTCTATGATGTCTGGCTGCTGAACCGCGCTCTGGGAAAGTTCTGCTCTGAAGTTTCTCAGTCTGCACTCCAGCTGCAGGCTCCCGGCTTGTCATTTCCCTGCTGCTCTCAGAAAGCTAATTGCCACTCAGTGTTAGGGGTTCCTAAGAGAGCATACGTGAACCTCTACCCTCCCTTCAAGTTTTTCATTTGACTAAGAATACGGCAGCTAAGACAACAAAAAGAGGCTTTCTGTCTGTTGCCCAGCCATACACCCTTTTTGGCAAAACATAATATACAGTAAGCTGAAAACAAGTATCATAGCATTTGTCACAAGCAGTTTTAAAAACAATGCAAAGTGGAATTTAATTGCAGAAACTGAATGAGATGCTGAAATTCTGGATTCTTGCTGCTCCAGTGGAAAAACGCTGCTGGTCTCCAAACAGAACTCCAGTCGGATATAACAAAGGCACAGGGCTTAAACCAGTTGCATTCGGACAGCAGAGGGTAAAATGCTGGACATTGATTTTTGTTCCAGTGATTTCTTTGCATGAAACCAATTGTCAAAATAAAGTCTTTTTAAAGCTTCTAGGTTTTTTCCAATAAGCAATTGCTCAGCATAAGCCAAATTCAATTTGATGACTACCACAATATCACCCTAATGTGAAATTGAAAGGCTCTTTCATACACAGCACCTCTTGTTTGAGGAAGGGAAAAAAAAAAGATAACTCATCCTCACACACACACAAAAAAGAAAAGCAATTTGTAGGCTGTATGCTGCTAAACTCATGTTATTGAGTATGATAATTAGTAAAAGATTAATTTACAATACCACCAATACTACTACTTTCTATATTTGGAAACACTTATAAAAGTATTTTTCTTTAGCAAACAGGGTAGGATTCATACGCTCTGAAAAAAGTTAGAAATCTATGGCAATTGCCTACATTTTCACAAAAGGCAGGGGAAAAGGAAGAAGTCAGTCACATGAGCGACCCCCGATCGCACGTGTCTTCGACACTCACATCTGAAGGGAATAACACTACTGGCCAGTGAAAGACAGGTGAACCTTACTCACTGTTTTCTAAACATTGCCCCACCCAAACATAACAGGACTATAAAAACGCATATTTTACACTATTTGTTTTAATGCAGACGGACAGTTGACAATATATTCAAACCAGGTACATTTTCAAGCACAGTTGTGATAATTGAACATGAATTATCCATACGTGTCAATTTGGCAGTGAAATACTTTGGATTTAAAAGTAAATAATGCATCTGTGTTGGTTTTTTTTTCCTGCTGTATCACCCATTTGATTGTCCAAAGATACACTCTTTCTAAACAACGTATTAAGAGCATAAAACACACTGCAATATGCAAAGATTATAGCCTTTTTTACCGTCTTAATAGAACTTCTTGATTTTTCTTCCCAAACACTACTGCTCAGCTCCATTGTGCAATGAACATTTGTTTCTCTTTCATAGGATCCAAAAATAAGTAACCTGAAATAGAAAAGCCTATAGTAAGAATTGTAACACTATTACATATATCCCAGATATCATGTTAAACTCACTACTCTTCATTTATACACTCTATTATTATCAATGTGTACACACAGAGAAGTCCACACAGAAGAGATTCCACAGGCACAGCCTTACACCAAAGGAAGGGCACTGCCCCCCTCTAGTGGAAGAACTCCATAAATATCAAACAAAATTTTTAGCTAGGGGTTTTTTGTTTGGTTGTTTTTTTTTTTTCTATTGTGTTTCCTTTTTTCTTTTCTTTTTTTAAATAAAGTGTTCAATTGGCAGAGTAGTATTTTTTCATAAAAGAATAATTTTTTTGTTTTTTTAAAAAACAGCAATAGCCACAGGAGTCTTCCATTCTAGTCCTAAACTTCACGATACACTACAGCTCTTCTTGGTTAAAGACAGTGTTACTGAAGATTAACATAACAGTTTACTACTGCTTATGTTTCTATTTCACTAAACTGGGATCCTCTCATATCTGTAATTTTTTGTAACATTCATAACAAATGAAAAAGTGGTTCTTCATGCATGATACCCTATTCCACAAGGCTATAAAGCTTTTTAGGTAGATATCAGTACTATAAAAGAAAAAACCTAATAACCTTCAGGCTATAGAACAGCAATAAAGGTGTACACAGCTTATCGCACAGTAGCTGGAAGCGGATAAATATTTTGGAACAAAAACTTCAAACAAATCGTACTTTTTCAAAAGAGCTATTAGATTTTAATTCCCCCCCAAACTTTCTATATACATTTGACAGGGACAGTTTCTACGCTTTCATCCGAAGTATCTTATTTATGATTGTGGTGTGTTACCACAACTCTTTAGGCAATATAGACAAAAGCTGCCAGAAAAACACACCAATTTTCTCTGTTTATCTTGATGTTGTTAAATAATATTTCTGGGTCAAATATTTATGATGAAAGAGTGCCTAGCCTTCCAGATGTGGAGATATGTAGTAAACATACTTTGAAAATGAAGTAAAGCTACTGAAAACAACTTTCCCCAACAATTAGAATTGGCAAAATTAAGCCAATCCCAAGGGAAAACACCTCTCTGCCTGCAACAGCTCTCTAGCTTGCACTGCAGCAAGGAGAGGTAAATAAACATTTCTTTTCTATGTCTCTCTATGAAGAATTTATTTAACTGGTTTTTAGTCGAGTACATGAATGCACGGGCGAGATGGCAGGGGAAGATCACATTCGGGCTGGTACCCAGCACACCAGCTTTACAGAGTCTCAATTGTTTTTGGTTCAGAGTCTTCAGATGGAAAGTCTGCGTGCTCTAGTGAAACACCACAAACAGCAGCTGTCAACCTCATTTCCAACTTGACCTTCAGCACTCGTTTGTCTAGACACTATTGATTTGATTACTGTAAGCAGAAATCCAGCCTCAGAACCAACTGATTAGGTACTTTGTCTGGACAAGACTAAGTTTGTTCAAGGTTACTCGAACTGACGAATTCAGGCCTTCTTTGCTTATTTTTAAGCCATCCTCAGCAACCCTCTGTGGCTTTTCTGTTCTGCTTTTAGCTGTTGCTTTTGAGTAACGCAGGTTTTCCCCAGGGTCTCATTGATATCAGACAGTTCATTAAAGCTTTTCCACAGCTGATCATTGGTTGCATACGTTTCTTCTTCTGGTCGCTTAGACACACTCTCGGGGAATTTTCCAGAGGTACTTATTGTCCCTCTAAAATATCAGCACAGTAGCTATTTAGCTGTCTTGTACTGGTGGCAACTAAGGCAGAAGAATAAGGACAGAAGGCAGCTCAAACCAGGAATAACACATAATTTTCAGCCAGAACCGTAACATAAAAGTTACAAGGAAAACAATGAGCCATAATGAGATTTTACCTTACATTAGGTTACCAACACCCAACTTGAACAAACATATCACAAGACAGCAAAACTACACATTTAAATTTTAAGGAGCTCTTCATGCTGGAGTTTGGAATTCAATTTCCCATTTCAGAAAGACAAAGGGGAAATTTTAACTGCTACTACGCTAAGGAAATTTTTGTTTGAATAATAAATCCATTAGCATGCAAACAGAGGTACTGTATTCTGTAACACAGCTGCGGGTAAAGACTGACATTAAGATTGTGTCACAACACACCCAAAACAACTGGATATTAAGGAGATATCTATATCCTACAGATTGAAAGTTTATAAATCGGTATGAAAGGATGTATGGAAGACATCCTGAAACAAAGTTTATAACCCCAGCTATAATTAAATCAATAAAGAAATGTGATTAAATGACCACCTGAGTAATTAAAATATGCATGCAGAAAGTGAATTTCTATTCCTTCCCCAACTGTAAATTGGATGGCTCCCTGCAGCAAGTGAGCATGAGGTAGAAGAGAGTGATTCAACAGAGTAGCTATGGATATAAAACCAGTTGTTCGTAGTTGTCCTGCTCTCAAGTCCGAGAGCTACAAGGACTCCAAGACATGAAGTGTTTGTCCTTTGATACAGAACAACAGAAGCTCATGGAGGCTGTGGTCACCTCACCTCTTGAGCTGAGCCAAGAACTTCAGCAAGTCTTTATAGTCTTCTGGAAAGGAGGATGAATAACAAGGCTATCAAGCTTCCTGCTTTTTGTAGGATGATGCCAACGTGCTGATCTGCAAATCTAACAACACTCCAGAATGTGCAGACAAAGTACACACCAACCTTTAGTAACGTTATGTATTACCAGGTACATAAGAGCAAGCTGAATTTATTCCCTTTACAATCCTTCTCTAATTTTTTATTTTCAACTGTGGCCTTTCTATTTGCAAGTATTTTAGGAGCTGAAATAAGCAGAGTATTCCCCAAATTTTTAGAATCTCAAGAGCAGATTCAATATTCACATACCTAAAGGTGCCACTGCCACACACGTAAGTTCACTTGAAGACAAAAGGAAAAGAACCCATAAAACTCCAAATTTGACAAGTCAGTCTCAGGTACACTCTGTGGTATTGTACTAAATAACTATCGTAGGAAAATTTCCTTTTCCACAAAGGTTATCTATTGAAACAAATGCTAATTCAGAAAGCCCACTTCATGGCATAGTTTTGGAAGAGTATTCTTGCCTAATTTAGTCAGAGTTTAGAGGCTTTAAGACTTTCTTCACAGTATATCTTTTAAAATAAATTAATAGCAAGATTTAAGAGCATGTTGCTTTGTTTTCCCCTTTTCCTGAAAAATTTAAGGTAATGACAGATAACAGCATTTTCGCAATGATTGAGTTCTGTGAGGGCATTGCACTTGTACGAGAAAACTTCTATTTTCAACACGTCAGACAAAAATTTTCAAAAACATATTCTCTATCATTATTTACACCAAAGTTCCCATCCTTTCATTAATTTAATTTTAAAAATGTGCAAAATGTACTTTTTCTTTCAATAGCATGACAGCAAGGAAATTAATACAGTCAAGCCTGCAATTAGAAAAGAAACAAGTGCAAAAAGCGCAGGTATTTGGTCGTGTGAAGAATATAATGAAATTAAACTAGACATTTATAACATACCAAAAGTTTGCTAAATGTTTTATCACTATAGTTTCACCACTGTATTTCAGACTTAAGCAGGAGAAGTAGCAGAACTCTGTTACCAGACTAGATGGAATACAACATCAAGAATGCTACTCCAAATTCTGTACCAAATACAGTACCAAAGTCAAAGAATAGGTACTGTACTGAGAGAGAACAGAAAAACCTTTGGGGCACTGAGCTAAAAAAGCCATACAGAGATTAAAGCGATCTTTCATTTCTGGAACAAGAATGATTGCCAAGAAAAATTTTCAGGTCCAAATGGCAGACATGAGTAAAAAAGCTCCATATTTCAGCATGCAGTGCTGCACTGCAAAAGAACCGTTGAGAATGGTCCCAGGCAACTTTCACACCAGCTCACATACAGCGGTGATGAAAAAGGGAAATTTTGTCATTGTTACTTTCATATATAGTATATTTCTACTACTACTACTACCAAAATCCTTCATGTGTCTTTCAGCTTCTACCTCATCAATATCTTCAGGTGCAAAATAAGCAAGAATATTCACTCACAGGGGCACTCTACAGACAGAAGTTGTAGTCGTTTCATTCAAAAAAAGGATGAGGCACCTGGAAGATCTAAGGAATTACTCTGGGACCAAGAGTCAGACATCTAGATTGAGAGGGGTCTGTTCAAACATCATTTTCAAGTGTGCGTCTAGAAATTCCAAGCAGCATAATCCCGTCGAATTAAGTCAAACCTGAAGCTTGAAAGACCTGACAAGCCAGCAACTGCATCCTCTCCCAGCCATCTGATAAGCATCTGTGACAGCTGCAAATACTGAGAGGTCAGATGACAATATCAAACTGAGCAATCTGGCTTCTAAAAGGTAACGGAAAGAAACACACGCAAAGAAACACAACACTAGTGATACGTTGGTGATGTTACAGTGTTTCAGAATCAGGAAAGACACAGTATTTAAAAAATTACTTTCCAAACAAAAGAAAAAAAAAAAAAACAAAACACCAAACCACTAACTGCACACAACTTAAGGTAGTTATTTTGGGCCCTCTGTTAAGAAAAATGACACACTACTGAACCGAAAGTGAAGACTGCCTATAGAGAGATATCAGGAGTTCCCTTACTCAGCGTGGGTAGAGAGGAAATGCTCCGAGCAGCCAAGGAGTGCACAGAGTCATTTAGTATTCTTGGATCATTCACCGAAAACGTATCACAAAGCTAAGGAGACGGGGAAGCAGCAATTTTATTACAGAACACAATCACTGCTGTGGCCCAAACAATCCTCAGAAGCAGAAGAATATTTTCTGGAAATCCATAGCACTGAAAAACTACATTAGTACAGCAAATGCAGTTCCAACAGTTGTACAAGGCTACAGAAAAAAGTACAAAAAGGAGTTCATATAACACAAGCAATTAAAAGAACAGGTTAAGAAAAAAATCTTGCTGCAAAGCAGAGTTTAGTTCATAAAGAGCAGAACAGCACATGACTAGGTCAAAGCTTAAGCACTACTAGGATAAGATCTAACATAAACCAAAAACTAAGAGATCTGACAAAAAAAAAAAAATACAAACCAAGAGCACACACACCTTTTCTTCAGCTCTAAAGAGAATTATTTTCTCTCCAATGAATGAAGAAAGATTTTATTTCTTTCAATTATTTTGTTCAAGACAAAGACAATAAATAATGCCTTATAAAAGATATTCGGATTAATCTAAGTAAAACTGACTGAAACAACTATTTCCCTTTGCTTACAACATAATACAATAGAATAATTACAACATTTATACTGTCCTGGAAAGAGATTCATAACTTGGTGTGCCAAACAAAAAAAACAAACAAACAAAAAAAACCCACCACCCAAAACAACCCAAAACCAACAAAAAAACCAGGAGGCACAGATTAGCTCGTAACCAGGCAAAATTCAAATGAAAGGCAAATGCATGCGCCCACACACAACGCAGAAGTGCCTCAGAAACTTACTGTGACTTTAATTTGTTCATTTTTACTTAAAAAATATTTCTTGATTAGAACTCAATAACAACACCAAAGCTGCTATTTCTTGAATCAGAACAGGCCTACAGCTATATACTACAAACTTAAACACATGCACTTGCTTAGTCAAGAGTGAGCAAAAGACCACAAAACATACCTTGTACATTCAATTAATGTGACTTTTAGTCGACCTTCTGTCAATAGCAAATCCTGTATACAGAGGTCTCGATCTTCATATTCATCAGGTGGCAATACTTGAAATGGAAAAAATGGCTTGAACCTGAAAAATATAGAAGAGACTTATCTTAATTCAAATGGCATAAACACTACTAACACAGAAATTAAGAAAAAAGGTAACAAGATTACAATGAATCTTTAACACTCCTAAAAAAAAAATATACTACCATTCCTACATATTCACTAATCAAAAGGAACAAGCAGAAGCTACTAAAGCTTTTTGATTGCGGAAGACTGGATAACATATAAACAAAGACTGCGTCACAGGAATAGATTATTTCAGTTACATTTACTAGTGCAGATAATTTTGAGAAAACGGGAAGCTGATCAAATGAGAGAATATGTTTAATATTGCAGATGTGATTTAACACAAGAGTCCTTTTGTAATAAATATGTTACCAGGTCTTTATTTTAAGTTTTAAGTTCATCTGCATAAAACATCAGAGCATTGAAAGATGAAAATATACTAATACCCCAAAGCTGAAAATTTTATGATGCTGCTGTACTTAGAGGACTGGTGCATCCTAATAAACAGTACACTTTAGTTTCACAGATGGATACTTCTCTCATTTTGTGAAAAACATTCAGTTGCTCTTTTCAACCAGTCTTCTTGAATTAAAATATACAGGTATTCTAAATATTTGCCCTTGAGCTTCATTTCCCTCATCACAGCATGTGATTCACAGGAAAAGCAGTTCATGTTCAAGATACTAAGTGTTTTACATACGTTATCTCACCACATAATTCTCTCTCTTTGATTAGAATATGCCGAGTTATAAATAGCGGTTTCATTTTTTTAAGTGATAGTGCTTCAGTGTCAGACACAGCCCCGATCTGAGGGGAGGAAGGAGGGGGAGAGGCCGCACAGCTGCAGCCCCATCACATGGCAGACACACACATGCAATCCTAACAGCAAGGGCCGCAACCCTGCAAACAGAAAGATATCGTGGAGTCTGCGCTAGCATGATATAAAGTATGTGAAAAAGCACTTGCAGGGTATTCCTCCTTTCTGTTTTTATTTATTGCTCCCATTTCCTAGGGCTGCCCCATGCCTTGGTTTCCCATCCCCTCTCACTGACACGGCCTCCCAGGGATTATTTCTGCTGAGAAGACTTAGAAATAGCAGGACACGAGCACCACTGCCTGCAGGATGTATCTGCCATTTCATGAGAAAGAAGTCTTTCATAAGGGCTGTTTGCTCAACCATCGGAGGCATCTGCTTGTCACATTCAGAGATCACAATGTGTTCAGGAAACAGTCACATGGATCTGAACTGAAGAGTTTCAGAAATTCAAATAATTAAGAGCCCTTTAACTGTCGGCACACTTCAGGAGGGAGCCCGGCGCTCTGATTCGAGCCGCTGCGTTTCTGTACGAGCATCAGCCTCATACAGAGCCATGAGAAAGACATTTCTTTTGTTCTCCCTGTGAATAAATACAACTCAACACTCCAGCTTTTTTCCTGAAATCCAATTAAACTTCTAACTTTAATTTTGTTCCAAGTTTCTCCCTCATTAACTCCTTCAGGAAGAAAACTGTTTCGAAATTGGTCAAGTCAAAATATTCAATTTAAAAAAAATAAACTGAATAAAGTATTTAAGTCTATGTATGAAAAATATGAAGCGATTAACTCACACTGGCCATGTCTTAGGCTTATGAGTATACCATAAACAACCAACCCAAGATATTCCTTGCGTGTATGCTATCTGGTTTGATATTTTACTCATAATCTTCCTTTATAGTTCTTGAATTATTAAAGGAATAGGAAGCATCACAAGAGTGGGGAAAACACCACCAAGACAACCCCACTATTTTCACTCTACAGACTCCTAAGGGACTTACTGCCACTTCAGAGCCCGGCCACCTCCCTGCTCAGACCCACCCCGAGCCGTCACGGCACACACCACCCCACACATTTCTCACTTTAAGCACAAGCAAGGGCACCCTGTTTCTTTTAGGAATGATTTTTACCGCCTCAAAAATATTTAGCTCAGATTTTGTTAGGCAAAAAAAAAAAAAAAGACGACTTAGGGAAACACACTGGAAAATAATACTGAGTTTTGAGCAAATAAATACTCATAGTTTTTTTTTTTTTCCCAGCGCAAATAAACAACTTTTCAATTAGTACCAGCAACTGCCCATATACCTTCCCCCAAAATCTATTAAAAAAAATAAAAAGTTTTCCATGGGAACCTTAGACTAATGACCACCACCAGGAGCCTCAGTGAGCTACTGAAACAAGATTTCTGGGAGGGAGGAACAGACAAAGAAAGGGGATCCAACAGGTTACCATCGCCTCTCCGAATTTCTGCAACGCCAGGCTTAAAAGTGTGGGTATTGATAAGGTCTCTCCCTTAAATATACCATAAAACAGCCAGCAGGCTATTTAACAAAACCACAAACCTGGACAAATCTATTTTCAATACCAAAAATAAGCAAGAACAAAACAAAAGAGCAAAATAACCAACGAAAATATCCTAGTAAGGATGCAGACGTATTTGCCTCCAAACCAAAAATGTCATCTCTCAAGTAACTTCAGAACAAAGCGTTAAGTACAACACACACTGCAATCTTTCCATACAGCACGAGATGATGAAATAATCCTCAGAACAGGCAATTTTTTTAGTAGATTAAGACATGATGTTTACTATAATTTTGATTTCTATTTTCAAAATAGACTTTTTTTTTAAATTAATACAACAATGAATTAAAGAGGAAAAAGTTCTAAAATACCAATGCCGTTATATACAGTAATATGCAAAACACTTCACAGTGCACGCTGGACTTCGTGCAGCACTAATTAAATTTTCTATTTTAAATATGGGATTAAAAAAGCAGTCTCAACAACATTTTTAATTCACAACAAGCACTTATGTTCACATTCTTACCACTGAAACTATTTGCAAAATCCTTAGCAAAAAGCCCTAGCACGTTACCTATTTCCATTGGCATTAGCAACATACAAATAGCTAAATATCCCACAATAAATGCATTTTTAATGTTTAAGTGCTGCTCTGAAGCCTTCCAATTTTATAACATAGCACTTATCTATTTAAGGTAATTTACTGAGAGTTTGTACATTTCCAAAATTAAACATTGGACAAATTACTATTTCAAGTAGATTTCAATTACATATTAGTTAAGGGAACTGACAGACTATTTAAGTACAAGATAACCCAAATTCATTCGGAAAGACTTTCCTACTGGGCCCTGGTGAATGAATACAGACCCAGACAGCAACAGTCGGTAACACGGCAAGACTCCGTTCCCGTGTGTTGTAAAACCACACACCGGCAACCTGCAATCCGCGCGCCTAAGCGTGGCATCACAGGTTCTCCCACCTTTTTCCCTGCGGTAGGGAAAGTCTATGAGCTACCCTACCTTTTAAAAACACAGTCGCCAGTAACGAAGGGTACTCTGAGGGGTGCGATCTCTGCTGCTCCTCTGTTCGGCCTAGCAGGAGCGCAGCAGAACAGCAACGGGTGTTCTCCCCTCTGCGGAGGAGCCAGATTCCCCACGTCCGTACCATCTCTGTAACTTTCCCACTTGAGAACAGTCACAGCACTATGCAAAATGAATTGTAAAGTTTGTTTCACAAAACATTTAAAGTAGGGACAACAAAACACACTTCTAATATGAAAGCAAATCTGTATTTCACTGTATTATAGGGCTAACAGTAGGCTTTTAGCTAATAGTGCCAATAACACAATTCAGTGAAGAAGACGAGATACGAACTCTATTCCCAAGCCCTGTAGACTATGGTACCTTTGGTGATTCAGTATCCTCCTGTCTCAAGCTTTCCTATGTAAAGGAGAGACAAGTCTCCTATCACCCTGGGTGTGCTGTTGTTATATTATAGAACTTATTTTATTAAATACCTTGTGTAAATAACCTTGCTGTAATTTCTATAATAGCTTTAAGAGTGTATTCTGCTACCCTCTAATATTTAGTCCATCTCTAAAGAGCAAAAGTCCATCAACAAATGCCTTACTGAAATTCATCACATTGACTAAGAAAGAAAAAAGATCACGTAGCCTACCAGTAAGTCTCTATTCAAAGAAGAGTCTATAAAGCAACTCTGACAGCAAACGAAATGGCTCAGTTAATCTCAGCTGCTCTCATCACAGCAGCTATCCCAGGATCTGGTCAGTTCTGGTAGTTCGCTCTTGTGAATTCAAGGCTCTCACTTTGCAAACTCTGAACAAGAAAAAAAGTGGTTGCTATTTGGCTGTCTAAATCTTTAAATGCTCATCCAGTATTCTCAGCTCCCTTTCTTAACTTTAACCAGTAGCCAAAAAAGTTAGTTACATCAATTGGTGGTCCTCCACCAGTGGAGAACAAGCCCGTAACAAATGGTCTGCATTCAGTCCGTTCACTGCTGCAGCCCGAGAAAAAGGTTTTAAGCCATGACAATGGTGTGGGGAAATCTAGGCGTTGCTCCCAACACTACAAGAGTTAAGAAACTGTTACCAGAAGCTACTTACAAGAAATATTGTACCTTTCTAAACACTGCTGAGCTGTTGCCAGGGTCTCCAAGGCAGATTTTCATTGCATCTATATTAGACACTTTTAAGTGGGGTCTAATGCTGCCATCTCCTTATTCAGCAAGGCCAAATTGCAAAATTCACACTCATGTCACGAATCCTTGACCTACAAAGCAGGATTACACGAACTCAATCCATATATCCAAAAGCCTGCTTTTCACTTCCAAACCTTTGAAATGATACTAAACAACTATCAGAAGTAAAGTGGATTTTGTGGGGGAGAGATTTTATTGTCTTTAAACCATATTTGTTAAGCCGTTGTAAACTCTTCTTCTTCGCCAAAGGAACAAAGTAGGCACGTTGTAGTTATACTAGGGGGAAAAAAAAACAAAACAAAACACCTTGTGCCCCTGCCCAAAACCCTGCTTGGATATGGGATGCTATTAAAAAAAAGTCTTTAAAAGTTCCTTATATTAGATGCTTATAGTGCCTTTTCAATTTATTTTTAAATTATCAGCCTCCCTCCACAAATTTATCACCCGATTTGCCCAGAAGTCTAAAATTCAAGTAGCACACTCTTAAGAACCTGTTAGTTAACTAACATTTTAACTTAATAATAGCATTAATAGCATTTTAACTTAATAATATGAATCTGAAGAGGAATATCCATCAAACTTCACGTGAAATTTTAGCAAGTTAAAAAAAAACCTGAAAATAATATTCAAAAGATGCTGTCAAGTAACAAAAGCGTTTCTCAACAAATACTGCAAGACACAAACAGCAAAAAAAGTCATTTCACGTGAGGAATTAGGTCAGATGATTATACTGAAAGACAAGGCAGAGTTACTCAATTAATATACAGGATTAAGTTATACTTTAGCATAATACTTAGCTCTTCCACATACAAAGCACAGCAAAAATGTTTCCAGACACTGCACGCAGTCAGTATGTCTCCTCCATACAAAAAACTTCTAGACTTCATTCATGCCGTATTTCAGAGTCACTTCAGTGGCTCATTTGCTCTCATCTCATCACCACCTCACTCAAAGTCTAGATCAAAATTGCACCTGGGGAAAACAAACAAGTCATGTTTGTTCCCCTCATTTGGGGTGTTTTTAGCCCCTGAATAACGCTATTCTTCCTTCCAGTTGCCAGTTCTGTGCGGGAGGAATTCACCTACCTGGAACAAGACTGTAATTCAGCAGTTTACTTTTAGAAATGCCTGACCTATATTCGCATTAATTTATAATCACTATTCTGTGATGATTGTTTCGTGGTCCTTAAGTCAGCTTTTAACAGAGAAGAGGACAGGACTCTCTTATACCTTAGTTTAGTCTGATTAACTTATTACCTAAATTAACTGCTCCCACCAGTACCTACTTAACTACAATAATTTTAGTTGCATGAGGAAATCTATTAAGAACTGGGGGAAAAAAAAAATCAATTTATCTGGCCAAAGATAATCAAGCACTTACGTGTTTCTGTTCATTGCATCCGTTAAGAACATCCAGAATCATGGTAAAAAAAATAATTGTTAAGAGCTAAACACAGACAGGAACAAACTTCAAAAGCTCTCAGTACTCCATTTCCTAATTGGAGAAGCAAAAAGACTTACAGCTTCATTTTGTAGGATTTCGTAGAGCTTTAGCCAAGCAATGAGAACACTTTTCCAGAATAAGTTCTGGGAAAAGTTTTAAATTATTCTCTGGTTTTATAAAGGAATTTTAATATCTAAAACAGTGGTCTAAAAGTTACTGGATATCTGTTTAAGACCACATTAATCACTTGTATCATATGAATTCCAGCACTACTCTATTGCCATAAAATAAGATTAAACATGATCAGGTTTATGATTTTTTTTAATCGAGTTACATTAACTGAATATTTAAATCTTAATAAACAAGGCAAAAAGAGACCTTAAATCTCAGAAGAGCCCCCCAGCTAAAAATGCAAGTATCTTTTCTAAAGACTTGCAACGTATACAAAGTAGCCTTATGCTATTTTGTTTACCACTCTAAATAAAAATTAAATCAAAATCTAAAATCAGACTCTGTTTAGTAAAGCATCAATTTACTTTTGTAAATGCTACCATATTTGAAGATTCTAGTATCTAAAATATTTTTGGAAGAATAACTGCTGAATTCATTTTCAGTTTTGGGAGTACTCAAAAGGTTCGACTAACTACAGAATAGACATTTTTAGATTGCCTTTTTTATCTGATTCACAGAAATAAGTCACACACTTGTAAAGTGCATAAATTCCAAAAAGTGATTGACACCAGATATTTTATGTCATTAAGAAAAATTACAGGCAATGTAAGAATACAGGTTAAGATGAAGTTTACATCTACAAAAACTCTAAAATATTACAATCCACTCCTAAAAAGGCATGATCACATTAACAAGATTTTGAAAGTACTTATCAGCTTACATTTAAGCTTGTTAGGGTTAGGTATTATAAGCAAACAGCTTATATCATTCTTCACATTGAAGATATAAAGGATGAGTTCAATTTTATTTTGAAAAAAAATTAGTACTTTTTTTTTTTTTAAAGAAAATACTTTAAAACTAAAAGTACCACCACTGCAGATTTTGCAAAATCAATTCTCCCGTTTCCACTGATTTCACAAGGAACAAAGCTGCAGAAGTGCAGTCAGTATTCATATTCAGGCAACTTTAGTAATTCAAACTATACTCTTATTTGGTATAGAAATCTATTAATTTCAGCTTTACCCACACCCACGAAAATTTGGCTTACAAACAACCTGAAAAACACTGCAATAAGAGTAGGTTTATTTTCTAGGAAATTTTATGGAAAACTGCAAATCAGTTCTAGCACTCCACCCACTGTGGTACAGGACATTCTGCCACAGGCATGTGGGAGGCTCATACACATAAGTTCTCAATATATGAACAGTCACTTTTTAGATCAAGACCTCAAAAAAAAAAAAAAAAAGCAAGGATTTTATTATTCGGTTTTTCTTCTTCAAAGATGTTTCACACATTTCCAGATTCTTAAACTAGAGTCATCTTTCTTTCTTATGGTGATATCAGGTGTATCTCAAATCAGACACGCAAGACAAACACTTTTAAAACTTTAAGACCCATCCTACAAGAACAAATAAAAGAACAAACATCAATAGTCAAGTAGCTCCTTCAAAAAGATAAGATTTTTTCTTCCTGCTTACATGACAGAAGTAATTGTAAATATGGCAAGAAGAGTGTTAAAGATTTGCCATTGCTGTCTGCATTGAAAGAGCCACGGGTAAAAATGAAATTTTAAATCAGACTTACCAAAACTACTTTCTTATCAGCACAAACAAGATCAATTTGACCATGCACAGATTTTTTTGCATTTTAAGAATACTAGTTTCCCAAATTCTAAACTCCATGAATACTGAAATAGCTTAGTTAACTCAATGTAGTCAATGCTTGTGTGATCTCTGAGTTTTCATGTGGGGTTGTTTTTTTTTTTTTTAATTGTATGTGACCTAGCTGAAGCCAACTGTTGGTTCAAATTAAGAGAAAGAGATCAAAATCCTGCTATATTTCAGTCCCAGACAGGACAAAGACAAAATTTCCCTGTCTAACCAGAAAGCCTGAATCGTCATGGCTTGGCTCCAAATGGGACAGAACATGCAGAATATGCTCTTGTTCACATAGAGCTGGAAAAGAGGCAGGTGTGGTTCAGGAACCAGCTTTTAGGCATTCAAGGAGAACAGCAGCAGGAAAAAAAAAAACAAAACAAAACACCAAAAAAACCCAAGCCACACCAAAACTCTACCTCTAGCCAGTTGGATTAGAGATTGGCTCCAGTAACTGATGCTTGCAAAATGCTAGCTTATTCTCACTTCAGCAATATATTCTCCCATAAGGAGGTCTCAAGTCTCTCTACAAACATCACCTCTCTGCAATCCTGGTCAGAGGAAAACAATGCTGATGTTCCAATAGAAGTCTAAGCTCTGTACATGACTCATTCATTGAGCTCAAGAGTTTTAATCCTCTGCTCTAAATATTAGCCTACGTCCATATGAAAACTAATGACAACCTCTTAGACAGGAAATTACTGTCTCACTGCTGAAAACAGTCTCTGACAGCTGTAAACCAAAAGTGAAAAAATACTTGTATCCGTTCTGAATTCTAGACACGGTAGCTTTCGAGGGTTTATCCCCACTCTGCCAGTTAGTTTTAAAAATGCTCAAACTACAAAACCTTCTCTTCAGTCTACATTTATCTAGTCACTTCTGACGTGACAGAAGTTGGTCCAATTAAAGTCTTCCAAAGTGGTGGGGATAGTTGAGCTCAGGATTAGTAGTACCATTTCCAAAGCTGAGATGAGTGACAGTTCACCTTAAAATTGTAAACAGCAGTAATTAAGGATGTGTTTTACAGACAGCTCAGCTATTCAGACTGCAGTGGTGGGGAGGGCACTGATAGGGACGGGGCAGGGGGACACGACACACACTGACACACACGTGGCACATACTTGCCAACTGTCCCCCAAGCTAAGGTGTCACCATTTGTGAGTCACGGCATTTTATTAATGGGCCCGTACTGCAAACAAACAGGATCACAGAACACAGAAGCTCAGTCTGGACGTGACCTGCGGCATCACTGTTGACAATCAAATACAGGAGGGGCTTGTGAGATTGACAGGAAGGATTCCTGCACTTCGCAAATCCTGCATCACTGATGGCAGGTTACAGTTGGGACTTGTGATTACATTTGAAAGAAGCAGCTGCTCAAATTACCATAATCTTCTCCCACCATCCCCATAATGAATGTGGATAGTTTCTCTAATTTGCCCTTCTTTCAGAGGAATCAAAAAAAAAAAAAAGAAAAAAATCCGAGTTTTTGTAGTATTGTTTTAAAACAATACCCCTGACTAACAGTGCTGTTCCCGCCCCACCTCCCCTTGTAATCCACTGAGCTCTTTGCTTGGCAACATCAGAATTTGTTTTGTTTATTCTACCATACTGCATTAAGTTTTGTTAGCAAGTATACAAAGTTATTCTTAAAAAAAAAAATACAAACTGTTGATGTTTTCAGAGTTACACTGCATCATTTCCATTGTTTAATTACTTAGGAATTATTCACCAAGCCAGATCATCCACAGCAGTGATTCAAACACCACCATGAAGCCTTCTGCCTTGTCACTGCAAGACTATGGTCTTCAATTTCTACTCCTCCTATTTTAGCTCAGGCAAACAGGAATAATGGTTTAAGTCATTTACTACACAAGTGACATTCATGTAAAAGTCCATTTTAGTTTTTACTACACAACGGCTTACGTTTAAAATACTACATAAAAAGGTATACTATATATTTTTCAAAGGGTTTAGCATCATTTAAAGCATTTTATATATGTTTTATTAGTTATTCTAAGTATTAGTATCTTCATTTCAGTGACACTGGCAAACAACACAGTCTTGTACTTAATGCCATTACAAAAGCAGATTGTAGTATTTGTGCCCATTCAGAAGGAAATGTGTATTTTTCGTAACTATGTTGCCATTAAAACTGATAGAGGGAAATATACTGAAGCTTAGCATTAAGACTAAGTTAAGAAAGTCAGGAACAAAGTATGTAAGTGTTATGATTTCCATTAGATATCCACAGATAATTTTAAAATATAGGACAGAAATTAAGAAATAATTTTGTAAATTTACATCTCAGATTGTAAGTTTTACAGTTAAAGCAACACAAAATTGCTAAAAAAAGTATTCCTGAATGATTATCCTAATTTAATTTTATGCTAGTCATATCTAGCAATTAATTACTGTCTTTGAGTACGTGTAACAGTGATTAACTATCATCAGCTGATCTCTATAATACACTCTTCATTGCAGACAGATTTTTATGATCTTTGGTAAGTCTTCAAAAATGCAAGAACTGTATTGCTGTAATGGAAAATACAGGGATTCTACTACACAAAATGGCTTTAATGGAGAGGACTGGGTGCACTGCTCCTTACAGACTGTTCTGCTGAACTATAGCATAGCTGCAAGCTTAACAGGGGAATTAAGAAATTATAAAGGTAAGTTGTTCCCATGTAGTTTTAACGCTAAAATGAATTACAACAGCTAGTGGGGGGGAAACCAAAGTAGCTCTCCAGAGCCCAACCCAGAGTTGAAAACAATTTCTGCCTTTCCCTCATCTCACAAAACACTGGTTCTTCCTCTCTTTCTTTTCTTCTCTGCTACACCTAGCATCTCCTTGCCAGTTTTCATAGCTATATATGGCCACAGACAGGTCTACAATGCTGCCTGGTTCCAGCTGGGTCCTGCAGTCAACAGAGATGCACTCCCAAGTCCTGAGAGGGCTTATTAACATGGGCAGGGCTCCACAAGAGTAAGAGTCCTTCCAGGAGGAAAAGTGCTTCGGGAAGCAGATGCACCCAAAAGGCTTGGGGCAGGTGGGATGCAGAAGTCTGAGCTACCAAACCCAATGCAGCAGCAGAGCAGTTTAGGAGCACCTGCATCCATGAGACCGCATATAGAACCGTTTCACTGTTGGCTGGCCACTTTAACTGTACTGTAGAAACTTTCTTTGCAACACAAACTTCTCTGTCAACTGAAGTCTTCATTGCAGATTTTTTTTTTTTTTTCACTATTTACTACGCTCGCTGGGATCACTGAACATTTTGAAGGTCTGAATTCCAGCCTAGATTCCATTGGCTTGTGAAACAACGACAATTTGTTAAACAGTGAAGGCAAATAATAACATGAAAAGCTTCCAAAACTTGTGTGGATCTTACTCGTGTCTCTCAACTGAGATGAACACCATTCCAGCAGTAAATTCATTAGTTTAACCAGAAACTCAGTGACTGCAGCAGAAGCTACTCAAAGAAATTATTTATAAGCTCTGTGTTCAGCTTAGCACGTCACAATTAACCTGGCAAATGTTTATAAAATGACGACTCCCAAATCCCCTTCACACAAACTGGCATCCACACATTTCCAAAATGAGAGTTTATCCAGTTATGAACAAGCCCTCTTCAACCTTCGAACATCAACACAAACACTTTCAGTACAGCATTTTTTCCTAATTATATAAAATATTGATATTCGTGTATCACACAGAATAGAACCTGCTCAAAAAGCTAATTGTTCCCAGCTAACATTTATAATATTGGATCATTGCTTTCTTCTGGGCAAAAGCACAGTTTGAGACCATCATGCAAAGGTTTTTGTAGTTCCGCAGCTAATAGATTTTAGCAGACTGGGGTGGCACGAATTATCTATTAAATTAACAAACTGCATAGGTATGTAACATTCTCTCCATACTCATTTAGACAATAATCCTAGAAGAAGTTTAACTTTAAAGTCTTTTACTATTTTCTAAAGAACAACAATATCAAGAGTAACCAAATACTGAAACAGTTCTAAATCAAACAAGTGTGAACATGAACTGTAAACACAGGAGCACATTGGGTGACTTCAGGCAATCTCTGCAGGAATGCAGAATAAGCAGTTTCCCATGGAAACCCAGTAACATGAAAGGACTAGCTGCAATAGTGAAACTGGCAGCCCAAGACTAAGCTTCCCCATCACTGGAGCACCACACAGTTCTACCACACTGATTACTAAAACCTACTGTCCTTACCCAGGCTGCTTATTTAAGAGCCTTCTGATCAAGTGTCTTTCACTAATAAAAAGATTAACTATTTCACATGCTTAATATATATGAAATAGTTTCTACAAGAGACTCATACATTTCGACATCAAATGAGCTACTGAGAGCTGTACTAGCTACCCATTTTTAGAGGTAAATTCTGTGCCTCTGTTCCTTGAAGTAATCTCCTCTAAGGAAAACCCAGTGTTCTGGTTTGTGTGACATGTAGAGAACATTCATTACACTATCTATCCACAGAAACTAAAAATCATAATGCAGCCTGTAGAAGGTGATTCAGAATAGCCCAACTCTAGTGCTTGAATACACCTACCAGCTCCAACGGATGGGCTCAGAGCCAAGCTCGGACATTTGTTAGATGCCTACAGCTCAGTAATGTGATTAGCTCCTATATGCCCTATACTTTGAAATAAGTTACCTTTCAAAAAATAAGAAGCACTACTGTTTATTTCATATTTTATTTAAAAGAATTGAAAGCTACACAAATTATGACAACTGAATAAAAAGAAAAGTATTTGTTCTCACTGAGCAGCAAGATCAGCTTAAATGTTTAAGATCAAAGTTCAGATGAGCAGAAATTCAAAGTCTCAATGCTAGTGCATGCAGAATGCCATGAAGTACCAAATAAATCTTGTCCAATTTTTCAGAGCCTTCATTCACTATCCACAGGAAAGAAGTTCACTGCAGGACTAAGATCAAGTAATTTTAAATACAAAACAGCAAAGGTGTTAAATGAGGTAATTTTCATTATTATTGCACAAAGAATCTTTTATATACGGTTTCAAGTAAGAGAAGTTGAAGGAGGTTTTATTTTCCTGTCAGATCAATTAACCTTAATGCTTATTGGATTGCTATCTGCAGCAAATGCAAACAGTAATCACCAAAACTTGTTCTTTTATGTCTTCATCCATCTCTCCCTCCAAATGAGGTTGTTGGTTTTTGTTTTTTTTTGTCCCCGACTATACCTCTGGCCTCCCAGTTTCTTCACTAATCCCTCTCAAGTCAGTGCCGTATTTGTTCCTCGCCCTTGCAGGTAAGAAAAGAAAATGTAACATTTGTTGACTAGTCATAGGAAAAGGCTCACTCTTAAACTGAAAAGAATGCCACCTGTATACTGGGAAGCGTCCAATGCAGGTCATTCATTAAATCTGGCTTTATTATGAACAAGTGTCAAATTGACATTCTTTCAGAATTAGATCTTTCCAGTGTGAAAGCCTGTGAAGTGCTGGAGCTGGTGAAGACTAAAAGGTTTCAAAAACCCTAGAACCAATAGGTTTTGAACTTGATATATACATAACAAGTTTTACACACATACTTTGTACCACATACTTAATCTGAAGAAACATGTATTTAGTGACCCTCCAGAAACAATGTATGTTTGAGATAGACCACTCCCAAAATAAAGACAGTAAGAAGCACTGCACTACAAAAAGCTTCGTTCTACACATGTAGCACCCTTGAAGAAATGAAAATATTTCATGTTCCGGCATTTGGTTTTGTATACTGTGTGTCAGGTTGCCTACAGATCCATTTATCTAACTCCTGTACGAATAAGAAAATATACTCGTCCATGCACTACAAAGATAATCGTTCAAGCACAGAACTACTGTCTACAGACAGATCCACTGATTCCAATTATCACCACTTGGCCGTTAGCAGAGCAAGTCTTTGTGCTGGCATCATTCAGAGCATTACCTCTCTGGAACAGTCTGAAAACCCGCAAGTATCACAGGGCTGCTTTACCATCGATTTCTGCAGAGCAGAAAAGGACTCAAATCCTGTATACAAGAAGATTTTTGCACCGAGAATAGGCATGGCATTAAAAAAAGAAAAAAAAAAGCCTCCTCTTTCCTTTCAGCAGTAACAGGAATGAGAATTTGAAACAGGAGTGCCTTAGAGATTTAACTAGTAAGAGAGGTTCATATCACAACTACAGTAGAAATCCACTCAGAAAAAGAATCTCCATATCCTCTCCCTTTGCAGAAGCTGTAGAGAAAGTAGGTATCTCTACTGGCTGCTGATTCTGAAGTCAGGCATGTTCACAATCCTAATCTCTGATTATTTCTGTACTTCTGAGTATAACCTCAACATATGAATAATATATAATTTTTAAAACTTTATACTTTTCCCAATACCTATTACCATATTATGAAGTCATTTCTATTATAAAACACACTTCAAATCAATAGCTACTTACATTACTTCTCAGCTTAAGTTTTGCCAAAAATAAGAAACTGCTGTGTAACTCTCAAATTGCATTTTATAATGGTAAATTAAAATAGGCCTGTCTAATGGTTCTTCCCAGTGAAATTCAATATAGGCCCAGCTTCCAAACAAAGCATAAAACTATTTAACATAACTAACTATATTGCAAATGACCAGTTCCAAGGATAAGCCATGTTGGAAGGGACCTCAGGATATCATCTAAATACCTGACATAGAAACGTTAGAAGTAATCCTTTGTGAGATAACTTCTAAAGCAAAGAAAAGAAAGTTATTCCACTCTGTGGTAGCATGCATTAAAATAAAGCATAGTTTCACAAACTACCAATACAAAATATTAGCTTTTTTTAATGTAACAAACTGAGAAACCAAGTGTCCTTAAAATATACAGAACTGCCTCACTGATTAGGCAATACCTAATCTGCTTAGAATCTAAATGGATGAACTTGCAAGACCTTAAATTTAGAAAAAAACAGCAGCTGTCAGATTTTTTACATCTTTGATTAAGAAATACCAGGAAATTAAACTCTGAAGGGACGCTAGACTACAAGTACTTCCTCTTCACCCTTTACACACACACAAAGGGCTTTGTACCTGCATTATGACAAAGTGTATTTTTATTGCCTAGAAAGAGTCCAAAAACCAAAGCTCTCCAAAGATACACAAAGCAAGATCAGGACCTGTTCAAAACAGCAAAATTAAAGCTGACTGTTAAGAATAGGCTAGAAAATACAGCCTAATTAGTGTACCTATATACCTGACATGATGGGGGCGGAATATCAAGGTTGCCACCAATAAGCAGCTTAGTAACAGGTTAATGAGCAAGGTACCGCTCCCTAGAGAACTAACAGAAATGAACCTGTGACACCTGCAACAGCACAAGCAAGCAAGGAGGCACACACCTGAAAGAGTCCTTACTGTGTATCTCTAAATACTAAATGTGCTATGGCAATGCCAGCAACTGCAGCTTAATGTTAACCGCTTTATCCTATTGAAAGGACATGACATAGAAAGTTAAAACGAACACGAACAATGTCTATGGGACTACTTTTAAAGAACTGTTTTAGTGTATACAATGAAAAACCGAAGGTTGGATTCAGGCCGCTAGATAAACTCCATTTTGTGCTGATAATTGGTATCTACCATCCCGCACTAGTAAAAGAAACCTACATGAAAAATCTACTGCCAAGTCAAGCTATGCTGACAGGCAAGACTGACTAAATCTGGTTCCTGAGAGTGCCAACGTTAGAGATTTTGGGACAGCGAGACACAGCTGGCGGGTCAGTGGCCGCCCTGCAGAACACCAATAGTTGACATCACAACCAACCAACAGGGAAGTCAAGGCTTTCCATGCTCATTCTCAAGTTCCACCCACTGGTCAACTTGTCTTAGAACTAAAAAAAGGTAGAATTTAAACAGTTAATTCAAGTCAAAATAGAGTTGTGGATTATGTAGACCCAAATAAATGATACCTACAACTCTTCATTACCTTACTAGTTAAATAAGTTAAGTAGTTAAGTTAGGGCTAGTTATAAAAAAAATCTTGACTCACAATTATCTAGTTTCTCAAGAGTGCACAAGAACTCATGTATATAGGAGAAGAAGAAAAAAAAAAACTGACATTTTAGATCTTCCCCACATCTGAACAAGAAACTTCTGACAGACCACAATGCTTTCAGAAAAGCTGTTTGCATTTCTATTACAAAGCAGCAACAAACACATTAAGACTAAAGTAGCAAGAGTTACTACTGTTTTATAGCTAACTGCAAATTGAATTGCACAAATCCTTTATCAATGATGACTAAAAAAAAAAGAAAACCTTACCATTCACTGAATTTTACCAGCAGCCTTGCTTCCAGAGACTTAACCAAATTCTACTATATGAGATAGCAATTGCCATTCAATGGCAGAGCAGCTTCAAAATAGGGTGTTTTGCTACAAACACATTTCTTAAAGCGCCAAAGTGATTACACACTATCAGAATAAAACACAAATTGCTACTTAGTTGTTTAGACATAAAGGGCATCCCTCCTTTTACAATTAGTAGACAATTGCTTTTAAGGAGAAAATTGTACATAAGATGCTAGACAAACTTTAAAATGCACTTACTAGTCTACACTGCCTCCCCTCAGACATTTAAGAGTGCATCAGGAATGCAAGAAGCTGCCTTCTACTTTGAAGCTCCAGTTATGCACATTGCACAAAGTCACCCCTAGCAATGGATGATACAAAAGATGATCTTACTAATCACTGCTTTGCTGCATAAAATTTTGTGTGTAACTGGAAAGAATACAAAAGAATGTGTGTGGTAATTTGGCTGTAGCAACGGACAATACATGCATGAAGACAACACTTTTTTTAAATGCAGTATTTTACAATTAAATAACAGAGAAGGGGAGGACATGCTTTACACAAACTTAGTTATAGGATGTTCAAAATCAACTTTTGGCAAAAGTTCTCTTCTTATGCCATTCACTACCAAGTAATAAACTCTAGAAGTCACCTAATACAAAAGGCAAAGAAAATGGCATATTTTAATTTTTAATGCTACTTAGCATCTTGAAACAAGATAAAACTCCTTTGTGGACTTCAATCTGGAAGGCTAGCAGGGTAACAAAGCACCCCTTTAGCCAGCTGAAGAGAGAACTGCCCACACTCCAAGTGCTTTTGTTTACAAGGCTGTAATTACTGCTGTTTAAAGATTTATTTATAAAGTTACTTGAGCAAGAGTAGGGGACATCAAAAAGGTTTTGAACTACACATGGAAGCAAACATTGACTATGTACTTAAACAAAAGACATATAGGCCATAGGAAAAAAATGTGGAGAGGAGAAGCGCATTCCCTGTAGATGAGAAACTGTTAGGCTTTAAGTAAGGTAACAGGTTATTAAGCAGTTGTGAAATTCTCTTGACTTCTTCCTATACATTCTTTGCTAAGGAATATATTAACATACTATCATCCCAAGCCAATGTACTCTTACAAATTTTATTAAAACTACGAAATTTCACATCTTATCAGGAGGGGGCTTGATTTTCCAAACCAGTTCTCCATACTATTTAAACCAAAATGCCTCAATTCTCAACTATACCAGCACGTAAGCGTGTATCGTTACTACTTGGCTATTACCAAGTTTTGCTGTCTAGGGATCCACCTACATAAACTCATCTGAGACATGCTGGTAGAGAACATGTTTTCAGCCTGTATTCCAGAAAACCCTGGGCAACTGTGGACAGCTAAAGGTTCACAGGCAGCTAAAGGCTCCCCTGCAGGGGTCTGTGGTCCCACTTGAAAGTTTACAGGCGAAGTTATAGACAGTTAGGACACCAATGACCTAATCTTCCTTCCTTAAGATAACGACATTAATGCGCATTAAGCTTAGCGTCCTGCCTTCCCCCACCACAATGCAGTGGGTCAGAATGACATGTTCAGAACACGGCATAAAATTTAAAGGTCAAAAGCATCATATACAGGGTTAGACACTGTTTCACTGAACATTTGCCACCCTGTGCTACCAGCCTACTATCTAGTGTGAAAACCAGCTATGATACTGTATTTCTCTCTCAAGCATTCACAAATTCCCAATTCCTTATACCTTAAAGAGAATGTTTTAAAATAACAGTTCATTCTTCTTAGTTCTATAATAATTTGTGCTTCCTATATTGTTCTCAGTGTCAGTTACCTTCTATCCTCACACTTCTACTCATTTCTGTCTGTGGCCTCCTTCTTTCCTTATTCTCCCCTCCAGTCCCTTCAGCATGTCAGTGGCTCACACATGCCTCATCCATTCTTTCTGGCACATAAAGTGTGAGAAATATGTGGAAAATCCATTATCTCTAACTAAATTATGAGAGCGCCCTTCTGCCCAGGTGCATCTGCCAGAGGAAAAATGAAGATGCCTGTCTTCCTCTGCTGAAGGGGAGGAGCACATCATCACTGGTTCCACAGGCATGCTAAAAAACTTGTCTAGAGAGCGTAAAGATCATTTTCTCTACTTGCTCTTTCTAGCTATGCCAAGAGCACTCACTCTGCACCACGACTGTGCTAACCCAGCCTCTCCTTCGGGCTCTTCTTCACAGTTAACAGCTGCAGTATCTTTCCAACACAGTAAGAGAATGGAAGCAAACTTGCCTTTGACAGCTTCACTGCTGCCCAGGGCCTTCTGGAGAGCAATTTAGTACCTCAAAATTTGAAAGGACCACCACATTACTTGAATAAACTACTTACTGCCCTTTCAGGGCTTTCTAAATCTTGGATATTTTACAAATCCATTTTCATGAGAACTCTTATGAATTCGATTGCAGAAGAACCAGCTGAAAAGGCTGTAAAAATTACATCACTGCAAAGCTAGTTACACTTCAAAGTTCAAATAGGCATTTTCAGTTACTCATCTCTGAGGAATTTCAGAGAACAGGCTTATTGCAGAAGAATGTGGTAAACCAAACAAAAAACCTTACTTAACACATAATACAAACTACAAGGAATAAACAAAAGAGAAACAAACCATGGTATCCTGAGAGTGGTAAGACACATGACAGAAAGGGAACATGGTACCTGAACAGTGGTAAGGTATTCAGTATCTTTTAATCAGAAATCAGGGTGGAAGCAAATTAAAGATGCCACTTACCACTTCTGCTACAGAAATATCACTGAACATTTCATTATATTCAATATATAACGCATCTGTGCTGCAGTGTGTGCATTTATAAAAGACAACATACTACCTTACAATAAAAGATAAAAAAAACCCAAGAGTCCCCCCCAAAGTTTTACTTACCACAATAGCGGCAATACTACTCTTAACTTTTAGATTTCCCGAAAGTTACTGAAGAAATTCAGCAAATCAAAAAGGAAGAGGACATCATCTATCATGGAATCTCAAAAATATTCCCTAGAGTGAACTTTATCCTTTCTCACATTGAGCAACAACCACCTTGCCTCTGTAGGTAAGCATAAGCCACAAGTCTTGCCCAGGTGGCTCACCAGTGGCAGAAGCTTGGGAGGACATCCCAAACCCACACACTGTTCCACACAGCCACACTTCTACCTTTTCCAGAGAGGGATGTCCTATTGTTGGACACCTGACAGGATCCCAAAATTTTTGATACCTACTAATTCTGCCATTTAGTTACATGTAGTTTGGGGCATGTCACAATCTCACTGTGCACGGCTTCTTCACCTATTATAAACGGAAAGCGATGCTTACCTTCATGGAAAACTTTTGATATCAGACAAGCAATGCACAAGTACCCTTACTGTAGAAAGGCCAACAGAAATCTCTTTTTACCTAACAAGAGCAAAACAGCAATTCTAACGCACGCCACCCAAAGTAACCTTGATGACGCAGGACATCGTACCTGATTTTGTAATTGGGTAAGGTGTGCTTGCGCTTAATAACTTTCTTGAACTGGTTCACAATGATGGAAGTGAGCTGAGGCATGGGCCTCCCTTCAAACTGAGACTTCACTTCAAACAGTATCACAGGGTCATCCATAAAAGAGAAGGACCAGTGCGTGAAGGGCAGGCGTGTGAAGACCAGCTTCAGCTTCCCCATCACCCGGGAGATCTTGACAAAGAGGTAGGCCGACTTGCCAAAGACCAGGTCGGCATCGATGGCCAAGTGGAAGCCACCGTTGTACTCCAGGTCTACCTCAAAGCCCAGCTCCTCGGGGCAGCCCTCTTCGTTGCAGACCACCGGCCGAATGAGCTTGACAGCTTTGAAGACGGGGAGGACGCTACCGAGAGAGACGTCCCTGAGGCTCAGCCCCTCCAGCACCTTCCCCGTCATCTTGGCCTGGAGCAGCTCCTCGAACTCCACCTTGATCTTCTTGGTGACCCAGTTCCTGACCAGGGCCGTGTCCCTGAGCTCCCTGAAGAGGAAGAGGAAGATAGCATTGAGGAAGTGGCACGTCTCCTCGCGGGAGGAGGGGGCCGGAGGGGGCTCTGGCTGCTGCTGCTGCGGCGGCGGCTGCTTGGCGCCGGGCTCCGGGCCCGGGGCGGCGGCGGGAGCCGCGGCGGCGGCCGGCGCTGAGGCCGGGGCCGGGCCGGGAGCCGGCTCCGGAGACGCCTGGCTGCCGGCCGGCTCCGAGCCCTGGAGGTAGTCCCTGAGGCTCTGCTCGGCCGCGACGCGGGCGTAGACGAGGCCGTCGGAGGCTCCGGCCGCCCCGGGGGGCTCCGGCTTCTTCCTGTAGAGGAGCAGGAGCTGGAGCAGGAGGGTGAGGAAGCAGCCGGCCAGCGCCGAGAGCAGGCTCACATAGACCAGCAGCATCCTCGCCGCGCCCCGCGCCGCGCCCCGAGCGCGCTGCCCTCACCGCGCCGCCGCCATGGCGGGGGCCGCGCCCGCAGCCCGGCGTTTAACGGCCGCGGCCGCCCGAGGCCGCCTCATCCGGGTCCCCCCACCGCCCTCGCGGCGGCGGCGGCGGCGGGCAGGGGGCGGGGCCGGGGCCGGGCCGGGGCGGGGCCAGCCAACGGCGGCGCGGCCCTCCCCTCCGCGCGGCCCCATTGGCGGAGACGACAAGGCTTCGCCGGCTACGTCGCGGCGCCGCGCGGTGTGGCGTCACAGCGAGGCGGGCGCATGCGCGCTCGGCGGGGAGCGTCTGCTTCCGCGCTGAGGGCAGCGCGGCGGGCTGAGGGGGAGGAGGGCGGGCGCAGCTTCCTTCAGCTGCCTTCAGCTCCCCTCCTGGCCCGCTCCCCGCACACGGGAGCCCACGGACACACGCACAAGGCCTGCGAGCCTGCGGAGCTCCCGCCGCACCCCGTCCCGCGGGAGGGGGGGCGCTCTGCGGCGGCCGCTCTGTGAACGAGCAGGGCCGTGACTGCGGCGGGGTTCATTTCGTTACCTCGCCAGGAGAAGGCTGGGTGGGGGGTTCACCCGAGTGCCCCGAAAGGTCGGGGCGGGGGGGGGGGGGCCGGGACGCCCTCGCCAGCAGCAGGAAAGGCGTCACCGCTGAGCGGGGTGACGGGGAGGGAAAGCGTCCTGCCGGCGGGAAGGTGACCGGTGTCGTTGGGCCCTTTTTTGCCCAAGGAACCTATGAGGAGCGATGGGAGAGAAAGGACGTGTAGTCTCTTCAGAAATAGGCAGGAAGATGGTGATTGTTTTAGTAAAATTGCTCTGGAGAGGGGCAGAGAGACAAAATGTTTTTGTGGGAGTTTTGTGACTTTCTACAACCTCTTTGTTTCGTGCTGATGAGAGAAGCTTTTAGCAAGTTTTGAAAGTGCTACGTAGATGACATTTTATCAAGCCCTGCTATTATTGGTGATAAGATATAAATCTGTTTATATCCCGTTCTATTTACTAATGCTTAAAAGGTGTAATTGAATAAATGAAGTAAAAAACCCAAGCAAACATGGAGGAAAGGAATATGAAGAAAAGAAGGCTGAGAACTTCGCAGAACATCGTAATATTTCAGCCTGTGATGCACACGAGATCACTGTTGCCGTGTGTAGGACTGAACTACTGTGACGATCAAGGACAGTGGTTTCTGTGTAGGACAGACTGCGGCTTCCTTGAAGTCGGAGAGGAGGAGGAGAGGAGGGCGTCTCGCCTCCCAGAGTGCCTATAACCCCTTCAGGCAACAGGTACAATCCGTGCAGGAGGCAGGGCGAGTGGCAGCTGATCAAACTGAGGACCAGGAAGAATGGAGATTTATAAAAATTGCTTTAAAAGCAGTGAGGAAGGATAGAAAGAAGAAGCGTGACATGATGCAGGGCTGCAGTGAGTGGGAAGAACGTGTGGAGACTCTTCAGAAAGAGTCATTTTGAACAGACTAGCCCAGAAGACCCATTATATTCAAATTTGGTTTACAGAAGTGTCATATAAAATAACCATATTTTTACTGGAAAATATACTTCCAAAAAACCTGTTATTCTAATCCAGCAAATTCACTCATTTAAAGGGTAGATCAAAGCTGTATGTACTGCTGGAGAATGTACTCTGACCGCTGCACACTGTTTTTCCAGGTGCTTCCCTGTGTCGGGGTAGTCTTCTCTTTCAGTCTTGAAATAGAAGTTTTACAATTTCTGAAAGACAGCCACAATTAAGACAAAAGTTACTTAAATGATTATGCTTGTTTTTTACACCTGTTTTCAGTTTTAGTTAAATATCTAGCTAAAAGGGTCTTAGATAGTGTCATATCTTAATAGAATAAAAGAAAACTCAGGCTCACATTATTGGTCGGGTTTTTTTGCCAGCCTCCAGAACTACTTAAAAATGCAAACAAGAGAAGAAGAAAATGTGAAATTTAAATGCCAGGAAGATAAAAGCCCTCTTCCCCCTCCCCCTTCATAAAGCGTGTGGGGTGGGAGGATTGAAAAGCTCTTAATGATGCAGAGGTGTGGTTTGAAACTAGAGATTCAGAGTATGAATTTTTTATAGGTCTTGTGACTGAAAGTTGAAATGCCTGGGTGTTTAACAGAGCATTTCTATAGAAATACCAGAGAGGTCATTAGTAACAACATTTGAACTGCTCTGTTACGGGCCTTTACTGTGGCTAATACAGGCATATGCGGTAAGAATGGAAAGGTTTAGGATTTGCAACTAAATGACTTTTCAGATAAGGAGTAATATATTCAGAAAGGCAATAGCAGCCTCGGTTTTGGGTCAGGAGGAACAGCAGGGGAAAAAAAAGTCATGTTGCAGATATCTCAATTGAGTATTTTCTTCTCCTAAGCAGAATAGGAAATTTGGCACATTCTGTGCACCTGATGGCAGCTTAAGAGCCTCTGAAATGTTCAGCTCAGTCATCGCTTTTTCCTCTCCCAGGAATGTTTTCAACAGGAGCCGTGTTATCTTAAAGACACGTTATGAAGCAAGAATCGGGTGTGTTTTAGCGTTTTCAATGCGAATGAAAGAATAAAGGGAAGTAGCAGCAAATGTGTTAACAGGAATACAAAAAGGGTGTGCAAAAAGTGTTGTATAACATAAAACAGGGTTGAAATTCAAGTTTGTCAAATAGAGGAGAAAAAAAAGATTCATCTTAATACCATCTAAAAATGGCCTTTAAGAGCATATTTTATTTTGGCTTCAATTTAAAATTACTGTGGCATTTTCTGGAAGTCTGGATAAATAGAAAGGTGTACGCAATCTCAGTGATTTCCACCCTGGTTACACAGAGCTTTGTAAAACTGTGTAGCATATACTCAACTATTCGCACTTTGAACAGCTGGAAATTATAAAATAGGATGCAAGATATGCAAGAAAACCCGACAACTGACCCTGTATTCGTATTTGATTTTTTTTTAGAAAGTACTTGGGGGGAGTTTATTAAAAGGAATATTTCACCTGTACTTAAACAAGGAAAATACTCTTTTCTTTTGCAAATCAATTTAGGACACGACAGCAATAAACCTGTAAGTGTAGAACTTCAAAACTGATTTTGACATTTTGCAGGAGGTTGCAACAGCGTTAGTGTACAAAGATTGCAAAATAGGCAGAGCCTAGTAATTTCATAGAGGACAAGGAGCATAAATTCACAGAAAAGACAGGTGCTTGAGCCAGTTCTCCTGTTCTAAGCAGAGCAGTGGCACCCTGGGAAGGTTTGTCTTGGTTCATCTCATTTGTGACTGATCCAAGGATCTCTGGCTTTAGGAGCATTTTTATGACAGTAGGGCCAGTGGGAGAGGCGCGCTTTAAAGTTCACATCATGACGCTGAGGAAAGAAACAGCCATATCACAAGCTTAGAAAAGCAATTACAGGTGGTTTTTTTTTTTCCAAAACAGTGAAGTAGACTAAATAGAGTATTTTTCAAAGCAGGAAGTGCTGGGTTGTTTTGTAATGAGTGGTTTTAGTAATTTTCTTCATCACTGGGCTGGAGTCATTGCCTGCTTTTGTAATATCTGTTAGGAAAATGATTTCATTCTTTCCTGGGCCTCCTATTGTTTTTGTATTACATGTCTTAGAGACCAAAATTAGATTATCATTCTCATGGTGCTGCATGAAACAGGATTTAGAAAGTGATTAGGTAAATTCACGAGGAAAAAAAAATTCCATTGAAGGCTCTTAAATACAAAGATTGCTGGAAGTTACACTGGTGACAGACTGCTGGCGGGTGTGCTTGTCTTTTGACTGTCCTCAGGCAACTACAATTTCAGACAGGATAGACTGCATAGGGAGCAGCTGGTCTGGTCCAATTCTGAAGATGTGTTAAAAAAAAAAAAGAAATGCAGTGATCAGGACTGCTTCCAGTTCTAGTTCTGAACTCTGCCAAGCACTAAGTCATCTTCTTCTCAGGTGATCCTACATTTTATTGGAGCAAACCTCGTTAAAAACACTGAGGCTTTGAAGCGTGTTAGATTCCCTTCGAAATAATCTAAATTCCTTTTTTTTTTTTTTTTTTTTTTTAAAAAATTCTGCCGTTTGAAGAGGCAGGTTGCAGTGTGAGTTTGCTCCCAGTGCTGGCAGAAAGGGCTCAGCCCACCTCCCGCTGGTCCCTGGGGAGGCTTCTGTTCGACTCACCTGGAGGAGCTCCTCCGTCCTGACCCCGCCGAGCCCATGCCTTGCACAGAGGACGGCCCGTCTCTGGTGGCTCAGGACTCATTTCCAAATCCCTCAAGTACACTTCGCTGTTATGAGCTAAGTTCCTCCACTCAGAAGTGGAGGGGAAAAAATACAGTTTGGGTGACTCAATCGAATTAAGGCTGTATTAGTGCTATAGAGAGCCACCAGCGGATCATGAGTTGTTGGATCTGTTGAGTTGAATGCATCCATTTATCCTACTGAAAAATCTAACCCTCCAACTTATAGATATTTTTAAGGATGGCAATTGAGAATTTTAGGGGCTTTTATTGCTATCCTAGAAACAACTCACCTTATGAATTTAGAAAAGGAAGCTGGACCCATGTTTTCAGGATAGGAATGCATTTTACGCGCTGCTTTTTGGTTGGATCCTACCTGAGGCTCCTAAACCTCAATTTTTAGAGCTAATGAGAAACTGCAGAGTTTACTTTGGAATTGTGAATACTGTGTGCAGCGGCAGAAAAAAAAATCTCTATCGGCTGCCCAAAGATGCAGATGCTCCAAATTGACGTTCACTTCTGAAAAAAGAGGCTTTTAACTTTGTGTCTCAATTTACTGACTTAATATGATCTGTCTTACAACAGGGATACTCTGGCTGGTTGTCCTGGTTTCAGCTGGGATAGAGTTAATTTTCTCCCTAGTAGCTGGTACAGTGCTGTGGTTTGGATTTAGGATGAGAATAATGTTGATAACACACTGATGTTTCAGTTGTTGCTAAGCAGTGCTTACACCGGTCAAGGACTTTTCAGCTTCCCATGCTCAGCCCGGCGCACAAGAAGCTGGGAGGGGGCACAGCCAGGACAGCTGGCCCAGACTGGCCAAAGGGCTATTCCATACCGTACGGCATCATGCCCAGTATATAAACTGGGGGGAGTTGGCCGGGGGGGAAGGGATTGCTGCTCGGGAATGGGCTGGGCATCAGTCGGCAGGTGGTGAGCAATTGTGTTGTGTATCACTTGCTTTGTATATTATTATTGTATTATATTATTATTATTATTACTACTACTATTACTACCATTCTATTTCATTTTACTTCAATTATTAAACTGTTCTTATCTCAACCCACGAGTTTTCTGACTTTCACCCTTCCAATTCTCTCCCCCGTCCCGCTGGGGTGGGAGGAGTGAGCGAGCGGCTGTGTGGTGCTTAGTTGCCAGCTGGGGTTAAACCACGACACTGGTTATGAACAGCTTTGCAATCTTACCTGCAACAAGTAAAGCACTTGAGTTGGTTAGTAATAGTGGCTTAGAGCCCAAACAGTTTGGATCAGAACATGTCAAAACAGAGAGTGAGGGTTTGCATCCAAGGTTGAGTTTGGCCCAAATATAAATCCAGTGTTTTGGCTGAAGGTCATCTTTAATTATCATCAAAAGTATGTTATGCTTGTTTAATCAAGAGCTTAATATTTTGGATGTAAAGATCCTTTGGATACTTACTTCAAGAGGCTCATGTTCAAGCTTAAAGTATCCTGTCTTTTAATTAGGGATTCTGTTACTATCTCACTGAGACCCTGGCTTTTATTCTACCATGAAATAAGATCCTTCACTTAGGAACTGTAACACCGAGATAACTTTTCCAAGATTTAAAAAATCTTTTTTTTTAAAAAAAATCTTTTTTTTAAAAAAAAAAAAAACTCACAACATTTAAAATGTAAATATAACAAATTCAGTCTTTTTATAGTACCAGTATCCAAGGTTTCCTTTATTCCCTGCCTGCTGCTACATTTTAAGTCCCGGAACTGTTCTTTAATTCACCGACGCGAGAGAGGTTTGTCACACATATTTTGCTTCTTACTGCATTTGCTTTGCTAACTTCTAGTATTCATGTAAATGCTAGCTTGCTTAAGCTTTAGAAAGTGATATGTTTGGGATGGTTATTATCACATTTGTCATTTAGTGTTCGCTCAAGTATCTTTTCTGTACGTACTCAGAAGCAGATTCACCATCCATCATAAGAATTGCAGGCAGCCTCCCCGAGGCCCTCTTGCATGCTCCCAAATCATCTTTCTCAGAGTGGAGATTGTTTTAGCTACTTCCCCTAATACATTTCAGGTGTAATTACACGATGATCAATATGTTTTAGATGTTCCACAACTTCACGTTATTTTTTTTAATACTTGGCTCACTTCCTGGATTAGTCCGAAGCAGCCTCTGGCTGATGAAGAGGCTTCAAGAAACTGCATTAAAAAGCAATTTTGAGTTTGTGTAAGGGTTCAATGGCTAAAGAGTTAATACACACTTCAGGGATGAACGTAATTTTTGAGATGAGGGTCCCTGTGAGGCTTTGTGCCTCACTTGCCCTTCATTAAAAGTGTAATTCCCTGCATTGGTCCGCAGGTAGTTGATTGCTTTCGTGGCGTGTGCGGCAGCTGGGCTGGGGTTTCTGCCTCCAGTCCCAGTGGTTGCAGAGCATCTGCTCTGTCTCGTTAGCCTCCGGATAAGCTCGGCCAAATCAGGCCACAGCGAGAAGCTTCCTCCCTTCTGCTGGAGGTTACCCCCGCTGCGGTAAGGTCAGAGCTGAACACGTGCTGCAGCCATTTCGGTGCAGAGCCGAGACTCTTTATTAGCCTTTATGGCCATGAAGCGGGGGTGAAAGGGCTGCACAGGGGGAGTGGGAAAGAACCGCCTGGCACTTCGACAGTCCGAGCCCGAGATCCGTGTCCTGGTCTCGGGAGAGTGCTTACTTGTGCAAATACTCGGTAATCCAATTTCACCAGCTACGGTCCTGGGATCAGTGACATGCCGTGGCAGGTCTTGGGCTTCTGTAGCTGCTTGCAGCTCCTGGGTATCCTGACGCTGGCTCAGCTGCAAAGAAAAACTAAATAAGGGGACAGTAAGGGATTTGAGGAAAGCTGCCCCAATGCTCCAAGCCGGAGGGAGTATCTCAGAAATTTTAGTCCAGATCCTTGAGATTTCTTGGAAAAGGAAGATTCTGGGATTTCTCTGTAATTCACCTTTGCCTGTCTGATTGCTCTAAGTTTCATGTGTGGTATCAAGCCGCTAAAAAGGAAAAAAAAAGGACTTTACTGTTCATCTCATCTACTTATTCTACGGAGAAGGTGTGGTCTGTGTAAGTGCGGTGGGCAGGCATGCCTTTGTACTGCCCCTCTGGGACTCCTCGGGCTTCTCCGTGCTTATAGGCATCTGCAGGGGGCCGTATGTAAAAGCTGTCCCTCCAAGCATACGTAGACATGTTCGCAGAGCTGAATCTTTCACAGACGCCCAAAGAGATCCTTCCATTTTCTCTCCCATTTGGTCAGGTCCCCCCTCCTCACAACCTAACAGTTTAAACTAAAATGAAAACAACATGTTCCAGGCAGCGGAACCTAGACCAGGCATTTTGATGTAAATAAATCTGGGGGAAGAAAATATCTATTTTAGAGATGAGTCTGGCAAGCACTAAGTAAAGGAACAGTTTCCTCAGTTCCCACCGCAAAGCTGGAAGATGGCCATTTCAGCTCCCTTCCTTGTGTGAACTCAAGGCCACTTGAGCATGGAAAAGTAGATTGGCTTTTTGTTGCATGATCTTTTATATTGGCAGAAAGCTCGGGAAAGGTAAAGGGAAACACTTATTTACATATCCTCATTTCTGTACCTTCCAACTAACAGGTTTTCAGAACAGTCTTCCCATGCCTGTAGTGATGCTTCTGTATTCAGAGAATGAAAAGATGCATGCGGACTCCCGTGGCTAATCTTTACACATTTAGTTTTATTCCTTTCACAACGTATTTTTGAACAAACTCAAGTAGCTTCTCTTCAGGAGATGGCTCGAAGACTATGTTTAATGACAAATAATAATAATTTCACACATATCTGGACTACATATTGTAATACGTATACATATGTATGCATATGTAATACATATCCATCTCGGCTCCGTATTTGTAATAGCATAAGTTGCTCTGTTCAGCTATGTAAGACAAATAGCTATATTACTGAAATCTCTGTAAATACCATTAGTAACACGTTTCAGCTGAGAAAGCATAACGTTACAATTCGTGTCTTTCTCCTGTTAGAGTTTATTTAATAGTCTGGTTTCATACTACGCTGTCTGCGCTGCTTCTATTCAGAGTCTGTTCGGAGCAAGGCAAACACCAGCCAAATTTAAGTTCACGCAGAAACACGACCTCATGTTTCACACTCAAAAAGTGACATTTGAAAGGACAGAAGCAACTCGTAGTTTCACAGACGTTTTGCAAGTTGGAAAACTATTAATTATCTTTGTAGTAACAGAAAGATCTGGCCTTATCCTTCAGCACTGAGGCTGTGCCATAGCTTTTTCACACTTTCTACCTTGTTTATGCATAGGACACTGCAGGGGAATGGGCTAAATGAACTGCCTAGACAAAGAAAGTATCAAAAATAATTAGGAAAATATCAGGGGGGATGTTCTAATGGTTGGATTGTCAGTAAAAATAGATAAAAACCTCTGGCAGAAGCGTGATTTAAATCAGTGTTCTTCATGTTCACTTCCAAAGTACTGACAGGGAAAAAAATTCAAATCCTTCTTAACTGAAGAATAATTTCTCCACTTTCAGGCAGACTGTATTCTTATAGCTTCATTAAGGCAGAAGGCTATTATATATTCATACCGTTTTCATTCTGTTCAATATCTGTTCTTTTTTCTTGCGCACCCAGTGGTGCTGAGGATACTGGATGGACTGAGAAGGTGAAATTCTAGTCTGCGGGCTAAAAGAAGGGAGAAACTTGTCTGTTGTCCTCAGTATCGCAGCAAATTAGAAATTCCTCCCACTACCCACCTACAACTTTTCAGTTATTCCAATAATTTTAGAAGCGTGTCTCTAAAACCACAGCTGCCTGAAATGCAGCCTGTACACTTCTGTTTGAATTTACTTATTGAGCTCTCCGTCTAACAAATGGAAAAACTGAAGTAAATATTTTCAATGTGAAATTTAAAACTTCTCTGAAATAAGCCCTAAAGAAGCTTGGCTTCCTGAATAATTTCTGCTAAAATTTGTCATCCGTACAAGGTTATTTAATCCGAGTCAATATTAAAAAAAAAAAAGCCAGGAAGATGAAAACTGTCATATAAAAAGTGAAACTGAAGTTCTATGAGGGCTGCATTTCCAAATACTGTTATTTTTATTGGAATGGGTAAAGCTTAGAATATGGTAATGAAAACTTGGAAGGGTTTTTGCCAAGATTTTGACTTAACCGCTTTTGATCAGCAACATTTTCTCAAAAGCATTTTTAAAAAGCAGCCCGTGTAACTACATGAGCACCAGCAATACATTTTCTGCCTTCAGTACTGTGACCTAATCAACTAGGCTTAAAGACAAATAAAATCTTTAATGCAGTCAATACAGTTTTTGTTTGAATGTCATGTGTTGAAACTACTCAGATTTAACTGCGGGAGCTCCAGATGCATGCACTGCCAGCCATATGAATGATAGCCCTTGTTTTTATAATAGGATTGCTGTGTTTATCACCCCAATTACAATGATCCTAAGCACTTCTGCTTTAGAAAAGGCAGAATATATATTAAACAAGAGATATCTGCAAGGGTGAAAAACTGTTAATGGAGTACTAAAATATACAAATTTTTAAGAGTTGAAAAACCGGGTGAACCTCCTCTCAACAGTTGTTTAGTTCCACAACCTGTGTGCTCCTACATACCATCTCATACAAGTGGGAGTATTGTCAGCTTCTACTAGTCTGAGAGAGAAATTTTACCTACGTGGAATATAATCAATGCACATCACGTACAATGGCTATAATAAAGGTCTCCGTAGCAACATTAAGAACAGTTATTTTTAAATGTTCTACCTTAGTCTCACATTCATGTTTTTTTAAATACAACTATTAACTGTTTCCACTGCAGATGCTGCTGTGAGCTGGTTATCCAACAAAACTCCTTTGTCGAGGATTGAAAAGATGTTGTTTTTCCACAGATCACTGCAGGCTTGCTTTCCTTTGCAGTCAGTAAATATTCACTAAATATTGCATAATTATTTATCAACACACAGCTGGTCTGGAAAATGAACCTGTAAGAGCTCCCTCTCCTCTTGGGAGGAGGAGGAAGGGGTACGGGAGTAGAAAGGATCTAATGAGGAAAACCTGAGCAGGTTGTGGCCGAAGATCCCCCAAACTGGTAGCACACAAGCGATGGAAAAATGATAGAAAACAAGAGGTTGGGGAGGTACATCATGCTCAGGAGCAGGGCTGGGGGAGGCAGAGTTAGCAGGTAAGGTGGTGAGGAGGAGGAGGAAGCTGGAATGCACCTCCCCGAGCCCCCGTGAACACTGCCACAGGCACTGCAGCGGAGGAGCCCCTGCGGGAGCAGAGCTTGGTTAAGAGAGAAAGAATAACAGAAAACAAGTTGGGTTTATCTCAGGGGTCAGAAATGTCTGCTTCTGCAGGAGGAGCAGGAAGGACGATAATATTTTTCTGAGAAATGAAGCAGCATGTAGGTTTTTCCTGCATACTCCCCCTTCAGACCTGTTTCCCCAGAGCTTCATCCCCTGCTGATTCCAGCATAAAGAGCGAGTTAAGGCTGGCGTGGGTTCCCAGACCTCCTCATACCCAGCATTTTCTTTGTTATCTCAGGGTAATCCTGTCGCTTTCCCCTCGTTTCTCACCCCTACAGAAGGCAAAGCAGTTCGCAGTGGGAATGCAGATTTCAGGCAGGTAAAACAGGTAGAGAGTGGGCTAAGCTCAGCCCCGTGCTTGGCGTGGTTGTGGGGCTTCATTTCTGGAAGGAACAGAAAGCTCTTTTTCGTTGTCAACTTGTTAAGAGACAGCCAGGCAAAGGCCAATAATAGGAATAATTTATACACTGCCGTACACAGGAGTGATATAGGAGTAATAGAGGCATATACTGCAGAACTCTTGGATTTCATTAATAATACATAAATACGCATACTGGGTAAAAAACCAATCTTCCTAAGTTTGTTAATAGACTTCTGAGATGCTAATCTTTGATTCATTAGCTTAAATGCTGAAAACATAGTCTGGCAATACTGTTTGTACCATGCAGAAACGATCTACTTTGGAGGGAGCACAAGCCAGGGAGCATGAGAGTGTACTCATCCGTTACCCACTCTATTAATATACACACGCCTCTGCTCAATCTCTGGAGCAGCTTAGACACAAAGGATGTCAAAGGCAGGGGGAGAGAATCGCAAGTAAACGTGTATAAATTACATGGTAAGAAGGATGGCAGGAAAAAAATGAGTGGGGTTTTGACAATAGGCCTTGTCAGGAGCAGGGTGTCCATGGATGGGTAAAAGGAGTGAGCTCTGTCCCGTGCTAAATCTCTTCAAGGGAGACCAGAGGTCTTCTTTAGCAGAGTTACACAGAGGGATGCATTTGTGCAACAGAATTGCCTGGAGTGGGGGAGCTGGTATATTTGGAGGTTCCTCTCTTTCCCTTCTATTAGGAAGGGAGCATGGACTTCTTCAGCTAATTACAGCTCTGTTCTGGATGGCCACTGTCTAGAAGGTCTCCTTCTTCAGGGCTATATCCCCCTTTCACTTATACCCTATGATCTTTTACTGGGAAAGCCTGGGAGAGAGCTTGGTGATGGGAATTTGGCCGAGCTGCCCATATCTCCAGGAAAAGGGCAGCCATCAGCAGCTATGTGAATGCTTAATGTAATCGGTAGGGCTACTAGCCAAGCGGGTGGGGGAGGAGGGAAGTATTTGAAGATTTAGGACCAACTGCAAGGTCTGTTCAGGATCCGTGCCAAAGAGCAGCTGGACAGGCTGCTAGCTGAAGCCTGTTACACCACCGTGGTTCATAACCAAGGTAATTGTCTGTGTTTGATTTTACACAGGAGATTTGTGGGCATTAATACTTCCTCCGCACCAGTTGCTCAGCATATCTGATGCTGTAACATGAGCTTGCCTGCTTTCTCGTTGGTTAAAAGGGCACCGTCAAGGACATTTTCAAAGTATATGCCAAGTTATTTGTGAAACTCTCTCAGAACAGGGAAAATATTGCTTTTTCCACAAGGCCAAGTTTTTCCTTGCTTCCTACAGTTACTCTCATCAGCGTGACTCTTCCCACAGTAGCTTTCTTCTTAGTATCTTTTATTGGAAAGATGCATTTACCGGAGGAGACTGTTCACTTGACACAAGATAGGTGCCATTAAGAGCAAGCACAGATTCAAATTTAGGTGAAGGAGGAGGTCACAGATGCAATGAAGATTTAAAAACAAGTTATTGCTGCTCTACCACACACCATCGACTTTTCCCTTCTACTTCCCCCACTTTTAGTAGCTTTAGCAGTAATATCACAGTCTGTGGTTGGTTTGCATTTTGCGTTTTGTTGTTGTTTTGATTTTTTGACACAAGCGTTATCTACAGAAATAGGTTTCAGTCAGAATTCAGCAGCACAGCCCTGTCTTCCCTCCCTACTCATCATTCTGGCTCAGCATTTTGCTTCTGCGTTATTCTGTGTCTGGGCTCAACTTGTCCAGCTTCCAGGGTGGTTTTGCTTTGAATCTGCCCCATCCCGACATTCAAGGACAGTATTATAACAATTTGGATATGGAATATGGAGAGACACATTAGACAGCAATGCCAGGATTCCTGCCCTAACTCTCACCACAGACCTCAGCTGAGTCACTTCATATCTTCAGAAGGTTTGTTGTCACCTGAATCCTATGAGAAGATGGGGCTTAGCTCTTCAAGCATTAAAGTCACACCTGTAAGATGAGGAGAAAAGTACTTACTAAAATTACGAGCTGTTTAGATAGGTCATGTAGGCACATCTGGAATAAATACCCTTAACCCTTATCTGCACTAGTGAGCTGAATATAGCTCTTGTTGGAGGCCACAGCTGCAGGAAACTGCGTTACGCTCTATCGAAGGACCACAGGGCGAGTGAGGGTGCTGCGGTTGCTCACGCTACATTCTCTTTCCCTGTGGCTTGGTGACTCATCTTCCACACTTCCTTATTATCCCATTTACCGACAATACAAAGTACCCTTTTCTAATAGAGAAGCATTTAGAAGCGCTGGGTTTTGGTAAACAATATAAAAATGATTCTTGGTAGCCATTAAGAGTTCGGGCTCACAGCTTTTCTGAGGAATGCTTATCTTCATGCAAGTGCATCTCCTTTCCATAGCCCGCTGCCTACACATGAAACCCAACTGTTAATAGTTTCAGCAATACCACTGAGGTACTTAGTGCTTCTCTAGTCCAGAATTCGTGATGGATGCTGAGAATTTGCAATATCTGGTCCTCAGCATCTGAAGATTTCATGCTCAATAAATCTCATGCATTACTTTTTTCTTATTCTTGTCTGAGAAGAAAGCTTCCACTGACTTCTCTGAGATCACCTTGGTTCATTCTCCTTTAGCTGGCCCCTGTTTGCTGATTAGCTCATCTAAGGAAATTAAGTCCTGAGCTGGTCTGGCAGACAGTGCATATGTTCTTGTGCACTATGATGAAGTAGCAGGTGGAGAATGCGAAAAACATAGCCTGTTATTTTTAAATGCAATAAAGATGCCAAGGAGTAACTTGCAAGATTTTCCTGGACACGTAGATCCAAACAGGCTATTGCTAAAGAGATACTGTAGACTAACACAGCTGAGTGGATGAAAAAGCACATAGAGGATGGTCATAATCAAAGAAAATACATTTTCATGTAGGTAAGAATGGAGGGAACCCTCTGTCTTCTCATATTACAGATACTGGGGTTTGTGATTTTATTTTTTTCTTTTTTGTTGTTGTTTGGGGGGTTGGGGTGGTGGGCTTTCTTTGTTTTGTTTTAAACTAAGCCTGGAATATATTATTCCATGGCATTACTTAAGTGCCTCAGGAGTTAACCACATAGAGACTCATAGCTGCATCCCTCAGGTTTCCTGTGGCATTAAAAGTCTAACTGACTAACCAGCGCAATAAAAATACACGATCCTTTGTCCAGCTTCTTCTGGAGATTCAGGAGTAATCTTGAGTTGAGGAGACAAAATACAGTCTAAAGCTTCATCCCAGTTCTTCCAGGACACGTGCCTCTGAAACTCAATTCTTTTGTGATAGCAAAAGATGCAAAGCCAGCCCATAGTTTCTCCAAACCAGATCAGCATCTGCACGTCAGCCTGTAAAACAGAAGAGTAAAGAAATCAGATCATTAGATCTTGCCAAGGTTTGTCCAGTCAGGCTTCCTGTAATGTGATACTGAATCTAGCAACAGAGGAATACTGGAAAACCTAAGTGCAATTCCTTCACAGGCAATAATAGGCCATTATATCTTGTCTAAATGGTTGGTTTCAGTACTACTTATTGATGTTAGCAGGAAAGCTTTGTAGTTGTGTAGGTGAACTCAAGCACTCATTACAAGGAAGTGGACTTTCAGCTTCTTCCTTTTTTGCCCCCAGATTGAGCCCCCATAGAGCTAGAATCAGCACAAGGAGATTTGACCTCATGCATAAAAATATGCAGCATCAGATGCCTTCTTTTCATCTATGGCTAATGATGCAACTGCTACCATCACCAGGAACCACAACCCTCATTTCTTAACAATTTTTGCAGAGCATGAGTACATTTTCCACCACTCAGTTGAGTCCCCTTGCCTGTAGATAAGTAAAGCTACAATGAACTGTTTTCTAGAGAGGTCCTAAGAGGACAGCTGAGAGAAAAGAAAAGACAGCCAGCAAACGTTACACTTGCATGCATTCAGAAGAACCTGGGAGAGGTCCACTTAAACCCAGCTTTGAATCCAGTCACCCCGACTCCCCTTGGGGGATCCACTTGTTGTGGTGACACCACCACCAAGCAAGTAACCTATTTCCTGCTAGTCTCAATAGCTGAGACTTTCCTGGACAGATGCACAATTTTTTTTTTAGCGTAAGCTAATGGAAAGTTTTGTACCTTATCAGTCCCTCTGTGTCTTTACTGGAAGCTGGGTTGGTGCCTTTGTGTGGGCTGCAGCACAGACGTAGGGTCAGTGCAGAATTTGCTCCTCAAGGTATATCCTTATACATTGTTTGGATTTCCAGTGTGTAAAGTGACAGAGCTTTCCAGCACAGGGATGAAGAAATCCTGTAGGGAAAAAAAGGCAACAGATCAGGTATTGTTTCACCTTCTACAAACACTATTTCTTTTTTGGTGGTAGGGTTAGGAGAATGAGGCAAAGGGTGAGCTCCAGCCTCCCTGAGGTGATTGTGTTGCTAACAGTCACCTCTACTTTGGCCTGGTACTTGCCTTCCAAGTGCCTGCAGGAGATCAGATACCAACAGAGTTTTATTGTTTCAACCATGCTCAACACAAGCTGGCCTTGTCAATGGGTTTGGGCATTGCTATAACATTACTTTACTTTTTTTTTAGGGGGGGGGCAGGGCAGGAGGGGGAAGTTGTCAGGAAAGAAATAAAACCCTATTTTCCTTCAACAAAACTTACTTTCCAGTAACCTCAAGGGATTCCACCTTTATTTCTTGCTACAGGAATTAAAAAAAAAAAAAAGTAAAAATGGAGACACGGCCAACAGTTGCTGGCTATGCAAACAAACCAGTTCCCTCTTCCACACGAAGTAAGGGCTAAATCTATATGCCCTGTATCTCCAGCAGCAGGTCGCTGTCATGGATCCTTCCCCACGGTGCAAGCAATCTCAAGGCTTGGAGAAAGACCAAGGCACCCAAGCAGAAATACGCCACACTCCAAGACAGTGCAGCACTATATGACCAGTCCACAGCTTTTTTTCTTTTCAGCCAGCAGCCACCCTCCATATATATTACTTCTTCTGCAGGTGGGTCACCTAAGGACTGTATTCCTGCCAGGGATTTGAAATATTATTATTATTATTATTATTATTATTATTATTATTATTATTATTATTATTATTATTATTATTATTATTATTATTATTATTATTATTATACTCCAACCACCCCTTTTAAGGTTTCATTTCTTAGTGAACTCCCAAACCTCAAATCTCAAACCTCTGAGAAAGCAAATTGCACTATTTGCTCTGAATTGAGTCAAGTTTAGTCCTTTTACTTTCTATTAACCTCTGCTAGACTTCCACTGCCTTATACAGACTCTGCTGGAGACCGGTATTCTCACTTACTCCCTTCCTCCTTCCTCTCTACCAACCTGCTCTGTCACCCAGCCCCGCACCGATGACAAAAAGCTTTCCATTTTTAACTCCTCCCTTGCACCCTGATATTTTTCTCAGATGTTATCCTGACATCTTGTAGTGGTAATCTGTTCACTCTTTCCTGGCTTGTAGGATGTTTCACATCCCATGATAGCGGGGTATCCAGGTAGTAGCTCACATGTAGTAGCTTGGAGCATCTATGGAGGCACTGCTTACTTTCCTCTCCTGTATCCTTAGCAGGAATCAGACTTCAAGATAGTGATGAACTTCTTGGTCTGTTCAGCACATTAGGAGAGAGGTGGTAATTTTACTGCTGCAGTATTAGTAAGTTCCTCGGATATCTTTTGGAAAGTCATCCCAAAATTTTCTGTAAGGAGCAGAATCCAGACTTTCTGAAGATACCCACCTTTGTTAGAAATTAAAATGAATGATCTACCATATGATTGTTAGTAAGTACTAGCTGAGTATAAATAGTTGCATGTGTTTGGTGCTTTAACGTTAAATAATATGAGCTTGCTGCCATCTGTGTCCTATTTGTAGTCTTAGCAGCTTTTAATCCCACAAGAAGACTAAGCATTACCAAGTAAATAAACAAGCATTACAAGAAATGGAAGAAGGAGAGAAATGGCAGCCATCCTGACAATCACAAAACAAGAAGTGACATGCTAGAAACGTCAGTCATCATAATGTCCTTAAGCAACCATCCTAAACAGCCAAGTAGGATGTTTTATCAGGCTGCTATATCGGACAAAGTGTCAGCAGGATCTGAAAGGCTGGTTTATATGCCTCTGCTTTTTAGTTTCAATACATGTGTTCTTGGACTCTACATTTTGTCATTTCTCAAAGCATCCATATTCTAAATGCTAACAATGAGTAATGAGCAGGGGGTTTACTCCAGTGCTTCCCATAGCTGTGAATTAAAAGTTTGGATCTCTGTGCAAAATTTGTCACTGAAGCACCTAAATATAATACCCTGGCTGAAGTGCAAATCAAGTACACCGGTGCCACAAACCAGGCAAGAGCATTACCAAAGCCCAGAGCTCAAAAATGAGTGAGCTCCTGCAGTGTAATAAGTTACTTACTGAGCATCAGCGGAGCCAGATGCTCTCGGCCTGTCACATATTTGAGGAAAAATGTGTTCATTTAAATGTCAGGGGAAAAAAAAAAAAAGATTTAAGATAATGCATTTTTGCTGTGTGTTTGTGCGGGTCTAGAAGTATGCATGTGGTTGAACCCCCAGCCTCGATGAACACACAGTAACTCTCCAACCAACAGTAACTTGATTATCTCTCCCAACCCCGAACTGAACCGCAGCAGTCGCTTCAGATTAGAATTGAGCGAGAGGCACGAGGCTGTCAGAAAGGGTGTAAATTTAACTTCTTAAATTGCAAGTGAGATCAAGTGAGAAACAATATTTTACTGAGGATTTACTTTATGGAGTCACAGCGTCAGCACTTTACTAAAGAAAAGCCTATTGTCTCTGAGGGAGAGCCGAGCATTTCCTAGTGCACATTTAGTCAGTAAAAAATACTCTGTGCCTGGCTCACGCTGGGCTGTTCTGATCGCATGCTGGGCTGGCCGGTATTTTTCTAACACACTGAGAAAGAGAAGCACGGTCTTCTCCAAGTTCCCTGAATAGTACAAACCAGCTGATTCACTCGTCAGTGGCCTGGTGCATATTCCCCATCACGAGCTAGGTCACTCTGCAACCCTGGATCAGCAAGAAGTGAAGCAGGGTGGCTGCAATCCAAGACAGTGCTCCTGTGTCTGCTTGCTCAAGGTCAGGGAGCTATTTGGACGCTTGAAGTATGCACTTTGCTGTATTTAGCACGTTGTGGGTTGGAACACCATGATAACATGATAAGAAAAGAAAAAAAAAGAAATGTGATGTAGAAAAAATCACTCGTGATGTAGAAAAAATCACTCATGGTGTAGGATTGCCAAGTCAGACTTGGACTACCTAGATCTAGTGGCTGTTTCTAAATCTCTGGAAATAATGCTATGAAAGTTTTAATCAGTATCTGTGCTGGGAAACTCTGTATTTCATACACATTTCCCTTAAAAAAAAGCATTATTAGCAGTTCCCTCACCCCATCATATACAAACCACGACATCTGTACAACTCTGTGCAGTGCAGATAGCCCCTTTGCTCAGACAGCATTGCCAGAAGAAGCCAAGCAGATGAATAGGAACCATCTGAGAGCCACAAAGCCCTTGGAAAAAAACAATAAAACAAGCTGCCAACCTGCATAGGCAACCCAAGTTCTTCCATAAGACCTTTACCATTAACTCACTTCAAAATACCTTGTTCAGTGAATTAAACCTCTTCCAAAGGCCAGGCCTGATGGGACGAACACAATTCATTGTGTGGGTCAGAGCAGAACAATAGCTCCAAGGACAAGAAGCTGTTGCACTAGCACACAAAAAGATGATCTGGGTGGAGGTGGTGGTTTTCTTCGCTCCCTGAACAGTGGTACTTATAAAAACTCTGTGCATTTTTTTTGCATACAGAACATTTTTAGGATACATGTAACTAGTGGTAAATACAGACCACTCTATTACAACCCAAAATTATTATAGCTGTCTCAGTTTGTGGCCACTGGATGTCACTACTGATCCATTTCAGAGGACCAGCAGATTTTTATGAGAGCAAAACAAAAACCCCTCCTAATTTGGAGAAAATGAAATATTATTTTACTTATTATTATTGTTTATGAGAACTTGTCAGCTCTTTTTCCTAAGTCAGCATAGCATGCCTGTCACCTTGTCTGTAACTGCAAAGGAGCACAGGCACAGACTGTTTTCTTGCATTGCCAGACAACTTCCTCTCATCGGGAAGAAACCTCAGGATCAAGGAGAAGAAACTGCAACTTCTAGAGTGATGACACCACGTCAGGGCCAGCGTGGAGCAGGAGCAGCTCCGTGCAGTCTGGGCTCATGAACTGGGGGACTCTAAGAGGCAGGCCAGTGTGGGTACTAGGACCCCAGGAGGCAGCTGTAGGTGCTGGGACCCTGCTCCGTGCTTTCCTGGGGCTGGTGCTAAGGGCCAGCTCATCACCACCCTCTTTCCATGCCTCTTCTATGGAAACAGTGCAGATCTGCTTATTTTCTTGGGGATAAAAGACTGATCCCATGTATTATACATTTTAAAAAGCAGTAGAGACAGAGCACCTGCCAGGTCACTAAAGATAAGTTCTCTATAGATCCATCCCACTGTGTTGGACACTTGCATAGACATGAGGTCTATCAGGTGAGTCTTCTTCTGAAGCCTTGCAATGAAGGAGGTAGCGGTGATGAAAGGACAAAAAGATTCTTTTCTGTGATATCTTTGCTCTGCTGGCATCCCCACTGACAAGAGGGGAGGCAATCAGAGAGCAACAGATGAAATGGGGGACTGGGGAGGGAAGAGAGAAGATGACATCAAGATTTGGATGAGAGACTGGGGTTTTATGGCAAGGAAAGGGAAGTTAAGGAGATTCTGGAATAATCACATAGAAAACATGAAACCAGGAGTCATCCTTGCTTCCCTGAGACCTCAGGACAGATTGTATATATTTACACACTCATGGCAGTACTCTGGAGGGTCTGACACCACTCACCAGCCTGACCGGTGGAGTGCTCTGCTGAACGCTCTGCCAGTCCACCCTGCACTGCCTGAGTCCCACCTCATGCCAAGGTTGCTCAGCACTTCCCCAGAGAAAGTCCTATTTCCCGTTCGATATAGCTTCACTAAACTTTCATCATTCAAGCTGAAAATTTTTGTTAGATTTTCTGCCTCGAGCTGAAAAACAAGGGGATAAAACTATTAATCTATTTTTTAAGAAAGAAAATTGAAAGGGAAATCATATATACTCAGTAGAGACTTCTAGAGATTAATAATTGGACTCTTCCAAGATTTATCCCCTTTAGGCAGGCAGGGATCCCTGAGCCATTTAAAGACTGGGTGACAGCCTGGGAGGAGAAGGGAGAACAGGACCAGACAGCTAGAGGGATGGAGAGCTGATTTTATGCACAAGGTGAAATTAAGCTGTTACAGGCAACTCAAAATTATTGCCTTTGAGCTCCTCCTTGCCACCCTGAAGTGTTTTGAATGTAATTTTTGGAGTGGGTATCTTCCCCTTGTGAACCAGTTTGTGGTGGGGTGTTGTTCAGGGTGGTTCAGGTATTTTCAAAAGCAGAGGACTTCTGAGCTCTGGGGTTCCCGAGCTCCATTTCAGGCTCTCAAGGAGCAGAGCGTGGCCTTAGAGCGTCCTCACCCAACCCAGGAGCTTGGTCCGGTGTGGATTACATCAGCTTTGATGAATTCCTTGCAGTGACATAGCCAGATAAAGATAGCGGTGACTAACACCCAGTTTTCTAACGGAGCTGTGGATCTAACGGGACTGAGCTGGGGGTCTCCCCATCGCCAGGCTCTGCAGCAGCCTACCAGCCCACTGAGCTCATCGGAAACCTGAGAAAGTCGTCTGATTTCTGCTGGGAGGTTCATTTTGATTTAATCAGTCTGGCATCTTGCCAGCGTAAAAATTTCCTCTCTGAAATTTCCAACCCGTTTCAGTGAGAGCTAAAGGATAACCCAAGGAGGTCTTCTGCTCAGATCCTCTTTGCCTTCTATTTTCTTATGTGCGGAGTCATATTAATGCCATGGGGAAATGGCATTACGTGCAGAGCTGTATTAATGTCATGGGAAATGAAAGAAGTACTTCCATGTAATAGCAGAGAGGGTATATAGAGCAGGTACTTCACTTAATCAGTTGACTTTGCTCAGAAGAAGAAGCAGCAAGACCATGCACATGGATCCGTCTTTTTCCTTTGCTAGTGGAAAAGCTACTTTCTTTTTTAAGACAGGGTATCTGGTGAAGTATAGCTCACTTTGCCAGTGTGACTGGGAGTTTGGCTGGAGGGAGGAAGAAAGGCAAAAAAAAAAACCCCCACCCAACCAAAAAACCCAACTAGAAGAAAACAAAATGCCATTTTGGCCAAAATTGCTCCATCCTTCTGGACCCTGGATTTCTTTACATACCCTGGGAGAGCCAAGCAGGCAGCAAAGCTCAGATGTTTCCCCTCAGTCCCAATACATTGCAATGCCTGTAGGGTAAAAAGTTTTTTAATACAGAAATAAGCAAACAAGGCAAATGGATATTTGGAACGAAACCCAGCAACCTTTACACCATGCCAGTACATCTTTCAACTCCACGAGCAGTCCGATTGGTTTCAGTAGGATTACTCGCAGAGTAAGAATCTGCTCAGCCTGAGGGAGGGAACCTGATCCCTTGTTTTCAGCTGAAGATGTAAACTTTGGGGCAAGGATCATTTTGATTTTGCAGAGGCTCAGTTTGGCTCTCGCTCAAGCTATAGGGGAAAAGGTGACCATTCTGTAAAGCAGCATATTGCAGGAAAGCCATTTATCAGTCCAAACCAGGAGTCTGAATATCAAATTTAAATTGTCTTTTCACCAGCTTCATTTCACAATCACACTATATATTAGGCAAGTAAAGTTGAATTTTCCTAACAAGAAAGCAAAGAGGGAAGGAGCTGGCCAGAGCTTTCCGAGACGCATTGGCAGGGTCCTTCCTTCCCCACTCCATCACCTGGCAGATGACTCCCCGAACGCCTTAGCACCAAGTGCATGCTTTTTCCCTCCTTTCCTGGAAGTATTGCTTTGTCCTATGGAAACTCAAATACGTATGATAATATGTAAGGAGTTCTCACCGGCTCTTTTTATGAGCGTTATGAAAGATGAGAGATGATTATCTGAGGCCTTCCCACCAAACCCACAGCTTCAGGGGAACGCATGGAGGCTGGCAAGATAGGGAAATCCTGTGGCCAGAAGCTTTTGGAGAGAGCAGTTTCTCCTCCCACTTGCAGAGACCACACTTAAATATTTGTGGTATCATAAATATGCTCTTTAGTGTGTGCACTAATAGATCTCTGGAACACATCTGGGTTTGGTGGCTCTGGACCCTCGGGCTTGTACAAAGCAAGGTAAGAAGTGTCCAGTGTGTGTGCGTGTGTGTGTGCTGGGGTTGTTGGGTGGGTGTCTACTGGGCTCAGTCCCGTTCTCTTTGACCCCATCCTGGTTCTAATGCAACCTGCCATCACTACAGCTGTGGGAGTATGAAAATAACAGTTTTCTATCACTAACCTGGATGACTATAGCTTAAATATTACATATAGGGAGGAAAAGTTACTACCCCAGGGAGAAAACTTCGCAAAACAGACCTCTAGAGCCTTATAGGTTATGTAGCCACTTACAGATGCATGAAATGGGTATAATATATTCTCATATTTGATTATATAAACATATATTTGATTATATAAACATAGCCCTGCTTTCCCTTAATACAGTGATTTTATGCTAAGGAGTGTCACTTCTATAACATGGTGCTAAAGCCTCAATCTGAAGTCTTAATTCCCTTCTTCAGGCATATTAAAACTCCTCCTTGGGGAGGAGAACTTCTCTTTTCCCCCATGTCCTTGCTCTCCCATGCTGCTCATGGCTTCAGAGAAGTCTGTTCACTCTTAAAAGCTGAGGTCCTTCCTAAGAAAAGCAAAGTTAAAGACATGCTATAGGCTTTACTTGTAGAGGTTCAGTGTAACAAGACAGCAGTCCCTCAGGGGGAGAGGGATTGAGGTTGATTTTAATGATTTCCTTCATGTCGAAAGGAAAGTTTAAATAGATTGCTGTGCCCTGAATGTGAGAGCAGAAGTGATTTCTGTTTAAGTAGGTGTTAGGAGGTAGGAAAGTGCGTTGTAATAACAACCTGTCTCGTAAGCCGAGGAAGTGAGATGTTGAATCTGTACCCAAACAAAGAGTGAACTTGAGTCACAAGAACACTTTGTATTTATAGGGCAGCTTTCATCGGAGAATTTCGGAGTGTTTTACCAACCCAGAGAGCCAGGGGTAAACATACGCGCTTACACCAAGTCCAGCATTCCCTGGTGATGTCATGGAGCCAGACAGTTAAGGAGCACAGAGCAAGGGACTGTTGCAGTATGAGTAAGAGGACAGAATTTGGCCCCGCATACTTAACTACCACATCTCCTTTCCCTCGTAAAGTAAGCATTCGTTCCACTTTTTAGATGGGTAACTGATGCACAGAGATCCCAGGGAGTTTGTCCAAAGTCACAAATTGAGGAAGTTAATGAAAAAGGACCCAAGAGTTTTGACTTTGTGCTCTAACCCCAAGGAAAACTTAATTTGGCACTAGCAGCTGCTTGATCTTTAGGGCTTCTGCATGAACAGGGAGTAGTTTGCTTAATGAAATAATATCCCAGGCACACATGAAGAGCAATTACTTGCTCTCATATAAACTCTCATGTATTCATCTAGAAAAAATGTTCATGACTCAGTCATCTGGGATGGTTCAAGCTACTCACCCTCCAGCATGAGGCGTAGGCATTACAGTGGTGAAGTTAAAAAGGAAGACACATGACCTCAATTACTCACAAGGAGTCAAATTATGATCTCAGATACAGTGGTATAAATCCAGAGTCATTCCCCCCTGGAGTAATTGGCATCATGCTGTATTTCTTTAACATACGGGAAATCAGAACGCAGTCTATAATCTCAGTATGTCTGTAGAGCTTTATTCAGGGAGAGGCTATGCTCTCCAGCAATGGATGTTAGTGATGGAGAAAAATAAGTTTGGAAAATGTACAAGGGAGAAAAATGTGCCAAGCTTCCCTGTAGCAAGAGCAACAAATTATTACCTAGTTTTAACAGTGTACTTAATAATGATTTCACTTTTTTATCAGGTTTTCTCCATTTTTTTATAAACAGTATGAATTAACTGGTATACAGAAAGTCTTCATAAGGGCCTGTCCAGTTGAACTCTATCTTTAATTCCTCATTTTTGCTCTGGATATCACAAACGATGAGGACGGAAGGGTTTGACTGTTAAGAGAGGTGAAGAAAATTATGAACTTACAAATTTTCAGATGGAGTGTGACTACAAACACAGATCTAGATTCAGGGACATTGCAAGTTCAGAGAAAAGAATGATTAATGTAACAACCACAATGAACTGTCCCGGTGGGACATCTGAAATTGTATGAAACTGTTTCCATCAGTGCAAAACAAAGGACCTACGGCTTGAAGAGTAGATTCTGCACTGGATTCAGCACAGCAGGAGACGACATAGCAAAATATTATAAATAGACTCTCCATTTATAGTTTCTGAGCTTTCGATAACTGTGATATTCTCAACCTTACAGTCCTAGTAATTTGGAACTGATAGATGAGGACTTTGCCCATTTGGGACTGTGGAAAACCTGGCAGAAATGAACTGGGAAAGAATTCAGTTTGACTAGAGGAAATGCATTGTAGGCATCTAACAAGGTTCCAGCACATCAGGCAACCCAGTTTTTACAAATATGTCTGTTTTTAACATTTTCTAAGCCTACAGAAGCAGCCCAAACACATGTTAAATTATGTTGTAGGCAAATCGTAGCAGCAGCAGCATATGGAGGGACACCCAGGAGACCTTCCTTAAGAACTCTGGGTGTACAGGAGAACTGCTGGGGTGCCACCACAGACCATCCTGCCTGCTCCTGCTGCCGGCGCTGGAAGCAGCACAACACATGGCTTCAGTGCGTGTAGCAGTACTTTGTGGGCATATAGCACAATTTCTGGCTTGTCTTCCAGCTGTTACCCAATTCAGATTCCTTCCTGAAAAATCTTGGCACATACATCTTGTTGATATAATTTCTAAGTATGCAAAGACATGCATGTGCACCAGTAAAGCTACAGACCTTGTAGACTTAGGAAAGTAATACCTATATTACATATATGAATGCAAAGTAGGTATATTTACATATCATAAAATGTAGATGTTTTTGAAATATGTGACAGCATATGTGTACTGCAGTGCAAAGCAGGGTCCAGGGATATCATTAGGAGACACTTGAGTGAAGGTGATTAAGAAACTGTTTGCACTGGCACCACTGAAATACTGGAGCCTTCTGCCTCTTTGCAGAGACAGGCATTGTAACAACTTGAAATGTTTTTGTGACAGATCCAAGAATAGTAAGCCTTTCCCAGCACCAAGTACAGTTGAAATGACAGTTTGCAGTCACTTGCTGTGTGTAATTAACGGCTCTCCATATCTGCGGCAGTCAAGACTTCTGCTGTGGAACTTCCACATATCTGGTAACCTTGACAGAGAAGGAGAATAGGTGAAGCAGCACCCAAATTGCACCCAGCCCTGTGTAGCTGCTCTGTGATGTTTCAGAATCACAGCTGTGTCCTGGTCTGGTTTGGGCACTGTGTATATGCAAAAGTGTAGACAAAAAAGTAAGTCCTTTGGCTTAGTATCATGTGTTACTAAAGTAATGAGTGTTTTTGAAGCCCAGTCTGCATGCAATTTTATACGATTTCAGTTGAGAGGTGATTTTTTACTGTAGTACACCACCCCATACGTGCACATCTGCAGTGTGCGCAATGTTATCAGCAGGGAAGGTGCTGTACACCAGAACAGCGTACACCAACCTCCCACAATAAGCTCATCTTCCCTCTGGAGAGGCAGTTCTGCTTTTCCGATGGAGAGACAGTTAAAACGGTACGACTTGGTAGTGCAAACAAACCAATAATCAGGAAGTTTCATGGGAGATTCTCCTTAAGCCTGGCTGTGTTGCTGCTAACTTGTTACAGTGCTGATGGTGCAGCTGAGAGAGCAGCGTACAGCGTGTACACGGTTGTGTTAATATTGCTGGGAAACCTCCATGGGCTCCTCAGAGCAGCCTCAGGTGGGAGGGAGGTTGCCATCAAGATGATTACCTTCGTCTGGATCTGCTTTGAATGAGATGGGAAGGAACTGAAAAATCACATCAAGTATTTCTACTTAAAAAATCCTGCATGGGGGAGTGCAAGATGGTTGAGATGCAGGTCATGACTGAGAAACGGTGCTGATCTCTCATTCTGTTACTGAGAAGCTGCCCCACAAGGCTCACGAGTTGCAGCACTTGGTGGCCATGGGCATCCCTGGAGGGGCACAGGTGGCATGGGGGTGGTCACAGGGTGGGTTTGGGTCCACCATCCCATCCATATGGGTTGAGGTAGGAAGGGCAGGTGCATGTTGATAACCTGCTGCTCGGTTCCATGAACACCTGCAGGCACAGCCTCTCAGCTACCCCACAAAGTGGTGTTTTTCTTCTGGCCTGGGTCCCCAATGGGAAGTGATTTTTGGTCCTTTGGCTAACCAGCACATCCACACCATGGGTCTCTGAGCTGAAGAGAGGCAGTAGGATGGACAGCACATTCGTGAGGTGAAGGTGACTGTGAGGTGGGAACATCTAAAGGACCCTGAGAAATTAAAATGCACCCTATGAACACTGAGAGCTTGCTGACAGTTGTGGCTTTGTGGCTGGGAGAAAGTCAGGCAATATAGGACAGTCTTCACAAACAGAGGAGGTTCTGGTCTTTGAGGAGCTTTAAGGAAAGGGGTTCTAGCTAGTGTTGCATTAAAAGCCAGTGTCATTTCTGGAGGTGACACACCTCCCTTACCTTTGCTTAGGGAGCTTGAGTCTCCTCGTCGTAGACATCATCCCTTATAGACTCTGATGGGAGCACAGGGCTGCTTTCCAGCAGCACCATCCCAGGCCCTGGCCAGGACTGAGTGTGCAAGGCTATATTCTGGGAAAGTTAAATCCCTAAAATTGCATAAAGATCGCTCTGCAACCCTATTTTCAAAAGCCTTGGTATTGATCTAACTCTCTCTAAAACACTTTGGTGAGAGTTGTGGGGCTGCGGCAGAGCACTTTGAACTGTGTTCTCCTCAAACTTGGTGAATAGAGAAATGCTTAATTGGGTATTTATTTAATGTGCCAGAGCCAACAGGTGTACGTAATTTGGAACTGCTGAGGACAAATCACCATGTGTAATGTTAAGACAGTTACTCCAGGGATGAGAGAGGGAGGAGGAAAATGCCGTATATTAGCATAACTATCTCCTCACACATCCTCTCTCATCTTTACATAATATCCCAGTCCTGTGGGCCCCTGCCATCAAAATAAAACAATGATCCTAGCCCTGAGGGCCTATTATTATTGATTTATAAAATACTTACAGCTAGTTATGTTAAATGTGTCCCTCCATTGCGAGAAAGAATTACTGGGCCTACAGTGGTGTAAGACTGCGGTGTCGTTATTATGCTGTATGAGTTACACATAAAGGCATCTTCAAAATGTCTTTTTTTAGGCATTTCAACCACTTTATGGAAACCCATCTGGAAATAAATGTAGCTGGCCTAATGTATGTAATGAATTTAATGTGCCGTTCTTCCACATTAAGGAAAAATCTAATAGGATGATTGAGTGGGGCCAAACTTCTCCAGGAAATTCCTTCATAATACATGATTGAATTATTGTTTTTCTATTAGGGCAGCCAAAACATTCAGTGTCCTCGACGATACAGGATGTGTGCCGTAGCTTTTTTGCCACTAAGCTAGGCATACTGTATCTGGACATATGCCCAGCTATTTGAGTATTTCCATTTGAATGATTTATTTATTTTCCAAAGAAAGACTACATAAGTTATACAGAACTCGGCAAATTTCTTTCAGATCAGACGACAGAACTAGGTGCCTGGCTGCCAAATGAACGAAATCTAAGGAATCCAGAGGCATTTACAGCAAAGCTGAGATTTTCCTAATGGATACCTAAAAGTTGTGCTTGTGAAACTCCTAAACCTTTTCTCAGTAGAAACTGGGCACCTAACTCCCTTTGCAAATCCTCATCTCCAGTCTGCATTCAAGCCCCTAAGTATCCTGATTTTCAAAAACATTCACCTTCCAGCTGCAGCCATGTAAGCTAGAAGCTGCTGAACATAGCACATGTGAAAATTGGATTATTTATTTATAAGCCTAAATATGATCCTAGGAGCCTAACTTTAAATGCCTTTTAAAACCTAGGATGAGATTCTATGATCTTAAGGGTCTTTTTGAACCTAAATGATTCTATGATTCTATAATTTGAATGTTTTTTTCTGGAAAGACATTGTGTATTTGAGACATCTACCTGTACTCCCAGGAGTTACAGCCATAAAATGTATATAATTATTACCGCACGTTATGAGAATATGCTGGTGACTTTGAGATATCCTGGAAACCCATATGTAAACAAGCATATGGCTATATACAAGAGGAGACAGGGAGGAAAATGCTGGATTTTTCAAACTGTAGCTTGGGAAAAGGTGGTGTGTATTGGTGTAGTCTCCTAACCTTGTCTACAAGATCTCATGGCTCATTTCCCATAGCGGCAGAGCCTCTTCCCTTCTGTCTTCTTGATAGGGGAGGGCAATTATTTTTCTTCTGTGAATAAAATATTTGCCCCCCAAAAGTAGTCTCAGGTCAAATTAGTCATATAGTTGCAGCTGGAAACTATTTTTGGCCTAGGTTTACAACACTGCAGAGAATATCCAGATACTTTACCAAATATTTAAGGCACTCGGCCAGGGTGTGGGAGATGCAGGTTCAGATCTCTCTGGGGAAGTGGATTTGAATCCACCCCCTGGGAGGTAACTATCGTCAGCATTTTGCTGTATAGGGAATAATGGGGTGAGAGAGAATGATTCAAGCAACCTGAGGTTTGACCAGTTACTTGTCTCACTTGAGCTATGTGTCCTTCTGCAGCTCCCGAGCTGCAGGGGAGCTGGGATGGGGTACTGAACCAAGCAGGAGGCTCAGTTTGACCTCACAGCCTAAACCAGAGCACTTTTACATTCAACTGTCATCTGTTTCAGCTGTGCAGAGGTGAGGTTGGGCTCACCTTACCCTCTCCCAGAGAAACCAGTGTTTGATTTCTGTGTTTGATTTCCTATTAATCCTCCTTAAACCGAAACTCAGAGGTTATCTACCACCGAGCCAGGATCCTTACTCATCCTGGCAGAGATCAGGTTCTGACCTCTGGGACATCAAATAAAAACAAAGAGGGGGGTAATATTTATCAGCTTTTTTAGTAACACAAAGTGAAAGACACCCAAGTGGGTAAAACTGGAGTGCCTGAGTACCTGCTCTGTGCACAGAAAAGGCTTGACCTCTCCCTGTGATAACATTTCATTACGTGTGCCCCTCAGCCTTGCTCCTCAAGTTTATCTCGAGTCAAACAGCTCTCCAGGTTAACCCATGCTTTTTGTGCAGGATTCTGAAGCCAGCTGAGTGTTTATCATCCTTGAGGAATCTAGCCTGTAGAGGTTTGATTAATTTTTTTCATACACACATAAACAGATTCAAGATGTTCTTGTTCAGCCAGAGGATAAAGGTTTCTCCTGCTATCTCAATTCTCCATCAGAAAAACGGTCCATCCCAATGTGCCAAGATTCTCCCAAAGGCGTAATTGCTGTCATCTGTGTTTACTAACGCAGGCTTACAGGCATCCTGAAAAACAAGGACGATGTCCTTTCCCAGCGTCAACTCCAAAGTCTGGATAGTCCCAGGCTTGAACTGCTTCTTAAGCGTACCTACAGCCAGGACGCCTCTCAGATAAGACCAGAAGATCCCATCCACGTTGCAGAAGTGATGCTGGTCAGCTTCGATCTGTGGCCCAGCCTCTCAAGAGCAGAAATGTTAAACGCGGGGCTGCAGTTTGGACAAGTACAGAGCATGACCTAAACCTCCTTGATTCACTCAGAGTCTTCATTTTCCCTCTTAAGTTGCCAAATCACGTTATCAGACACTGCATAACTGCTGATGTGGTTTTGCACTGCTAGTGCCACGTGTGGGTGGATGCTAAAAAGAGTTGTTATCATTAGTGAATCCTCATTTGCTATAAAAAAAGCACTACAGCATCACTGAAACCTCTTCAGAGGATCAAGCCATGTACATCCATGCAGAGCACCCCAGGGTGCCCCGGAGCCGCTTCTCCTTTCCTCCGAGGCAGAGGGCAGGCTGTTTGTCCAGCACGAATCCAACCAAACTAACAGCCTTTAAGTGATTTCACTGTTCTTAAATGAAGAAAAGATTATTGGGTCTAGGATTCAAAGAAGTGAAAAATTTCCACCCTTCCGCCCTTGCCTGCCAAACCCCAAATATTTAAATTGAATGCAAGTGCAACTGGACAAAAAAGCCCAAATACGGAATATTTTGCTTATCTGGGATCTCAGCCTTGGTACTGAGAAATCAAGTTACGGAAGGTGGGAAAGAAAGTACATCTTAGAAAATGCCTGATCCCAACGCTACAGCCTTGCCCTCATGTGAGTGTCCTCACAGGACCTGAGGTCATCATCCCAGGATGAACGGCTATCCTGCCCCATTCTTTTTTAATTCTTTGTGGGAGCAGGAGGTGCCTGCCTATACAGTCTAGTATAGCCTGCCTATACAGTCTATCTCATTTACAGTCTAATCATCAGCACAGCTGTATTGCAAGCTGACAGCATCTGCATCCAGGTTCAGGATCTCTGCTCTTTTCTTTCCTTTTTTTTTTTTTTCCTTCTAATTTGCAGCATGCACATCCACACTTCAGATAGACACAATTATATCAGGTTTTGAACTTTCCCCCATCGTGTGCTATCACAGAGAATGTGCAAACTAGAATTCTTACTTCTGAAAGCCCGGAGCTTGTCAAAGCACTCCTCTATACACCTTTCTACTGATATGCTAGCGATGCTTTGCTGTAAGGATGCTTTCTGTTTCTTTGGTGAATAAAAGCTTTAAAAAGTTATTATTGCTAATATACTTAAACATCCAGTTTACCAGGGATGCAAATACAATTCATTTTAAAGAGCAAGCGATGGACTTTGAGTATTATTAAAAGATGAGTGATTTTAGAGAGATTTAGTTATCTAAACAAGAACATGTTTCTATACTCCAGCATCCTGGCAGCTCTTAGGTAATTGGCATTTTTGGTATCTTTGTCTACACAGTAAGTGTCCCAAACAGAGCTGCAATGCCTGCCATGCATTATGTTTAATATGTACAACTGCAGCTCTTCATTTGCTCGTTTGTTTCTGGAAAGCTGATGGAGGACATGGGGAATGCTAACATGGAAAAGAACAAAAATATAGAATTGTTCCTCAGCACAGTTGCTTCCAAGATCTCCTGTGTACAGTGGTTTGTCCTATATCTATAGATAACACTGTCATAACACATTAATTAAGTTAACACAGCCACCATGTGTATGCTGGCTGAACACATATTTTAGCAGTTAAAACCAACCAGGAAATATATACCTACTTTTCTTCCCTGGGGACCAGCCTGACATCAAATCTGGTCAGAAAGTTCTGAGAGTAAGTGCACCAAAGCTATGCCAGAAAAGGACCTATTCCACAGCTAATGGAAATAGGAAGGGTGTATCTGGGAGGTGCCACTTGGCTGCTGGCAGGGAATCAAAGCGGTGCCCTTAACTCTGGGGGTGAAGAGCTTCTCTGCTCACCGGCACCAGAAGAGGTGGTGGTGGGTCCTTAGCAAAGGAAGATCCAGGATGAAGGTCAATTTCCCCACGCATGAAGAACTGCAAAATCTTTCACACAAGAGACAAATTTAGAACTGAGTCCAAGATACCACATTTTTAACATGTTTTCGTGTTAACAAAATAAAATGCCAGAATTTGGGATTCTCTGTAGCATGTGAACAGCTTTCCAGAGCAGTCTGGGAAAGCAGCGTGTTCACTGTTTGCTACAGCTATACAACATTAATAAATGTCATTATTAATATATTTCCTTTATTAAGCAAAATAATATGAATTCTTCGCTCATAAATTTTTACAGTAACTCCTCCCTGCACAGTGCTTTAGCTGATGAGGGCTGTAGGTCTAATTATTGGAACATGTGCTTTAATGTGTTTTAATGTCATGTTTTCCTTTAATTGTATTATATTGTAAGCCTGCTCTAGAAATAACACTATTAAAGTTCCCTTTCAAAACAAAGATCAATCAAAGAGACAAGCAATTATTTCATTATCCTTAAGAAGCTCATAACATAATGAAAGGAATGTTAAAAATAAACTAAACGGGTGTACTTGATTGAAAGAATAGATCAGTCCTAGGGACTTTCCTCAGAGAGTAAAAAATTATCCAGGATTAAGTTTTCACAGCTTTGAGTATATTATGGATTCTCTGTTTCTAATAATTAAATAGGAAAGCCTTTCTCCAATAATAAACTAAGAAGGAAATTAGCAACAGTTGTATCTGAATAGAAGCAAGCACTCAGGATTGAAAGCCAAAACTGCAGTTCTGCAGAGCAGGCAGGGTTAGATGATGTTTGGGTTGACTGAGTCCTCTCCAGCCTGGCTGGAGGAGACTCCATGTATGTGATCTTGGCCGGCTGTGCTGGGGATGCCATCCCTGCCAGCGGGTCCTGGGCAGCCTCAGCCCTGCGGCTCAAGGGCAGGTCGAGACGACATGGTCTGAGGCTGTGTTCAGTTCCTACCATCACGTCTCTGGCTTTTGGACACCTTCAGCATGGCTTGGGAGGGAGTTGAGGTGCAACGCAAGGGGAGGCTGCAGTGGAGGAAGCCCTGCTGAGGTGACTGCCCTGCGGTTGTGCAGCCGGGGAAGGAGGAAGGGGCCCTGCCATCAGGACAGTGATACATGTCTCTGGGTAACACCAATGATGGATGTGGTCCTCCCTGTCCTGCAGGACATGGCATCTGTTTCTTTTGAAGAGGGAGTAAGTGAGGTTCCCTTCCCGAGGAACCCCTCTGAAGGGAATTTTGCAGAGCTTGATTTATGGGCCCCACTTTGATTTTTTTTTTGCAACTTATTGTAATATTGGAACCTTTCAGAAGCTCAGATACTGAGGGAAGAAGCAGTGTGGAAGGACATCAAAGAGCTTTTGTAGCAGAAAAGCTTTCCCAAGAAACTGTAAGAAGAAAAATCTAGGCAGGTAGGAAATGGATCATGGGAAGAGCTTGTCTCTCTCCTCTCCGTCCTCTATCCAAATCTGACTTCTCTGGCCAGTAATCTAAAATTGACAGCATCTAGTAACCATGAGGCAGCCTGTTTGCAGAAGGTGAAGGTAGCTTTGCTGAGCTCCTAAGGAATACGTCCCACGTAGCAGTGGTGCCAGACGGACCCTGCAGCACCAAAGATAGAGTTTGAAAGAGCCAGAAAGAGCAAACTTCTCATTTCAGGGGCAGAGCAAAATGCCTCGCCTTCTCTCTGCCTTGCTCAGTGAAGGGGGAAAACCAGCTGGAAGAAGAGGGATCTCAATTCACCCCCTGCACCATCAGGCTGGCCAGGTGGGCTTCATTGCTACCCCTGTGCTCCCTGCCCAGCAGCATCCCGGACCAGGGGAGCCATCAGTAGTGGTTTGCAGTTGGGTCACTCTGACCAAGCTGTGCTGGAAGCAGTTGTTTGGACACCAGCTCTACCTACATGGCCATTTTTACCAGCATAACTCTCCCAGACAGATGTGAGTTTTTTCTCCTTGCAGCAGAACTGGGCTGGCCGTGCCTTCCTGCCGTTGGTTGGACCTGAGCTTTAAGAGGGAAGTAGTCCAGCCAACACTGCTTACACTAAAAAATAATAAATAAATTACAGTATCTCCAGGGATATTTCTTTTTGTAGAACCAAATATGCCAGGCATTGAGATAAACTCCAGAATAGATGACTCTGTGTGTTGCATATATTTGGATGTCTCTTCTAAGCTGGTCAGATTTTTTTAGCTCCCATTGATCCCATTTCCCTGAGCGAGGCAAGGAGTGGGAGCAGCTGCACATGGCCATGACGCCAGGTGTGGGAACAGATGGCAGACCGGGTACGAGGGCTTCATTCTCCTCACTGATGGCAATAACAAGGGTTTCAACAGGGCTAAACCGGGTCCTGACTTCCAGAAACAAAATCCCGCTTGGCATCACTGCATCCCAACATGGCACCATTGTTGGTTTAACCAGTTTCTCAATCTGTATAACCAGTTCATCCTGCTTGAGGTATGTGCATTAGTATTAATTAGAATCTTGTGTCTTGTGTTTGCCGAAGCAAACTCTCTGCTTGACCCTTTGCACCCTTTTTTTGGTGTTTCTTTCTCTCGAGGAGGCCTTGCTGTGGCAATTTCTTTCACATGTTGAAACTGTTGTTTTTCTAACACAAAATACTATACGTTTTCAAAAGCTTGGTATGGAAGATATATTTCTAAGTCATGTTTCTTGCCAGAGGAGTAGTGAACACTAAATGTTGGCTGTAGACAGTGGTAGACTCAGGATTTGGTAGTTAACCAGTAAAAATATTAAAACAGGCAAAGTCTGTCATCACATAAGAGACAGCTTTCAACTTTACTAAATGTCTTTCTACTTACAAAGTTAATGGAAACCAGTCACAATGATAAAATCTGTGACTGTCTTAAATAGAAAGAATTCTTGGTTCTTGTGGTAGAAAGAAGACTGGAATTTAAATTCTTGGGCTTTCCCTCCTCATTTTTAATTCCTTTCATTTGATTAAAAGAAAGTTTTAAAAATGAACAGTCCAATGCAGGAAGAAAAGAGAAACATCTTAGTAAGATAAAAACCCAACCCTTAAAAAAAAATACCCAAACCTTGCAATTATGAGAAATCCAACAGCCCCAAAACATGCGGACCCAGAGCAGATAGAGAAGGTAAACAAAACCTTGGGCAAAAAAAGGGAAAATGCAGGAATGTTACTGGAGGATGCCTGATAAAAACATGACAGGAGAAACCACCGTGCAAACCACTTGCAGCTCAGGAAAAAGAATAGCAACGAGGCAGAGATGGGAGTTGCAGATAACAATGTGTGGAAAATTTCAGGGATTAAAATAAGGGCAATATTCACATAAAGAGAAAACTAAGAGATCCAGATGTGCTGAAAGGCCAGCAGAGAGGAGAAAATCATGAAGGAAAGAAGTTGTGAGAACATGGAGTTGAAAAGTCGTGATAGTTCTGGAGGACCTTACAAATTACTGAGCATTACTAAAGGAGAAAAAACACGGCAGGTCTTCTGCCTCACCTCAAACATCTCTGCCTGAAGAAGGAGGTTGGACTACAACATAGTGCTGCTGTTGCAGCCTTACTACAGGTCAGCTCTGAAAGCAAACCTCAGCTCTTGCAAGCACTTTGTGAGAAAGGCTGTCCTTTTGGTTGTTTTTGCCTGATGCAGCACACTGCAGGCCCAGTCCCCTGCTAGGGCTCCGAGACAACTGCAATGGCCCAAACAATAAATAGCAGAGTATCGTTTAAATCTCACGGTGTCAAGACTGAATGGACTGACTCTTGTTAGCCTAGAAAAGATAATATTGGCCATTGCGAGGAAGCCAAAATGCAAAGTCAACTGGTATTTAGTGCAGATTTTTGTCTGCCCTCTGGAATACTCTTTCAGAGAGATGAAAGGAGAACTAATATTTTCTACCCTATGAAAACTTCTATTGTAAAAATCGGCTTGTCTGGTCTGTGCTAGAATGAAGCCATGACTCCCTGATGTTTTACATGAACAACCAGAGAAAGAGAAAGACTCTCACCACAGCACGTATTAGCCCAGTGACCTTGACACCTGCTTGTTTAGACCTACTGTTACAGTCAGCTCTCCCTTATCTCAAGTGGATCACCACAGGGTTATCCTGTGGTTGGGGTCTTTTCTTCATTTTGATAACAAATTCTAGCCTAGACTGAGAAATCTTCCCTAGTCACTGTTAGAACCAACATGGTCCTTCTACCCTAACAAGAAAGTTTTAATTTGGACAAACAGCCATACAGACATTTCTCCAATAAAAGGATTTACCTGATTTTTTCCCAGCAAACTCTGCTTCCAAATGCACATGTCCTTGTAGGGTCTGGTCCAACCATGTCAAAGTCAACTGGGTGGATTCTTCTAACCAAGCATTAACCACGTGTGAGCTGGATGTTTAAGCTAAGCAAATCCTTAGGTTGCTGTTCTGGTCTATGGAGCAAGAGCGAAGTAACCATGCGTACTGACTCACCTGTTTTAGGTACCTGTATCAGGGTGGTATGAATCATTCGCTGGAATTTCTCATAGTCTCATTCACTGGAGACTGTATTTCTCCATGAATGAAAGAGGCCACCTAGTTGATTACCTACTAGTTACCTAGTTGGTAAACCACACTGTCAAAGGTCATAGAGATTAATGCCAGTCTGTTTTGCCATAGACTTGGGTTAGACTCTGGATCCTTCAAGTTCCATTATAAAGAGCCTCTAATATATCAAATTAAGACAAAAGAACTGAAAGCTACTGCAGTCATAACTGTTCCTGTTGGAAGAGCCTGAGTTTCATTTGGGAGGCCAAAACATCACCTGGAAGCTATGAATACGAACCTGTCAAAATGGCATTCACTAAACATGCAACTCATCCTTGTCTCTCCTCTTCCTCATGCTCTCCTCTACTGATAGACCTGTATCTTAGTAATGTTAATGTTAAAATGTTAAAAAATGATGGTTACCTGTGCAAAAGCTTACAATTTCACTTAAAAAAGGATCTCAGCAAATGGCCAAGTGTAGCAGAGGCACATAGGCATTTATGCTGCAACGTAGCTCTTAAATGATTCCTCTTAAATGTTTAAACTTAGTAATTCCAGTCAATTTTGAGAAATTTTGATAGTTTTTCTAGTTTTTAGTAGTAATGGATGGTACATAATTACTAAAAACGTAATATTTTTACACCTGGGCTCTTTTATGATAGTGTTACTCCTGTGCAAAATTAAATGTCAGCAAAAGAAGATTGATTCTAAAATGAAATTTTAAATAAATGTATTATTAAGCTGAGGAGGTAGTATGGTGATTTAATATGGTGACTAGTCACACCTGAATAACTAAAGAGTTTGTTTTCACAGGGAAGCACTAAGTTTACTAAAGCGAAGGGAAGGTATTTTATTACAAATAGATTATCTTAGTGCTTTCACTCAGTTTGGTGCAAAACTTCTTGTGGAAACTGGGATTTGACAGAAGTGTAGCTAGGGGAAAAAAAAAAGCAAAGGAAAAACAAGTAAAAAGTTATCAAAGCAAGGTCCCTAAACACAAAATGCTGTGGAAGACATCCAGAGCAGCCAAGGTCCTTCCTCCACAGCTGTGGGTCTGGGCTCTGCGATAAGACCCCATGGGATCCCAAATGGGTTACTGCAGCAGTTGAGCTGGGAGCAGGATGAGGGATGCCCCGTAGCTCTCCGGGATGAGATGTACAACTGTTCAGAGCTAGAGCATCTCCCTCTCCACCGCTGTACGTAGTCAAACCCCTGCTGCCAAAGGCTACTCTCCACCCACTATAATTTATAGGACTGGAGAATTTATGATAGCTTGTTTTTAATTCTGTTTAACCAATGTACACCAGGTGCTGAAGGAAGGCAAAAGCACATTATATTTTTTCATCTATAAATTTCTGGAAGGAACCTAATTTCTTGACAATGCAAATTCATAAAATCTATTTCAAGATTACATGGTTAACCGGAGTTCAGGGCTCTGCAATGCAGGAGGTTGTTCTTATTCTGCCTGGGAAAGGACCTGTTTTCCTTGTAGATCTTCTCAGAACTGGAAGGCAGGTTTCTGCTCGGACATGTCCACCGTGTCCTCCCGCAGGAAGGAGAGAGGTGTGGGAGGCCACACGGCTGAACCATTGGCGAGGGCCAGAGGATGCTTACCTGCTTTTCTGACTCCAGACCAGAACGTCTCACTTATTTTTTCCTTTTTTCTTTCTACTTCAGCAGTACAAAAGCTGTGCAGGAGGTAATTGAGAACCTCAGCCCAGTAACGGCAGAAGGATTCTGAATACCTTTCAGAGGAAAAGAAGAGCATGCGTTTCCTCTGCTACCCGCAGCCCCCTCAGCTTCCCTTACCTGCATCACTCAAACAAGGATTCAAACCATTAGGAGAAAAGTCTTTGTCTTACAGAAATTTTTTGTGCTTTCTCCTGAAATGGCCTCTGTGTTATTTTTTGTAGCTTCCTTATTTTCCATCAGTGCAGTCTCCCTTCTTTGCTGATTTCTTGCATCAGTCTATTCATTAGATAGGAGGATGTAAAAAAGAATTAAAAAATAAAGCAAAAATAAGGATCTGTTCCCAAAGCCAGTGAAAACAATGGGAGTCAAAGAAACTGGCATTGACAAAACATTTTATTTTCCTCAGGAGAGTAAGAATGATCCTAGCCAAAGTTTTATAGAACAAAGATTCCAGTAATACGTCCAGCACAGCAAAATGTAAATTGACATCACATTTAGGTTCTTCCGTCCTTGCTAATGGTGACACTCACCTCAGATTATATTTGATGAGTACAGTGACAGTTGTCATTATTGTATTAACTGCATACAGCATGGTCTTTAATCTTCCTATGGGATTTTAGGCTGACTACTGTACATATAGTTTCTGACTGCTGAAAGCTGAGGGTAACCCCTAACAAAGATACAATCTCTTTTTTTTTTTTTTAGCTTTGGAAATTATAAACAGAAGAGCCTGTGATGTAGAGACACACGCAGAAGGAAATGATCTGAGAGAGGAGACTTTAATAAGCTAAATAGGTTCAGCCTAATGCACATTCATGTCTTCATTAATTTAGTGGATGATTTTCAGAAGAGTGAGCCTCTCTTCCTCTGGTGTAGGCAAAATGCAGCTAAACTCACCCCCTGCTGATTTGCTATGGGTAAAATCATCTAGAAATCACTTAATCTGAAAGCAAAAATCCTCTTACGTATTTTCCCAAAGACTTCCTTGAATAGGCTAAGCGTAGGCAATCGTATATGGAAGATAACGGTTTAGCTGAAGATTTTCCTACAGCACAGTCCCTGCATTGCTTCTCTTCCCCTCAGCTACAGACGATGGCTCTCCCTCCTCCAGCTTTGACCAGTCTGTGCCCCAGGTAGCTTACAGCTGGAATTCAGATTTAATAAATCAAGTTAGAGGAAATCTCATGAGAGGGAGCCGTCACATGGGGTCACATAAATGAAAAAGCAGCTCTCAAGAAGCAGGCACGTCTCAGGATATTGGTGCCAAAACAGCACTCATGAGGAGCTGACTGAATGGCAAGAACATCTCTGTTTCCATCCCGTCTGCTCCACGGCGCTCATTCATCCACACAGAGCCACCACGTGCCAGCTTCTGCCGTGGCACACAGGATAAGACAGGCAGGGAGCGAACGAGACCTCCGGCCTCACACGTCAGCCCAGCGTCCTGCCGCAGTGGAGGATGCGCTGGAACTGCGGAAGGCGATTCAGAGTTGTATAAAGCTCTTAGGTTAAAAAACATACATATTCTAGCATGGGAATAATCCACTCTGGCTGATGAAAATTTCATGCAAAATAACAGTTTGTTCAGATGCTTTTATTTTTTTGGAAACTATTCAAATTTGGGGAAATAGCTCTCTCTCCAGTATATTAGCTTTAGGGTAGCTGTTGGTTTTGTCCAGAGGTTGCGGTCAGGAAGTTTTCATTTGCAAGTGCTGTACCACAGGTCTGGAGGGAATCCTCTAGATAGGGTACTTCATTCTCCTTATTATACTTTGAGCATAGAAAATAGACTAAGCCACATGAATTAACTTAAATAAATAAGGCCTTTTATCTCACTGGTAATGTAAGTGCTACAAACTCTGTTGCTTAACACCATCCTAACTCTGACCTACTTTCTTTTGGGAAGCCTGGTATCAGAAATGGATTTCAACTTCCCAAGTACCAAATATTGCTTTTGCAATTAAACACTCCTTTTCTTCTTTTTTCTTTTTTTCTTTTTTTTTTTTTTCCCCAAGGCTCTTTAAAAGATCCTCTGATTAAAAGGCATCACATTTCAGTATTGATTACCCATGCAGCTTGTAACTGATATTATTATTTTGCTTTGTGGTTTTAAAAGTATGCTTGACCTCTACATTTGGAGGCTCACTTAACGCTTACAAATTTTTATTTGATTGCCATGATCTTTTTTTCTGATTTCTTATTCACTGAACGTGGCCAAAAATTGTTTAACTGTAGTGCTTACCTACAGTGAGATAAAAATATTTTTCCGTGCAATGCATACCCCCATAGCAGTCTTTGCTACATGACAGTAAAGCAAAGATCCTTGGTGTGATCTGATGTGGTAATCTGCATGAGCTGATTTCTTTTTTGGTCTCGGTTGATCAGGTTAAACCATCTTGAGAAAGACTTTTTACCCTTTAGTGGCTCACTTGCATCTGGAATCTCTGTGTTTGTTGGCAGCAATGTTGGTGCCATGGACTAACTAATGAATTAGTATTAGGCTTCAGTAGTGAAAGATGAGACACTTCTTTCTCCTCTCCCAGTCTTTAAGTGATGTTGCTGGTCCAAACCCATTAATGTTTTAGCTACCATCCTCCAGCAATGTGGGAAAACAAAAGACAAAGACTATTCATGTCAACAAGAAATCTGGGAAGAAAAAACCCAGGCTTTCATAATCAAAGAAATGTCTCTGTCCTTATACAGTATAAAGCAAGAGCAAAAAATGAAACATATTTATGATTCCCCAGCAATAAACATGCCTGTAGTCTGAAAAACAACATCAATATACACAGAGATAATCAACATGCCATTTTAACTGTGCCTATTTCAATTGAAAAACAAACAGCTTTGAGAACTCACTGAAAAAACCTCCCAATTTGAGGCATACAGAGCATGTGTTCACACTGCCACATGACGGATGCATAATGGTTTCCTCCAGACAACCAGCCTTAAAATATCTTAGAAGTTATTGTGTTATTGGTGTTTATCGTTTCTACTGCAGTCAAGCCTAAGAGCCCTGGGGCCCCAATTGTGCTGTGGATGTCACAAACAGGGCAAAAAGACAGTCCTGTCCCCCAGATACTGCAGTCTAAAGGAGACCTCATCTGCCACCTGCTCTTCCCTCTAGCCTATGGTTTGTGTTTGCACTAGCCTAAATCTTCAGTGCGTAATCTCTCTGAGGTAGCAACGTGTTGCTAGCATGTCTAGATGGCACAGGGTTTTGAAGGCTTGTTGAATGAATAAACAAGAAGGCACTGAGTAGAGCTTTATATCTGCCTTTTTTTTTTTTCTTTTTTTTTTTTTTTTGAGAATGGACACCAATAGCTTTTGGACTATTTACACTGAGATTGTTTTTTTGGAACCCACAGAAATACAAGCCATAATAACCAACAAATTTTATTTTCTGTGCTGTTGTGTAATTCCATTGTAATTCTCTGGAATTCTATTGAAATTCTTCTTGGAGATGCCTCTGTCCTTTGCTGGATCTGGCCAAGGAATTGAATGTGGGCTAGTGAGGAGCCTTAATACGATGGTGGAACATGTCCATCCACACTATTGTGATTCCAGGCAGCCAGCTTGTTTTTCAATGCCTTTCTTAAAGGCTGTGGCACTGAATGAACCAGCACTAGAGTCAAGCAGGGCATTAAAAGCCAATATATTTTCTGTTATCTGACTTGTGAAAAACATTTTCTCATGTTTCTTTCTGCCATTGTTTATTTTTAAGGAAATAAAGGTCTTGGCAAGTAACGATCCTACTACTATGGATCAGTTAGGGTTTAAACTTAGCCAATCAATTCTAAAAACTATTTTCATTTCCCCAGCAGATCCACCTGAAAACTAAATTACGTCAGCTGTGTTTTAGCACACACTTTGGATCAAAGTTGTCTCCTCTCTGCTTTGCACTTTCTCCAACACTCTGAGGATAGCATGTGGTTAGAAATCTCCACCATCCATGGCCTTCCCTGAGTCCCTTCACTTTTACCTTTGCTCTTTCTTTCCTTCCAGCCTCTCACAGCCTGTAACTTCTTGCTAGACTTGCCCTGCAAGAAAGCTTCTTCCAGTGGACATGTTCTCTTTGAGAGTATAATTAGTGATCTGTAATAAAGGTACCTCTCCTTCCCTGGGCAAGCCTGGGTGGCATCGCTGTGCTGTTGCTGCTCGGCTAACACCCGTGCAACTCCGCCTGCCTCCACGAAGCCTTCCCGGCCCCTGGCCTTGCTGGTTGTGAGGAGGAGGCTGAGCCTCACCTGGCAGTGGAGCTGTTCACCCTGTTCCCACCACCCCGCTTTCACCCAGCTGCTCCAGGCAGTGGCTGCTTAACTCAAAATCTCTTTGCTGCTCCCTGACCAGGGCTGGGAACCCCACCACCACCGCTCTCCTCTCAGCGTGGCTCAGGCAGTCCGGTGCTGCAGTGAGCTACACGCCTTTAAAAGTGTGTTCTGGGTGCGTCTTAACCAAATACCTGAAAAATCAAGGCACAAGAGAGCCATCTTACTAACTCTAACCTGAGGCTAGTGCTTGCGTTTGTTACTAATGGTGAATTGGGTTGCACGTTAGTCCCCTTGGATAATCTCTTGCGTGAAGTCCTGGCCCTGCTGCTGGCCCTACATCCCAAGCTCTCCAAGCCTGATTCATGGGGCAAACTTCAGCCTGAGTACCGCTGCCCTGATTTTAGCTGCTTAGTTCTGCCCCTTCCCACTCTGTCTTTTACTAAAACTGCCTGTGAGTCATTCAAACCCACAAAAGTCTGCTTTGTTTCTTCACCCAACCCCGTAATGATCAATTGTTTCAGTCACTTTGAGATTTCTGCAGAACGTGTGCCAGTTTTATTTCCAAGAATGCAACATCACCAACATTTTTCAATTATTCAGATAGGTTTTAGCTTGTCATCGTCTCCATCTCACTGGAAGGAATTACGCATGCTTGCCCTACCTCTGATCTCGCTGACACTAATGTGATGACATTGACTGCGGAGGTTACTTCCAATTTCTGCAGGCAGGAGAGAGCAGGATCCATCCCTAGCATGCCGCCTCTCCTGCCATGTGGAGCAACGCTGAGCTTCTCAGTGCATCTGGTCTCAAAATAAACCCTCTACAACAGACAAATATGTTAAACCTTTGAAAGCCTCATTTCCAGGTTTCAACAACATTCTCTTCAGAAACAAGCACTTAATGGAGTTCATTTAAGGTTGTTTAAGCCGCAACTTGCTGTCAGCACTATTTACCACTTCAGTGGCTCGGCTAGAGCCTCAGCTGTTGTAAGCCAGTTCAGTGCTAATAACAGAGTCCTCCTGATTTACATCAGCTGAAAATCTGACCGAGCTTCTGCCAGGCTGACAGCCTTCCTCTGCTGGGTTCCAGTAGTTGTTTATACACTCACTCGGTGCAGACAGTAGTAAAAGCAGTTTTTCTTCTGACACTCCTGTCTGTGCCCTATTTTTAATGTAAGACCAAACAAGCGTGGCAGATGTTCCAGCATGGTGTCCTCTATTGACTGGGCACTTCAGCTGGGCAGATGCCAGGATTCGCTTTGACGGCCCCAGAATACAGCTGGGTCAGTCCATCAGTGGTCCCTTGTACTCCTTTTCAGGGACTGCATTCAGGGTATTTTCTCCCCAGTCCTGGTTTCTTCTTTGGGAACTAACAGAGGCAGATCTCTTCATTGCACTGCAGTCCCCTGCTCCTTCTGCACTCCTTGGCTTTGCTCATCTTTCTTAACTGGGCTGAGAGGAGGGACCTTCCTTTTTCCAACCATTACTTTTTAATTCTCTTTGCTTTTTTCCAGGCAGAACAGCTCAGCTCCTTTACAGCCACTGGGCTTTTTACTTGTTGCTGCCGTAATTTCTATTCCTGCTCCTTTTCGACTCCTCTGAACCAACCCCCACAGACCCAAATTAACTTGGGGGTACTGGTGGATGAAAAGTTGGACATGAGCCGGCAATGTGTGCTCACAGCCCAGAAAGCGAACCGTATCCTGGGCTGCATCAAAAGAAGCGTGGCCAGCAGGTCGAGGGAGGTGATTCTGCCCCTCTACACTGCTCTGGTGAGACACAGGTTGCCCAAAGAGGTGGTAGATGTTCCATCCCTGGAAACATTCAAGGTCAGGTTGGACGTGGCTCTGAGCAACCTGATCTGGTTGAAGATGTCCCTGCTCATTGCAGGGGGGTTGGACTAGATGGCCTTTAAAGGTCCCTTCCAACCCAAACCATTCTATGATTCTATTCTATGATTCTATGAAATCTTCCCAAAGCCATAGTCCTGACCTATTTCCAGTTATGCAGTTTAAAATTATCAACATTTTTTACTTTAAGTAATTTATCGTCTTCCAAGGTTCTGCACTAGTTAATGCTGTAACTGGAGCCTGTAGAAAACATACTGTCAACTTACACAGAGCCCTGCAAAATGGCAGCCATCTGCTTCATGGTAAACTGGCAACAATAGCTTTCAGTAAGCTGAGAAGTGGATGTTTTTAGCAAATAAAACCACTATGCCTTCTGTCTTTTATTTCAATAGTAAATTTAATTTTATTATCTTCCCCCAGTTTGCCACAGAATTTTGTTGAGAGCCATCATGACTGAATTGTAACATGGGAAGTTTTGATCCTCTGAGTTATTAGGTTGATAAAATTGCAGTTTTCACCTCCCACAGAAGCCCAGCTTTTTTAACAGCGGGAAATGACCGCTTGCAGTCAGATCCAGACATCCTGTTTTGAAAAGCGCCAAGGGAACGCTAACTTCCATAGCCCATCCCCATTATTTACTAGGTGGTGAATGGTGGCATCACCCAATGGGTCACGCTGAGGGACTGGGCTGCAGCAGAGGGCACTGGGAGCTCACGGACATCACACCAGTGGCCTTGGGGACATGTGGGGAGCTGTCGTTTGGGAGAGAGAGCTAACTTGCCTGGGAGTTAATGCAGGTCTTGGGGTGGAGAAACCAGGATGCAAAGGGGGGTGGGGACTTGTCAATCCACCACGTGGCCCCAAAGCAAAATATTGAGAGGCAATTTTCGAGATTGCCAGTACTGAAATGCTTTAAAGAGAGAAGAGTCAAGTCCCCAAACACATGGGATTAGCTTAATAAAAAAAGCACCATATTTGGGGCTCTGTCATAATTTCCCTTCTGAACTTGAAAACTTAGAGTTATTTTTACCATGTTTTAAAGATACTTTTCTCAAAAGAAATTGTTTTAAAAACAAAGATATGACTTTGTCCTAATTGCATGCTTTCAGCAGCTGGAACATTAAAGGAAAATGTTATATATGGCATGAAAAAATTGTGAGAGCTGACATCAAGAAATCATGCTTAAGAGAGAGCTGTTCCTACCAGAACATTTGTGATTTCTGAATTTAATCTTAATGTACAGATCTCACATTTTTGTGTCTTTATGAGCTGATTTTAAAGGGCATATCAGGATATTGTGCTCCAGCACTGTATGTTAATAGTTTCCTGCCTCCCTCCAGGAAAAATGGAATATTTCTTCTCTGAGCTTTTCACACACTCTTCTGCCAAGTCAAAGCAGAAAGGAAAAACTGTGTACAATATTTTATTAGGCCAAATGTCAATTTGTTTTTCTGAAATCTCTACCAATCTTCCTGGCATTTAATATTCAAACAGAAAAAAAATAAAAAAGAGAAGAAAAAACCAACAAAAACAATAGGGCTTTCATTTCATGCAGCAGTGCCTGAAACATCCAACAGGCCATGATACATAGAGCCACATTTCTTTCATACATAGGAAAGGGGGCAATTAAACACACTAGAGAAGGTGGATAGCATCTGGGTAAAAAGGAGAGGGGTGGAATCCCTTTGTATTTTTGAGCTTTTTAAATCACTTTTCATTAATCTCTGCTGAGCCTGGCTAAAGACAGTATACCTTCCATTTTGTTGGACCTTGGTCTTGCCCGCAAAAGATGGGCTTTTTCCATGCGTAAAAAAGATTTCAGTTTCCACTCCGTTCAGAAAAATTCCCACATTTCCAGCTCAGTTCAGTGTGGTTTCACTAGACAACGCAGCACTGGTGTAAGCTGACCCTTTTTGCATATCAGCATCATTTGGTACTTGATACATGAAACACATCAGCGCAGATGCTGATCAACCAGGAAAGCCCAGCTGGATTGGGTATAACGTCTAATGTAAGAGCCCAAGAGTTTGCAAGCATCATTTCCAATGCAGGGGTCAGTGCTTGACCACCCACTGAGAAACATTCCCATCTCTTGAATCCCAGCCTCCCATGGCAGCTCTCCTGGCCATGTCCAAACTGTACCCTGGCCACATTAAATCCTGGCCACAGTTAAATCCAGACATCCCAGATGTGTGTCTCTGCCCCTCGTACAGCTTTGCAGTTCCCCAGTGCACCCAGAGCAGGGGCAGAGCCTGGGCAGACCCCTGCCTGGATGGCTGGAGGTGCAGAGCTGCTCCGTGCATGCCCATATGCCCTTGGGATTCAGCCTTCAGCTCCAAGGAAAACACTGTCTGCCCAAGGAGTCCCTTCTATAAAAGAGAGACAAAAGTGATTTTGTCTTTTCTGCTTCCTGAGGGCTGTGGAGAGATGTGGATAAGCAATGCTTCTAAGCATCTGAAACAAGAACTAGTTTTTAATCCAGATTTGCTTTTGACAGGGACAATACCCACAATTACCTGTTGGCAGGATTTGTGCCGTATTGAGAGCATGTCCAGCAAGGCTCAGGGGTATCAACTGTGTATCTAAACGATTTCTATCAGCTGGAACTCTTGCATTTTCAGCCCCACCACTTCTAAGCACAAAAAGGAGTCTGGATTTTACTTAAAAAGTCTTTACTCCAATAGCTCAGTGTGCTAGCAGCCTCTGGGATCCCTTTTGTCCCCTGGGTATTACAAAGGAATTCAGTCTGAGACCTTAGCCCACGTCAGGGATGTGTCTGGGAAACAAAATTCATCCTATTTCACCTTGAGCATGACACAGGTTTTTGCATTATTGCCATGCCCAGAAGAGCGGATTCTCCCCAAAGCCCCATTGGCGATGGGCTGTTGGCACCAGCTGGTCTGAAAAAATACTCCCTTTACCTACCAAACCTAACTGCTCTCTTCTGTTGGACTGTGAATTGCTGCTGCTGTACAGGTAGTTCTTTCCTCTGCCCCGGGAAAATGGGGCCTCGCTGCTTTGTCCCTTGGTATTTGTTTCCCCTGGTGTTGAGAGGACACTGAGGTATGTCAGGGACAGCACAATAAACAGGGTGGCAGCTAGCATACCTATTCACATGCCCATGTGCTATTCCTCCTGCTGCATAGGAACATGTTCTCCATTGAGCTCCAGTGAAATGTCTATAGGACTCTTGCACTGAAATCCCAAAGAAAGCTGCCCTCACGGATCATCTTAATTTTTTTGCAGGGCTGTACAAGCAATAACTCATCAGAGGGAAGCAAGAGGTACTTGAAAGTAAGAGGTTCACCCAAGAGTATAGAGTAAGTCAGTAGCAGAGCCCGCATGCTGGCTTGAAAGCTCCTTCAACATATTTATTATTTTCATAATATCATATATTAACAATGACTTAGGAAGAAGTTTATGAGTGTTAATATTCATCCAGTTAATACAAGAATAATCATTCCATCAATTAATGCAGTTGGCTTGATAATGTTAAGGGATTCCTCAGACTGACCGTCAGCATCCATAAATCTATAAAACCCCTAAGTTTACCTAGGCTCACATGCCAGGGCTTCTGCGTGGTGTTATCATGTCACTGTAGCAGTCCTCATTCTGCACTAACAGCTATTTCTTCATGACCGCTGCCTCCCCCTGACTCCTGCCCATCTAAAAGTGACAACCGGTGCTAGGTCCCTAGAGACCTTGTATAAATCAGCCCGGAGCCTGGAGGGAGGGCAGAGGCAGACACCTCTGTGCAAGTGCTGACCTGAAAGCGTTTCCCTTGGCAGCACAGAGGACGTCTCACCAGCCTGCCAGGAGGATCCACTGACCCATAGGACCAAACCTCGTTGGAGAAAGAAGTTTTTCAGAGTGCTAGAAGGAATATACATCAATGACACCACAGCTTTTCCTTTGAAGTATCACAAAAATGTGTCCAAAGGGTGAGATGCTCCTTTGCCTGATGCTCTACCCTTCTGAAGAGATTTCACTTGAAAGTACAACTTTCAACAAAAAGCTTTTTGCCCAACTCAGATCTTTTCCCTCTGGTGTGGTCTGTGCAGGACCCATTAATATTTTAACCTTCTTAGCTATTAGCCCATTGAAGCGATCTGGCTAGGATAAAAGAAGATATGAGATTACATTTTCCCCTTCTGGCATCCTTGCACTCTTCTATTTTTTAGTAATAAACCTGTTTCCAGCAGAGAGGTTCCTAAGGAGCTACTGTGTGTTAGATATAGCCAAAAAAATAGCCATAGGCAAAAAATTGCTTTGAAACATATTTCAGCAGAAATGTATTTTTTATTGAACTCAGAAACTTCTCAAAAAATACCTGCTTTCCTCTACTTGTTTTGGGGAAAAAAAAATCACTTTGGGGAAAAAATTAATTTCAGCAAAAATACTTTTTGTTTTCTGCTAAAAAAAATCTTGATTTGGCCGAAATAAATATATATTTTTATCAGAATCCCAGTGAGCTCTCCTGTACATGGATAAGTAATAAGAGGATGACACATGGCCCAGACAATGTACAATCAAAGTGATCTTTAGGCATTTTTAAAGCCTTAGCTACCACAGAAGTTGGCACTGATTCAAGCTGCCTTTTACCTTTTCTTTTTTCTATGTCTTCAGCCCCCAGCTAAAGGATTATCACAGCTGATTCGGGGTAGAGGAAGGAAAGGTACAGCTCACTGGGTTTTGGCAGTGGCCTCCATCGTTGCCCCAAGAAGAGCTTTTCTGGAATGTCACATTCCTGCAGGAGATGAAGCACAACCAGGCAGGAGATGGGGTCGAGACCCTGCCTTCTCCTTGAGGCTTCAAGGCTCACATAAAGGCTTGTGGTCTTCATTCTGTCTTCTGCAAAGACGCTGGCTTTGGGTCTGAGTTCAGCATGTGGACCTCTCCAAGATCTGGAAACATGAGGATCCTGTGTTTTATTTGAGTCTCCCCCTGTTTAAAACCTACTGTCATTGTCTTTGGTAAATTGTGATCAACGTATATTTTATAAACCCCAGGGAATCATGCAGCTCTCCAGTACTTTTCACCAGAGGCTCTCAAAGTACTTCACAAATAAATAGACAAGTTTTACAATAACTTCATATTCCAGGTTTTCTAGATAGTAGGCAAGCTGACATCCAGGTGACTTTCCCGCAGTCGCACAACAAAGCTGCACCAACTTATGAACAGAACTTATAAGTCCCGATTCCAGCTCTAGTTTCATCTCTCAAACAAGATTTGTTATTTCTGTACTTTTTTCTGGTAATTCATCCAAGGTTCCCATCACCACTAGCCAGAGATAGACACAATCATTTACGCCACTGCACTTTTTTTTCCCTCAAAACTTCTCACCCTCTTTAACATGAATAAATAAAATGTGTAAATATGAGTCACCAGAAGAGAAGCTGTGCAAGGGCAAAGAGGCAGGTTCAAACACCAGCTGCACATACCGAATCAGTGTTAGCTGCTCCTGAGCCAACGCATCGCCTTTGAAAGCTCCCTCAGAAGTCACCTGCAGGCGCTCACCTCCTTGCTACACAATATAAATGTATAAGTATGTATGCCTATATGCATCTGGTTATTTTTATTACTAACTGCCACAGGGTATTTGCTGAGTGATGACCACTGCCATGCTGATGGTAAAGCTAAGAAGAAGAAGAGCAGCAGGAATGGTGGAAAGCAATAGGCTGGAAAAACTGAAGACAAACCCAGTCCTGGTCAAAGCAGATGTAGTTTGGAGTGAGAGGAGCAAAGCTGAGCCCTTTCACAGCAAAGTCTTGTTGTTGTTGTTGTTGTTTGAGTGGTGTGCTGAATTCCTGCCCAGCTGTGGCAGAATAAGGTCCGAGGCCAAATACTTATTAATAATACTTATTAATTAATAATAACAATAAAAACAAGCACTAGTGGAAAATTTCAGGTCCCATACTCACAATTCGCTGCCAAGCTAGTCACTCTCCAAACTTACTTCTAAAATTAGAAACAAACAGGCCCCTTCTAAGAGCAATAAACAGCATTTTAATTGGACTAAAACCTATAAATCTGTCAGCAACTAGTTACTCTGGCTCCCTTGTGTGATCAGCAGCTTTGAATACCCTTCTGGGTCTTTCCTAGACCCAGGGTAATGACGCGATCTGATGTCATCACAACAAAGGTGTGATTGAACAAGGTGGCATGGCGTAGCAGCCTAGCACTGGGCTGCTGGGACCGACGTGCGGAACTGGGCATGCTGGAGAAAGGGTGGTCCTCCAGCCTGGGGTGGACATCACCAACAGGGCAGGAGGGAGATACTTGTGCTGCAGACCTCTGACTGTGTGTGGCCCGTGAATACATCAACATGAACTAATACCCAAGGTACCTCTCAAATCAGGGCCACATGAAATGCGTATTACAATGTATTTTCCTCAGCTAAACCAGCACATTTTTATCTCTATTTTTTGTGTGATGGAAGATTTTTAAAATAATTCTCAGTTGGCTCAAAAAGATGCCCAGGATTAGCATTATGATGCAGGAGATCCCAGCCAGAGAATGGGTAGTAAATCCCTGGTAGCATCTCAAAAGGAGGCTGAGGGGAGACCTTATCGCTCTCTACAACTGCCTGAAAGGAGGCTGGAGCCAGGGGGGTCGGTCTCTTCTCCCAAGTAACAAGCGATAGGACGAGAAGAAATGGCCTTGAGTTGTGCCAGGGCAGGTTTAGGTTGGATATTAGGAAAAATTTCTTCACTGAAAGGGCTGTCAGGCCCTGGCACAGGCTGCCCAGGGAAGTGGTGGAGTCCCCATCCCTGGAGGTATTTAAAAGCTGGGTAGATGTGGTGCTTAAGGACATGGTTTAGTGGTGGACTTGGCAGTGCTGGGTTAACGATTGGACTTGATGATCTTAAAGGTCTTTTCCAACCTAAACAATTCTATGATTCTATGATTCCATATGCTCACATATGGAGAAAGATCGTATAGAACCCAAGTATCTCCCCTGGCAAGAACCTGCTCATAGGAAAAAAGACCAAATAAATACAGTAGCTGGTATTTCAGATACTCCAATCATTTTGGAGGGGCAAGGTGGATGGCAGCCTTGTGGCAAAGGGCAGGACCTGGACCTTCAGGATTTTCTCTGGTTCAAGAGGAATTCATGCCCTGGTCCCTAATGGGGAACATGTGATGGACAGAGATGTGTCCCAGATGACACAGGGCTGCCTCTGAGATCAGGGCTGCAGCACTCTTGGCTTAGGTCACCTCCTGGGACCCAAATGGCCTTAATGTGTCATCCAGCAGAAACAAAACTGCACCAGAGACAAAATCAGCCCTACAGTCAGCAAGTGGGGGAATGAGGATAGGACACACAGGTGACCACATTTCTTCCTTCCCCCTCATGCAAGACTAGCTTCAGGGTGAAAAATAAAAATACCTCTCTTTTAAAAAGGGCTTGAGGGGAGGGAAAGAAAGAGCTATTTTTAGTACCACCTTGAGAACAAATCATAAAAACTTGCAGAAGGTTGTTATTAAGTAAAAAATACAAGATGCTCACATTGCAAGAACAGAGTGTGCTTCCCTCATGAAGGGGGCATGAACCTCTTATGGGCAGAATAATCCCCAGGTCTCAGAGGACCTGCAGATGGTCTGCGACTCCACATTGTCACGTGAGATGCCTTCATTCACCACAATGGCAATAATGTCCCTGGAGACATCTGCCCAGTCCTCCACCGTAGTGGTAGGGCTTCCAGGGAGCATGAGCATCATCACTGCCTTGAGTAGGGAAATCCTAGTGGATTTGGGAAACAGGTGAGTGGTGTCCTGTATCACCCAGTATCACCCAGAAGCACCGGCTGGATGCCCGAAGTACCAAGACCTGAGGCACAGATGCGGTGGGGCTGAGTGGGGCAAGACAGAGAAGTGTTTTCCTTGTCCCATTCCCTCTCACACGTGGCTTGGGTAGGACTTAGGAGGTTTCTTGTCCTCAGTAGCAGAGGGTGTAATCGCGTCCCAAATAGTGGGAGCATTTCACATAAACGGGGGAACATGACAAATGAGAATCGATGTAGCGATAGCTGTTCAGTTCCCAAATAAATACCAGGAATCAGCATCAAATACACATTAGAAATATATATATATAGACACCATACATAAACACTCACTAAACATATATGATGCTATCTCCCCTAAGATGAAATTGCTGGCAGCCTTTCAGCAAGTGTCCTGGTTTCAGCTGGGATAGAGTGCTTCCTAATAGCTGGTATAGTGCTGTGTTTTGGATTTAGGATGAGAATAATGTTGATAACACACTGATGTTTTAGTTGTTGCTAATTAGTGCTTACACTAGTCCAGAACTTTTCAGCTTCCCATGCTCTGCTGGGTGCACAAGAAGCTGGGAGGGAGCACAGCAAGGACAGCTGACCCAAACTGGCCAAAATTTGGTCAATTTGGCCATGGACACTGTTGCACAGGTTATCCATGAATGTGAAACATGGGCTGCAATCGAGCAAGCCAAGCGGTTAAAGCCTCTCTGGTATGGAGGACGATGGCTGAAATATAAATATGGGGAGGCCTGACAGATTCGTTATATCACACTCCCACAAACCCACCAAGGCAAGCGCCATCTGCTTACAATGGTGGAAGCAACCACTGGATGGCTGGAAACATATCCTGTGCCCCATGCCACCTCCCAGAACACTATCCTGGGTCTTGAAAAGCGAGTCCTATGGCGACATGGCACCCCAGAAAGAACGGAGTCAGGCAACGGGACTCACTTCCGAAACAGCCTCATAGACACCTGGGCCAAAGAGCATGGCATTGAGGGTGTATCACATCCCCTATCATGCACCAGCCTCTGGGAAAATCGAACGATACAATGGACTGTTAAAGACTACACTGAGAGCAATGGGTGGTGGGACATTCAAACATTGGGATACACGTTTAGCAAAGGCTACCTGGTTAGTCAACACTAGAGGATCTGCCAATTGAGCTGGCCCTGCCCAATCAAAACTTTTACATACTGTAGAGGGGGTAAAGTCCCTGTAGTGCACCTAAAAAATATGCTGGGGAAGACAGTCTGGGTTATTCGTGCCTCTGGCAAGGGCAAACCCATCCGTGGGATTGCTTTTGCTCAAGGACCTGGGTGCACTTGGTGGGTTATGTGGAAGGATGGGGAAGTCTGATGTTTAACTCAAGGGGATTTGATTTTGGGTGAAAATAGCCAATGAACTGAATTGTATGATGTTAATTGCTATATAATACTGTATGTCGTCACTTTTATGGTTGCTATATGCCATGTCAATGGTATTACAGTAAGAATCACCCAAATTAATGAAGAATGGACTTTGATGAAACCGAGCAAAGTGGAGCGGTGATGGAACCAGAACTGGCTTCAGCATGCAACAGTCGAACACCACACACCATCTCTCCTGCCCCGAAAGACTGTTCTGACAGACGGAGCCCAAAGTCATGGACTAAATGAACTCAATGAACATTTTAGCGGGATGACCCATAGACTATGGTAATGAGATTTGTGTGTATATATCAAAAGACAGGAAAAGTGGTGGTGATTAATGGGAATGTATTGGAAAGGGTAGGACCTGGATATGACATAGATGGTATAGAATAAGGGGTGGATACTGTCCTGGTTTTGGCTAGGATAGAGTTAATTTTCTTCCTAGTATCTGGTACAGTGCTGTGTTTTGGATTTCGGATGAGAATAATGTTGATAACACACTGATGCTTTAGTTGTTCCTAAGTAGTGCTTACACCAGTCAAGGACTTTCCAGCTTCCCATGCTCTGCCGGGTGCACAAGAAGCTGGGAGGGGGCACAGCCGGAACAGCTGACCCAGACTGGCCAAAGGGCTATTCCATACCGTATGACGTCATGCCCAGTATATAAAGCTGGGAGGAGTGGGCCAGGGGGCAGCGATGCCTGCTCGGGGATGGGCTGGGCATCGGTTGGTGGGTGGTGAGTGGTTGCATCACTTGTTTTTCCTGGGTTTTGTTCCTCTCTCTCTCATTTTCCTTTTCATTACAATTTATTATTGTTGTTGTTGTTATTATTTACTTTATTTTATTTCAGTTATTAAACTGTTCTTATCTCAACCCACAAGTTTTCTTACTTTTGCTCTTCACATTCTCTCCCCCATCCCACCGGGACGGGGAGGGTGAGCGAGCGGCTGGGTGGTGCTTGGTTGCTGACTGGGGTTAAACCACAACAGCAAGCTGTCCTTAACTGCTAGTGACAAACATGTATTGCCTTTCTTGAGGTGTGTGGCACTTTGGAAATACATCCAAGCTTTTCCTGTGGAGTGATTGCTCTTAAAATCCTTCGGATGCCTCTCTACCTGGATAAAACATTACCATAAACGTCATGCACTAAGTGTAGAGAAGGGTAGTCAATCCCACCACTGTAACAGCTGTGGTGATTTTAGCTCTAGAAATCATGAATTGGCTACTGAAAATCAAAAGACTGGCTCAAATAATCATGAGATTTTAAAAGCAGTCATACATTCAAGACTTTCTTCTCTTTTTTGTTGTTGTTCTGGTTTTGGACTTATTTGCATCTGGAAGTATTTTCACTATTTTTCTACTGTGACCATTAGCGCAGTTTCCAAAAGCTCAGAGTTTCCTAAATAAAAAACCAAAAGGAGGGTAATATTGTCATTCCCTCCCACCCTCCAACTCTCAAAGCTTTACAAAAAAAATCTAGTATCCATCCCAGGAGACCTGGGATAAAATCTTGAGCCAGTAACATTGAGTCTTCCTTTGGATGGCAGTGAGCACCCCAAGGAGCTCCTGAGTCCACTGCATGATGGATCAGGCCCACCCTCCCTATGGAAAACCTAAAGGAAGAGAAATCAGGGCAGGACATGCTGGGAAAGACCTTCTAGGTGAGGCTTCCCCACCCCATCAATCCATTAGAGACTCATTTTTCTTTCCTATTTCTATTTCAGGAATGGGGCAGGCAGAACCTGGCTGAGCTCTGTGGCTGCTCCGGGACTCACCAAGGTCCCAGGCTGCCCGGGGAGGGGGCCGGGACAGCCCCACTGCTGCTTCCCGGGAGAGGGGTGCTCCGGAGGTGGAAGAGCTCCTCGTGGGCTGCAGGAGCTCACGTGGGGGAGACACGTGGGGGCTGGCGGTTCAGGTGATGGGGAGAAGAGTGGGCAGGCCATCTCTGTGCCTGGATCTCAGGAAGAGGTGTGTGTGGGGGGGGTGCTGCGTGTGGATGAACTGTTCAGCCTTTAAAACACAACCCTGAAGGGAGGAGGGAACAACCCCTTTCTGCTAGAGCAAAACTGGGAAAAAGTCATTGTACAATCTCCAGAACACTAGAAATAATCAGCAGTAGCTACAGATCCATGCTACTGTTCACACTTTACTCACTTTTTATTGCTTTACTTTTCACTCTTGAAAGAAAAAAAAATTCACTACATAAAACTGAGTATTTTACTCTAAAATATCTTGGTCTGAGGCTCTTGCACAGTGCAGCAGGAGACAGCCCTTTTTGTGCATGCAGCATCACTTGTCATGACCCCGGGCCGGGCTGGGGGTGACTGGGTAACCTCCACCAAGCCATGGCCATTTGCGCCACTGCGAAGCTGATCCCTAACTGCAAATGTGCTCAATGCCTGGCTTAAAAGAAAAATAATAATAAATGTCAGCAGCATGCCTGTGAAAACAGCTGATTCTCTGGACCGTTAAAATACCCTGTATTTATAAACAAAAGAGGGTTTTAGTTTTTCTTGTCCTATAAAAACACACTGGAACATTTCACCACCGTTTTCTTTCACTTTAATTAGCAAGGAAAGGGGGAATGTCAAAGAGCAATTATACAAAATATATACTGTGCTGATTAGGGATTTCTTTTCTGTAGCATGGAGAAGGCAGCTTGAAGTTCACATTAAATCTCTCTCCTCCTCTAATGAGATATGCCTTATCCAACCCAGAAAGATACAATTAACTCAGGAAAGAATGCAGCCGCTTTCTCAGGGGAGAAAAAAACGAAGGAAGGAGGGAAGAATTCATGTTAAATGTGAAGCATGAAGGGCTGATCCTGCAGACCCTGGGTATGAACTTGACTCGAAAGAAACGTCCTGGTCTACTCCAGAGCTTTAAACAAGCCCACAGCCTAACAAAGCTCAATCCTGGCCCCAAATACTTGTGAGATCCAGCCTGAAACCAGCTCTCCTTCCCCCCTGGAAGGGCTGAGCCCATTTGCCTTCCCTCACCCAATCAATGGTCACTTCGGGATTGGGAAATCAAGGGATGAGGAGCCTGGGGTTCAGGCCAGGGAGGCTTGAGAGCACCCCCAAAGGCCACCACCACTGCAGGCTGTGCTCTCTGGGGCTGCGGAGCCGAGGTGGGTCCCGGCTGGACCTTGGCCACCCTGCTCCCCAGAGGGATATATGTGCTCCAGGGCCGCCTGCCTCATGCCGCAGCCCAGCCTTACAGCTCATTTATATTACGTCGGGGTGTTTTGGGTGTTTTTCCCCAACATTTGTTATTATTTTCATTTGAAGAGGCAGGGCATCCCCCCTCCTCCCCTTGCCCCCCTCCTCTCTGCGCAGCCCCGGGGGTGGGCAGAGGGTCCAGAAACGGGCTGGAGCGTGCGCTCCTCCGAATCCCACCTCAACGTATAGCGGGGTCACAGGGAGAAAAAAAAAAAAAATAAAACCCCAGGAACATAAATTGGACACAGAAGGGCAGATGCAGACTGAACAGGAAGCGCTGGCCCGAGGCAAAATGAAACAGCTGTTGCCATTGTTCTGCCTTTGCAAACTCCGCACGGCTCGGGCTGCGGGAGCAGATGTTAGCAATTACCGCACATGAAAAGAAGGGCACAGGATTAGGCAAGTGACGAAAAAGCAAGGGGACCGCTAGATTTATCACTGGCGGAGCGAAGCAGCCCCTCTCGGGAGGGCGTCGGCAGCCAGAGCCGCGCTGCCCCTGCCCCTGCCCCGGGCGGGGGTCGCAGCGCTGGGACCCGCAGGCAAAGCCCTGCCCGCACCGGCGGCCCGGCCGCCCCCCGATCCCCTCCCGGGAAGGGCCGGGGCCGCCTGGGGATGCTTCTCCCAGGCGATGCGTTGCGAAGGCGGCGGAGGGGAGCGGATCCAGGCGCAGGGATCCGCCGCCGGGATCCGCGGGGAGCCCGGCTCCGCCGCCCCGGAGCTGCTCGGGGCCGCGGAGCCGCAGCAAAGCTTCCCCTCGTGTCGGTGGCGGCTTGGTTCCCTCCCGAGGGATCCCACCGGGAGCCGGGAGAGCCGGGCGAAGCCTACGGACAAATTTCATCTCCTCCTCTCTTCATACACGCAGGACAGAAAGAAGCAAAGGAGGCACAAGCTTTACATTCCTTGTGAAATTTCTTCGGCTCTTCCATATAATCAGAGTTGTAAAATAAAAAAATAAAATAAAATAATCCCTCGCAGCTTTCTTTTTGCAAGGAGTGATGAGTATAAGAAAGGTTAGTCAGAAGGTAAAGCATGTGTTTGCCATCTTAGCTCCTGATATGGAAACCATATGCTTAAATACACCACCAAACATACTCAATATAAGACTCTTTTTTATTAAAGGTGGTTTTATAAAAGCTATCCACCTTCCATCCACTGGTGACTCCCAAAGAGGTCACATATTCCTCACTGCAACTATCAATACATATTTGGGGTAAATTAAACTCCAAATAGACTGTTTCTGATTATTATTGCAAAGGGAGCAAGAGGGCATCTTATTTTCCTTCACTGATAAATTAAAAGAACTGTAATGGGTGATTTCTGCAACCTGTAAAAGGGCAATACCATCTGTGACTCATTTAGTGTCGCTTTAAAGAAAATTTATTTGATTAATTCGAGCAGAGTATAGAAAGAATGTAGATTTTTTTGGTGTTTAACTCTGCTGCTAAAGAGAAAGAAGCAGCAGCAGAAGAAAACTCTGACCCAGAATAAACATTTTGGGAATGAAAAATGCCTCAAGTGTGATTAGAAGTGCAGAGGCTGCTGCCTTGCTCTTGAGATAGATAGGTGTTTTTTGCCCTGTCAACTAGAAGACCTCAACATGAGATGGCTCAAACAGGGCCCGTGTCATGGAAGAAGGAATAGGCCAGAAGCAAAACATGAAAAAATGCAGAACTGAGATTTAGGCTGCTCCACCACTCCTCCCTTTTGGAGTGAAAAGGAGCCAACCAGCCAGCCCACTGGAGTGACACTTGCAAAGATGCACACACGATTATTTCCCTCAGGTTGTGCAGTCAGGAACAGCATCCTGTTGTCAAACGGGCTGTTAGTTAATGCAGCACCTGTATGCACCAACGAAGAAGAGTGGGGAGAAAGAAGAGGGGGAAAGGATGGCAACGTCCCATCCTTCAAACCAGGGGCAATGGTAGCAACCACAGCGTTGCCACCTTTGTCTGGCCTGACAAGCAGGAAAGGGAGAAAAGATCAAAAGCAAGCAGAAATCAAAAGGATTAAGATATTGAAATTCTTCTGTTTTGCCACAGGCTGTCACCCTAGCTCCACGTATCGCTCAGCCAGCCAGGAATAGTCTGTGCAAAGCAAAGACAAATAGCTCTAGAAGTCCAGAAGTTTGCTCCTCCTGAAATTTAATTGGCCTGCAGGTTACCCACAACCTTAACTCCCCTGCTTGCATTCGGAGAAGAATATTAAATAGTGACGATAATAAATACTAATAGATTAATCCTTATAAGTGATGCCAAATTCTACAGGGCCTGGGCTTGGCAAGAGTGGTCTGCCTCAGATGTGGAGTATCTAATGACATCTTTACTGTTGCAGGGCTTGCACATGGCAGACGGCGATGTCGTTTGCACTTTGACACAGGTTAAGTTACTTACAACTGTTGATATAACCAGAGGCTCGCTTTGGGCCAGCCTGGGCCCTGGCCAAACCTTGTTTAAATCAAAGGATGAATTTGCCTTAATGTCTCTGGACTGCTTTTCACTCACCCTGGGAAGAGGCAGGAGACAGGCAGTTTTCTAGCCCGCTCAGCTGAAGAGTAAAGCACCAGCGCTGATCTACTGAAATTGTGAAGGATCTTTTCATTGCCTTCAGAGAGCCGTACAGCAGGACCGTGGCAAGCCTGGTGCTCTGCTGAGTTACCTGTACTTGGTGACCCCATACCGTTCCTAGTTCCTCTCTTCTGGGCTATCCTAAAGTCACCCGTTTTGTTTTATAAAGGTTGGTGTCTAAGATCTCTGCTCATTTCTCAGATCCATAGAGAAGGGTGTTAAAGTGCTTAACCCCTCTGCAATCAATGGACATTATATACCTGTACTGCTCCAAGGATCTGGACCCAGTAGACTTAGGTACCTCTGAGGAGCTGGATCTTCCTTACAAGTTGTGACTCATCCAATTGCATTTTTGTCACCACTAACATCACCCCTGGGAGAATCCCATGGGAAGTTCTCCATCACCCATATCTAGCATGTGCCCTCTCTTCCTCTGCTGAACTCTTCATGAGTCGGTTGGACTGGATCCCTAAAGATAGTCAAGAGGCTCACTCCTCTTTGAAGATCTTGGATAAAACCACCCTTTCTAGATGGAAAGAGGATAAGGATAGTGCCAGTTTCATAACTTGCTGTGGAAAACATAGGTGGATCTTCAAGCTGTAAATGAGAAGAGAGGAAAACGTGTGAATTTTTTAAGGGCATTTGGGAACAAAGCAGTAAGGATTTCTAAAACGCGATAATGATATGTTTGCTCTTCTGAGAAAAGGGTAGAAACCTGAGAAATACTCATCAGGATATTTTATTGTTGAAGTCTGTTTTGTTAAAATACTGCTCATCAAATACGTTGGTTTTCCTGGTTAATAGTAGCTTAATTTGTGCCTAGTTTACTGACAACTGGAGCCATCCTAACTTATCCAAATACCCTTATTTGACTTAACAGTCAAATCTTCACAAATCTCTGGCCTTGCTGTAATTTATGCAAAGAAAGATTTGATGATCCCATCACGCCCTGCCGTTCCTTTTGCCACAGAGGAACTTCAGTGTCAGGCCTGAAGCTGCTCAAACTGTTCAGCTATGTTTTTCATACACAGACTCTTCAGGTTTCTTTTGTTTTTCTCACTGGCTCTTTACTCTGAATTGGTCTGGTTTTGTCAAGTGGAATAGGGAGCTGGGATTATTACTGGATGTGTTTCTCTAAACCTGATATTAAAAAATGGGGTCCGTTGGTGGAGGAGAAAACATTACTTTTCACAGTGCTCAGCTAATTAGGCTTTTCCAAAGTAGCACTGGAGCTACTAAAAAAAAAAAAATTAATTTTTTTTTAAAAATTACTTTAATCTGTGAACTACGTGTTGTTAAGTATGTACATGGTACCAGTACAGGCTCCTGACCTGTAAGACAGCTATGATGTGTATTTCTCTGCGCTATTGCATCACACCACACACAGGGAAACCTCCTGTCTAATTTTTGCCCGGTGCAACTGCCTCTCCAGTGGAAGACTATTGATGTCCGAACTTGCAGGTGACGTAGTGGCTTGGGGAATTAAGTCTTAGTTTTTCCTTCCTCTTCATCTCTCTCTCTCCCTTCTTCTATTTGCTTTATTTTGTTTTCAGCTATGTGAGCCTTTAGTCAAATATCCCATATACACACTCATCACTTGGACAGCTTTAAGCACAATACATGGGCATGTCTGGGCACTGCATTAATAGATCTTGTTGTTGTCTCTCTGTAGATTATCCTCTGTTACTGTAATTCATAACTCCAGCCCTTTGCGTACATGCTTCCATTCTGAAAATGTAATATCACTGCTAATTAAACAGTGTTTTAAGAAGTCGGCTGATAGCTCCTCGCAGCATCTAGGAATTAACCTCACCTGGGAGCAAGCTGCTGGTTGAGGCTCAAGTGAAGCTTAGATAAAGGCGGGGAAAGGAAAAGACATCAAAGAACTAGTCACCACCAAAACCTCATCCTCCACAAATTCTAGGTGTGGAAATGTTTTTCAGCCATAGGGATCCTCCCTCTGCTGGATTTTCAAATAACTATAATCATCAGAATTCCCTCTTTCACCTCCCCCTGGCCTGATTATCTCATCTTTCTCATTTGAACTTGCTTGTTATGAGCAATACATTCATATCCTCCACGCTTTATTACCTTGATCCCAAAAAGGCTTGTCAGATGGTGCTAATTTAGCAATGCAGGGGTTGGGGACAGCATTGTCCTGGTGGTCTGCTTTCACCCATGAACAAGGTTTTGTTCCTAATCTAAAAGGTCTCCTTGGGATTTATTTCATGTGTCTTTTCCTGGAGCTCCCTCAGAGGCCACAGGCTGATACTGGTCTGTGCAGAGGACAGAGCTGTCTTGGTAGCTGACCAGTGCTTGAAATTCATGTCAGTTATGGCAATCTAATGTTCAACAACCTCCAATTATTTTTTTCCCACAATTAAATACACTTCTTAGCAGAAGGCATGGAATAAACCAAGAAATCACAACCCAAATTAGGCTCTCTCTGCGGAGCCTCATGTCAAAGTCCAGATACCAAAATCACTAATCGTTCTGGCTATAACTTTTAGGATGTAGACAGAGCATATATTCTGTGATAAAGAGTATGGATATACAGCTCAGATAAGGAGATGATTTAATTCTGAAACAGATAAGAAGGGTAAATTTCAAGGGCTACACAGGGAATTTATCCAGCTCTGAGGGTGGAACAATATCACTCCTGAGTATTATTAATGCACCTCAATTCTTTGTTCTCTTTTTTTTCTTTTGTCCACAATTCTTAATAATATGTTTGGAAACTTATTAAACTTATGAATCAAGACTTGGGGTTAAAGGCAACCCTGTCTAAATATCTTGTTATTTATAAAAAGATTATCATTAAACATCTTGCAGAGAAATTCTGAACCACTGCAGAATCTGAAAAAAGTGCAGAAAAAATGGCTAATGTGTCTACTTTTTAATTAAATGTAAATATAATTTGTAAGGCTTATGGGTTTTAAACAGAGAAAATTTACTCTGCATAATTTCCTTTCTGGTTAACCTTATATACAAAAGTGTAAGTAGGGTTATTCAGAAGAATTTTGTAGCTATTAAGCCAGTTGCCATCCCTGGATCCGTTGTTGATGCATCCAAAGTTTCACCTGAAGTTCCTAATTTACAATGACAACATAGGGATTTTAAGCATTAAAACAAACTTTGTTAAATGACCGAGTTTACAGCTTGTTTGGGATGTCAGCAGATTTTTCATCTTTATTACTGCAGACAGATAGCAAGGCTCTTATCTCTACATACCTCATCAGAATGGCTCAAACACGCAAAAGTCAATTCTTGGTTATTTTAATGTGACAAGTAAATACAAACCAGTTACAAATACAAAGGCAGGATAAATATGCCTGACAATACAGCAATGTCTAAATTACTGCCAGCTTAGTATTAAAAGTTCTGTCGTGGTTTCTGGTTCAAAGAGTCCCATAAAAATCAGAGTTAATTTAAAACTTAGCCATCCATGGGAATATTTTTCATTCGCACAATACAGGCTCTCTTGTACAGGTCTGTTTGGATGTTTCAGCTATGGAGCAATTTTCAATTTCAGTTCAAGAAAGTACCTATATTCAGTCCAGAAAAGTAATTAAGCACGTGTTTAGCTATGTGCTTTAGTTAGGCATGTGCCCATAACTTGTAATCATTTCACCTGTCACAGCTTTTTGAGCCAGTTACTTCACTATTTGCATTTTTTTTTTAAATGCAACTAATTCCTAACAAACAAGATTGTGATGCCAGGTTACAGCAAATCAAATGTTACTTAGTAAAAAACTACTGATTTTTGTACGAGGTCATGGTCCAGCCAGTATGAAGAGTCCACCAAGCATCACTGCCCAGAGATACTTGAAAGTCCTGATCCATCTATGGAAATCCATGGAAATCTTTCCCTAATTTCATCAGGAGAGTCACCAGTCCTTAACAGGCAAGAGAAAGGAAGGAAGGTGTGCTACCAGCAGGCTGATGGTCCCCAGCCCTACAGAGGCACTGCAGGAGATCAAATGCGAAGGATTACCAAGCTGATCTACATGGTTACAGCCAGGCTGTCCAGTGAGCATGGGGACCACCGGCAGCCCAGGGACAATATCCTCCAGCATGGGCAGGTTTCTCTGAACACTGCACAGTTCCAGTAATGGAAGAGATTCTTCAATCAACGCTGTCAGCTTTCACCAAATGGAGAGAGCAAAATAGCCATTCCCAACCCATGTGCAGTCATACAAGTACATGAACCATTCAGGTCGAAAGGGACCTCCGGAGATCTCCAGTCTAACCGCCTGCTCAAAGTAAGCTCAACACTGAATTCAAGACAGGTTGCTCAGGGCTATGTTGTCTTGAGTCTTGAAAACCTCCAAGGATGGGCATTTCACAGCCTTTCTAGGCCCTGCTCCATTGCCTAATTAGTCCAGCACCTTCATGCTGTCGGTACCACCACTATCCTCTAAGAGCAGCAGGACAGATCCTGGCCTCTAAGAGCAGCAGGACAGATCTTGGCCCAGCTTTGAGGCTGTTTGGTCCCCGCTTTTGGTTGCCTGCTATTCTACAACTGCCTGCTCTTGCCGTCTACTTCTCCAGCTTTTCCCCAAACCCTGCTGCTGCTTACACATAGCTCCTAGCTCACCCTCCAGAGCCCTGCAGAAGCCAAATAGTTCCCAAGTAGGAACTGCTGGCCCTTCCCTTTCCCACACCAGGGAGACCTTTCCTGGTGTGCCGTCATACGGTTAACACATGCTGTGTCTACCCTGCCAGGAAGCTGTGATCCAGAGCGCTGCTCCCAGCTTGATCCCGGTGGCGGGGAAGTGGCTGGAATACGTCTCGGGTCACCACAGCCCACCTGCTGGGTTTCCTTCCCACCCGCAGCAGGGTGGGAAGAGGCAGAAGTTGTAGGCTTGTCTCTGGCCCCGTGCAGAGCAGGGTCCAACCGAGGTGCATATCCAGACCAAAGAGCAGGAAAGCTTTCCTATATGGCACATTTTACTGTAGCTTCTGTGCCCAGAAACAGGACATGGCTGGCATCAGATTAGTCAGAGAAGGAGGAAGGGAGGTCTGGCAGAGATGAATGCTTGTGGCCTTCTCTCTTCTCACCAAATATCTAGTGCTGCTCCTTCTCTTAACCTAATGAGCTGGAGCTCCAGGCAGTGCTTTTGGGTGTCTTTCCCTGAAACCAGTGTCTTTCACAATGGGATGTTTCCTCCTCAGCCCACGCCCCATTGTGAGCCAGGTCCTCCAGGCTTGGTGCACCCTTGCCCACCTGGAACTTAACCCATGGGGGGAAACCAAGGCTGACGAGCCTGGTTGAGCTCTCCAAGGACTGTGCTCCAGCCCTCCTTGTGGCAAGAGGGACCCCCACGGTGGGTACCCTCTCTCTGGGCCTCCTTACACCAAGTGAAGAAAGGAAAATCTTCATCCCAGGTTGTAGCATAGTCTTGAAAAAGTCCTTTCCCATATCTTCCCCTCTGAAGGACACAAGCAGGAACCCACTGTGAGGAGTCACCGGTAGTCTCTGTCAAGCTCATGGAGGCTCTGCTGCAGCAGAAAACACCTTTTCTCTGCAAGGAGCAGGGAGCCAGGACACAGAAAGGCATGTTCCCAGCTGCTCATCTGGAGAGACCGGCAGGGCTGTTAGGAGGAGGAGGAGGAGGGTGTGGGAGAGATGGAGGCTAGCCTGTGATCTGGGTGTGAAAAAATCCACAGTTGAGCAGGATCAATAAAACAGTGCCAAGGCTTGCTACGAAGGGAGCAGAGAATAGGATGGTGGAGAGTAAAAGAGAAGGAGCCCCCCTACAGCTCCTGAGAAGAGAGGGGTAGGTAAAAAGGGAGCTCCGATACCACCAGGCCCACAGGAGACTCAATGGGTTGTCTCATTACTATGGTGAACAGAGAGAGCTCATGAGCTGGGAAAGATAGGAAGCTTTTATTTATTTTTTTTTTTTAAAGAGCGCAGCCTCTAGGAGGGTTTTTGCAGCTCAAACGCTTTTATTTTGTGCCAATTACTTATACAGGGTCTGCATTATTCCCGTAATCAGTCTAAATGAAAGTCAAACATGAAAGATTCCTAACAATGAGCTAATTGGAATGCCATTACCATTTAGATTTAATAAGGTATTTGTAATAATAAACTTGCCTCAGTCTATAGAGTTGTCTTATTCCTGCTCAGATCTTGCAAAAGAGTGTAAGAGTTGACATTTGTCACTCGTTCCGCAGGACACTGGATATAAGCTTCACAATGTTTAGCGCTTAGTAAATGTCAGGGACGGAAACAAAATCTATAGCCTGCTATTGTTCTGGCTGTGTCGAGCTCAGAGTTAACAGGAATTGTGTTAAAACTCAACAGCAGATTATATCCCACATATCTTTCTTTATTTGCAGTCCAAACATCTTGTGGTTTAGAATGAGTCACTCAATGTCCTCTTATGTAGCTGCATTCATTATTTGCATTGAGGTCTTGCTGAGGAGCTTCAGTCTGGTTCCAGCACTGCTAGGTACTACACAAGCACAGAGGGTCTTTGCCTTGCATAGATTAAGATCTAAGCAATTAAGTCAACTCAAGCTCTATCTTGAAGCCAAGATGTCCCATCTACAGAAGTAAAAGCTAATTAATGCCTATTTACTTTTGAGAACAGCGCACAAAAAATTTCGTTCTTGCTTTACCTTTATGGGCAAGCTGTTTTCACATAAAGCATATGTGGGCTCAAAGACCTGGTCTCACTGTGCAGCCGGGGAAGTTTTATTCAACTGTAGTTCATACCACAAAAGCGAGGCATAATCTTGGTGGGTATTTCTTCTATTACGAAGGAAAAGAGCTTGGTATGAGCACTTTGTGCAGTCTGAGGGAATTCCCCTAGGAACAGACTGAAAAGGCAGAGGTCGAGCAGGTGTGTGCGTACATGTAGGAAGCAGAAAGATAAAGCCAAATCAGCCAAAAAGGCAACAAAGACACAAAGCAACACAGATGATACAGAAAACAGGGTGCTGGGGGCATTCTTTAAAATCAATATATTGCTTCTCCCTCCCTCTTCTCACCCCAGGAAGATGCTACAGTAATTTCTCCTCCTAAAGAGATCCAACAAGCAACCAAAGGGGCAACGGAATGCTTAATTCCTGTTTTAATGGGGGAAAAAAACCCACCCAATTTGCTAGTGGCGTATCTTGGCATGAAGAAGCATTACCTATCCGATAAACTGTGCTGCCATTAGCTGCAGATAAATTATGTTCTGCTGACACTCTGTGGTCCCAGCAGCTCGTCCTGAATGATCTGACTCAACAGAAAACTTTGCACAATAGCTCAAATAAACGTCAAATCATTGGAAACTGGCAAAGATCATGGAAATTTGGAATGTTCCTTTTTGAGGACAGTCTTTTAATACAATCTGACACTGGGGATTCGGCTGAACATTCATAACGTCCAGGAAATTCTAGGCACAGTTGGTAAAATGACCAATGCTCTTATAAACCTACTTTTTTGCTCAAAACTATATGTGCTTCACGCCAAAAGGTTTTTCGGAAACACTAGGCCAACAATCAATGGCCTTAAGTTAACCATATGTCTGAGCACTGTGTTGGATTGCTGGAGAAGGGCAAGGAAGCATGAAAATCAATAATTTCCCAGCATGTTTTCATAGAAGACAGTTTGCCTGAGAGTTAAAATGTGAGCCGAAAACTCAGACGTTCTTGCTGTTGATGGTCTGGTTAAACTACCTCGTCTTTTTCTGATTCACTTCGCACATTAGAAAAAAACGATGCTTGTTACTTAGATCACAGCAATGTTGTGAAGCTTAATTTTTTGAGAGGTGTTTTGGGGTCCTTGTATGAAAAGTGCTATAAATATATACATTCTTAGTAGTATTTAATTTACTTCCTTTACAATTCCTTTGAGCCAACACATGTTGCCAAAAATGCAATATTCTCTAAGATGTCTTTTATTCTTCTATCTGTCTGGAGTCCAGGACATATCCCAGCCTTATAAAGCATCCGATATTGATGTATCCGCATGCAGTGTATATATATAGCTAATACGATCAGACGCTTCCCCACCCCCCCGCAGGAACCCAGGCTTGCTCAATGTACAAGATGGACGTGCTTAGCAAATGAGGCAGCTGTTCAGTTTTTATTTTTATGCTCATTGTTTGCTGTGTGGCCACATGTCCCATAGAGTGCATACCATCCAACCTTTGTAGTGAATCAGACAAGGCTCCACCATAACTCACTCGCTTGGAGTATCCAACTCCGCCTCGCTCCCCGTTCGACATACATATGTGATCACGTAATCAGGGACTGGATCATAAGAAAGCTTTAACTTTGTCATTTCCAAACTTCATTTTCCAGCCTTGGATTTTCTTTCCGTGGAAGTTTTTATTGAGAATACCTAGGGATGTAAAGCTTTTTAATAGCAAAATAATCCCCTGAAGAATCGCATCACATCATGCAATTCAACAGCACCACTGTCCTGCAGAAACAAGGACCTCTGCACCTGAGCATCAGCCAGTCCCTTTTCTTGCGTTACTGAAAGAACCAGCGTACCTCCAGGGCTGCTCCCGGTTTTCTCTTCTGCATTGTGTCATGGAGCACATGCCGAATATACTTTAATTAAGTTTCCTAATGAAGTTTGCAGCAGATCTGCCTGTGCAATAGGAGATCGACTTTTCAGTGTTTGGTAATAAGATTATCACCTGTGCTTCCCCGTTTGGGGGAGTTGGGGGGAGACAAATAAAGCATCATTTTTATATTCTCCAGTTTTTGAAGTAATAGGTTTTCAGCCATTTTACAAAAGGACTTTGTTCCTTGTTACTATCACCTGAGCTAGTATAGACACCTTTTAAGTTCGTTAAGTTAGACTGGCTCACAACTCAGTAGTTGAATCTGTCCCGTAGCCTCTAAATAGAATAATCCCGATAGGTTTTCTGGCTAACCAAGCAATTTGGGACTAGACTAGAAGAACAAAGAAATTTGAGTTTAAGAGCAGACTGGAGAAGAGCAGAGAAATCACAGCACTGGATGCAGAGCTCCCTAGCCTTTGCATCTTCAAAGCCAAACGCATACGAGGAGGTGGCAAGAAAGCAGCAATTTACCTATAGGCAGAACAAAAGGCCAAGGGCTTAATCTTGCAAAGGTTTACGCACACTTATCTTTACACGTATGATCAGGCCCTGTAATTTTGGTTGTACTTTGGCTTCAGGAGGCTTCTGAGCATGCAGTATTAGGCTATTGCATTAGCATGCAGGGAGCAAACTGCAGGAGTGAACAAAGTGTGCTGCGGAGGGTCGCGGGCTTGGCAATTACTGCAGGCAGTGCCTAGGCAGACAAGATAGACTGTTCTCCCCTGTTTGGTAGAAGTTATGGTATAATATGATATAATGAACATTTACACAAGCAAGGGTGGTATTTTTACATCTCAGACTCCCAAGTTGAAATCATGTAGATGAGAGGGTGGTGCTGGAGAAGGGAGGGGAGAAGGGGTTAAGTCCCTCACAAGTCAGGGCAGGAAAACATCTACAGAACTACATCTGCGTGACCTGACTGGGCAAGAATAGCCTGATGAGTTGGAAACTGCTGGAGTTAGGCAGTGCTTGCCACAGTACCCCATCTCGCCCAAACACGGGGTTGTCACAAAATGGAGCACCAGGAGATGCATAGAAGCAGACCGTATTTTTGCAAACATTGCAGCTGCAGGTCCCTTTTCTGAGCTGTAGCTATCACTTTGCTTTTCCCCTGTCATTGTCCCATTGCCATTCCCCGAGGTATCGTCTGCCTTTTGACACCCCGTTCCTGAGAGGACTGCACATCTCCGTTCACACCCCACGTGGTGCCCCACCGCATTATGCATATTGCATTAAGCAACAGCAGTGCTCAGATCTGGAGGATCTGGGTCCTTGACCGCAGTCCCCATGTCATTAGGGTGCCCCTAATCATCTGTCCTTACCATATGAAGCACAATGGGGCCCACTATTCTGACTGGAGCCTCTAGGATCTCTTCTAATATAAATAGTAATGACTATAATTATTAATCATTACTGTGATTATATGATTATAATTAATAATCATCATAATGAATCATTATAATTACTCTACTAAATGACAAGCCCTGCTTCCTCCAGCGAGCTTCGGAAGCACAAAGAATGAGCTGTTGTGTATATTTAGTGAATCTCAGACACTTCTGTACTTAACAGTCCAAGCGTCTCTGTTTGTTTTAAGGACTTCCATATTGTATTTCATTTAGAAATCTGCAGCTGCCTTGAATTGTGACCAGTGGAGTGCTGCTACCATATGCAAGGTCTTTTGCTTAAAATCCAGCAGAATCATGAGCAAACAGAGATTGGCAAGGGGAAGGAATGTACATATGGATATTACTTGAGGGATGGCGAGCCAGATATGCCTGATATTGCACTTTTTCCATCTTAGATTTACAACTGAAAGCAATTCAGTTCATTGAAGAGCATTTTCAGAAAGCCCAAATAAAACAGCAAATGTAGAGGCTGCAGACGCTTGAAAGAGAGACGGTTCATCATGCCCCTCCACTTGGCTCTTGGAGTCCTTGGGCATGACTGCTTTGGTGCTGTCAGCTCAGGACAAGCGATGGGAGTGTTTAAAAAACATTAATCCAACTTTTAAATTGCACTTAAGGTGCAGGGATTTTCTCCCTTGATGATGTGCATGCCCCAAGCCCAGGTGGCTAAGACATGCTAACTGTGAGGCTCCGTATTTTATCTAAAATATCTGAGATCTGGTCAGCAGCACATGGCTGCTTTGTGACTCGTGGCAGAGGGGGTGGAACGAGTGCCCTTGGGGAACCTGCTGCAGTCACTGTATGTATTGCATAGTTACCTTCCTGCTGCAGTCACTGTATGTATTGCATAGTTACCTTCCTGCTGCAGTCACTGTATGTATTGCATAGTTACCTTCGGTTACTGGCCTGGTGTGAGTCACCAAACTCCTTCCCAGGCAGAAAGAAACTCATCTTGCAGAATGTAAAATCCACCCAGAAGATGTCATTGTTTAGGATTAACATTTCATTCTGGCGAGCTCAGAAGGCGGACCACACAGGCATAATGACACAGTAGAGGAATCCTGGCAGGTTTTTAAGACAAAATGTTTGCTAAGGGTTAGTCGATATGATTAGATTCAGTGCTGGTGACTTTAAAATCTTATTATCTATTGGTATGGCTGGCGTGTGTATTTGAGGTGGTGTATTTCTGAGTTATTGTAGCAATTACTGTAATAAGAAGGGTGCAGTTAGCAAAAGAGCTGCCGTTGCCGTTTCCACGTTACTGAGTACAACGATAGTATAAGAAAACTTCTGCATTGCCTTCTAAGTTGTTGACCTCTTCATATTTTTGATATATTTTGGAAGGAAAGGAGTAGGAAAAGGGCCTATCCCTGTTTCTGTATCAGGAATGAGCCTGCACACAGCTCCCCAAATTTAGTTACACTAACAGAAAGTGAGAACATCCGTGCAGCAGCTCCTCTGGAAGCAAAGTAAAGAAAGAAAACGAAGCTGATGATTGATAGTTCAGACCATTAAAGAGTGATCATTTGGGCCACTCAGAATCAATGAAGTCTACTTTAGGTGTGCACCGCTGTAGGATCAATATGTGGGTCTAGAATTAGGTAAGCAGAAAGATGAAGGGTTGATTTTATTTATAATATCTTTGCTACGTAAATATTGACAGGTTAGACTTTCCAGAGAGTGTATGTGCAGGATATCACTGTGATACTGAGCAGTCTGAATCTCCTTCCAGTGATAACCTGTCCGGTGGCAGGGGGACACTTGAGGGGCAGAGAGCAAGTGCATCCTCAGCCACTGGGTAGTGGTACCAGCCATTGCCCCATGTGAGGCAGGGCCATTCCTGCTGTTGTTCATGCCTCTTAGGGAAGATAAAAACTTGTGAGCTTAGAAAAAGAAACTAAAAAGGTAAGTAACTAATACAGCTTAATTATAACAACTGCTCTCAGGTCTGAACTTGGAGCAGAATTTGACCATTACTTACCATATTCCAATTTGCAATGGTTGATAGGCACTAGATATTGTATGCAAAGAATAAAAAGATGAAGGCATAAATCCTGAAGGTTTTTTAGCATCTAATGCCATCAGCTGCTGGCTAGAGTCAGGCACCAAAATAACTGCCCGCGTCTGGACTCAGGAATCTCCGTTGAGAAAACAGTATTCCTCCAGGGAGAGGTCCTAAGAAATCCCAAATGAACAGCCGATAGTGGGACTGACACCCGATGTCTTCAGGCAGGATAATTTTTTCATACCACATGCTCTAAGGTGGTGGGAGCACAGAGGAGATGGGGCCTAGGGCAGTCAGAGCTTCTTCAGCCAAATATGTAGATGTATAGATGATTTAATTACCCGACTGTTTAGGAGAATTTCTAATCTCTCTTCAGCCACTCATACTGACATCTCTGATGTGCGATACCATTTAGATTGAAAAGAGAATCCATTTAAAGCCTAAATACTCCAATTACTTTTTTAGATGCCTGGGAGCAGCTCAGAGTTCAAGCACATGATGCTCTTAAAACCCTACTAAATTAGAGGCCATGGGGTGGGGGGGAGCGAAAGAATGTTAAAGTACATTATGTTTTGAAGGATGTGGTTTTCAAACTGACATGAACGATTTTTTAACTAGAAGTGTAACCTAATATGGGTCAAGGTTTCCAAACTGAGGTGCGTATCGTGCCAGATACATGCAGGAAAAAAAAAAAAAAAACCTGGGGCAGTTCAGCTCCTACCCTGACTGTGTGACAACCTCCTGTGAACATCTGGCAGTTCCCTGCAGGAACCAGGAGCTCCCAAACGCCGCTCTCAGCCTCCCTGCAAAACTCAGGCTTGCCGAGCACTGTGTGGATTGCTAACCAACACGAAGTGACTTAGCCTGCAATTGCAGCTTGAATACATTGGGGAGGGGGGGAAAGACTTTCAAACTGATTCTTCCAAATCACTTGAGGCTGCCAGTTAGGTTTTGTGATTCACAAATTTGCTCACTTGTTATAAATAAACATTTCTTTTCATGCTAATGTCACAGGGACTGGGCTGGAGAGCCTTGCTAATCTTTTTTTCTTTATTCTTGGCATATCAGTACAGTTGAAAGACACACACTCTTGCCTCCTTAGACTTTTTGCCAAGCCACAACCACAAACCATCCTTACAACCCCAAAGCGCTTTTGGCAGTTATGACACAGAACGTATGGCTCATGTGGTAAAATGTGCTGGCAAGTTCCCTATAGGCCCCATCCAGCCATCACTTACGCAAAGAATCTGATGCCAGGTAGCAGCTGTTGTGTTGAAGCCGCTCCGTATCACACTCATCAGTCCTGTCTCATCCTTTCTTTTCACTTCCCTGTCTCCACCTGCTGTTTTCTTTTCCTTTTTATTTCCCCCCCCCCTCTTTTTTACATCTTAGATTAAGACTGGAAGTGCTCTGGGGCAGGGACCATCCTTTTGTTCTGCGTTTCTGTCTCTTGCCGCAGAGTCTGCTTGCCTGGCACAACAGTAATGCAAACAGTCATGCCAGATAATACAGCCGGCGCCCGACGATCTCTGGCAGGTTGCGTGGTGAGTGACCTGAAAACTGAGTGCTGTGGGTAAAAAACACAGCTCCGGGGAACCTTTTAATGAACTTTTTGAAGGTAATGTAGGGCTGCTCTACCTAACTGAAAGTATTTGCATAGCAGAGGCCTGACCGGTTATTTACTCTATTTTGGTTGCCTGCATGTGTTGTATGTTTTTGTTTGGTAGTTGCTAATGCTTCTGATCTAAATTGCAGAACGTGTTTATGGCTCAGGAAAGTTGCCCGACAGACAGCCGTAAGGGAATAGTTTGCTTGGAAACAATGACGGTCTTCATCTCCTCCGGAACATGTCTGACAGCAAGAAACGTGCTTGGAGCTGAAGGTGGAGTTCGTCCTTGGTTAAGGTGCAGTCTCCAGTCTGATACGGCTGAAGAGGAAGGCTGGCGTTGAGTGGATGTGTATCTGCAAGCGCTTTACCTTTCCCATTCATTGAAGCGAGCTTCCCTGGTTACTGGCAGGTTTTGATTAAGGTGAAGTAGGAAGCTGTGGCTGGAGCTCTAGTTCCTTACCCCTTCTCTGAGACTCTCCAATCTAAGGATAACAGATGAAGAATCAGTGTCTATTGAAAAAGTTGGAAAAATCAGGGAAAATACAAAACTAAATAAATCTGATGTGATCGATTCCCTTGGAGGCCTCAGGTTTCTTCCTCTGTTTTGACCACAGATACAGGTTATATAGGGTCGTTGTCAGCAAGGGAATTTGGTGATCTCCCTCCTCTGAGCTCACATGGCCATTTTTTGATGGCTTGCTAACTATTTAATTGTTCTAAGTATGAAAGGAGATTTTCTATAGGAAGTATTAATGAAGCGTTGTTCATAGTGATGCAGTAGCTCAGAGTGTTGCAATGTAATTCCTAAATCACGTACATGAGACACCTTCACTGTGACTGCATGTCCCGCTTCTACGGCTGGTCCTGGGATTTGCTTTTTGACATTCTTGATGGTTCTGTCTCTGTACCAAATAATGTATAGCATTGCATGATGATGCACTTGTTTAAGACTGTAGAAAAAAACAAGATGAAAAATACTATTTGAGAGTTAAATGCGATCATTGAATCATCACACGAAAAGGTTTAATCTTGCACTCTGAGTATCAGGAGACGTTTTACCGCTGACTTTAGCCAGGGCAGAAAACAGTTCATAATCAGTACACTGGAGCTAGGAGCGTCCTTTTGTCCCCAGCTTCACCATTTCTCCCCTGTTGCTTCCTGTAGCTTTGACACTTGTCCTTCTTGCCTTGTTCAAGACACAGCCACTTACTTTGCCCTCTTACTTAGACCCCTGGGCCAGGGATTGTCATCTGCGCACTTAAGAGGAGCCTGGCGTAACTGAGCCCTAATCCTTGACAGGGTCCGCTGAATGTTATTGCAAGGCAAATGAATAATCCATAACCAAACGCTCCTCCAGGAAAGCTTTTCAGTGCCAGAGTATCAGAGTTCCATTGAGCTGTAAACGACTGCAGTGAGCAGTGCAGTGATGGGATTCACGAGAGCTGGGGTTCCTCCGGGGTCCTGGATGTTCACGTGCAGCTCTAACACAGAGTGGATACGCAGGTGCCTGTAATTCCCTCCTTCCTCCCTCCCTGTCCGTTTTGGGGTGTCCAAAGCAAGCAAGAATCAGCTCTGGACAAGTCAAGCACTTCATTTTCCAACAGTCTTCTGGCTGGCTCCCCTGCAGGGACTTTTTGCATCTTCTGCTTCAAACGAGGTCAGCCACAAGTGGGCACTGTCCAACTGCGGCATCCCGCAGACCTGGGGAGAAGCACAAGCAGGAGCAGGCCGGGGAGCTCAGGGCTCAGGGGTTTGCTCCCAGCTTTAGGAGCAGAGCTCTCCACAAGTAGAGCAAGGCTCTGGGGGACAATTCGAGGGCGGCCAGCTCCGCTCATGCTTTACAAAGCATATTTTTATATTAAATGTTCCACCCATGGTAGCAGTGACAATGAAAAGGTATTTAAACATAAATGATGCTCATTTCTTTGTCAGCATCAATTTGAAAAGTTTCTGGATGTTCTTTTCTCAAGCCCACACCCTGCGTGCTACGCTGGACGGCTCTGCTTTTATCCTGACTTCCTTCCAAGTGCTCGTTCCTCTGCGCTTCCAAGCGTACCTCTTGAAGCTAATGCTTCTGTTGGTTTCGGTCCGTATAGGCTCTACCGTTTACCATTCGCGGGAAGTCTCCCATTTACCAAAACTGTAATAGTTTAGCCATTACTAACATTTCTAGCAATTAAAGCTGCCACATAGTTTAGTCAAAGACATGATTGTGCTGTTTGCTGCTGTCTCCCATTAGGAATTTAGTTGCCTAAAACTTTCCGTGCTGTCCAGCAGAGCAGAATGGGCTGTTGACGGCTATGTGCTATTTTTTCAACTGCACTGGGATAGAAATGGGTTTGGTAGAATATTTTCACACTGAATTGCAAATGATCCCATGCAGCTATTCTTTTCTTCTCAGCAAATATTTTCCATCTCTGGTCTCCAAACAGTTAAATGAAAGACAGCCAGTAAGATGGAGATCTCTTTAATCCTGGGATAGGCAATTGCAAACAGAATAGAGGACACCGACCTCTTTTTTATTTCCCATTTAGGACCTGGAGGTGAAAAGCCAATATTCTTCTGTGAGATGCATCTAGCTAAACAGATGCTGAACCGCATGTGTTCATTTTAGTCCACTCTGCCAGCTTACGGAGAGCAGAAATATTTACACGCCAAAATAAGTCTCTCACCCCCTCCAAACCCACAAACTTGACTTCCAAACCAGGCGGCTCCAGTGCAAAGTGCCTGTATCACTGGTTTTGAAGTATGTTTACCTGTCCAGCCGCAGGTCTGTGTAAAGCAGAGCGCGACCTGCGGCCCGTGGGCCCGAGCCCTAGCGCTGCGAGGGACCCCGGCCCCGCTCCGTGGCTCTGGGGGCCTGCGTGGGGGGCAGTGGCCCGGTCCCGGGGGATGCTGAGGCCGGGGGGTGCAAACCCCGCTGCCGTGGGCAGGGGTGGGGGGGAGCCAGCGGGGTGCGGGGAGGGCCGGGGGCAGGAGGAAGCAGGCGTAATTTTGCAAAATGGCCTCCTCGGATGGAGGGAGACTGCTGGGGGGCAAAGCCTCCGGCTGAAGGTATTTGCACAAAAAAAAAAAAGCAAGCGGCAGTGGGGTTTCTATATAAGGAGCAGAGCTGAGGGTGCTAGGGAGCGGAGGGGGATGGCGCTGCGGAGGGGCCGGATCAGGTCTCGCCCGGGGAGCCCTGGGAGCCGAGGCGAGGGGGACCCCCCGCCGCATGTGCAGTGAATCACGGGTGGGCCGCGCCCCCCCCGCCCCGCAGCCGGGGCTGAGCCCCCAGCCCGGCCGCCCCGGCGCCCACGCAGCCCCGCAAGGCTCCCTGTCGCGGGGGGACGGGAGATGCGGTTGGCCGCGGGGACCTCGTGGGGCAGCTCGTAAATCAGCGTGGGGGCTGCGGCTACGTTTAATACCGAGGGTTTTTATTCATTATTACCAGTTCTTTAGTTTCTTCGCTCTATGGCTTCGCCCGGCTGCCCCAGGAGGAGCCTCCCCTGCTCCCTCCCGTGCTTCGAAGCGGGGTTTTGTCGCAGCGATCCCCCCGCTCCGCGCCCGCGGGGCGTGTGAAGCCCCGGGCCCGGCGCTGCCCGGCGGCCGCGGTGAGGGGCACGGAGGGCACCGGGGAACGCTGCAAGCGCCGTCTGCTGAAGAAACGTAGCCGGCCGCTCGCACAATGGGCTATTTTCCATCAGGCGTGTAAAGAATGGTTAGCTGATGGCTTGAAAATTCAATTGAATACCTGCCCGGACCTAAGTATAAATATTATTTTTTAGAAGAACAATATGTAATTAAAAACTAATATTTAACAACTTAAACGCCTATCCTCTAGGAAATAACAGCCTTTCTTCGCAAAACCTCCGAGATTGACTTCGCTTCCTCCTGTAAAATGAGGCCAGATTTAATTCTCCAAAGATCAGTGAGATCAAGTATTTCAGCGCTCAATTTACAGCTCCGGGGTATGTGGGACCCTTTCCCAGCTATCTGGGTAGGCTAGGAAATAACTCCGGGAAGGCGGAGGGGGGAGAAGGAAGGAGAATTAATTCCCGAACACCGCAGTAACACCTGTAGTATTTCCGTAAGTAACCCAACGTCACCGCGGCGATCGCCGGGAGCAGCAGCGCGCAGTGAAACTGCGAGCAGGAAAACGGCACGGCTCTTGCCAAACAAATAAATAAACAAACAAACAAACACAGCAGGTTTGCTCGTTCCTAAGGAACCGCCCTAATTTTGGAAGATCGTTTCGTGGAGCAACTCGATCCCGTCGTGACCCGAGCGGGGAAGCAGGCGAGGTACCAGCTGCCATCTCCAAAAACATCCTCGCCTGTTGATGCGTAGGCTCCTTCGCTGGGCTGGAAGGAGCGAACTACAAAGAAATCTGTTCGTTTCACTGATGCCTTTAAAAAATAAAATAAAATAAAATAAAATAAAATAAAATAAAATAAAATAAAATAAAATAAAATAAAATAAAATAAAATAAAATAAAATAAAATAAATTACACCGACTGCGAGGGTCCCCGCTGCCCCCGGGGGGTCGCTCGCTGCCCCCCGCAGCGGCCCGGCTCCTCTCTGCCCTGTCACACCGCGGCCCGGCTGCAGCCTTCCCCAAACCCTCCGTAACCTTCTCCTCTTCCTCCCCGGCTGCCTTCTCCCGAAATAACAGCGAAAGGGGAGAGAAGCCCTCCCGCGCTGTCCTCCGGAGAGGAGCCGCCGCCCTGCCTGCACCGGTGCCTCCGCTGCCCGTTTTTTCGCTCTGCCTAGGCGAGGAGCTGCGGGCAGCGCTGCCCGGGGCTCGGCTGCGCTGGGCTGGGAAGCTGCGGAGCAGATTTTCAGCAGGGAGGCTCCGCTGCGGCACTGTCTGTGGAGCAGACCCCTCGCAGCCTCACGCACTCCTTCCTACGAGGAGGTCGGGGCTCCCGCTCTGCCTCCGCGGTCCCTGGCCCTGGTGCGGGGAGCTCTCCCTCGGCGGGACCCCCGCGGGCCCTGGCCGGAGCCCTCGGCGGAGCGCGGGGCAGCTCGCCTGCTCCGCCCGGAGCTCCGGCTGCCTTCTCCGACCTGCCATCCAAAACACCACTTTCCTTACCATATGATCTTTTTTTTTTTTTTTTTCCCCTTCGGCTTAAATTTTTCTTCCCCCCCCCGTAACTGTCTGTGGAAAGTGAAAAACAATTGGAGGTAGGCGACTTCTGGAGAGAACCGCCGTGTGCGCGCTCGCTTGCCCATATGGAGAAAATTATCCCTCGAGTTCAGACTTTCGTTGGATTGCAGCATCAAACAAGCCCAGACCTAGCAGGAGCCGGGCGAGGGGGTCACTTTCGATTCCCGGCTGCTACTCCTCCGCCTGCACGGCCGGAGAGGGGAGCGGAGAGGCCGGCTGCCCGGAGCTGCCGCAGCCCCCCCGGCAGCCCCGGCACCCCTGCTCCCTGGCACCGGCTATTCCAGCAGGGCCCTGCCGCCGGGTCCGTGTGTCTGGGTGCTAACAGAGGGGTCTGGCGGCTGCGGAGGGGTCGACCGGGGTCGATGTCCCCTCTCGCAGCCCGGCGGCGCCCGGGGAGCCCGGTGCGCGGAGGCGGGCGCCGCGCTTCTGCGGTGATTCTCCGCAAAGGCCTGCCCCTTCCCCGCTGTTCCTGCGGCGAAAAGAGCCGGGGAACAGCCAGCGAAGCGGCCCGGGGAAAGGCCGGTACCTCTGCCCCAGGTATCCCCCCATTTGTGCGCTGCACCCAGGTGAAGTTTTCCAAAACTCCGAAACAAGCTTTTTCCTTTTTTATTTTTTTCCCTTCCAGGAAAGAAAAAAAAAATCAGACTGTAAAAGCGCCTTTAATTCAGAACTACTACTCCGGGGCTGAATGCAGTTGTTGGATGGGAGCATCCAACACAACGTAACGGAGCGGTAACCCGATGGAATCGCACACACAGTTTAAGCAAAAGTCCCCACGTATATGTTTGACATACATTATGCATGTAGAAAAAGCCAGCCCGGGTCTGAAACATCCACGGACTCCGCTGATTTTGCTTTAGGAGCTCTGTTTTATTACACTCTGTATGATTTCCACAGCGCGCACATCCCTGCGAGCTTGAATATTTGGGAAGAGAGATCAGCTAGGGAAGGAATTCGGCGAGGTTATGCGTGTCAAAGCGGGATACTTGGGTTTCTATTCCAAGATGCCACTGCAAGCAATTATGTACTTCAAGTCCTGGAAAAAATGCATGATTTAAAATGAAATACGTATTAATTAGTATCCTAAATGACACCTTAATGTGCTAATATTGAATCGCTATACTTTAGAAGCTCGGAGAATTATTTGAGAGTTGTTCCGTCTCTTTCATTGCAAACTCCTGCCTCATGCGGGTCACCGGGAGACAGGCGGTTGTCTCGGGTGGATGGAGGGGTTGGTGGGGGGTGCAGAATGAATCCTCCCCGAAAAACCCACTGCTCTTTGCAAGCTCGAATTTCCCCAAACGACGGGCGAAAGTGAACGCAAAAAAAAACCCAAAACCAAGACAAAACAAAAACCCCAACGATCCGACCACGGAGGAGAGGGAGCTGACTCCCAGCAGAGGTAACTTTCCTCCCGGTTCGACCGCAGCGGCCAGGTGAGGCGGCACCGGTGGCCCCGTGGGGTTTGCGGTTTCCCGGCCCCCCCCGCCCCCGGCAGGGCCAGGCAGGGGCCTCCCGCTGCGGGAGGCCAGCACGGGAATTCAGCACATGGCACCGTCTGATGCATAAAAAGTCCTCGATCCTATAGCAAACAGCGACGACCCTCCCTGCTGCCCCGCAAAACGCTTCGTGAAACGAAAAGCAAACGTGCCTTGGCGGGACCGCAGGATCGGGCCCTTTAGGAGCACGGTAAAAAGGAATAATTAACAAAACTGAATGTCTGAATGAGAAACTAAAAGAACTCCGGTAGCAAGAAAAAGTGCCGAAGGAGAGCTAGTGGTAAATCATAGCGCGAGTTTCTATTTTTCCTTACAAAAAGCTTTTGGAGAAATGTTTGCTTTTCTTTCCCCCGTACCGACAGTGGCGCAGTCGCTCCAGAGGAAAAGTTAAGGGCAGTTTGTAACGGCAGCCCCCTCCCGCCGGGAAGCCCCGCTGCCCCCTCGGGCCGCTGCCGGGGGCGCCGGCGTCGGAGCTACCGGTTGCAGACCAGCCCGACTGCGCCGCACCGGAGCGGCACCGCTGGGGAACTGAGGGGAGAGCAAAGCCGGTGAGCTCCCCCGGAGCCCCACTCGGGGCAGTTACCGTCCCGCCCAGGTGGAGAGCGCGGCTTTATGCCGTGGACGGTGCGTTTCGGTTTTGGGATGCATCCTCTTGAGCCAAGAAAAGTAAGCGCCAGGTGCGGGAGCTTCCCCCGCACGCTTTTCCCACGCAAAGGCAACCTTGGCCCCGCCGGGGGAGGCTCGGGCACCTTTTCGCTCGCAAACGAGACACGGAGCGCTTTCCCGTGGGATGTTCGGAGCGCGGACACCTGCAGCCCCCGGCCGGCCTGCACCTCTGCCTGGGGTTTAGTTTATTTTTTCTTCTTGAGACTGGCGAGTTTTCGTCCAGGGAGAGCCCTCGTGGCAGACACGGGTTTTTACCGAGGAGATATGGGCAGAAACCCGCAGTTTCGGGGCTCCCCGGAGAGCTGGTGCCGGGTAAAGCCTGTTTATCTGCGAGTTCAGCACCCGGCTGCTGGAAACGGGCAGGACCGCCGGCACCCCGCGTGTTTCCGAGCCCACGGGAGCCCCCACGGGACGGTCCCCTCTCGGGATGGAGCCGGCAGGCCAGCCCCGCAGGCGGGCAGGGAAGGCAGGCACGTTTAAAACCGCCTCTCGCCCATATCGCACCACGCACGACGGCGAGCAGTTGCCATACGATTTTGAACGAGGTGTGAAAATACGCGCAGGGGCCGGCTCCCTCGTTGGGAGGCCGTCAGGGCCTCTTCCCCGCATTTACGGATTTTAGACGTGCAGCTGGGCTGTCGGGGGGTATTTAAACCGCCGGGCTTAAAGTTAAGCGCCGTGCCAACGGGTATCGCACTGGGGAGGCTTTGAAGTGCGTGGACGCAGACGTGAGGACGTGCAGGCATGCGCGCACACGCTCTGCCCTTCCAAAAAACACCCGAAAGCCCTCATGGGCTTCATATCTGTACGAAGCGGCCCGGAGGCTCCCCGTGGCTTTTCCCGGCCGCCGGCCAGGGCCGGCCTCCCGCGGGCAGCTGCCTGCGCGGCCCGGGGCGCAGCCGGGCCCTGCCCGGAGCCGCTGCCGCCGGCGGGGGCTGCGCGGCGGCCGGCAGGGGGCGCTGCCGCCCCGCGGATGCGCGCCCGGGGTCCGCGCCCGCGGCTGCTGCCACCGCGCCCCGCGCAGCGGGGGGGGGACGGGACCGGACGGGACGGGACGGGCAGGGACGGGCAGGGACGGGCAGGAGACACGTGCGGGGATGCGCTGTCCCGCCGAGGTGCGCTGTCGTTACCGCCCCGCTCACTGCGCCCGCACGCAGCTCCGGTATTTTCACCCTCTTCCTCCGCACATGTTGACATTTAAAATGACCCGGAGCCTGGCACGGATAAATGCAGATTACGGCTTCGTGTGTAAAACCGGGGATTTTGCTCTTTTTCTTGGTGTCCCGCGTTACTAACGTCATTTCGGAACCGCAAATCCGACCTTCCCCAGATGAAAATAGATGTGAGAAACAAAGCCCGAGCTGCCCGCGGCTGGCGAGCGCCGGGCCGGCCTTGTGCAGCGCCGAGCGCAGGCGGCCGGCCGGGGGTGCGCGGCCAGGTGGGGGGGTCGGGAGCCAGGGGGGAGGGTGCTCTGAATTAGCGTCGAAAAGATATCAAACTAAAGCGACGGCCGCGGATTGCTGTTCCCCCGGGCCGGCGGGAGGGAAGCCGGGCAGCGAGGCCGGTTCCCGGCCCCCCGCGGCCGCTGCAGCCCCCGCCCGCCGGTGAGCCGGGCCCCCGGTGGCATCAGCGCTGGCCCGGCTTTGCAAGGCCCGAATAGGGATGTGAGGATTTCAGGGCTGCTCTCCTCGATGGGGAGGCCCGTGGAAAGCACCCCGTGTGTCCGCCCCACTCGGGAGCCCTGGCTGCGTGGAAAGCGAGGCACTGATCACGCAGGGCTCGGGGGGGCCAGGGTCGGCAGCGAAACCCCCTCGGGCGAAATCCACCTGCTCGGCGGAGGCCCCCGGGGCTCCCCGGCGGGGCAGAACCCCGGGCGCTCCCGGAGTCCCGCAGCCCGGCCCGGCCCCGCGGCTCCCGGCTCGGCTCGGCGCCGGGCTGGGCTTCGCGGCCCGGGCTCCCTTCTCTCCCGCCACGTCTTGCTCTTTTGTGAAGGGCTCGCAGCACGCTTTGACATACGGGCTGGGATTTAGGACGTCCAGAAACGAATTAAATTAGGCATTTCACCCGCTCCTTTATCTCACGCAGCCCCCCTCCAGACGCGACCTGCCTAGTCCACCTCTCCTCCTCGCCGTGGGGACGGATCCCCGGGACGGGAGAGAGAAGGGGGAGACGGATCCCGCCTGGAAAAGAAAGTTGAGGGGAGGCTGAAACTTCCCTCACCGCCATCCCCCCGCCCGCGAAAGTTCAGCCTGGATCAGCCCGTAAACAACCGGCTTACCCCGAGGTCTCCCGCATCTGAGGCCTTCCTCGCATTTTCTTCTTGGCTCGGCTTTTAAAAGATGAGTATTAGTTTGGAAATCCGAAGCTAGTGCTTTGAGGCCAGCCATGTAATTTGACTGCGAATGTAGCGCACCCCTCCCTCCGAGAGAGGCTGCCTCTAAGTGCGCTTGGAGCAGATCGGGGATTGCTGGGAAGGGAGCCCCTGCCAGATTTTCTCCTTGTAGACGCCAAGAGGACATCGAGAGCAGCCTGTCAAGACGCTGGGTAGGAAAAGTTCAAGAGAGGAGCTTCGGGAGATGCTCCCGGGGCAGCCCGGGCTGGAGCGCAGCGGCCCCGGCCGGGGCAGCGCCGGGCACCGGCTCCGCACCGGAGGCGCCCACGAGAAACGGCCACGGCGACGGGTGGGAGAGCGGTGCAGACATTTAGGGGAAAGCGGAAAATCCTGGGAAATCCCATTCCGAGTCCCCTTGGTTTTTGTTCTGGCTGTTCCCGGCCTATTTTCTCTCTGACAAAACCCAGAGCGAGCCGGCGCTCCCCAGGCTCTACTTGCGGTTTCTCTGCCCGTATGGACCCACCACGCACACGTATATCTATACGGAGAGATGTGGCTATGTACGCACGTAGGCACGGAGAGCGAGCAGGGCTGGGTGCGGAGCGGGGACCTCCAGGGTGCTGCGGCCGGGATCGCCCGCTTTCCCGGGCGACACCGGGCTTGGCAGGGCAGAGCTCCCCGCTGCAGCTGCAGCCCCCTCCGCTGAGCCCCAGAGCAACGGGACCCCCCGTTCGGGAAGGGGTTTTAGGCTAGGGGATATTTCCCCGGCGGTAAAAAGGGTAGAGGGAAAGGTATCGAGCGTTTTGGAGGGTTATCCCTGCTCTGCGTGTGTGAGGGTTTTTTCACACGGATATAATTCCTCCCTCCCCAACTGCTGAATTACTTGATGCAGTTTTCCAAGGAGCCCTGTGATTATGTCAGGATGTCTGGAAAAAAAAGCAAAGGAAAAGAAGGAGTTGAAGTTGGTTTTTTTTTTTCCCCAATTCAGATTCATTCTGCAGTCCCGGGGAAGTGTAAATACGCAGATGCAGAACACGGCTCTTCCTAGGAGAAGTTTCCCTGTTTTTCCTTTTCAGTGCTCGGGAACCAAGACCTCAGTCGAAAGCAGCCCATCAGACACCCGCCGTATTTAGGGCACTTTCTCACGTCGGTAACGCCAGGTCTCTGCGAGAAGAGCGTTACCGCCGGCTGAGGGGAAAAAGTTGCACGGAAAAGGGCCGAGGGGACTGAAAAAGTTGAAATACTAGCGATTCACCAGGGACACGAGTGGGGCTGGAGGGAAGTCCTTTTCCCCCCTCCGCAGGAGGCTCCGCGCAGCGGGGCCGGAGCCCTGCGCCCGTGTGTGCCCGGGTGTCTGCGGGCAGGAGAGGATTTTCCCAGAGGTGTGAGAGCTGGGAGAAGGGCACCTCGCTGGCAAAATCTGTCAGGAGACTTGAGTTACGCCAACGCGCCTTCCCTACAAACATCTCCCTCACCGCGTCTCTGCAATCGTATCCACGTGTGGGTATGGATGTCCATACGTGCGGCCGCCCAGCGCCTGGAGAGCAGAGCCGCCTTCCATAGGGAAAGGGAACTTCGCCCTCCGCACAGTGCGGGCAGCGCGGGGTGCACAAAGGAAGCCCCGTCCCCGAACGAAGGCCCACCGACGCCCGCCTCCCTCCGTGCCCCACGCTGCTTTGTCACTTGGCTTTAGGATTTAGCCCGTCGGTGGGGTAGGGCGTTAAAAATATCGACTAGCTGCGACCGGGCGCTTTTAGCAGAGAGCGGGGAAGGCGAAGGGAGTTCAGCTCGCCCTTTGCTGGAAAGAAGGGAGGACCGTTTAGACAGCGATTTTTTTAGCATGTTTTAATGCAGCGGAGTAACGGATTCTTTGTGTACAAAGTGGAAAGAAAATAGAAAACAAAGTCCGGGAACGAAGGAAAGAAACGCTAGGCTGGTTTTAAGACTCCCCCCGTCCCTCGGTTCAACAGAAACATTAATTTACATTAGCAATTCCGCATCTTTAAGATAAATTACACAGAGGCGTAATAGATTTAAAGCACGCCAGATTTTTTATCATTAATTGTAAATGTGCAAAATACCTGCTGGTACTTCACTTTAGAAGAATGTAATTGGCAAAAATGGGAGGCTGATGAATAGATAATAGATCCTTAACTACCAATAAACAGTAAGCACCAGCCAAGAGTATTAGGATGTGATCATAATTATTCTGCAGCCCCAGCCAATGGGAGGAGGAGAACTCAGCCCTAAAATCATCCCCGGACCCAAAGGTAATCGCGAAAATACGGACAGGGCTGGAACCGGAGGCTTTGCTCCCCTGTCCCGTCTGCGAGAGCCCGGCGTGCCCCGGCTTTGCATAATGCAACTGCCCTCCGCTTTGTTTTCCGCACCGCGCGGTGCGGGGAGCGCGGAGGAGCGAAGGGGGGAATAAATAAGTTCGGAGGAGGAGGAGGGCGACCCGTTCTCTCACCGGGACGAAACCTTTCCCAAGCGGGGCATCTCTCCCGGCCGCCCCGGGGCTGATCAAGGTAACCTCGGCGGGCCGAGAGCACCCGAGAGGTGGCAGGGAGAAGGGTGTCACCCTGCGCAGCCCTAACCCCCCCCCGCCACCCCCCCGGGAGGAGATGCGGACCCCCCACACGCACCCCGGTCCCCCCCGTACCTTGGTCGCCGGGCGGCGGCAGGGGAGGGAGGGCAGCGCGGCGGCGGAGCGGAGCGGTGCGGAGGGGAGCGGAGCGGGGCCGGTGGCTGCGCGGGGGCGGCGGCGGGCGGCGGCGGCTGCGCGGGTCCCCGCGCTCCCCCCGCGCTGGCGGGCGCGCTCCCGCCGCACTCCGATCCGCGCCGCGCCGCTCCATCCCTCCCGATGGCGCTGCCCGGCCCTCGCCTCCCCTCTGACGCACTTTAAAGAGTCTCCCCCTTCAACCTCAAGGCGAGTAATAGCGACCAATCATCAAGCCATTTACCAGGCTTCAGAGGAAGCTGTTTATGTGATCCCAGCACTAATTAGGCTCATGAACTAACAAATCGTTTGCACAACTTGTGAAGGGGCCGATCACATCCATGGATTGTCTTTGGACTTAGGGAGGGAGGGGGGGGCGACCGCCTTTTCCTTGCAGGAGGGAAACTTCTCCCAGCAACTTTTTTGTGTGTGCGTGTGCGTGTGCGTGTGTGTGTGTGCGCGGTGCGCGTGTGTGTGTGTCTCCCTTTTGGGTACCGCTGGCTGCCGCTGCCTCCTTCTCCTCCAGCCCCTGTCTATTTATGTGTGTATCTATCCCTCCTCAAGTCACTCCCTGCTGCAAACTTCCCCGGATCGCCTCCCGCGCACCAGAGAGAGCCAGGCAGAGATTTGGTCGGGGACTCTCGCCGCGGCAGCATGTTTCAGCCCACACCCAAGCGGTGTTTCACCATCGAGTCGCTGGTGGCCAAAGACAGCCCCTTGCCCGCGTCTCGCTCCGAGGATCCTATCCGGCCGGCGGCGCTCAGCTATGCCAATTCCAGCCCGATGAACCCTTTTCTCAACAGCTTCCACTCCACTGGCAGGGGGGTCTACTCCAATCCGGACTTGGTCTTTGCAGAGGCCGTCTCCCACCCGCCTAACCCGGCCGTGCCGGTCCATCCCGTGCCCCCTCCCCACGCCCTGGCCGCCCACCCGCTGCCCGCTTCGCACTCCACGCACCCGCTCTTCGCCTCGCAGCAAAGGGACCCCTCCACCTTCTACCCCTGGCTAATACACCGCTACCGGTATCTGGGCCACAGGTTCCAAGGTACGTGCAACTTTTCTTCTCCCTCCGGTCCACCCTTCCATCCTCCGGCGGCTCCCGGTCGGTCCCCGCGGCGCCGATGCGGGGGGACGGCGGCGGGCGGGCGGCCGCTGCCCGGAGCCGCGGGCTCGGCTGGGCCGAGGCTCTTTTGTGCCCCGCCGCCAAACTTGCGGAGCTGTCAGAGCCCGGGGGGCTCGGGTTTGGGTTTGCTTTGCTTCTTTTCCCGGTTTGTTTTGGTTTCCCGGGGAGGAGGGGGGCAGGCGGGAAGGCAAGGCCGGCTGGGACTTCTGCGGCTTTCTCGCCCCGATTAAAAGCAGGGAGGAAAAGGTGGATATTTTTTGTTCCGGTGGGTTAAAAGCTACGGAGGAGCCTCCGAAGGAAGCCGCTCCGCAGAGAGGGGAACGGAGGGGTGGCGAGGTTTAGGCTTCTCGGGGAAGGCGGCGGTGCTCGCCGGGCGGCCGGGGCCGGGCTGCCGGGGCCGCGGGGAGCCGCCGCCCCAAATCCGGCCGCTCCCCTTGTTAGCGGGGACGGGGGAAAAATGAAACGAACCCCGGAGAAAGGAGAAAAGAAAGAAAGAAAAAAAAAAACCCACCCCAGTCCCAGCGGCGGAGCAGCGCGGAGAGCTGGGGCTGCGGAGGAGCGCCGGGGCCGGGGGCAGAGGGGGCGATCCCGCCCGTGCGGGCAGGGAAAGGCTCCCAGCTGCCAAGCGATTAATAACCGGCTGAAGGAAAATAACCAAATCCAATGGCGCACGATCAATAAAATCCCCCTCGTTTAACCCTTTGCGACCGGCAGCGTCTTCTCCGAAGGGTGAGCCGATTTCTCCCGTAATGGGTCGAGCCCCTGCCTCTTTCGTTATACACACACACACACACACACAAAATCAGCCTCCGCTCGGAGGGATCCGATGCCTTTTTCTCTTTTTTTTTTTTTCGGTATTTTTATTTATTAATTCCGAACGAAAACAAACCACCTGCAATATCCATTTCCCGGGCCTCCTGCAGCCGAGCCGTTGCAGCCGGGTTGGAAAAGCTTCGCTTTCTCCGAAGCCAGGCGGACAGAGATACAAAATGGATTATTACCCTCTCAGAATAAAATTACAGGTTTCGCTCACCAAATTATTTGTCGCAGTCATCAGGCGATTGGTAAAGAGCGGTAGATGAAAGGCGGAAATGTCCTGGTGTTGAGCCACAGCCTGATTTCCAACACACCCTCCTCCTGCAACGATTTTTAATGCACTTACGGAGAGACACCCTCGGTGCCTTCCCCACCTTGGAAGGACCGACCCGGAGAAGCATCACAGGGCCAAGCCGGAGGGAGAGACCCACCGAAAAGCCCCGGCTGCCCCCCCCCACCCCCCGCAGCAGCTCGCAGCCGCTCCCTGGCCTCCCCGAAGTTTGTTTCTGCATTTCCCCGCCGGTTCCCGCCGCCGGGGCAGCGGGCACGGGCCCGGCAGCGGCGGGAGCCCCCGCTCCGGGGAGCAGAGCGGCAAAACCAAGGGGAGAGGGAGGAGAAAGAAAGGCCCCGGCCGGAGTTTTGGGCGAGGGAAGCGGGGAGAAGCCGGGGGAGCGGCTGCCGGCTGCCGGCCGGCCGGGGAGGGGCGGCGGGGGCTCGGCCGGGGCCGCACCGGGCCCCGCCGCCCCGCCGGGAGGCTGCAAATAGCAAACAAACAAACAAACGAGGGAAGATGCGAGGGTGCCGGTGGGCGAGGGGAAGGCGGGCAGCTGCGGGATGAAGCCGCAGACACCGCAGCCGGGCTCTGGCCAATTCTTTTGCTTTTTATTGTTTGCCGTAGTGCTCCCTTGGTTGTGTTTTAGTATTTGAGTTTCTCCCAGTCCTCTCCTTCCCCTGCTCCTTCCCGCCACCTATTAATCGAAGGAAAATTTAATTTTTAAAAAAAGGCGCTGAAAATAAAAAAAGAAACTGTAGTGAGGATTCTGCTGCGGGTAATGGGGGGAGACAAAAATTCTTGCGCTAAAAAGTCCTCTCGAGTGCGTTTGGGGAAGGTGTTTTGCTCATCTCTTGCTTTACCCTGTTGCCCAGGGAATGAAACCAGCCCGGAGAGCTTCCTATTGCACAATGCACTGGCCAGGAAACCCAAACGGATCCGTACAGCTTTCTCCCCATCCCAATTACTGAGACTGGAACATGCCTTTGAGAAGAACCATTATGTAGTAGGAGCAGAGAGAAAACAGCTGGCACACAGCCTCAGCCTCACGGAAACTCAGGTAAGGGGGAAGCGGGCAGCTGGGAAAGTGAAAGTATTGGGATTTCCTTGGGAAAACCCACCCGGCCGGGCCGGAGAGGCGGGCAAGAATAGGGGCAAATTCTGGGGGTGTTTAGGCCTCCAGACCCGAGCCGGTGGGGCGGAGTGAGGGGTCCCCCCTCGCTTGGGTGTTATAAAACCCTCTCTCCTTCGGGAGAGCCATCGCCCGTGCCCGGGTGGCGGGGCCGCGGCCGCGGGCAGCCGCGGGGCTCGGGGTCTCCCCGCAGAGCCCCGGCCGGAGCCCCAGCCCCGCCGGGAAGGGGAAGGGCGAGAGCTGCAGTCTGCAAAGGAAAAGCGGTTCTGGTCGTTTTTCTGCGGGACTGGGGTGACCCTCAGAAGGAGTTGAATGTTAGGGAAAAAGCCCCCAAAACAAAAGGCGGAGGGGAGATCCCCCCCTTTGGACCCTACGGCAGAAATACAGTTTCTCGGATGATTTTTCACTCGTTTCTAGCCCCGCGTCCGGCAGCGGGGATGTGAGGAGCCGCTTCAGGAGGGCATAAAGGTGAAAAATAAAAGCAGAGAAATTATGGACTACAAAGAATCCCCCCCCGCTCCCCCCCCCCCCCTGCTGGCTGCGGGCCAGACCCGCACCGGAGCCTATTTCGGTCGTCTGTCGGGAGGGACGATGAGCGCCGTTGCTGCTCCGGTTGTCCCCGGGAGAGGGTCTCGGTGGGGACGGAGGCCGGACACCCGTGGGGCGGCGGGGGAACGGGGGTGGGCGCGGGGTGCCCCCCGACGGCCGGGACCCACGGGCAGCGGGGCCGCTGCCAGGGCGTTTTTCACGCGGGTTTTTCCTCGTCGGAAGAAAGGCTGTTTTTTGGGGGGGGGTTGGTTGTTGTTGTTGTTGTTGTTGTTGTGTCGGGCTTTTGTTTTGTGGCCTTCCAGGAGACTCGTGGAGAGAGGGCTGCAGATGGGGATTGTCTCTGCTACAGTATGTGGCACTGTACTTAAAAAAAAAAAAAAAAAGCCAAAATACCCAGCCGCAGCCTAGTTCAAAGTTCCCAGTAAACACAGCGTTCTCTGGATGGATTAAGTTGTAACACTTTTTTTTTTTTTTTAACTCCTTTTCGTGGGGGAAGCAATAAAGAGGTTGGAGCTTTTGTTTTAAAATGTCTCCCTAACAAAACAATAAAAAGGGATCGCCACTTTTATGAGGTTCTCCGAACAAGGGACCGGTCACAGGCTTATTTCCACTGGAAAGCTGTATTTAAGGTGGTCTTTGTGCTGCTTGATTCCGAAGCTGGTTGGGGTCTTTTGTCCGGATGTCAAACCCCCAGTCCCCTACAAATGAGCTCCCTTTTGGGAGATCAGCGTGCAGAAATGAACCGTCCTCCCCTTCAATTAGCAAACTAAAAGCAAATTAAACTCACCCCTTGTTCCTCGCTCAGCTTTTTAATGGGGGACTTTTGGAGAATATGAAAATGCAGCAGAGATGTGTGTCCGGCCAGGCAGGTCTCTGTTCTGAAGAGGCAGCGAAGCGGGTTAAACCAGCTTATTAAAATGCTCCAGTTCCCTTTTCCCCCCTTGCTGGGGCCTTTATCAGGCACTTTCAGACAGAACCAGAGTTTAAACTGCTTTAAAAAAAAAAAAAAAAATGTTTACCTTTGGCCGCTACAAGAAGTGTGGCCAGCCCTGGAGATAGTTCCCAGATCAATACTATCTGTAATTAAAGCACTGAAGTCAGCTGCCGGATGGTTAAGTCAGATTTATTCGGCACTGCACAAATTCAGCGGGATATTTACGACGGCACTTGCCGCTTTCGGCTCACGACGATCGCTCCTGGACGGCGCGTCCCGGGGAGACGCTGCGGGCAGCGCCGGAGGTTTTTCATTTCGGGCCTTTTTCTTTCATTTTATTCTCTTTTCCAAGAGGGAAAGATCTCGCTCCGGCGCCCCTGGCCTGCCCCGCCGCAGCCCCGGATCGCTTCGCCGGTGGGGGAGGCCGGGGGCCGCCTCGGCGGGCGCGGGTAACGAGAGCCGCCGCTCCGGCTGCCCCGACGGCCGGGCCGGGGTGCTGCAGCCCGCCGCCGCCCCGCCACCCTTGGCTTTCCCCGCCTGCGGTGCCTGCTGCATTGCGCGGGGTTACTCCTGCGCGGAAAGTCCGCGGCCCTGCGCCAGGTGCGCAGCCGCTGCCTCCCGCCTGCGGACCCCGCACCCACGCACCGCTGCGGCTGCCCACTCCTACACGCGTGGGTCCTCTGCAAGTGCCCGGTGGGCGTGGGTCAGGGTGCCTGCACCTCTCCCGGAGGGGTTTAGGTGGTAGACGGGCCCCGGCTCCGCTCGTCCCCCTCCCGGCTGGGCAGCGGCGCAGGCAGGGCACGGTGCGGGCAGGGCACGGTGCGGGCAGGGCACGGAGCGGGCAGGGCACGGAACGGGCAGAGCACGGTGCAGGCAGAGCACGGTGCAGGCAGAGCACGGTGCAGGCAGGGCACGGAGCCCCTCGGCAGGTCCAGGGCAGCGGGCGGCGGGCAGCACCGGCGTCCGAGCAGGCGTCGGGCTAACGACCGGTGCCTTTCCTCCCGCAGGTAAAAGTATGGTTTCAGAACAGACGGACAAAGTTCAAGCGGCAAAAGTTGGAAGAGGAAGGTTCAGACTCACAACAGAAGAAAAAAGGGACTCATCACATTAACCGGTGGAGAATCGCCACCAAACAAGCCAGTCCAGAGGAAATCGACGTCACGTCGGACGATTAAAAACTGGCACTTTTTGGACTTTTCAAAGCCAGGCACCCCACCAACAGAAAGTGTTAAAGGCTCACACACACTCCCCCCCCCGGCGTGGGGGTGCGGGGAAGGGACCCGGAGATCTTCATCCAAAACGCGATTCCCGCCTGGGAGGGCAGCTGGGAGCGAGCGAGGGCCGGACCGCGACAGGTCGGGACTGCGGCACTGCCGGCACCGCTCTGGCAAGGGGGGATCTGTCAATCAAAGCCAAAACACCGGGACGAGGTGATTGACAGGTATTCCGTTTCTCGCAGTCCGCTTTTAAAAGCATAACGTCAAAAAATTGAAAAAAAAAAATCTTGGGAAAAAAAAAATCTTAAAAAGAAAAAAAAAAAGAAACACCCCCCCCAACCCAACCAGAAAAACTACCACCTTACAGGACATTTTGCACTTCACAGTTTTTTCCGTCTTTAAAAGAGAAATTTCCATAAGCAGCCAAAACCCACACCTGTTTCAGAAACTTGAATTGCATGTGAAAAGCCGTCTGGGCAAAAAAAAAAAAAAAAAAAAAAAAAGGAAAAAAAAAAAAGAAAAACGGAAAAAAATTACCCCGGTTCCTAAAGACAGAAATGAATTGTAATTTTTTTCCCTTTAAGACAGGTTCTGTGTGCTTTTTAATTTTATTTTACGAGAAATGTGCAGTCTGTAAACATTTTATGATAACTTCTGGCGTCAAAGTGTTTGTGAAAGCTAAATGAAGTAGCAGTAACAAAGCATAGTGTTCCTTCCGGACGGAGAGACACGGCGGGGCAGGGGAGGGACGGGAGGGAACGCGGGGGGAGGCTGGGGCTGGTCGTAACTTTTGCTGCCAAAAAAAAAAAAAAATTCAAATCAAATTATTCTCCCCCCCCCCCCCGCCCCCAATTGTATCCCCATTGCAAAACCGGATGATGATTATTTTTAAAGATTAATAAAGAGCAAACCCAGCGACCAGGTTTGGCGGTGGGGACACCTCCCAGGCTGGGAGGATCCAGAGAAAAGGGACTTAAAATCGCGGAGTGATTTTTTTTTTTTTTTTATTTTTTTCTAATGGCCATTTTCATTGGGGCAATTTTCAAGCACTGACCTTATAATATTTCGAGATCATAGAGCTACTAAAAAAAAGTGACAAATGTTTCCTTCATGTCTTCTATACCAGAATGTAAATATTTTTGTGTTTTGTGTTTAATTTGTTAGAATTCTAACACACTATATACTTCCAAGAAGTATGTCATTGTCAATATTTTGTCAATAAAGATTTATCAATATGCCCTAAATTTTTAAGCCATATATTTTCCCCTTCCCCCCAAATTTCTCGGAAATCGGCACTTTCCCCCCAGTTTCAGCTGCTGAACCCCTGCGGTCGGAGCCTCCGCTCCCCCGGCCGCGCCGCGCATTCCTGCGGCCAGAGCCGCGTTTTCTTAGCGAATTCACTGCCTGGTAAATAGACCTCTAAAAATAAGCCGCAGAGACCCACTTGCTGTACATAAATACCTTTTAAAAAAAAAAAAACAACAACAACAAAAAAGCAAACCACCACCACCAAACCCAGCCCTTCCCTGGTTAGAAACTCAAGTGCGAATGGGAGTGTGAAACTGGTCCGCAGCAGCCGCGCTCCGCTGAGGGAGAGGGGCTTTCCTTGGCAAAATTATCTATTTTATTTAGCGGCAGAGGACCTTTTCTTCCTTTTTTTTTTTTTTCTCCCCCTTTTTCCCGGTCTTTTAAATTCCCTCGCCAGGTCGTTGCGGTGAGGAGCGGGGTCCTGGGGGGCAGGGGCTGCGCCCCGGCTGCTGCTCTCCCCACCGCTCCCCGGGAGCGATCCTGGGCACAGGGTAAAACTCTGACATTAAAGATGTGGAGGGAGAAAAAAAAAAAAAAAAAGTTGCTCTGGGTCCTTGAGGAAACTAGCTGGTTTTCTGGGGGTACACAGTTGTTTTTTCATGCTTCATTTGCTCCTTAGCCTGATAGACTGCATTAATCAGTTTTATTTCCATTGATAGAGAAACCTCGTCTGCTCTGTTCGAGCTACAAAGAATCCTGCAAGCTTTTGTGAAAGTGCAAATCAGTTTAGGCAATTATCATACCAGGAATATGAAGGGGAAAGAGGAGGCATTGCCCAGTGGTCTCCTTTAATCTCTTAATCCGTGGATCCAGGGGGGCTAGTTGGACATAATTTAGGACAATCTGACTACCCTTTACACTGTGATAAGGCGAAGTTACAATGCATCGCGAAAATACGAGCTTTGTTAAACATCCTGCCTTGAAAAGTTAAGATTAGACATTCTGTGCACGTGTTGGCACTATCGGGTACTATGTAAATTTATTTTTTTTTAAAAAATCCGATCTTATTTTTTTTTAACATTGCTGCTTATACAATCCCGGTGACTTTCCATTCACTGGTGCTACAAATATGAGAGAGGCCCAGGCAGGGTTAGGGCGCATGTCGCAATGCAGTCCCTTCCATTTCAACCTCGGCTAACTACTTAGTGGAGCTATTCCCAAGGTAAACTTGCCTCCCCCCCCTCCCCGACCAGCCGGTGGTGCGGGTCGTGGAACCGAGCAGGGCGCAGGTTTCACCCCAACTCGCCCAAGTTGGCTTGCGCTCGGCTTCAAACCCAGGCGAATGGGCCAATGCTACACGGATCGCGGCTCCACAGCAGACTTGGGCCTTTCTAGAAATTGTTTCCCATCTTGATAAAAGACTTATTTCTGCAGGAGCCATATACTTTCCCCCCTCCTCCTTTTTTTTTTTTTTTTTTTTTAAAACCGTGAGGGAAGAGAGGGAGAGAGGGAAAAAAATTAAGCGTCCTATGTAGCGTAACAGCAATAAAATCTTCAGAGAATGCCATTAGCTTTGAAAAAAACCCCTAAAAGCTTTATTACAAACCAAGCTTTGAAAATAGGGGGGATTAGGAGTCTGAAAGGGTCCCACAATGGTTAGAAGAAAAGGTTTCATGCTAATGAGGTTAATGCCCTTTGTATCTCAGGACTCCACAACTTCATTACTCCCTATCTCCGGCTGCACCAAGCGGCTCAGAACACTGCAATCCACTCCAGCTCTCCCCTGCCTTGCCTAGAGAAGGATTTGATAGCAGCTCTGTTCAAACTAGATAATTATATCTTTTCAAGTCGGAATTAAGATAAAGAAAGTGAAGCAAAGGCGGCTAGCCTTGATCCACTGCAAACAAATTTGGCGCACTTTCTAGTCTCTCTCCCCCTGCCTCAATAGGCAGGACAGTCAGCTTATTAGACCCTCATTTGCTTTATTAATTCATCTATTTAAAGTGGCAGGATTAGAGAGAGGGAGAGAGAGGCAGAGTCTAATGTGGGACAGTGGATGCCAGGCAACGTGGAAATATAAATATTGGCGAGATGCTATCCGAGCGGGTGTTTAAAAATACATTTTATATTAAATAACTGAGAGGGGTGGGGGAGGGAGGGTGTATTTCGGGTGGCGAATTGCAGACTCGGGCGGATTTTTACGGCTCTTTCGAAGGAAATCTCGGTGCCGGCTGCCGGCGGCCCCCCGCCCCCCCCCCCCCCCCCCCCGCAGGCGGGCCGGCCCCGCGGAAAGTCCGCTGCTCTCCGCGCCTGGCCGGGTATTTGGCCAGGTGGACCCGCGGGCTGGGCAGGGGGCTGCAGGCCGAGCCGAGACGCCCCCCCACCCCATCCTCCCGGGGCCGCCCCCCGGCCCTGCCCGCCGGCAGCGCTGCGCGGGGGCGGCCCGCGGGCGCGGAGCGGTGCGGAGCGGTGCGCACTCCCGGCGGCGAGGCAAGAGGCGGAGGGGGCCGGATCCTGACCTCCCCGCAGCTCTTCCCAGCTCTGCTCCGCGTCCGGGATCTGGCCCCTCTGGCCCTGGATTTTTAACCCTTTCCCGTCGCACAAAGCCGGCGGCTCCCAGCCCCTCCGTGGCCGCTTCCCACCACCATCCACCGCCTGTGACTCGCACCCCCCGCGCCGGCGCAAACACGCACCCACACACCCCTCTCTTTGCCACTCGGGCAGGCCAGAGGCCTTGGGAGCCCTCGCTTTGTTGTGTTTCAAATTTATTTGCCCCCCTCCCCTCTTTGATGGGTCGCGCTGTTACTTCGGAGGGCTTGGCGGAACTCAGCGGTTCCCCCCTAATGAACACACCGCCTGCCTGCCCGCCTGGTAGGAAACAGGCAAAGCAGCTCCGGCCAGCCCGGATTCCCTGATAAACCGGATTCTCCCAGTCCCTGCTCCCCTCTCCATCAGCGGTTCATAACTGCTCGGAGCTAATACAGCGATTGATTTACTTCTCCAAAGGGTCCCGCTGCGAGGGGGACGCGGGAGTTTAGAGAACCTCCTGACCCCGAGCCGCAACCTCTCTCCTCGCCAACCCTTCTCCTGGTGGGACGGTCTCTCAGCCGGGAAAGCCCAGACCGTGGGGTCCACGCTTGAAAGCGAAAGGGCCATTAATCACTCGCTCGCTTTTAACCGGCCTTGTGCAATTAGCGCCTGTTGCAGAGAAGGCGACCCGTCGGCGGTGAGCGAAGCCCGCCGGCCGCCCCCCCGGTCCCCTCTTCCCCCGGGGGGGGGGCCCGTGGCCGGCCCAGCTCCGTGGGTTCCCCACGCAAGGCGTGGGGCGGGCGGCTGCGGCGGGCACCGCTCCCCCGCCGGGGCTCAGCCCGCCTGGCAGGTGGCTTCCCCGGCCCGGGAGC